>NC_134687.1:354308601-355721935 GCF_050947455.1 Rhinoderma darwinii | reverse complement strand
AAATACCCAAACAAAAATGTGCAACGGCGGCACTATCCTTAGCCACTACATTCGCTTGCCAAACAGCCAAACGTGAAAGGGTTAATATGGCTGTGGTAAGTGACTTGGGACATATAACGGATTCTGGAGGCGGTAAAGCAGCTTCTTTTCCCCCACTCCTCTGTACACTTATGGGCTGACAGGGGAACAGCATAACAATCCTGTCAGGTCCACCTCATTAGGAATAGGCAGCCTTCTCAACCTCAGAGCCCTCTAAGCGTTGCAGGTTCTTTCTTAGGGTATGTTCACACGGCTTAGCAAAATACGTCTGAAAATACGGAGCTGTTTTCGCCTGAAGACAGCTCCTGATTTTCAGACGTTTTTGTAACTACTCGCGTTTTTCGCTGCGTATTTTACGGACGTTATTGGAGCTGTTTTTCAATGGAGTCAATGAAAAACGGCTACAAAAACGTCCCAAGAAGTGACATGCACTTCTTTGACGCGGGCGTCTTTTGACAGTGACGCTTAAAATTACACCTCGTGGGAACAGAACATCGTAAAACCCATTGTAAGCAATGGGCAGATGTTTGTAGGCGTAATGGAGCCGTTTTTTCAGGCGTAATTCGAGGCGTAAAACGCCCGAATTAAGCCTGAAAACAGTGCGTGTGAACATACGCTTAGAAAGGGCACCGTATAATATTCTATGCTAGTCTTCCTATAAAAAATATTGTGCAAAAATCCTTTTCCGAATGCCAAAAATCACAACATAGGAGAATGGCTGAACATACTGCGGCAACAACGGAGCTCTGCCAGTCGTGGCTTCAATCTAGAGGTGTCGAGGGAGCACTGGTAACACCTTTATAACATTTAAATAATTGTGAAATTTTTCTTCTACTTAGGTCATAGCAGGACATTACAATATTGCTATTACTTGTGTTTCCATCTCTTCTAGAAGAGGGAATAGTGTATCACATACAGTCTATTTTTCCCAAATATACTAGAAATAAAGCATACGCTATTTCCATAACCCTTTATCATCCATCCAGGATACAGTGCTTCTAGGGGAGAATCAGAATATGAAGTCGGAGGCATAGAGAGGTACAGATAGAGGCTCCATGCACCTATTACGCAGCATTACAAAGCATAGCCATAATACGGCTGTGTGCATGAGCGCTAAGGCTGGGGCTACAAAAGGTGACTAACAGTTGCATGGATTTGTGGGAAAAACAGTTGTACTGCCCAATAACTGTGTTAAAAATGTCAGCAATTCCGCACACAATCAGTATTCTACTAGGATTTAGTTGTCGATTCTGCGCCTAAATTGTGACAATGCAGCAATGCATGAGATTGGGGTATTTTATACCCATTCACACGCTTAGAAAATTATCAGGGTGGAAAAATGAACTCGCTGCAGATTTTAAAATCCACAGCATGCACACTATTGCCACGGATTCCGCCCTGAAAAGCTGCTGATTAGCTCCATTGAATTGCAAAGCGTCTAACTGGCAGAACTACGATTCTACGATTGTGGCCGATGCAACGAGCGCCAATCAAGGAGCTAGTATGGGGACGTTAGTATGGGCTCGTTACGCCGAACGCTCATTACTCCGATCGCTTATTACTGCGACCGCTCGTCCCCATACATTATCATCATGTCGGCAGCACGTCTCTCTGTTTACACAGGGAGATGTGCTGCCGACAACGATAATATTTTACTTTTTAAAAACGATACGATCAGCAGATGATCGATTGTTTGCTCGTTCATCTGCTGATCTCTGCTCTGTTTACACAAGGCAATTATCGGCAACGAGCGTTCTATGAATACTTGTTTGCCCGATAATTGGCCAGTGTAAGGCCACGTTCAGACGTGGCGGAATTTTTCCGCTGCAAATGTTGGTGCAGATTCGGGGCAATTACGCAACGACTCTGCACCAACATTTGCATATTTGACAGGTAATTCAGACGTTGCCGATATCACAGCGGACTTGCCACATATTTCAGTTTTTGCATTGCAAAGGATGAAATCCGCAGTGAAATTCCGCTTCTTCTCCGCAACAGACAGTGCATGCTGCGAAGGGAAAATTCTGCACCGCAGCCTAAATTCCGCACAGTTATTTCCCGCAACATCTGAACTAAGTTTCCTAAAAATATATAGAAACAAATGTAAAAAACGGCTGCTGCAGAATTCCACTGCGGACTGTCCACAGCGGAATTCCACAGCAATTCCGCCACGTCTGAATGTGCCCTAAAAGGGCCTTAAGCTTCAAATTTCTTCTGTCGATTTTCTGAAAAATCAATGTGTGAACATAGCTGGGACTACCCATCAACTAAGGCCAGGATCACACACACAGTTTTGATGCAATTTTTGTGGCAGTTTTTTTCTCAATTTTTTACTAAACAAGAAGTGCACACAAAAGAAAGGCGGTGCATTAGTCTTTTCTTTATACCTATCCTTTTATTTGGAACCACATTTGGCTTTGGCTCAAAAACCTAATGCCCTTAGGTATATAGCCATGCTGTAAATATATAATCTCCTCTAAAGACCTGCGGAACACGGTCCCCACATTCCCAGTCTGATAAGTCATTTTCTTGTTAATGCTGGCATCCAATCATTCAGAAATCTCAATAATTTGGTATATGACAAACATAGTCCCATGGTGAATTATTGGGATTATCTGGACGAGTACTTTATATTACAGTTTGGAATTTTCTAATTGTCAATAAAACCCTTTATGGTATGTTCCCACAAAGTTTTTCAGGCGTATTTCAGAGCGTAAAACGGTCGTAATTACGATCAGAAATACGCCATGAAAATGCTTGCAAACAGCTTCTCATTGTTTTCAATGGTTAAAAGCTGGGTAGTTCATACGAGATGTAATTTTACACCATTGTTTGAAAAAAAAAAAAACATGGTGTAAAAATATGCCTTGTAAAAAAGAAGTGCATGTCTCTTCTTGAAGCGTTTTTGAGTCTGATTTTCACCATTTCCTACGGACTCTGCCAAAAATGCTTTGAAGAAACACTTCAATAGCATTTGTCAAATCTGCCTCAAAAATGCCTGTTTTATGGGAATTGTTTCTAGACGTTTTTTGGGGCATATTACGAGGTGTAAAATATGCTTGAAATATGCCCCTGTGAATATACCCTTAAAGTTCCACCTCAGAGAAATGCTTAAATAATTCCCTAATATAAAGTAATTGCAAGAAATCCCCTCATTAGTAAAATTGGACATAATAATAATAATAATAAGAAGAAGAATAGCATCCTGCATGTCTTCAGAGAGTCTGACATTCCCTGTGGCTATCCTGCAGATATTCTGGCTGTAGAGAGTCTGACATTCCCTGTGGCTATCCTGCAGATATTCTGGCTGTAGAGAGCCTGACATTCCCTGTGGCTATCCTGCATAGTCTGGCTGTAGAGTCTGACATTCCCTGTGGCTATCCTGCAGATGGTCTGGCTGTAGAGAGCCTGACATTCTCTGTGGCTATCCTGCAGGTAGTCTGGCTGTAGAGAGCCGGACATTCCCTGTAGCTATCCCGCAGATAGTCTGGCTGTAGAGAGTCTGACATTCCCAGCGGCTATCCTGCAGATGGTCTGGCTGTGGAGAGTGACATTCTCTGTGGCTATCCTGCAGATAGTCTGGCTGTAGAGAGTCTGACATTCCCTGTGGCTATCCCGCATAGTCTGGCTGTGGAGAGTCTGACATTCCCTGTGGCTATCCTGCATAGTCTGGCTGTAGAGAGTCTGACATTCCCTGTGGCTATCCTGCAGGTAGTCTGGCTGTAGAGAGCCTGACATTCTCTGTGGCTATCCTGCAGATATTCTGGCTGTAGAGAGTCTGACATTCCCTGTGGCTATCCTGCAGATATTCTGGCTGTAGAGAGTCTGACATTCCCTGTGGCTATCCTGCAGTTATTCTGGCTGTAGAGTCTGACATTCCCTGTGGCTATCCTGCAGATAGTTTGGCTGTAGAGAGTCTTACATTCCCTGTGGCTATCCTGCAGGTAGTCTGGCTGTAGAGAGCCTTACATTCCCTGTGGCTATCATGCAGATGGTCTGGCTGTAGAGAGCCTTACATTCCCTGTGGCTATCATGCAGATGGTCTGGCTGTAGAGTCTGACATTCCCTGTGGCTATCCTGCAGATAGTCTGGCTGTAGAGAGTCTGACATTCCCTGTGGCTATCCTGCAGATAGTCTGGCTGTAGAGAGTCTGACATTCCCTGTGGCTATCCTGCAGGTAGTCTGGCTGTAGAGAGCCTTACATTCCCTGTGGCTATCATGCAGATGGTCTGGCTGTAGAGTGTGACATTCCCTGTGGCTATCCTGCAGATAGTCTGGCTGTAGAGAGTCTGACATTCCCTGTGGCTATCCTGCAGGTAGTCTGGCTGTAGAGAGCCTTACATTCCCTGTGGCTATCATGCAGATGGTCTGGCTGTAGAGTGTGACATTCCCTGTGGCTATCCTGCAGATATTCTGGCTGTAGAATCTGACATTCCCTGTGGCTATCCTGCAGGTAGTCTGGACCCTGTTTTCTGATTACATGCTGCCCAGGCTGCAAAAACTGCAGGTCAGAATCGAAAAAAAGGGAGCAATATTATATTAAGGAACTGTTATTTACGCATTTCCCTAACAGTCTTCAAATTACTCCAAAGTGGACCAAACCATAACTTAATTTTCTGAATTCATGTCCTTTGCTATAGCACACCAAAATATTTATTAAATCCACTATTTGATCTACAGGGTGGGCCATTTATATGGATACACCTAAATAAAATGGGAATGGTTGGCGATATTAACTTCCTGTTTGTGGCACATTAGTATATGGGAGGGGGGAAACTTTTCAAGCTGGGTGTTGACCATGGCGGCCATTTTGAAGTCGGCCATTTTGTATCTAACTTTAGTTTTTTCAATGGGAAGAGGGTCATGTGACACATCAAACTTATCGAGAATTTCACAAGAAAAACAATGGTGTGCTTGGTTTTAACGTTACTTTATTCTTTCATTAGTTATTTACAAGTTTCTGACCACTTATAAAATGTGTTCAAAGTGCTGCCCATTGTGTTGGATTGTCAATGCAACCCTCTTCTCCCACTCTTCACACACTGATAGCAACACCGCAGAAGAAATGCTAGCACAGGCTTCCAGTATCCGTAGTTTCAGTTGCTGCACATCTTGTATCTTCACAGCATAGACAATTGCCTTCAGATGACCCCAAAGATAAAAGTCTAAGGGGGTCAGGTCGGGAGACCTAGGGGGCCATTCAACTGGCCCACGACGACCAATCCACTTTCCAGGAAACTGTTCATCTAGCAATGCTCGGACCTGACACCCATAATGTGGTGGAGCACCATCTTGCTGGAAAAACTCAGGGAACGTGCCAGCTTCAGTGCATAAAGAGGGAAACACATCATCATGTAGCAATTTCAGATATCCCGTGGCCTTGAGGTGACTTATCTTTGGGGTAATCTGAAGGCAATTGTCTATGCTGTGAAGATACGAGATGTGCAGCAACTGAAACTACGGATACTGGAAGCCTGTGCTAGCATTTCTTCTGCGGTGTTGCTATCAGTGTGTGAAGAGTGGGAGAAGAGGGTTGCATTGACAATCCAACACAATGGACAGCACTTTGAACACATTTTATAAGTGGTCAGATACTTGTAAATAACTCATGAAAGAATAAAGTAACGTTAAAACCAAGCACAACATTGTTTTTCTTGTGAAATTCTCGATAAGTTTGATGTGTCACATGACCCTCTTCCCATTGAAAAAACTAAAGTTGGATACAAAATGGCCAACTTAAAAATGGCCGCCATGGTCAACACCCAGCTTGAAAAGTTTCCCCCCTCCCATATACTAATGTGCCACAAACAGGAAGTTAATATCACCAACCATTCCCATTTTATTTAGGTGTATCATATAAATGGCTCACCCTGTAGTACAAAAAGTTGATTTGGACCACTAATTCCCCTAGATAGGTCTAGATTGTGCCTGTAATGTACTGCCAAAAGCTCTAGCATAGCCATGCTTTAAATATATAAGAGCCAGTCAGAGGGAATGCTAGTTAGGGTGAATGAATACACTGAAATTTCCCTTCACACAACAGTGTTCCAGCTGGTGTGAACTGAACAGGGACTGGGGACTGACAGCCAAAAAGCAAACTATAAATAAAGAAAAGAATGCATGTTTAGGGCCACTGCCTGATAGTTTTTAGATGTTTTTTTTACTTGTCTGCTTTTCCACCTCTTGATTAGTGTGTGATTGTAAACTCAGAAGAAATCAAAATCAGTCAGGAGAAGGTAAGTCATATCAAGTCGACCGTGAAACGGTGACTTTTAACCTCAGCGCTGTCCTCATTAAGGAGCGTTCATACTAGGCCCGGTGGATTAAGTAGAGTGGGGTGGGACTGAGAACAAAATCAGCCAGCTGCTGTAATTCTCTTGTGCCTTTCAAACACAGTTTATATAGGGACAAGGCAGCTTGGATTTTCCTGCATTCCTCCATTAACCCAGTCAATGCACTCCCCTTTGCACTGGAAATATTATGGCATTGGTAAGTTCAATGCAAAAATGTAGGTAGGGTGAACATCTCTATGAACTGCTTTATACGTGAAGATCATTAATATATCGAGTACAATTAGGGATTGTAGGCAACATTTACAGCAAACATAAAGACAATAGTTCAGTACAATACAGAATTAGCATGACACCAAAAGATACAAGCAAAACAGTATAAGTCACAGGTGAGGTAGTAGACAAGTGACAGAAAATTCAGTTGCTGTGATCTCCTACCCATCTAGAGCCTTATTGGTTTGCCTATGGAGATGCCATTTGGCTACTTCCTCTACTTCAGCACCTTCAAGGAGCGATCTTATCATTTGATCTAAAAGTTATAAGTGATTCACTGGTTCATGACAGCATTGCATGCAGGCAATGAGAATGTCATGATATGGAGGCAGCTAGAACTCTGTAACCTCCTCATTTATACTTACCTTTTCTTTCCCTTTAACATTTGTGATGGTGATCTCATTATAAAAGGTACACTGGAGCCCAAGAAAACGGAAGTAGGTAATAAAATATCTATTTATTTAAAATATATGTATTCCATAAACCCTCAGGGTTATTGGGGGTGCCTTTCACAGGGCATTAAACATGGTCTGACACTTTGCAAGTTTGTTTTATAATGTCAAGTATAAACATCAACAGTAGGTAGAAATTAATTGATCCATTTTAATGTATGATTGATTGATTGATTGATTGAATGATTGAATGTAACCGTGTGGTAGCTAAGTAGTTAATAAAACGGATTGCAAGACTGCTTGAAAAAAAATCAGCTAAGCATTTAGTGACTGAGCTGAAACACAGCTCTCATATCTGAGAGGGGGTGGGGAAGGGAAAGTACAGTTCAATCCAAGAGAGTAACTCTGACTTTGGAGGTAGGACTTGTCTCTATGCCAAAAATAAAAACAGAGAAAGAGAGGCGAGTAGGAGGGAGGGGGGCTAGTACAGTTTGGGAGTAGCTACAGACTTTCAATTTTCTGTCAGCTTCTCTTTATTCCCCATTCATATTGCATTTCATCACACACATTTCTTAACTCATAGCTGCCATGCATTGCCAAACCACTAACCTAAAAACACACACAAAGTGTAGATCCATACCATACTGTTATATCAGAGCAATAGTCAAAATAATTGTGCATAGGAAGTATAAATTACAAGATAACAAGGCACAGTCAAAGTGTAGGAATCCCAGAAAACTTGTATAGAGTACATCAGCAAATCACAGCACTGAGTACATTAATGGAGAGCATGAATATGTGTGATAACAGAAAGTAACCAAATGTAGCAAAGTGTAAAGTATAACTCAATTTCTAGAAAGTGGCAATTATCATAGGTGATTTTTTACTCAACCCCAAAATTTTAGATATTTTTCAGTTGCGATGCAGCACATCTATTTCCTCATCAGGAAAATTTCCCAAAATAATACTACATCTACCAACCTTTATAATTGATGTCCATGTTCTATAAAGGCCAAAGTATACAGAGATGTAATTAAAATGGGACTATTCCATTTATTCCTAACTAGACCAAGCAAAATGCTAAGATCCATAATATAATGTCACATTACCCTTGTGCCCAAGTAATGATAGTGAAAACTCTGTCCTGTATGTAGAAAAGGGCTTATAAGCACCTTACATGCTGCTCTGTCAAGAAATCTCTGCTAAGCAGAATATCTGTGTAAGGACATCCATGCATTCACTATGATGAAGGCCTTGCTGACAGAGTAGGGCTAAGGTAAAAGCCACTCTACAAAAGGACAAAGACGGGCTACACAACTGATACAAAAAAAGCCACAAGAAAATGATGTCTCACCAGTTTTGCTTATTACAATCTTATAGAAAACGTAACAATCACTCCCGTTACATTATTGCACAAGGGCAAGAGAACATCTTAGATCAACATTTTCACAGTCCCACTGTACATCAGCAAGTACATTATTCAGTCATTTCCTAAAGCGATGTGATGAAGATCAGTTATTTTATAGGCCATTGTGAGGCGGCTTTCATAACCTGCAATTACTAAGCTTATTAATACCAACCTAAACAACTTTCACTAAGTAAAAATTTGTTGGCTGCGCACATTGAAAGCAATGCAGAAACTGATACATATTTAACTCCACCAAGAGGCTGTGAGCAGCAAGCAGCACACATCGCACAAAAAAATATCAGGGTTTCTTGTGGTGTAATACACATCACACAATGGTAAATACTGCCATTTATACTCAACATAAAAGTGGGGTGACATTGATTAAAAAGGGAACATACATGACAATTCATAGACAGCTCATTTCTGTCCCATTGATGCTTTAGTCCGCTGCATAATAAGCACTTACCTTAAATTAATCATTTAGTTATCCATCTGTGCTTCTGGATTAAAATGAAACTCTTATATAAAGTGTGACCTAATATGACATGCCTTCAACAGCAAGAAGGGACAGTAGAGTCTGATGAAGGTGCCTTAGAGGTGAGTAGCTAGCGCTCATATTTCTCATTCACATTTAAAGGGAATGTGTCGCAAATGAAACCTTTTTTTTTTTTTTTTTTTAAGTAATTTACTTATTTCTATTATATTTTTTAAGTTTTTTGCTGCATTTTTTTTTTCTTCCACAAGTTGGAAAGTATTAAAAATGAAATAATAATTTTGCATGTTTTCCTATGTTGGCCACCAGAGGGAGCACTTCCCAGAATTACAGCATGGTGAATAAGGCAAAGCAACCTAACTCACAGCTGCCGTAAATGTGGGAGGGAATCTCACACCCCCTCCCTATTTCTGGCTACAAGCCAGGAGAAGGTGTCATCAAATTGCTAAGCATTGTCCGGCTGGCATTTTGGGAGTGATTGTACAAATGGCAGCTGGTAGAAGCTATAAGACACACCAAAAGGCTAAGGGTATGTTCAAACGCTTACTAAAAAAACGTCTGAAAATACAGAGCTGTATTCAAATACACGCCGTGTGAACCTGTTAACTGAAAAGTAATTTACTTCACTTTCATCATTCTTAGGGTATGTGCACACACAAAATCAAAAACGTCTGAAAATACAGAGCTGTATTCAAATACACGCCGTGTGAACCTGTCAACTGAAAAGTAATTTACTTCACTTTCATCATTCTTAGGGTATGTGCACACACAAAATCAAAAACGTCTGAAAATACGGAGCTGTTTTTTAATCAAACTCACGTTTTTCGTGGCGTTTTTTTACGGCCGTTTTCTATAGAGTCAATGAAAAACAGCTCCAAAAACGTCCCAAGAAGTGACATGCACTTCTTTTTTGCGGGCGTCTTTTTACATGCCGTTTTTTGAAAATGAGTTGTAAAAAAACGCCCCGTCGGAACAGAACACCGTATTTCCCATTGAAATCAATGGGCAGAGGTTTGTAGGCGTTCTGCTTCCGATATTTCAGCAGTTTTTCTACGTTTACGACCCAAAAAACGGCTGAAAACACTACGTGTGCACATACCCTAAGGGTATGTTCACACGGCTTATTTTCAGCCGTTTTTCGGGCCGTAAAAATCGGAAGCAGAACGCCTCCAAACATCTGCCCATTGATTTCAATGGGGAATATGCCGTACTGTTCCGACGTGGAGTTGCTAAAAAAAAACGTCTGAAAATCAGGAGCAGTTTTCCCTTGAAAACAGCTCCGTATTTTCAGATGTTTTTGATTTTTTGTGTGCACATACCCTAAGAATGATGAAAGTGAAGTGAATGACTTTTCAAGTTTTTTTTGCGCATTTTAAGTGCCAAAAACCGAATTAAAAAAACTTGATTGCGCTTTTCATTTACATAATTGGTAAAGCGCGCTGTTAGTACATACAACACGCTTTTTTACACACGCGTTTTAAAAAAAGAAGTGTCAAGTCAATTCCATTGCACGTAAAACGTGCTAAATGCTCCCATAGTCAATGGGAGTCCTAATTATGCGTCAAAAAGCGCAAACAAAATGCGTCAAAAAACACGTGAAAAAAGCATCAAACACTTGATTAAGCTTCCATTTACATCAATAGGAAAGCGAGCCGTTTGTTTTTTACGCAAGCATTTTTTTAAAACGTGTTGCGTAAAAAAAGAACAGTGGGGTGGGGTTGTGTGTGGCGCAGTTGCATGTTTGGGGGAATCAGTGTGTGGGGGTGGGCGTGCTCGCCGCTGATTCTTCAAAACAGCCCTGCTGCGCCCGCACTCACGGCCCTGCTACGCCCGCACTCACAGCCCTGCTGCGCCCGCACTCACAGCCCTGCTGCGCCCACACTCACAGCCCTGTTGTGCACGCGCACACAGCTCTGCTGAGCGTGCACACACAAAGCGCTGCTGTGCGCGCACACACCCGCTGCCCTGCTGCGCGCGCGCACACAGCCCTGCTGCGCCCGCACTCACAGCCCTGTTGTGCACGCGCACACAGCTCTGCTGCGCGCGCACACACACAAAGCGCTGCTGCGCGCGCACACACAGAGTGCTGATGCGCGCGCACACACAGCTCTGCTACGCGGGCACACAGCTCTGCTACGCGGGCACACACAGCTCTGCTACGCGGGCACATACAGCTCTGCTATGCGGGCACACAGCTCTGTTGCACACAGACACACACACATAGTTACAGCAGGTGTGCGGGGGAAGGCCGAGAGAGGGGGGGTCGCGAGGGGAGGGCCGCGGGGGGGTCGCGAGAGGGGGGGCTGTGAGAGAGAGGGACAGACATACACACACACCTTACCTGCAGTGCGGCCGGTCTTCATAATGGCGCCGGCTTTCCCCCTACAAACCAGCTTCTGTGCTGGGTCGCTATGAACTGCGCTTGCGCAGTACAAAGCCAGATGGCAATGGACGGGAGCCATTCGTTATGTCCTATGCACTGTAGCTGCCGTATTCCATCTGTGTATGTGTCGTTAAGAGACACATACACAGATGAAATAAAACATGGCAGCCCCCAGTACAGTAAGAAAGTGTTAATAAAAAAAAAACATTGTGTGTGAAAAAATAGTCAATATAATATTTTATTAAATTAAAACACATAAATTAATAAAAATAAATAAATCAGGACACTGTCCCTTTAATATAAAACAACCTTTTCATACATAAAATAACTTAGGCCTTATGTACACGACCGTAAGGCCTTGTTCAAACAGAGTTTTTTGCAGGCGGAAAAATCTGCCTCAAAATTCCTTCAGGAATTTTGAGGCAGATTTTGACCTGCCTGCACGCTGTTTACCGCGTTTTTCACTTTCTCTGCCTCCCATTGATGTCAATGGGAGGTCAGAGACGGAAACGCCCGAAGATCGGGCATGTCGCTTCTTTTAAGAGTTCTTACTGTCCAGAAATACAGATCCGACGGCTACGGATACACATCCGTAGCCGCCCGTGCCGCAATTGCAGAAGAATAGGACATATTCTATATTTTGTGGATCATTTCGAGAGCCCGGACACACATCCATAAATATACGGAAAGGTGTCCGTGGCCAATAGAAATAAATGGGTACGCAATTTCATCCGTAATTACAAATGAAAACTACGGTCGTGTGAATGGGGCCTAACACTGGCACTAATCCTGCAGGTAATTCTTTTTTCTAAAATATATTGTTAGTCTTGTGTAAACCTGCCGCTAAAGTAACAAGATTATAGCTTGTCCGAGAGTTACAAAAATTAAACTAGCAGCAGCAAAGATCTTTGTTTTCTTTCCAGGAGCGATGGAAATGCAATACTTAACTGAGGCCAGTGATTGGATGCAGCGGTTAAGTGTCAGTATGACACGTCATCGTTCCTGAAAATTGAACATAGACCGGCAAGGGACGAACAGAGCATCGACACTGGAGCAGCGGGGGATTTAAAAGGTGAGTACTGTTTTTGTTTTGTTTTTATATTAGAAAATTTGTTGCTGCCAGTTTTATTTTTTTAACTCTCGGATAACACTTTTAAGGGACCAGTGGCATACCTAAGCAATGACAACCAATCTCAATTGTTTGTGGTGGGGGCTTATTCCTCCCTGCTATATGTGGATTCTAAATAGTGTGACACTGTCATAAACAGCAATTTAAAATGAAGGGTGTATTCACACTGTGTGGTGAAATCCAGTTTTTTGCTACAAACTTTGCATAGTTGTGGCAAAAGGCGCAATTTGACCACGCGGAGTGAATAGATGCTAACACGTATGTGGTTTTTCCATCAAGCCCAGGAGCCTATAGTGTCACCTGTATAGGAGAGGTAACAAAGCCCTACAGTTTACATTGAAATGTAAAATTATTTTTATAGCTTACCAGAAGTGATATATGAAATGGCATTGAGTGTACGTACGTATGTATGTGAAAATTGCTTTTAATAGCTTACCTCTATATTAAGTTATCAGTGTTTGAATTTAAAGGCCCAAAGCCCAAGGTTGCCCCTACGGCTAGGTTCTCATAACTACATATTCTGCCTGTGGTCTCTCCTTGTTTAGCCTCCTCACATAGACATAGTCACACATGCAAATACTATACCATTTGTTGCCATTAGAACCTAGCAGTAGTGCAGCCTCAGGCACAGAAGTTAGCTGTTAAAACCAGTTTTGACATTTTTTTAATGTACCCTAAAAGAAAATTGATATATTTCTTCTGGTAGGTTTCCTTAAATATTCTGGTCATTAAAAAGGTACTGCCTTTCACCAGGCTCAAATGTATGTTTCTTCTACAGTGGTGACGGTAACTTACATCAGCAGGGTAGCAGCACAAACTGTGTGCATTTATGTTACACAAATGATATGCACATATGACAAATATGTCTAAGTGTGGTAGTATTAGCGTTTTCAGATCTATAAAAGTTATACTTTGGCCTATGATTCCCCAATTATATCAAGACTTTCTAAGCTCCACTTAAAAATTCTGTCTTATCAATGCTTTGTTTGAACATCACATATACAAAAAATAATAAAATATATTTGTTTCCGAACGTAATGAACTTGCTCCATCAATACACTGTCGTTTAATAAAATGATTCTCTATTCAGCAACGGGCTTGTTTACTGGAAAATAAAAAGTTTGACTTTTTCCTTCTGAAAACCCATGCTGCTAATAATGTTACTGTCATTACTGAGCACTCTGCCTGTGTTATAAATTTCCTGCCCATTTAGAAATCTGAAGCTCAGTACATTCCCTTAGGTTCAGCCTGTCCCACAGATGAATGGGGTAATTGACTGAACCAGGGAATAAGTGGGAGGATTTTTGAAACCACAGGATATTCACAACAAGCACTCTGCACTGGAATACAAACCATACTCATTTTTTACCTTGTCCTCAATGTTGATGCCACTAATCTATAAAAAGAGCCTTCATTTATAATGGGCTTGAGTCCTGGAGTGTTTTTTTTTTTTTTCATTTGAGAACATCTGCTTTGCAATACTTTTTTTTGGACTATAGATTGTGTGGGAGTTTTCTGGATAAAAAGGAAAGCATAAATACGGCACATATTTGAAATATTAAATATACAAGCAGGCTCTATAGCTTCAGACCCCCAATCTGTAAGGCCCTGGTCACACATCGCTTTTATGAAGTGTATTTCGCAGTGTCTTACGCACAAAAATACGTATTAAAAAGATGCCCGTCTCAAATTTCCCATTGACTTAAATAGGTAAATGCGCTGCTAGTGCATATCGCGTGTTTCTTTTACACGTGTGTAATTAAAATACGCGAAGTGTAAAAAAACGCATGTCACTTCTTGGGACGTATTCTAGGGAAGAATACCTCTGTAATACTATGACGTACAGAGGCAACATACAACAGCACTCAGATCGCCTACGGTCTATAATACGGAACCATGGGTACACTGTGTGCTGCCGTAAGGCTCCGTGCATGCGGTCATGTTGTGTGGAAGGATAAACATTGGTATATATTGTAAATGCAAAAAGATTGTAGTCATCTCACTATATAATTCATATCATCAATTTTCCCTTGGAAAATGGTTCAACTATTTCTCTTTTCTTCTACTCTACCTTCAACTACATTGTTCTTATGGTTTGTCCGAACATCCCACAAAACATCATTTGTTCTCTCGGCCTGCTACAGTACATTACTCGATAAAACAAAAAGCTGTAGCATCTACACGAAGGTGTAGTGTCCTGATAACTACTTTATCATGTTTCCATTGTGCTCATTCTATTTTACCTGGATGTACGACATCAGACACAATTAATGATTTGGGAATATGTCATTTATGACTTTGTCCACCAGTTGGTTTACCTAAGTCTCGCTGCTTTCAATATAGTACAGAAGATCATTCATTCAAACATAATATGCCACTTTACTACACAATGGGAAGCCACATTTATCTGACCTTAATATGTACATATGAACATAGTCTTACTTAAAAACCAGGACGCAGCCAGCATCAGCCAAGCGCCCTCACAAAAGTGCATGCTTTGTTTATACGTGCAGACCAAGGCGGATCAATTTGGGGCAGTTAAAGTTAATCTTGTATATTTTGGCGCCTTTTTTCTGCCTGCTACTGTACTTAAAAAGTGCAGATCTTGTCTGTCCTGTCTCAAGTTCAATGGCAGCCTACTCTACAAGCAGCAGGAGAGGGGGAGGGGGAGACAGGCATGTTCAGTGCACTAATAATAATTCACATCACGCCACTTCAGCTTCGTGTCAAAGTAAAGACATAGCCCAACCCTCCAACCTGAGAGTTGCAACTATTCACAACTCCAGAACAGGTCAGGCACACATGCAGCTAAACATGTTGACCGCTAGCTGGGACTGGGACGCTGTCAGGAGATTACTACAATAGTGTGCTACAAGACAAAGCCTGCATTGTTTATACAATCAGATATATATATATATATATATATATATATATATATACACACATACACACACACACACACTGTGATGGCTTCTGTTTCTGTATACAGAATTCCTTAAATACTCAGTATTCAGCAATATCCTTATATTATCAATGTTGTTCCAAAACTAATCATAAATGATTGCAGTTTGGGGAGAATTTTGTAAGTGCCCCACCCTGGCTACATATCACGCCACAATACTTTCAAAATCACATTCCTTTCAGCACACTATGGCAATAGTAAAGAATACAATATTGACTTTACAAGCATTTTGACAGATACATTTCATAGCTGGCCGTAGACATAAGACATGAAGCTGGGCTGATTATTCATCCAATTGTACGATAGAATTAAAAACCATGTCACCAGAGGTAGTAGAGAGGAAAAATAAGAAAGAATCCACCTCTATTATAATGTTGTTTTACAAAACGTCAGGGCATGACTTGATCTGGTAATTTGCACAAACAAGTGACCAATTAATGGCCAACAATCGGAATGGCAAATTTTGTCACCAGTGTAAAGCCCACAACTGTATAGAATTCAATTTATAATCATATACGTATTTATGTTTTTGCTTCAGCTCCCACCATAATCTGAACCTTATCCTTTATTCCAAGAAGCTACTGCATACCCCCAGCTAAATTGACTTCAATATAGTCACAAAGTGGCTTTTATGAAAAATTGCTTCAATCACATAATAAATGCATGGCCATATATATATATATATATATATATATATATATATATATATATATATATATATATATATATATATATGAAACACACAGTAATTACCATGTAATGCTGCATAAATGATTGTATCACTCCACAGATAAGAAGTACGGTAACCTACAGAATGCTTGACAGGTGTAGCGCAGTAGGGATCATGTTCACAAGGACAGACAAGACAATCTGAAAACATAAACCACCAGGAGCACACACATATTACACATATAAATTGGGATAAATCCAATGTCTGACACACTTAAAAAAGGACATTCATAATACTAGGGTGGAAGCTTGCATTCTAGGTTGGAAAAGGAGAGGTTAATCTCCATCCATAGGTTATCATCAATGCTGTGTATTTATGGCAGGTATTACCCAGAGATAAGCCACACCTTCACATTCATAGTAAGGGAACTCCAAAGCCTGGTAAACAGTAAGAAATGACATCAAACACATAGAAATACACTTAAATGGGTTAAACAAGGATATAGCCGCTCAGAGTTGTGGCATGTAGAAATCTTGTAAGTACATTGCATGCAGCAAACAATAAACACGCGTGTTAATAGCTGCCCTATAATAATAATAATAATAATAATAATAACAACAATACTAATAATAATATTAAGATGCTGCGTGGAAAGTAAAGGTTGCTGCAGAGTACAGCCAGTTTCCATGTGTCCTCTGCCAGAATGAGGTGGGAAGTCTTGCGGCAGGATGTGTGCCAAGTTCAGCACTCTTGGACGCAAGCTCCATCCACTGATTGCTGGCAGAGACGTGTGACCCACATCCACATGCTGCCAAAAAAGCACAAGACAAACAAGCGGCACTTCTAGCTCATCCCACAACAAGCCATGTCACTGAAATGGTATTACTGGGCCGGGAGCTACTGTCCCGGCACAAAGCCACACACTCACACACATCACTAAAAGCACGATACACCTTGTACTCTTACATGCAAACCTACTAGTCATAGGCCAATACACGTGTATGGAAAACGTCCAAGGCACATACCATTGCACTGTACTGCATTAACTTATAGGGATCCAGCACAGGCGCGGTGGCTTCACATTTCTTAGGTAACAGTGACAGTCTCTGGCATGGGCTGGGGATTTATTAGAAGATCGGACTCCTAGGAGTGACTGCAAGTCTTATGTGAGCTGCTATGTGTTTGTTCATAGGATGCTTTTTATATTGAAATACGTGTAAGAAATAAGGAGCACAGCCCGAAAAATAATAACGTCTTGGCAGAGGGCAGGACGATGAATTCAAAGTACAAGGCAGTAAAGGCAGCCTGAGTGCCTGCTGTGCCTAGAGCTGTACTTGCAGTGCTGCACTCCTGGAGGGTGGCTTGAACGCGGTCCAGGAGAGGCTGATCCCGTTTTTTTGGAGCTGGGCTGGTCTGTGAGTGCTGTTGGCAGGGTTTTCCTCTCTTTCCCCTGTGTGTCTCCCTGGCCCCCCTGTCAGTCTGGCTCTGCTCTGCACATCAGGCAGCTCATAGCACACTCGGCTCTGCACTTGGACGATTTCCACCTCTTGCTGATTGGACGGGAAGGCGGCGGCTCCCTACTCACCCTTCCCACCTTCTCCTCTCCTCCCTATTCTGCCAGCTCCCTCCTTCTACACTCCAGCTGTCCCTGCCCTCCCACCCTTTTCTAAGAACTTCCCCTCCATCCTCCCTACTTCACTTGCCTTCTGCAGTTACTCCCACCCTAGAAATATTGCATTCCTGCTCTCCTCTCAAATCATTTTTCTTTCTTTCTTTCTTTCTTTCTTTCTTTCTTTCTTTCTTTCTTTCTTTCTTTCTTTCTTTCTTTCTTTCTTTCTTTCTTTCTTTCTTTCTTTCTTTCTTTCTTTCTTTCTTTCTTTCTTTCCTTTCTTTTTCTTTCCTTTCTTTCTCTTTCCTTTCTTTCTCTTTCCTTTCTTTCTCTTTCCTTTCTTTCTCTTTCCTTTCTTTCTCTTTCCTTTCTTTCTCTTTCCTTTCTTTCTCTTTCCTTTCTTTCCATAATTACTCACATCAGTACATGTCATTAATGGGGATCACAATCTAATTTCTCAGTTCCAAATTTTTAAACCACAAAATCCTCCGCTCCATGAAGCATTTCAATGCTTGTTGGTAAAGGAGCACAGATTTAAAGAAATGAAACATTTTTTTCCCAGGGAAAATTGTTTCCATCTTTATAAATATTGTTCACTTGCATTTCCCCACACATCATTTCTGAGAGGAGAGTTAAGTAAACACCATGATAGTAGCATTTACCGCTACCAAATGAGAAGGAATGTAAAGCACGTCAGATAAATGTCCTGATTGATGGAAGTCATTTCCATCGGTTGGAAGCAATTGTTTTAGTTCCATTAAGATTATAGTTAGTGATCGTTATTTTTGCTTGGATCATTAACAATAATCGTGACGTATATAACCTGCTTTTAGAAGTTAGATAACCTAAGCATGTGTTAGAGGAAAAAAAGGAGTTATTACAATGTTAGTAAACTTGTAATTTAACCCTCCAAGGCTGCAATCTATCTATGTAACAAATATGAACAGTTACATTAATAAATAAGATATATATTATGAACCTCTCCCCTAGTCTCCACACAATTCTTACTAACCATTTGTAGATAATGACCTTGTATGAAAAGAGGATTTAAAAAAATCCTGGGTGGTTGCATGTTTCTGGTTCGTAACAATATATGCCTTCCTGTGTAATGTAATCCATCTCTGCCTCTGGCTTAACTTTCCCTTACTGCACCCCTGTCCACTTATAATTCCCTAAACTTGGGAAGCTCAGCTCTTGGCTTCCTCCTTGTGGCTATGAAAAATAGGAAGGGGAGGGTGGATTTTCTGGGGACATAGTTATAGTCTGGATTAGCCTGCCTGGGAAAAGGAGGGGGGGAGGCATAAAAGCTGTTCTCCATATTTATGAGCAGACAACCAATAGACAAGAGAAGTGTATAGCAAGAAGTCTAGTCTGGTGAGAGACCCAGACAGGTCAAAGGACCCTGAAATCAGCACATGATGCCAATTGAATCAGTCCCTTTTTCTAGCAGAATGTGTCTGGCACGTCAGTGTCTGTAGCTCTAAGAGCGCAGCTCAGTGTTTTAGATTTCATTGGGAGGGGTCCTGAAGATATCTGTTCTTTCACCCAATTACAAATTCAGTGCTGCAAGAGCATATACTTACAAAGTCATTTCAAATTGGTTGTCACCTCCTTCTTGTCTTTTCCATCATACTTGTTTTGCACTTTAACAATGATAATAATCATCATAATAATATGAAACTTTTTTCATATAGCGCCAACATATTCCACAGTACTTTACAATCAGGAAAACAGTAAACATAAAAGTGAGAAATGAAAAGGTGACATTTAAAGTGTAACTCCGATCTCAGAATGATGTAAAACAAATAGTAAGATCTAATTACCCATTGCAAAACAAATAAAACGACATCCATATTGTGCTACCTACATTGTTTTTTTCCACAGATATACCGTTAGGTCCAGAATTATTTGGACAGTGACACAAGTTTTGGCATTTTAGTAGTTTACCAAAACATATTGAAGATACAGTTATATAATCAATATGGGCTTAAAGTGCAGACTCTCAGCTTTAATTTGAGGGTATTCACATCCTAATTTGAGGAAGGGTTTAGGAATTACAGCTCTTTAACCCCTTCAAGACCAAGCTATTTTTGGCCTTCAGGACCAGACCCATTTTTTCAAATCTGACATGTGTCACTTTATGTGGTAATAACTCTGGAATGCTTTTACCTATCCAAGCGATTCTGAGATTGTTTTCTCGTGACATATTGTACTTTAGGTTAGTGAAAAAATTTGGTCGATAAATTTATTGCTTATTTGTGAAAAACACCAAAATGTAGAGAAAATTTGAAGAAATTATGATTTTTCTCATTTTAAATGTATCTGCTTGTAAAACAGATAGTAATACCACACAAAATAGTTACTAATTAACGTTTCCCATATGTCTGCTTTATGTTTGCATCGTTTTTTGAACGTCCTTTTATTTTTCTAGGACGTTACAAGACTTAGAACTTTAGCAGCAATTTCTCATATTTTTAAGAACATTTCAAAAGGCTATTTTTTTCAGGGACGAGTTCAGTTCTGAAGTGGTTTTGAGGGCCTTATATATTAGAAACCCCCATAAAACACCCCATTTTGAAAACTGCACCCCTCAAAGTATTCAAAACAGCATTCAGAAAGTGTTTCAACCCTTTAGGCGTTTCACAGGAATTGAAGGAAAGTAGAGGTGAAATTTACAAATTTCATTTTTTTTTACAAAATTCATTTGTAATACATTTTTTTTCTGTAACACAGAAGGTTTTACCAGAGAAATGCAACTCAATACTTATTGCCCAGATTCTACAGTTTTTAGAAATATCCCACATGTGGCCCTTGTGTGCTAATGGACTGAAACACAGGCCTCAGAAGCAAAACAGCACCTAGAGGATTTTGGGGCCTCCATTTTTTAGAATATATTTTAGGCACCATGTCAGGTTTGAAGAGGTCTTGTGGTGCCAAAACAGTGGAAACCCCCAAAAGTGACCCCATTTTTGAAACTACACCCCTCAGGGAATTTATCTAGGGGTATAGTTAGCATTTTGAGCCCACAGGTTTTCTGCAAAATTTATTCGAATTAGTCTGTGAAAATGAAAATCTACTTTTATTGTGGAAAAACGTATAATTTTTGAATTTTTGCAAGGAATAAAAGGAGAAAAAGCACCCCAACAATTTTAAAGCAATTTCTCATGATTACAGAAATACCCCACATGTGGTAATAAGTTGCTGCTTCGACCCACGGCAGTGCTCAGAAGGGAAGGAGCGCCATTTGGATTTTGGAGCACTGATTTTACTGGAATATTTTTCGGTGCCGTGTCGTGTTTGCAACGCCCTGGAGGGACCTAAACAGGGGAAACCCCCCAAAAGTGACTCAATTTTGGAAACTATTCCCCTCAAGGAATTTTTCTAGTGGTATAGTTGGCATTTTGACCCCACAGGTTTTTTGCTGAATTTATTGGAATTAGTCTGTGAAGATGAAAATAGACTTTTTTTCTGAAAAAACATAGAATTTTCTAATTTTTATAAGGAATAAAGGAGAAAAAGCACCTCAACATTTGTAAAGCAATTTCTCCTGATTACGGCAATACCCGATATGTGGTAATAAACTGCTGTTTGGGCCCACGGCAGGGCTCAGAAGGGACGGAGCACAATTTGGATTTTGCAGCTCAGATTTTGCTGAATTGGTTTCTGGGGGCCCTGTCGCATTTGCAGAGCCCCTGAAGTACCAGTATAGTAGAAATTCCCCAGGTGTGATCCCATTTTGGAGACTATACCCCTCAAAGAATTAAATTAGAGGTGTAGTGAGCATTTTGATCCCTCAGGTGTTTTACAGATTTTATTAGAATTGGGCTGTGAAAATGAACATTTTTTTTTTTTCCAATAACCTATAGATTTAGCTCAGAATTTTTCATTTACACAAGCAATACAGGAGAAGAGACACCCCAAAATGTGTGACAAAATTTCTCCTGAATAGGGAAGTACCCCATATGTGGTTGTAAACTGCTATTTGGACACACAGCAAGAGTCTAAAGGGAAAAAGTGCAATTTCGTTTTTGGAGTGACTCCATGTTGCATTGCGCTGAGGTACCAGTACAGTGAAAACCCCCGAGAAGTGACCCCATTTGGGAAACTTCACCCCTCAAGGAATTAATCTAGAATTGTAGTGAGCATTTTAACCCCAAAGGTTTTGTAGAAATTAGTGCACAGTGGATGTTGCAGATTTAAAATTGCCATTTTCCACATATATGCTATTTCAGTGCCCAATGTGTTGTGCCCAGCTTGTACCACCGTAGACACACACCCCATAAATTATTGTTAAGCGGTTCTCCAGAGTACAGTAATACCCCATATGTGGTCATAAACTTCTGTTTGGGCACACTGCCAGGCCCAGAAGGAGCGCCATTTGGCTTTTGGAGCGCAGATATTGCTTGGTAGTAGTTTTGTTTAGTGTTTTACTGGTGTTTCAGCTTATAATATGGGGGCATATGTAAGCTGGGCGGAGTGCATCAGGGTATATGTTAGCTGGGTGGAGTGTATCAGGGTATATGTAAGCTGTGCGGAGTACATCAGGATATATGTAAGCTGGGCGGAGTACATCAGGATATATGTAAGCTGGGCGGAATACATCAGGGTATATGTAAGCTGTGCGGAGTAGATCAGGGTATATGTAAACTCTGTGCGGAGTACATCAGGGTATATGTAAGCTGTGCGGAGTACATCAGGGTATATGTAAGCTGGGCGGAGTACATCAGGGTATATGTAAGCTGGGCGGAGTACATCAGGGTATATGTAAGCTGGGCGGAGTGCATCAGGGTATTTGTTAGCTGTGCGGAGTACATCAGGGCATATGTAAGCTGGGCGGAGTGCATCAGGGTATATGTTAGCTGGGTGGAGTGCATCAGGATGTATGTAAGCTGTGCGGAATGCATCAGGATATATGTAAACTGGGCGGAGTACATCAGGGTATATGTAAGCTGGGCGGAGTTCATCAGGGTATATGTTAGCTGGGCGGAGTGTATCAGGATATATGTAAGCTGTGCGGAGTACATCAGGGTATATGTAAGCTGTGCGGAGTACATCAGGGTATATGTAAGCTGTGTGGAGTACATCAGGGTATATGTAAGCTATGTGGAGTACATCAGGGCATATGTAAGCTGGGCGGAGTACATCAGGGTTTATGTAAGCTGTGCCGAGTACATCAGGGTATTTGTTAGCTGGGTGGAGTACGTCAGGGTATATGTAAACTGGGCGGAGTGCAACAGCTCATAATAGGATGATGTAATAATGGGGTAAATGAATAATAAAATTTTCCATGGATAGTGACGTACGCTTTGAACCAATCCTTTATGCACAGGCCGGATTTTTGGGTGCAGGAGTCGCACTTCTAAAGGGTGTCCGTGGTATTGTACAAAATATCCGCACTCCAGCATTGTCTAATCTTTGACGTCACTAGCCCCACATGTAGCACAGACTCCAAAATGTCATAGTTTCCGCTGCATTTACAGGGTCTACCAATGGGGGCTGCAAATGATGACGTGGGGTTTTAGGTGAAGAACTGCTGCACATATAAATTAGTCTGTGCCGTCGTTTTGCATTATTGCGTTCCAAGAGTCATAACTTTTTATTTTTCCGTTGACGAGCTGTGTGAGTGCTTGATTTTCATGGGATGAGCTGTCGTTTTTATTAGTATCATTTTGGGGTAAATGTGATAATGTGATCAGTTTTTATTAAATTTTTTGGGGGGTGAGGTGACCAAAAAACAGAAATTCTCTCGCTGTTTTTTTTAATCAATTTTTAACAGCGTTCTCTGTGCAGCATAAACAACATGTTTGCTTTATTCTGCGGTTCGATACGATTATGGCAATACCAAATTTATATAGTTTTTATATGTTTTACTACTTTTACACAATAAAAACCCTTTTTATAAATAAAATGTTTTAGTGTCACCATCTCCTGAGAGCCATAACTTTTGTATTTTTATGTCGATGGAGCTGTGTTAGGGCTTGTTTTTTGCGTGACACACTGTAGTTTTTATTTGTACCATGTTTGGCTACGCGCGACTTTTTTATTCCATTTTATTGGAAACAACGTGACCAAAAAAGGAAATTGTGGCATTGTTTTTTATTGTATTTTTTTACGGTGTTCACCGTGCGGGATAAATAACATTATATTTTTATAGGTCACGCCGATACGAACGCGGCGATACCTATTATTATGTCTAGTTTTTGTCTTTTTTTTCAATTTTTTTCTAATTATAAAGGGCTTGATCAGGGAAACAAGGAGATTATTGTTTTTATTACATAAAACTTGTATTTATTTATTTATCTAAAACTTTTTTTAACCTTTTTTTTTACTTTTTATTTTACACATACTAGGGGACTGGAAGATCTGATCTTCTGATCCCCAGTACAATACACTGCACTACTTCTGTAGTGCAGTGTATTATAACTGTCATTTTATAACTGACAGTTGAGCCTATTACGTCCTGCCTCGGGCAGGACCTAATAGGCTCCCGTACCTGACAACCAGGAAGCCCCCTCCCTCTGTATCAATCACTTAAATGCCGCTGTCGCTATTGACAGCGGCATTTGAGGGGTTAAATGGCGGCGATTGGACATAACAGTGATCGCCGCCGTTGCAGCGGGATTTCAGCTGTATATTACAGCCGACACCCGCTGAGGATGAAGCGCGCACAGCTCCTGTGCCTGTTTCATCCTCAGGGCGTTACTGTACGCCCATTTGCGGGAACGAGCCGCTAAAAAGGACGTACAGTAACGCCCATTTGCGGGAAGGGGTTAATATGTAGCTGCCTCTTTTTCAAGGGACCAAAGGTAATTGGACAATTATCTCAAAAGCTATTTAACCCGTTAGTGACCGGCCTATAGTGTTTCTACGTCGGTCACTAACGGGCCTTATTCCGATGCCATAGACTTTTTACGTCGCTGCATCGGAATAAGTAAACAGAGAAGGGAGCCGTCAAATCTCCCTTCTCTCAGCTGCCAGACGTAGCTGAGGGCTGGGGGCGTCCCTGCTCTGCCGGGTGAGATCGATATTAGTATCGATCTCACCCGTTTAACCCCTCAGATGCGGTGCTCAATAGCGTGCACCGCATCTGAGTGGTTTTGGAGAGAGGGAGGGAGCTCCCTCTCTCATCCCACCGACACCCGGCGATAAGATCGCCGAGTGTCTGTGTCTCCAATGGCAGCCGGGGGCCTAATAAAGGCCCCCAGGTTTGCCTGTAGTGAATGTCTGCTAGGTCAAACGGACAGGCAGTAATACACTGCGATACAAAAGTATTGCAGTGTATTATAATAGCGATCGGAGAATCGCATATTAAAGTCCCCTAGTGGGACTAGTAAAAAAGTTTTAAAAAAGTTTAATAAAGTTAATTAAAAAAAAGTGAAAAAAATAATGAAAAACCCACTTTTCCCCTTACAAACTGCTTTACTATTTAAAAAAAAAACAAAATAAAGTAAAAAACTACGCATATTTGGTATCGCCACGTCCGTAACGACCCCGACTATAAATCTATTACATTATTTTACCCACACGGTGAATGCCGTAAAAAAATAAATAAAGAACTATGGGAAAATTGCTGTTTTCTGTGAATCCTGACGTAAAACAAATGTGATAAAAAGTGATCAAAAAGTCGCATCTACTCCAAACTGGTACCAATAAAAACTACAAGTCTTCCCACAAAAAAAAAAGCCCTCATACAACTGCATCGGCGGAACAATAAAAAAAGTTATGGCTCTTCAAATATGGAGACACAAAAACAAATAATTTTGAAAAAAAAGTGTTTTTACTGTGTAAAAGTAGTAAAACATACAAAAACTATACAAATTTGGTATCGTTGTAATCGTAACAACCCGCTGAATAAAGTTATTGTGTTATTTATACCACATGGTAAACGGCGTAGATTTAGGACGCGAAAAAGAGTGGCAAAATTTCCGTTTTTTTTCTATTCCCCCCCCCCAAAAAAAAAGTTAATAAAAGTTAATCAATAAATAATATGTACTTCAAAATGGTGCTATTAAAAAATACAACTTGTCCCGCAAAAAAACAAGACCTTAGACAGCTATATCGACGCAATAATAAAAAAGTTATAGCTCTTGGAATGCGAAGATGGAAAAACGTAAAAAATGGCTTGGTCATTAAGGTTTAAAATAGGCTCGTCATTAAGGGGTTAATGGGCTGCATGGGCTATTCCCTTGTTAATCCATCATCAATTAAGCAGGTAAAAGGTCTGGAGTTGATTCCAGGTGTGGCATTTCCATTTGGAAGCTGTTGCTGTGAACCCGCAACATGAGGTCAAAGGAGCTCTCAATTCAAGTGAACAGGCTGAAAAAAAATGAAGAAATCCATCAGAGAGATAGCACAAATGTTAGGAGTGGCCAAATCAACAGTTTGGTACATTCTTGAAAAAAAAGAGCGCACTGGTGATCTTGTGAACTCCAAAAGGCCTGGACGTCGACAGAAGACAACAGTGGTGGATGATCGCAGAATCCTTTTTATGGTGAAGAAAATCCCTACACAACATCTACCCAAGTGAACACTCTCCTGGAAGTAGGTGTATCAGTAGCTAAGTCTACCATAAAGAGAAGACTTCATGAGAGCAAATACTGAGGGTTCACCACAAGGTGCAAACCATTGATCAGCCTCAAAAATAGAAAGGCCAGATTAGACTTTGCCAAACAACATTTAACCGGTTAAGGACTAGGCTGTTTTACAGCTAAATGACCAGAGCAAATTTCACAATTTTGCTATTTGCTTCTTTAAAGGACGATAACTCTGCAGGTGAATAAAGTTAATTTTTGAATTTTACACTCTTTTTAAAGGACAGATAGGGCTTTGTTTTAGTGGCATTTGTCAGTATACATAATTTTTTGTTTTTTCTCTAAAGTGGACAAAATTGGAAAAAAATGCAAGAATTTAGCAATTGCGTCAGTTTATAATAGCATTTTTCACACACAGTATAGACCACGGACAAAATTCATCTCATTTCACATTCTTCCACTTGTCCCGTGCATGGGGATAACAAATATGTGTGCTTTATTCACTCTGCGGGCATGTGCCAGGGCTTGGCATAAAAGGAGGCTTTTTGGCCTTTTCGGTTCAGGAATTCTGCTCTTGATTTTATAGCAGCATTCGGTTTTCTGGGGGGGCCTAATGCTGCTGAAAGTTTAGAAACACCCCATAAATGACTTAATTCACACAAGTAGACCCCACAAGGGTTTCTTCAAGGGGTTTATCATATTTTTAGAAAGTCCAGTTTTCTTCTGAAAGTTTCTTGAATTAGATGGAACAAAAAAAAATTATAATTTTTTTTGCAAATGTGTCAGTTTATGCCAGCATTTTTCACACACAGTATAGACCACGGACAAAATTCATCTCCTTTCACATTCTGCCACTTCTCCTGTGCATGGGGATACCAAATATGTGTGCCTTATTTATCAAGAAAAAAAAAAATGATCCAGCGCTGAGTCGTACTTTGGATTTAAAAAGGAAGCAGTATTCCCACCTTTATTGGGGTATTGAAATAAAATTGAAGGGAGACGCAGTCCCAAGACGTGTGTGAATAGTAGGCGGTTTGCCCTGGCCTACGCGTTTCAAGCACGAGCTGTGCTCTTACTCATGGCAAAAATAATTGTTGCCATGAGTAAGAGCACAGCTCGTGCTTGAAACGCGTAGGCCAGGGCAAACCGCCTACTATTCACACACATCTTGGGACTGCGTCTCCCTTCAATTTTATTTCAATACCCCAATAAAGGTGGGAATACTGCTTCCTTTTTAAATCCAAAGTACGACTCAGCGCTGGATCATTTTTTCTTTTCTTCTATTTGCATACCGCAAGCCGTAGCGGGGATCCGAGCGGAGAGTCTGGAGACGCATCAAACTGGTGAGCTGGAGGTTTCCTCCCTTCTTTACTGTTGCCTTATTTATCCCATAGAGATATAGAACGGCTTACGATAGAAGAAGCTTATTTCACAAATCGCCTTTTTTCAATGCTGGTTTTACAAAACTCAACAGAGTAATCTATAACTCTTCCAAAATATCTGCTCTTAAAGCAGAAATCCCAAAATATTCATCTAGGGTTATAATGGGAATTTTTTTTTTTGGGGTTTCCTAAAATAAGAAATTGCAGGTTTATGCAAATGGAGCTCTCCAAGAGATGCAAATGCCTAAACAGGGGCACACTGGAATAAAAATTATCGCAGTACAGGTGGTACCCCTAGTGAAGCAGAGGCTGATTATCTCCCACACTATCTTACTGCTGGTGGAAAGATCAGGGGGGCATCCAGGAACATTTATTGTGTGGTCCCGCCCTTCATAAATTCTGAAGGAGGTGGTATATCCTGACCCGCTTTCACACAATTTGTAAAGCTTAACGCCATATCTTGCCCTTTTGGAAGGTAGATATTGGCAAAAGCTAAGTCTTCCAGATTCAACCAAATGCAGCAAGGTTGATTGGACGTCGCTTCACAGTACAGATGGTCAATGACCCAAAACATACAGCGAAAGCAACCCAGGAGTTTTTAAGGCAAAGAAGTGGAATATTCTGCAGTGGCCAGGTCAATAACCAGATCTCAACACGATCGAGCATGCATTTCACTCGCTTAAAGAGGCTCTGTCACCAGATTTTGCAACCCCTATCTGCTATTGCAGCAGATAGGCGCTGCAATGTAGATTACAGTAACGTTTTTATTTTTAAAAAACAAGCATTTTTGGCCAAGTTATGACCATTTTTGTAGTTATGCAAATGAGGCTTGCAAAAGTCCAAGTGGGTGTGTTTAAAAGTAAAAGTCCAAGTGGGCGTGTATTGTGTGCGTACATCGGGGCGTTTTTAATACTTTTACTAGCTGGGCGCTCTGAAGAGAAGTATCATCCACTTCTCTTCAGAACGCCCAGCTTCTGACAGTGCAGATCTGTGACGTCACTCACAGGTCCTGCATCGTGTCGGCCACATCGGCACCAGAGGCTACAGTTGATTCTGCAGCAGCATCAGCGTTTGCAGGTAAGATCGACTTACCTGCAAACGCTGATGCTGCTGCAGAATCAACTGTATTAAAAACGCCCCGATGTACGCACATAATACACGCCCACTTGGACTTTTACTTTTAAACACACTTTTGCAAGCCTCATTTGCATAACTACAAAAATGGTCATAACTTGGCCAAAAATGCTCGTTTTTTAAAAATAAAAACGTTACTGTAATCTACATTGCAGCGCCTATCTGCTGCAATAGCAGATAGGGGTTGCAAAATCTGGTGACATAGCCTCTTTAAGACAAAACGTAAGGCAGAAAGACCCACAAACAAGCAACAACTGAAGACCGCTGCAGTAAAGGCCTGGCAAAGCATCACTGCCCCTGAGACATCACCCAAGTTTCAAATACACCAAGTAGAGGACCGGCATCCAGGTATGCTCTTGAGTTTATAGTCTAATTGTGTTAAACATACCTTATTAACCCATATTACATAACAAGCTGCTTTGGTCAGTTAGTAAGGGGGCTCTGAACCTATATTAGGCTTCGTTCACATCTGCGCTAGGGCTCCGTTCCGACGTTCCGTTAGAGCTTTCCGTCGGAACGGATCCTTGACAGAAGAAAACCGTTTGTCTCCGTTGTGCAAGCTTCCATCGTTTTGACGGAATCAGTAGCGTAGGTGGGAAGGTAAAACCCACAACAACTAGCAGATGTTGCGATTTGTGCAGCGGAAAAGCTGCGATTCCGCTGCGAAAAATGCACCTCAGAAAAAAATGAATCTTTTTTTGTTTTTTACGTGCAGTTTTCCGCAGCATACAACCCGGCAGAAAAACTGCACCACAATTTGGTGCGTTTTTTTGGCCAGCATTCCCTACGGCGCCTAGGGCAGATACGCGATGTACTTTTACGCAGTGTATTCGCACTGTGTGAACACAGCCTAATTCCGCACCATTTCCGTTCCATGTCCAGGAGGCCTAAAATTTGTTAAAGCTTAAGTTTACTAATGTCCTAAATATGAAAAAAAATTCACAATTTCTGTAAAAATTAGTACGTTTTCATTATATCTTTAGTTTAACTGAGGTTAAAAGTATCTTTACAACATTAATGCCTCATGCACACGACAGTGTGCGCCGGCTGCGTCCCGTCAGTGATCCGTGGAAAGATAGGACATGTCCTATCTTTCTATGGATCGGAGAATTGGGTCAGTTTTCACAGACCTGATTCACCCGCTAAAGTGAATGGGTCTGTGAAAACTATCGTGTGCCACTCGGATGCCGTGAAAAACGGCCTGAGTGGCACCCGATCGTGTACAACTGCACTAATTCTTATCTGGCTTTTACAAAACGTGGGAGTAAGGGTATGTTCACAGGTCATATTTTCAGACGTAATTTGGGCGTTTTACGCCTCGAATTACGCCTGAAAAGACGGCTCCACTACGCCTGCAAACATCTGCCCATTGCTTTTAATGGGTTTTACAATGTTCTGTTCAGACGAGGTGTAATTTTACGCGTTGCTGTCAAAAGACGGCGCGTAAAAAGACGCCCGCGTCAAAGAAGTGCATGTCACTTCTTTGGACGTTTTTGGAGCCGTTTTTCATTGACTCCATTGAAAAACAGCTCCAATTACGTCCGTAATGGGCGCCGCAAAAAACGCGAGTACTTTCAAAAACGTCTGAAAATCAGGAGCTGTTTTCGCCTGCCACAATCCCTCCATTTGTTTCGGGAATATCTACCTGCATTGCTATTGTTTTTATTTTTTCATTAACCAATAAAACTTGGAAATAGTTTCCTATTTTAAAAAGACACAAAGGACACAGCGCTGGATCCATTTCTTTGCCTTTCTCTGTATCCATACGTGTGCCGACACGAGGACCCGTGCACGATTCCACACATCTGCGATAAGGTGAGCTGGAGGAACCCTCCCCAAGATTTTTCCTCTTTAGGGCATGACCACACGTGGCGGATTTCCTCCGCAACTGTCCGCATCAATGCCGCACAGAATCTGCGTTGCAGATTCTGCTGCGGATCTGCACAAAATGTGCAGTAAATTGATGCGGACTAGCTGCTGCGGACTGCGGGAAAAGTGCTTCCCTTCTCCCTATCAGTGCAGGATAGAGAGAAGGGACAGCACTTTCCCTAGTGAAAGTAAACGAATTTCATACTTACCGGCCGTTGTCTTGGTGACGCGTCCCTCTTTCGGCATCCAGCTCGACCTCCCTGGATGACGCGCCAGTCCATGTGACCGCTGCAGCCTGTGCTTGGCCTGTGATTGGCTGCAGCCGTCACTTAGACTGAAACGTCATCCTGGGAGGCCGGACTGGAGACAGAAGCAGGGAGTTCTCGGTAAGTATGAACTTATATTTTTTTACAGGTTGCTGTATATTGTGATCGGTAGTCACTGTCCAGGGTGCAGAAACAGTTACTGCCGATCGCTTAACTCTTTCAGCACCCTGGACAGTGACTATTTACAGACGTCTCCTAGCAACGCTCCCGTCATTACGGGAGCCCCATTGACTTCCTCAGTCTGGCTGTAGACCTAGAAATACATAGGTCCAGCCAGAATGAAGAAATGTCATGGCAAAAAAGCAAGACGCATCCGCAGCACACATAACATGTGCATGACAGCTGCGGACTTCATTGCGGAACTTAGAATCTCCATTGAAGTCAATGGAGAAATTCCGCCATGAGTCCGCCACTGCTCCGCAACAGACAGAGCATGCTGCGGACACCAAATTCCGCTCCGCAGCCTATGCTCCGCAGCGGAATGTTACGCATCGTCTAAACGAACACTTCTAAATAGAAGTGGAAGTCAATGCAGAAACGGCTCCGCTGCGGATTAATGCTGCGGAGTGTCCGCAGCGGAATTTAAGTGAAATTCCGCCACGTGTGAACCCAGCCTTAAGATCTGTCTGATGTAACAAATATTCTGGAAAACACTCATAATGGGTGCGATTTAAAAAGTTGACATTTAAAAGTTTAAAAAAAATACATTCTTTTGTATGTGTATTTCTTTGTGTTATGTCATATTGCTATAAACAAAACCAAAATGGAAATCACTGAAGTCGTTTTTAGTATGTGGCCAGCAGCGACAAGTCTAAAACAGTTATGAATAATTTCTTAATAAGTGGTTTGAGAAATAACTGGCCCGAAATCGAGAAGGTATTTAACTATTATAAAATGACAGTCATTCAACTGCATTTACTACAACGTATTGTATCTTTCCTAATTAGGTGTTAATTATACAGGTCTAGTCGACTCTTGTTTTATAAGTCTGACTTGTAATTGTTATGTAAATTGGTATTTAGTAGTACTTTGTCACCCATGCCCAAATCTGTACATGTACAAGGGTAAAAAGATTTATTCCCACATAGCTAATAGGACAACATACGGGGACTCTGAGAAGTGAGTATTCATTAACATTGCTTTTCATAAATGTGGAATGTAAGCAAGTTGTTAATTGTGTGTCTCTTACGTTATATCTGATACCAGCCTTTTTATGCACATAGTAAAACACCCTTTATTCACAATCATTGTCATACAATTATGTTTAAGCTGCTTTCTCAAAATAAATAACACCATGTTATTTAAGAGAGAACGAGTACTATTGAAGAATATATAAAGATATAACAAATAAAAAACTGTGTTTGGGTGTATATATGTTTTACGAAGAAAAAGAAACATACTTTTTTAAAATACATATGAAGACAGAAAAGAATCTAACAAACATTGAAAATGTTATACGTACATCCTCAACGTAACTTCAAATGAGGAGTGAATGGCTATGCAAAATGTCAATCAATGTCAAACTGGTCTATTTCCCAATTTTCACCCTTATCCTATCCAGCATTGTATATACATACTCTCTGATATAAAGCATATAGAGATTACCTGTATGATGCTACTTTTGGGCTGTACTTCACTTTTTGTTTACACACAGTCTCCTCTACCGTATTACAGAACTAACATTATAAAGGTGCCCATACAGATTCGACAAAACTCGGCTGTCGATTTTGGCAAGATCTGTTGACAATCTAATGTCTATGGAGGCCTTCCATCTCAGGGCAAAGACGGATCGGGCATGTTGGATATGACCATTACCAATCCTTTGTCCCCATGAGAGATAAGCCGCTGACAGAGGAGTTTGTTCTGATCCTGCATTAGGGGTCATCAAAAAGAAGACATCGTTTTTTCGGGTATTGACATGATTTTTAGAGACATGACTTTTATGTTGCATATACAAATTAAACATAAACGCTACCACACTTGCCACATCAGAGGTGATTTCCCCAAGATAGACTTTTATGGCACATCAACTAGATGGCTGTTGGTGCTAGAAGCGGTGTCTCCCATTTTACCGCAAAATTACCACTCAAGCTAGGCCACTTCTCTGTCTGCAATGAGGATCTAACACGCTTGTTTCTGAGATCAGTGAGGGTCCCAGAGAATGGACCACTACTGATCGTACTTTTATGACATATGTAGTGTGAACGTAGCCTTATTACTGCTGCACCAAACAATTGCAGCTCTGGAAAAAAATGCATAACAAAATAGTGATTTATGTTTGTGATATATAAACAGCAAACTGTGAATTTATTAACTGCATAAATAAATGTTGTATAGAAGCTATGTAATTGAATATGACACATTTAAAATAAGCAAAGCAAGATGACATATAAATAGTCCATTTATTCCTACTGCTCATAAATTAATATATAGCTCACATACAATGGTATAATAGTTATCTGCCAAGCTGTTGTCATCTGCAATTTACACATTTCTAGCAAGAGATTACAGCATTTCAACTAATTATTAACCATATTGTATATTACACAAGATACATATGGGTACAGTCAATTACATTTGTTTGAAATACCTAAACTAACTCAACTAACTTTCATAACATAGTTAACACTGTATAAATAGTATAGGAATGTGTTAACGTTTACTGATAAAGCAACACCAAAGTGTAATATGGCAATTTACTGTTAGACATTCATTTGTTACAGTTCTGTAGCAAATAGGTCTCTCTCTCTCTCTCTCTCTCTCTATCTATCTATCTATCTATCTATCTATCTATCTATCTATCTATCTATCTATCTATCTATCTATCTATCTATCTATCTATCTATCTCGATATATATATAGATAGATAGATAGATAGATAGATAGATAGATAGATAGATAGATAGATAGATAGATAGATAGATAGATAGATAGAAATACACATATATGTTTTTATTTTATCTAGATCTGTGCGTCTGGGGGGTTGCGCTTGGCAATGAAAATGTAGAAACCGTACAAGTTTAAACTCCACGTTTGACTACATTACAGTCCAACAATAAACAAGTGCTTATCCATCATACAAGATTTGCAGCAGGTTTCCTCACCTATTCTTCACCTTGGATCAGGCTTTCCACATTATCCTTGTGTGGATTCCCAGGCTTTTATGGCTCAGTAACGAACCCAGTCACTTCATCTGAACTAACTGGTCTAGAAGTCAGGGCCAGCTCCAGGTTTATGTGGGCCCTTGGATGACACAGAATTAGTAGGCCCCTTTGCGGGGGATCTCAAAGCGGCAGTAAAATGGCAGAACATGTCACTTTGTGCCCCCATATAGACATTAGGCCCTGTTTATTCCCCCATATAGAAGTTAGGCCCCCAGTTAGTACCCCCATAAATATAGTGCCCTCTGTAGATAGTGCCACACAGCCCCCTTCCAGGTAGTGCCACACAGCCTCCCTTCCTGGTAGTGCTACACAGCCCCCCCAGGTAGTGCTACACATACCCCTCCCAGGTAGTGCAAAACAGCCCGCTCCCTGGTAGTGCCACACAGCACCCCTCCCTGGTAGTGCCACACAGCCTCTCTCCCTGTATGTAGCGCCTTTGGGGTTCCCTCTAGGAGAGGAATCCCCAGCTTGAGCATTGCCGATGAACAAGCAAACGCTCTTTACATAGTTTCATAGTACAGTTGAAAAAAACATATGTCCATCAAGTTCAACTAAGGGATGGGAGAAAGGGAAGGGATGAAACAAAAATTCTACACATTCACATATAAGCTGATATTTTTTAGTTCTAGGAAATTATATAAGCCTTTTTTAAAGCCATCCACTGTTCCTGCTGTGACCAGCTCCTGCAGTAGGCTATTCCTTACAGTTCTCACAGTAAAGAAGACTTGTCGCCTCTGGAGACTGAACCTTTTTTTCTCCAGACAGAGGGAGTGCCCCCTTGTCTTTCGGGGTGGGAATTTTACATGGAACAGTTTTCCACTATATTTATTGTATGGGCCATTCATATATTTATATAAGTTAATCATGTCCCCCCTTAGAGTTTATTCAGATGAACGTGGGGAAACTCGGACGTGAAAAACTTCCCTTTTTCACGTCCGTTTTGCCCCCGTACGGGTCCTGTTTTCACGGATCCCCATAGACTTGAGTCAATGAAGAGATCCGTGAAAACTTAAGAAAATAGGACATGTTCTATTTTTCAATGGGACCCTTCACACGGTGCATTGAAACAACGGCCATGTAAACGGCCTCATTGACATACATGCCTCCGTGTGATGGCCGTTGTTTATCTACTGTAGATATTGCCACACAGCCACCACTCCCAGGTAGTGCCCCACTGCCCCCTCCCAGGTAGTGCCACAAAGCCCCCCTCATAGGTAGTGCCACACAGCCCCCTCCCAGGGAGTGTCACACAGCCCTCCTCCCTGGTAGTGCCACACAGCCCCCCCTCCCTGGTAGTGCCACACAGCCCCTCTCCCTGTAGGTAGCGCCTTTGGGGCTCCCTCTAGGAGTGGAATCCCCAATCAGAGCATTGCCGACGCTCTGGCCGCTTCAGGAGGAGCCCCTAACGTCACTGTCCAATATGGACAGTGATGTCAGGGGCAACTCCTGAGCCAAAATCCTAGGCAGAGCGCTACTAGCACTCTGCCTGGGGCACTGCTCTGCTCTTGACATCACTGTTCATATATGGACAGTGATGTTAGGGGCTTCCCCAGAGATGAAGTCCCAGAGCAGAGCCGCTTCTAGCGCTCTGCCTGGGACTCCTTCTCTCCTCCTGACATCACTGTCCCTATATGGACCGTGATGTCAGGGGCTTCGGCACCAATCTCTGTTTACATTCTCTCCCCCTCCATTCCTTTTCTGAATGACCTCCCACCATTGGCTGGCAGCCAATAGAAGACTAACAGATACAGTACTGGCATGCCATGCCAGTACTGCGGAGCATTACGTTGTGCAGCCACAGGAGGAGGTGGGAGGAGACAGCAGCATTGTTGCGTCCTGTGTCTCCTCTCTCCTCACTGAATGCATGGAATGGCGGCCAGCATCAGCGCAGGGGTAAACGAGCGACTCCATTTTAGTCACAGGTGACGATGCGGCGGGGCGGACCTTCCTCCTGTAGTTCAGCCCGACGGTGAGATTATGAAATCGATTCACTGATTCTGTTTCAGAAATGTCACAGATCTCCAGGGTAAATTACATAGTTACATAGTTACATAGTACATAGTTACATAGTTAGTATGTCTGAAAAAAGACACATGTCCATCAAGTTCAACCAAGGGATGGGAAAAAGGAAGGGAAAAATTTCCACACATAGGAGCTAATATTTTTTTATTCTAGGAAATTATCTAACCCTTTTTTAAAGCCATCTACTGTCCCTGCTGTGACCAGCTCCTGCTGTAGACTATTACATAGATTCACAGTTCTCACAGTAAAGAAGGCTTGTCGCCTCTGCAGGTTGAACCTTTTTTTCTCCAGACGGAGGGACTGCCCCCTTGTTTTTTGAGGGGGTTTTACATGGAACAGGATTTCACCATATTTTTTGTATGTGCCATTAATATATTTATATAAGTTAATCATGTCCCCCCTTAGTCGTCTTTTTTCAAGGCTAAATAGGTTTAGTTCTTTTAATCTTTCCTCATAACTTAGATTTTCAATGCTCCTTATCAGCTTTGTTGCTCTTCTTTGTATTTTTTCCAACTCCAGGGCATCCTTTCTATGAACTGGAGCCCAGAACTGAACTGCATATTCTAGATGAGGCCTCACTAATGCTCTGTAAAGTGGTAATATTACATCCCTGTCCCGTGAGTCCATGCCTCTTTTAATACAAGACAATATCTTGCTGGCCTTTGAAGCAGCTGATTGACACTGCAAGCTGTTATTTAGTTTATGATTTACAAGTACACCCAGATCCTTCTCAACAAGTGAATCCCCCAGTGTAGCTCCCCCTAGGACATATAATGCATGCAGGTTGTTGGTACCCAGAGGCATAACTTTACATTTATCTCCATTAAACTTCATTTGTCAACTGGATGCCCAAACACTGAGTTTGTTTAAATCCGCTTGCAATTCACGAACATCTTCCATAGACTCAACTATATTACATAGCTCCGTGTCATAAATAGAAATAGTGCTATTAATCCCATCCTTTATATCATTAATAAATAAGTTGAATAATAGTGGTCCCAGCACTGAACCCTGGGGTACACCACTTATAACCGGGGACCATTCAGAGTTGGAATCATTGACCACAACTCTCTGGATATGGTCCTTGAGCAAATTCTCAATCCAATTACAAACTATATTTTCTAAACCTATAGTCCTTAATTTACACATTAGACGTCTATGAGTGACAGTGTCAAATGCCTTTGCAAAGTCCAAAAACACTATATCCACAGCTGCCCCTCTGTCTAGGCTTCTGCTCACCTCTTCATAAAAACAGATCAGGTTGGTTTGACAACTTCTGTCCTTAGTAAAACCGTGCTGGCTGTCACGTATAATACTATTTTTTGTCACATAATCCTGTATATAGTCCCTCAATAGCCCCTCAAACATTTTCCCCACGGTGGATGTTAAGCTTACTGGTCTATAATTACCCGGGGAAGACCTAGAGCCCTTTTTGAAAATAGGCACCACATTTGCCCTGCGCCAGTCCCTTGGCACTATACCAGTCACTAGAGAATCTCTGAATATTATGAAAAGGGGGACAGAAATAACTGAACAAAGCTCTTTAAGAACTCTAGGGTGTAACCCATCTGGTCCCGTGGCCTTGTGCACGTTTATTTTATTTAAATTTAGCTTGCACCATATCTACATTCATCCAATTCAGTATATCAACTGATATATTAACAGCACTGGCACCGGCTACATCAGCTGCTCTTTCTTCTGTTGTATATACAGAGCTAAAGAACCCATTTAGTAACTCTGCCTTCTCTTGATCCCCTGTGACCAACTCCCCATTACCACTATCTAAGGGTCCTACATGTTCAGACCTTGGCTTTTTTGCATTTATATACTTGAAGAATTTTTTGGGGATTTGTTTTACTATCCTTGGCCACCTGCCTTTCAGTTTGTATTTTTGTTAATTTTATTACATTTTTACAGGTTTTATTAAGCTCTTTATATTTTACAAAGGCTACAGATGTACCCTCAGATTTGTATTTTTTAAATGCCCTTTTTTTGTCATGTATTGCCCCTTTCACAGAAGGTGTAAGCCATGTGGGATTTAATTTTAGTCATTTATACTTGTTACCTATAGGAATACATTTTGCACTATAATTACCCAAAGTAGATTTGAAAATCTCCCATTTATCATTTGTCCCATTATTTCCGTTCAATGATTTTTATTGAGTTTTTTCCATGCAAAAAATTTCCATACAAAAAGAAAACAATGGATGCAAGGTATACATGTTGCATTACAGTGTTAACACAAGCGACTGTGCTAGTTTCTTAGTTAATATAACTGTTATATACCTTTACAACTGTAAAACTTGTAAACAAATCGTCAAAAGAACAACGTAACATCGCTAGCAGTATTGCTTTCTTCAATACATTGTATACATATATTGCTAATCATTTGGTTACCGAATTGGTTTGAGGGTATATAGGAGCTATGTGTGGTAACATAGGGGGTTGGTTGACCAGCATTCCCAGATATTGGAGAATTTCGTGAAATTCGAACTACCATATGCTATTATTCTTTCATAAGCAAAGGATGAATTAATTAAAAGTAGGAGTTCTGCCTGAGTTGGTATCTCCACACTTTTCCAGTACCTGGTCACCACCAGTTTTGCCATCGCCAGTATTTTGCACATCAATGTTCTGAATTTCGAAGGGACCTCTTCTGTCTGTAGGAACAGTAAAGCTAGCTGAGGGGATTTAGGAATTCGTATTTCAAACAAGGATTCTAATAGAGCGAATACTTCTCTCCAGTACTCGTGTATATTTTGGCATTCCCATAACACATGTAACAGCGTGCCTTTGGATCCACATCCTCTCCAACATGTTTCAGGCACTGTTGGGAACATTTTATGTAGTTTGTCTGGGGTGTAGTACCATTGCAAGTGGGTTTTAAGGGCCGCTTCTAAGTGCGAGCTGCATTGCAAGGACCTATGCATTTGTTTATATGCCTCCCTCCATTCTTCTTCTCCAAATGATTTCCCCAGCATCCGCTCCCATGTCAAGATGTTGTGGGTTTTGCGGAAATCAACATGCCCTGATAATGTGTCGTATATACCCTTAAGTATTTTATTAGGTTTGACTATTAAATGAAAGAGTTTCATGTTACATATAGGGTGTTGGTTTTTTAAGGTTGCTAAGAAGTGTCTAATTTGTAAATATTTATAAAAGTCGCTCCTGGGCAGATGATATGTGAGCTTCAAGTTTTCAAAGGAGTTCAGCTGATTATCAGAATATAAATGAGACATTAGAGTAAGGTTCCTTGCTTTCCAGCTAATCAAGTTTAAGTGTGGAATAGCCAATTCTAGTACCTCTATTGGTATCTGTTCATTCGGAAGAGGCACAAGGTCAGTGGAATGTTCTTGTATGTGCGACCAACTCCTTAAGGCTGCTTTTGTGATTGGGGATATTTGTGGTGGCATGGTTATGTGCCAGAAATCCAGAAACATGAGAGCTTTTAGATTAGCCGGGTAAACATAAGATGATTCTATATGTACCCAGTGAGTTGTGGTATTATTCATCCATCCAGGATGATATAGCGCCACCAGAGTAGAAGTATAGTATCCATATATGTCTGGTACACCCAGTCCCCCTAGTTTCCCATCCCTAGTCAAAATGTGTGCTGCAGTTCTAGGTTTTCGATGAGCCCAAATAAATTTCATTATCTCCCTTTGGATATTTGTAAAAAAAGATTTTGGTACCACTATGGGAACTGTTCTAAACAAATACAGCAGTTTCGGTAGCAGCAACATTTTGAATGCAGCAATCCTGCCTATCCAGGATACTTCAAATTTGTGTAATCTAGTCATTTCAATCTGTAATGTTTGTAGGAGAGGTTCATAATTAGCTCGGTATAATGCCTTATGAGATTGCGTCAAAGTGATACCTAGATATGTGATACCTTTTTCTTTCCAGTCGAATGGATATTTATTTTTTAGGAAATGTAATACAGAAGGCGGAATGTTTAGCGGCAGTATTTGAGACTTTTGGGTATTTAGTTTATATAGTGAAATCTGCCCAAACGACCGAATGCATTCTAGCACCGCTTCTAATGAGTCCTCTGGGGAGGCTAAGGAGAGAATTATGTCATCAGCGTAAAGTGAGATTGTATGCGTTCTACTATCAATATTTATTCCTTGAATATTAATGTGTGTTCTAAGGGTTTGAGCTAGAGGCTCCATAGATAGTATGAACACTAGGGGGGATAGTGGGCACCCTTGTCTAGTTCCATTAGTAATTTGAAACCTGTCAGAAAGTACACCATTGGTATACACCCTAGCTGAGGGGCTTGAATATAATGCCTTTATAGCTTCTATTATATTCCCTCTAATTCCCATCTTTTCCAGTGTATCAAAAGCATATTCCCAATGTATGCGGTCAAATGCTTTTTCCGCGTCTAAAGCTAACAGAACCGATGGTATCTCCAGTTGTTCTATGTTATGTAGAATACCTAGTACTCTACGGGTGTTGTCAGACGCTTGTCTGCCCTTCACAAATCCCACTTGATCTTCCCCTATTAGTGTGGGTAGCATGGGGGCAAGTCTAGTGGCCAAAATTTTTGCATATATTTTAACGTCCACATTTAGTAGGGAAATGGGTCGAAAGTTTTGAGGGGCATCTGTAGGTTTGTTAGGTTTTGGGATGGTGACAATCAAAGCAGCTTGATTCTCTGCTGGCATGGATCCTGTGTCCATTGCTTTTTGAAAAAATCTGCGCATATAAGGCATTAGTGTGCTCTGCAGGGATTTGTAATACATATTCGTAAGTCCGTCTGGACCAGGGGACTTGCCATTGGGAAGTGTTTTTAGTGCCGCTGAAATCTCTTTTTCTAGGAATGGAGCACTTAAGCTCATCAATTGGGTTTCTGATAGTTGAGGCAGATCTATTTTTTGTAAAAAGGCCTGTATATCTTTTTTTGATGGATGAGGGGAAAAGGGATCTTGTTCCAGATTATATAGGGATGAGTAAAAGGTGCGAAATTGGTTTGCGATTTCTGTGGGATGGGTTATTTTTGTTTGGGTATGCGAGTCTATCAAAAATGGGATTTTGGATTTCTGATATTGTGTTTTTAATCTATTCGCTAACAGTTTCCCCGCCTTATTATTCTGCGAATAGTACCTTGCTTTTGTTTTTTTAAGATTCTTCTCATATTCTGAGAGTAAGCTACATCTTAGGTGTTGTCGGAGAGTGAACAGTTTTTCCGCATTCTGTGGCGTTTGCTTAATTTTGTTCAAAGTTTCCAGGGAATCTATTTCTGCCGTAAGGGAGGAAATTAAAGCCATCTTCTGTTTTTTTACTAAATGACCCAAGCGAATGAGAGTACCTCTGATAAAGGCTTTATGGGCATTCCAAAGGGTGAAGTCATTTGTTTGGTCATTGTCATTCTGTTGAAAGTATTCTCGAAGATCATTGGCAATAGTCAGTTTGTGGTCTGTATGTGATAATAAAAAAGGATTGCATCTCCATAGATACGTAGGGTTAGATATGTTGTTTTCTTCCAAAGTCAGAGTTATTGCCGCATGATCCGACCATTTTATATTTTCTATAGATGAATTCTTAGTAGCAAAGAGCAGTTCCTTGTCCACCAAAAATAAATCTATGCGGGAATAGCTATTGTGAGTTGGAGAGTAGAAAGAGTAATCCCGTTCTGTACTATGTTGAGCCCTCCAGACATCATACATCTCTTGTTTCGCCACTAAGGGACCAAGCTGGGGTTGGGGCTGACGACTAGGATTTGTAGTATCTAAAGATGCGTCGACTATGGCATTGAAGTCTCCACAAATTATTACCTTTCCTTGTTTAAATTTGTTGACTATTCTAATTATTTTGTGCAGAAAGCGAATTTGGTGGCGGTTGGGAGCATAAATATTTACCACTGTGTATGTGATGTTATTAATCGTACATATTAGGATAATGTATCTGCCGTTTGGATCAGTATGGACTTGGAGCCTTTGAAAAGCTACTGAGTTTTTTATCGCTATTAAGACTCCTCTCGACTTAGATGTATAGTGGGATTGAAATACATAGGGGAATTGGTGATGGTTTATTCGGTTTGCATCTGTCTGCAATATGTGTGTTTCCTGGGCGCATAAAATATCGCAGGTTAGAGACATAGATTCTTGCCACATGTGTGCTCTCTTATGTGGGCTATTCAAGCCGTTGACATTTAGTGAAGCTATTTTAATTGTCATTGAAAGGACTCAATAAAGCGGTGAATGACCTTATGTGCAGGGAATGAACAACATCACAGTCATTAAATGTATCTAAGGTAAGCATCTCATACCCTTTCCCCTGATCGTAATCACAGTTAATATATCTACTGCTAGCACAAAAACATAAACATAATACAAACAAAAAACAATAGATTCCACCTGGATCTATCACGAACCAAGGACATTTATAGCTGTCCGTCAACTTGGGGGAGAAAACAGTCAGCTTGATATCAGGTCAAGATGACCGCAGCTACACCTATGATAGCTCAACCTCAGGAAAAAGTAGTTTTAGCGAGGGAGATACTTCCGTTTCGACGACCAGCAGGTATCTCAAGTGAGAAGTAGAATTCGACCTCCTTTTATCATCTTAATGCTTTCGGTGTTTTCGGTGGTCTACCTTTTCCCATTCATCTCGAATCCGCTGAGGGGAGCGATTGGACTGCTGAGGTTGCAGACGAACTGGTATGCCCCACGATTTTAGTAGGAGTGTGCCTTCTGGCAAATTTCGGATCACGTGCATAGAGTTGTTTCTATGAATGAGTAGGCGAACCGGGAATCCCCACCTATATAGGATCTTACTGTCCCGCAAGGCGGTTGTAATCGGGGCCAGGTCTCTCCTTAGCTGTAGAGTCGCTGCTGAGAGATCCGTGAATATAGACAGATTGTTATATTGCGCTGGTATGGCATCTTTTCTTTTAAGGGATGTCATCAGTTGTTCCTTCACATGGAAAAAATGTATACGTGCTATTACGTCACGTGGTACGTCATCTTTAAGATGTTTTGGTTTTGGAAGTCTATGAATTCTGTCTATAATCAGATCTCTTGGGTTGCATCCAGGCAGCATTTTTTGGATGAAATCTTGTGCGTATTTCTGCAGGTCAGGCGCAGCAACATCTTCGGGGATCCCTCTAAATTTGATATTGTTTCTGCGGGATCTGTCCTCTAGGTCGGCCATTTTTGCCTTGATTTGAGAAACTTCCGTTTCTAAGTCGTAATGAGCGTCAATCAGCCCATTATGTGAGGTTACAAAATCGCTGAGTTTAGATTCCGCATGTTGGACTCTAATCTCTACATCCTGTATTGCTGTGGACAGGGGATGTAGCAGTTTGGCAAATCCAGCCTGCAGGGAGGTATTAAGAGCCTGAAGCATGGTCTTCATTGCCAGTTCTGTGACCGCATTAGTTGAAGATGGCATATCATCTAACATGTTTCCCTCAGAGATAGATGCTCCGGGGGATGTGTGATGGTCTTCTAACGTAGCTGGGCCTGTCATAGGAAGAGGACTCTGCTTTTGTGGCGATGAGCTCTTTGAGCTCAGTAATGGCGGCGACGGAGATAATGCATGCTGTGCGCTCTGCTCCTGATGGCGTCCACGCCGCCCTATTGCAGCACGTTTTACAGCCAGAGTGTCCCTGCGAGCTACATTCTCATCGTCGGGGAATGGGGAGGCTTGAGTCGGGACCGAGGCACTTCTCCTCTGTGTACTCACGTTTGCGAGGCTCTGCGGCGGTGAGTGCGGCGGCGGCTCAGATGTGAGGGAGCCGGTCTGAGAACACGTGTCTCCTCCATCTTGCGTCTCCTCTGCATGTCGGGGGGAAAAGAAGTCTGTGAGCTTTGCCGGTCTTGAAGTAATCTTCCGGCGTCTCGTCATATCTGCTGTACCTTCTACTCCTTCTAGGTAGCCAATCTAGGGTATCAGCTGCAACGTTTGTGAGGCGGTAGTCGCTTTATTCTGTTGTACGGTGTAGGAGCTCTTCACTCACGCGGCCATTCTGGTCGACAGCCAAGCCACGCCCCCTTTTGTCCCATTATTTGACATTAGTTCTTCCCAGTCTATATCCTGAATTGCAGCCTTCATCCTGGGGAAATTGGCCTTTTTAAAATTAAGTGTTTTTGCCCTCCCAGCCTGTGTTTGTTTTTTACAGTATAGGTAAAATGTAACTATATTGTGATCACGGTTACCGAGGTTTTCACGAACATTGACATTCCCAACAAGCTCTGCATTATTAGAAATGACCAGATCCCACAGAGCTTCACCTCTAGTCGGGTCTTCCACAAACTGGCCCATAAAATGTTCCTGCAACAGGTTGAGGAAATGTCTCCCCTTTGCAGTTGAAGCCGAACCATGACACCAATTAATATCCCGGTAATTAAAATCTCCCATTATTACTACAGTACCAGCCTGTGCAGCCCGCTCCATCTGTTTATATAGCTGACCTTCCATCTCCTCAGTTATATTGGGGGATCTATAGTTTACACCAAAAGTAATTTTTTTCCTTGATTATCTCCATTTCTAGTTCCACCCACAAGGTTTCAATCTCCTCACAGTCTTCACGCACTATTGTCTCTTTCACACTCGCCTTCATATCGCTTCTCACATACAGACATACACCACCACCTTTCCTATTTGTCCTGTCTTCCCGAAAAAGTGTGAAACCCTGTAGATTTACAGCCTAGTCGTGCGAAGAGCCTAGCCATGTTTCAGAAACACCAACTATATCTATATTTTCTTTCAGTATCAAGGCCTCCAGCTCCCCCATTTTGCTTGCTAGACTTCTGGCATTTGTGAACATACACTTTAACTTGCCTTTCAGTTTTTCACTTTTATTATCAGAAATGTGATTATTTGACATTATTTGGGCATTTTTATTTTCAATGTGCTGGATAAGTAGTCGATGTGCTTTTGGTGAAATTTTGGGAAGGTTCACAACTGCTCCAAGCTTTCTCCATTTGTTGATAATGGCTCTCACTGTGGTTCACTGGAGTCCCAGTGCCTTAGCAATGGCTTTGTAACGCTTTAGACAGCTTCTATTTAAGTGATGTTTAGATTCAACAGGTCCAGCAATAATTATGCCTGGGTGTGACTACTGAAATTGAACCCAATTTTCAATTGAATTTGGTTAACTGGTTGATTTAGTAGCTAAGGGGGCAATTATTTTTAGCATAAGACCAGATAGGGCTGAAAAGCATTATTCCTTTAATAAATTAAATGATCATTTGAAACCAGCATTTTGTGTTTACTTGTGTTATCTTTGTCTAATATTAAAAGTAGTTTGATGATCTGAAACATTAAAGTGTGACAAATATGCAAAAATAGAAGAAATTGGGATGGGGCAAATACTTTTCCCAGCACTGTATATATGCTCTTAGGTACACCATCTTTGTATATATTCCTCCTATGTTTTTCTCAATGCATCAGCCAATGCTGTAGACCACACTTAAAATAACTATTTAAATAAAAGATTGACCAGAAATTCATTGACTTAAGGCTCATTGATGCTAAATATGTTCCAATATATTTGTAATGTATCTAAGTATATTTTATTCTATTGTTTAAAGGTAACTTCTAAGCAGTTTTAACAACCCTAATCTGCTATAAACGCTATATAGGGGTTAGTGAGATGCCACCTTTTGCTGCAATTACAGATGGAAGTCTCTTGGTACTATGTCTTTATTAGTTTAGCACATCTAGACACTGGGATTTTTTGCCCAGGCAAAAGTGCTCCAACTCCTTTAAGTTAGATGGGTTGTGTTGGTGTGCAGGAGTCTTCAAGCCATGTTACAGATTCTCAATTCGATTGAGTTTGGGGCTTTGACTAGACCCATCCAAGACATTTCAATGTTTCCCCGTAAACCACTGGAGTGAAGCTTTAGCAGTATATTTAAGTCATTGTCCTGCTGGAAGGGGAACATCTGTCCCAGTCTCAAACCTTTGGCAGACTGAGACAGGTTTTCCTCAATAATTGACCTGTGTTTACTGCCATCCATCTTTCCTTCCATCCTGGCCAGTTTTCCTGTCCCTGCCAATGAAAAGCAACTCCAATGTATAATGCTGCCACCACCATGCTTCACTTTGGAAATGGTTCACCTGGGGTAATAAGTGATGTTAGGTTTGTGCCACACACATCGTTTCCTATGATGGCCAAATAAGTTACATTTTAGTCTCATCTGACCAGGGAACCTTCTTCTATGTATTTAGGGTGTCTGCCACATGCTGCTTGGCAAACTCAAAGCATGTTTTCTAATGTTTTTCTTTAAGCAATGGCTTTTTTTTGGCCACTCTCTCTCTCTGTGGTGTGTACGGCTTATGGTGGCCCTATGGACAGATACTTACATCTTTGCTGTGTTTTTTTTTTTGAGCTCCATCAGTATTATCATTGGTGTCTTTGTTGAATTTCTGATTAATTCCCTCCTTGGCGGCCTGTGAGTTTTGGCGTTTTTGGCCGACATACATCTAAGATTTCTAAAGATTCTAATCTCCTCTTACAGTTTGAAGTGATCCCCCTTCCCTCCAGCTTTAGTTTCACAATGTGTGTGAAGCAGCTTTATGCCGATAGGACAGCGCCAGAGGCAGTGAGGTAGTTCCACCTCAGGGGATTCGCTGCGGTTACCTCCCAGTTGTCTAATAAAGGCTCATTTACATATTTAGAAAAAAGCTCATAACTTTGAAAATAATAAACTTATTTAAAAAAAAAAAAAAATCACACTGCAGTTATCAGCAGCAAAGCATCTAGTAGATTAGTTGGAATATAGGGAATTGATAAACTGGTGACAGAGTCCCTTTAATTGATGTTGCAGACTCAGGAGCTTTTCAGAACAGGTGTATTTATACTGACATCATGTGACAGGTCATGTGACACTTTGATTACATACAGGAGGACTTTATCCCCTTAGTGACCACCAATACGCCTTTTCACGTTCGTCACTAAGGGGCCTTAGGCTAGGCTGACGCCTTTTCGCATTCGCCTAGTCTAAGTCCTGCACGGGTCTCCCGTGCAGGCTGGAGCCGGGGCTCAGCTGTCTGATGAGAGCTGAGCTCCTGCTCCAACGCCCGCGATCGAAGTTTACTTCGATCGCGGCCGTTTAACCCGTTAAATGCCGCCATCAATAGCGACCGCGGCATTTAACTTGTTTACAGAGGGAGTGAGCTCCCTCTGTCACCCATCGGCGGCCCGCAAATGCAATCGCGGGTCTCCGATAGGTTGTCATGGCAGCCGGGGGCTTGATAAAAGCCCCCAGGTCTGCCCTGGACATATGCCTGTTAGGACGCGCCGGAGGCACGTCCTAATAGATTGCCTGTCAGATTTACACTGACAGGCAATAATGCTCTGGTATACGAAGTATACCAAAGCATTATAGCAGCGATCTGAAGATCGCACAGTAAAGTCCCCTAGTAGGACTAATGAAATAAATAATAAATGTGAAATAAAGATTATTAATAAAAATTACAGTAAAAAAATAAATAAAACCATTTTTTTCCATAAAAAGTGGTTTTATTTAGTAAAAGTGTAAAAAATAAATAAAAGTACACATATATGGTATCGCCGCAACCGTAATGACTCCATTAATAAATTTAATATGTAATTTAAACCGCAAGGTGAACACCGTAAAAAACAATTGCGAAATTGCAATTTTTTTCCATTGCCCCCCAAAAAAGTCATAATAAAAATGAATCAATAAGTCCCATGCACCCCAAAACAGTACCATTCAAAACTACGTCTTGTCCCGCAGAAAACAAGCCCAAAAAATCACTACATTGATGGAAAAATAAAAAAGTTACGGCTCTTGGAAAGCGACGATGCAAAAACAAATAATTTTAGTTCAAAAGTGTTTTTATTGTGCAAAAGTCGTAAAACATAAAAAACCTCTACATATGTGGTATCGCCGTAACCGTACCGACCCATAGAATAAGGGTAACATGTTATTTACGCCGCACAGTGAACGGTGTCAATTTAAAAACGCATAGAACAATGGCGGAATTTCAGTTTTTTTTTATAATCCCCCCCAAAAAAGTTAATAAAAGTTAAAAAAAAAATTATATGTACCCTAAAATGGTGCTATTAAAAAGTACAACTAATCCCGCAAAAAACAAGTCCTCATACAGCTATGTAGACGAAAAAATAAAAAAGTTATAGCTCTTTGAATGCGACTATAGAAAAACGAATAAAATAGCTTGGTCATTAGGGCCTAAAATGGGCTGGTCACTAAGGGGTTATACATCTAATTATGTGACTTCTGAAGTGAATTGGTTTGGCCAGAACTTATATGGGGATTTCATAGCAAAGAGGTGAATACATATTCACCCACAACTTTTCCGTTTTTCTTTTTTTTTTTAACAAGGTTTTTTGTTTAATTTGACTTTATTAATTTCTACTATTTTGTCAGGTCCATTACATAAAATTAAATATAAAATCCATTTTAATTCCAGTTTAGAATGCAACAAAACAGGAAAAACACCAATACTTTTGCAAAGCCCAGTATATATATTTGTTATAGGTTTAGGCCTTATTCACAGGAACGTTGAATACGTCCGTGTGACGGCCGTTAAAACAACGGACGTCATATGGCCCTATGCAATTCAATGGGGGCAGTCAGACATGCAGTGTTTTTCACACAGCGTATTTCTGTTGCGTGAAACTCACTGCATGTGATGTGCATCCGTGTGCTGTCCGTGATTCACGCACAAGTTCATAAGAAATGAAGAAATGTGTACATAAACAGGCATCAACAACTGATACCACACGGAACTGCAACGCATGACAAACGTGTCCGTTTTTTGCGGACGCAAAACAGACACGTTCGTCTGAATACGGCCTAAGAGTCATCAAAACTGATAACAGGTTCCCTTTAACTAAGTTCCTACAAAAAGTGCCATCTTTTCCAATGCTAGTGTTTTCCCACCCTGAAAGTTGCAGAACATAATTTCATAGCTGCGGCTCTGTGGTCATTTACACAATGCATGGGATGTTTTGGTTGTCAGGTTCTTTGGATGTTTTTGATGTGATATAATGTTGTTGTGTGGTAATCCGGTGGCGGTGGATTCAGGTGCAGGCTGCACAGGTGCATCATTAGTATTCTGGCGATCATCTCGGGGTTGTAACAGAAGTAGAAGATATTTGAAATGCTAATGGCCCATTGTAATATGACATACTGAGCAGAAGGAAGGAAATCAGGGAGGGGGAGACGCTGCAATTCAGCCATGTGGTTTTGTTGGACAATGTCCCCTGAAGCAACGGATTAGTGCAAATGTGCCCCAACTGATGCCATGTACATTATTCAGATTTCTATTACTACTCATTTGCATGCTGGAGTATGTGATAAGTGAAGAAATGCATTGCATGCCCAAGTGTGAAAATGTTAATTGTGTCGAAAATACCTGATGTCCAATTGCTAAAATAGATTACTGTGGCTTCTAACAGACATGTGTCTACTCTGCGCTTCCCCCCTGTCTTCTAGAAAACCAAATCCATGTGACGTCATAGATCATAAGTAAAATAGATTTCACTTCAAATTTACCAAAATCATACCACACAGCAATGCTTGCAATAATTACCATATAAGATTTTGCTTTTGTCCAGAAATACAGTATATTTGATTTATAGCTTCTGCGTCACTAATTGTCATTCTCTCACAGAAGTTAGTAGCAGCTGCGTGCCCTTTCCCAGGATCTAGTATAAAAGAAAACATAGCCCTCTTTCTCTGTGGTTAAGAAGGCATGGATTTGGCAAATGCTCCCTCACTGTAATATCAGTACGCCCAGGGCAAATACTGCCATTTTTCAGTCTGATGTGTTTGTAACTTTGAAAATGTAGCTCAACCATATCTATCTTCTAAGACATAAAACATGATCTATTATCTATCTCTCTCTCTGTGACATATACTATAAGGCCTCATTCACACACTGACAATAAATGACTTTGGTTGAGAACAGCCATTATCACATCGAACACATGGCAAAAAGTGCTTCTTTGCCATGCATTTATTATTACTGCGGAAAAAAAAACCCATGTAGTACTTAATGCAAAAAAATGTACTTATGTTTCCATATGTTCACTTTTTTCTTTGACGTAAATAGAATAAACACCACAAAAACCCACATAAAAAAGTTGTAACATCTGGATACTACAGGGACGGAAAAACATGACAAAATGTCCCTTGTGTCTAAGGGCTCATGTACACTGCTGTATTACAGACCTGTTTGTATGTATCCATTAAACGGTGCCCATAGCCTGAAGAATTGTTTTTTTCTGTCATGGATTTAATATAAATCTGTGAGGAAAAAAACATATCATGTTCCATCACATGCTGTATTACAGAAGTATGGGAGTATTCTCACAGAGGCACTATACAGCGGCACATGAACCCCCAGGGACTCCGTGTGCCACCGTACAAGGTCCATGCACAGTTACACAACATATTTGCCGAATAATGGCAAGTGTCCATACAGGTCTTGGTTCTGAAATTGTTGTGTAAATATTGGTCTCCACTCATTTTTAGCACTGTTTTCAGTTGAATAAATTAAATTAATTTATTGAGCCAAACCATTTTGTACAATTACAAAACGGTTCACCGTCTCTTATTCTTATCAAATACATTTGTGTTTTTGTATTTTGTTTCTTATGTTTTGATTATTTACTTTTCTATGCACATAGCTGTAAAATTAAATGGTCCTATAGTAAAGTCATATTGACCGCAATTTTTTTTAACATTCAAACCCCATTGGTATTATAAAAATGAGCTCACAATTTAAATATATAATATCCAGATGTATTAATGTAGATCTAAAACTGCAAGCAGGCCAAATATCTATTTACTGTGCCACTGTGGCTTATCCTGTAGCTAGCGGTACATAGACTTCACGTGACCTAGCTGCTATGTCTTTAAATGCATAGTGACCTTCTAATCCTGCCTGTTTTTATTTCTGATTATTCTCATTGGAAACATCTAAATTATATACACAAAAAAAAACCTTCAATGAAGAGAATCAATACAACAAACTCAAAAAGAAAACATGCAACGTCATTTTTTTAAAATTTGCTAACTTTTCAAACAGGTAAAATATGATAATGATAAAAGAACTGAGAAAACTATACCAACTACTGTACAGGAAACTTTTATTTTTTTTATTGCCAATAAGCATGCATGTGCTTATTTACTAGCATAAAGAGACAAGACTTATTTTATTCCTAAAATATATTTTCTCCTCTACTTTTTCCCTATACAAAGTTTTATTCTGAACTATAACAACATGCTAACTGGGGAAAAGAGATATTTTGTATACACAAATAGTGTAACGTGTTGCTAATTTAAAAGGAACAGAGTCTAAATGCAGCAGCAATAATAATAATAATAATAATAATAACAACAATAATGATGAAGATAATGATAAGAATATGATAACACAGATCTCTAGCAGCAGCCAGAGAAAAAGGTTGTTGCCAAGAAAGTATTGGCAAACATGTTTTAAGTCTGCTGCATGATACTTTTAATAGAACATAGTGTTGATCTGAGCCATGTACTCAGCAATATTTCCAAGCTGCTGTACTTTCTGGATGACCCTATCAAGCTGCGTATCAGAGACAGATCAACAACTGGACCCCCTCTTTCTATCTATAATCCATCTGTCCCTGCAATGCTCACAGACACTGTGCTAACATGACATCTCTATACGCCGAATAAATAGCAATGCCAGCTCTTTCTGTAATCAGGGCTTGGGTTAAAACTCGCCGAAATGGCATGCACAACAAGTAGGGAAATGCAGACAAAAGGGTCTGTTTGAATGGGAATAAGAGGGTCATTGTTGTGGTTGCTGTCACACTATGTGTGGATGCTTAGGGTAAATGTCAATGGTACCGTATTTACCAAGAGTGAAAACGTGCATAGAAAGTGTTTGACCAAGGCAAACCTCATACATAATGGCCGTTTACACTGGGCAATTATTGTCACGATTTGCCGATTCCGAACAATCGTGATGATAATTGGCCAGTGTAAATGCAAGGAGAGATCAAATGTAAACTATAAAACTACTATGTATCATAACTCTTGATCAATTGTGTCACCATAAAAATCATTCATATCGGCGGCACAGTCTGTAAATGTACACGTCGCTCGTAGCGACATTTACATTTACAATAGCTTTTGCGTATGAGACTGTCACTAGGCTACAATGACGCTCCCCACCGGCAGTGAGGACAGTAATGATGAAAATGTTCATCAGATCTTCTGCAATGGTTTTTTAAACAACCGATCTTTCATTGGGGGTTTGAAATGTAAATGGATCGTAAGTATAATTTATCTATATTACTGTTACATAAATATGATAAAGCTCTGCCAAACATTTTATGACTGGAGGTACATACTTCTGATGACATAAGAATAGTTGGAGTTCGGCCTATGAGTGTATATGACTCACAAGTAATTTGAAGGTTCATATTGCCATTTGAGGCTACTGAAGACCTCATGTATGAAAACTAGTGCAAACAAAAACTGCACATGTTGCCCATAGTCAGATCACGGTTTTTTACATTAGAACTGATACCTGGAATCTGATTGTTTTCTAAGGCTAGTGTCTCTCAGGATAAAAAGGATATATCAATATATCAAAGGTTCTTCACGGCTATCACTAGTTTATAGGTCTGTAATCACAGAGATTTCTATCTAGAAAGAGGCTTGAGTATTTTTTTTCCAGGTTGCTCAGCAACAGATGTTCTAAAAACATTTTCACAGACCAACACTTCTATTGGTAGTCTAAAATAAATGGCATTATATGATTGGTATGTTCTTTATTATATATGCACTTACAAATGCCCAATGAGAGCCTTGAAATTACTGTCTATATTTGGGTCTAGCTTTATCCAAGTTTAATTGATCTTGAGTAGCAGAATGGTAAGGGCAATGGTTAAACTAGGCTTGCACTGCATTTGGGCACTACGTTCAAAGTATACGCCAGGAAATTCTAACAACGTATACTTCTAATATGCCCATATCATTAGCCAAATGTGTGCCAAAAGATTGCCCTGCTTTATTTAAAAGGGCAGTTGACTACACTTTCAATACAACTGCATGCGAAGAAAAAGAATGCATACTATGCAGTATATTTTTTTTCAATGGGAGTCATTGGTAGATTTATGCAGCTGTATAAACATGCAGTTACGTAAATCAGAGGCCTAGCTTTAGTGCAACAGTTCAAACATTCTGGTAATGCCTAAATGAAATGTTGAACTAGCCCCCGGATGCACCAATAATAAACTATTCGATTTGAGCAGTGACCAATGCATCTATGATGATTAATTTGTTGCTTCAGCAGTTAAAGTTTATTAGACAGGCTGATTTTTTTTTTATGTGTAGACATTTATAAAAATTATTTCTTATATGACAATAAAATGATAATTTTCATAACATGTTCCCATGGTAAAAATCTACAAATTGGTAAAATTGTTCAGATCCTAGAGAAAAATGCCTTCATGTGTAGGGAGTCTGTCACCAAATTTTTGCCTCCCAAACCGCTAATAGCGCTATATAGGGAAGGATGATCGTTTTTCAAACATACTACTGTTGCCCAAGTCAGCTCATTGTGAACAAAAAAACTGTTATTTTATTTTCTCTGGGCACCGTATGCAAATAAGCACCGAAGAGTCCTGCAATCCTGGAAGTGTCCTGCATTTTAAGTGTTTTTTACTTAGAATACAGGACACTTCCAGGATTGCAGGACTCTTCGGTGCTTATTTGCATACGGTGCCTGGAGAAAATAAAATAACTGTTTTATTGTTCACAATGAGCTGACTTGGGCAACATAGGTATGTTTGAAAAACGATTATTGTTCCCTAAATAGTGGTATTAGCGGTTTGGGAGGTGAACATGTGATGACGGACTCCCATTAATCTTGTGTATTACATGTTTTGCATTACAACTCTGTAGCCAATATAACTCCTTTAGAAAAAGTCAGCTTTCTAATATATGCCAACCCAATTTCTATGCTAGGACTACATTTAAAATGTTGTTTTCATTATGCTTGCTATAGGTGTCTTTACCATATACACATCATTACATACAAGAGCAATCCTACTACATCACATAAGCAGCAAATACATTAAACAATTGTGGAAAAATGCAGGAAGAATAATTATTAACTCAATACCAACTCTTATAAATGACTTAAGTTCAGCTATCAATGAATCTAAAGATCAAAGGTGATTGTATATGACTGTATTTTGTGGCTATTTATGTCCTTTATTCTGTTCCTTTGTGCTGGAGGAGAACTCTGTAGTGTGGTTGAGTGTCTCTAGTGAAACTAATAATGCAGGTTTTATTACTGTAACCTGAGTCTTTCTAAAAAAGGAAATCATACTTTCCCATTGAATACAATAGCTCATTGTGTGCGCTGGAACGGATCGTACAGTACAGAGCAGGCCGGCCCGGCTTTATTAGGCAGAGAAATGAGCTGGGAGCTTTATGTGAGTACAGATTTAAGACCAGCGCAAACACAGGAATATAAAGCAGTTTAATAATGCTGCACAGCTCCAGACATGACATAAGTTATAAATTAGTCCGCTATAGGTTATTTTAACGCGCTGTATTTGACAATAAAAGAATAGTCATATTCATTTCACTACAAGTGTTATTAAAGGCTGAACAAATTAATTGCCAGTTGGGCACCCTATAAATTGCTATGCCCCATTATCATAACCTATTTACAGAAATCATTATGATATATTTATTGCATGCGTTTTCAACTAAGTATTGATTTCCCTGCCTTAAAGGAAAGGTATCACGTATTTTTTTTTTTTTTTACTTAATTACGAAATATTAACTTTCATTTATATAAAAAAGTTGAAAAAAATTATATAAATAAAAGCATTCACATGGAACCTTACACTTGTACTAGCCAGTGCGAAAAGCTGCTACAAAGAGCTCCGGGGCTGATGCTGCATATCATGTGTTACATGGATGCCCACTGACTTGAATTGGCACTGTGAAATACTTTCACAGTAAGGCTGGGTTCACACACCCTATTTACGGACGTAATTCGGGCGTTTTAGCCCCGAATTACGTCCGAAAATACGGCTCCAAAGCGTCGGCAAACATCTGCCCATTCATTTGAATGGGCTTTACGATGTTCTGCTCCGACGGTCATTTTTTTTACGTAAAAAAGACGCCCGCGTCAAAGAAGTGCCTGTCACTTCATGAGACATAATTGGAGCCGTTTCCCATTGACACCATGGAAAAACAGCTCCATTTACGTCCGTAATGGACGCAGCGAAAAGCGCCTGCACTTGCCAATACGTCTGAAATTGCGGAGCTGTTTTCCCCTGAAAACAGCTCCGTGATTTCAGCCGTAATGGAGGCTGCCGTGTGAACATACCCTTAAAATAGTGAAATAGCATTGATTTTCGGGGGTCCCAATGGCTGAACCCCCTTATAAGCATCTTATTGTTAAGAGACATAGTGCTGGACAGGTATTGTCCATTTCTTCATGATACCAATGTGAGAAAAATCATCAACATAAGGATTGGTATAATGTTCAATATATTACTGTATTAAAGTATGCGGTTGTATGAATGGGTCAGAGCTGCAATACCAGACACAAGAGCAGCGCTGTTTCTAGGGAAAAAAAGCAGCCCCTTTTTCTAATCTCATACAACCCCTTAATGGTAGGCACAGATGTAAGGATTTCTACCCAATCAAATGATTGACCCAGTGTTTAATCATTTTAAAATATTTTCTCCATAACATTATGGTTCGGTCCACATGCGATGGAAAAATGTGCTGCAAATGCGCGTGCAAAGTTAGCCTGCAAATCCACAGCAAAATCTGCATATGTATTGATTTTACCCCTCTACATTGAAAAGGGTGAAATTCTCAGTAAAAATCCACAGCAGAAATTGACAGACTGCAGATTGTAAAATTTGCCCGCAGATTATTCTATGCTCAGAAAAATTCTGCAGCATGTGGAGATTTGTTCAAATGGCTGGTACTGTAATTCTCTTCATATTTTCCATTCAGAAATCCGGCCTAAAAATCTGTAGCAGTTCTACCCCGTGTATACTTGAGTATACATAGTCAAGTTATTTGACAATTACTATGAAAAACAACAAACCCTAAAATAATACAACCTACGTTGTTTGCCTTCTCCATAGTACAATATAAATTGTGTTCATTTCAATGGGTTTAGTTACTTTAGGTTACATTTGAGAAGCTGAGCTCTGCATTGACCTATAACAACATGGTCTATCTACATGAAGTACGCAGTATTTTGTCCAAAACTCTTTTTGTAGACCAGCATATAGACTGCACATGCACTTGACACAAGTAGCCTAATGTTATCACATGTATTACATGTAAGGAAACTAACAATCACAGACGCTTTGGCTGAGGGCTTGTCCAGAGTCTCTGACATGCAGAATCCAGCTAATAACAATCACATCAAAGTTATGAACTTAGATGTGATCGATAACAGGTGGATCCTCTGTGTCAGAGACTCTGGACCAGCCCTCAGCCAAACCATCAGTTCAGCTGAACTAACGGAATCGGCTAAGAGAGAACGATACAGCTTGAATTTAAAAGTTGCTTAAAAACACATAAGACATTGATTGAATTTTAAAAAAAATTGCTTCCAAAGGTGTACATAGCCTTTAAATCATTTATTGCTAACTGTCAGAGGCTAAAGACCAGTCCTGATAATATGCTGGTCATGCAGTTGCATGGCTCTTAGGGTATGTGCACACGACCTATTTTCAGACGTAATGGAGGCGTTTTACGCTTCGAATTACGCCTGAAGAGATGGCTCCAATACATCGGCAAACATCTGCCCATTGCTTGCAATAGGTCTTACGATGTTCTGTGCAGACGACCTGTCATTTTACGCGTCGCTGTCAAAAGGACACTTCTTGGGACGTAATTGGAGCCGTTTTTCATTGACTCCATTGAAAAACAGCTCCAATTACGTCCGTAATGGAAGCCACGAAAACGCGTGCACTTGTAAAAACATCTGAAATTCAGGAGCTGTTTTCGCCTGAAAACAGCTCCGTAATTTCAGACATATTTTGCGTTGCCGTGTGAACATACCCTTACCGTGCATTACAGCTCTCGCCTAGAATTAACCCCACACTTGCGCAAGCAGCATTTGTTTAGTTGTTTACCCAAAACCAGAAATGGATCTCAAATAGAAGAAAAATGTAATAAAAAAACATATATTCTTCTCTTTTTTTGTTCAATCCAAGTCATTCATGTATGTTTTAGTAACTTACTGTAAGATTAGGTTTACACAGGACAGATTTTTTCAGTTTTATTTCGCCACAACCATTGGTGGATTCTAAACAGAAGTTAAGTATACAGTGAAAATGTCTCCTTTTTATAGGCCCACTCCCTTATATGCTAAAAAGGAAAACACCTACAAAACTGCTCCAAATCCGCACTGTGTGAATAAGGCCTAAGGCATGTTTTACAGTGCAATGTTTAGCCTGTACGGCCACGTTCACACGTGGCAGAATTTTTCCGCCGCAAATGTTGGTGTCGATTCGGGGCAATTATGCAACGAATCTGTACCAACATTTGCGTATTTCAGACGTTGCAGATATCACAGCGGACTTGCCACAGATTTGAGTTTTGAGGCTGAACCAGATTTGAGGCTGAAATACGCAGTGAAATTCCGCTGCTTCTCCGCAACAGACATGCATGCTGCACCTTTCACATAATGTGAAAATTCTGCACCGCAGCCTGATTTCCGTACAGTTATTTTCCGCAATGTCTGAACTAAGTTTCCTAAAAATATATAGAAACAAATGTAAAAAACGGCTGCTGTAGAATTCCACTGTGGACTGTCCGCAGCAGAATCCAACAGCAATTCCGCCACGTCCGAACGTGACCTACTATTGCTACTTTTAGATTGTCTAGACATGTGTTTTTGTGGCATTCTTTCCTCATTTATTTTGCAAAACACACACACACACACATCCCATCCTTGCTTTTTTATCTATCATCCAGTATAAGACGCATCTTTGTTTTACATTTTGGATGCATATTGCATTAGTACAATGGCTATGCAACTTTACTGGTTTTCACTTGAATATTTTTTAATAAATCTCCACTGCAGACATGAGCATCTGCAAGAGATACTTCATCCTTATGTCAAACTTAAGAGGCTATTCATGACCATGGTTCTGAGCAATTCTTTGGTCAGTTTTTTGTGCACTGTACAAAGCGGAAAGTGAATAGGACTGTAAAATGCAGCACAATCTTTTCCTCTACATAATTTATAATAAAAATCCTTCTATCAAACTTTTTTTAAATTGCAAAGACACTGATGGTAACATAGTTTGCTGGAATGAATGGAACATTATATCAACTGTATGTTTAATTGAAAACTTGTTTATAACAAGTGAATCTTAATTATTTTGTGCATCTATATATAAATTATACATGTTTATGTATCTAACTTTTAGATTTATTTATATGATGAGAACAGTAGGTTTTAGTGCCATGTGAAAGATAGAACATTTGAGAACAGAGGATTTGTGTCAATTTGCATAACATTTACATCTAATTATAGGTTGTCATTTACATGTCTGCAGTTACGACATAAAAAGTTTATTTCATCTTGTGGTAACTAACCTTGCAAGTCCCGAAGGGCTTAGAACTGGGAACACCTTCTAGGAACATAGGTCTCTGATCGCTCCATTCTACTGGAGATCAATATTGTCAACGAAAACCTAATGGAAAGAACATCTCCAAGTGACGAGAGAAAAGCTGAATATGTGAATAATTGTGTATTTGATTGTGTCTATGTAGAGTTTGAGGAATCTTATATAACTTTTGTGTGTTACATTGACTTATTTGCAGCTGGTACTAGAAAAACAGTGGTCACTAGAATGTACAAAAATGTATACATGAGATAAATATTGTGAAGTACTTCATATAGACAGTGATGTTAATACTAGTATCACACAAGTATCATTCTCGTGATATATAACATCATACATTGTATAAATATATTAATGGCACATACAAAAAATATGGTGAAATCCTGTTCCATGTAAAACCCCCTCAAAAAACAAGGGGGCACTCCCTCCGTCTGGAGAAAAAAAGGTTCAACCTGCAGAGGCGACAAGGCTTCTTTACAGTGAGAACTGTGAATCTATGGAATAGCCTACCACAGGAGCTGGTCACAGCAGGGACAGTAGATGGCTTTAAAAAAGGCTTAGATCATTTCCTAGAACAAAAAAGTATTAGCTCCTATGTGTAGAAATGTTTCCTTCCCTTTTCCCGTCCCTTGGTTGAACTTGATGGACATGTGTCTTTTTTCAGACGTACTAACTATGTAACTATGTATACATTGGTTAAACAAGAATTCATATTTTTAATGTTGTCTTATAGATTGCGGAGTTTATCATTTAAACTAGGTAAGAAGAGCTCCATTCAGCACATTGGTATAGAGTGCCATTAGATTTATATTTCAGCAACAAGGCCTAATGTTCACTGCTCCAACAGAAACTATGAGGTGGATTTTGAGAAACCGATGTGAAAAAAAAGAACTAGACGGCCAGACGGCACGTTGAGCTCTTTTCAGAGGGTGAAAGCTGTGGGGGGAAGCTCTCCTCCCTGCCCACCCTTTGCTGCCAGGGGAAGGGGAGGCAGAGTCTGGATCCTTGGCCAGCAATGCTCTCCTGAGCTCTTGGCACGGGGGACATAGCAGCAGAGTTGGGGGGAGCGGAGGGTTGAAGTTTGTTATCCACAAGAAGAGTTGTAGGGGGAGGGAAGCCCACTTGTTCGTGTCCCCCAGTCAGAACGGGCACTTCTGGGGGAGAAGAGGCTGGGTAACGTAACTTATATTTCTCATATCCCCTTCCTTATCATCTATGAACCCTATGTACAGCTCCAGGCAGACTTTATCTGTGTTTTTGGGGAATAGGCTTCTATTGTGTTGTAAAGGGAGGAAGGAGATTGCACAAAGACAGAAAAGTTAGATTCAGTGTAAACTTATTAACCACAGCAGTGCTAGACTGGGCATGAACTACTGCATTCAAAGGAGGGCACAAGGTATACTCAAGAATAGTTATTATCAATACTCAATACAATATAACTTTTTATGCAAGTTTAGGGTGTCTGGCGCGAAAATGAAGAGATTTGGATTTAATTAATTCAACATCTGACCTTTTGTTTATTATTGGTGCTGTGAGAATTAAAGGGGTCAACGTGTAGCCCTTCATAAGTCAAACATGTTACACTATATATAGTGTGCTGTAGGATGTAGCATCAATGGAAGCTTCTTGTAGGGTGAAGTCTACTACAGGTGTAGAGAGTGTGACTGGACCTATACACGTTATTAGTGTCATTCAGTATTATTCACATGTGTCACCTAGGTGAGGGTCCAAGCATTCACAGAGAATACTCAGGTACTTTGTACACTTAGCATTTTACTGGGATCTTCCTGCTAATGGTGATGTCATAAGATAGAAATTGAAGCACATTATTAGTCACCATACAAGATAGGATGTGAAACAGAAAACAATAAATTATTTTCCCCTCAAAGTCAGCATCTCATCAGTATAAGACAAGTGCTGGACGTACAGTGCCATGACTGGCATACATGTTCACCACAGCACTTGTACTAATTCTTCACCCAGAAGGTCAACATTTCAGAACTTCTATAAATAATAAACCAACCACTGATAGGGGATGAGGAGCAGGAAATAATTAAATGAATAAATAAATGACAATTAATTGTGCTGACTTTATACAGATCAATATTATTAATGACCATAAAAAAGAATCAACATGAATACGATTCTCCACAGTAGAGAAGAGCAGGCTGCACTGTCCAGTTGATCAGCAGAGCTAGCAAAACAGACATGTATGTTTTAATGGGATGTTATGGTGATACTTTTCCAGTACCTTATTGCAATAAATGATTATTGATGATGACAGGCAGGTCATGCACCATTCTGAGCACAGGATGGACGTTACAACACCTGTTTCCTACACTCTGGGAAATGCACAAAGTATGTGGGAATTTAAATATACCTGCAAAGTATTATTCTAGTATTCTAAAGTTATTCTACTGTGAATAACAATTGACAAATCCTACAAATTCACATAGAACACACATACACATTTAATAGTTTGGTTATGTAAACCAGTCGTAAGCTGACTAAGACCGACAGACAGAGAGATAGACAGACAGATAGACAGACAGACAAACAGACAGACAGGGAGACAGAGATTGTTCCATGAGGTAGAGACCATTAAATCAATGTCTGCATTTACAAGGGTATTTCTATTTAATGATCTATAGCAAACTTTGAACTGAACGTGTGAACAGGTCATATGGGTCAATATATCAGACATTTCATGGTTTTCTATTTTTATTCCGTAGAGAGCAGGAAACATTATAAAACATAATTCTATGTATTGCACTATTGTAACAAGCTTACTATAAAACTGTGCTGCGTGTATACAACAAATATAAATAAAAAAGAAATGTTACTAAATCAGGGTTAGCTCCGTTTATTGTTATTGTATGCTATTTTACATAGGAATTATACAAGACCTGTTTAAAAAAATAACAGTGCACATGACAAATTGTATGTGGTGTTATAAATAAGCATAACTGATTCCCAAACAACACAATCTGTCCCTGTGTGCTGCTGCTAAAGCATATTGTAATAGCAGCGCAGAATGTATTTCCATGCTGTCTTACAAGTGACATGCCTGCACACTGCCACTATGCATGTACGATGACCAGCTGCTTTATTCTCACCACTACTTACGTCACTACATCATTGTTTTACAGCCATTTATATTACTGTATATAGACAACCACGGAATATGGGAGCTGCTAGTATGGGGATCCCAGGAGTGGTGTTTTAATATACCTGAGCCCCGGCTGTATTATCATGATGATGATGATGATGATGATGATGGTGCAGGAAACACACATGTAGTGGAGGGATGCGGGCTGGAAAGACTTTGTTAGAGCAGGATATATGGGACAGTGCAGCAATCCTGCAAATCATAACAGGATATGGGATTGTTTGCATATTATTTATTCTCATGCCATGTTTTCCTTTATGAACCCCTGCAATCACATCCTGCATTGTACATCACACGGATCCTGAATTATATACATTATCATTATGCTTTCTTACTATCTATCTATCTATCTATCTATCTATCTATCTATCTATCTATCTATCTATCTATCTATCTGTCTGTCTGTCTGTCTGTCTGTCTGTCTGTCTGTCTGTCTGTCTGTCTGTCTATCTATCTATCTGTCTATCTTATCTACCAATAATGTTTAGCCGTATCCAGAAATTTACGATAGATAGATAGATAGATAGATAGATAGATAGATAGATAGATAGATAGATAGATAGATAGATAGATATAAGAGACATAGATGAAAAGATAGATAGATAGATAGATAGATAGATAGATAGATAGATAGATAGATAGATAGATCTTGCCGTAAAGAGTGTCCTATTATTTCTGCTGGTAAATGGTACTTGATTCCAGTATATAGGCATATATGGAGAAGTCTATGCAGGTATATATCATTATGTGTGTATATATATATATATAAATATATATATATATATATATATATATATATATATATATATATATATATATATATATATATATATATATATATATATACAAAAGTCAAGCAGCACTCCAGAGATGTAGCAAAAACATTAAGGTGATGTATATGTATATATATATATATATATATATATATATATATATAATGAGGCATAATTTTGATATTACTTTTCAACATATGTAATATTATGGTGCTCAGTATAAAACAGTAATAACAAATGATGTAAAAATAAAAATGTGCTGCATGAAATAATGAAGGCTTTCTGTACAATCGAATTTTGTCCACAGACACTGGACGGTATGGATTTTAGCTATGGCTGACAGTAAGGACTGCCGACTGCTCTGATTTTTTGCGGAGCTCACTCATTCTTTTATCTTGGGATAAATGGGAAAAGCCGCAATCGATTTCCTTGTTTATAAAATCCGTTTGTATTCCATACAATAACAGAATGCGTTACCTAAATCAGAGGTAACGAAAGTATAAAAATGTAGCTTATTAATAGTGAAGAATAGTAATGATGATGATCATTTATCATCTACCAAGTACAGTCACAGCGCAGGTCCCTGTCTTTTAACGATTCGACAGCTATCATGACATGTCTAAACACAAAGGAGTTATCGGGACATATTGCTGCAAATTACATAGCTGGGCATAGATAATGTTCCCATTACTATGCTGTCTAGTCATTTACACTATATAAATATCTGATGGAAAAGTGTCGTGTGTTGATGGAAAAGTATTTATGTTCATGTTCTATATAATAAAGAGCACATTACCTAGCTGAGCATGTTACCTTGTAGTAATCACACGGTGATAATGGTAGGCTGGACATCTCTGCTGTTTAGTTAGCCATATCCAGTAATATATCATCTATCTATCTATCTATCTATCTATCTATCTATCTATCTATCTATCTATCTATCTATCTATCTATGTATCTATGTATCTATCTGTCTCTATATACAGTATCTATCTATCTATCTATCTATCTATCTATCTATCTATCTATCTATCTATCTATCTATCTATCTATCTATCTATCTATCTATCTATGTCTCATCTATCTATCTATCTATCTATCTATCTATCTATCTATCTATCTATCTATCTATCTATCTATCTATCTATCTATCTATCTATCTTTTCATCTATGTCTCTTATATCTATCTATCTATCTATCTATCTATCTATCTATCTATCTATCTATCTATCTATCTATCTATCTATCTATCTATCTATCTATCTATGTCTCATCTATCTATCTATCTATCTATCTATCTATCTATCTATCTATCTATCTATCTATCTATCTATCTATCTATCTATCTATCTATCTATCTATTTATTTTTGCTGAGAACAAGTGGTTCTAGATATTTCAAGGTTCTTGTGACACATACCTTTAGAATGAAGGGTCATTTATTGCACAGTAATAAATGGTCATTATGAGCACATATTATTCATTCACTTGAGTATAAAAGGGTTAATATGAGATCTAGACCTTTTTGTTTGCTGCATCGCTATTTGTGAATAGCTAAGAATAAAGTCTGAAAACTGTATATTCTTGCTGCATAGTCCTTCAAGTATATGGCTGAGAATGAAGGGTTAAACTGATATCTGGATATTTTTACAGCATACTGGCAGGGACATAGCTGTACATGAAAGGTTAATATGATTATGTGTGGCATTTATAAGTACACAGCTTATAAATACAATAAAAGGTTTATCTAAACTTTTATTCTTTTTGTTAGGTTGCTGGTCATATACATACTTAGCTGAGGACAAGGGGTTAATCCGAGACGTGTGCATTTTGCAGCCTGCTGTGTATAATGAGTTAATCTAAGGTGTTGGGATTTGTGTAGCATGTATACTGTATGCACATAGAGATATGTACAGTATGTAGCATAGTAATATAAGTACAACGCTCAGTATGATTAGTACCTGGCTTCATACAGGGTTACTCTGAGCTGCGGGCAGTTATTGCAGCATAGATATATACTGTAGGTGCAGCATAGTCGTATACGTACAAAGCTCAGCATGAAGGGTTAATCTGAGGTCTGGACTGTTTTCATATTAGTCATATAAGACATAGCAGGTTATAAAGGGTTACTCTGAGATCTAGACATTTTATGTCAGCATAGTTATACACTGTATATACGTAGAGATATGTCATCAGCATAGTCATATACGTACAAAGCTCAGCATGAAGGGTTAATCTGAGGTCTGGACTGTTTTCATATTAGTCATATAAGACATAGCAGGTTATAAAGGGTTACTCTGAGATCTAGACATTTTATGTCAGCATAGTTATACACTGTATATACGTAGAGATATGTCATCAGCATAGTCATATACGTACAAAGCTCAGCATGAAGGGTTAATCTGAGGTCTGGACTGTTTTCATATTAGTCATATAAGCACATAGCAGGTTATAAAGGGTTACTCTGAGATCTAGACATTTTATGTCAGCATAGTTATACACTGTATATACGTAGAGATATGTCATCAGCATAGTCATATACGTACAAAGCTCAGCATGAAGGGTTAATCTGAGGTCTGGGTGCTCATTCATGTGGCCTTTGGTCATGTTTGCTGCTCACAGTAGTGTCAGCACTAGCGGAGTAAATGTGTTATACACTATTAGAAATACAGTCAAGCACTTCTTTAGAAAGCCAGACCGCAAATTTGTGGAAAAAACGGTGAATCAGTTATAGAACGTAGTGTGAATGTGAAGTGTTCCGGCAATGAAAGGGTTGCTAGTACCAGGGCCCTCCTGGGAATGTGGGGGAAGAGGCTGCACCCACATTGTGTTCCTGGGAGACAGTCCCCCACACTGATGGCAGCAGAGAGGGGTTTAGGAGCAGAGCCAGATATAGGACAGCTGCATCCCCAGTCTCTAATTCCTTTCTCAGGACAAAAAAAAAGCCATGCCACCTGCTGTTAGATACTGAGAGTTGCCAGTGCATGCACTGCCTAATTCACAGTACCCAGCACAAGCAAAATATTGGGTTTGTTCAAGCAGGGCAAACAATAGAAAATGATCAGAATGTTTTCCAGAACGGTCTCACAAAACCCAGGAATGTATGCGGGCATTGTGATGTCAGGCGATAATGGGACATATTAATCTCTGTCTAACAGATCAGCAGTCAATGAGAAAGGGGGGAAATCCTGTTTACCAATTAATGTTAGAGGTGTCTTTTCATAGTACCATTTGCTGGACTTTAGATGCTAATGAACATACTCTGGGAGACCATGGGAAACATGTTCTCTACGGTTACACACAGCATAAGCCACTTTTTCAATGATTAGCTCAGAGTGGGAACAGTTAATATTTCCACAACTTATTATTAACACAGTTCAATAGTTTGATGGTAACACCTGCATTATTCATGCCATGTTCATGGGAAGATCTGTCAATACAGGGATTCATATGGATTCTATTTCTAATCCATACATTAGTCCAGAAACTCCTTTTAGATGTGGAATAAAATAAAGTCGGTCAAATACCTAAACTTATATATCAATTAATGTACAGCAAAAACATGGCCTAAAGGATATGTAAGGATTTGTTAGATCTGTTTTTAAGCCAGATTTACCAACATATCACATACAGTACCTGAAATACGGACAGCCTTGATCTAAAAATGTGGCTATGATATGACAAGCATTTTCTTTTATAAATACAGAACACTCCTCAGGAATGGGGCATATGTGAAAAATAGTTTGTATTGTGTGATATATTGTGCATTTGCATTGTCCGACATGTATTTTTTTTCAGATGATAGGTAACTAAATGCACTACTGATGAGTGAGATTTTTTTTTTTTAAGCAGGAACGATAAGTGTTCGGACTGATAGAGCAGATTTCTATTCATTTTTAGTACCATACTTAGAACAATTATAATTAACGATCGGAACATCGGTCAGATCTTTAATGATAATTGTTATCTCTATGGCCATATTAAGCTATATGTTGCTATACATTGCCATATGTTTCATCTCCTGCATACCAGTTTTTTCCACAAAATAACCGTGTACACACGCCAAAGCCTGACCTGTTAAAAAGGCTATTCTCAAGGTCAAATCACAACAAATGAATGCATTTATGTGTCCTGTGACATGTTTATAAGTATGTAGCATACTCAAGAGCATCACAATTAAAAGAAATGTGGACTATACAAGACACTGTAGATACAATACCCTCAATGTCATCTTTGCAAACAAGCCAATATTTGTGATTAATATGACCATCAAGATTCATAATTGCCAATGAAGCTCAGAATGCTCATTGCTTAAACCTCTCCTTGAAGAATATTACACATATATATATACTGTATATATAAAAAAAATCCAACAGGCAGTTTCCTAGACATAAGTAGGTGTCGATTTAGAAATGATCACAAGAACCCCATCCATCTTTCTTACCTAGTATAAGATAGATTTTCCATCCTGAACATTTTAACCACAATACTTGAAAGGTGTGATTGCTCTTTCACCTTACATCGCCATATTTCTCACTTATGGCATTTCCCCCTAAAAAATAATATTGCCAACTTAAAAGCATTTCCATGTAATAAAAAAAATGTCCTTAATATTCTTCAGTCAAATTCTAGTCAATATCATGTCTCTGCTTCTTCCCTCTAACTTTTCAAACAACTTATGCTAATTTAATAATATACCTGATATATATCAACTTTGTAATTTACTTGTAAAATTTTGTTGTTTTATCAATCTAAATTCTGTATGAAGTTACTGCCACTAGATGTCTCCCTTCCTGTAATCTGCTGTCCATCCCCTGTTGTCAAGAAAAATTGGGTTGTGAATCTTCACAGCCTGCCTATAGAAGTCTTTGGAGAGGGTTGGGGGAGTAGGAGGTGAGAGCAGAGTGAGAGAAAGACACAGACATGCTGCCCATAGAAGTCTATAAGGAGGGGGAACACGGGGAGTGAGCAGGAAAAAAGAAAGACACAGACACGCTGCCCGTAGAAGTTTATGGAAAGGGGAGGGAGAGCAGGAGGAGGAAGGAGAAGAGAGAAACACAGACCCGCTGCCCGTAGAAGTCTATGGAGAAGGGAGGGGCAGCAGGAATAGAGAGCAGAGAAGAGACACAGACACCTTGCCACCTTTCCCATAGAAGTCTATTGGGAGAAGAGAAGGGGTGGGCAAGAGGTGGAGGGGGCAGAGAAAGAGACACAGATGTACTGCAGCTTCTAGTAAGTGTTAGATCTCACCCTAGTGCTGAATTCTCATACACTGCCCATTACTGCTGTATTATGTCCTCAATGCTGCTGTATATATATATGTGTGTGTGTGTGATAGATTTAGATAGGATGGCTGGATTTTCCTCTTCCCTGTGTGCAGTGTATAGAAGACATGATACCAGTTAGGCTGTACCCAACTAGCTCAGAGAAAACAGAGAATTAGAGATAAAGCCTGTAGAGAGGAAAACTGCTAAAAAAAAAATAATAATTCCATATACATGCCATATAATAGTCAGAAATAATGTTATTTCTCATGTACACACATATGACAGCTTATTCTGAAAAGTCATGTGAAAAACTAGGTACGCTTTAAAGATTTTCAAAAGCAACAACAGCAATAACCGTACCCCATCTACATATATAGGGTCAAAGCTTAAGATTTCATCAGAATATGTTATCCAAATGCAGACCAATGTACACAGACAGTGCTGAATTTTGAGACCTGCTCCTTGTAGATGATTCTATGTCTATGTGGAATGAGCTGTGTGTCATGTTAGGAGAACATATAGACAAGTAATAGAAATAAACACTGTAATATTTCAGATTGAGAGCCCCAGTAGTGTGAATGACAACATGTGCTGAATTACATCAATCCAGTGCATATAGTGCAAGGGAACAGCTTGGAAGCTGACATTGTTTAAAGCCCCTAGGATGCTATAACACTAGACTCACCTGGAGAACAATCCAGTAACCCTTCATTCAGATTTATTTTATTCTACAAAAGAAAAATAATAAACAGAAAATACAGTTTCATTCATTATTAAATGAATACTAAACAATAATTCTTAATTTGGCCATATATGTGGTTATCCCCTTATTTGTCCTAAAAAAACAAAACACATAACCACATATGTGGGAAACAAAGCATCTTAGGCAAAGGCTTCAAATCGTTTATAGAGGACCTGTCAGGTCTCCTGACATGTCTGTTTTAGTAAATACTTGTATTTCTCATGCAATCACAATTCTGGAGCATCTTTTATTAGAACTCTGCATTGTACCATTCCTCTGTTATTCCTCTTAGAAATGTATTAATAAATTGACAACTGCATGCTACCACTTCTCTTGTCAAAGGGGCGAGCCTCTTAATCTGAGCTGAGACTGTTAGCACTGATGGACAGTGTCAGCCTGTGTAGGAACACCCCCCCCCCCCAACTGGTGGCACCTATTATTTATTTAGAATTTTCTAGAAGGAATAACACAGGAATGGCACAACGAAGAGTTCTAAGAAAAGAGGCTTTAGAATAATCACTATTTTATGAGTCATATGTTTTTTTACTAAAACAGACATGTCAGGAGAGCTGACAGGTACTCTTAAAATGTGCGTGATCATCATATGTAAGTGTGCACGGTAAATTACATTGTGATATTGTGCGATCTCGCATGCAAAATTGCTCTATGGGATGCATCTGCAATTTTGAATTTCCCGAAATTTAATTGAGGACCCGCAACCAACTTCCTACATAAATATGTTCATGTGGAGCCCGGGTCTTACAAAGAAGATATAAATATGTTAAAATCTATTTCATAGATTACACATTCACAAGCAATTGCTTTAAATCTCTGTCTTTATTGTACATGTAAGCAAAAGTAGTCACAACATGTCTTCAATTATCCTTGTTGTGCAGTTACCGTACAACTGTGATAAAAGTAACTAGTTAGATTTTTTTACAGAATGGGCATCTACATATATGGTTAGATTGGTTCCAGTTTGCACCATATCTTACTGGTGTATTATACATTTAAAAAGTGTAGTCAGAGTGTCATGCATGCATTTGATTGCTGCAGCAACATAAATATTGTGTTTGCTCTGGGGTTGCCATGGAAGCATCAAAGACTAGGGGGGGGCTGTAATACCTAAAAGAAAATCAAATTTCTCCATAGATCCATTCGTTTTTTTTTGGCCTGATTGCAGGGAACACAGGACCACTGTTCTCTCTAAACAGATCAGAAGGAGATGAATGGCTGCACTTGCACATTGCATGCTGCTTAGTTCTATGCGAGATATGAAAACGTCAGAGCGAGCGTATGTCTTCTACTTCCTTTATCCTCCCCTCCTTCTTCTGGTCTCGATATACAGAGTGAGGATGCCCATACTCAGCAAAGGCATAACTTGTAGCTCCTGGACCCCAATGCAAAATCTGTAACAAGGTCTCCCCAACTATCAACTGTCGTCTATAGTATTGGTCTCCTCATATGGGGTAGACAAACCTTCTGGGCCACGTCCTGCTCCAAAGCCCAGGTGCAATCATAACCTCTGCACCCTCTATAGTTATGCCTCTTGATGCAAGCATCCTATTCTATGGATAAGTGATACATGTCCCCAGTGGAGTCACTAGCACTGGGTATCCACGGCCCAAACCGCAAATTTTTGGCCCAGTTCCCAGGATCTCAGTTCGACTCTCACCTTCAATTGTATCTGCGTTCTCAGGACACAGATACAATTGAATTTTATGGCGGCGCAGGGAGCTATCGGCTGAGCCTCCTGCTCTGCAATTCACTAGGCTACAGGCTATATTTATAAGACGCTGGGATAGGATCCCTGCGCAGGCCGGCGTGATGATGTAACGGTCTCGGCGTCTCACAGGCTGCAGGACTGAGAAGATTGAGACTCTGGAACTCTGTTTGTCGTGGGAACGGGGCTAGGTGAGTATAAGGTGCTTTTTTAACATTTTTTATCTACAAGGGGGGTGGCACTATCTACAAGGGGGCTGTGTGGCACTATCTACAAGGGGTGTGGCATTATCTACAAGGGGTGTGTGTGGCATCATCTACAAGGGCTGTGTGGCATCATCTACAAGGGGGGCTGTGCGGCACTATCTACAGGTGTGTGTGTGTGTGTGGCACTATCTACAAGTGGGCTATGTAGCACTATTTACAAGGAGGGTGTAATGTCCGTGCCTGCGGGCCGTCAGCTCCAATCTCCTCCTGACAGCCGCAGCCACGAGTCGGCAAGCGCTGGCCCCAGCCTCCTCCTAAGGAGACGCCGCGTCCACTTATCTCAGCCGGAACTTGAACTGGACTATAAGAGGGCTCCAGTCCCCTGCTTCTATGCCTGAGCATTGTTGATGTTTCCTAAGTTTGTCTATGTGATGGCCTCCTAGTGTTTTCCTGTTCCAGTTCCTGTTTCCTGCATTCCATACTATCCTGGTCGAGCACTGTGCTTTGCCATAGTCGTGTCGTGCTGTATCCCACGTCTGACCTGCTTCACCTTGCCTAACGTCTACCTGCTGCCTAGTTCAAGCCGAGCCTGCCCTGCTACTGTCTGAGCTGCCACAGGTACCTATACGAACTATAGACATTGACCTGCGCCCTGTTGGCCAGCTGCCTTACCACCAAGGCGGTACTGCCCAGTGGGTCCACAGACCCTTCGTGACAGAGGGGCTGTGTGGCACTATTTACAAGGGGTGTGTGTGGCACTATTTACAAGGGCTGTGTGTGGCACTATCTACAAAGGGGGGGACTGTGTGGCACTATCTACAAAGTGTGTTGCATCATCTACAAGGGGGGCTGTGTGGCACTATCTACAAGGTGTGCGGTGTGGCTCTATCTACAAGGGGGCTGTGTGGCACTATCTACAAGTGGGCAGTGTGGCACTCTTTACAAGGGGGCTGTGGCACTATCTACAAGGGGGACTGTGTGGCACTGTAAAAGGTGGTAGTTTGGTATTATACAAGGGGGGCAGTGTGGCACTATCTACAAGGGGGGTGTGACACTATCTACAAAGGAGGCTGTGTGGCACTATCTACAATGGGGCGAAGGCTGCACTTGTCCGTGTGGCACTATCTTAAGGGATGTGTGTGGCACCATCTACAAAGGAGGGTGTATGTGACACTATTTACAACGGGGGGAATGTGTGGCGCTATCTACAGAATGGGCTGTGTGGCACTATCTACGGGGGGGAGGGGTGTAGCACTCAGGGCCGGTCTCAGGAAAGATGGCGCCCTGCTCAAAATCTTCTTTTGGTGCCCCTCCCCATCATAAAAAAATGCCCCATAAAAAAGTATAATGCCCTCCACAGTATTTTGTCCTCTAAGTGTGCCCACACAGTATAATGCCCCCTAAGTGCCACACACAGTATATTGTACTTTGTAGTGCCCCTATACAGTATAATGTTCCCCCTCCGCTCCCCTGGGTGCCACACACAGCCCCACTTGTAGATAGTGCCCCCCTGTAGATTGTGCCATACAGCCCCCTGTAGATTTTGCCATACAGCCCCCTGTAGATAGTGCCATACCTCCCCCATCTCCCCCTTGTAGATAGTGCCATACAGCCCCCCCTTTCCCCCTTGTAGACAGTGCCATACAGCCCCCACCTCCCCCTTGTAGACAGTGCCCCCACCTTGTAGAAAGTGTCATACAGCCCCCACCTCTCCCTTGTAGACAGTGCCATACAGGAAAGGCAGCTTATGCAGCCGACAGTCCCCCGACATCTTAAATTGGAGGACACAAGGACTGGACATGTCAAATTTTAACATGGTCGATCCTTTGTTTCTTTGGAGATAAGCGACATCAGATGTGACTAGCAGCCTCTTATCCTCTCTACTTATGTAACAAACATACAAGTTTGGCCAACGTTTTTCTGGGAATTGGGGAATATAGCTTCATTCAGGCAACGGCTACCTTAAAGTGATTCTCCAGTGTGATAGTCCCTTTAGATATAATGTCAGAGTTAATTAGCTATATTCAGCCCTGACATCCTTCTTTCTCTAGGATCTTTCAGAGTACGGGTATGTTCACACGACCTATTTTCAGCTGTTTTTCTGGCCATAAATGCCCCGAAAAATGGCTAAAAATACGGGGCTAAATGCCTCCAAACATCTACCCATTGATTTAAATGGGAAAAACAGAGTTTTTAACAGCCGCGTAAAAAAAATGCCTCGTAAAAAGAAGTGCATGTCACTTCTTGCGCCATTTTTGGAGACGTTTTTCATTGTCTCAATAGAAAAACAGCTCCAAAAATGTCTGTAAAAAACGCTGCAAAAAACGCAAGTTGCTAAAAAACGGCTGAAAATCAGGAGCTGTTTTCCCTTGAAAACAGCTCCATATTTTCAGCTGTATTTTGTTAAGCGTGTGAACATAGCCTACTGCTTCAACTCCAGTGGCAATGGGGAGGAAAAAGCGGCCCAAATTAAGCTAGCCATACACATAAGATAGTTATCTGACTGAAAGCTATATACTCCCACATTTCCATAGAGGTAATTTTTAGACAGTGTCATTATTTTACATTTTAATTCTATTGAGCTACACTTGCCCCTGCATTTGTCTCACATGTAGATACCAGCACCACTACTGATCTAGTGAGAGTCTGAGTCATATGGGGAGTACATCGCAATGCTTTCATTAAGAGTGTACCCAGCTGCTCCACATACATACACCACGTTCCAAATTATTATGCAAATGTTATTTTTCGCTGATTTTCCTAAAAAGTCGATGCAAATGACAGTCAGTATAATCTTCAAGCCATCAACCGTTGGAGTATAATGTGAATTTTATTGATCAAATCTCCTAATGATAACAGTTTTAGAAGTAAAAAACTCAAAATGCACTGTTTCAAATTATTATGCACAACAGAGATCAAAACATTTTAAAGGTTGTAAAGAGAACTAAAATGGTAATTTGTTGAATTTGCAGCATCAGGAGGTCATATTTACAGAAATCAAAAGCTCTTTCAATAAAAAAAAACTTAACAGGCCAAGTTACATGTTAACATAGGACCCCTTCTTTGATATCACCTTCACAATTCTTGCATCCATTGAATTTGTGAGTATTTGGACAGTTTCTGCTTAAATATCTTTGCAGGATGTCAGAATAGCCTCCCAGAGCTTCTGTTTTGATGTGAACTGCCTCCCACCGTCATAGATATTTTGCTTGAGGATGCTCCAAAGGTTCTCAATAGGGTTGAGGTCAGGGGAACATGGGGGCCACACCATGAGTTTCTCCTCTTTTATGCCCATAGCAGCCAATGACACAGAGGTATTCTTTGCAGCATGAGATGGTGCATTGTCATGCATGAAGATAATTTTGCTACGGAAGGCACGGTTCTTCTTTTTGTACCACGGAAGAAAGTGGTCCGTCATAAACTCTACGTACTTTGCAGAGTTCATTTTCACACAGTCAGGGACCCTAAAGGGGCCTACCAGCTCTCTCCCCATGATTCCAGCCCAAAACTTGACTCCGTCACCTCCTTGCTGACGTCGCAGCCTTGTTGGGACATGGTGGTCATTCACCAACCATCCACTACTCCATCCATCTGGACCATCCAGGGTTGCACGGCACTCATCAGTAAACAACGCGGTTTGAAAATTAGTCTTCATGTATTTCTGAGCCCACTGCAACCGTTTCTGCTGGTGAGCATTGTTTAGGGGTGGCCAAATAATAGCTTTATGCACACTTGCAAACCTCTGGAGGATCCTACACCTTGAGGTTTGCGGGAAACCAGAGGCACCAGCGGCTTCAAATACCTGTTTGCTGCTTTGCAATGGCATTTTAGCAGCTGCTCTCCTAATCCTATTAATTTGCCTGGCAGAAACCTTCCTCGTTATACCTTTATCTGAACGAACCCGTCTGTGCTCTGAATCAGCCACAAATCTTTTCACAGTACGATGATCACGCTTAAGTTTTCTTGAAATATCCAATGTTTTCATACCTTGTCCAAGGTATTGCACTATTTCACGCTTTTCGGCAGCAGAGAGATCCTTTTTCTTTCCCATATTGCTTGAAACCTGTGGCCTGCTTAATAATGTGGAACGTCCTTCTTAAGTAGTTTTCCTTTGATTGGGTACAAATGGCAAACTAATTATCACAGGTGTCAGAGATTGATTACAAGGAGCCCTAAGACACAATACCATCCATGAATTTAATTGAAAAACGAATAATTAAATGTTTATGACACTTAAATCCAATGTGCATAATAATTTGGAACACGGTGTAGCTGCTATGCATTTGTACACAAATATACAGAGATAAACACACAAACAGATATCTATATACTGGGAAACCTTCTTAGAACCAACCCTTTGAAAAGACACCCTCCATGCAGATCAAATATTTAATTTACTAATTTGAGCCAGAGTCAGAGGGAAGCCATATTGGGGGCTAAGAATGAGAAGGGAGTCATTCTGGCGACTAAGAATGAGAGGGGAAGTCTTGTTCACACGGCGCTAAAGAAACAACAACGTGTAAACGTGTCAAAAACGCTAGTGTTTTTGTAAAGCGCTTTTTAAAATGCGTAATTAGGACTAATTTACTATGAGAATTAGGCGCGTTCTCATCGTATTTTTGGTGCACCAAGAATTGACCTGACGCTTCTTTTTTAACAACACGCGTGCGAAAAAAAACCGTGTTGTGTGCACTACAATGCGTTTTCCCATTGATGTCAATAGAAGGCTTAAAGCATGCATTTTGACGCGTTTTTTGATTCGTATTGCGCACATTTTATGGCACTGTTCCTGGCCGTTTAACCCCACAAATGCTGCTGTGAATTGCAAAGTCAGCATCTAAAGCGTTGAAAAAAGGGGGCAGCTCATCAGTACCCCCGCAACGCGATCGGGGAGTGCCAAAAGTTGTCATGGCAGCCCAGGGGCCTAATGAAGGCCCCCAGGTCTGGCTTTTGTCTGCCTCTGTTAAGCCGTGTCTCTGGCACGGCTTAACAGAAGCCTTTGAAAAAAAACGATGTACTGCAATACATTAGTATTGCGGTATATTGTACCAGCGATCTAACGATTGCTGGTTCAAGTCCCCTAGGTGGATTAATAAAATGTCTAAAAAAAAAGTTAAATTAATTTATTATTAGTGAAAAAAAAAAATATATATATATATATATATATATATATATATATATTGAAAGTTCAAAAATCCCAAATTTTTCTCTAAAGTAATGTAAAAAATAAAAAAAGTTAAACAAAATTGGTATCGCTGCTTCCGTAGAACTATAAGGGCGGGTTCACACATAGCGGAATTTCACTTAAATTCCGCTGCGGACACTCCGCAGCGTTAATCCGCAGCGGAGCCGTTTCTCCATTGACTTTCACTTTAATTTAGCAGTGTTCGTTTACACGATGCGTACAATTCCGCTGCGGAGCATAGGCTGCGGAGCGGAATTTGGTGTCCGCAGCATGCTCTGTCTGTTGCGGAGCAGTGGCGGACTGGTTGCGGACTCATGGCGGAATTTCTCCATTGACTTCAATGGAGAGTCAAAATTCCGCAATGAAGTCCGCAGATCTTATGTGTGCTGCGGAGCGTATTGTTTTTACTACCATGACATTTCTTCATTCTGGCTGGACCTATGTATTTCTAGGTCTACAGCCAGACTGAGGAAGTCAATGGGGCTCCCGTAATGACGGGAGCGTTGCTAGGAGACGTCTGTAAATAGTCACTGTCCAGGGTGCTGAAAGAGTTACGCGATCGGCAGTAACTGTTTCTGCACCCGGGACAGTGACTACCGATCTCAATATACATGTATCTGTAAAAAAAAATATAAGTTCATACTTACCGAGAACTCCCTGCGTCTGTCTCCAGTCCGGCCTCCCAGGATGACGTTTCAGTGTAAGTGACGGCTGCAGCCAATCACAGGCCAAGCACAGGCTGCAGCGGTCACATGGACTGGAGCGTCATCCAGGGAGGTCGGGCCGGATGCCGAAAGAGGGACGCGTCACCAAGACAACGGGCGGTAAGTATGAATTTCTTTGACTTTCACTAGGGAAAGTGCTGTCCCTTCTCTCTATCCTGCACTGAATAGGGAGAAGAGAAGCACTTTTCCTGCAGTCCGCAGCGGCCAGTCCGCATCAATTTTCTGCACATTTTGTGCAGATCCGCTGCAGAATCTGCAACGCAGATTCTGTGCGGCATTGATGCGGACAGTTGCGGAGGAATTCCGCCATGTGTGGTCATGCCCTAAGGGCACGGCCAGATGTGGCGGCGTTTTTCCGCTGCAAATGTTGGTGCAGATTTGGGAGAATTTGACAGGTAATTCAGACATTGCCGAAAAGACAGCGGACGTGCCACAGATTTCAGTTTTTGCATTGCAAAGGCTGAAATCCGCAGTGAAATTCCGCGTCTGCACTGCAGCCTATGGTCCGCAGCAAAGTTTTCCGCAACGTCTGAACTAACTTGCCTACAAATGAATAGAAACAAATGTAAAAAACGGCCGCAGGAGAATTCCACTGCGGACTGTCCGCAGCGGAATTCCACAGCAATTCCGCCACGTCTGGCCGTGCCCTTAGAGTATACCATTATTTAACTCGCACGGTGAACGCCGTAAAAACAAAAGCTGTAAAACGCAAAAATCGCCGTTTTCTGGTCAACTTAGCTCTAAAATATTTTTTCATAAAAAGTGACCAAGAAGTTGTACGTACCAAAAAATGGTACCAATAAAAACTACAGCTTGTCCCGCAAAAAATAAGCCTTCACACTGCTCAATCCACGGAAAAATAAAAAAGTTATGACTCAGAATGTGGTATATAAATTTGGTATCACCGTAATCGTATTAAGCCGCAGAATAAAGTTAAGTTGTCATTTTTACCGCATGGTGAAAGACGTAGAAACTAAGACTAAAAAACTATGTAGGAATCTCAGTCTTTTCCAATTTCAGCCCACAAAGATTTATTTTCAGTTTTCCATATAATGGTCTTTTAACCCCTTCCCGACATTTGACGTATCCATACGCCAAAGTCGGGTAGGGGAAGTATGGAACGGGCTCACGGAGTGAACCCGCTCCATACGATGTCGGTGTCGGCTGTTTGTTACAGCCGACACTTCAGAGTAACGAGCGGCATCGCGCTCGAGTGCGTTCTGCTCGTTTAACTCGTTAAATGCTGCGGTCAATAGCGACCGCAGCATTTAAATCGTTAGAAAGAGGGCTTAATAGAAGCCTGTCAGAATCACGATAAACTGCAATACATTAGTATTGCAGTATATAGTGCAAGAGATCCAGTGATCGCTGGTTGAAGTCCCCTAGGGGGACTAATAAAAAAAGTAAAAATGAGTTAAATAAAGTTGTTTTTTTAATGTAAAAAATGTTTAAAAAAATTAAAAGTTCAAAAAAAAACCTTTTCCCATTTTCCCCCTAGAGAATAGTAAACAAATAAATAAATAAACATAATTGGTATAGCCGCATCCATAAAAATCGGAACTATTACAATATATAATTATTTAACCCGCACGGCGAACGGCGTAAAAAAAAAATCGTAAACTCCAGAATCTCTATTTTTTGGTCACCTAATCTCCCATAAAAAATGAAATAGAAAGTGATCAAAAGGTTGCATGTACCCCAAAATGGTATTATTAAAAACGACAGCTTATCCCACAAAATATAAGTCCTCATACCACTTAATCGACGGAAAAATAAAAAAGTTATGGCTCTCGGAATTTGGCGACACAAAATACATTTTATTTTTTACACTTAGGTTTTTACTTGTAAAAGTAGTAAAATATAGAAAAAAGTATATATATTTGGTATCACCGTAATCGTATTGACCCACAGAATAAAGTTAAATGTTGTTTTAATTGCACAGTGAATTCCGTAAAAACGGCGAGCAAAAAACCATGGAGGAATCGCTGTTTTTTTCATTTTCTACCCCACAAATAATTTTTTGCCCATTTCCTAGTATATTATATGGCAAAATAAATGGTGCTACGAAAAACTACAATTCGTCCCGCAAAAATCAAGCACTCATAGGACTATATAGACAGAAAAATAAAGAAGTTATGGCTTTTGGAAGGTGGGGAGGAAAAAACTAAAATGAAAATCAGAAAAAGGGCTGCGGCGGGAAGGGGTTAAATGGTGCCATTAGAAATTACAACCCCTCCCGCAAAAAATAAGCCCTTATACCACTCTGTTGACAGAAAAATAAAAAAGTTATGGCTCTTGGAACGCGGGAAGTAAAAACCAAAAAAGAAAAAATGAAAAATGGCTTGGTTCTTAACCCCTTCCCGCACCTTGGCGTAAATGAACGCCCAGGTGAGCAGTAACTTCGCGCACTTGGGCGTGTAGTTACGTCCGCGCTTTAACAGTTAACCGCCGCGCGGCGCTACACCGCAGCGGCGGTTAACTGTACAGGCAGTCTGCCCTGCTCTCCCCGTTGCCGATCAGCGGCCTGTCGCCTCTGAAATCGGCAATTAACCCCTTCGATGCAGCGATCGATTGCATGCATTTGCAGGGGCTGGCGATCCTTGTCACGGCAACCGGATGCCAGACAATGTCCTCCAGGTTGCCATCTATGGAAGCCTCGGAGGAGCAGCCTCCGGCCGGTCCTCCGGGGCTTCCTGTCAGTGTGACTGTCACATCACAATGACAGTTAGAACACATTACACTACGTAGGTATTACAATGTGTTCCAGCAGCGATTAGAGCTGCAAGTCTCATAGTCCCCTAGTGGGACAAGTAAAAAAAGTAAAAAAAAAGATAACAAAAATGTTTTAAAAAAGTGTCAAAATAAATGTTATAAGTTACATAAACAAAGAATGCTTTTTTTCCAATAATAAGACTTTTATTATAGGAAAAAAATTAACACGTTAAAAAAAGTACACATATTTGGTATCACCGCGTTCATAACGACCCCAACTATAAAACTATAATATTATTTTTCCCGCACAGTGAACACTGCAAAAAAAATACGTAAAAAAACAATGCCAGAATCACAATTTTGTGGTCAACACCCCTCCCAAAATATACAATAAAAAGTGATCAAAAAGTCGCATGCACACCAAAATAGTAACAATAAAAACTACAACCCGTCCCGCAAAAAACAAGCCCTTACACAGCTTTTTTGACTGAAAAATAAAAAAGTTATGGCTCTCAGAATATGGTGACACAAAAAAGAATTTATTTTATAAATAAATTATTTAATTGCACAAACGCTGCAAAACATAAAAAAAAACTATATACATATGGTATCAACGTAAATGTGCCGACCCGCAGAATAAAGCAAAATGGTCATTTTTGCGCAGGGTGAACGCCATAAAAAAAAAAGAATAAAAAACATTGTCCGAATTTATGGTTTTTGGTCACCTTGCTTGCCAAAAAATGGATTAAAAAGTGATCAAAAAAATCGCATGTACCCTAAAATGGTACCAATGAAAAGTACAGATTTTCCCACAACAAATAAGCCCTCACACAGCTCCGGTGGAGAAAAAATAAAAAAGTTCTGGCCCTCAGAATATAGCGACGCAAAATGTGCAGTGTTCCAAAAGCGGATAAGATTGGGCTCCATTTATCAGTGCGACACCGGCCACACAACTGCGGATTATTATTTATTTACCCCATTATTATACCCTCTTATTATGCCCCTGATGTTCTTTGCGCAGATTACATATGCCCCCACATTATAAACTGAAATACCAGCAAAACGCCAGACAGAACTAACAAGCTAAATCTGCGCGGCAAAAGCCAAATGGCGCTGCTTCCCTTCTGAGCCCTACAGCATGACCAAACAGCAATTTACGTCCACTGATATGGCATCGCCATGCCCGGGAGAACCCGGTTAATATTTTATGAGGTATTTGTCTTCAGTGGCACAAACTGGGCATAACATATAGTGCACTAAAATGGTATATCAGTGGAAAATTTTAATTTTCACTCTCAACCCCGCTGCACATTAACCCCTTCGCGCATCACGACATAGCATGTCGTAGTTTGGGGGGTGATGTATGGAGCGGGCTCATGTGAAAAATAAAGAATTTAAAACGGCAAAATCGCAGTTTTTTGGTCACCTTGGCTTTACCAAAAAAAGTAATAAAAAGTGCTCAAAAAGTTGTATGTACCAAAAAATGGTACCAATAAAAATGACCGTTCGTCCCGAAAAAAATAAGCCCTCACACCACTCTATTGATGCAAAAATAAAAAAGTTATGGCTCTTGGAAAGCATGGAGGGAAAAACTAAAAAGGAACAGAAAAAAATGGTTCAGTCCGGAAAGGGTTAATTACTTTCTAATGAAAAACCATTTATAACCACATACACTACCGTTCAAAAGTTTAGGGTCACTTAGAAATTTCCTTATTTTTGAAAGAAAAGCACAGTTTTTTTTCAATGAAGATAACATTAAATTAATCAGAAATACACTCTATACATTGTTAATGTGCTAAATGACTATTCTAGCTGCAAACGTCTGGTTTTTAATGCAATATCTACATAGGTGTATACAGGCCCATTTCCAGCAACCATCACTCCAGTGTTCTAATGGTACATTGTGTTTGCTAACTGTGTTAGAAGGCTAATGGATGATTAGAAAACACTTGAAAACCCTTGTGCAATTATGTTAGCACCGCTGTAAACAGTTTTGCTGTTTAGAGGAGCTATAAAACTGACCTTCCTTTGAGCTAGTTGAGAATCTGGAGCATTACATTTGTGGGTTCGATTAAACTCTAAAAATGGCTAGAAAAAGAGAGCTTTCATGTGAAACTCGACAGTCTATTCTTGTTCTTAGAAATGAAGGCTATTCCATGCGAGAAATTGCCAAGAAACTGAAGATTTCCTACAACGGTGTGTACTACTCCCTTCAGAGGACAGCACACACAAGCTCTAACCAGAGTAGAAAGGGAAGTGGGAGGCCCCGCTGCACAACTGAGCAACAAGACAAGTACACTAGAGTCTCTAGTTTGAGAAATAGACGCCTCACAGGTCCTCAACTGGCAGCTTCATTAAATAGTACCCGCAAAACACCAGTGTCAACGTCTACAGTGAAGAGGCGACTCCGGGATGCTGGCTTTCAGGGCAGAGTGGCAAAGAAAAAGCCATATCTGAGACTGGCTAATAAAAGGAAAAGATTAATATGGGCAAAAGCACACAGACATTGGACAGAGGAAGATTAGAAAAAAGTGTTATGGACAGACGAATCGTAGTTTGAGGTGTTTGGATCACACAGAAGAAAATTTGTGAGACGCAGAACAACTGATTAGATGCTGGAAGAGTGCCTGACGCCATCTGTCAAGCATGGTGGAGGTAATGTGATGGTCTGGGGTTGCTTTGGTACTGGTAAAGTGGGAGATTTGTACAAGGTAAAAGGGATTTTGAATAAGGAAGGCTATCACTCCATTTTGCAACGCCATGCCATACCCTGTGGACAGCGCTTGATTGGAGCCAATTTCATCCTACAACAGGACAATGACCCAAAGCACACCTCCAAATTATGCAAGAACTATTTAGGGAAAGAAGCAGGCAGCTGGTATTCTATCTGTAATGGAGTGGCCAGCGCAGTCACCAGATCTCAACCCCATAGAGCTGTTGTGGGAGCAGCTTGACCGTATGGAACGCAAGAAGTGCCCATCAAGCCAATCCAACTTGTGGGAGGGCCTTCTGGAAGCACGGGGTGAAATTTCTCCCGATTACCTCAGCAAATTAACAGCTAGAATGCCAAAGGTCTGCAATGCTGTAATTGCTGCAAATGGAGCATTCTTTGACGAAAGCAAAGTTTGAAGGAGAAAATTATTATTTCAAATAAAAATCATTATTTCTAACCTTGTCAATGTCTTGACTATATTTTCTAGTCATTTTGCAACTCATTTGATAAATATAATTGTGAGTTTTCATGGAAAACACAAAATTGTCTGGGTGACCCCAAACTTTTGAACGGTAGTGTATATAGTGTGTAATGTGTACATGTTTCTGTATATAATGTGTGTGTGATGTTTACATGTGTATATATAGTGTGTGTGATGTGTACATGTGTGTGTATATATAGTGTGTGTGATGTGTATAAATATAAGTGTGAGTTTTCATGGAAAACACAAAATTGTCTGGGTGACACCAAACTTTTGAACGGTAGTGTATGGGGTATAGTCGTACTCGGGAGAAATTGCTTTACAAATGTTGGGCGGCTTTTTCCTCCTTTATCCTTTGTGAAATTGAAAAAATTCAACATTTTAGTGGAAGAAATGTTGATATTCATTTTCACGGCCTAATTTTAATAAATCCTGCAAAAGACTTGTGGGGTCTAAATGCTGACTATACCCCTAGATAGATTCTTTAAGTGGTGTAATTTCCAAAACGGGGGTCACTTTTGGGGGGTTTCCACTGTTTTGGCCTCTCAAATGCTTTGGGCTTTGCAAATGCGACATGGCAACCAAAAACCCTTTTAGCAAAATTTGAGCTCCAAAAGCCAAATAGCACTCCTTCCCTTCTAAGCCCCGCTGTGGGTCCAAACAGCAATTAATTACCACATATGGCATATTTCTGTAATCGGGAGAAATTGTTTTACAAATGTTGGGGTGCTTTTTCTCCTTTATTCCTTGTAAAAATTAAAAATGGCTACCTTATTTAAAAAAAAAAAGTAGATGTTTACCTTTACAGAATAATTCCAATGAATTCAGCAAAACAACTGTGGGGTCAAAATGCTAACTTTACCCCTAGAAATATTCCTTGATAAGTGTAGTTTCCAAAATTGGTTCACTTTTGGGGGGTTTCCACTATTTTGCCCTCCAGTGCATTGCAAACACGACACGGCACCGAAAACTATTCCAGCAAAATCAGAAATCCAAAATCCAAATGGCGCTCCTTCCCTTCTGAGTCCTGCTGTGGGTCCAAACAGCAGTTTATTACCACATATAGAGTATTGCTATAATCGGAAGAAATTGCTTTACATGTTGGGGTGTTTTTCTCTTTTATTCCTTGAAAAAATTACACATTTCTGAGTTTTTTCACAAAAAAAGTAGAATTTCATCTTCACATACTAATTCAAATAAATTTAGCAAAAAAACTGTGCGTTCAACATGCTAACTATACCCCTAGATAATTTCCCTGAAGGGTGTCGTTTCCTAAATGGGGTCACTTTTGGGGGCCTATATTGTTTTGGCCCCACAAGACCTCTTCAAACCTGACATGGTACCTCAAATATATTTTTTTTAAAAGAAGGCCCCAAAATCCACTAGGTGCTCCTTTGCTTCTGAGGCCTGTATTTCAGTAAATTAGCTTACTGGGGCCACATGTGGGATATTTCTAAAAACTGTAGAATCTGGGAAATAAATATTGAGTTGCATTTCTCGGGTAAAACTTTCTGTGGTATAGAAAATAATGTATTACAAATGAATTTTGGCAAAAAAAATAAAATTACATTTGTAAATTTCACCTCTGCTTTGCTTTAATGCCTGTGAAACGCCTAAAGGGTTAAAACACTTTCTGAATGCTGTTTTGAATACTTTGAGGGTTGCAGTTTTTAAAATGGGGTGATTTATGGAGACTTTCTAATATATAAGACCCTCAAAGCCACTTCAGAACTGAATTGGTCCTTGTAAAAATAGCCTTTTGAAATTTTCTTGAAAATATGAGAAATCGCTGCTAAAGTTCTAAGTCTTGTAGCGTACTAGAAATATAAAAGAATGTTCAAAAAATGATGCAAACATAAAGTAGACATATGGGAAATGTAAACTAGTAACTATTTTGTGTGGTATTGCTATCTGTTTTACAAGCAGATACATTTAAATTTAGAAAAATGCTAATTTTTGCAAATTTTCTCCAAATCTTGGTGTTTTTTACAAATAAATATTGAATTTATCGACCAATTTTTTTCACTAACATAAAGTACAATATGTCACAAGAAAATAATCTCAGAATCACTTGGATAGGTAAAAGCATTCCCAAGTTATTACCACATAAAGTGACACATGTCAGATTTAAAAAATCGTCTTCGTCCTGAAGGCCAAAACAGGCTCAGTCCTGAAGGGGTTAAGGCGTTAAAGACAGTTACAAATATCCACTGTTTATGTCTATGCAGGTGTTGTAAAGCTCTGTATATAAAAAAAGGCTCAATGAATACTAAAAAGGCATATGAACAAATGAATTGGAACAGAACCTACTAGCTCTATCTAGATTTAAAAAATGTAATAATAGTTTTTAAGGGTGGACATTCAGTTTTAGGCCAGGATCACTTGCACACACGCACGCACGCACGCACAAACATACACACACAGTTTTTGAGTCAAGCACAGGAGTGGACACAAAGGAAAAGAGATGCATCAGTCATTGTTTTTAAAACCTGGCATTCCTTTTGGATCCACTTCTGGCTTTGGCTCAAAAAAACTGGACCAAAATCTACATCAAAACTGTGAGTGTGATCCTGGCCTAAAGCTGCCAAGTCTCTAATGCCCAAACTCCAGCCGGCCCTTTGGATTGCATGAATACATCTACTTTTACTTGCGATAGGAACAGATGAAAGGTGTATAGGATCATGAGAGGCCTTGAAGTGCTTTAATACTCCTGTAAAAACTATACATTTAAAGGTAATCTTCAATATGTATTATTTCCACTTCCTAGAACTTACTAATGAAAACAGTTTATTATAAGCTCATTTCTACATCCTGTGCAGTGCTGATATGTTTATCTTGGATGTTGGCTGAAATTGATATGTAGGCTGCGATCTATGGGCCAGCCTGTGCTTTACTGTTTCTCTTTTTGTACCTATATATATATATATATATATATATATATATATATATATATATATATATATATATATATATATTTCTAACTATTGCTTTATTTCAAAGGAATATTGCACTTCATTTGGAACTTCTTTACTTCTTTTAAATAAGAACTCTCCTACTGTTTATTTTCTTTTGACTTTATTTTTTCCATACCAGCTAGTGAGTATCTAAGCTTGTCTTCTTCACTTTCCTGTAATTTCTTTCCAAAGTCTTTAGCAATTGTAAAACTTTTTTGTGACGTAAATGGTCTCTTAATTCTCTTTATGTTACTAGGCCTTTGAGAAGTAGACAAGGAATATTAGGTGCCAGTTCTTAGAGTTTAACAGTATTTATTTCCTACGCCATGACCAGCAACAGTAGATGTAGCTGTTAGAAGATTGACTATGTGTGAATTTATAAAGGACACACACAAGCTAGAGATCACATGCCTTTCATCAGTGTACACATTCTGTCAAGTCTTTATCTGACTAATAACATATCAAAACCCAAAACGGTCATGAAGTATTATTATCACTATTTATGGAAGGAAATCTTGAGTGAGGTCTTATTTCGCAGTCTTTAGGCAAGCCAAGTGGTATTGCAGATAAGCAGTACCCTCAAGCCTTGTCCTGCTTCTCATTCCACTAGTCAAGATCTACACATAGTAGGCGCGCATTGTTCAAATGCATTCAGATATGTGTCGATTTGAGCATTTACATATTCACAGAACAGTCTTTCAGAATGCGTCTTTTGTAGAATGTGGTGCATTACCAAGTATTATGTTTAGGTTAGGGATATGAAAGCTATGAGGTTCACATTACATTGCTTCCAATGGTAACTTCCCTTTTTTCGATTATTTTTTTTTACATTAAATTAGATGGAGCAATGGATCAAAAAAAGAATAACAAATGGTAGAAATGTTAAATATTGTTGATTCATTCTTAAAAAACATACAGTACAAAGGAACCTGTATAAAAAAATATATATATATATTTGGTGTAGAACTAAAATAGAAAGGGGGATGAAGTGAAACTGATGACAAAACGATTTTTTCAGCTGTTTGTAGCTTACAGAAAACAATCGGACAGTTACCTAGACTTTTGCCTCTACCACTGCTGACATTTTGAGGTTACTGCTTCCCAAATCAATGCTGTTATAATCTGGTCTCCCTCTACCACACTGTTATCGTGCAGGCAGTAATAATTATTTCAGAGGGTTTTTTGGCCACTTAGCAAGAAGTAATGAAGTTTACATTGGACCTGACAAAACATAGGATGTTTCTTTATGGTAAATGCGGGGGTTTGTTCCTTTATATAAAAACATTCATTTACCAAGGCTTTGCTTCTATAAAACTAGTACAGTAATGAATACCAGATTTATTCAAGTGGAAAAAGAAAAATCACAACCTAGTAAACCTTGTAAGACTTTATTTTGTAGCTATGATATGCATATATCTATCTATCTATCTATCTATCTATCTATCTATCTATCTATCTATCTATCTATCTATCTATCTATCTATCTATCTATCTATCTATCTATCTATCTATCTATCTATCATATGCATATCATAGCTACAAATAGAGTTATCCTAACATGCATTATAGGCAATTTATTACTATCATTTTTAGATTAACTGCTGCTACAAAATTCCGTGCACTGAAAGCATACCATACAGATTTTTCTATAACAACCACATCCACATGTCGTAATTAGAACTTTGCTGACAGTTAATTTAAAACATAGAAGCTATAAGTATTGAGAGAGAAATTACAACTTTATATATATATATATATATATATATATATATATATATATATATATATATATATATATATATATACAGTGCTAAATAATACGTTAAAATACAATAAAAGTATTTGTTCCTTCCAAATTTATTCTATTTTTGCATAATTGTTACATTTGAATGTTTCAGATCATTTTCCTGATGTAAAAGAAAACGTGATTCATCAGACTAGGCCACCTTGTTTTATTGATCCATGGTCTAGTTCTGATGCTCACATGCCTTGGAGCTTTTGGTGGTGGGCAGGGGTCAGCATGGGCACCTTGACTGGCTTGCGGCTATGCATCACCATACGCAGAAAGCTGTGATGTACTGTGTATCAGCATTAACTTTTCCACAATTTGTTCTACAATTGCTATACTGTAGGATCAGACCAGATGGTCTCACCTTTACTCCCTACGTACATCAATGATTATTGAGGTGCCCAGGACCCTGTCCTTGGTTCATTGGTTATCCTCCATTGGACCACTTTTGGTAAACACACAGTACATTGCAGCATGCTGCGTATGGTGTTGCATAGCCGCAGACCGGTCAAAGTGCCCATTCTGACCACTGTCCATCACCAAAAATGCCTACAAAGGGCATGTGAGCATTAGAACTGGACCATGGAGCAATGAAACAAGGTGGCCTAGTCCGATGAATTACGTTTTCTTTTACATCATGTAGAAGGCCGAGTCCATGTGCGTCTCTTACCTGGGGAACTTTTGGAGGAACTCAAGCTGATGAAAGCCATGTGGTGCTCTGGGCAAATTTCTGCTGGAAAACCTTGGGTCCTGGCATTCATGTGGATGTTACCTTCACATGTACCACCTACCCAAACATTGTTGCAGGCCAAGTGCATCCCTTCCTGGCAACAGTATTCTCTAATGTCAGTAGCCACTTTAAGCAAAATAATGCGCCCTGCCACCAATGGCAGATTAAGTAGACCATAGGCCCTAGACTGTTCCCTAAACTTGGCCCCCCTCTCCACCACCGCCTGGCCACGACGTATCCATAGTCAACACCACCTTTCTATATTAGTATTGACAGTTGGGTATTACTATTCCCTTTGTCAAAGGCTGTGGCTCTACATACTGACAGTCTCCAACCGTGACAAAATTGCAATGTGCTTTAACATTTTGGGCCGCCCAAAACATTGGACCATGGGCAGCTGCCCTAATCGCCCCTATGGTAATATGCCACTCCCTGCTACACTGAAAGAATTGTTCAGGTATGGTTTGAGGAACATGACAAAGAGTTCAAAGTGTTGACTTCCAAATTGGCCATATCTCAATCCGATTGAGCATCTGTGAGATGCGCTGGATAAACAAGTCAGATCCATGGAGACCCCACCTCTCAATTTACAGGACTTAAAGGATCTGCTGCTAACGTCTTGGTGCCAGACACCACAGGACTTAGAGGTCAAGTGGAGTCCATGCTTCAAGCTGTTTTGGTGGCACAAGACAATATTAGGAAGTGGTTTTTAATCTTATGGCTGAATACTGCATAACCAACATATTGAACATAGGAACATATTCTACAGTGCTGTACAGAATCTGTCATCACTCACTGTCCCTAGTGGGGCTCACAATCTACATTTCCTATCTGTATGTTTTTGGTGTGTGGGAGGAACCCAGAGTACCAAGAGGAAACTCACACAAACAAAGGGAGAGCATACAGATGCAGATGTTGCCCGTGGTTTGGATTTGAACCCAAGACTCCAATGCTGCAAGGAAACAGTGCTAACCACTGAGCACCCTGTTGCTTTATTGTAAAGAATTTAGAACCCCCTTAATTTACAAGTTAGACTTCAATATTCAGGCTTGATGGAAACAGAGAGATAGTGGATTGTTTTATTTTCCATGTTTGTTAAAACTTAGACCTTATGCTTTATATTAATGCTATTTCTATACTATACTATACTATACTATACTATACTATACTATACTATACTATTTTATTCTTATTAATAATTGTTTAGAACTTCTTTTAGAGCCTTCTTCATTGTAATTTTGATAAAATCAAATTAAAAACAGGTTTCGAAAATAAATTTAAATAGAATAAATCTGGCCATGAATAATTACAGTTCATTTTGCTCTTGGTTTTATAACCAGAATACCACCAAAACATTGTTTGTGTAGTACCATTTTACACACGGTCTGTTGTTGAAAAAATAATTTTACAAAGATGTCGTGGGATATTTCAATATTTGTAGTGGATTCAAATATTTGAAAGATTATTAATGAAACGCATCAATTTAGACTGAAAAAATATAAAATAAAGAATTTTTAAAGTACTATACATTTTAGATTAGTATTTGACATTTTGTAACTAAGGGTACAATCAAAAAGTAACACCATGACAAGTCTTCTATGACATTGCTTGCGCCAAAGTCAAATAAAAGCATATTCAATACACGACAAGAATAAGAACATTAGAGAAATGCTTACACCAAAAATGTGTAAAACATATATATATATATATATATATATATATATATATATATACATATATATTTATATATACATAGTTTAATATTGTACAATGGTTGCTTATTAATATTCATTATATGTTCACATAAGCCAATTGTACTGACGTATAACAAACTATATAGGAATTATGTTAAAAAAGGCAGAAGCCAAGTATGCAGTCTAAGTTACTGAACAGCCGTAAGCTACTGCTCACACTCTAATGCTCACATCATTCAAGAAATACTGCATACTAATAACATGGCAGAATGCCTCTAATTTCCCAAATGTTCGTTAAAATTACTAATTTTTTTTTCCAGTGGCCTAGAAACAATGGATACTTTCCTAGCAAATGATGCAACGCTAATTCTTGGACAATAGCTACACTGCTGCTGATATATCCCAACCCTACTATTTCAATTCTGCTTTATCTAGCAGCCCTGGGTTATAGCCGCTGATGAACTGGTCTTCTGTATGGGAAAAAGAGCAGAGTGCTCATCAGATGCTGTTTACCCAATTCAATAACGGTGTTTGAGGTGGCCCCGTGGATTAACTAGTATTAATCTGAGCTATTCTCAGTTGTACATTTATGTATATCAACTAAATCTTATCAGGCGCACTACAGCCACACACAACAGTGAAAACATATAGATCATCTCTAACCGTAATAACTGCATTATTCAATGGAGATTTAGCACAGCGAGAAAAGAACATGTTATAGGCACTTAAAGCAGATCTTAATCCTATCTTGATATTCTATCTAAAACATGTAGATTAAATCAAATATTATGATGACATATTAATATAATGTCCATAACTTCCATTAAAAACAGCCTGGATCTATCAATTCCATTTATTCATATAATTTGAAAACACCATAGATGTTTTATTACCATTTTTATTCCCCAAATCTGTGTGCTGAAAAGTGGGACACTTAGATATATCAAATATGTCAAAGGAGACAAGCCTCAGCCATATAGAATGTCCTAATTGTGATCAACAGAATTGTTAAAATGCAATGTTCGTTATTGTTCTTTTTCTTAGATTTTATCACTTTTTATTAATGTGGGCCATTTCTGTGTATTTTTTCACAAGCTGATATTGTTAAATACAACCTTTTATTTATGCCTAGCGTAAACTTTAATTAGGTTATGTTTTGGCCAAAACTTATTCCAGATGGCCATGAGCAACAAATTACTAATTTAAATTGGTCAAAAGTGACTAACTGTTGTGAGTGACTGTACTCTATGTACATCAATGCGGAACATGTTGGCGCTATATAAATAACCAAATAAATAAGCAAAAGTGCTATACTTCAAAAGCCTTGAAAGCTGTTGCCTATTGCATGCAGATAGAGAAATACTAATGTCTTCTCAGCTAGACGAACTCGACATTAAAGCATTTCTTAGTCAGAAGCTGGTCATAGAAATTAGAATGTTGAGGCCCAAACAGAGATTAAAGACACAGGATCATCAACTATTTCGATCTACTTGAGGGCTGGGCCAATTTTGGCCTTGAGGACAAGAACAAATTTTTGCTTCATTCTGATGGTCATCATTTTAAAATTTTCTGTTTGTTGTAGCTGTATGAGGATTTTTTTTTGTGGGAAAAATTGTACTTTATGTGGCATTTTTGGTACTTATTCATTCGTGTTTAATTTATATACGTTTTTAGTTTGGCAAAAATGCAAAAAAAAAAAGTTGCAATTCTGCTGCAGTTTTTATATTATTATTTCTGTTTATGCCATACACTTATCATCATAAGTGATGTTGTCAATTTAATGTTCAGGCTATTACGGTGATGAGACAAACAAATATTTCTATATTATTTAATGTTTTGCGACTTGAATGTAATAAAGTTTACTTATTGTAAAAATGCGCATTGTGCCTTTTTTCAAATTTAAATTTTAACACTACTAAATGTTTGCTTTTATTTTTTTGAATCCTATAGGGAGTTTCCTGATTTTGATTTTTAACTGTCATTTACTGGCATATATCTGTAGGCTAGTGCATCAGCCTGTGTACTGATAGTACACAGATAGTTGGTAGGGCATATGTAAGTATTCTCTAACAGGGAACGTGGTCAGACAGCTGGGGTGCTTTGATCGACCCAGGGCTTTCTTCCTATACAAGCTATGGGCCCAGATCATGCCACAGGAATTTCCTGTGACACAATTAAATGGGGGTCCTACCTCAGTCTCTCCCTTTATATGCCGCAATTAACGTTGATCATGGCATATAAAAGGTAAACGAGAGGGATCAGAGGTTTCTTTGATCTTTGTTATTAGAGCGGGGCTGCGGCTGTGCGTTGCAGCCATTGCCTCCTTCTGATCGCACAGGAGCAGTAACAGTGCCCGTGCGATCACCATGACAAGAATTTTCATCATGACCTTGCTACTGCCTGCTACTTACGAAAAACATACTCGTCATGGGTCGGCAAGTGGTTAATCAGGCCATACACATTAAAAAGATGGCAAACTAGTGATTGTTCATCCGATGGCTCTTGGCCCCAATAACCAGTGGCTATATGTGGAGAAGGAAGTGAACAGCTGCAACATATAGGGGAACCTGCATTGCTTAAAAACGATCCATTCTGTTAGACTTCTGTTTTCTTTGATGGAAATGGCCCTGCAAGACGCAATAGACATTAGCTTGTTTAATGTCTTACCAGTATTTGTGGGTTTTATAAACAAAAATCTAATGTCTATGGGCACAAACAGTTGGGCCATCCGAAGAGTTTTTTCTCGGTAGTTGGTTTAGGGTCGACGTTGGCAGCTTGCGATGTCCAAAATATTCAAATTTGATTTCCTTAAACAAAATTAATCTTCCGTGAAGTATCCTATTCATAGTGAAATAAATTAACCCAGTCGTTCTTGCTAATCAGTCTGGGGTGAATAATTTACTCTATTGTCATTTATAATAGAAAGTACTTTAAAAGTCATATGTCTCAATTACATAAAATAAGATGTGAAAACTACAAATCAATAGTGCCAGATTGGCTACTTCATCCTTATATCACCGAATAGTTTTCATTTATTTTCAGGTGACCAGTTAAGTAATTGGTATGAATTATGAGAAAAGTATATATGTCAGTGAGCTTTAAAGTTAATTAATTTCCTAATATATCTTTATGGAGGGCAAAGCTCTGTTTTTCTGACACAGAGCTCCAAATGATATGCATAGACAAAAAAGTTAACCAACAAACTCTTGACTCACTGCAGCCGCCACTAGGGATACTGTGGAGCTTATTGCATACTGTGTTATCATTAAAGGGGTTGTCCGAGACAAAATGACTATGGCCAGAGAGTGACGTCACCCGTCAAGTACTCCACGGCAGCATCTGGAAACGGGGCCACTTTGGAAAATGGAAGTGTATTACAAATGTATTTACATTTATAAATGACAAGCATTAACACAGTCATTAAATCTCGGACAACCCCTTTAAGTTCAAGTATAACAGTATGCAGTTTGCTCTTGAGTTCCCCTTGGTGGTGGCTATAGGCAACAAGGAGTTTATGTCTATGCAGGGGATTTAGGACTTTGTATCAGAAAAACAGAGCGCCGAACCCTATAAAGATATATTAACAAATTAATAAGTACAGAATTTTGGACCTAAAACATTAACTTTAAAGCTTCTGTACTCCAGTCCATGAACTCACATGTAGCATATTACTTTATAGTTTCAGTAGCAGATTGTGAAATCTTAGGTGGCACTTTACTAATGCATCTCCTTTTTTGCAATTTGTCTGGTTCGCATCACAAACAAATGGCAACTGTTTTTCCACAGCCGCATATACAAAATAAAGACATCTCTATCTTCACCAAATTGGCAAAAATGACACACTTTAATAATCCACCTTAGAAATCCTGAGATTAGAGTAAATTTAATTAAGTAGTTTTCTGGACATCACATTTTCTTAAAGATTGAGCTATAGGCTCCTGACATTGACAAGTATATTTATAAGAGATACATAATGTTATCTGAAATATTCACACTTAAAATGCTCCAAACTCCATACTTCATAGGGAAAATTGTAAGCATTTCATAACTGTTTATATCTGACGAATGCTAATATCTTATTTGTCTTATATTGATTATAATAACATTTCAATAGTTTCATATATTTCAGAACTTTCCTTTATGCTTTAGAAATGTATCATATTTCTAAATAATATTTTAAATGTTACAATTATTATACAAGTCAAATTGGCATGTACAGCATATCCTGTATATAAATAATGCAAATCGACACTAATTTGCTTCTTGTTTTTAAAGGGCCTGAGAATATATCTAGCTACAATATGTATTTGGTGCCGTCCACACGTGCATTTTTTTTCTACAGTTTGTATTTTTACTGCACTTTGCAGTAGTTTGACCTATCTAAATGAATCGGATCCATAGACTGATCCGTCATGGTCAGTTGTTTTCACAAAAATATATTGCAGTGCCCTTAAAGTTATAGTAACCTTATTTGATAAAGTGTCCTTATAAGCGACCTAAAATCTGTCACTGGCTATTCATCTGGCAGGTATTGTACTCAGTCTGAAAATTAATTTTGGCAAATTATAATTATTGCCGAAGTCATGACTATAAGAAAGCTTAAAATCTATGTGCATTACACTCTATATACTCTTTATATTTGAGAATTTAAATTTAAACAATTTTGAAAATGCATATATGAAAAAAAGGCAGCTAGAGGTCATACGCAGGATTTACTACCTGGCATCTGTCATTTTAATGAAGGGATGGCATGGTTTGAATTTGTTGTAACAGTTCATTTTGATGTCTACTACTATTGCTTGTCATACTTGTAATTTTAGGGGGGGGGGCTGCATTTGCCAATTTGTAAACCTTGAATTTTGCAGAGCGGAAACTAATTTTTTCCCTATATTTTTCCACGTCTTAGTTATATTTCAGCTGCCTGTTGTCAGAGGTTGTTAATTTGTCTGCCCTAGAGGACTGAGCCAATAATTCGGAAGAGAAGTTTGAAAGAGGGTTAATAATCGTGAGTCTGCCCAGCGCTGCCTACAGTTTGAAGACAGTTTTCTTTTATTTCAATAATAAAAAGAGATGGGCTAGATAGACGGTTGAATAAATTTACTCACGTTCCGAATACTAAAGTGAAGTTTTACGTTGAGACATTTATTCTGACTAAATGCTACAGTTTAAGTTATCATGTGCATACCAAGACCCTATATTGATTTTATTATTCCTCATTTGAACTGAAATGCCTGTGCACAGTTTTTATGAGAATTTATAGGTTTTACATAAAAATTATCAATTTATTTTGGCCTTAAAAAAAATCAGAATGTCATGAATGGATGTAACAATGACTGCAATGAACATGCAAGCCTGTCAAATAAAACATTTGAAATCCGAAATGTTAAATGTTTGCTATTAAGCAATATAAAACAAATAGATAAAATTAGGCATAAGGTTGTTATATTTGGGAGTCAAAAAGAATGGTTTGTTTAAATGTTTGCTAATCACAATGCTAACTACATATTAACATTTATTTTTGATACGATTGCCATTTTTATTTAGTAAAAATACTAATAATATTATATGATTTACAGCAAAAATTAATGTGGAACTGTGTTTTAGCCAAAGTGTTATAGGAATGTAACTATATATATATATATTTATTAGACAGACAGATATATACATAGAGAGAGAGAAAGTAAGGGGGAAACACCTTACAAGATGGTGACTTGGGACCATAGAACCCAGAAGCGAGCTAATACAATTTCTTAGTGTTTTACAACCATCAACTCCTGTCTCTTTTGCAATAATTTTGATATCTTCTATTAAATGTATGTAAATCCAAATAATGTGATCTGTGCAATTAAATATGTAGAAAAAGTAATAGAATAAAAGCTGTTGATAGAAACTCTATTCAATTTCTTTCTTGTGCAAGCCTTTATCATCTTCATATTTCCTGTCAGCTTTATATGTTTAAATGTGATGATTTACTATGCTATGAAGCCTTCACAATCCAATAAAAAATACAGGAAATCTCTATTCAATTGGATAAGACAATTGCTCATTATCATGTATGCATGATCTACGGGTACAAGCTAGGGTCACTTACTTCCTATCTTACAGAGAAGTAGGCTTTGCTCATTGTTTTTTCTACTGTACAACTACTTATGAGAAGCCTATAGCCTTCAAAAAGTAGGGTCTTGGTAAGTGAACCTTGTAATAAATTCCATATTTTTAATTGAAATGATAGCAAAATGGAAATGTTACACCAATATTTTATGTCTGCAAAATTATAATTAATTCTCTTTCTCTCTTGCTCTCTTTCTCATATATATATATATATATATATATATATATATATATATTTATTTTATTTTTTTCTATCTACCTATCTGTACATGTCAGCTAGTAAATGTAATGTACTTAAGGCTTTTACACCGGCCAATCTTGGCCGTAGAAATAAGCACCGATCAATGAGACAGCTTTTTGATCGGCGCTCGTTTGCTCCTTTCACAAAGCTTTTGTTACCTGGTGATTTGCAACAAAGTTAAGATTGTATTAGATAATAAAATATGCCATCAATATAACCATTTTCTTTGATGTGATGTTTACAGATTAGCTGCAAAGTTCTATATTTATGTAATGTAATTTAATGTTTTCAAAAGCATTATAATTGCCACAATTTACTGTGCACATTTACTGTATGGGGTTTAACATTTCTACACAAATCTTAACACCATTGAGAATTCTGAAGAAAAAAAAAGGATTTCTATTACATAAAATTCAGTTAATTCATTTATGTGTGTGAAAGGTAATAATGACAAAAAAAACCTGTAAAAAAAACTACGCTGTATGAATAATACTTTAAGAATACCTCGAGAAAAAAATTCAACAAATGTCTGCATTCTGAAGGCCAAAATTTCCTGTGTCATTAAGGGGTTAATCCTAAAAATGCAGGGTCTCTTTGTTTTACATGTGTTATGGTGTGTAGCTTTTATGCCACCTCCTTATAATGGCATCATTGCTTACTACCAGTCAGATATCTTCACAAACCTGCATTAAAATACAGATAATCCACTACATTAACCTTATTTTATTAAATGACATCCTCTCTATAACACCAGTTCTGATCTGATGGTATATACTGTAGTTGGAATATTGTATAAGCAGGATGGGGTAATGAGTCATGCCATCTGTGTTTTTCGTTGCCACATTTCTTGATATCTGTACCACCATTTAAAAATGCATAGTCTTTAACAGTTTTATCACCTTTTCCATTTTCCGTGTCCATTTCTATTTGGATAAGAGCACAAATGAATTTATTATTCTTTATATGTGCCACAGTCCTTTTCATCTGGGAGCGCTGGTGGTCATTTTGCAGTATCAGGGCTATTCAATGACATTTTTGTCTTATATGTGGGAGGTTTAGCATTTTGAATGTGCTGCTATACAGAAATTACTTAAATTTTCTTAAGACAAACCTTAGCCTATCCCCGGACACACAATTTTATTTTTGTTATTTCATGATTAGTGGTGAACATGAGGCTGTAAGTAACATGCAGACATTAGAGCTAAACCAGACTACAGAGCTTGGTGGCATATAGATACAATGCTTCGTGTTTTTCTTATGTTTATTCCATAGCGCATTAATTGCTCACCACAGCAACAAATTGCCCGTGTGAAAATGGCCTTAGTCAACATGCTTCTGTACAAGAATGACTGCACTGTGTGAATAGGCTGCAGATGCTGCTCTACAGACTCTCAGCTGTGGAGGATGGAGTAGTCATTTCACAGATGGTGAAGCAGCTATGAGGACCAAAACATTGAAGTGTTTGTGTGAAAGTTCATCAGGCTTCCCGACCTGTCTGACCAGAAAAATATTAGTTTCCATTTTTCCCATGAAAAAACTATTTGCTTTCCAGGCCCCTAGAGTTGACTTAATACGACAGATATAGAGTTCTAATTCATATTATGGATCTTTGATAATTAACACTTTGAATCCTAACATCACTGGAGCTCACAGGGGTTTTCTATAAACTGACAGGTTTTTTTCTCATTTATATATCCCACAATGGACTATTTTGAAGCAATTTTTATATGCTGACTGGAAAATTCTGTTGGAAAAGTTGCCATTTGTTTAATTAAATTCAATTCTTAAAAATTGGACAAATTAATATTGTAAAAGAACAAAAAAACAATTGATAAAGCTTTAGGTGCTGGAATTATATTTTAAAATTATTTCATATAGCAACAAATATTTTTTGAAAAACAAATGGTAATAATTTTCTTTATGTAAAGGATTTTTTCTGGATTAGAAATCTATGCTCAATTAATTCCCTAGTTGAAAACTGCAATATCTCAATCAGTTGGCAGCAAATCATACTGGCAACTGCTATAAAAATAAATTACAAGGCATGGCTATGTTCACATGCACAAGTAAAATCGGCTGAAAATTACGGAGCTGTTTTCAAGGGAAAACAGCCTCTGATTTTCAGCTATTTTTAAAGCAGAAAACATTTTTTGAGGCTTTTTTTGAGACGTTTTTGAAGCTATTTTACAATTGACCCTATGAAACCCTATGAAGTGACATGCTCCTTATTTTTACACATCGTTTTTTAAAACAGCGGCGTGAAAAATGCCCCGTCTGTACTAAACACTATTTTCCCATTGATTACAATTGGAAGGTGTTTGTCTGAGTTTCAGTAGCGTTTCTCTAGGCATATTTTGAGGCGTTTATGCCTTGAAATAACCCTGAAAACACTGCGTGTGAACATACCCTAAATGTTTGGATATGGCTACATGTGGATGTAGCAAGCTGTTATAGTCATGGCCACTGTGAAAGTTTTGAGAGAGAAAAAGTATATAAGGGAGAGTGAGGGAGAAAACAGAGAGAAAAAAGAGCGTGAGAAAGAGGGAAAGATAAAAAGAGAGAGAACAAAAGAGAGAGGGAGGGAGAGAGAGAAAGAAAGAAAACAAAATAATAGAGAGAAAGAAAGAAAGAGAGAACAGGACATACAGAGAAAGAGAGAGAATGAAAGAGAGAGAAATAGAGATAAAGAATGAGAGAGTGAGAGAGAGAGAGAGAGAGAGAGAGAGAGAAAGAGACAGAGAGAAAACGAAAAATAGAGAAAGAAAGAGATAGAGAGAGATAAAACAAAAAATACAGAGAAAGAGAGAAAGAAAGAGACAGAGAGAGAAAACGAAAAATAGAGAGAAAGAAATAGAGAAAGAAAGAAAATGTATTGTTCTCTGTTATTTGAAAAAAATAAAATTTTCTCTTATTACTATCACTTTTTTAAAATCACTGGCACGTTCTCCTGTACATCCTCCAATGTAGTGTACATGATCCTGTGTACAAGGTGCATCAATAAAGGAATCTACATTGTAGAAACAATACAAAAACTACAAACCAGGATGAATCTTCACAGACATACAATAAAACAGGAGGTGGATCACCCGTGGGAAAACACTTTTCTGGACCTGATCACAGTTTGGCACATTTAAAGGTACTCATTCTGAAGGGTCATTTTAAAAACAACAGAGAGAGAAAAATTTGGGAATTCAAGATGATGATAAAATTCCAGTCATCGACACAAGGCCTCAATCTAATGCCTGGATTTATGAGCCACTACGTGGACACACGTCACATCCCCCATCAGACTGACTCCAGATCCCTTAACTCCTAAGTCATCACCCTTATAACCTCAGTTTTATGGCCCCGGCTTATCTTAATGATGTATCACCTCATGTACTAATTGTCTTTGTGTAACATCTAAATGTTGTGTTTTTTTCTAAGTCATTCATTTGTAAACTTGCCTAAAGAAGGGGCCTCTGTGCTCTGAAAGCTGCATATAGAACTTTAATGGTTAGCCAATAAAGGTATCATACCTACTATACTTTTGTCTTTTTTGACACGGAAGTATTTAACATTGCATATTGTTTCTGGCTAACACGGTACTACACTATTTTTTACTGTACTTCTTTTTACTATGATATTCTCTTTAATTAAATAAATAATGAAAAAAATAAATAAAATATGAATACACTATACAGGGTGGGCCATTTATATGGATACACCTAAATAAAATGGGAATGGTTGGTGATATTAACTTCCTGTTTGTGGCACATTAGTATATGGGAGGGGGGAAACTTTTCAAGCTGGGTGTTGACCATGGCGGCCATTTTGAAGTCAGACATTTTGTATCCAACTTTAGTTTTTTCAATGGGAAGAGGGTCATGTGACACATCAAACTTATCGAGAATTTCACAAGAAAAACAATGGTGTGCTTGGTTTTAACGTTACTTTATTCTTTCATGAGTTATTTACAAGTTTCTGACCACTTCTAAAATGTGTTCAAAGTGCTGCCCATTGTGTTGGATTGTCAATGCAACCCTCTTCTCCCACTCTTCACACACTGATAGCAACACCGCAGAAGAAATGCTAGCACAGGCTTCCAGTATCCGTAGTTTCAGTTGCTGCACATCTTGTATCTTCACAGCATAGACAATTGCCTTCAGATGACCCCAAACATAAAAGTCTAAGGGGGTCAGATCGGGAGACCTAGGGGGCCATTCAACTGGCCCACAACGACCAATCCACTATCCAGGAAACTGTTCATCTAGGAAAGCTCAGACCTGACACCCATAATGTGGTGGTGCACCATCTTGCTGGAAAAACTCAGGGAACGTGCCAGCTTCAGTGCATAAAGAGGGAAACACATCATCATGTAGCAATTTCAGATATCCCGTGGCCTTGAGGTTTCCATTGATGAAGAATGGACCCACTATCTTTGTACCCCATATACCACACCATACCATCAATTTTTGTGTTCCAACAGTCTTGGAGGGATCTATCCAATGTGGGTTAGTGTCAGACCAATAGCGGTGGTTTTGTTTGTTAACTTCACCATTCACATAAAAGTTTGCCTCATCACTGAACAAAATGTTCTGTGTAAACTGAGGGTCCTGTTCCAATTTTTGTTTTGCCCATTCTGCAAATTCAGTGCGCCGATCTGGGTCATCCTCGTTGAGATGCTGCAGCAGCTGGAGTTTGTAAGGGTGCCATTTGTGAGTAGCTAATATCCGCCGAAGGGATGTTCGACTGATGCCACTCTCCAGTGACATGCGGCGAGTGCTACGCTGTGGGCTCTTGCTGTATGAAGCTAGGACAGTCACTGATGTCTCTTCATTAGTGAAAGTTTTCATGCGTCCACATTTGGGCAAATCCAACACTGAACCAGTTTCACGAAACTTGGCAAGCAGTTTGCAAACTGTAGCATGGGAGATGGGTGGTCTCGTAGGGTGTCTTGCATTGAAATCTGCTGCAATGACCCGGGTACTGCGTTCACCAGACATCAACACAATTTCTATCCGCTCCTCACGTGTTAACCTCTGCGACATGTCAATGGCTGTAAACAAAGAGAAGCTTGTAAATAACTCATGAAAGAATAAAGTAACGTTAAAACCAAGCACACCATTGTTTTTCTTGTGAAATTCTCGATAAGTTTGATGTGTCACATGACCCTCTTCCCATTGAAAAAACTAAAGTTGGATACAAAATGGCCGACTTCAAAATGGCCACCATGGTCAACACCCAGCTTGAAAAGTTTCCCCCCTCCCATATACTAATGTGCCACAAACAGGAAGTTAATATCACCAACCATTCCCATTTTATTTAGGTGTAGCCATATAAATGGCCCACCCTGTATAATAAGCGTAACACATAAATGGCACTAGATTAACCCCTTAGCGACGAGCAACAGATATATCCGTCACCAGCAGGTGAAAGTTCCCGCATAGCGACGGATATATCCGTCGCTCTGATCGGGTGAGTACTACCAGCATATCCACTCAATCAGCGGCAGGAGCACGGCTGTTATACACAGCCTGGCTCCTGCCACAACTGCCGGAATCGGAGCGCGCTTCGAAAAAGCGACAGCGGCTTCTAAGGTGTTTGACAGAGGGAGGGAGCTCCCTCTGTCACCCCATCGGCGCCCCCGCAAAGAAATCGCGTAGCGCCGTTGGGTTTTCATGGCAGACGGGGGCCTAACAAAGGCCCCCAAGTCTGCCTTCAGCATCCGCTGATTAGCCCATGCCAGAGGCATGGCCTAATAGATTGCCTGTCAGTTTTACACTGATAGGCAATAATGCTTTGGTATATTAAGTATAAAAGTGTAAGAAAAAGGTAACACATACACATATATGGTATCACCGCGACAGTAATGACTCAAACAATAAAGTTAATGCATTAATTAAACCGCCTGGTGAACGGCGTCCAAAAAAAAATGCAAAAACCAATTGCAAAATTCCTTTTTTTCTCCCATTCCCGCCATAAAAAATAAAATAAAAGTTAATCAAGAAGTCCCATGTATCCCAAAATACTATGAAAACTACGCCTTGTCCTGCAAAAAACAAGCCCACATATGGCTACATCGACGGAATAAACCAAAAAGTTACGGCTCTTGAAATGCGGCGATGCAAAAACAATAAAAAAATTTTTATAAAAGGTTTTTTGTTTTGCAAACGTAGGAAAACATAAAACCTTTACATATTTGGTACCCCCATAATCGTGCCGACCCATCGAATCAAGGTAACATGTTATTTATGCCGCATAGTGAACGGCGTAAATTTGAAACGTGAAAAATAATGCTGGAATAGCCGTTTATTTTCAATTCTTTCCTAAAATAAAGCTAATAAAAGTTTATCAATATACCATATGCACCCAAAAATGATGCAATTGAAAAATACAGCTCATCCCGCAAAAAACAAGCCCTTATACGGTTATGAAAAAAAAGTTACGACTCTTGGAATGCAACAGTGAAAAAACAAAAAATTATCTTTGGTCATTAATGCACAAAATGGTCTGGTCATTAAGGGGTTAAGCAAATTATAATTTTGTTTATGTCATATTATGTTGGACTTTAATAAATGTAAATAAATTTAAATATTCATTCAGCAGATATAAGAGACAGACAATGAATGACATATATGCAGATTATTGAGACGTGAAAAATAAAATGAAAAAAGGAAAACATGCCATGAAATAATCTATAGAAACTCCTGTAAATTTTACCTGTAAATTCCATAAAGCCACACTTATTTTATTCTGAATAATTTCTATTCTCTGAATGTTCTGATCTTTCCTCTTCATATTATTAAACACCTGATGTACAGCTGCCTGAAGCCAATCAAAGTATATATATATATAAGTGCTGGGAATACAGTATAGGCAGATTTTTCCAAGTTCATGTATAAGGCCTCATGCACACGACCGTAGCCATTTGCACGTGATGTATACGCCATGTGATTTTCGGGTCGGCCGGCAGTGGACTGTCAGCCGCGAGCCGCCCGCAAATTGTGGGCCATGCACATGGCCGCGGCCATTATTTTCTATGAGCCTGGACTGCAGAACACGGCCGTAATAAGGCATGCCCGTTCTTTCTGCGGTCCAGGCTCCCGGGTCATTCACGGACCGTGGAAACTACGGTCGTGTGCATGGGCCCATAGGAATGAATAGGGCCGCAATTCTCCCGTGGATTTTCGGGGGAATTGCGGCCGCAAAAGCACGTTCGTGTGCATGGGGCCTAAATCTTTGGAAAGATTATTAGTGCACATCAGAAAAGCATTCCTTTATTTTTAGTGTTGAACTTTCCCCAGTATGTACAGTAGTACTGACAGCCCTGCTAGATACGTGACAGCTGGCTAACATGATTACTCTTCCACTAGTCATTGCAACCACAACTGTACATTTATTAATAAAGTCTGATAAAACCTATGCTGATCGCTTGCATATTATTTTAAAGCCCTACTGCCTTATGAAGAACAAAGTACTATTGATTTATATCAGACAGTCTGCATGATGTGTTTTCACTTGGCATGGAAAACATCTACTGACTAATCTTCCTAAGCTCAAATGTAGACCAACAGCGACATCTGATGGCCTAGCAAGGCTCGTATGCAATGAGGGATTGAAGAGCCTGTCATTCGATTCTGATGGATCTTCTGAGTATAACAGCCACAGTACAATGTGTTTGGATACTCCAACATAATGGCAGGATTGGTCCTCTGGGAATGTTATGCTGCTGGTACAAAATTATAAGCAGTAATAAAGTTGTACAATAGTATAGCATATTTATGTTAGACTCACATCCAGTGCTCCAGCAATCCTGCTGTTCTCAATGTCTATTCCTCTAATTCTCTGTAAATTACAGGATTCCGATGTGGAAGGGGAACAGCGGATGATATGACCAACATTAATATTTCTTTAAGGATCTTTCAAGAAGACAGACCTCTTTATATAAGGACTAATAAGTTAATGAATGCCCCCACCCTGAACTCCTTTCAGGACATAAGGAAGCATTTGCTCTATTCTAATCAGTGCCTCCTTACAAGTTGATTGGTTGTCAATTGGCCAATCAGTCAAGAGGGAGTATCTCATTCAATTATAGCGAATGCACCGTTACTGCCCCTTTCGGGTCCCTCATCACTCCAGCGCGGCTCATACAACGTATTAATGACGTGGCTGTGCTGCGTCACATTTAAGGCTCTGACGCTGTTCAGCGTCAGGACCTTGTAAGAGCCACACTGGAGTAATGTGGGACCCGGAGGGGGGAGAAGAGGAGCGGTGAAGTGAGTATGTGTTTTTTTTTATTTCATGCCGAAAGATGCAACACATTTATTAAGAGGCTTTCGCCTTTTAAGAAAATGTGTCACAGTTAGGCCTTATTCACATGAGCGTGTGCATATTGCGCGCGCAAAAAAACGCTGCATTTTGCGCGCATAGCAGTTCCGTGTGGCATCAGTATTTGGTGTGTGCCTGCGTGATTTTCGCGCATATGGCATCGTTATGACACTGTTTTTATGTTTAGAAACATAAAAGCAGGAGGTGCTTTTATTTTTTTCATTCATTTATTTTACAACTGTAGCGCGAATGACGCGCGGTAAACGGAAGTGATTCCGTGTGCCGTGCGCGATTTTCACGCACCCATTGACTTTAATGGGTGCGTGATGCGCGAAAAACGGCCAAGTATAGGACATGTCGTGAGTTTTACGCAGCGGACACACGCTGCGTGAAAATCACGGACAGTCTGAACGTCCCCATTGCCTAACATAGGTCCGTGCGACGCGCGATGTTCACGCACGTATCATGGACGTAAAATACGTTTGTGTGAATAAGGTCTTAGCTTCAACTTTTCTTACTATTATGACTGGCGTATGAAAAGCCACTCTTAATAAATCGCCCCCAATGTGTCATTTCCAGACTCCAGTTTCCATTTCCATTTTGCTGCTGTAAAGCAAACCTCTGAACAGCTGTTCACAGCTCAGCAGAAACTCAGGCAAGATGTCTGACCACATAATCATGTACAGAAAATGAAATAAAAACATACAATTAAAAAATAAAAATTGATGAAAAGATAAGATGTTTTAATATATAGTAACCATTAATAAAAAAAAAAAAAAAAAAGTAATACATTCCCCTTTAAATCCTTGAAAGCATCTAGGGTGTATAAACAAAGAAAAGGCCACCTCCAGAGCAGCTTTTATAGTATGTGCACACGTGGGTGAAATGACGGCAGATTTTTTTGCAATGGATTTAATTGTGGAAAATCAGCAGTGTATTAGGGTATGCCCAGACGTGGTGGAGTTCTTTCGCCACTGTCCGCATCAATGCCGCACAGAATCTGCGTTGCAGATTCTGTTGCGGCTTTGCCTAAAATGGGCATTAAATTGATGCGGACTAGCCATTGCGTATTGAGGGGAAGAGGGCTTCCCTTCTCTCTATCAGTGCAGGATAGAGAGAAGGGACAGCCCTTTCCCTAGTAAAAGTAAAAAGAAATTCATACTTACCCGGCCGTTGTCTTTGTGACGAGTCCCTCTTTCGCCATCCAGCCCGACCTAACTGGATGACGCGCCAGTCCATGTGACCGCTGCAGCCTGTGATTGGCTGCAGCCGTCACTTGGACTGAAACGTCATCCCGGGAGGCCGGACTGGAGGAAGAAGCAGGGCGTTCTCTCTCTGTGATTGGAAGTCACTGTCTAGGGTGCTGAAACAGTTACTGCCGATAGCTTAACTCTTTCAGCACCCTGGACAGTGACTCTTTACTGACGTCGCCTAGCAACGCTCCCGTAATTACGGGTGCACACACGTAGTCACCCGTAATTACGGGAGCCCCATTGACTTCCTCAGTCTGGCTTTAGACCTAGAAATACATAGGTCCAGCCAGAATGAAGAAATGTCATGTTAGTAAAACCAATACGCTCCGCAGCACACATAACATCTACATAACATCTGCGGACTTCATTGCGGAATTTTGACTCTCCATTGAAGTCAATGGAGAAATTCCGCAATGAGTCCGCAACAAGTCCGCTACACGTCCGCAACAGCCAGTGTATGCTGCGGACACCAAATTCCGCACCGCAGCCTATGCTCCGCAGCGGAATTGTCCGCAACATGTAAACGAACCCAACTAAAAAGCTGTGGAAGGCAATGGAGAAACGTGTAGACTGCGGATTTCCGCTGCGGACTGTCCGCAGCGGAATTCCAGAGCAATTCCGCCACGTGTGGTCATGCCCTTACAGTAGCAGCAGAGTGACAGAGAGACATTTGAACAAATCTCATCCACACGCTGCGGAAAAAACGTGCATTAATTGACCAGCTGTGCAGATTTTTAATCCGCAGAATGCCAATTTATGCTGCGGAAACATTGCACTTTGTTGCGGTTTTTCCCCATTGAGTTCAATGGGGAGGTAAAAGCCGCAACAAATAGCAAATGAAGAAAAGCTGCAAATCCGCCTCAAAATTCGCAAATCTGAAAAAAGAACAAACCTTTTTCCTGTTTAAATTTAATAAAAAAAAGTCCATAATTACTTTCCTGGTGATGCCATAGCAATGCCTTCTTGTTCCCTCAGCTGTTGGTCTCCTGGGATGACGTTTCATCCCATGTGACTGCTGCAGCCAATCACAGGCTGTACTGGTCACATGGACTGCAGTGTGATCATAGTAGGAGATCAGGCTGCTCGGAGACCAGAAGTGGGGAGCACTGGTGCGTCTTTCGGGCGGAATTTCCTGCAGGGTCTAGGTTGGATATGCTACGTACTTTTCCGTAGCGTATCCGACCTGTGTGAACAAACCCTTAATGTTATGTTAATATCATTGATCGCATGTATGTGCTATGTTGAGCTCTTATTGTACACAATTGGGAAGCAATTTGTTCAGCATGTCAAAAATAATAATAAAAGTTATTTATACACAAATTAACTGACTCCATGTTTTTCTTTATATTACAGCTATTTGGCATGTATAGCTCTAGCCGACATATGACCCCAGAATTGCTCTTCAGGTGCATTAAGTTTTGAAAATGATGATTGCGGGTATAATTCAGAGGTACAGCTAGTCTTTCCTTCACCCGGGGTAAAAGATTCAGTGTTCTGCCCTAGCCCTTTATTTAAATAACATGGCCAGGGCATTGTGGCTTTTTGGTGCTTCCCCCTTGTACCCAACACCTGGGGCACAGGTGCCGCCTGCCACCCCCTAGCTCTGCCACTATATATTGAAATAAGAACATTGTACTCTCTTTTTTCTTTCTGAGCTTTGATTGATAATCTGAAATAGGACCTTAAAAAAGAGCTATACTTATTCCTAGTTAAAATGTTCCTACAGCACACTATCCTACCGTTATTTTTAGGGTCGTGATCACTATATAAAAAATTTAAAAAAAGACATAAAAGATTTCATATATAAGGGTATGTTCACACTTATTTTTCCAGGTGTATTTCTGAGCAAACATGTCCTGAAATACGCCTAGAAAAACACTAGCAAAATGCCTACAAACAGCCTCCCATTGAATTCAATGGGAAATACACTGTGCTGTTCACATGAGGTGTATTTTTACTCTGCTGAATTTAAAAAAACACCTTGTAAAATGAAGCCTCGTAAAAAAAGTAGCATATTGCTTCTTGAGGCATTTTTGGAGCTGATTTTCCATTGACACTATGGGTATGTTCACACGGCTTATTTTTGGGCGTTTTTCGGGTCGTAAACGGCCGAAAAAACGTAACCAGAACGCCTCCAAAGATCTGGCCACTGATTTCAATGAGAAAACGATGTTCTGTTCCGACAGGGAATTTTTTTACGCTTCATTTTCTAAAAATGTCACGTAAAAAGATGACCAGTGCATGTCCCCGCTCCCACACAGACCAAAACGAAGCTCGTTAGCAGAGCAAAATCCAGCGCCATTTTCATGTGGACCGGAAGCCGCTGCCGGACAGTCAGATGACGACTTCTGGCCACGGCTTCCGGCCATATGTTCAGGCGCAAGGAATAGGAGCGTAGACCAGCGGAGGCGGCGGCGGCAGGTAATTTATGTTCGTGTATGTGTTGTGTGTATTATGTTCATGTGATACTGTCTGCTGAGCCCTGTATCTAATCCTCCTACACTGTGCAGTCGATCAGAAAATGGCGGCACACAGTGTAGAAGGTTTGAAGATTCAAACCCTTCCTTCCCCTGCCACTAGCCAGAAGAAGGGAGGGGGGATTGTGTGAGGACACTAAAGAGAGTTTGTCCACCCAAAATTTGCAGCATAAAGCAATAAGGTTGCGTTACCACATTGACCATGCTGCAATTTTGGGAACTGCTCCCTCTAGTGCCCAGCACATAGAAATGTTATAAATTAGAATCTAATTTATAATATTTCCTGACTTGTGAAAAAATTAAAAAAATTAAAACAATGTGTAATCACTTACATAATAATTGTTTAACTGAAAAAAATATATAACAGGCAGAAAAGTGGATCTAATCCTAAAGCGAAGCTACAAGTCCGATACAGAGCAAGGTAGCAGTTACCTACTCTAAAGTAGCTCTTGCTATGAGATATTGACTTCTGTACTTACAGGAGGACATGCTTTTAGTGAAATCTCTTTAGCATCAGATTTTCTATGTGATGACACCAAGCAAAATGCTAAACTGGCAGCAAGGTCTATGGGCTTGACCACGGTAGGTCGCAGAGCTCTGTGGCTCAAACTTTGGCATGTGGATAGTGTTCTGCGCTATGGAATTTCCGCCTGCCAGGCTGTTTGGTACACAGCTGGATAACCTGATGGAGGGCTTGTTAGACAAGAAGGACAAGTCTCTCCCAGTCCCAGTCAAGTCGAAGTGGAGATGTTCTCACAGAAGTTTGCGATCCTCGTCTTTTATCCACTGGCCCCAGAAGGAGAGGCTTCCAGAGCTCCTTTAGTTGAGAGGAGTCCACAATGCAGGTCTAGAGGCAGAGGTAGACCTTCTGCCTCAACCCCTGGCAAACACCCAGACTTCTGACTCTGGTCTCCTTCCAGTTTGGGGTAGGCTCCCTCATTGTTTCCATCAGTGACATACATAAAATGGCAGGGTGGAACCAGGTCCCCATCCCTTCTGAGAGAAGTGGCTCTGGTGATGAATTGGGCAGAAGAACACGCACTGGACATAGTGGCCGTGTACATCAGGGGCACTCTAAATGTTCAGACAGATCGCATTAGCCTCTTCAATAAGTTTCTGGGGAAGTGGAATCTGCACCCAGAGGTATTCACTCAGATAGTCCATTGCTTGGGTCTTCCTGAAATAGATCTGTTGGCCACAAGAGGCAACTCAAAAGAGATTTGCTCCCTATGCAAGCAGGACAAGTTATTTGCCCTAGACGCCTTCTCCATCCAGTGGAATTTCAACCTAGCATATGGGTTCCAACCCATGCTGATGATCCCCAAAGTCCTGACAAAGGTCAGGCAGGACAAGGCCTTTGTGGTAGCAGTAATACCATACTGGACCAAGGGGGTATGGTGCCCTTTGCTCATTGAAATGAGTTAGAGAACATCCCGGAGACTTCCATTCAGTCCGGACTTGATTTCCCAGGGAGATCAGCTGTCCGAGTATGTCACAGTCTTTCAACTGACATCATGGAAATTGATAGCGCCCTATTGAGATCCAGGAGTCTCTCTGGGTCAGTGATTTCCATCTTAGCGAGGTCTAGGAAGCTTTCACAAAAGCATTTATTGCCATACTTGTGAAAGGGTGCGAGGCCAAAGATGTGATTCCGGAGCGCCCAGAGTTGAAGGATATTTTACAGTTCCTAACATAACATTGACTAAAAGGGTCAGTGAGATCCAGGCTCTATCAGCCAAGAAACCGTATTTGTCCATCCAACCAAATAAGGTAGAGCTCAGGACGGTACCATCTGTCCTTCAAAAAGATAAATCAGGAAATTGCCTTTCACACATTTTGTACCGAACCTGTCTCTGAGGAAGACAGAAAGTTGCAGACCCTGGACATAGGAAGTAGTCTCAGAATTTTATTTATCTAGGACTCAAGCATTCAGGAGATCAGATAATCTCTTTATCACCATCGGTGGACGTAACAGAGGAGCTAAAGCTTCTAAAAGCACTATCGCTTGGTGGCTTAGGCCTTATTCACACGAACGTGTCAGTTTTGCATCCGCAAAAAACTGACACGTTGGTCATGCATCGCAATTCCGTGTGGCATCTGTGTGTGTTCCGTGTGGCATCAGTTGTTGATGTCACATTTCTTTATTTTAAATTTTTTTTCTCTTCATTTCTTACGCACTTGCGTGTGAATCATGGACAGTATGCGAATGTGTGTCTGTGTGCTGTCCGTGGTTTTCACACACCCATTGACTTCAATCAATGTGTAATGCACAAAAAACACAGAATAGGACATGCAGTGTTTCACGCAATGGAAACACGCTGTGTGAATAACACTGCATGTCTGAATGGCCCCCTTGAATTGCATAGGTCCGTGTGGCGGACGTTAAAACACAGTATTATTCACACAGAATCGTGTGAATAAGGCCTTAAGAACGCATTGCTTCTTGCTACGACAGAGATGGTCTCCCTCCGGAGGTTGTTTGTGCCCATTCCACCAGGACCACAGAAGCTTCTTGGGCAGAAAGGGCTCAGGTCCCTATAGACAGTATTTGCCGAGCTGCATCTTGGAGTTCACCAAATACATTCATCAAGTATTATTATTTAGACTTTGGAGCTTCTAAAGAAGCTAATTTGGGGCGTTCCGTGTTGTCTTCTGCTTTATCCCGCCCTTAAGATGTCATGCTATATCCCCATATGAATGTGCTGCTGTCAGAACGTACAGGAAAGTCTGAATTTACTTACGCAATTCTTCTAATGTAGTCCGATTAGCAGCACAAAGTTTAATTTCTGTCTTTCTGCAGCTAGTTTCTTGATAAATACACAAGGGAAGGGCGGTTAGATTGGTCTCTTATTCACACGAGGGTATTTTTACGTCCGTGTTACGCGCGTTAAAACAATGGACGTCACACGGACCCATGCAATTCAATGGGGCCATTCAGACATTCAGTGTTTTTCATGCAGCGTGTGTGCGCTGCATGAAACTCACTGCATGTCCAATACTTGTGCGTTTTTTGCGCATGCCGCACCCTTTGAAGTCAATAGTTGCGTGAAAATCATGGCAGCACACGGATGTCCTCCGTGTGCTGTCCGTGATTCACGCAACAGTTGCTAAATAAATGATGAGAAAAAGAAAAACACCTCCTTCAGTTTTTTTTGCTGATGTAAAAAACGCGCGACATACGGATGACATACGTGCGTAAAAAATGCAGACGCCCACCGTACACGGATGTCACACGGAACTGCAACACGCGCAAAATGTTGCAAAATGGACACGCTCGTGCGAATAAGGCCATAGTCTACAGGTAGTGTAAATACTGCGGAAAATCTAAATAAGCGTAATACAGTAGCAGCAAAGTGGATGATTTTTGTACAAATCTTATCCACACGCAGAGTCAAAAACCTACCGAAAAAACGTTCATAAATTGACCTGTGATGCGTTTTTTTTAAAACTTAATTGTCTCACGCCTGTTTCTGTACAACAGCCACGTCACATAATCACATTAAACACTTCCTCCAACAGACCTGACGCTGTATTACGCATCGTGGCCACGGGACTAGCACTCATGGCCGCTGTATGGAAACATTTTCCTTACAGTGTAGAGGGAGGGAAGAAGGAATGTACCGATTGTGGCGCAACTCCAATTGTTATTACCTTAAAGCAACATCTTTATGAAAATAAAATACTATTTAAGACAACTCCTTTCAGAAAATAGTGGTGATTCCTGGAAATAATTACTTCACACAATATATTCTTTTTACTGTAATATATATCTTTATGTATCACAATGGGTTTAGTTAGCTGCATTTTATATTGATTTTTGTGTATATTTTAACTGTAAATTATTTATACAGCCAGAATCAGCAACATAGTTTGGGGAGTGAACAGAAAGGGGTTAATAAAGGGAAAACTGCTGAGCTATGTATTGGGTAAAGGGGATAAAGATAAGGATATTAAAAAAGCTGTATAGAGATGAGAAGGAAGTGGTTTAAGCACTGGAAAACGACATCATGAGGGAACTGAAGAAGGAGTTAAGCGGGGGTAAGGAGGAAGGAGTCTGAGGATGGCATGCTGGATAGCTGCATAACTAGGAGAGTAAAGGGGCCCTGAATAGTTGTATACAGGTGAGGAGAGGAAGGTTGGGAATAATCTGTACCTTGGAGCAGAGGTTCTCAGCATGTGAAGTGCAGTCCATGAGGAGCTCTTGTTGCAGAGTCTGTACCCTCCCCCACCTGTTGCGGATTGTATACGGCTGAATAAAGTTCAGCCTGTGAGGAGTCAGTCCCCTCCTCTTCTGTTTTGATGTAGCAGTTGTACACATGGTCTCCCTCATTCATTCCCAAATCAAGCAAGTTAGTGCAGTGAGGAGAGAAAACCATTACATTATTTAGAGAGGCCAGCACAGACAACACGGTCTTCAGTGTAACCGGCAGCGCATCCTCTGCTTCATGTGCCAGCAATGCCTACCGCTACCTCTTCTCATAAGTTATCGCATTACAGCTGTCACCAGGCTGGACCCCCAATTAGTGCCCAAATGATCAATCTGCCTCTGCCTAAAGCACAACCACTGCTAAAGAATGAGCAACAGGAGGCCTTCATCATCATCAGGAGCACATTGCTGGTGGGCGGAGTCTGGACTGAGGAAGTGCTGCCACCAGCCACAGTAACCCACTGCATTTATGATAGCAGGAGAGTTGGGTCCCTCCGGAGGATCCACCGGCTCTCCGGGGGCCCAGTCCGACACTGCCTGCACCTATCTCTAGAATGGGGCCCCTAAACCCAGTTCTACCTCTTTGTGTTCCGGCTGTTTTCTGGCCATGAAGAAGTAAACAGCGTAGCTCGCTGAGCTACGCTATTTCCGTAAGACCCATAGAACTGAATGGTAGTTACGGAAACAGCCTAGCTCGCATGTTACGTTGCTTCTGTAACTGCCATTCACTACTATGGGAGTTACGGAAACAGCGTAGCTCAGCGAGTTACGCTGTTTCGTGACTCCTGACCATGTAGTCAGTGAGTGGCCGAGAAGCAGCGTGAGCACAAAAAGCTAGAATGGGGTTTAGGGGGCCCCGTTCTAGAGATAGGTGCGGGTCCCATAGATGGGAACCACATCTATCTGACATTTATGACATATCCTTTAATTCTCCCTAAAAGCAGTGAAAGAAATGTTCTCATTAAAATCCCCTCAATGTTATAACAGGTTGAAATAGCATATAGTAGTATATGGGGCATGTGCAGTGATGCATAACAAACAATGAAACCAACATAGGCAGGAGTGATACTCTAGCAACAATTTTGGGTAGGTTTGTTCTTTAAAATCGTGGCTGAATTTCTACGTATGCCAAAAACACCTGAACCTGTCTAAAGCAAAATTTACATTTTCAAAACATTTAGCCTTTGAAAGCCTTTGGTGCTGTGGGCAAACAAACTTCCAGCTACTGAATTTGGAACTCCTTATAGTTGTCACTGCCAACAATTTCTCATTTTAGGGTTAATTTAGGCTCTGTTAACATCACGTATGCGCTGGGAAAGCTTCCGGTGCATACGTCGAATGCAGCCTTGGGGCCCCATTCCCCCGAGGAAGAACAAGAGAGTGTGCTTTTGGTTTCTGTTGGGGTGGAATGTTTCGGCATGCTTTTTTTTTATTCTTTAGGATAGCGCAGCACACCGTGCTTTCCTATACAGTGGGACACTACAAATAAAGTGTTGTTGTTTTATTTTAAATTGTGGCCAATGGACGACATATGTCACTGTATGGCTACCTAGTGGCCTACGTCATAGGTATAGAACGGGAAATACTCACAATGTATATCTCTAATGTTTACCCATAGCATAATGTGAACAAAGCCTTACTTTTGCAGCCTAATGCCTGTGCAGTTCCCAACCATTTTGTCTATTAATAAAAGCATTGTGTTGAAATTTCACAAAATTTAAAGACACAAGCTGTCAGCACTGTTCATTACAGGCTTCAAATGTATGGACATAGGAATGTTACTTTGTAATTTGTTGCTTTGTGTATGTAGCCATTTATGTATAATTGTTACTGTTAAGCTAAATGTGACCGTGCTTTCTATCTGATGTAAATGTTCTCTTAGTAAATGAAGAGAAGACATCTGTACATGTACAGATAATCCACAAGGTGGCATACTAGTCCTCTGTCCTGTGACGTCTGGTCTATTGGCTTTTGTACTGTTGGACTTGAAGAGTTACCTGGTGGCTTGCCGTGATCGTATAGTGGTTAGTACTCTGCGTTGTGGCCGCAGCAACTTCGGTTCGAATCCGAGTCACGGCAGGAGTTAAGTCTCCTAGCACGGCAAAGGGGTAGCGTTTTTATTCACATTTATGCTACTAAACATCTAAAAAGAACACAGGAAAACGTTTTGTTAAGCATTTAAACTATTGTAAATTGTATAGTATTGGATCGCTATTGTACACATATTATTTAACTTACTGCCATGCTTTTATTTAACTGGTTGCCGACACAGGACGAGAATGCTCGTCCTGAGCGGCGAGTACTTGGCACATTAGGATGAGCATTCTCATCCTGTGTGACAGCCGTCTGTGCGCGCGATCGAGAGTGGGGCAATGGCTGTAATACACAGCCACGGCCCTGCTCTGACAGCGGAGAGGAGAGAAACATCGTCTCTCCGCCATTAACTCTTCGAATGCCGCGATAAAAGCTGAATGCGGCGTTCAAGGAGAGGGGACTGCACTTTGATCGCGTCACAGAAGATAACTGTTACGTGATCAAAGCCCATAACTTGTATGGCCAGGCAGCCCAGGGTCCATTGAAGGACCCCAGGGCTGTCTGAACATATTTCCTGTTGTTAGGGCATACTGAGGTATGCCCTAACAACTGCCTGTGTACAATCAGTACACAGGCTAATGTACTGGCATATACAGTGAAGGAATTAAGTATTTGATGCCTTGCTGATTTTGCAAGTTTGCCCACTGTCAAAGACATGAACAGTCTAGAATTTTTAGGCTAGGTTAATTTTACCAGTGAGAGATAGATTATATAAAAAAAAAAAAAAGAAAATCACATTGTCAAAATTATATATATTTATTTGCATTGTGCACAGAGAAATAAGTATTTGATCCCTTTGGCAAACAAGACTTAATACTTGGTAGCAAAACCCTTGTTGGCAAGCACAGCAGTCAGACGTTTTTTGTAGTTGATGATGAGGTTTGCACACGTGTTAGATGGAATTTTGGCCCACTCCTCTTTGCAGATCATCTGTAAATCATTACGATTTCGAGGCTGTCACTTGGCAACTCGGATCTTCAGCTCCCTCCATAAGTTTTCGATGGGATTAAGGTCTGGAGACTGGCTAGGCCACTCCATGACCTTAATGTGCTTCTTTTTGAGCCACTCCTTTGTTGCCTTGGCTGTATGTTTCGGGTCATTGTCGTGCTGGAAGACCCAGCCACGAGCCATTTTTAATGTCCTGGTGGAGGGAAGGAGGTTGTCACTCAGGATTTGACGGTACATGGCTCCATCCATTCTCCCATTGATGCGGTGAAGTAGTCCTGTGCCCTTAGCAGAGAAACACCCCCAAAACATAATGTTTCCACCTCCATGCTTGACAGTGGGGACGGTGTTCTTTGGGTTATAGGCAGCATTTCTCTTCCTCCAAACACGGCGAGTTGAGTTAATGCCAAAGAGCTCAATTTTAGTCTCATCTGACCACAGCACCTTCTCTCAATCACTCTCAGAATCATCCAGATGTTCATTTGCAAACTTCAGACGGGCCTGTACATGTGCCTTCTTGAGCAGGGGGACCTTGCGGGCACTGCAGGATTTTAATCCATTACGGCGTAATGTGTTACCAATGGTTTTCTTGGTGACTGTGGTCCCAGCTGCCTTGAGATCATTAACAAGTTCCCCCCGTGTAGTTTTCGGCTGAGCTCTCACCTTCCTCAGGATCAAGGATACCCCATGAGGTGAGATTTTGCATGGAGCCCCAGATCGATGTCGATTGACAGTCATTTTGTATGTCTTCCATTTTCTTACTATTGCACCAACAGTTGTCTCCTTCTCACCCAGCGTCTTACTTATGGTTTCGGAGCCCATTCCAGCCTTGTGCAGGTCTATGATCTTGTCCCTGACATCCTTAGAAAGCTCTTTGGTCTGCCCATGTTGTAGAGGTTAGAGTCAGACTGATTAATTGAGTCTGTGGACAGGAGTCTTTTATACAGGTGACCATTTAAGACAGCTGTCTTTAATGCAGGCACCAAGTTGATTTGGAGCGTGTAACTGGTCTGGAGGAGGCTGAACTCTTAATGGTTGGTAGAGGATCAAATACTTATTTCTCTGTGCACAATGAAAATAAATATATATTTTTTTGACAATGTGATTTTCTGTTTTTTTTTAAATATAATCTATCTCTCACTGGTAAAATTAACCTAGCCTAAAAATTTTAGACTGTTCATGTCTTTGACAGTGGGCAAACTTACAAAATCAGCAAGGGATCAAATACTTATTTCCTTCACTGTAGATATATGCCAGTCAGGGGCGTAACTAGGAAAGACTGGGCCCCATAGCAAAGTTTTGACTGGGGCCCCCCTCCGCTGGGTATCACACAACCCCCCCCCCCCTTGTAGATAGTGCCTCCCTATAGATTCCACCACACAGCGCCCCCTATAGATAGCACCATACACCGCCCCCTGTAGATAACGTCTTACAGCCCCAGTCTCCCCTGTAGATAACGCCATACAGCCCCCTGTAGATAACGCCATACAGCCCCCTGTAGATAACGCCATACAGACCCCCTGTAGATAACGCCATATAGACCCACCTGTAGATAACGCCATACAGAGTCCCCACTGTAGATAACGCCATACAGAGTCCCCTCTGTAGATAATGCCATGCAGAGTCCCCCCTCTAGATAAGGCCATACAGACCGCCCTGTAGATAACGCCATACAGACCCCCTGTAGATAACACCATGCAGAACCCCCCTGTAGATAACGCCATACAGACCCCCCTGTAGATAACACCATACAGACCCCCCCTGTAGATAACGCCATACAGACCCCCCTTGTAGATAACGCCATACAGACCCCCCTGTAGAGAACACATACAGAACCCCCCCCTGTAGATAACGCCATACAGACCCCCATGTAGATAACACCATACAGAACCCCCCCTGTAGATAACGCCATACAGACCCCCATGTAGATAACACCATACAGAACCCCCCGTAGATAACGCCATACAGACCCCCCTGTAGATAACGCCATATAGCCCCCCCCCCCCCAAAAAAAACCTGCCTATAGTTTGTCCTACAAAAGAGATGTATCCCCTATCCACAGGATAGGGGATACATGTGTGATCGCTGGCAGCGATAAGCAGAACGGGGGACAGAAAGTCCCCCCAAGTTCTCCATGACTCTCCATGACAGTTCAATAAAAATGAAAGGTGCGCTGGGCACGCATGCGCACAAGCGCGACCAGTGCACAAAAAATTTCTATGGAGCTGCAGACAGACCTCGGAAGTCCGAGGTTTGTCATGGAGAACTTCGGGGGACTTTCGGTCCCCCGTTCTCCTTATCGCTGGGCGTCCCAGCGATCACACGTGTATCCCCTATCCTGTGGATAGGGGATGCATGTCTTTTGTAGGAACAATCCCTTCAGTGGCGTCGCGCTGTAGCAGCCATAGCAGCCATAGCAGCTGCTAGCAGAGCCTCCGGCCATGGAGGGGCCCGTGCCGGCGGGTGGCACGGGTCCCCTCATGCTGCGGGCCCCGGTAGTTACACCACTGATGCCAGTACATTACAGTTACAAAATAAAAATCCAAATGATAAATCCCTTTATGGGATTAAAAAAAAAGTTAAATGAATGTGAAAAAATTAATGATAAATAAATAAATAAAAAGTAGAAAAAATACACAGAGACACACATTTTTTATAATAAATAAACTTTTTAAAATATAAGTCCCAAAAATTTAAATAATATAGACATATTTGGTATCGCCACGATCGTAACAACCTGTACAACAAATGTATAACATTATTTATGATGTAAACAAAAAGAATATTAAAACTGCTGCAGAACTTTTTTCTGCATTTTTGCCAAAATAAAAATTTATAGAAATTAAACAATAATGTATTTGTACCAAAAAATGGTACCTACATAAAGTACAACTCGACCCGCAAAAAAGAAAGCTTCATACAACTACGTCGTACAAAAAATAAAAGAGTTATGAGCGTCGGGATGCAAAGAGGGAATTATAAAAAAATTGTTCTGTCCTCAAGGCCAAAATTGTCCGTGTCCTTAAGGGGTTAATTCTGTTCTCTGCACTATTTTTTTTATTTTTTTTATTTACTCACATAAATTATATCCTTTTTATGGTATTATTTTTTTACGAAATTAACTGATTACATAATATAGTAGTTTTATTTGTTTTATTATATTTGTTTTGCTATCATCTACGGTGTGTTAAACAATAGACTGGGCTGTCAGATACAGGTTAATTGTTAGAGCATGTAAACATATATTCTACCTGTAGGGGTCGCTGTGTAATGAAGATCTCTTGTACTAAAGGGAAAATAAGACCATTTTTTTTGCCTTTAAGGTATAATTACTATAGAATTTTGTGTATGCAGAAGGTTTTTTATTTCCTCTTAAACATAATAAAATGTCAACATTTTTATTGAAACAGAAATATCCCCTTTGCTATGCAACTTTACTCCTGCAGTGTCTCCAATTCAAACCGAAATTACTGTAGCCACAACATAGACTACTAACCGCTATACAAGGAAACCAATAAGAAAAGCATGGGTTTCATCTGAATATGTGCCTTAAAGAGGCTCTGTCACCACATTATAAGTGCCCTATTGTAACGTCTATGGCCCCGGCCCGTCGTCCTGACTTACCCTCCGACGACCGCGGCCACGGACACGTGAGTTCCCTGCAGCGTCTTCCTCCTGTGAGACACCGGCACTCACTTCCTGGATCTGAGACTATCTCCCGCAGGGCGCGCGTGCCCGCATGTGCACGGCCTTAAAGGGCCAGTGCGCGCATAATTGCAGGAAGTCTGCAATCAGTCCAGAATGCTGCTGGACTATAAAAATGGCTCTGCCCTCTTCATCTGTGCCTGAGCGTTGTTGTGTACCTAAAGTTTGTCTTGCAAATGGTCTCCTAGTGGTTTCCAGTTCCCAGTGATACCCATTCCTGCTGCCTGTACCCTGTATTCTGTGCTACCGTGCCTCTGTGCCGTCTAGAGTCGAAGTCAAGTCGTGTCTTCCACTTCATCTACTGCGTCACACGCCGTGTGTCAGTCTACGGCCGGAGCTTTATCTTCAGCCTGAATCACCGCTACTGTCTGCATTGCCCTTTCTGGTCTATAGACTTTGTACTGTACCTGTTTGGCCAGCTACTATCCCGCTACGCGGTACGGCCCAGTGGGTCCACATCCCGCACCGTGACAGTGCCTCAGCTGCAGATTAAGCATGCAGTCACCGAAGCTGAAATTCAGAAGCTGAAAACAAAGCTTAAATCTGCAGTGAATGAGAAAGTGAGGTGGGAAATGGAGAAGACTCAACTGCAACAAAACATCGAGGAGAACAAAGATAGGATGATGAAGCTGGAAAGTTATTGGATTTAGGCTCAGACTTTGTGTCATACTGTCAAAGAGCACCTGAAAGAGACTCAGAGCCAATACCAGGCCCTGGAGAAGAAGTACAATAAGGCCAAGAAGTTAATCAAGGATTTACAACAAAAGGAAGTTGATTTCATGAAACGCCAAGAAGTCGAAAAGAAGAAAATCGAAGACATGGAAAAAGTTCATCTTGCAGAAGTTCAGAACTTGCAGTCGCGTATCAGGGACGTGGAAGCAGAGGTGTTTCGGCTTCTCAAGCAAAACGGCAGCCAAGTGATTAATAACAACAACATTTTTGAAAGTAGGACATGTCTTGGCGACGACACAAGCAGCGTTGCGGCTGAGGATTTGGGTGAAAAGCAAGAGCCGAGCTCGGATGGCTTGAAGGGAGTTTCAGAATGCGCAGCGAAAAGTGCAGATCACGATGATGTGTTTGGCTTTAATGAAGCTATCCCAGAAACAGAAAGGCTGGACTCTAAAGTTCTGAAAACTCGAGCACATCTCATAGTCAAGAGCAAAAGACATAGACCGTCCAGAAGAGAGGTCTTGGGAGCCAGAGGAGAACATCGATGCCCCTGTCATCGTGAAGAAGTTTCTCTCCCGCTTTGGTCCCAAGAAGAGGGGGCGTAAGAGGGGGGATACTGTAACGTCTATGGCCGCGGCACGTCGTTCTGACTTACCCTCCGACGACCGCGGCCATGGACACGTGAGTTCCCTGCACTGTCTTCCTCCTGTGAGACGCTGGCACTCACTTCCTGGATCTGAGACTGTCTCCTGCATGGCGCGTGCGTGCACAGCCTTAAAGGGCCAGTGCGCGCATAATTGCAGGAAGTCTGCAATCAGTCCAGAATGCTGCTGGACTATAAAAAGGGCTCTGCCCTCTTCATCTGTACCTGAGCGTTGTTGTGTATCTAAAGTTTGTCTTGCAAATAGTCTCTTAGTGTTTTCCAGTTCCCAGTGTTACCCGTTCCTGCTGCCTATACCCTGTATCCTGTGCTACAGTGCCTCTGTGCCATCTAGAGTCGAAGTCAAGTTGTGTCTTCCGCTGCATCTACTGCGTCACACCCCGCCGGGAGTCCGTCTACTGCCGGAGCCTTATCTTCAGCCTGAATCACGGCTACTGTCTGCATTGCCTCACATACCCCTTCTGAACTATAGACTTTGTACTGTACCTGTTTGGCCAGCTGCTATCCTGCTATGCGGTACGACCCATTGGTTCCACCCCCCGCGCCGTAACACCTATCTTCTACATAATGTGATCGGCGCTGTAATGTTGTAATATAGATTACAGCAGTGTTTTTTAATTTAGAAAAACAATCAATTTTGACGGCGTTATGACATATTTTAGATTTATGCTAATGACTTTCTTAATAGACAACTCTGCATTTTAAAGAGGAGTGTATGACGCTCGCGAGATTACGTTATAAATGACAGCTTACAGCGTGATCAAGCGAGATTACGCTTGCTTTGCTGTAAGTCCCACACAAACGTTACCTAAGTGTCGGGATTGTGAATAGACCTCGCGTTCTGGCTGGAAGCGATGTCTATTCACTCTCAAGACACTTCAGTAACGTTAATGTGTGAGTATGTGACTGCACATCATGATCTATGTGCAGAGTAAATAGATTGGTCAGCGTCATACACTTCTCTCCACAACGCCCACTTGGTCAAAAAGTAAAAACACGCCCAGTTGGGCTTTAAGAAAGTCATTAGCATAAATCTAATATAGGTCAAACTCGTTTTTCTAAGTAAAAAAACTGCTGTAATCTACATTACAGCGCCTATCACATTAATTAGAAGATAGGGCACTTATAATGTGGTAACAGAGCCTCTTTAAAACCACAATGCAGATACTTTTCACCAGCACTCATAGTAGGACACTTTAATAAGTATACATCTTGCTGCACAAATGTTAATGAGAGTAAATGAATGTTGCCCCTCTACATTTCCAAATGTAGAGGGGGAAAAACTTAACACTGCTCCATTCAAAATCTATGGCAGTGCTGAGTGCTGCTGCTCTGTTCAACTCCTCCTGGCAAGCAGTCTTGCTTCTGGGGGAAATGGGGGACATGGGACTACCCTTCTGGTGATCGATTGGGGTCCCAGAGTTTGGACCCTCACCAATCTAACAGTTATTACCTAGCTAGCGTATATGTGATAATTTATTACAACCAGAATACCCCTTTAATAAAAATAAAATTTTTGAGTTACTAAATTTAGAAATGTACAGACTTCATGTAAGTGAAAATGTCACAGAAATGGCACATCCATATATTAAATCTAGTACTATATATTAGCATCCAACCTCCCCAAAATGATTCATTAAGGTTTAAGACATACTGTATATGCCTACCAACTATTTGGGGGGGGGACACTTGTAGGGGTTTTACGAGTATCAAAAGAATTGGCTAAAGGCAGGGAATGTGATAAAATAACCCAAAAAACATTACTGACTTGGTATATCCCCTGTCGCTCCAGCACCGCCACTCCAATGATTCCGCCAGTGTTTGTTAGCTGTACTGCAGTGCTAATGTGCCGACTGCACGAACATGACCACTGTATCCAATCACTGACCGCAACAGTCATGTGCAGGTAGTCGGCATTTCATCACTGCAGCACAGCTAACAAAGACATTTTTATTTTTACAATATATATGTATGAAGATGTAGGTACAATTTCCAGATCTACAACCATTACCCCCTTTACCATTCTAAACCATGTAATAATAAACTATAGAATTATATTATTATATAATATTAAGTGTTAACTACTAAACCACCCTTGACCTACAAGGATATTAGATATTAAAGGGGCTTTACGAGTATCAAAAGAATTGGCTAAAGGCAGGGAATGTGATAAAATAACCAAAAAAACATTACTGACTTGGTTTATCCCCTGTCGCTCCCACACCGCCACTCCAGTGATTCCGCCAGTGTTTATTAGCTGTACTGCAGTGCTAATGTGCCGACTGCACGCATAATATTAAGTGTTAACTACTAAACCACCCTTGACCTACAAGGATATTAGATATTAAAGGGGCTTTCCTGTTTAGAAAACCCATTTTCAAATATAGTATTGGGGAATTCTGAAAAAAATAGATGAGGGTCTCCAATTCAGGATCCTCATCTATTAGCCGGAGCAGAGAGTTGCTGCAAAGAGTGTCTCTCGCTCTGGGGGACCCAGCATGTCCATGCATTGCATGGACAGCCCATTGATTTTTAATGGGTAGTGTGTAATGCTTTACTTCTCCTGTGGTGGTACTACAGGGAAAATGAATACCTGCTGAGAGGTTTCCCCACATATCATAGCTAATTGTTGTGGGCCCCAATAGCGGGATAACCTATAACAGCTTATCTCCAGTGGACAACGCTAACACAAAGGGATTGTCCAAAGTGGACAACCCCTTTAACACTTACCCATCCTAGGCCATTATGGATAGTAGATATCAATATTAACTCTCTCATCACAGTAGGTCACTAATGATGTCCGGTATTAAACCATAAACTATTCCTAAACCCACTGGAGTATTAAAGGAATGCTATCACATACCCCTAAACTTGTGGTCCCCAAAGAGTGGTTCGGGAGTCACCCTGCTGTGTGGTTCGCCATAGGAACCCTGAGTTATAACTATATGCTCTTGCTACAATATGACATCCACATTAACAATATTATAGACATATCCTATCTCCAGAAAAGTGGCAATTTGGGTGGTAGAATACCAGTGTGTTAAATTTCAAACTGAAATATTTACCTGCAAGTTGAAATTTCATTATTTTGTGAACAACGAGGCCTTGGTGGCTACATTCTGGCAGGGACGGTCATCCGAGATTAAAGACGAACTTGCCGCTCATGATCTACCGCCTACCCTGGATGACCCCATTCTGCTTGCTACCCACATTGACATGAGGTCCTGGGAGCGATCCCAAGAGGTTCGTCGGAAGAGAAGATTTCCCAGGCTGGTGCCTACTTTCCAGCAATCCCTGTCGTCCTCACCAGTTGTTCCACCAGAGGAGCCTAAGCAGGTGGACTGGCTCAAATTGTCAGCCCAGGAGAAACAACGAAGACGCACTTCAGGACTTTGTCTATATTGCGGCCTCGGAGGCCATGTTGTGCGTTTGTGCCCTCAGAAGACAAAAATTGGTTGGAGTGACAACCCTAGGTGAAATGGAGCTGAAAAAAAGATTCTCTTCAAAATTGTCCACACCCCTGAACATAGTGTCCGGCTAGAAGACGCACCAGGTCTCTGCCTATCTGGACTCCGGGTCCGCGGCAAATTTCATCCAAAAAGACCTAGTGGATCATCTCCAGTTGCCCACAATTCCTCTGGAGACATCTTTGGCTGTTGCCTCGGTGAATGGACTGCCTCTGCCCGATCCGATTGTATCTGAGACCAGGCCGCTGAAGCTCCAAGTTGGAGCCCTTCATTCGGAACTAATTTTGTTTCTTGTTTGGCCCAAAGCCGTCAATCCTGTTCTGCTGGGTCTGCCTTGGCTTCAACTACATGCCCCAGTCCTGGACTGGAATTCTGTACAGGTTCTCCAATGGGGCTCCAAATGTCTCAATTGCTGTCTGTTGCAGATCCATCCTGTCCAGCCTCCTCTGCCTCAGTCATTGGTAGGATTACCCCCTCATTTCGCTCAGTTTGCGGATGTCTTCAACAAGAGGGAGGCTGAGATGCTGCCCCCCACACCGGGATTATGACTGCCCCATTGTACTGGTTCCAAATGCGTCCCTTCCCCGTGGACGGGTATACCCTCTCTCCTTGCCAGAGACTCAGTCTATGTCTGCCTATATAAAGGAGAATCTGGAGAGGGGTTTCATACAAAAATCCTCCTCCCCGGATGGGGCGGGGTTCTTCTTTGTCAAGAAAAAAGACGGATCTCTTCGGCCTTGCATCGACTACCGTGGTCTCAATCAAATCACGGTCAAGAACAAATATCCGTTGCCACTAATTTCCGAACTATTTTAACGCATACGAGGAGCTAAGATCTTTTCTAAACTAGACCTGCATGGGGTTTACAACTTGATCCGGATTCGCCGGGGTGACGAATGGAAGACAGCATTCAGCACTCGAGATGGGCACTATGAATACCTGGTAATGCCCTTCGGTCTGTATAACGCTCCCGCGGTCTTCCAAGAATTTGTCAATGATATCTTCTGAGATCTCCTCTGTGTCTGTGTTGTGGTCTATCTCGATGATATTTTGATTTTCTCTCCAGATCCGCGACGCATCGGAGGCATGTCTGTCAAGTTTTGCATCGATTAAGGGAGAATCGTTTGTATGCCAAGCTGGAAAAACGCGTGTTTGAGAAGAACTCTTTACCCTTCCTGGGCTACATCATCTCGGATCTCGGCCTTTAGATGGATCCTGAGAAAGTAAAGTCCGTCCTGGAATGGCCACGTCCTCAAGGCCTGAGGTCCATACAGCATTTTTCGGGATTCACCAACTTCTAAGTGAAGTTGGACTTTTCTTCAGCCTATCATCCCCAGTCTAATGGCCAAGTCGAAAGGATTAACCAAATCATGGAGAATTATCTTCGTCACTTCATCTCCATGCAGTATGATGACTGGGTACAGTTTCTTCCATGGGCCGAGTTCTCATACAACAACTACACAAGTGAGTCCACTGCTTCAACACCGTTCTTCATTGTCTACGGCCAACATCCACGAATTCCTCTTCCTGTTCCGGCTACATCTCAGGTCCACGCATCTGACTCTGCATTTGGAGATTTTTCTAAAGGTCTGGCAGCAAACCTGGTCCTCTATTCTGCAGGCAGTCAATCGCATGAAGCGAAAAGTAGATGCTAAGAGAAGAGAGCCACCTCTGTATCTTCCAGGTACCAGAGTCTGGCTATCCTCAAGGAATATTCGGCTGAGGGTGCTGTCATACAAGTTTGCTCCCAGGTTCCTCGGACCCTTTGAGATCTTACAGCAAATCAACCCTGTCTCTTACAAGCTTCGGCTGCCTCCTATCCTCAGGATCCCCAACTCCTTTCATGTGTCCCTCCTGAAACCTGTGGTCTTGAACAGCTACACGAAAATGCCTAGCTCTGCAGTTGCTCCCAGCGGTTCTTCCGATGTATTCGAGCTTAAGGAGATCCTGGACTTCAAAATAGTAGGAGGAAGAATGTTTTATTTGGTGGATTGGAAGGGGTTTGGTCCAGAGGAGAGGTCCTGGGAGCCAGAATAGAACCCCAATGCTCCTGCCCTCATTAAAAAGTTCCTCTCCCGCTCTGGTCCCAAGAAGAGGGGGCATAAGAGGGGGGATACCGTAACATCCACAGCCGTGGACCGTCGTGCTTACCTTACCCCTCGACGGCCGCGGCAATGGGCAAGTGAGTGTCAGGCGGCATCTCCCTCCTGAGAGACGCCGGCACTCATTTCCGCATCGCTGCACTATTTCCCGTAAGGTGCGTACCCGTGCTCGCGCCCGGCCTTAAAAGGCCAGCGCCCTAGTGGGTCCAAATTAACCTAGTACATAAATATAGCACCAGAATCAAACACAGTACATAAATACAGCACCAAAACAATGCCCAGTACATAAATACAGCAACAGAACCAAGTTCAGTACATAAATACAACGGCAGAACCACGGTTAGTGTATAAATACAGCACCAGAACCAAGCTTAGTACATAAATACAACACCAGAACTTAGCTCAGTACATAAATATAGCACCAGAACCAATCTCTGTACATAAATACAGCATGAGAATGAAGCTCAGTACATAAATACAGCACAAGAATGAAGCTTAGTACATAAATACAGCACCATAACCAAGCTATATACATAAATACAGCACCATAACCAAGCTCTGTACATAAATTTAGCACCAGAACCAAGCCTAGTACATAAATACAGAAACAGAACAAAGCCTAGTACATAAATACAGCACCAGAACTAAGTTCAGTTCATAAATACAGCACCAGATCCAAGGTTAATATTTAAATACAGCACCAGGACCAAGCTCAGTACATATATATACAGCACCAGAACCAAGCTTAGTACATAAATACAGCCCCACAACCAAGGTTAGTATTTAAATACAGCAACAGAACTAAGCTCAGTATATAAATACAGCACCAGAACAAGGCTCAGTACAAAAATACAGCACCAGAACCAAACTTAGTACATCTATGCAGCACCAGAACAAAGCTCAGTACATAAATACAGCACCAGAACAAAGCTCAACACATAAATACAGCACCAGAACCACTGCATACAGTGCCGCCTGTAGATAGTGCCCCACACGCAGTGCTCCCTTTAGATAGAGTCACACACAGTGCCCCCTGCAGATACAACTGAAATGCAGGGGGGAATGGCTGACGACTGTTGGTCGAGCTGGTACTCGCCTGCGACGTTGTCCATCCGGAGATGCTCATTTCACCCCATTGCAGATCAGCCTGGAGTCCTGAATGGTTAGCTCACAGACGCCAGCGCTCACTTCCGCTCCAGTCCGCTGTGTCCCGTAGGGTGCGAAAGCACACTCGTGCCCACTCTTAAAGGGCCAGCCCGCGCACATGTAAGAAACCAGCATCATCTACACACATGATTTTCTGGACTATAAGAGGGCCCCTTGCCTGAGCGTTGTTAGTTATCCCTAGTCTGTCTTGCAAATGGTCCCTTAGTGTTTCCCGTTCCAGTTGTTACCCGCGCCCTGTTACATGTTCCTTTATCCCATGCTGTGTACTTGTTCCTGTGCCTACTAGTTGGAGTCGTGTCTACTGCACCTGCTATTGTTTGCCACGTCCTGTGTCATCCGCCATGTCCTGTATCATCTGCCACATCCAGAGGGATTCGCCATGTCTGGCGCAACTTGCGGCACCTGCTGTCATCTGCCACGTCTGGCATTACCTGCTGCACCCACCTCTATCTGTGCCAGATCTGCGGCCACTGTCTGGACTATCCAGATACCCTTGTGCGGGACTTTGTACTGCTGGGGTTCCCTGTTGTTTGGCCAGCTGCCTCCCCGCTACGGCGGTGCGGCCTAGTGGGTCCACATACTCACAAACCGTGACACTGGATACATTATGCCGAACACTTAGCTGTGAAAATATTAGGTCTATACTGTTTTTTAGCCGTTGGATGTAAACAAGAATACTCCATTCACTGACAGCAATTAAAAATGTACAAGCAGAGAAATGGTGAGGAAGATGCAGAGCTTCTTATTATGGCGATTAAACTTTTTTCTTTTAAGACTGACCAAATACTATATATATCATTATCTCATGATAGACAGGGCCGCACCTGTCAGTATTTCAGTACAGTATTTCTAAGGTGGTGGCACAGCAGCTAAGAACTGCTGTCCGACTCCCATGTAATAGCAGGTGTAGTCTGTGCTGCTATATTACTAAAACTCCCTGTGCTACCTTAAAATCTCCTCCTCCAGCCCCCCCTTCCCTACTCTTCACACAACATCTCCTCCTGCTGTTACCAGTCGGGACGTGAGGGAGGGGGAGGGGAGGGTGTCTGCAGGCAGTGTCGGGCTGTGAGCGGGAGAAATGCTGGAGTGAAGGCTCTCACCCCATCAATCTGCTGAACTCCCTTCACAAATATCCTACATAAAAGTAAGTGCATGTGTGTTTACAATGTGTACTTTGTATGTGTATAATGTGCTTATGTGTATGTATATGATGTGTTCATGTAATGTGCATGTTTGTGCGTGTCTGTGATGTGTATATAGTATGTGTGATGTGTACATGTGTGTATTTAGTGTGTGATGTGTACATGTGTGTATATATATACTGTGTGTGTTATGTGTACATGTGTGTATATACTGTGTGATGTGTACATGTGTGTGATGTGTATATATTGTGTGTGTATATAGTGTGTGTGGGATGTGTATATAGTGTGTGATGTGTATATAGTGTGTGTGATATGTACATGTGTGTATATAGTGTGTGTGATGTGCACATGTGTGTATATAGTGTGTGATGTGTGCATGTGTGTGTGTATAGTGTGTGTGATGTGTACATGTGTGTATTTAGTGTGTAATGTGTACATGTGTATATATAGTGTGTGTTATATGTACATGTGTGTATATAGTGTGTGTGTGTTATGTGCACATGTATATATATACCGTGTGTGATGTGTACATGTGTGTGATGTGTATATATTGTGTGAGTATATAGTGTGTGTGATGTGTATATAGTGTGTGATGAGCACATGTGTGTATATAGTGTGTGATGAGTGCATGTGTGTGTGCATAGTTTGTGTAATGTGTACATGTGTGTATTTAGTGTGTGATGTGTACATGTGTGTATATATATACTGTGTGTGTTATGTGTACATGTGTGTATATACTGTGTGATGTGTACATGTGTGTGATGTGTATATATTGTGTGTGTATATAGTGTGTGTGGGATGTGTATATAGTGTGTGATGTGTATATAGTGTGTGTGTGATATGTACATGTGTGTATATAGTGTGTGTGATGTGCACATGTGTGTATATAGTGTGTGATGTGTGTGTATAGTGTGTGTGATGTGTACATGTGTGTATTTAGTGTGTAATGTGTACATGTGTATATATAGTGTGTGTTATATGTACATGTGTGTATATAGTGTGTGTGTGTGTTATGTGCACATGTATATATATATACCGTGTGTGATGTGTACATGTGTGTGATGTGTATATATTGTGTGAGTATATAGTGTGTGTGATGTGTATATAGTGTGTGATGAGCACATGTGTGTATATAGTGTGTGATGAGTGCATGTGTGTGTGCATAGTTTGTGTGATGTGTACATGTGTGTATTTAGTGTGTGATGTGTACATGTGTATATATAGTGTGTGTGTTATGTGTACATGTGTGCGTTATGTGTATATACTGTGTGTGATGTGTACATGTGTGTATATAGTGTGTGATGTGTATATATTGTGTGTGTATATAGTGTGTGATGTGTATATAGTGTGTGTGATGTGTACATGTGTGTATATAGTGTGTGATGTGCACGTGTGTGTGATGTGTGCATGTGTGTGTATAGTGTGTGTGATGTGTACATGTGTGTATTTAGTGTGTGATGTGTACATGTGTATATATAGTGTGTGCTAAGTGTACATGTGTGTGTATATAGTGTGTGTGATGTGTACATCTGTGTATATAGTGTATGTGATGTGTACATGTGTGTATGTATATAGTGTGTGTGTATATATATAGTTTGTGTGTGTATATATAGTATGTGTATATATATTAGTGTGTCTGATGTGTACATGTGTGTATATACGGTGTGTGTACATGTGTGTGTGTGTGTATATAATGTGTGTGATGTGCATATAGAGTGTGATGTGTACATGTGTGAATATAGTGAGTGTGTGATGTGTATATAGTGTGTGTGATGTGTACATGTGTGTATGTATATAGTGTGTGTGTGTATATATAGTTTGTGTATATATAGTATGTGTATATATTAGTGTGTCTGATGTGTACATGTGTGTATATACAGTGCGTGTACATGTGTGTGTATATAATGTGTGTGATGTGTATATAGAGTGTGATGTGTACATGTGTGAATATAGTGAGTATGTGATGTGTATATAGTGTGTGTGTGATGTGTACATGTGTGTATATAGTGTGTGATGTGTACATGTCTGTATATAGTGTGTGATGTGTACATGTGTGTATATAGTGTGTGGGAGGTGTACATGTGTGTATAGTGGGTGTGATGTGTATATGTGTGTATATATAGTGTGTGATGTGTTTATATATGGTGTGTGTGATGTGTACATGAGTATATATAGTGTGTGTGTGGGATGTGTACATGCGTGTATATAGTATTTGTGTGATGTGTATATTGTGTATGTGTACATGTGTGTGTGTATATAGTGTGTGATGTGTACATGTTTCTGTATATAATGTGTGTGTGATGTTTACATGTGTGTATATATAGTGTGTGTGATGTGTACATGTGTGTGTATATAGTGTGTGTGATGTGTACGTGTGTGTGTATTAAGTGTGTGATGTTGTGATGTGTACATGTATGTGTGTGTATATTGTGAGTGTGATGTGTGTGTGTATATAGTGTTTGATGTGTACATGTGTTTGTGTATATATAGTGTGTGTGATGTGTACATGTGTATGTGTATACAGTGTGGGTGTGATGTGTGTGTATATAGGGTGTGTGATGTGTTCATGTGTGTATATAGTGTGTGTGATGTGTACATGTGTGTGATGTGTACATGTGTGTATGTACACTACCGTTCAAAAGTTTAGGGTCACTTAGAAATTTCCTTATTTTTGAAAGAAAAGCACAGTTTGTTTCAATGAAGATAACATTAAATTAATCAGAAATACACTCTATACATTGTTAATATGCTAAATGACTATTATAGCGGCAAACGTCTGGTTTTTAATGCAATATCTACATAGGTGTATAGAGGCCCATTTCCAGCAACCATCACTCCAGTGTTCTAATGGTACATTGTGTTTGCTAACTGTGTTAGAAGGCTAATGGATGATTAGAAAACACTTGAAAACCTTTGTGCAATTATGTTAGCACCGCTGTAAACAGTTTTGCTGTTTAGAGGAGCTATAAAACTGACCTTCCTTTGAGCTAGTTGAGAATCTGGAGCATTACATTTGTGGGTTCGATTAAACTCTCAAAATGGCTAGAAAAAGAGAGCTTTCATGTGAAACTCGACAGTCTATTCTTGTTCTTAGAAATGAAGGCTATTCCATGCGAGAAATTGCCAAGAAACTGAAGATTTCCTACAACGGTGTGTACTACTCCCTTCAGAGGACAGCACAAACAGGCTCTAACCAGAGTAGAAAGAGAAGTGGGAGGCCCCGCTGCACCACTGAGCAACAAGACAAGTACATTAAAGTCTCTAGTTTGAGAAATAGACGCCTCATAGGTCCTCAACTGGCAGCTTCATTAAATAGTACCCCCAAAACGCCAGTGTCAACGTCCACAGTGAAGAGGCGACTCCGGGATGCTGGCCTCCAGGGCAGAGTGGCAAAGAAAAAGCTATATCTGAGACTGGCTAATAAAAAGAAAATATTAATATGGGCAAAAGCACACAGACATTGGACAGAGGAAGATTGGAAAAAAGTGTTATGGACAGACGAATCGAAGTTTGAGGTGTTTGGAGCACACAGAAGAACATTTGTGAGACGCAGAACAACTGAAAAGATGCTGGAAGAGTGCCTGACGCCATCTGTCAAGCATGGTGGAGGTAATGTGATGGTCTGGGGTTGCTTTGGTGCTGGTAAAGTGGGAGATTTGTACAAGGTAAAAGGGATTTTGAATAAGGAAGGCTATCACTCCATTTTGCAACGCCATGCCATTCCCTGTGGACAGCGCTTGATTGGAGCCAATTTCATCCTACAACAGGACAATGACCCAAAGCACACCTCCAAATTATGCAAGAACTATGTAGGGAAAGAAGCAGGCAGCTGGTATTCTATCTGTAATGGAGTGGCCAGCGCAGTCACCAGATCTCAACCCCATAGAGCTGTTGTGGGAGCAGCTTGACTATATGGTACGCAAGAAGTGCCCACCAAGCCAATCCAACTTGTGGGAGTGCCTTCTGGAAGCATGGGGTGAAATTTCTCCCGATTACCTCAGCAAATTAACAGCTAGAATTCCAAAGGTCTGCAATGCTGTAATTGCTGCAAATGGAGCATTCTTTGACGAAAGCAAAGTTTGAAGGAGAAAATTATTATTTCAAATAAAAATCATTATTTCTAACCTTGTCAATGTCTTGACTATATTTTCTAGTCATTTTGCAACTCATTTGATAAATATAAGTGTGAGTTTTCATGGAAAACACAAAATTGTCTGGGTGACCCCAAACTTTTGAACGGTAGTGTATATAGTGTGTGATGTGTACATGTGTGTGTATATAGTGTGTAATGTGTACATGTTTCTGTATATAATGTGTGTGTGATGTTTACATGTGTATATATAGTGTGTGTGATGTGTACATGTGTGTGTATATATAGTGTGTGTGATGTGTACATGTGTGTCTATATATAGTTTGTGTGATGTGTACATGTGTATGTGTATACAGTGTGGGTGTGATGTGTACATGTGTGTGTGTATATAGGGTGTGTGTGATGTGTTCATGTGTGTATATAGTGTGTGTGATGTGTACATGTGTGTGATGTGTACATGTGTGTATGTATATAGTGTGTGATGTGTACATGTGTGTGTATATAGTGTGTGATGTACATGTGTGTGTGATGTGTACATGTGTGTATATAGTGTGTGTGATGCGTACACGTGTGTGTTTGTGTGTGTGTACATAGTGAGTGTGGGTGCAGAACGCTATAGCTGTTGTATTTATTTCACTCGTAATTTAAATACTGCAGATTTTGCCAATGGATTTAGTTGGGGAAATTCCGCAGCATAAGGGCTTGTCCAAACGTAATGGAATTGCTGCAGAAAATTTCTGCAGCAATTCAGTTGAAAGTAGCAGAAATTCCTGTGTTTTTTACTGCGAAAATGGTGCGTATTTTGCTGCGTTTGTTACAATGCTGTGATATGGTAACATCTCTGAAAAACGCAGCAATTGAGTCCACTTTCCGCAGCAGGAATTGACATGCTGCACTACAAAATATACGCACCGCAGATGAATTTCTGGTCCGAAATTTTGCGCAGTTACATCTGTTACATTTGTTACATCTGATCCACTTTGCTTCTACTGTATTCTGCTGCGTATTTTCCGTCCCCAATTCCGGACGGAAAATACGCATCAATTCCGTTAAGTGTGGACTAGCTCATCCACACACTGCGTAAATGATAAGCGGAAAAAAAGCTCAGAAAATGACCTGCGACGCGTTTTTTTTAATCCGCAGCATGTCAATTGTATTTGCGTAAATGCTGCTTATTTGTTTCGGATTTTCCCCATTGAATTCAATGGGAGGTAAAACCTGCAACAAATGGCAGATGTTATATTTTTTTGCGGTGGAAAGCAACGATTCCGCCGCCCAAAAAATGCAACTCAGATTTTTTTTTTAAATCGTATACTTACTCAGAATTCTGTTTTTTTGTCCGGGACGGCCTCCTGGGGTACCGTTTCACCCCATGTGACCGCTGCAGCCAATCGCAGGCTGCAGCGGTTACATGGGATGAAACGCCATCCCAGGGCTGCAGGACGTCTGAGGGAAGCGTCTCCATTTTTTTTCTATTCAGTTTTCCGCAGCGGCCATTCCTGGCTGAAAAACTGCACCACAAATTGGTGCGGTTTTTCAGCTGGAATTCCCTGTGGAGCAGAGGACGGAGACGCTGTGTGCTTTTACAACGATACAGCTGCAAAACACATGAACATGCTGTATTCCCACAAGTCAGCGCAGTTTTCAAATGATTGTTAATGTCCAATCAGTTTTTATCAGACATCAACAATCATTTCAAAACCGCACCGACTTTTGGTAAAACTGCATGTGCTACGTGTTGTACTGGACAATGGTTGTTATGATCTGATTGTTTGCATTAAAGGCTATGAACACCTTTGAAATGGATTTTTTTTTCTATTAATAAAAATGTCAGTCAGTGTGTTTTGTGCAACTTTATATTTAGTTTTTATTAAAAAATATTTTTACTAAAAAAATCTTTTTACTTTTTGAGATACAGTTGCTCTGCATCCTGTATACAGAGCAGCTGTATCTTCTGCTAAAACCTGAACCCGTCAGGTCCACGGGACTGTCGAGTTCAGTGTCAGCGGGTCCTGTGTGTCTCTGACACGCAGGATCCACCTGTAATAGATCATATCTAAGTTAGATGTGATAGATTACAGGTGGATACAGTCGACTACGCTACTGATTCCGCAAAAAAAATGGAAATCTTGCGTTATGGAGACAAATGGAAACCATTAGCAATGGAAGCGTTACCATTGAAATCAATGGTAATGCAAACTGAGAACTTTGGTTTCCGTTTGGTTTCTATTTGTGGGTTCCCCTGAGGGAAAGGTCTGGCGGAACCCATGAACGAAACCCCGACGCAGATCTGAACGAAGCCTAATTATTACTGTATGATCTTTACAGATGATGGAGGGTACTATTTTTTGGGATGTAAGCAACTCCCAGTATATCATTACCATTATTCAGTTCATACTGGAAGCTACTAACCTGACTTTGCAAATTATCTCTGTACTGAAATGTATTTGTACTGAGCTTTGTTCTGGTGCTGTATATATGTGCTGAGCTTGGTTCTGGCACTGTATATATGTACTAAGCTTTGTTCTGGTGCTGTATTTATGTACTGAGCTTTGTTCTGGTGCTGTATTTATGTATGAACTTTGTTCTGGTACTGTATGTAAGTACTGAGCTTTGTTCTGGTATTGTATTTATGTACTGAGCTTGGTTCTGGCACTGTATATATGTATTAAGCTTTGTTCTGGTGCTGTATTTATGTACTGAGCTTGGTTCTGGTGCTGTATATATGTATTGAGCTTGGTTATGGTGCTGTATATATGTCAGAGCTTGGTTCTGGAGCTGTATTTATATAGGATATATTTATAATAACAAAATTGCAGGGCAGATGGAATTGTTTTAAATTCATTTTATATTTACTGGGAACCTGGGAGGTAGTTTTAACCCCTTGAACTGCCACCACGCGGTAAAACATGACCTGACAATATTTCCAAACATTCCCCTGTATGTTTGTTCAGATACAGCAAAATCTATAAAATCAACTTTTAAACGGTGCACACTATATTCTAATTACTCATTAAAGGGTCATGGGGCAGTTCCGCTATCCTCAAGAGTCACATAGTGCTGCCTCTAAACCCACCTTTCCATGCTTGATTGACATCCCCCTGGCTGATATACATCACTAGCAGCCTCCTCCAACTTTCATGGGCACGCACTGCGCAGCGAGGTGTACTCTGTCCGGCTTCATCGCTGCACCGAGCATGCCAGGGGAGTACAAGGCAATGAAGAAGGCTGGTAGTGATGTAGAACAGTCAGGGGGATGTCCATCAAGATCTGGGGGGGGCACCATTTAAATTTTTGCCTCAGGCAGCAGAAAAGCTAGATTCGGCCCTGATAATAGACACCGATTAACATGTTACATGTACACCTATTGTATGTTGTTCATCTGCTTCTTATAATTTGTAGTTTGTACAGGGCTAAATAAGGGTAGGGGAAAGGGTCTATTGCACTGTGGCCAGTCCCAGAGTTATGGTATGTTCACACCTCAGTCAATTAGCATTTTTTGCAGTATTTTTTTTTGAAAACTGTGCTATTTTGCCTTGATTTTGGAAAAGTTGCACCAAAAAACACAAATTGAACGAGATGTGTAAACACAGCCTTAGAGTTAGGCTGGGTTTACACGACCTATTTTCAGGCGTAAACGAGGCGTATTATGCCTCGATTTACGCCTGAAAATACGGCTCCAATACGTCGGCAAACATCTGCCCATTCATTTGAATGGGTTTGCCGACGTACTGTGCCGACGACCTGTCAAACGACGACGCGTAAAATGACTGCCTCGTCATAGAAGTGCAGGACACTTCTTTGGACGTAATTTGAGCCGTTTTTCATTGAATTCAATGAAGAACAGCTCTAAATTACGGCCGTCAAAGACGCCTCACAAAATGCGAGGAGGAGCATTTACGTCTGAAATTACAGAGCTGTTTTCTCCTGAAAACAGCTCCGTAATTTCAGACGTAAATGCAGTTTACGTGTGCACATACCCTTAGTATATAGAAATTATTGTGATGTTTAGTACATTATACTTCTATATTGCTTCCTATATTATTATGTCATTATAACCACTCCATTTCAGGCCAAAAGTAAGCCACCACTACTGAAGCACCTGGAAAAGGTCACTCCAGCTTGTGATTGAAATTATACCTGCAAAGTTCCACAGCTATAAATGATATACCACCAAAGTGGATGAGTGGACTGGCAGGAAATGCTTCACAAATATTAATTAAAAGTTGTTGTTTTTTTGGCAGCTTAAATAAAGTTTCCTCAACAGGAGTAAAATATATGCCATCAGGTCATCTGGACCAACACTCTCAAGGCTGGTAATGCTATTTATATGACAACAATCAGGCTATTAACAATAATTAATGTGTCCATGGTAATAAAACGAATTAATTTCTGACCGATGAATATGTGTTTCATCATTTCATTGGACCTACTTTAAATTGTATTCCTGGTAGCTCTTACCACTATAATATAACTTCTAAAACTTTTGATCAAGAATTTACATGAGCACCCAATGTTTCCAATAATGAGAATGACTTTCCCCATGAAAAATAATTCCCAACATTGGAAATATCTGTACCTGTAGGTGCTTGACCGTAATGGAAAATTGGATCTTTAAGGATAGCTAGCTTAGATATACTGTGCCAGTAATATCCTGTTGCCTCACTATCTGAAAGACGGTAAGAAACTCACCATTGCATAGTTGCTTGTTATCTTAGACAACAGACACTACACAGCGTACTATCATTTGCAGAGCCAGTTAAAAGAGTGCTGATAATGCTGGGCAGTTTGTGAAAAGGATGTTCAACGTACCCTGATACTCTGTTACCATTAAATAGGTACAGAAATAGCATTACATCGAAAGAATAAATAGTTATAGCTAAAAGCATTCACATATATGTATGTAAGTGTTGTTGTAGAATTGGGGTAGTGATCACAGGTGTCAACAGTTTTTTAGACTTCCTATCAATAATCTCATGGCAGAACAATACAGTCAGCTACCTCTCAGCCTGAAATGCCTGTTTATTATAAAATATATGTATCTGCACAGCAAATGTAGTTATAGGGGTTGTATGAGATTAGAAAAACATTGCTGATTATTTACAGAAGCCGAGTCACATTATAGGTACCATTTTTCCTCCCAAACCTATCCTAAATTTATAACAATAAGTGTGGGTGTAGAATCACCTCTTTAAGAAAACTATGCGATCAGGAAAAATAAGTTGCTTGGCATGCATGTCATGTACATTAAAAACAGAGGGAATAGTTTATAAAATGTAAAAAATAATATCATGTATTGCAGAATTTGCTTAATTTCATAACGTACTTGTAGATGCAAATGAAACACTGTAGGCTGAAGTCGCTCTCCTATCTACCAAGCTCTCTGATATTGAAGACCGCAATAGGCACAACAACGTGAGACTGAGGGGCATTTCAGAGACAGTTGGACCGAATAAATTGGAACAAATGTGGTAAGACCTTCTCGCAGCTGTTTTGCATTCTGCTACGACTTTGCATCTTTCTATTGATCGAATCCATAACTATTCTTAACCATTGGGACTTGATCCAACTATTTCATGGGCTGTACAGAAATAGCTCAGATCCACTTTTATTAAGTGAAGGATGCCTTTCTGAGGGCGCTACGCCAAAAGCTGGCTCCCAACTGATATTTTTGCAGGTGTTTCTATCTACCGCGATCAGCCGGCTGAGATGTCGGTGAAACAAAAGTAATTCGCAACTGTCACCTAGACCCTAAGCGACAAGAAAATCTGATATTGCCATGGATTCCCAATCAAACTGATAGCTAGCTTTAATGAGGCTCAACATGTCTGCTTAATGCTGTTCTCTGCCACCCAAGAGCTGAAATCACTGGGTACTCTATCGGTTCAGGACTCTCATTCACTCAAGGAACCTTGTGTGAAAAAACAAAATCAACCCTGAATTAAGTTGGTAGCAGTGATGTTGGTGGCGTAGTGAGGAGTAGCGTGCATCTATCGCGGATGCCGATACCGACGGTGTGTGCACGTCTGGATCCGAGCCCTGAATTCCAGCTCCTGCTTCCTCCCATTGTTCCGTACCCAGTTCCTTGTTGTGCTGTGCTGCCGGCTCTGTGCCGTCGCCTACCCTGTCTGTACCCACCAGTGTCCATTAGCACCATCAGTACCCATCAGACTCTGATTGTATCCATTAGTACCTGTGTCGGTGACACATACCGGAGCGATTGGAGTGAATGGACGTGGTCTCCGGAGGTGAGTGGGCACAGTTTTGCGCAGTATTGCTCTGACAACTAGAACTCTCACCAGGATAAAAAAAAGGTGGTAAGAGGACTGCTGTATGCCATATATGTTTCTAGGTGGGGAAACAAAACAAAAAAAGGCATGATATCCCGTTCCTATTTAGTCGGAAAAGTCGTATTTATTTGAAAGATAAATGGAAAAATAAATTTATTTACAAATTGAATAATACAAAAAAAAAAGAAAATAAAGGGGAATCGTATTCACCAGATTTATTGACATTTGACAAATTTGCTGGCTTCTCTTGCTATCTTGCTTCCATTGTTATTTTGATGTATACAAAGGGTAATATGGTGAGACGAAATCAAACTTTATTTGCAAAGGAGGAAGCCTCTGCGGGCAGACAGCATTCTGGCGCAACAAGTGTGGTGACCCCAAGTAAACCAGGATTGGTACAGGAAGCAGGCAAAGAGAAAGCTAAAACTAGCAATCAAGGCAAAATGGAGATGTGTCTTAAAAAGAGGGGCAGGAGGAAGGTGTAGGAGAAGGAGAAGGGGTGCCTGGATTGGGAAGGAAAAGTGGGGCGGAGGCCCCAAATGAAGGCCCCTAGTTATAGAACGGACAGAATTCTCTACCTAGGATATAAATAATCCATTGCTGGAGCAAATTCTAAAGGTGGGATTGGATTAAAAACAGACGCTAGAGACTCTCCAAAAGGAGATAAAATAAATGGAGCAAGATCTGATATCACTTTAATAAGAGAAGACATAAAACAGATGCAGGAAAGAGTGGCAGAAGCGGGACATAGAGTTGGGGAAGTTACAGATTCTACTATAAATATATCTAAAGATCTGAAAAGCTTGTCTATATCAATCAACAGCTGATGCAAAAAGTAACGGACTTGGAAGACAGATCCAGGCGTAATGATGTAAAGGTCGTGGGGTTTCCTGAGAAGGCAGAAGGAGGAGACTGTATTAACTTTTTATTGGCATGGATAGCAAGGACAATAGAAAAGAAGGTTTTTCTAACCTATGTGGGATCGAAAGAGCTCATAGAATTTTGCTACGTTCTGTAACATCAGAATCAGCCCCTCGGCCCATTCTCTTTAAATTTGTTCATTAGATAGGGATTATTTACTTTAAAAAGCCAGAGGTTTGCAGCAAATAGAATACAATAGGAGAAAAAAAATCTCTCTGTACCCAGACTATTCGAGGGAGAGCAAAATTCATTGAGGTTAAAAAAAAGCTGAGGGAGAGAAATTTTAAGTATCTGCTGTTGTTCCCTGCTAAATTAAGAGTAATTTACCAGAATGAGTCAATTTATTTTTTGTCTCCAAAGGAAGTAGATGAATGGCTGGATATTAAGTAAAGTTGAGGGAGGAGGGGGTAGATAGGACATCAGGTATAGAGGTCCTGTAGTCTACACACAGTTTTTTGTATGTGGATAGTACAGGCCGTAAGTGTGGGAGGTATAGGGTGGGTGGGATATTTTGGATATTTGATTTAATTTTATTTTTTTCCCTCGTTCTCTCCTTTTCTCTACAAGAGTTACTATGTGACGGACAGTGATGACACGTGTGATATGCTGGGATGTTAGAGGTCTAGCTGAGAGACCCAAGGGGGTAGCCATTTTTTAAATGATTACAAGGTAATGCCATTTTGTGCTTTTCAGTTACTTGCGGGTGATATTTGACACTAGCATACTTACTTTTTTTGACCATTGTACTGAAGGTTGTTTCCCTTAAAGTAAAGGGACTTAAATAACCCCTTTATAAGAGCAATGTTCTGGAATGAGGCTATTAAGTCTCTGGCATTAAGGATGATGTTAAACGATGTCAATAACCTTTATGTATTTATTGTCGATTGAATATTTTGATAAAGAAATAACAAGTTTTTGCAAAAGAAACAAAAGTTTCTATGTGCTTTATTAATTTGAAATACAAAAGTCATATCTCCTAGCGACTGATACGCATAGATGTGCCCATAAACTATTCCCCTATATCTATCGTTCTCCTGCTATATACAAGAAAGCAGGAGTTTTCATTGGTATTTGTGAGCTCCTCTATTAACAAGTATATCACAAACCCAGCTGTCAGACATGTCATCCTCCTATGCACCATTAATACCATGCCTTACCCGTTGGCCAATGTGTATGTACCCAACACGCACCAACCCACCTTTTTTAAACGCTTCTTCAGTAAACCAAAAGAGGTGGCACAGGGCACTATAGTGTGAATGCAGATATAGACTCTCATACTGCTGCTCGGGGTTAGAGATCTGAAATTAGAGGGTTACTATCTGAGGCCAATTTAGACTACATATGTAGGTATCAACATGAGAGTTAACGTGACTACACCTTACTTTCGCAGGTCCATTTGTCACACTCCAGAATCAATTATTTTCTGGTATCTACCGACATACTTCATATACTATTGCATGCTGGTATTGGTAATATCACATGGGCTGACCATGCCCCCCATTAGCTTGGAAATTATGGAAAGCGGCCCAAACACTAGCCCCCCTGCATGGAAAGGAACCCCCTTTCTGTTAAAGCACAAGCAGCGGTTAGCTACTTTTAAAACCTAGCTACAGGAATACTTCACTATCATTGATTATGATAATGGGATAATATCCACAATATCGTGCACCCATAAGGGAGTTCTGAGTGGGGCTTTCATCCAAACAGCTGCCAGACTTAAACGACAAAGGGAAAAATGGCTTAATAGTTTGTTGGCCCAATTAGCAGCTCTAGAGTTGCAATACAAGAACCCACCTTTACCCTTCTCTATGTTGCAACTCTGCTCGCTACGATATCAATTGTGATCCTTTTTATTGCACAAATATGAGTTTTATGGGAGATAGGGCCGGTGCTCTCCTAGCCTGGAGGCTTAATAGTAGACTGACGGACTCCCTACATCTTTCTACTGGCTCTAGTGTTACGCATCCCCAAGAGATAGTACATGATATAGCTGATTTTTACAGCTCTCTATATGATTTAAAGGACGATGCAGGAACTGCACAACCTGGAACCCTTAAATTATCCTATTTCTGATACTGAAATATCATGGTCCATAAGATCGTCTAAAAAACAAAAAGCGTCTGGTCTGAGTCATCACTTCCTATCCTCTGGTAACATTCCAGCTGAAATGTTATGGGCCACCATTATTACTCTCCCCAAACCCGGGAAACCGACTGATGCCCCCCCCCCTCCCACAAATTTTGGAACATTTCGCTTCTTAATAATGATCTCAAATCTTCTCCAAAATAATTGCTGCCAGAATACATAAAAAAAACTCCCATTTTGACCAAATGGGTTTTGTCTCATGCAGGTAGTTGAAGAATGAACCAGAAGTATGATAAATCTCTTCCAAATCACAGAACTCCCGCAGGTTCCCCACTATATTTTTTTATCACTAGATACTGAAAAAGCATTTGATAGGGTGCACTAAGCATTCCTGGAGGCGGTCTTGCGTAAATTTGGTTAACAGGGTAAGATATTGCAATCTATTATGGGCCTATACTTGGTGCCTTCTGCCAAAGTGCTGGCCTCAGGGTTTATATCTAAATCTTGCTATATAACTAATGGCACTTCCAGGAATGCCCATTCTCGCTCCTCATTTTTGCTCTGTTGATAGAGCCCCTTTGTGGAAAAGCTGAGAACCACCTGGGAGGTATAGGGGGTGAGAGTGGGTAAATGAACACACGTTATTGGGCTCTATGTCGATGATGTAATACTATCATTAACATCCTCTGCAACATCTATAAAGTTGGCTATGGAAATTCAATTAGAGCTTTCCAAAGTTTTCCATGATAAACTAAATTTATTTAAATCAAACCTATTCCCTGTTTATATACCTCCCAATAGAAAAAGCAAATCACTGACACACATCGGTTCTTTTTTTCATCTTATCATATTGTCTTTTTTGGTATCTTATTAACTCCTCCTGTACACTGTATAGTAGAAATTAATCTTCATTCATTGCTGACAGAGTTAAAGATACATTATGATAAGTATTCCTTGGACTGTATGTCGTGGACAGCAAGGATTAATGCAGTCAAAATGCTTATTTTACCAAAAGTATTGTACAAGTTAAATTGCATTTTCCAGCGTATTCCTCATAAATTATTACATATGTTACAGTCGGATATCTTCAAATTTATTTGGAAGGGATCTTGACCAAAAAAAAAAACAGCTCTGCTCTTTACCCTACTTTGCATGAGAAAGGCTTAGGAGTGCCACATATGGTAGATTACTATAATGCTAGTATTGTAGACCAAATCAAAGAACGCTGGTCACTCACCACTGTTTAAATATGGCAAGATATTGAGAGCCAATTTGTGAAAGGGCGTTCTTTGAAAGCACTACTAGCCTCCTCCATTTGTTAGTGGATGTCTCATAGCCTACCTCTGTCTACCATGTAGACAGCGGTGTATGTCTGGGAGAAAACACTATTGCCCAAAAAGCTCTTGAAACCTACTATCCAAAAAACCTAACTTTTGAATATCTTATTCCAAATATGCACCTTAGGGAATGGACTAAGAGGGGCACCACCACTCAGGGTCAACTCTTTCATGATTCTGTATTGGTAACATTTAAACTTTTTTATCATAAGTAATCCCTTCTGAATTAGCATTTTTATCGGATACAGAGATTTTAACCAATATGCTAACCACAGATGCCCCTATACAGTGCTTTAGCCTCAGAAACTCCTCAGTGACTGTCACATATGCCTTTAGAGTGCCAGCCATACAGGGGCGGACATACCGCATGTGCAGCCGGTGCAGCTGCACAAGGGCCCCGCGTGGGAAGGGGGCCCGTTCCTCTGCTGGCCGACTCAGTTCTCAGCTGCGCGATGCTGAGGACTGAGACAGAGGCCCGTGGACCACTGGCGTAGCTATAGGGGTCGCAGCGGTCGCAATTGCGACCGGGCCCCGAAGCCAGGGGGGCCTACGGCCCCCCGCACCACATCAATAAAAAGTTACTATAGTAACTCGGGCCGCGGGCCCCTGTTACTATAGTAACATACTTTACTTACCTTCCTGGTTCCGGATCGCAGCGGAGGTCCTGACGTCAGGCGCTGTGCGCAGCACATGACGTCACAGCGCTATGCGCCGCGCACAGCATCGAGACGACAGAACTCCCGCCGCGGCCGAAGAGGAAGGTAAGATAGCCCTGACTGGCGGGGTCCGACTCCTGGGACCCGCCAATCAGCTGTTTTGAAGGGGCCGCAGCACTCGTACGAGAGCTGCTCCCCTTCATTCCTGTCACTTCATTCCGGTCACACTGTGAATCGGTTTCGGCGATTCACAGTGTGGGCGAGTAGTGAAATGAAGGGGAAGCAGCTCTCGTACGAGTGCTGCGGCCCCTTCAAAACAGCTGATTTGCGGGTCCCGGGCGACACATCAGCTATTGATGGCCTATCCTGAGGATAGGCCATCAATGTTTAGGGACTGCACAACCCCTAAGCCTACGATGTAGCAGGCTTAGGGGGCCCATGAGACAGGATCACAGATTGTGTGATGCTGTCTGCTGGGCCCTGTATCTAAGCCAATCACATGGTAGGCTTAGATACATGGCCCATGCGTGATCCTGTCTGCTGGGCCCTGTATCTAAGCCTACCACACTGTAGGTTTAGATACAGGGCCCCAGCACACAGTAATCTTATACTGTATAAGATTACTGTCTGCTGGACCCTGTATCTAAGCCTACCTTGTGGTAGGCTTAGATACAGGGTCCCACAGACAGTATCACACATGGGCCCTGTATCTAAGCCTTAGGGTATGTGCACAGACACTAATTACGTCCGTAAGTGACGGATGTATTTCGGCCGCAAGTACCGGACCGAACACACTGCAGGGAGCCGGGCTCCTAGCGTCGTACTTATGTACGACGCTAGGAGTCCCTGCCTCGCTGTGGGACAACTGTCCTGTACTGTAATCATGTTTTCAGTACCGGACAGTTGTCCGGCAGCGAGGCAGGGACTCCTAGCGTCGTACATAACTATAATGCTAGGAGCCCGGCTCCCTGCAGTGTGTTCGGTCCGGTACTTGCGGCCGAAATACGTCCGTCAATTCCGGACGTAATTAGTGTGTGTGCACATACCCTAACACATGTGTTACTAATCATTTTTTGTGTGTTTTCTTACAGGTTCGGTCGTTGGACTACGGCGGATTCCAGGACTACTTCGATGACAGCTTTTTTTTTTATTAATAAAATGGTTAATGAGGGTTGTGTTTTTTTTTTTATTTCAATAAAATATTTTTTCTATGTCTTTGTGGTTTTTTTTAAACTATATTACTACCGCCTTAGTAATGGCCGCCGGCTGATTGACAGCATCCATTGCTAAGGCAGGGCTTAGTGTTAGCCGGTGCAGAGGCTAACACTAACCCCCTTTATTACCCCGGTACCCACCGCCACCAGGGGTGCTGGGAAGAGCCGGGTACGATCCAGTACCTGACCATCTGTAGTGATGGTCGGCCACTGGGGTGGCCGCAGGCTGGTATTATCAGGAGGGGAAAGGCCAGATACAGTGGCCCTTCCTACCCTGGTGATGCTAGGCTGCTGCTGCTTTATTGTATCTGGCTGGTTATGAAAATGGGGGGGACGCCACGTCATTTAAAAAATAATTGGAAAGAACGATGTCGGGTCCCCCCCAATTTTCATAACCAGCCAGATACAACACAGCAGCAGCAGGCAGCATTACAAGGGTGGGAAGGGCCACTGTTTTTGGCCTTCCCCAGCCTAATACTACCAGCCTGCGGCCACCCCGGTGCCTGCCCGTCACTACAGCTGGTCGGGTACTGGTTTGTACCCGGCTCTTCCCAGTACCCCTGGTGGCGGTGGGTACCGGGGTAATAATGGGGGTTAGTGTAGACTCTGCACCGGCTAACATTAAGCCTCGCCTTAGTAATGGAGGTTGTCAATCAGCCAGCGGCCATTACTAAGGCGGTGATAATAAAGTTTAAAAAGATACAAGCACATAGAAATTTTTTTTATTGAAATAAAAACACAACCCTCATTAACCATTTTATTGAGAATAAAAAAAACGCCGTCATTGAAGTCCTCGTATCCGAAGTCCAACAACCGAACCTGTAAAAAAAACACAAACACACAAAAATAATCAGTAACACATAAAGAAGCAAAATTATTATTCTTACCTTTCCTGGGTCCAGCGCTGGAGCCGCAATGTCAGCGAGCTGGGCCCTGTATCTAATCCTATCATGTGTGATACAGTCTGCTGAGCTGTGTATCTAATCCAATCATGTATGATACTGTGCTGGGCCCTATATCTAATCCGATCATGTGTGATACTGTCTGCTGAGCCACTGTATCTAATCCTATCATGTGTGATACTGTCTGCTGAGCCACTGTATCTAATCCTATAATGTGTGGTACTGTCTGCTGAGCCACTGTATCTAATCCTATCATGTGTGATACTGTCTGCTGAGCCACTGTATCTAATCCTATCATGTGTGGTACTGTCTGCTGAGCCACTGTATCTAATCCTATCATGTGTGGTACTGTCTGCTGAGCCACTGTATCTAATCCTATCATGTGTGATACTGTCTGCTGGGCCACTGTATCTAATCCTATCATGTGTGATACTGTCTGCTGAGCTGTGTATCTAATCCTATCATGTGTGATACTGCCTTCTGAGCCACTGTATCTAATCCTATCATGTGTGATACTGTCTGCTCAGCCACTGTATCTAATCCTATCCATAGTTTATAGGGTCGTAGTGCTATAGATATGCTATGCTGTCTCCTATACACACACTTTTTTTTGGGGCGGACACATATGTATTGGGGCTATTTCCCGGACATTTTAAGCCCTGAGGGTATGTTCACACGGCAGCGTCTGTTACGGCTGAAATTACTGTGCTGTTTTCAGGAGAAAACAGCACCGTAATTTCAGCCGTAATGGCATGTGCAGGCGTCTTTTGCTGCGTCCACTACGGAAGTAATTGAAGCTGGTTTTCCATGGAGTCCATGGAAAACGGCTCCATTTACATCTGAAGAAGTGACAGGCAGTTTTTTACGCGCCGCCTTTCGACAGCGGCGCGTAAAAAAAAATGACCATCGGCACAGAACATCGTAAGACCCATTCAAATGAATGGGCAGATGTTTTCCGACGCTTTTGAGCCGCATTTTCGGATGTAATTCAATGCTAAAACGCCCAAATTACGTCCGTAAATAGTGTGTGTGTGAACCCAGCCTTAGTGACGCCCCGGCTGCTAGTGCTGCATTGTTGGGTCACTTAGGAGACCCAGCGATGCAGCTGAAAGCGGACCGTCGGCCATGAGAAGTTTGCGGGGTGGGGGGGGGGGGGCCCTGGCACATTATCTGCACAGGGGCCTTTTGCAGTCTGTGTCCGCCACTGCAGCCATAGATACCCCCAGAGTCCCAGACACAGGTGACCCAATATAGTGCACCTAACGCAGCTCCTGTTCTGTCTCTTCAGCTGCTTAATCTGTGGCCCGGGGTTGAGCATGTATGTTTATTGCTATAGGGGAATACGCATTTGCTAGATACCTCTGGATTTGCTTATATTCTTTATCCAACCTTGATTTAGCCCTGGTGCCTTAAGTTGGCTAGTCAGAGATGTGGAGACAAACAATATCTTACCAATTGCATAAGGTTATAATAGTGCTACGCGGTGCTTATCTCACTATATGAATGAATACTTAAGTTTTTAGTGGATACTGATATTATGCAACATCTTTTATCCTATATATTTTAAATTATTCATTTGTGTCAGAACTAAATACAGCATTTTTGTTAAACTGTTTTATTTTTTAAAAATTTGTACACATATCTTACATGAAATAAATGAAATAATATTTTATAAAATAATAATAAAAATAAAATGGAATAATCATTGAATTTGCCAAATAAATCTGCCCTTAGTTCTAATTATTGAAATGATGATGTTCTCAGTTAACAGTGGGAATCAGATCATCTCTAATGATTTTGTCATCCATTGGAGAGAAAGTAAATAACAGTTTCCCCATCATCAACAGGGGATTTTAATTGAACTTGTTTGATTAATTCCTTATTTTGTCCTTGCAGGCAACTACTTACACCATGGAAAGGTAATGATTCTCATTGCTGCATACTCTGCATTACAATTATGGCTCTAAAGCTATAAATGTGGTATGATACATTAACAACCTAAGACAGTGAATTACACCAGCAGAGCATATTGTGTAAAATCGCCTGACAATCTGCCGGTCTTAATAACAAATCAATAGCAAATCAATATTTTGACACTTTTTTTTTTTATCCAGTAGGATGTAAGCTCCTTTCTGTGAGGATTTTATATGCTTTCCCTATAGTTGGGGAATCCTATCCCTACAATGCAGTTTATATTGATACAACTAAATAAAATGTAGTCACCATATAATAGATGCCGTTATTACAAAAAAAACAGAATTGTGTTATGTGCTACATTGTATCAAGTCCTACTTTTTTAATGTGGGAAAAAATAAAGATAGAAAATAAAAATGATCTCTCAAGCTATTTTATCTCAACACCGCTAACAACAAATTATACTACAGTCAAGTTACACAAGCTTTGTTCTGAAAATCACTCAAACGCATAAAATGACCCCTGGGTTTAAAGTCTATGTTATAAGCTTGTTCTTAATGATATCTGAAGATCAAGTAAGCTTTATCCAACCAGTACTAGATGGAGGATTTATTTGCATCACACTATGATGTTCTGTTAATACCTCCCAGATACATAAGTGCTTACTGTTTAATAGGTTTTTAGCTTAAGATCCAATCATCCACTCTTGAATTAAGATGCCTGAATGAAGCCAACTCATTTGGAACTAAGCACTTTAATGTCAACAGAGACATATGGTATTGCAACTGAGTTACAAAGGATGCCTAGCAAGCCTCCTACTTCCCCAGTCACATTAAGACACTTGTATTATTAGTTTACTACGTTGTTTTGTATTGCTCCTAATTGAAAATAAGATCTGCTTAAGGAGTTAAGGGAAGCTCGGAATTGAAGGAATTGGGCACATGCAATTTCTTAGAAAGAGTATCTCAGTCAACTGATAACACATGGAAAATTAATTAACAGTAGCAGAATTATAGTAAGTGTTCACTAAAGTCACTGCTAGCTCACTACAAATGTGAAGCTCTAAATCAGGAAGATGTGGCCCTTTAAAGAGGGTCACCTACACATTGTGGTGATGGTAACAAGGATATTTTATTAGTTAACATTTAAATGTTCAAGTATAGCAGACCAGAAAAGATTTCATAGTACTGATTTAGCTATCATTACTCTTTAATAAAATTTCATTCTCAGCAACAGGCAACACATCTCACCTCATCATTCTACTGTGTTGGTCATGCCATTACCATAGCCATGGTAATTATTTTTACTCAATAATGTAATCTGGTAGTGGAAGGAATCTCTTTTACACACCCACAAGGAGGTATGGTTGGATTCCCAGGTTGCAGTCCCCAGAATAGTCACCGGTTGGCAGTAGTTACGCTTAGGGAAGCATAGTCAGGAACAGAGCCAAGGGTCATTATCAAAAGAGCGGTCAGGATTTGACAAGTCAGAGAACTAAACGAGGATGTGGTCAGGCCAAGGGTCAGAACCAGGAGTAGAACAACAGCTACCAGGCAAAAAATCCAAAGGAGCCAGGCAAGAGCAGAATCGAGAAACAAAGTCAAGGTTAAAGTCAGGAACCAAATAATCATAGGAATGTATCCCATTTTACAGATGAGGGCTGTCAGCTGTATTCCTCTCCATAGTAACCAGAGACAGGGCCACAAGTCAGGAGACATCCCTGGGGAGAGGAGTAGTGAATTTAGTCGCATGGCTGGTGGGGGGAGGAGCGCAGCAGCCACCAGTGGGGAAGAGAAGTAACAATTTAAAGACTTTTCTGATATAGAAAACGCATTTTTAAATAGTTAATAAAGGAATTCAGAGTTTATAGAATCCCGTGTTCAGCACCCTCATCTATCAGCCGAAGAAAAGAGTCCCCACGCGTCCATGCATTACACAAACAACTTATTAATTTCAATGGGAACTATGTAATGCTTAGTTTCCCCTGTGGTAGCACTGCAGATGAATTGAACATCTGGTGCCTATTCCCCCCACAGATTACAGCTAATCCTGGGGTACTGAGAATCAGTTTACCCTATGATAAATTTAATTTGCAAAGACCAATCCAGAAAAAAGGGGTTGTTTTAAACAGATATCCTTTATAACAGGCTTCCTCAGGTATTCATTGCCTGATCTTCAGTATTGCTACCCTGTCACCAACCTGTTGTGTATAAACTGTTGTTATGTTCGCACCTTTTCCCAGTTCTGGTTCTGTCATCTAGCTTCAGTTGTAATCTGGTAACAATTTTCGGCTAGGTCTCCTGGCTTGGTTCCAACCTGAGCAGCGGCTCTAACTTCAGACTTCCCTATTTAGATTACACATATTCCGCCAGAAGGTCTGTTTGATGCTTACCAATACATTGCTACAGGCTCCATCCTTTCATATAATACAAGTACCATAAATGGTTCATGAACCACCGACAGCGCATAATGGGGGAGTTTTTTTTGGTGCATTGCTGATAATATAAATGAAGGTTCACTGAAGATAAAAATTCACTTATACAGTTCATGTTTTTATATTAACCATGTGGTTATGGTATAGTATTACCTGGAGCTTATATCACCTTTATGGGTGCTCTTCTGGGAATGGTCATTAAGGGGAAGGTTCAGCTTAAAGGAACAGTGTCATCACAATTTTTTTTTTAATATGTTAAAGATGTTAGTGCTTTATTAAAAACGTTTATATTTATTTGTGTGTTTGTGTTTTACTTTTTCTTATTTTTACACTTTTTCTTCCCTATGGGGGCTGCCATTTTTTTTTCCATTTCTGTATGTGTCGATTAACGACACATACAGACATGGAATACGGCAGCCACAGTCCCATAGGGACTGCGAACGGGTCCCGTCCCATCCACTTCTGTGTACGCTGTCTGTGTGGGAACTGCGCATGCGCCGCTCCCACACAGTCCAATTTGAAATGCGCGCCGTCCGGCGCCATTTTCCTGTGGACCGGAAGTCGCGGCCGGACAGTAAGATTACTACTTCCGGCCACGGCTTCCGGACTTGTGCACTTGGACCAGCGGCAGCAGACGGAGCGGACGGGCCGGAGGGAGCCGCGGTGGCAGGAGCAGGTAAGAGATTTCTATGTATGTTCGTGTTTGTGTGTGTTTACTACTGTATGTAAACCTACTACACTGTGTGTTAGCTCAAAAAATGGCGACACACAGTGTAGGAGGTTAGACCGTTCTAACCCCTCGTTTATCCCGGCACTAGCCAGGATAAAGGAGGGGGGGATTCTCAGAGCTCACTAGAGCGAGTGCTTTTTTCCCAATTTTGCAGCAAAAAGCAATGTGGTTGCTTTACCACATGCAATGCTGCAATTTTGGGAATAGCTCCATCTAGTGACCAGCAATGGGAAATATTATAAATTAGAATCTAATTTATAATATTTCCTGACTCGTGAAAAAAAATAAAAAAATTTGAACAATGTGTAATCACCTACACACTAAATGTTTAATTAAAAAAAAAAAAACATGTTTTGCTGGCAACACATTCCCTTTAAAGAGGCTCTGTCACCACATTATAAGTGGCCTATCTTATACATAATGTGATCGGCGCTGTAATGTAGATTACAGCAGTGGTTTTTATTTAGAAAAACGATAATTTTTGACTGAGTTATGACCTATTTTAGCTTTATGCTAATGAGTTTCTTAATGGACAACTGGGCGTGTTTTTACTTTTTGACCAAGTGGGTGTTATGGAGAGAAGTGTATGATGCTGACCAATCAGTGACCAATCAGCGTCATGCACTTCTCTCCATTCATTTACACAGCACATAGCGATATAGCTATATCACTATGTGCAGCCACATAAACACACTATAACGTTACTGCAGTGTCCTGACAGTGAATAGACATCACTACCAGCCAGGACGTGATGTCTATTCAGAATCCTGACACTTCGCTAACGTTTCTGTGAGATTTACAGTAAGGCAAGCATAATCTCACGAGATTACGCTGTAAACTGTCATTTAAAACGAGATTGCGCTTGCCTTGCTGTAAATCTCACAGAAACGTTAGCGAAGTGTCAGGATTCTGAATAGACATCACGTCCTGGCTGGTAGTGATGTTTATTCACTGTCAGGACACTGCAGTAACGTTATAGTGTGTGTATGCGGCTGCACATAATGATATAGCTATATCGCTATGTGCTGTGTAAATGAATGGGGAGAAGTGTATGACGCTGATTGGTCACTGATTGTTCAGCATCATACACTTCTCTCCACAACGCCCACTTGGCCAAAAAGTAAAACACGCCCAGTTTTCCATTAAGAAACTCATTAGCATAAAGCTAATATAGGTCATAACTCCGTCAAAAATTATTGTTTTTCTAAATAAAAAACACTTCTGTAATATACATTACAGCGCCAATCACATTATGTAGAAGGTAGGGCACTTATAATGTGGTGACAGGCCTCTTTTAACACATCAGGAAATCAGTGTGGGGCTGTGCCTATGACCCCCACCAATCGTTCTATTGTAGTGAATGCAAGATTTTCAACAAAGATCTCCTAGCCAGAAAATAAAGGCACAAAGAACAGACAGGGAATGTTTTAAGGTGAATGTTCCCTTGACACCTCTTACTCTATCACTAAATCTTGCCCACATGACTATTTTTTTGGTTTTCTCCTGTAATCATTTTCCATTGTTTTTCAGATGTACCTTGCTTATGGACCATAGTAAGATAGATGGAATAAGATAAATATACATTTAAATATTCTTTACATGACAAAAAAGTAATTTAACATGGGAAAAACCCCCATTTTGTTTTTTACAGGTTCAAATGGTTTAAGGTATACTGAATATGCACAATCTCTAAAGAAACTCAAGCAAAATTCAAGAAAGGACACAATGTTTATCATGCTGGTCTACCCTTAGCTCTTGCAAATTTATTTTACATTCTAAATTTGTGTTCCAGGGCTGGAGGCTGGTAGTCACTATTCTCTATGATGTACGCCATCAGAGTTGTTGCACTAGCAATATATATGGTGTAAAAACAATAATAAACTATGTTGATTCTAAAAGTGTTTTTTTCACTTCTTTTTACTCTTCTTTTATTTTTAACACATTTTAAGCAGCAAGTGTTTGAACATTTCTATTCCCCCCAATTTGGGTATATCCACACACATCATGACAGATCAGTTGACAGATTCGATGTATTTCTATAGGACACACAACTGCTGAAGTGCAACAGTAATCAACAGACCAACTGCAAAAAAGCACTTGGTATGGATCAGGGCTGGGCTTTTGGGTTGTGCGACCTGTGCAGTCACACAGATCGTATCAGCCACCCTTGCTGAAGGGAGGTGCCACAGAAGACCTTGCACCTGAGTAGTATGACCACCCTGAATCTTAATATTAATTTTATAGCAAATTTATTTAGAAATTTTATAGTGCTCATTCGATTACTTTAAGTGTGGATCTTTTATTTAGTCACTGTATGTTGCCATTCTTTGTGCACTGTATGGTAGCATTTACTTAGGTATCGTAGAGTACATTATTTTTGCAGTGTATAGTGGTGGCACTGTACAGCATTGTAATGCAGGCAACTAAATTAAAATGTTATTTGGCCAATGCAAGGCACTGTTATTTGGGCACCATACTGTATAGCAAAACACAATTTGCCCTTAAGGCAAACCCAATTTTCCACACTACTAACATTGTTCTATTCACATAATTCCAAATAATTAAAATAACCTTTATTAAAGGCATGTAGCCTATATTCTAAAAACAACCCATGAGCCCAGAAACGTTGTCACTCATATAGATCTAATGGTGAGTCCCTGCAGTAGAATTAATATACTGTCTTTACTAGAGGGTAGTGTCTGCAGATCGCTGTCCCAGAATGGAGTCTGAGCTGATGGTATGTTAAAAACATTCAACAAACTGTATGACACTTATAATGAGATATGGTATGTTATGATTATTTGTACACTGCATGACTGTATGCCATAGAGGGTTAGGGCACCAACAGAAGGTACTACTGAGTGTATTATCCAATGTGAGGCCAGGTCTGGTATAAATGTACCCTTAAAGAGGCTCTGTTACCACATTATAAGTGGCCTATATTGTACATGATGTGATCGGCGCTGTAATGTAGATTACAGCAGTTTTTTTTATTTAGAAAAACGATCATTTTTGACGGAGTTATGACCTATTTTAGCTTTATGCTAATGATTTTCTCAATGGACAACTGGGCGTGTTTTACTTTTTGACCAAGTGGGCGTTGTGGAGAGAAGTGTATGACGCTGACCAATCAGCATCATACACTTCTCTCCATTCATTTACACAGTACATAGTGATCTAGCTAGATCACTATGTGAAGCCACATACACAAACACTAACATTACTGCAGTGTCCTGATAATGAATATACATTACCTCCAGCCAGGACGTGATGTGTATTCATAATCCTGACCACTTCTGTAGCGTCTCTGTAATTTACAGCATAGCAGGTGTAGTCTCGCGAGATTACGCTGTAAGCTGTCATTCACAACGAGATCTCGCTGTGCTGTGCAGTAAATCACAGAGACGCTACAGAAGTGGTCAGGATTCTGAATACACATCACGTCCTGGCTGGAGGTAATGTATATTCATTATCAGGACATTGCAGTAATGTTAGTGTTTGTGTATGTGGCTGCACATAGGGATATAGCTATATCGCTATCTGCAGTGTAAATGAATGGAGAGAAGTGCATGACGCTGATTGGTCACTGATTGGTCAGCGTCATACACTCCTCTGTACAACACCCACTTGGTCAAAAAGTAAAACACACCCACTTTGGCATTGAGAAACTCATTTAGCATAAAGATAATATAGGTCATAACTCCGTCAAAAATTTTAACGTGCCTACTTGCGTTTTTTGTAGACGTTTAGCAGCAAAATATTTAATAGGGAATAGGGAGAAAGTCAGACTGCAGCCTTTATTCGCAGTAGAACAAAGGGTTGAGTGTGTTGAAATCTAACATGCCATTGGCAATTTCTACTGATATTAGATGTATCTGCCAATATATACAGGTAGCCTAACCGTGATAGTCATCAGATATTTGCAAGAATAAGTTTAGGTGAACATCCTCTTTAAATTTTAAAAAGAGTTATCTAAAAAAATCAACCTCTGTCCATATTCCCAGTTAGACTTTCTTTTTTGAATAAAATACTGGAACAAAAGGGTAACTAAAAAATATGTGTAAAACAAAATTAAATAAAGCAATTTTTTTTTAACTCATCAGCATTCTTGTGAAAATAATCTTTCATGCAATTTATAAATTTTGTACAGAAATCTGAGAAATTACTGTGCACTCATTTATGTAATGGCTCTTTATGTTGTTCCAGATCCAATGCCTTACTTGGCAGATATGTCCCATCAGCAAATTTTAGACATGACACTACTGAACTTGTCCTGAAGTTCATTTAAGCAACATAGCCGTCTTCGTCCAAGCTGCTTGCACACATTTAATGAGATTAAGCTATTCTAAACCTAGCCAGATCCATTCCGGCACGGGGCATGCATTTGTCCAAGTAAACCCTCACTCCGAGTGCCAAAAGCCTTCGAAGCTGGCTCAAGACACTGAACACAATAAGTTGCTTACAATTTGCTTATTAATCAGCTCCTCTAAATAAATACATTAATGCTTAGGATGTAAGCCTTTGAAAGGGGATTATTTTGTCACACTCCAACCAAGGTCTTTACTAGTGTACTAATACAATATTTATGTTCTACATGTGTATGTTGAGGTCATTTTTAAATATTTACATATCACAGTGAAATACACAAAGAACATCGTAAACCTGGGTAATGTCAAATTGGCATTTTTAGATTGAAAAATCAACAAAGAATTAAATCTTGAGGTAGTGGATCACCGACGTATAAAGAAAATAAATTGCCTTGTGATATTGCCAGTTATTTGCAGGCAATGGCAGTGATCGCAAAAATGCCAACATGATGATCTGAAGCCAGCGTGTCAAACTCGAATTATCTCAAGTGCCAATTTAACTGCAAAATCTCACTGAAGAGAGCTGTGTTTGGTTTGTGGAAACGATATACACTCCCATTTAATGATCGATGCTGTTATCTCTACTCTTGCAGTACTCCCCTTTTATGGAGTTTAACTTAGATCCCCTCCATCTTTCCCTAGATTAGTTCCTCATATCCTATTTCTTTTCCCCCTAAACATCAAGTCTTTGCTACCTATTCTGTGGCAAAATTGTTGCATTTTAACAATATCTAATGTTCAATATGACTTTTTAATGCAATGCTCAATTATAGTTTCCTATTAGCATGAATGTTGAAGATGTTTAACCAATGACTTTTCACCCTATGTATAATTTCATAATTTCATAATATTAAAGATGTGAAAATTCAACTAAACTTTTGCTGTACTCTTAATAAAAATTATGAGGGCAAAAAAAACATAAAAAAAGTATTTATAAGGGAATCTGAGCGAATACTTACAATGGGAAACTTTTCCCGCTTTCCTATACCATTTCCGACTTCAAGATGTGGATATGTCACAACTTCAGTCCAGTTTGCACAATTGGGCATATACACTACAGTTCAAACGTTTAGGGTCACTTAGAAATTTCCTTATTTTTGCAAGAAAAGCACAGTTTTTTTCAATGAAGATAACATTAAATTAATCAGAAATACACTCTATACATTGTTAATGTGCTAAATGACTATTCTAGCTGCAAACATCTGGTTTTTAATGCAATATCTACATAGGTGTATAGAGGCCCATTTCCAGCAACCATCACTCCAGTGTTCTAATGGTACATTGTGTTTGCTAACTGTGTTAGAAGGCTAATGGATGATTAGAAAACACTTGAAAACCCTTGTGCAATTATGTTAGCACCGCTGTAAACAGTTTTGCTGTTTAGCGGAGCTATAAAACTGACCTTCCTTTGAGCTAGTTGAGAATCTGGAGCATTACATTTGTGGGTTCGATTAAACTCTCAAAATGGCTAGAAAAAGAGAGCTTTCATGTGAAACTTGACAGTCTATTCTTGTTCTTAGAAATGAAGGCTATTCCATGCGAGAAATTGCCAAGAAACTGAAGATTTCCTACAAAGGTGTGTACTACTCCCTTCAAAAGACAGCACAAACAGGCTCTAATCAGAGTAGAAAGAGAAGTGGGAGGCCCCGCTGCACAACTGAGCAACAAGACAAGTACATTAGAGTCTCTAGTTTGAGAAATAGACGCCTCATAGGTCCTCAACTGGCTGCTTCATTAAATAGTACCCGCAAAACGCTAGTGTCAACGTCTACAGTGAAGAGGCGACTCCGGGATGCTGGCCTTCAGGGCAGAGTGGCAAAGAAAAAGCCATATCTGAGACTGGCTAATAAAAGGAAAAGATTAATATGGGCAAACGCACACAGATATTGGACAGAGGAAGATTGGAAAAAAGTGTTATGCACAGACGAATCAAAGTTTGAGGTGTTTGGATCACACAGAAGAACATTTGTGAGACGCAGAACAACTGAAAAGATGCTGGAAGAGTGCCTGACGACATCTGTCATGCATGGTGGAGGTAATGTGATGGTCTGGGGTTGCTTTGGTGCTGGTAAAGTGGGAGATTTGTACAAGGTAAAAGGGATTTTGAATAAGGCAGGCTATCACTCCATTTTGCACCGCCATGCCATACCCTGTGGACAGCGCTTGATTGGAGCCAATTTCATCCTACAACAGGACAATGACCCAAAGCACACCTCCAAATTATGCAAGAACTATTTAGGGAAGAAGCAGGCAGCTGGTATTCTATCTGTAATGGAGTAGCCAGCGCAGTCACCAGATCTCAACCCCATAGAGCGGTTGAGGGAGCAGCTTGACCGTATGGAACGCAAGAAGTACCCATCAAGCCAATCCAACTTGTGGGAGGGCCTTCTGGAAGCATGGGGTGAAATTTCTCCCAATTACCTCAGCAAATTAACAGCTAGAATGCCAAAGTTCTGCAATGCTGTAGTTGCTGCAAATGGAGCATTCTTTGACGAAAGCAAAGTTTGAAGGAGAAAATTATTATTTGAAGTAAAAATCATTATTTCTAACCTTGTCAATGTCTTGACTATATTTTCTAGTCATTTTGCAACTCATTTGATAAATATAAGTGTGAGTTTTCATGGAAAACACAAAATTCTCTGGGTGACCCCAAACTTTTAGGGCCGACGTTAGCACCCGGCAAACCCGGGCAAGTGCCCTTGAGGGGCCCACCCGACCGCCGGGTGCTTTAGGTCCTGTTCACATGGCGGAATATTTGCAGCGGATTTCACCGCAAAATTCTACCTCCCATTCATTTTAATAGGAGTCGGACGCTTCTTTTTCCCACTAGCTGATTTTGTCAGCTAGCAGGAAAAAAAGAAGCATCCTGCTTGATCTTCGGGCGGATTTCGCCCGAACTTCCTATTGAAGTTGATGGGTGGAGGAATTTTCCTGCAGATGGCAGAAATAATTCCGCTATGGATTTTGCGGCGAGATCCGCCATGTCAACTGACTTTTACGCTGCCATCATGGTTCCTCCAGGAGCGGAATCCCCTTCCATTGCCAACACTCTTGCTGGGGATTCCATTCCTAGAGGGAGCCTCTGTCTAGGAGCAGAATCACCCCCAGAGTGTTGCCAAAGCTCTGGCTGAAGATTCTGCTCCTAGAGGGAGCCCCTGATGTCCCTGTCCATATATGGACAGGGACAACAGGCGCTCCTCCAGGAGAGGAATCACCGGCCAGAGTGTCGGCAACGCTATGGCTGGGGATTCCACTACTAGAGGGAGCCCCAATGGCACTATCTACAGGGAGGGGGGGGGTGTAGCACTAGCTCCAGGGTGGGATGTGTGTGGCGCTATCTTCAGTCGGTGTGGCGCTATCTACAGGAGAGTGTGTGGCACTATCTACAGGAGGTATCTGGCACTATCTACAGGGGTGTGCGTGGCACTATCTACAAGAGGGTGTGTTTGGCACTATCTACAAGGGGCTGTGTGGCACTATCTACAGGGGGTGTGTGTGCCACTTTCTACAGGGGGCTGTGTGGCACTATCTACAGAGGGCACTGTGGCATTATCTACAGGGTGTGTGTGGGGCACTATCTATGGAGGGTACTGTGGCACTATCTACAGAGGGCACTGTGGCATTATCTGCAGAGGCCACTGTGGCATTATCTACAGAGGGCACTGTGGCATTATCTACAGAGGGTACTGTATATATGGGGGCACAAACTGGGGGCCTAACTTCTATATGGGGACATAAACAGGGCCTAACTTCTATATGGGGTCACAAACGGCAGTTTTCTGTCGTTTTACTGCCGCCGTGAATTCCCCCACAAAAACCTGGAGCCGGCCCTGATTTGGTTAATAGCAGTTTAGCCAGGCCTTTCCTCCTGCTCTCCCTTAATCATTGACAGGCGGCTTGTGTCTATACAGCCCAGCGGACTTGTCATTATGATATGCTGTCCTTAAATAGGGCAGGATATTATAGTGACAGATTCGCTTTAGGACTGTAAAAAAAAAAGTAATGAGATAAAAAATAGTCCCAAACAGTACAATAAATACATTAAAAAAAAAACTATTTAACTTAAGTATCAAAATCATATAAACATTGGCATTTTGATAAATTAAACTACATATAAAATACAGTTAATACCATATTTATGACTGGTGAATGCTTTAAGAACAATGGCATTTTTTTAAATTCATTCATAATAAAAATTATTTGAAAGCAGGTTAAAAAACATGGTGGAATTCACTTTTTCTGTATTCATCCATAATATAAAAATAATAGAAAGTAAATATCAACTTGTAGGCACCCTAAAATAGCTCCTAAAAAATTACAACTCGTACACCTCAAATTTTTTTTAAATAAACGCTTAATTTTAACTATATCAGAATTTAGACAAGGAGGCAACTTGATGTTATGGTAGAAATATCATGATAGTGTTGTGATACAACACATTAGTTCATACAGTATACTGTACTACAGTAAGGTTTCACTAACTGACTCTTGTGAGCTGATTGTCATGTAATTTTTTAACTCAATTTGCTAACATTATAGATTAGATTTATTACTATTCCAGAAAACCCCTTTAACATGCCACGAGTTCATCTCCTCTTTTTTGTGTGTATAAAAATGTGTAAATCTTGACAAATGCATCAGTCACATCTCAACACAATGTGACAAATGCAACATGAAGTGTATTTTTATGCTGTTGTGTAGTTTCCCTCCTAAACAGATCTACTGTTTATCCAACAATTTTTTTCAAAAATCATGGCATGTTAACCCCTTCCCGCAAAATGACGTGTCTGGTACGTGGGTATTGCAAGTAACTTACCGCAATCCGACGTACCAGGCATGTTCTGTAGATGAAGCGGGCAATGGAGCTAGTGGGGGCTGTGTAGCACTGTCTACAAGTGGAGGGCTGAGCCGGAGACCAGTGGAGTGAGGGTCGCGCATGCGCGCAGATCTCTCCATTCTGTTGTATGGTTGTAATGGAAACAGCCGAGCAGCTCTTGCTCGGCTGTTTCCGTAACTCCCATTGAACAGAATGGGAAGAGCTGCGCACACGTGTGGCCCTCACTCCACTTGTCTCCGCCTGGATTCTGTGGCCAGTTCCAGAGATATGTGTGGAGGCCAGAGCTGGGACCCGCATCCATCAGACATTTTTGGCATTTCCTGTGGATATGCCATAAATGTCTAAGATGGGAAAACTCCTGTAAGTTGTATGGTCTGCAGAGTACTTGTGAAGGACTGGTGTCTACCATTATATGGTCACTATGTGGTGGTAATATTGGTCTTTGGTTTACTACACACGTTTTACTACACAATTAAGAGTGGTCACATTATTTCAATATAGCTGACGGGTGGGCCCCAATAATTATTTCCTCTGGTGGGCCCAAGGTACTCCAGTCCGACACTGCTTAGGAGTCTTGCTGTGTGTGAAAATAGCAGTTTATGACCACATGTGGGGTATTGCCTTAGTCGTGAGAAATTGCTTTAAAAATGTTGGGCAGTTTTCTCTCTGTATGCCTTGTGAAAATGAAAAAATGCTGATATTCATTTTTACAGCCTAGTTCCAAAAAATTCTGCAAAAGACCTGTTGTCACGAAGCGGGTTAGTGGACCCACTAGGCCGTACCGCCGCAGCGGGGAGGCAGCTGGCCAAACATCAGGACACCCCAGAAATAAAATGTCCCGCACAAGGGTACCTGAATATTCCAGATGGTGGCCGCAGCTCTGGCACAGATGAGATGGGTGCAGCAGATGGCGCCAAACGTTGCGGATTACACAGGAGCCGCAAGTTGCGCCAGACGTGGCGGATTCCTCCGGATGTGGCAGATAACACAGGACGTGGTGGATTCCTCCGGACGTGGCGGATTCCTCGGGACGTGGCAGATGACACAGGACGTGGCGGATTCCTCCGGACGTGGCAGATGACACAGAAAGTAGCGGATTCCTCCGGACGTGGCAGATGACACGGGACGTGGCAGATTCCTCTGGACGTGGCAGATGACACAGGATGTGGCACGACTAGATACTAGGGCAAAGCACGGGAAACAGTAACGGGGAACAAGATACGGGTAACAACAGGAACGGGAAACACTAAGGACCATTTGCAAGACAGACTGGGAAAACTAACAACGCTCAGGCATCGAACTATGGGGCTGGACCCCTCTTATAGCCCAGGGTACTCACGAGTAAAAGGTCGTTCAAGATGTCCGGTGCGCGCGCTGCCCCTTTAAGAGCTGGGACGAGCGTGCGCGCGCACCCTGCGGGCTCCGGCGGAGGTGAGTGGATGCAAGCGCTGGCGTCTCCTGAGGAGGAGGCTGGGGCCAGTGCTTGCCGACTCGTGGCTGCGGCTGTCAGCGGGAGGCTGGAGCTGACAGCCCGCAGCCACGGACATTACACCTGTGGTGTCTAAATGCTCACTATACTCACTAGATAGGTTCCTCAAGGTGTGTACCAAATGGGGTCACTTTTGGGGGGCTCCTACTGTTTTGGCTCCGCAGGGGCTTTTGAAATGTGACATGGCACCCGAAAACCATTCCAGCTAAATTTGAGCTCCAAATGGCGCTCCTTCCCTTCTGAGCCCCGCAGTGTGTCCAAACCGCATTTTATGACGACTTATGGGATTTTGCCATAATTGGGAGAAATTGCTTTTCAAATGTTGGGGTGCTTTTTCTTTGTAAAAATTGAAAATGTCCACATTTTATCAGAAAACATTTAGCCTTTCAATTTCATGGCCTAATTCCACTAAATTCTGCAAAAAAATCTGTGTGGTGAAAATGCTCCCTATGCCCCTAGATTAATTCCTTCAGGGGTGTAGTTTCCCAAATAGGGTACATTTTGGGGGTTTCCACTGATTTGGTCCCGCAGAGGCTTTACAAATGTGACATGGTGCCGCAAACCATTCCAGCAAAATTTGAGCTCCAAAAGCCAAATGGTGCTCCTTCCCTTCTAAGCCCTGCCCACAGCAGTTTATTGGCATATATGGAGTATTGCTCAGAAGAGGTTGCTTTACAAATTTTGGGGTGCTTTTACTCCTTTATTTATTGTGAAAATGGAAAAATCTGAGCTAAAACTACATTTTATTAGAAAGAAAAAGGAGATTTTCATTTTCACGGCCTAATTCCACTAAAGTCAACAAAAAACCAGTGTTGTCAAAATGCTTACTATAACCCTAGATAAATTCCTTGAGGGGTGTAGTTTCCCAAATGGGGTCACTTTTCGGGGTTTTCCCACTGTTTTGTTCCCACAGGGGCTTTGCAAATGTGACATGGCACCCGAAAACCATTGCAGCAAAACTTGAGCTCCAAAAGCCAAATGAGCCCTGCCGTGTGTCCAAACAGCAGTTTATTACCACATATGGGATACTGCTGTAATTGGGAGAAATTGCTTTTCAAATGTTGGGGTGATTTTTGTCCTTTATGCCTTGTAAAAATGTAACATTTCTACGTTTTATTGGAAAGAATTTTGATTTGAATTTTTACGGCCTCATTCCACTAAATTCAGCAAAAAACCTATGGGGTCAAAATGCTCACTATACCCCTTGATAAATTGGAGGGGTGTAGTTTGCCAAATTGTGTCTTTTTGGGAGTGTTTCCATTGTTTTGGCCCCACAAGACCTCTTCAACCCTGACATGGTGCCTAAAAATATATTCTAATAAAAAGAAGGCCCCAAAATCCTCTAGGTGCTCTTTTGCTTCTGAGGCCTGTGTTTCAGTAGACATATGGGAAATGGGAAATAGTAACTATTTTGTGTGGTATTACTATCTGTTTTACAAGCAGATATATTTAAATTTAGAAAAGCGCTAATGTTTGCTAATTTTCTAAAAATTTGGGTATTTTTTACAAATAAATATTGAATTTATCGACCAAATTTTTTCACTAACAAAGTACAATAGGTCACGAGAAAATATTCTCAGAATCGCTTGGATAGGTAAAAGCATTCCGAAGTTATTACCACATAAAGTGACACGTCAGATTTGAAAAAATCGGCTTAGTCTTTAAGGCCAAAACAGGCTGTTTCCGGAAGGGGTTAAGCACGGTATTTGTTGACATTTTCAAAATGAGAGCTCTACTGTATGTCCGTCTACCTTCCAACTGAGTGCAGACAATACAAACCCTCATCTAAATTGCTCAGCGCTAGCGTAAACTATTTTACACGTCATTCACAGTTAGCAACAAACTGAGAACAATATGAAACACAGACTGTCATGTTCTCTCTTCTTCGATGTTAACCCCATCATTCCTGGGGGAGAGGACATTTCCATTCGAAGTGAAGTCTAGGGAAAAAGCTTATCTTTACACCAGTTCATCCACTCCCTCTTGGTTGAACTGGGGTTAAATGTGTGGTAGTCTGAGGAGGAGGGGCACTTATTGTCTATGGCATGTGAAATTAAGAGAGTGATTTTCTCGACCAGCTATAGGCAAATGCAGACACTGAGTCGTTTCTCTTGCAGAACATAATACACAATGCTGAGCACTGTTTTCTTTTTCCCATAAAGTTGCGCTTTATAAACCTTTATGGACAGAACTTAGGCAATGGTACAAGATTTTGGAAATGTAATCCTTTTTTGCTCTCCCCCTCTGTAGACAAACCCTTTTGTGGCTCTGGATAATCCCATTAGGAAATGAGATTTGAATGTGTGTGTATTGTGTCGAGTTATTGATATTCCAAAACAGGCTCATGAGAAAAATGAAAGGGCTTAAATACTACAAAAAGTAGCTGTGTAAGAAAGAAATCTGGAACTTTCATACAGCAGCCAACTCATGCCTTTAGTTTATTACTTAGAAACAAGTTATTACTTCCTCAGCTCCAGCACAGGGGAGATGAAATTCAAAGCTTCTTATATGTTTTCCTATTAAATACCATTACCTGATTAAGTCACATCTAGAAAGTAAAGGAAACCAGCTTAAAAGAAACAGAAAAGTGTGATTAAAGGTTACGGTAACCTACTGTGTAGCCAATGTATTTCTGAAGATCTAATGGTTTACTGTAGAAGTCACGTGAGCATAAGCATCACTCTATTCAATGAGTACATAATAAGGACGTTTAACTCTTTATCGTCCAAGCAGTAACTAAGCTACCACCGTACAACACTTTAGACCACTGCAGAATCAGGCATTTTCCCTTTTTAACTTCACTTGTATATTTTAAAATGATCAACACCAGTCTAACATACCTCTATTATCTAAATCTCTCCTTTTACAAGCTGCAGTGATTTATGTAATAAGTGAGAGCTGCCATGGAGAAACACAGCTCCCTGCCATTGCAACCCTCATAGTCATCTGCAGTAAGGAGAGCCTGTATTCTGTGAATGAAGACAGCAGGGTTGCTGTTGTAGTGTGCTGAAAGGCCATTGTGATAGCCTTTCTGTTCTGAATGAATTAAAAAGCAACTCAGTGTTGAAAGGATACCCCAGTATTCAGAGTAAAATGTAGTCCAAAATGTAGTCCAAAAAAGTTGGAACCCCAACTATGTTCAAAAGATAGAAAATAATGCAGCACAGCACCCTTGCTCATCATGTCCAGGTGATCTGTTCTCCCCTATATTTTTTTGCCCCCGAAAGAGGATCAGATTTTGGCACAAGGGAAAGGAGAAACATTGCCAACGAAATCTTAGGGAATGTTTCCCCTCTCCTTTGTGCCAGGTGTCATAAAAAGTTCAAGTATTTTGCTGACTGTACCAGGACTGTAACATTACCCAAATTGCTCCATTGGCAAGCTAGAGAGATTTGGGTAACAGGAGAGTGAAAACCAAGAAAAAAATTAATTCCCCATAATTGCTCTCATGGCGTTGTCAGCACCTAACAACAATCCCTTTTCTCTATAATTCATTGGCTCTTGTAGTCGGTTGTTAGCACAAGGAGGGCAAAGAATGGATATTTTGTTTCCCTGCAGCTGCTCTCACCTGTTAATACAATAGGTTTCCAGATGTGATATTTCACTGCAATATTTTCGAAGCTAATAAGTCGTAAGTTTGTACGTTTCAAAGCTAATAAGTCGCATGGCGGGGGCCCAAAAGCCACTGGGTGGGAAACACATGTAGATACCAAGTTGGGAAACATTGCTATGATAGTAGGACCATTCCCTATATTTCATATGTAAGGCTTACTAAGCATGCAGACTTTTGTGCCATTAAAATCTAAATAGAAGAAACACAAGTACAGTTGATATTGAGGCATGTCCATGAAAGTAGCCAGAATAAAAACATCCAGTGTTTATTTCACTGTGTGCATTCGGAGAACTTAAACATGGAACCAGGAGCATAACTATAATTCATAGGGCCTAACTGTAAATTCAGAAATGGGCCCCATCATGTTGACAGTGAACTGAACAGTAGTAATGCAAACAGCAGCATAACTACATTTACTTGATCAGCAACCAAAGGATTGATAATGTCATACATTAGATCTTCTACAAGGAGAACCCAGCTAACCTGCAGAAAGTCACATTTCTTGTTTCCCTCAAGCACGAATGATCTCTCTGTACCTAAGTGGGCCCCCTCAACCTCTGAGCCCGTAGCAGATGCCAATGCTGTTATAGATGTAGTTACGCACATGCACAAAACATAATAGTGCTATCATTTATAGTTGAACTTTGTTATTGGCAGTGCAATCTTATTTTTATATGCTTTAAGCGACATTTACAATAGACATTTCTGCATAGCACATGGTTCTCGTGAAAGCAGTCATTAGGAACAATGATGTTCCTCATCTGGCCGGAAGGAAATTACTTTCCAACAACTGTGAAGATCATTGGGGTGGAAATGTTCATGTGATCCCCTCAGGAATGATTTTTCAAACTACTTATCAGGAGGTTTGAAAAATTGCTCCATGTAATCGGATATTAATTGGACAATCCTGTGGGAGGACTAATGAAGGCCCCCTGCTCTACCATCTTAGTACTCCTATCTTTGTACTTTGTACTCCTATCTTTGTACTCCTAAAGAGGTTCTGTAACCACATTATAAGTGCCCTATCTCCTACATAATGTGATCGTTGCTGTAAAGGATCTGCCAGGCACAGCTTCTGTGTCAACGCCCATAGGTAATCAGTCTGCACCTGCTTCTATGTCTGTGAGACTGACTCCATCTTCCACCACTCAGGATGGCAGGCTTAGGAGTGGGAGAGCCTATCACAGCCTGGCCAGACTGAGCTAGCTCCCGCCCTCTGTCTATTTATACCTGCCTTTCCTGTTCCTCCTTGCTTGTGATTCTTCTCGTTTGGCTTCCTGGCCCTGCTGCAGCTTCTTGTACTTTTGTCCCTGCTTCATACTGACCCTGGCTTACTGACTACTCTTCTGCTCTGCGTTTGATACCTCGTACACTCCTGGTTTGACTCGGCTTGTTCACTACTCTCCTGCTCTGCGTTTGGTACCTCGTACACTCCTGGTTTGACTCGGCTCGTTCACCACTCTTGTTGCTCACGGTGTTGCCGTGGGCAACTGCCCCATTTCCCTTAGCTTCTGTGTACCCTTGTCTGTTTGTCCGTCGTGCACTTATTGAGCGTAGGGACTGTCGCCCAGTTGTACCCCGTCGCTTAGGGCGGGTCGTTGCAAGTAGGCAGGGACAGAGTGGCGGGTAGATTAGGGCTCACTTGTCTGTTTCCCTACCCCGATCATTACAGGCGCTGTAATGTAGATAACAGCAGTGGTTTTTTTATTAAGAAAAACGATAAATTTTGACCAAGTTATGACCTATTTTAGATTTATGCTAATGACTTTCTTAATGCCCAACTTGGCGTGTTTTTAGCTTTTGACCAAGTGGGCGTTGAAATGTACATTCATATACTCAGCACATAGTGATCTTGCGAGATCACGCTGTGCTGTCACTTATTCACACATTAACTTTACTGAAGTGTCTTGAGAGTGAATAGACATTGCCTCCAGCCAGGACGCGATGCCTATTAACACTCCCGACACTTCGGTAAAGAGGCTCTGTCACCAGATTATAAGTGCCTATCTCCTACATAATCTGATCGGCGCTGTAATGTAGATAACAACAGTGGTTTTTATTTTTGAAAAACGATCATTTTTGAGCAAGTTATGAGCACTTTTAGATTTATGCTAATTTTTTTCTTAATGACCAACTGGGCGTGTTTTTACTTTTTACCAACTGGGCGTTGTACAGAGGAGTGTATGACGCTGACCAATCAGTGACGAATCAGTGACCAATCAGCGTCATACACTTCTCATTGTTCCAGCCCAGCTTCCTTCACTGCACAATCACACTGTAACAATGGGCTGGAACAATGAGAAGTGTATGACACTGATTGGTACACTCCTCTGTACAACGCTGGAGGCAATGTCTATTCACTCTCAAGACACTTCAGTAAAGTTAATGTGTGAGTAAGTGATGTCGCAAGATCACTATGTGCTGAGTACATGCAGGGACGGCCTTAGGGGTGTGCGAGCTGTGCGAACGCACAGGGCGCTGCCCCCTACAAGCATGTAGGGGGCGCCACTGGGCTCTGCCTCTGTGTTCTGTTCTTAGTTACACATACGGAGTAAATAGCAGCCGAGGAGGAAGCTCCGCCCACAGCACGTCCTGCACGAAGCCTGTGATCCTGTCAGCATGTAGAGATGGTGAGTGTCTGTGTGTATATGTGTGTGTATACAGTATGTGTGTCTGCGTGTATACAGTATGTGTCTGTGTGTATACAGTATGTGTCTCAGTGTGTATACAGTATGTGTCTCTGTGTTTGTATGTGTATATGTTACAGTGTGTGTGTGTGTGTGTGTGTGTATACAGTGTGTGTCTCTGTGTTTGTATGTGTATATGTTAGTGTGTGTGTGTGTGTGTGTGTGTGTGTGTGTGTGTGTGTGTGTGTGTGTGTCTGCATGTGTTTATGTCTCTTTGTGAAAGTGTGTGTTCATAAAACAAAGATATCTGTGCTGCCTCCTACAAACCCTGCTGCCCTCTTTATACCCTGCTGCCCCTTTATACCCTGCTGCCCCTATATATCCCACTGCCCCCTATATATCCTGCTGCCCCTATATATCCTACTGCCCCTATATATCCTGCTGCCCCTATATATCCCGCTACCCCTATATACCCTGATGCCCCCTATATACCCCGCTGCCCCTATATATCCCACTGCCCCTATATATCCCGCTGCCCTATATATCCCACTGCCCCTATATATCCAGCTGCCCCTATATATACCGCTGCCCCTATATATCCTGCTGCCACCATATATCCTGCTGCCCCTATATATCCTGTTGCCCCTATATATCCTGATGCTCCCTATATATCCTGCTGCCCCTATATATCCTGCTGCCCCCTATATATCCTGCTGCCCTTATATACCCTTCTTCCCCTATATACCCTGCTGCCCCTATATATGCTGCTGTCCCTATATACCCTGCTGCCTGCTATATACCCCGCTACCCCCTATATATCCTGCTGCCCCTATATATCCTGCTGCCCCTATATACTCTGCTGCCTCCTATATACCCTGCTGCCCCTATATAAACTGCTGCCACTATATATCCTGCTGCCCTATATATCCTGATGCCCCTATATACCCTGCTGCCCCTAATATACTCTGCTGCCCTTATATATATGCGTGTGTGTGTGTGTGTGTGTGTGTGTGTGTGTGTGTGTGTGTGTGTGTGTGTGTGTGTGTTTATATGTGTCTGTGGGTATATTTATCATCTACGACATTATCTGTGCGTTATCACTGTGTTATCAGCGGTGTTACATAGCACTGCAGGTAACATTTACTGCATTATCTGTATTCAGAAAGTTATCACTGTGTTATATGTGGTGTTACATAGGACTACAGGTAACATCTATGACATTATCTGTACTCCGTTATTACTGTGTGTTATCTGTGGTGTTACATAGGACTGCAGGCAACGTCTACTACATTATCTGTACTCAGTTATTACTGTGTGTTATCTGTGGTGTTACATAGGACTGCAGGTAACGTCTACTACATTATCTGTACTCCGTTATCACTGTGTGTTATCTGTGGTGTTACATAGAGCTGCACATGAAATCTACGACATTATCTGTACTGGGTATATATGGGTCTGTTTGTGAATGTGTCTTTGTGCTTGTATATATGTGCCTTTTATGTATTTGTATACGTCCCTGTCTGTGTACGTATCTGTGTATTTATCTGACGCTGTAAAAGTTAAAAAAAAACCTTTTCCCATTTTTTTCCCTAAAGCAATGTTAAAAAAACAAAAAATTAACATAATTGGTATCGCCACATCTATAAAAGATAAAAGTCGGAACTATTACAATATAACGTTATTTAACCCACTCGGTGAACAAATTGCTTTTTTTGTGGCACCTTAGCTCTCAAAAATTTTTTTATAAAAAGTGATCAAGAAGTCGCATGTACCCCAAAATGGTACTAATAAAAACTAGAGCTCGTCCTGCAAAAAATAAGCCATTAAACCGCTAAATCGACAGAAAAATAAAAAAGGTATAGGTCTCAGAATGTGGCGACAAAAAAAATTGGTATCTCCATAATCGTATTGATACAAAGAATAAAGTCAAAATGTAGTTTTTATCACACGATGTATGTCATAAATGCGAAACCCAATAAACAAAGGTGGAATTGCTGTTTTTTTCCCATTCCACCCCACAAATGTTTTTTTTTCAATTTCCCAGTACATTATATGGCACATTAAATAATGCTGTGAAAAACTACAACTAATCCTGCAAAAAAACAAGACCTCATATGGTTATGTCAACAGAAAAATAAAAAAGTTATGGCTTTTGGAAGGCAGGAAGGAAAAAAAATAAAATTTAAATCTGAAAAATGGCTGCGTCTCCAAGCGGTTAAGGGGTACACAAGGCTCATTAATGTGAGTGTGGAGTGAAGTCTAACCCATCTGGACCAATTTTACAGAAGAGTTACTGTAATATAAAATTGATGGAAAAGTGAATGCTGGCTATTATAGTAAAGTGTCAGAACATAGAGTTCATCACAGCGTGCTGCGTTTGGGGCTGCATAGCCACAGACTGCTCAGAGTGCCCATTCTGTATCCTCTCCACCACTGAAAGCACTTACAATGGGCACGAGAGCATCAGAATTGGACCATGGAGCAATAGAAGAAGTTGGCCTGGTCTAATGATTGATGTTTTCTTTTACATCATGTGGACGGCCGGGTTGATGTGTGTCGCTCAATTAAGGAAGAAGTGGCAACAAGATGCAATATGGGAAAATGGCAAGCCGACAGAGGCAGACTGATAGTCTGGGCAATGATCTGCTGCGTGACATCAAGTCCTGACACTCATGTAAATGTTGCTTTGATATATACCTACCTAAACATTATTGCAAACCAAGTAGACCTTGTGAAGTCCATGCTTCGACGGGTCAGAGTGGTTTTTGTGGCACAAATGGGACCTATACAATGCAGATGGTTGTAATGTTAAGGTTAATGGTGTACATACAAGCACGGATTGTACTGTGTTTTTTGGTTTTTTTTGTGTTTAAAATTAAAGCTTATGACAGAAGTCCACAGGACACACTTAACTGGACAGGTGGGAGACTCACAATTTTAGAGAACTACAAAGGCCTTTATTCACAGTTTGGACTAACATGAAAGCTTTTGTGAAATTACAAAAATACTCTTCCACTCCAGAACATCATGAATTATGCCTGTGTATTCTGTCTAGATATTAACATTTGCTCACCATAGCCACGTTTATAAATTGTTCCTACCTTCATAACAATAACCCTGTAATAAAATTACGATGACATCATTTACTGCCTGTGATAGTACAGTAATTAACTTCTGAAATTTGATATGGACTCTATCTTCTTGAGCCTGCTTTCTCAGGGCTTTCTTTTTTATTTATGTATATCACACGACATGAATGGTTCAGAAAAACAGCTCACACAGGTGCCCACTCAATCTCCACACATGTAAAATCTCCAAGCTATAGGTTAAAGGCCCAGGCCAATGATCGGGGCAAATATTAACGCTTATTCCCGATCATTGCCCTGTGTAAACTGGGCAACGATCAGCTGATGAACGAGCAAACACTCCTTCATCGGCTGATTTGCTCTTTTATGCAGAATTAAAAATCATCATTGTCAGCAGCTCATCTCCCTGTGTAATCAGGGAAATGTGCTGCCGACATGATGAAAACGTATGGGGATGAGCGATCGCAGTAGCGAGCGCTTGTCCCTATACATCTCCAATTATTGCTCCGTGTGATAGGAGCTAACAAGCGCCGATCAATGAGCTGTCTCGTTGATCGGCGCTCGTTTAAACAGCCCATGTCGAGCCATGTAATAGTACCTTAAGTGTACCCCTAGCAAAAAAATGACAACTACCAAATTCTCCTCAATTTCCATGTGCAGTTTCTGTGTGAAGCTGTTTTGTTCGAAGCTCAGCTATTTGCTATACAGACACCTTCTGCCTCCTAATTTGGAAGCAGGAAGTTTTTGTAGTATTAAAAATCTTGATGGAGGGACTCAGTCCTCCCTCAGTTCTCTGGGCTAGGCTTAGTAACCCCAACTCCTTCCTCTTCTCCTTTCTCTGTCAGTCAGAGTATGAGTTCCTTCTTGTTGTCACACCCTAGAGACAATGAACTGGTAAACTATGACATAACTGTACGAAAAGACATGTAGTGAAGATTCTCCTCTTACAGTGTCTGTAGAAATCTGTTACACCGCTTGTGGTTCTCAAGACCAGAACACCATACAATCGCTATCACATGGGTGAGGCACGCCTCAATACTGACAGAAAACAAAAGTTACTAGTGGATGAGCAGAACCAATCACTGAAGGTAGTAGAAGATGGAGACGATGCATGAATTAAGTGGATGGCAGATGAATAGCATGTAAGCAGATAACAGATGAATAGACAGTGGACAAGAAAAAACAGCACTCACCCTATATGAGTACTATACCACAGCAGGGTAAGACAACAGCTTGCAGCAGGCCAAACACATAGGAAAGGCAAATAACACAGTGGAACTACTGATTCCAGAATACACATAAATAACTATACAAAAACTAGATCTCTCAGAGGACCCACAGTACAAACAAACACATAGACAAGAACATGATCACCAACTAGAATCTGGAAAGAGTTTAGCACATGCCAGAAACAGTATAACCAGCACCTGAGTAATCGAGGCCTGAAGTGTATATAAGCTCAAGAAAAGTACGCTGCCCTAATTAACCAGGCAAAGCCAAATGATGACCAAATCCAGACCAAACGCATTGCCTAGCAACACCCAAACACAGAGATAACAGAAATCATTGCACAGCAGCAGTCCTAATGCTAATCGTAAAAGTATCACAGTTTCTTCAATACATCCTCTCAAAGGCAGTAAAGAGAAAACAGGTTTGATGTAGGATTTTTATCAAAAAACATAAACACTTTTGTATATCCTGTGGCACAATGTCTGATGTTATAGTCACTGAAAGTCAACTTTAAATGTAATTATTTCATTAGAAGCGACAATGTAAATCCTCCCAAACTCAAACAATTTTTTAGAAATCCATACAGTGAAGGAAATAAGTATTTGATCCCTTGCTGATTTTGTAAGTTTGCCCACTGTCAAAGACATGAACAGTCTAGAATTTTTAGGCTAGGTTAATTTTACCAGTGAGAGATAGATTATATTTAAAAAAAAACTGAAAATCACATTGTCAAAATTATATATATTTATTTGCTTTGTCCACAGAGAATAAGTATTTGATCCCTTTGGCAAACAAGACTTAATGCTTGGTGGCAAAACCCTTGTTGGCAAGCACAGCAGTCAGACGTTTTTTGTAGTTGATGATGAGGTTTGCACACATGTTAGATGGAATTTTGGCCCACTCCTCTTTGCAGATCATCTGTAAATCATTAAGATTTCGAGGCTGTCGCTTGGCAACTCGGATCTTCAGCTCCCTCCATAAGTTTTCGATGGGATTAAGGTCTGGAGACTGGCTAGGCCACTCCATGACCTTAATGTGCTTCTTTTTGAGCCACTCCTTTGATGCCTTAGCTGTATGTTTCGGGTCATTGTTGTGCTGGAAGACCCAGCCACGAGCCATTTTTAATGTCCTGGTGGAGGGAAGGAGGTTGTCACTCAGGATTTGACGGTACATGGCTCCATCCATTCTCCCATTGATGCGGTGAAGTAGTCCTGTGCCCTTAGCAGAGAAACACCCACAAAACATAATGTTTCCACCTCCATTCTTGACAGTGGGGACGGTGTTCTTTGGGTCATAGGCAGCATTTCTCTTCCTCCAAACACGGCGAGTTGAGTTAATGCCAAAGAGCTCAATTTTAGTCTCATCTGACCACAACACCTTCTCCCAATCACTCTCAGAATCATCCATATTTTCATTTGCAAACTTCAGACGGGCCTGTACATGTGCCTTCTTGAGGAATGCATGCTTTTTTTTAACATAGATGATTTAAACCCCTATCTCTTTTTGGCAGTCTCATGTTGTGCAAGTAGTGATTGTATATGGACTGTTATCTCACCAGTACACCACCATTCAGTTATTCAGTGCTGTTAGCATTTGCAGCCAGTCTCATATCATTTAACACCCTGCATTCAGGGGTCACCATGGAGGATAATGGATTCCTACTATCCCTACAGAAATTCCATAGTCCAATCACCCTCAAAAGGGCGTTCTGCATCAGCTACCTATTACTAACATGTCCCTGTATTCCATTTCAATTCTTCCTAGCCTCTCCTACATGTTTCACCCTACATTCAGGGATCATCAGGGAGAGTTTGACTAAATGTATTATTTCAATGCAGGTGCAGTGCAATGGCCAATATCCTGAGTGCTGAATCACATACAACGTCCTGAAGACTGCCCGATGTAAGTATTTTGTATGTGCTGAGAATGCTGAGTGGACCTGGAGTAGAGAAGTGAAGAGGAGCCGTGAGTTGAGCATACATATTTTGACAATTTTTTTTATTTATTTATTTATTTTCTGATGGCGGGTAGTCTGATGGGGGCAAAGTACGGGTTCTGGCACGGGCTTCTACAGAGTAAAATCTATGCCATCTAGATATAAGTGGCATTTTCCAGTAATAGCATCGACATGTACACGTGTCAAGATTTGGAATTAATAGCATGTGTAAAGAACAATTTACATATTTACATATTTCCATTAAAAATACATATTTGGGGCATGTCTTATTCCTTGGTTTTCATTCAGTAGTTTTCATTTATTTATTATAATGGGGAAAATAACCTCAGCTGTAAGCTTCAAAACCATTTACTTTAACTTTCATGTGGTACCATGAAGTTTTTCTCATATAAAAAGTAAAATCATACATTTCATCCCCAAGATTTTCCTCAACTGTGCCCCAGGTCTTCCATGTTGTAATGGAAGTTATGTTACATAATGCTTAAAAATATATGCATCATATTTACATAAACAAATAGAAAGCTATAAGGGGTTTTCCTAAAATACATAATCTGTCGTTTTTCTTTTTTTATAACTGCCATTAAATTTAAAGGCTACTTAAACCTTTGAAAAATATTTTTTTTAAATAAAACATTACTGTGTTTGGTGCAACTTTGTAGTTACTTTTTATTAAAAAATATTTTAACTTTTTCAGATACAGCTGCTTTGTATCTGTCAGAGACACGCAGGACCCGCTGTCATTGAACCCGTCAGTGCCGCTGACCTGACTGATTGAGGTCTCAGCGCAAGATACAGCTGCTGTGTATCTAGGCTACAAAGCAGCTGTATCTGAAAAAGTTAAAATAATTTTTAATAAAAAGCAATTACAGAGTTGCACCAAACACACTGATACACTGTTTTATTTTATATATATATATATATATATATATATATATATATATATATATATATATATATATATATATATATATATATATCTGAGTATATATAATCTATATATATATATGTATATACATATAAAAAAATTTTTATAGAAAGTGACTGCTCATGCATGAACAGAGACCTAATGCATGTTACATAGTTAAATAGTTGATAAGGTTGAAAAAAAAAAAACACAGGTCCATCAAGTCCAACCTATTAACCATGTTGATCCAGAAGGCAAAAACAAACATGCGTTGGATGCCAATCACCTCATTAGTGAAAAAAATCCTCCCCGACTCCAAATCTGGCAATTAGAATAAATCCAAGGATCAACTGCCTCTCCAGAATATAGTATTTATAACCTGTAATATTATATTTTTCAAGAAAGGCATCCAGGCCCTCTTTGAACATGCTCAATGAATAAACCATCAGAACATCCTGTGACAGATAGTTCCATAGTCTCACCGTTGTCACATTAAAGAATCCCTGTCTTTGATGATGGATGCCCTCTTGTCATTGTTACAGGCTTAAGTGTAACAAGATTATTAGAAAGATCTCTCTCCTGTCCGGTTATATATTTGTACACTGTAAATAGATCGCCCCTAAACCGTCTTTTTTCTAAACGGAATATTCCCAAGTTTGATAACCTTTCTTGGCACAATTCATTCATTCCCTTAATTACCTTGGTTGCCCTTCTTCGCACCCTGTTCTAGTTTAGCCATGTCCTTCTTATACACAGGTGCTGCAAATTGTACACAATATTCCATGTGTGGTTTGACTAGTAATATGTATAGAGGCAAAACTATGTTCCTGTCATGAGTATCTAGGACTTTTTTGATGCATCCCATGATTTTGTTTGCCTTTGCAGCAGTTGCCAGGCACTGGTTGCTAAAGCTAAATTTACTGTCCCTCAAAATCCCCAAGTCTTTTTCAGTAGCAGTTTTACGTAGTGTTTTACCATTTAATGAATAATTGTAAAATTTGTTTTCTCGGCCCAAGTGCATAAATTTACATTTATCCACATTAAACTTTATTTGCCATATCTCTGTCCAAATCCCGTGGTCAGGGATGGATTTCTGGTCACTGACGATGTCGCTCCCGCCGCCATTCTCGGGTGTCTGGCAGCCTAGTCGTTCGATAGGACGGTGGTCCCGCAGGGTCAGTCAGACCCGTGCGGTTCCTGAGGCATCGCAGATGGTGTTTCCGGTGCCGTTTGTTCCCATGCCTGCTGTGAGTGGTGAATTTAATTTTACTGGGGCTTGGGGGACGAGCAAGAGTGCGGATATTGTCCCGGCCCTTTAGGCCCAATTGTCTCGTTCGGAATCTGGTTTTCCAGTTCCCCTTCCCACTCTTGGTACGGCCACCAAGGCGCCTGCACCAAGGGCAGGAGTTCATAAAGAAGCCTTCTTTTTGGGATTAGCCCTCGGGGTTATCATTTCAATGAGGACATAATATCGCAAACTTGGGAAAACAAGTATGTTGATATTTGGTCACTTGTGTCCGTTGATTAGCATACAATTGACAAGGAGCGCCGACAATATGCCGAGAAGCCCATTGAAAACCCAAGGTTGCTAGGACTATGGGCAACTGGCTGCAGGCCTTTGCAGTTCTGGGTTGCATTATACGTCCATGGGGTGTTCCATATCTTGCCATTTTTCGAGTTGTTTGGCTCTTTTCTGGAATGGGTGAGATATAAAACAGGGTCCCGTTTTGCCATACACTACTTGGATGACTTCTTTTTTTTTTGCCCCAGTGATAGCAGTCAGTGTACATTTTTGTTGGATACATTTTGTTTCTTTATGGAACGTTTCGGGGTTCCCTATCAGAGAAAAAGACAGATGGTCCTGTACATATTCTGTTGTTGTTGTTTCTAGGAATCTATATAGATTCCTTTCAGATGGTATTTCTATTGCCCAGGGATAAATTGGAAAAGCTGTTGGGTTTGGTCACTGTTCCTCAGTCTCCTATTCTTTACCTGTAGGATTATGACCATGGACCGGGTTTTTTCCCAGCGTTTGTCCTTGGCGATGCGCGGTGCAAAAAGACCAGAACACCGCATTAGGGTAACGAACTCGTTGAAGTCGGATCTGAAGGTTTGGGGTGAATTTTTGTGTCCCTTTAATGGCCACAGTTTATGGCAGTTCCAGGAGGTATCTAACATTGAGGTGTCGTTATTTACTGACGCACCAGATTCGTGGGTTTCGGCACTAATCCTGGGACATGATTGGTGTGCGAAGCCTTACCGGCTTTGTGGAGAACTGGGGGCCTTTGTCGCAATTTGACGCTACTTGAGTCGTTCCCTATTGTAGTGGGAACGACTGTGGGGGTCTTAGCTCAGTTCTCAGTGAGTATGTTTCTGGACAGATAATTTGAGTGTGGTGCATTGCATGAAAAACCTCTCCTCTTCTTCCCTTGTCTTGCGTTGTTTGGAATTCAACATATGGTTCTATTACTCTCATGTTCCGGATATTGTGAACGTAGTTGCTAATTCCCTTTCCCGTTTTCATTGGCAGGAGTTCCGGGACCTATTGCCGGGGGCGGCTCTGGAGGGGACTATATGCCCCCAGTTGCTGTGGAAGTTGGTGCAGATCGGCTGATGCCGCTATTGGGTTCTTCAGTGTGGGACTTGCGGGGGTGGGCTTGCCTGAGACGGAGGTTCAGAGGATTGGGCACTGGAAATCTGCTTGTTTTGCCAGTTATGTTCATCCAGAGCTTTTTACTTTTTCCTTTGTTTTCCAGATTCCCTTTTGCTTGTTTCTTGGGCCACCCTTATATATTCTAGGCGGCCCAATGGGCAGAATGTCCACCCGGTGGGAAGTGCCTTGGATTCCGGAATGTGGATGTCTCCTGGAGGGGTATTCAGGTATTAAGCTGGTTACAAGTTCTGCCTTAAGCCATTGACATTAGGGGTCCAGTCTCCGGTTATTTTAGTTGTTCACGCCAGAGGGAATGACGTCTGTTTTCTCAGGGTGGCAGAATTGATTATCCTCATGCGAGCTGATGTTGAGCGCATGATGAAATTTTTTAACCGATTCCCGACCGCCGGCTGTATATAAACGTCTGGTGGTCGATCTCCTTAAAACCTGCGCCATAGCAGATACACGGCGCAGGTTTTAGTTGGCTGCCCGAGCGATCGGGCAGCTGAATGTCGGGTACCCGTAAGTCAGTGACTGCTGGAGACCCTGTTACAGTGGAAAAATAAGGTGTAAAAGATAAAGTCCCCCAAACGTCTTTTCTGACCTTTGAGGGACCGGCCACAATAATAAAAATAATGTAATTTAAATAAAGTGCAACAAAACTAAATAACAAATACATATAAAATACCCACCCAGAAAAAACGTTTGCCTGCCAATCATTGTCGTAATGCTAGTCTTGACCCATTTACCCTAAAATAGAGATATAATATATCAAAATTTACATTAGACAATGACGATCACAAATAAAAGGTCTATTTTAGGGTGAAATTATATTATTACCAGAAACAAAATTAGCTGATAAGTAAGAAAGCATATTTTTTTGCTATTATTTCAAAACTTTAAGCATAGAAATTCTAAAATAGTAAAAACGATGTGTATAAAAATTACAAAATAAGAAACTTGCATTGTCTATGAAAAAGAAAACATTTCAAAAGTCATGTCGCTAGCCTAACAAATAAAAAAGCTATAGCCGTTTAACTAACGCATGCTAAAAATGGCTAAACATTGTATGGTCATGAAGGCTCAAAATAGTCCGGTCCTGAACTGGTTAAGAATGTAGTCTTGGGATGGTCCGAGATGGTCCCAGGGGTGGCTTGGCATGGTGCTTGTGATGCAAGTGCAGTGGATAGGCCCCGGAGGACTATTAATGCTAGGTTGGCTCGTTTTGTGCATTCTAAGTCAGGAGTGGGAGTTCGCCACAAGGAGCTTGAGGGCGATAATCGCCGACTGATGAGACCGGATGGTGTGCGCTTGAACAAGATAGGTCTAAATGTTTTTCTGTCCGGCTTAAAAGATGGAGTGGAACAGTCGTTGTTTTTGTTGGGTGGGGGTCAGAGCTTCGTGTAGGGGTACACTGGCTCCTCCATGGAGGTCAGTTATTGAGAAAATTACGGGAATTTGAAGGGGGACTTGCCCACTAGGAGGCTGGTGGCTGGCAAACTGCTTTGTTGAGGAAAATAATAATAATAATTTTTAAATATTATTATAAAAAAAATTATAATAAAGCTGTGACTGACCCCTGTCCAACAAAAAAGTTATAAGCGTGTTGTGTGTTTATTTCATGGAGGGAGAGCGGGAAGGGCAAAATTACCAGGTGGTTATTATGATCTCAGCAGTTTAATGGAGATTTAATTTATCCATTATCTTGTCACCTGTCATTTGATCTTCCTGTGTAAATACAGTAGAGAAGAAGGTGTTTAATAGATAGGACTTTTTCTCATCCTCCTCCACCATTATACCCAGATTATTTTTGAGAGGGCCAACACTTTAAGTTTTCAGTTTCTTATTATTTATGTATTTGAAAAATATTTTTGTCTTATTTCTACTTTCTTTGACAATGAGTCTCTCTGTTTCAATCATTGCTGCCTTTATATGTCTTTTACTCAACCTATTTTTTTCTTTATGGAGAAAGACCATGTATGGGATTTGGTTTGGGCTGTGAATGCTCTATTCTCAAGATCAGTGGGAGCTTAGCAGTCCACCACCGATCTAAATGTACTGATTTATGATTGACAGTCTTTTTTGGGGACAGTCCTTTTAGGCTTGCAGTTACAAGTACAGAGAATGAAAACCACATAATGAATTAATACTTTGACCTGCAGAGTTTTCACTCTAAAGGCTGACAAACGTAATTTATATTTAGACCTGAATTAAGTCATATATGTTCATATTAAACAATTAAACAATTTGAGTACTTTGCTTGTGATTTTGGAGGTAACAATTTACAATGTAATATTTATCCTGGTGGTATTTATAGTTTCTATAGTACCCATAACTACATATTAGCCAATGCTGATCACTTCTGCAATACAATGCTGGCATTTAAGTAAAGATTGCATTATGACATTGCATACACATATGTTCTTATTCCACAGAGCAATGCCAAATCAGTCACAGCTGAGATAAATGCCTAGGGATCTGCAAACACACTAACTAGGGTGTGAGATAATTGGGAATCATTAATGATTTGCACTGCAAGTTGTATTCTAATACACACGAAAATATAAATTTATGCATGTACAAGTATTTATGTAACATAATTGTGACCTATTGCACAAACTTATTAACTATCTCCACTTTTACATGGATATTTTTGTAGGGATTTCTAACAAAAAAGTATAATAACATCCAGAGATTGTGGTGCAGGTCAGTAATTGCAGATAAACACATCACAGTAAGGAGTTAGGACAAACCGTTAAATTGAACTCAGTAATACGGCAGTGTGCAGTAAGCTGCTAAGCTCCCCCTTGTGGTGGCAGCCAGAATGCATTTTTTTAATTCTGTATATGCCTTGGATTTAGAGCTTTGTACCAGTAAGATGGATCTTATTTCTATTAAGATATATTAAGAAAATATTCATTATAAAAAGGACGTGTGTTAAAAGGTGGATGTTCTCTTTAAGCATACTTGTAGAGTTATATGACAATGTATTATATATGTTTTATATAAAATATCTAGATTTGGGTACATTATGTTTATTATTATACATTTTCTAGTACATTGGGTCATTCAGTCAACTTATATGTAAAATTTAGGTCAACAGGACTTAAGAAGGTATAAAATAATAGTGCCAATGCAAGCTTTAAAATCAGATCAGCAGACATTGAAATGACTTAGGAGAGAAATGGAGGGATTGAGTGTCAGGAGAAGGTAGTGACCCTATTTTTTTGGGTGAGACATTACAGCTATATTGCTGGACCTCACAGTTTGTTCTCTACTGTATGTTAACTATATAAAACATAATAAACTGGGGCAGATTTACTAATACTGTCTAAGTTTTAAATAAGGCAGTCAGAAATCTATGCGCAAATTTGTAGTGGTATATACTGTATGATAAATTGTGGCGCATATAGTTATACATGCTAAACACTTTTCTCTTCCTTATACCACCTAATAGTTTGCTTAGTTTTTGCCAAATTTTGGTGCATCTTTGGCGAACTGTATCACATTTAACGGTATCACACGTCTCTTTTCACTAGACCACATCCCCTTTCAGGCTTAGCCATGTCGATCATGTCGAAAAAAGTGTCTAAGACAGTTAATTATTGTGGCACACAGCATGTATACCAGAATTCTGGCTAAAGTCTGGCACATTTTAAATAGTAAATCTGCCGTATTGTATTCATGGAAAGCACATACAGGTATGTAGAGTATGTAATAAAGGCCCTGCTCTGGATACTGGAATTAAAAGGTCTTTATTTCCATTGTCCAGTTTATTTAGAATTGTGTATTCAGTAACTTCAGTAACTATCAGTTAAGTCTTGATTCGAAAATATAATCTGTAGTCGTCTATTATAGGGTATAGGAGAATCAGGATTTTATAACAATGTTTTTTTAATTAACAAATGATTCAATTTAGGATTCAATGAGGCACAACTGGCTTTTTTGTGTGTGGCCACAGCTGGATACTCGGCCAGTAACTTCCTCTTCTAACATAAGCTTGATGTCTAGTGTTTCCTTTAATTATTATTTTCTTTCCCAATGGTAGGTAACCACGACTGCAAGCTGTACTTCAGAAACCTCAATAAAGGAGCTATGATACCACGATAGCTTCAAAAATAAACGGGACTTCCTACTCCACCATGAAAAGGCCCACCCATTACAAATGATAGCCTTCTGTAAAATTAGCCAACACAAGCCGCTGTTGTCTGGTATAGTTGTTCATGCATTAGGATATACAGCTCTAAACATATTTAGGAAAAAAAGCAGGACCTACTAAATTATCATGTCAAGAGCATGTAACGTAAGAATCTAAGACTAGTGCCTCCATTATACTGTGATATTATAAAACTGAAGTTTGTTTCACAGAAATTTCTGATGTCTTACCACAGAAAGCTGTGCAGTACAAAATGTAGATCACAGCCCCCAAGCTGTTGGCAGCTGCAGATTCTTTTGTGCACTAGTGACCCAGAGGATGTCTTGAATTACTAGACTTTGGTATTAGGGTCAAAGTCTTATTAATTGGTTACATATTTAATAAGCATTTTCCCCTTTTAATACTCAGTCTGGCTCAAGACCATTTATTGTATTTGAAAGAGGCTTGTGACCTCTGATCCGATATGTGTGGGGAGCTGTCAGACAACACAGGGCATCTTTTATTTGGGGCAGCAAGATTGGCCATTGGTCATGTTGGATTTTCATGCTAATCTTATTGTTTTTTCTCCTAGAATACAAGGCCAAGATGGGTCTAGTAGTCACTCTTCATCCTTATCCATAGGTGACCCAAACAATCATGGTCAAGGAGTTCAAGGGTAAAAGCTGCCAGCCAGAGCAATTATCTTAAGTACACAAGTACCTGCACACTTTTTGGACCCTAGCCACGTACTAAAGTTATTATGTTGTCGGTATTTGATGAATAAAAATAAGAGTAATATGTTGATAAATATGAAGTATGAACTTTATATTTTTGTTGTTGCTGGTTAATATGTGAGTCTTTGGTGTGAAGCTTTAGAGGGGGGTTGATAATTTATTACACTACTTATAACTGAACTTTTGGTGTCGGTTGGGGTTACTCTTTCATTGAAATTTCAAACAGCCCTAAGTAAATATTGAAATAAAGTCATACTTATATCTATATGTTTAAAGTCTGCAGTGCACAGCATACACAATGGTTAAATAATCCTGCTAAAACCTTTCATAGAGTTAACTTTATGTCTTGTCATGGGTGTAACAGTAGCCATTCCTCTTTCAAAAATTGTAGTAACTTGTACTAAGCTGCCCTCTACTTCTAAGCCATGCGGTGTATGCTCACTTTCCCTGGAAGAGAAAATGAAGCATAAAAGTCTGTGGAAAATCAATAGAGCTTTGGGATCTTTTGCTTAGTCTCGACAGACTTTGAAGGACTGAGTCTGGGTGAAGCACTCAGCAGAGCTCTTCGGAGGAGTCTTGACTATAGGACCTTTTGTTACCAATGCATTTGGGAAAATGATTCAAAAAGAGTTTTGTTTTTCTATTTTTATATCTATACACACACTTCCCTTTAACAATATATAGAGAAAGATCAGCAGCACTGGACGGACAAATTGCGTGGGTGCACGCGTCTTGTGTCGCAGTCCAATGACCCTACAATGTAACAAACAAAATAGAGAATGAGTCAGCACTACCAAATAAATGAATAGTGATCCTGTTTAATTCCACATGAAACGTTTCAGCTCAGTGTGAGCCTTTCTCAAGCATGGCCTCTTTCACACGTCAGTATTCTGGTCAGTAATTTGCTTCAGTATTTGGAAGCCAAAACCAGTAGTGGAACATGAACAGAGAAAACGTATCATGGAAATATTTGCACCATGTGGACGCACTCCTGGTTTTGGCTTCCAAATACTGAAGTAAAATACTGACCAGCATACTGACGTGTGCATGAGGCCTTAACGGTGATGATTTATTGAGAATGGAGTGTGAATATACTGTTGAAGTATTGTGCACTATGCAGTTTAAACTTCATGTTGATTTATATATATTTTTTTATATATACTTTACCAGTGTTTCAATGCATCTGACATGTGAACAGCTCTCTGCTCAAAGATGTTGTAAAGTCTCACTCTCAGCAAGATATGCCAGCACTTTCTGAAGATCCAATCAGCAGCTGAGTTATAAGCAACCAATGAGCTGCCTTGTCTCTCTATCTGTCTGTATCTGGGGAAACTCCTACTGCTTTTGTTATTAAACTAAAGATGTATGGTCAATGGTAAAGTCTCCAATTTTCTTTAAAAAAAAAAAAGATATTTACAAGAAAAAAATATGTATGTTTTCATCTTGTGGAACTGCTGACAACTCACTGCATCCTAACATACCATTTTATTGGTTTACTTATACATCCTTAGAGGGTTTTTTCCAGTAAAGTAAAGGTGGCCATCCAATTTCAATGGGAGCGGCTGAACATGTAATGTGTATGGCGGTGTCCCAACTCTCCCCCGACGGTAGATGTTGGGGGAGAGAAGGGTGGGGCATGTTGGAATTCAACATGCCCGATCTTTTTGTTTGCAAGGAGATAAGCCACTGCCAGAGGCTCGGTTCGGTGTATGGGGGAGTGGGGAGAATCAGACCATACATGACCAACTTAAGTGATGGCGTATCACTAGGCTATGCCATCACTTGCTGATCGGTCCACTGTGCAGGAGAAATGCTAAAGGGACCTCAGTCCATTCGTTTTCCAGATCGGTAGAGGTCCCATTATGACAAAGAATTACATTTTCTTCTGCTACTTCTTCTAATGTTCTGCCTTTGTGTCAGTCCTCACTGTAATTCTAATATTCAGTTCATGAATGAAGACAATCAGGATGAACAGTGCTCTAGGTCCCTGCCAGATATCTATTTTTATTCCAGTTTTGAGTAGAATAAACATGATAATTTTTTTACTAAAATGTATCATCAGTAAGAACTTGTAACTACAATATATTGGACCCCTGGAGTAGGTCCTTAGCTCAAAATAATCTTTTATCAGGTGAACATAAGGGTCAGATATTATTTTTTAATTGAATTTGAATAATCCGAATTACAAGACTCTGAGTATATATTACTTTTTATTTACAGCTATATCACATAATCAGTATTTCTCTATGCAATTTATGAAAGCTTTTGATTGCTGAAATAAGATAATTTAATTATAAGAACCCATGCACTCATTTAATATGAAATCTGCAGAACACTTGTGTCTCTATGGTTGACAAATTCTGAAAATAGTAATATGATCAGGACTAATCCTGATAATCTTGTGCATCAAGAGTCTGAGCAAAAATAAGCATTATTAATTAAAGATTTCTAGTGGCGTAAAGGAGGACCGTCCAAGTAAACCGGAACTCAGGGCTATTGTGATATGGCCTGGATATGGATGTAGGATATATTATATGAGCATTCATTAATAGGTTAACATGTTGATGTTTGAAATCACTGTTCTAAGTAACATGTTGACCTCCACAATAAAGTCGTTATTCTTTCTGCCTGAGTTATTACTCAGTCTTGTGTATATTAACCTGCTGTAACATATGTTAATCTCTACACAGCAGTCACACTGTGAAAGCTCATTATTGGGGTTAAAATATAGGCCACAGTTCCTTAAAGAAAAGCCTGATACCACTAACCAGACGTTATCTATGTAACAAGTTAATTAGAAATTCATTGGTGTGACGTGGGCAAATGTGATGCTTAACTGGATGCCACATGGCGAGTCCTACTTAAACAATAGATAGCCCTTTTTATCTTTACATGAGAAAAAGATGACTTTATATTGATTTTTTCTTTCTATTAAAGCTGGTTAAAACAAGATATCATATAACTAGGTGAACGGAGCACTTGATTTCACTAGATAAATTGACCCAGCAAATCCTGGAGAGACTTAATTCAGGAATTTGGAAATTATTTGCAGAAATAATTAAATTTTATTTTTAAATAATTAAATGTAGGCTTGAAATAATAATATACTGTATGCTGTGATCAAGTAGCTGCATAAAGTATATATACCTTTAGGGTGGCTTCAGATGCAGCGTTTTCAGGAAAAATTCTATTTTTTTGTGGCGTTTTTTCGCCACTTTTTTGTGGCAAAAACACGCGTCAGCCAGATGTTAGCTGGAAGTCAATGGGGAATGTCTTTATGTTTTTTAGGTCATTTGCATTTTTTCAAAAATGCTAAATGGCTGGCTTTTGCATTTTTTCAAAAATGTTGTGGCGTTTTTACCCCTCAGACCTGCATAGGTCTTTTTTGCCTCTTCAAAAAAATGCAAGTGTCTATGTGTGTTGCATTTTTTATGGTATTTTTGGTGGTGTTTTTCAGTATTTGTCATGTGTTGCAAAGAGGAATCTTTGCATCACATGATTTTTTTAAATACATGATTAGCAATGAGAAAAACACCACCTAAAAAAATGCATGTAGTAAAACACACTATTAGCAAAAATCTGGAGTCTTTTTAGGATGCATTTTTTGGGCAAAAAAATATAATAATACTCTAAAACTGTGTGCAAAGGAAGCCTAATCTTGCTTTCTTAGCTTTTCTGTTATATTTTCATTAAGGCTCTATTTACAACACATTTGAGCTATATATTCGTTGGAAAAGACTCCCGTCTAACGTGCCCATACTGGTATACCTTTTATTCAACTGAATTGAAAAGCATAGTTTTGTCAATACAACTGTATGCCTGAAAAAAACATATATCACATGGCATACTTTTCATTTTAATGGGAGTCAATGCCATATGCAACTATATAGGCATACAGTAGCCAAGCGTACAGCCTGCAACAGTGTGAATATTGACTATAAATTTTAGAATGGAATTGTAGTTTAATGCGGAATCCCTGATATAATGCAATTTTAAAATCACGAATCGTACAAACAGAAATAGAGAAATCAGATTCCTTGTTGCTTCTCTACAGTGCTGGGATCCGGCTGTATCTTCCGAATGGGTTATTAAAATAACAGCCAGTTCGCAGAATTGGGCAGAAGTAGAAGGTGGGTATGTAAACTTGTTTTAGGGGGCACTGAGCATGTGGCACTATCTAAAGGGGGTTTAAAACATGTGGCCAGTGGCGTAGCGATAGGGGTCGCAGCGGTCGCAGTTGCGACCGGGCCCCTAAGCCTGGGGGGCCCACGGGCCCCGTTGCCATACTGCAAGCTTCCTAAATAAATCTTCTGTGCCGTGAAGCCGGCCCTTCTTGGTTACTACGGTCACATGGTACACTTAGTGTACCATGTGACCATGTTCTCACGTGACACGTCTTCCAGACAGTGGAGTGGAAGAGTCGGTTCGGAGGACTCCAGGTAAGCTGCAGTCTGTAATGTATTGTGTGGTGTTGTAATGTAATGTAATGTGTTGTAATGTAATGTGTTGTGATGCCTTGTAATGTATTGTGTTGTATTGTGCTGTTTGCGGTGGAGAGGGGGCCGGCGTTAAATCACAGCCTCCCCTCCTCTCTCCACCGCAAACTGCACAATCCAACACAATACAGTATAGTACACGTGACTGTATGAGAGCGGGGCTGAGGCTGTGTAAGATAGTCACTGCCCCGCTCCTGAGTCCTGACATGTGCGCGCCGTCAGGATGATGTGATTCGGCCGGCGCTGCACTAATGATCTGCGGCACTGAAGACAGAACATGGCAGGCGCGCTACAAAACACCCCCGTGTTCTGTCCTCAATGCCTGAACCACCGCTCATTAGTGCAGCGCCGGCCGCATCTCCTCATGCTGACCGCGCGCACGCACTTAATGTCAGGAGCGGGGCAATGACTATTACACAGCCGCAGCCCCGCTCTAAAACGGCGGAGATCAGAGAAACCTCTCCTCTCCGCCGCTATTCTCCTGAATGCTGCGATCAAAGCTGACTGCAGCATTCAGGGGAAAATGAGAAGGGGGATGCCCATGGATCGCGTCACAGGGAATTCCTGTGACGCGATTGAGGGACATACCATAGATGGGCAGACAGCCCAGGGTCCATTGAAGGACCCCAGTGCTGTCTGACCATATTTCCTGTTGTTAGGGCATACTGAGGTATGTCCTAAAAACAGCCTATGTACTATCAGTACACAGGCTAATGTACTGGGATATAGATATATGCCAGTACATTAAAGTTTAAAAAATAAAGTAAAAACAAAGTAATGTTAAGTAAAAAAAAAAATACACATACGCCTTTTTTACAATAAACATTAAAATAAGTCTCAATACATAAAATATACATATAATCAGTATTGGCGCGGCCGTAATAACCTACACAACAATTTTTTTGCATCATTTATGATGTGTACGCTGTAAAAAAGAAAATAAAAAACTGCTTTCTATCACTTATTGTGGGGTACGAGGTGCGATGATGAATTTAACCTCCATGTGCCTCACATTAAGGGCTCATTTACACGAGCGTGTGCGTTTTGCGCACGCAAAAACCACGGCGTTTTGCTTGCGCAAAAGGCACTTAACAGCTCCGTGTGTCAGCCCTGTATGATGCGTGGCTGCGTGATTTTCACGCAGCCGCCATCATGCTGACACTCCGTTTGAATGTTTGTCAACAGAAAAGCACGTGGTGCTTTTCTGTTTGCAAACATACTTTTGACTGCTGTTGTGCGAATCACGCGCGTCCCACGGAAGTGCTTCCGTGTGGTGCGCGTGATTTTCACGCAGCCATTGACTTCAATAGGTGCGTGATGCGCGAACAGCGCACAAAGATAGGACATGTCGTGAGTTTTTTTCAGCGGACTCACGCTGAGCAAAACTCACGGACTGTCTGCACGGCCCCATAGACTAATATAGGTGCGTACGACACGCGTGAAAAGCACGCACGTAAATCACGCTCGTGTAAAGGAGCCCTAACAGTAATTAACCCCATCATGTACCTTACACATTAACCGATTATGACTGAGAAACATAATGAGGTTAATTACTATTAATGTGAGGCACATTCAAAATTCATCATCACACCTTGTGCCTCACATCAGAAAACGAAATAACTTTTTTTTTTTTATTACTGTTGGCAAAGTAAACAAAGTATCGGTATCGTAGTGCAAATTTTGGTATCGTGACATCCCTACACTGTGGGTCGCGTCCCCCTTGGGGGTTCGTGTGAAGACCTCCGGGGGGTCGCGAATCACTCACCGAGGTCCCGGTTCCATTCAATGCTGGAGCAAGGAGCTGACATCTCCTTGATCCAGCATTCACTGTGCCCTGAGCGGCTCGACGCAGGCTGGTGGGATGCAGCGACATCATCGCGCCTGCCTGCGCTGAGTCACTCATAGCACACACCGGAGGAGGCGAAGGATCCTCCACCCGACGTGGGAACGGGGATAGGTAAGTAATTATGTTATTTTTCTATTATGCACATATGGGGGCTTTATACTGTATGGGGGCTGATATTGCGGGGGGGGGGCATTATACTGCATGGGGGCTGATAAGATGGGGGGCATTATACTGCATGGGGAGCATTATACGGTATGGGGCTGTTATGTGGGGGCATTATACTGTATGGGGGCTGATATTGCGGGAGGCGGCATTATACTGCATGGGGGCTGATAAGATGGGGGGCATTATACTGCATGGGGGCCGATATGGGGGAATCATACTGTATGGGGGGCTGATATGGGGAGCATTATACGGTATGGGGTTGTTATGGGGGGGCATTATACTGTGTGGGGGCATTATACTATGGCTGTTGGGCAAGGAGTCTGGGCATAGGCGCGCGCAGGGGTCTGATGATGATGGTGGTGTTGGGGAGTGGTAGGGGGGCTCAAGCTGAATTCTTGCACCCGGGCCCATGAGCCTTTAGCTACGCCCCTGCATGTGGCACTACCTACAAGTTTCAGAGAGCGTGTGGCATTATGTATATGACAGGGGCACTGAGCATGTTGCACTTTCTGAAGGACAGGGGCACAGAGCGTGTGGCAATATCTACAGGGGGCAGAGAGCTTGTGGCACTATCTTCAGGGGGCAATGAGCATGTGATACTATCTACAGATTGCACTAAGCATGTGGCACTATTTAAAGGTTGAACAAAGCATGTGGCACTACCTACAGGAGAAAAAAAGTGTGTGGTACTTTCTACAGGAGATACAGAGCATGTGGCACTATATGTGGGGGGCACTGAGCATGTGGCACTATATCTGGGGGGCACAAAGCATGTGCCATTATCTACAGGGGGCACTAAGTGCGTGGCATTATCTACAGACGCAGAGAGCGTGTGACACTATCTACAGGGGGCACTGAGTGTATGGTCTTATCCACAGGGGGCACAGAGCATATGGCACAAAGTGTGTGCCACTATCTTCAGGGGGCACTTAGGGGGCAGGGGTACTCAACTATTTTTAGTGAAGGTCCATTTACCTGGGTCTGCCGTCTAGTGAAGGTCCGAGCTGAGCACCAACAGTAAGGCTATATACATACAGGTTGGATTTGCCATAGGCAATTTCGACCCGTGGATCTGCGGCATAAATCCAAGGCTTATCTTCCCCCTGTAGATAGTGCCACACATTGCCCCTTATAGATATTGCCACAGTGCCCCCGTAGATAGTGCCAGAAAATACTTAGGTGGGTAGGTAGGGCTCTACAGTTTTTCCTTGTAGTTAGTGCCACAATGACCCCTGTGAATAGTGCCACACACCTGCAGGTAAGTGCCACACTTACCTGCTAACGCCGATGCTGCTGCAGAATCAACTGAAGCCTCTGGTGCCGATGTGTCCTCGCTCATCTGACACGATGCAGGACCTGTGAGTGACGTCACAGCGTGATCTGGCAGAAGCTGGGCGTTCTGAAGAGAAGTGGATGACACTTCTCTTCAGAACGCCCAGCTAGTAAAAGTAGTAAAAACGCCCAGATGTACACACACAATACACGCCCAGTTGTACTTAAGAAAGGCTCATTTGCATAAATACAAAAATGGTCATAACTTGGCCAAAAATGCTCGTTTTTTAAAAATAAAAACGTTACTGTAATCTACATTGCAGCGCCGATCTGCTGCAATAGCAGATAGGGGTTGCAAAATCTGGTGACAGAGCCTCTTTAACATAAATCGCATTTATACCCATGGTCTGACCAGGTTTTCAATATTTTCACAGGTTGATTGTGAGAAGAAGGGCATCCATTAAAAGACGTTTGAAATCATGGGAGTATGCAGATATTGCTTATCTATATTGCTATATATGTATTTTTCTTGTCGTATAGCTTAATAAATTACAGTGTTTATCAGTAAAAAATAAATAAATTTAAGTTCTGTACTTTTTAGATAGATGGAAAACGCTTAACACAATGTTATCAATTACGCTTGATACAGTAGTGAGTTTAGATTCATGTTATATTGTTCACAAAATAAGGAAACCAAACAAAAAAACATTACATTAATTGATATGTGTGATCTAGGGAACCTATGGGTACTAGTTGAAACTTTCTTGCAGTTGTATATTTGGATAGTACAGTATTTGATCAAATATAAGTGCCACCTGCTCGTATGAAGAACAGAGGACGATAAAAGATTAGAGGATAGTTTTCCTTTGCATTCCAGAAGGGTGAGTCACAGCATGTGTGACAGTGAGAAGAACGCGGAGCCTTCCTATAGATGATGAGGTCACTTAAGGTCTTGCCGTTCAATTACATACATTTTATCATTTACATTCATAGCCATTATTTCAGTGCGCAGTATAACTCTGCAGGAGTTTGTCAGTAATTGTTACATATGAGATGTTCTGATATTGTGTCAGTTAATTTATTGCAAAATATATGGCATTAGTAAAACATGGAAAATATAAATAAAATACTTTGCATGATATGTGCGTGTGTCATGTGGGGTATATTTCCAAAATACTGAATACTGCCTGGCCTCCTGTTAAAGGTTCATTTTATTTTTGTTATTACATATGTTTTATATAATATGAAGAATACTATAATGTAGACGCTCGAATATTTAGTCTAATAATGGTTATACAAACAATAATAAATAGCTTATAATACATCTACATGCATGAATTATCTACTAAAAGAGTAGTAAAACACAGTATTGCTTATTAGCAAATGCTTAGCTAATAGTGGGGTTGACCCCCTTTTTTTACATACAGATGTAGCCGTCTTTACCTTGACTTTTAACGCATTAAATAAACAATGGCCAGATCTCTTATCTTGACTTTTTCAATTACTTTTCAATGGTTTTTGTTGTGTGATATCACGCTGCAGCACGTTATCAGAATCAAGTTAAAGATGGCTACATCTGTAAGGCTACATTCACACGTGAGAGAAAAATGGCCGTGTGACAGACAATCTTTTTAAAATGGCCATCAAACAGCCGTTTTAGAACAATGTAGTTCCATGCCTGTATTCACATGGCCGTCTTTTTAACGGCCCGTCAAAAAATAGGACATGTCCTACTCTTGGCTGTTTTCACGGCCCGACGGCCGCCATATAACTCAATGGATCCGTTTTTAACCCTCGTTTTTCAGGAATTGTGACGGCCGTTAAAAACTGATCCTGGCCCTCAGAAGAGGACTCCCCGGGCACAGCGCTACTTTAAGATCTGATCCTGGGGAAGCTCTTGACGTCACTGTCGATATATGGACAGTGATATCAGGGCTTTCAACTATGGAGTCCCCAGTCAGAGCATCGCAAGTTCTCTGGCCGGGGGCTCCTGTCTTTGGAAAGCCCTTGACGTCACTGTCTATATATGGACAGTAATGTTTGGAGCTTTGAGATGTGGGAATCCCTGGCCAGAGCATTGCCGACTCTCTGGCTGGGGATTCCAGCATCTCTAAGCTGCTAACATCGATGTCCATATATGGACAGTGATTTCAGGAGCTCCCCTAGGTGCGGAATCCCTGATCAGAGCGTCGGCAATGCTCTGGCTGGGGATTCTGCTCCTAGATGGAGCCCCAATGGCACTATCTACAAGGAGGGGCGTGTAGTGCTATCTACAAGGTGGGGTGTGTGCAGCTATCTACAGGGTGGGGTGTGTGCATCACTATATACTGGGGGGGTGGCACTATCTACAGGTGGCTGTGTGGCGCTATCTACATGGGGGCAGGTATGGTACTATCTAAAAGTGGGCAAGTGTGGCACTATCTACAGGGGGGTGTGGCGCTATCTACAAGGGGTGTGTGGCGATATCTACAGGGTGTGTGTGCCACTATATGGGCACTATCTAGGGGAGGCACTGATGCGCTATCTACAAGGGCACTGTGTGGCACCGTCTACATGGGCACTGAGGCATCTAAGTGGGCACTGGCAATTTATATGCAGACACTATGGCACTTTATGTGTGGACACGGTGGCACTATGTGGGCACACGTACTATCTTTGTTGGCACTATCTACAGTGGCAACTGTAGTACTATCTACAGGGGCATTGCGGCACTATCTACATGAGCACTGTGGTATTTTCAGGGGGTTGGGACAAAAAAAAACCCTGACAAATTAAATCCATCTGCTTTTTTTTTTTTTTTTTCTTTAACGCCCATGAAAAATGGATGGCGAACGGATGACAAACAACCATAAAAAACAGTCAGACGGGCTTGAAATGTATGAAAATTTGGAGACACACTGATACAAAACGGCCATGAAAAACAGACAGTTGATCAGTTTTTGATGGCCATTTGTTTTTTCACTGTCGTGTGAGTATAGCAAGGCTGCGAGTTTCACCCAGCACAGGTCTTGGCAGAAAATGCAGAGCACTCAAGGATGTCCATGGAATTCATTGGGCACCCTGACATGTTCGGTTTCCGCTGACGTCTGTAGAGGCATTGCAGGGGAAATTAGGTTCCTTTGTATCTAATGTTTAATCATAAGGGCTCCAGGCATTGAGATTCCCTACAATCCAGTTGTCATAGGACCATATATGCCATGCAATGAGGGGTTGCTGAAATTTGACAACAGTTGTCACAGCATAAAGTCATAGAACAACCATCACAGTGCAGGCACACAAACTGATGTCAACTTGTAAGTTGATGTTTGCTTTCTGCTTCCCTTGCAGTGATGTGCATGTTACCCACAATTTTCAGATTTCTTCATTGCTCATTCATGAACATTCCCTCTACTTGTTTACAAGGCAAACGGTGTATGTCTGATATAAGATACTATATGCAAACAGCACAGGGTATGTAGAGACTTGTAGTTTATAACAGTGCAAAGTTCTTAGGGTAACAGGACATGATGGGAAGACCAAAACATTAATTATGGTGCAATTTAAAATAAATTCATATTATTCCTACATTGGCCTGGAATGGCTAGATATCTTTTTTTTTTTTTTTACATTTCTTTGGTTCTTCCATTTGTGCGAGTTTAGAAGGTAAGGAAGGAACATGTCATGTTTGTAATTCACCAATCAAAAGGGAATTTCCTTGAATAACAGACTTGGCATACTCACAGGCGAATCAATGTTTACCATGTATCAATTCTTTCAAATATCCTTGTAGTTGTGTGGATTTGCTATTAGATTTCTTCTCCTATTTTCTACATACATGTGCAAAACAATAAAAATCAACTGAGGAAAGGTAGTCTGAAGGTTTTAGGCAATTGTCTCCAACCTTTGGTTCTCCAGCTGCCGCGAAAACACAAGTTGCAAAGCTGTGAGCGCTTGGATGTCTGTACGTGCCGTATTATGGATCCACACAACACGGATCCACAATATGTGAAAAGTTGTGTACAAAGGGGTTGTCTGATGACCAATGACTGAACTGGAAGTCTGTGACCGCTGTGACCACTGCCAATTGCTAGAACTTCGTCTCCTTTTGTCTTTCTCCAAGGGCTGAATAGTCAGCCAATTATAAATCAAGAGTCAACTATGCAGCCTCTGGATATAGTCAAGCAGAAAGTAAAAGGGAACAAAGTGGCACTGTGCTTTCCTTCATACTACACACAAAACATAAAAATGTAGGTGTTACTTTAGTTAAATCCAATATCAACCATCTCAACTATGTTATGCTCACAGGGGTCGAGGAAATGAACATATGTTACTATATCAACACTGTGGGGTTAAAAAAAAACAAAAAAACTATTGTCTCTTTTAAAGAGGCTCTGTCACCAGATTTTGCAACCCCTATCTGCTATTGCAGCAGATAGGCGCTGCAATGTAGATTACAGTAAAGTTTTTATTTTTAAAAACGAGCATTTTTGGCCAAGTTATGACCATTTTTGTAGTTATGCAAATGAGGCTTGCAAAAGTCCAAGTGGGTGTGTTTAAAAGTAAAAGTCCAAGTGGGCGTGTATTATGTGCGTACATAGGGGCATTTTTAATACTTTTACTAGCTGGGCGCTCTGACGAGAAGTATCATCCACTTCTCTTCAGAACGCCCAGCTTCTGCCAGATCACGCTGTGACGTCACTCACAGGTCCTGCATCGTGTCAGACGAGCGAGGACACATTGGCACCAGAGGCTTCAGTTGATTCTGCAGCAGCATCGGCGTTAGCAGGTAAGTCGATGTAGCTACTTACCTGCAAACGCCGATGCTGCTGCAGAATCAACTGTAGCCTCTGGTGCCGATGTGTCCTCGCTCGTCTGACACGATGCAGGACCTGTGAGTGACGTCACAGCGTGATCTGCCAGAAGCTGGGCGTTCTGAAGAGAAGTGGATGATACTTCTCATCAGAACGCCCAGCTAGCAAAAGTAGTAAAAACGCCCCGATGTACGCACATAATACACGCCCACTTGGACTTTTACTTTAAAACACACCCACTTGGACTTTTGCAAGCCTCATTTGCATAACTACAAAAATGGTCATAACTTGGCCAAAAATGCTCGTTTTTTAAAAATAAAAACGTTACTGTAATCTACATTGCAGCGCCTATATGCTGCAATAGCAGATAGGGGTTACAAAATCTGGTGACAGAGCCTCTTTAAGAAAATGACTCGAAGACAGAGGAGAGATAAAGCAGCTCTCAAGGACCCCACCAAAATTTTTTTTATTTCTCAGCTTGCTGTACTCCAGTGAGTGTGATATAGGGGGAGTGATATATCGGGACTAGTTGTAGTCATACTTGAATTTTATGTTTTTTGAGAGGAGCTAGACTGTAGTTCTGAATTCAGCCCTAGCCATGTGGTTAAAGTCTGTAAATGTGGTAAAATCACATACTTTTTGTTTGGGAGATGGTCCTACAACTAAAATAATGCAATAATGTAATCTCAGGCGTACCTTGCTTAGATCAGTAGTCGTTTTCAGAAAGTTCCAAAGTTACTTGCTTATTATTGCCAAAGTTCTGCTTAAGTCTGTTGCAAAATGTATTAAAGAGAGTCTGTCACCAGAAATTTGCCTACCAAACCAGCAGCACAGTAATATAGCATAGCCTCACTTGAATCTAAAGTTTTTTTCCATTTTTCAGCTGAGTGGCTCCATTGCAGAGATAATCACTTTATTTTTTATATGCAAATTAGCTATTTGGAGCAACAGCTCTACCTCATATGCCCAGTCCGACCCTCCCTTCCTTTCTGCTTTGATTGACAGGGACAGGCAGTGTAAAAGCCATGATAATGCCTGGCCTCGAATTCTCCTGAGCCCGCCTGCGCCTCTGCTTCCAAATCGGCGCATGCGCAGAACATCCCTGAAGTTTCACCGGTCTAATTGTCTGTACTGCGCATGCGCCGGTTACATCATACTACACCCGAGTGTAGTGTGACGTAACCAAGGCACGCGCAAGACAGCCGATTAGACCGGTGAAACTTCAGGAATGTACTGCGCATGCGCCAATGCGGAGGCAGAGGCGCGGGCGCGCTCCGGTGAAATACGGGGCCAAGCGTGAGCACGGCTTTTACACTGCCTGGCACTGTCAACCACAGAAGGAAAGGAAGGAAGGGTCGGACTGGGCATAGGAGGTAGAGTTGTTTGGAGCAACCGTGACGCTCTGGTTGCTTCAAATAGATCATTTGCATCTAAGGAATAAAGTGATTATCGCTGCAATGGAGCCACTCAGCTGAAAAATGAAAAAAAGTGTTAGATTCAAGTGAGGCTATGTTATATTACTGTGGTGCTGGTTCGATAGGCACATTTCTGGTTACAGCCTCCCTTTAAAAAATAATTTGGCTTGTTAGTAGCTACACTGTGTGATGAAACTTAGTATTAAGCCATAGTATTAAGCCAGTTAAACAGAAGATAGCAACAATTATATATACTTAAAGGGGTTTTCCAGTCCCATAAAATTGATGACCTATCCTCAGGATAGGCCATCAATATGTGATCGCTCAGGGTCCGACTCACAGCACCCCTGCCGATCAGCTGTTTTGAAGAGGCCACAGCACTTGTACAAGCCCTGCTTCCCCTTCGTTTCTACTGCTCACACTGTGAATCGATGACATACTTGTAGCGGCGGTTCACAGTATTGCAGCCTTCTTTCATTGAAGTGAATGGGAGAGAGCTGTAATACTGTGAACCGTTGCTGCAAGTGTGTCGACGATTCACAACCCTTTTACCCTTTTACTTACCAGTGCTGTGCACCTGACAAGTATTGGTGTATATCCTGGCAAATATATAGGGCTACACTCAAAGTACAACACAGACCAAGAAGAAAAAAAAAGTGCTAGTTAGCCAAGAGAAATGCCAATAAAATTAATACTTTATTAGATACACATTAAAAATATAGATACAAATAATTTTCCCAGTGACAAAAGGGATGCCAATCAGTGATTGTAAAAGTACATTAGAGCTTCCACATTTAGAATCATTACATTATATCCCCAGTAGAACTACTCGTAACATGGCCATAGAATAAAGTGCAAATGTGCATGTAATCAGCATGTAATTCAACATTAAGAAAGTACATACTTATATTGTACTGAACCACAGAAATGGTGTCCAACCCATCGTGTGTTTTGGCTGAAAGCCCTCATCTGGAGATGGAGCTCTATAGAAATGACTCTCCATTAAAGTCCCCTCACAACCAATCATGTGTGAGCTAATCCATGTGTTGTATAGAAATAACTATGAATTAGGTACCCGATTTGTTCATTGTGGCATGTTGCAAAACCTGATTTATAGGGCTAGTACTTCCCTTTAACGTTAGACGTCGGTCATATGATCACATGAACCCGGCGTGTGTGCATCACTGCATGAATACCCGACGGCCGGGAACCAGTCACCAGAGATGCGGGCACATGCGCACTAAACCAGGACATAAAAATGTAACAGCATAATCTGAAGCACATTATACGATCAGTCTCAAGCCATCAACACAACGCTTATTTTTGACTAAAGATTAAACCTCCCAATACACTGCCCCTTCCCAACATAAAAAGCCATAGTTATGGTACATGGGGATCTGGTAACCATTGACCGCCAGACAAATGTTTTCCCTGATCAAGGAGGCCCATCAACGTGGTACTGAGGAAGGAGTACTGAGCCTTGGTACTGAGGCTGGAATAACACATATAGTTTTCGTAGCAGTTTTTGGTGCAGTTTTTAGCCCAAAATGGAAGTGGATACATAAAAAGAGGAGACATATCAGTTTTCTCTAGATCTTGCTTCTTCTTTTTGGCTCAACTTCTGGCTGTCTTAAAAACCTGTGAAAAAAAACTGCATCCAAAAGTGCACCAAAAACTGAATTTATGAGTTCAGACTAAATTAATATCCAGCGAAAACAGAACTTTTAGATTTTAGATGGAGGCTGACTTTACTACATTTTAGAAGAGATATAAGTGAAGTCAGAATATTTTTGTTTTTTCCCTCCTTATGCTATTTATCTGTATCACATTCATACAGTACTGGCCATAAGGTTCATAAGGTAATATGAATGTTTTCTTCTGTGAAAGTGCAGTATATTCCCTGGATAGATACCATACTGCACACATTTAAGAATGTATGCTGGTGTGTCCAGCATGTAGATGCCAGTCATTTCACATGAGTACACTACATTGGTAGCAGCACTGGTCAGCCTAGACCCTTTAAAGTGAAATTATTATGGAAGCCCACACTGAGCAAAAAATTCTATGAAATACTGGTTTATCATTATCCTAGCATATCCCATATATCAATTGCTTGTACATTTCTAAATGTAAACCACTAGACTGCATGTGCAGTCCAGAAATATCCTTCTTGTTCTTAACTTATAACATGAAAAATAAAAAATATTGTAATGAACAAACCATAAATAGAGAAAACAAGTGCATTACCAAAATATACAGAAAAAGTGCCTCCTGTTATAACCCTTGTAGAACATTGTCATATTTAAATAACTCAAAAACGAATATGTAAGAAAAATATTATGCTGCCACTTTTCACTTTAAATATATTATAAGTCAACTTAAAAACTTGTCTTATGGTATAAGTAATTTATCTAGATATTCAATCTAGAGACCCTCCTAAGACCAATTTCACACATAGTGTTTTGATGCGTTTTTGTGTCATCTTAAGGCTGGATTCACACGAGCACATTACGTCCGTAATGGACGGACGTATTTCGGCCGCAAGTCCCGGACCGAACACACTGCAGGGAGCCGGGCTCCTAGCATCATACTTATGTACGATGCTAGGAGTCCCTGCCTCTCCGTGGAACTACTGTCCCGTACTGAAAACATGATTACAGTACAGGACAGTTGTCCGGCAGCGAGGCAGGGACTCCTAGCATCGTACATATTATGATGCTAGGAGCCTGGCTCCCTGCAGTGTGTTCAGTCCGGGACTTGCGGCCGAAATACGTCCGTCCATTACGGACGTAATGTGCTCGTGTGAATCCAACCTTACAGTATTTTAGTATAAAAAAAAATCTGCGGACAGATGTTAGTTTAAAGTCCACACTGAAATATGAGAAAGCCTACATACGCAGCGCTTTGGTTTGTGGTGTTTTTTGTAGTGTTTTTGGGGTCAGTGGCTCTTTTTCAAAACGCAGCATGCTCTAGGTAGGCTTTTTTTGTAGAGTTTTTCTACATAGGACTTCAAGAACACCAGTAAAAATGACTGTACAAAATGACACTAAATTAATAAACGCTCAAAAGTCAAGTAAAACATCATAAAAACCGCTTGAAATGCATGGTGTTTTCACATGCATCTTAAAACACAGAGAAAAAGGTTGTGTGAAGGAAACCTAATGATTAAGATTTGATGATTTGCCTACATATAACACATATTGTGCTTGCATATGAGCCAGTGGTCAAATTAAAAAACTAATTAATTAATCCCAACAGGAAACATACATTTCTTATTACTTTTTTATCCTTCCAAAAAGTTGAACTGTAATAGTAACCACTTCGTAACCACTAATGTCTTTGTAGACACCAATAAAAGTTTTCATCAAAGTTTTCATCAAACTCAGAGTATTACCTTGATAATACTATACTCAGTACCATTATCTGATATCTATATTTTCAATAAAAACACGTGAGTGTTAACATACGCATATACAATATACAGAAAGTTTATGCAGGTGAACAAAAGGTTAAAGTGCTGGAAGGGCCCTTTACAGACAGCAAAAGTTTAAAACATTGCTTCAATAAATATAAACATTTATTTATATACTAAGAAGATACAAGAAGATATTCTCCATTACTATGGTAAAAAAAAAAAAGTCAAAATCTAACTTTGCTCTTGGGCTAGTTATACTTTTAAGAATATAAAATAACATATATTATACATTAATCGAAAGACAAATGTTGATAATGTTCAGTATTTACTCACTTGATATAATTGCATTCACTAGAGTATTTTTTTTTATATAAAACTGTGACTGATTAACTAGGTAGAATTAATTTTTTTTAAATTGCGCAACTTGAGCAAAAAGCCACAAGAATTAAACTTTCCACTACATATTATATCTTTATATTAATAATGGTTGTTAAGTACATAACACATAGAATATAAATTCACAAAAACGTCTATATAAGTAAAACCTCATAAAGCAACATTTTAAGTAAAAATCCTCTAGAACGCACAGATACGGCCATCTTTATTTCACATGGTTGGCATAAAACATGTAAACAAACAGCAAGCACATGACCCACACTGAAAGCACACACTAGACTATAACACATGTATCAGACACAACTCATTTATATGGGGCTTTGACATTACCATAGCACACTCTACACATTCTCTTAGACACAGTTTTACAATGTACTAACACAAACTATTAACATCATTAGTAAATAAGTCAGATTTACTCATTGGCAGGTAACTAAACATAGTAATAGTAACAATATATTGCCCCACAAAATGTGTAGACATAAACCCTTCACTGAAGCTGCTAACCCAAACTTAGTTATCTAAATGACATATCAACATTCACATATTAATGATCAGCCTGAAAAAGCTCGAGAATGAAATAAATGAAATCAAGATGCTTGAGAAGAGGAAGATGCTTCAGAGGAACCTTACCATAACCACCCACCTTAAAAAAATTAAACCATAAATGAATTTTCTTAAATATCCTTTGCTGAGTTGAGCGAGAAGATATCAACCATAATGAAAAAGCTGCTTTCTGTCCAGACAGTGCAACCCACTGTCCACAGTTTCCTACCCCAGTAAGCCAAGATGAAAGTGCCTATTGTCTGCAAACTGTACTAATTGTAAAAAGATACTCTGTGCAGTAAGCATAATAATTATCCAAGAATAAAACAAGCACAGGCAATCAAGTGCGGAATGAAAAGAATAAAAACACTGGCAGACAAAGCAACCCAAGAATGAAATTAATATTCATAATGGAATGTCACTCAGAAGTTCCCTCATTTAGGGCATCGTTGTGCCATACAAGGGGCCATTGTCTCCTTGGAAGAAAATCAGAATCTGAAGAGGAGGGCAAAAAATCTCATGTAGCAGCGGTGAGAGGAAAACAGGCTTTTCTTGTGCTAGACACTTGTTACTGGTTCCACTCTTCCCAGCTACGAAAACTTCTGCCCTGCTTTTCTTTACCGGTAACATTACATTTGGTTTGAAGAGCCACCCTCCCTATCACAGCTGCTTTAATATGAGCAAAAAAGCCACGCTCTAGCAAACAATGAGAGAAAAAAAGGATGGAATATGCATAGCCTCATTAAGTAAATTTAATTATGCCAGGCGGAATATTAATCGCTGGTTGCTCCAATTAGTCTATTCACCGTAAAGGAAGGAGGACTTCAAATTAAACAGAAGTGCAAGGGGAAATGGCATACTGATGAGGAGGCTGCACACTATGTGACACAATGCATTTTTTTTAAACTAATTATTCGGAGGAAAACAGAGTAAAGAAACAGATTGCTCAGTTTTAAGATCAACTCAAGAACAATTAGTCAACAGGGATGTGATGACATAGCCGCCTGTGACTTTACTCAGTCCTCCACTCACACACGATCCAGCTTGACGTGCTCAATAAAATTTGCATTTTTTTGTTCTCTGTTCTTTTGAGAAAAATCTGAGAACTCACTGTATTTTTTTTTTTCCGAAGGATGGCCAAAGCAACATCAACAATAGAGGAAAGAAATCCTATCTAACTCACTGATATAGACTGTACATAGTCACTGAACTTGAGCTGACAGTGAACTTCATAACACGTGCATTACAACAATGAAGGAGGAGTTCGACCGGGAAAAAAACTTACGGAGGAAGAAAAAAAAAATACGTTATCTTGCCAACTTACCATCCACCAGGTCCTGGCTGACATGTCATAACATAGTTGCCATTTTATGGAGCTGTCCGAAGCTTTCCCAGCCATTACGCTGTCAGCAACCTTCATCAGATGCAGCTCAATGAGGAGATAAGACACCTAATCAAGATACCATCAGCAGTGGCTTGCTAGGCTACATGTAGGCCAATCCTTATCAGACTGCATCATGGGAAAAGCTCCTTTATTAGCAAGAACTCCAACCTCTGATATAACGGCAAGGAACAGCTTTTTTTTTTTCCTTTCCTTGACTGAAGGGATTGGTGAAACTATCATGAGCTCGTGTGTATCATATGCACCAAGAATTAAGTATCTTGTAAGTGGGCGTCTAACTAATTTTCCTGCCTATGTGGACTAAACTTTATTTGCATTCCCATCTGTTGAATATTGTTTGACGGCCCGCAAAGATAAAGAGGGGGAAAAAACAGAAGGGAGAGGGAAGGGTTTAATTCTGTGTGATATAATTGTTCAGCATCAATACCTCCCACCCCCACCTAGACATAACTGTTCTATTATCACAAGATGGGTTTGGCTAAGATGTCACATATAAGCACACACACGAACACACAGGTAGTGACTGTGGCCGGACTCAAATTTGCCAAAGGCTCTAAACCTCCTATGAATAGTGTGGACACATGGAAACAATTTAACCGTTTGTTAACAATTTAACTCATTGGTGATCTGTCCTAAAAAGTCCATAAAGAATATGCTCTGTCTGATACAATGTAACTTATGTAAAGCATAGTCATACATTGAATTATACTCATACAGGCAAATATACAAGCATAGGTAAAGAGGATATTAAAGTAGTTTATGTGAGTCAGCTGGAAAATAATCCATAAAATACTTTTGCAACAAAAGAATAAAAAACTTTTTTTTAAATAATATTTTAAAGTACTTCATATATAATGTATAATCTAGGGTAAGTTTAAAACAGTTTTCATAACCTGTTATATATATTTATTGATTTGTATTTATTATTTTGCTTCACTATTTTATAGTTGGATTATTTACCTTTCTAGAATCTGTATAACATATTACCTGTAATTGCTTTATTTTAGCACATTAATTCAAAATAATGATGCCTACACTCAGATATTCCACATAGAGATGCAAATATATGTGACTCTAAACAAAACGTATGCTTTATAAAAAAAAAAAATATCATTGGATCATAAATGTAAATGTAAAAAAGTAATATAATTTTCTGTGTACTGTTAACAGCTTGCAGTTACATTTCAGGGACAGGCTCAAATGTATTATTGCTACCAGGAGAAGAAAAAAAAAGAAAATTATACTTCTATGCAATAGTCTGATCTTTTGTAGACTTGTTTCCCAGAAAGTTAATTAAAAGTTTCTTTACAATGGTACTCTTTTGAAATATGTATTACATGTGGGGAGGTCAAAGTGAAAAAAAGAGCACTCACTACATAGTGTTTTAGACGGGCATATTGTATCTTTATTTACCGGTCTGTATTTCGATGTAACCCTCAAACCCCCATCAGTTCTACCAAACCATAGGGAGCTGTAAGTTTGGTTCAGTAGAACTGCAAGGGGTCCCTGTGTTACATTCAGAAAACGGACAGTTAAATAAGGATACACTATGCCCGTCTAAATGAGGCCTTCGGACAACTCAAATACTCTTATTTATTAGAAAAGGGTGTGTTGCATTAAGAAGATCAGAAAAAAATTAAAGAATTATATGTTAATGTAATATACACAGATGGTCTTTACAGAGATTTCTCGAATTATTTATAATTAATCGTGTAAAAATAACATAACGCAACAAAAAATAACTGCATCCGGGAGAAAGACTTGTGTCTGAGATAAGTGACCGCCAGACACCTTTGGCACTGCTTTTCTTGAGGAACAATTAGGGTATGTTCACACGTAGTCAACAAAAACGTCTGAAAATCCAGAGCTGTTTTCAAGGGAAAACAGACCCTGCTTTTCAGACGTTTTTTGACCAACTCGCATTTTTCGCGGCGCTTTTCGCGCCGTTTTCGCGGCGTTTTTTACGTCCGTTTTTGGAGCTGTTTTCATTGGAGTCTATGAGAAAACAGCTCCAAAAACGTCCAAAGAAGTGTCCTGCACTTCTTTTGACGAGGCTGTATTTTTACGCGTCGTCGTTTGACAGCTGTCAAACGACGACACGTAAATAACAGGTCGTCTGCACAGTACGTCGGCAAACCCATTCAAATGAATGGGCAGATGTTTGCCGACGTATTGTAGCCCTATTTTCAGACGTAAAACGAGGCATAATACGCCTCGTATACGTCTGAAATTTGGCCGTGTGAACATACCCTTAGAATCGAACATGTTTTTATCCATTCTGTCTGATCGTTATTGTCCCTGGTGGCATTGGAGGATAATCTGCCAGTCAACATAAACATAAACAATTGTCAGCAGTCAGAAGTAAATGTTGCCTTTGCTGAACGTTCTCTTTTATGTTAGCATATTTATAACAATTTCCTATTACATACAGTACTCATTACCAAAAGGACTCCATTTACAGGTGATTTGGGTAGAGGAGAGCAATCTGGGGGAAATAAAACCCCCTGTGCCTGCTCTCCCTGGTGCTATCAACAGAATATTGATACCATTTGTGGTGCCTCTATTCTGTCTATAGAGAGAACACAGAGGCAGTTGTTACACGTCACAACCCCTCTCCTTTCCCCATTCTGAGAATAAAAGCACCTTAGGCAATACCTGGATTCTGCTGCCAGCACTGTGGAAGATAAGCGTGGGGATATCCTTTGCTTGTAAAGGGCAATTTAGGTAATAGGCATACATGAGGGAATATATGTGAAGTTACACAATGGCTGGACCTTTACTGTAAAGGGGCTTGGGTGCCTTTCTGGAAAGATGGGATGTGACTAAAAATCTATAAAAGATTTATTGGTGATTGATCCAGAGAGTTATTATGATTGACATATTAGATGTCAGGAACAATTTTTTTTTTGTACCTCATGAGGGGTTTTGATTTTTTTTTCTTCTCGATCAACATGGCAAGAATATAATAGGTGAAACTTAGTGGACTTCTGTCCATACTTATTATGTAAGTAAGAGATGGTTGAATCGATTCACCATGGTTAACATTTGCAGAGAAGCAGTGTGATTGCATTCTGAAGAATCAATTGAGGAGATCATTTTTACAGATTCATCAATAGGGGTAAGATTGGTTTGCCAGAGTCAAACTTTACAGCAAATCAAAGTGCTAAGTATATAGTATCATGCTAGCGGTGACAGAGGGTAATTGGTCAATGTGGACTGGCACTAAGAAGTTTTTGTTATATTACACATTTTCATACCTGCAGTTTTCTTCACTACTTTTTATTACAAAAAATATTTTTGAGAAAGGAAATAAATCAGTACAGACAAATGTTACACATGTATATTAGCCATCATAAGATAGGATAAACATAAACGAGTAGATATATTATAGGATATTTTATAGAGACAGACTATACCTAGAGCAAACAAAAACAGCATGAGTATTGGAGAAACATTTAGGTGAAGTACCTCTTTAAAAACATACTAATATCAGTAAATCTAGGATCTCCAGGTAGAAACAATGCTTGCCAATTAATAAAATGTTGTGGATGTTTTAGGGGCTACCTTTTCTTTTTCAGGGAGCGCATTGTCTGGGGTTCTTACCTAGTGAAAGAGCATAATTTATATGATTTAAGTAGGTTTTAGTTTTTTCAGTTATGTCAGGATCTTGGGTCAGCCGTTCCTAGGTTTACAAACAGCTAGCAGGAGCTACATGAATGGCCAGTTTATATAGTGGCTTGGGTCGGTCTAGGGCCCGTGATCTTGTCATATTCAGTCATACCTGCTTCTTCACTCATACAATGCAAAAGTGATTTACAAAAAGTGTACATTTATAGGACTGGGAAGTGTTGTCCACCGGGGACAAAATTAAATGTTTTGTCCCATGTTTCCCATCTACAGTGTGTCTAAAAAGACATGCCAAATTATAGTCACTAAAATTTAAATAATATGTGTCTCCCTCCACATTGCAAAATATAAATTTACATAGTGCAATATGTAGTCTTTACCAAACCATATGTAATGGGTAAAAGCTTTTTTAAGACAGGATATTTAAACGTTCTTGGTTACGCAGAAGAGTTTGGAGAGGATATAACAGAGTAGACCACACTAGCTCACAAAATAGAGCAACAGAGCGTTAACGCACATAGCATATAAGAGAAATCATCACAAGAACTGTTTTGTAGGGAGGTTTATGGATTGGGCAACTGTATACATAGCAAAACAGTTGCATACAATCCTGAGATCACCATGTGCAGTGACAAGTATTTCCTGGAGTGACATTTCCTGGAGTGATTTCGGAGGGCAAACATGCTACACCATTATGTGTAGTGAGGTGAGGGAATAACCAATCATTTGCAGAGACCCTATTGTAATCCAAGCCCTTATTAAAAAATTTGACAAAATCTAACACATTGTCAATGCAAAACCAGAGGCCGAGGCACAATTGCTAAATATCAAGGGTGCCAAACTTGCCATTGGCATGCATGTAGTGGTAATTCTACAAGCAAAGGAGGACAACGTGCTGGGTTGGGTCAACAGTGATAGGATACACCTCAGATAGTCACAGAGCAGCCTGACAAACAAATCTATGTTTGATGGATTCCGGAAGAACACTTTCTGTCCGAATGCACAGCTTGTGCTGTAAAGTTCAGTAGAGGGGGAATGTACCAAAATCTATTGGAGAGTCTTCTTAGAGGAGTGAAAAATGTCAGACTGGAAACTACTTCATATTAGTGCCCAGTTTTGGAATTGTGGTGTTTCTTTAATATCTATCTATCTATCTATCTATCTATTTATCTATCTCCATCTATCCATCTATTTTTATTATTCATCTTCAAATAATTGTAATCATTTTATAATTTATAAGTTCTGAAATGTTGCAATATAATTGGCATCTCAATTTTTCACCATTCTCAAGATCTCTGCAATCGGTAAATAAAAACATTATTATTTACCCCCAGGCATACACTAGGGATTCTATATGGCTGAAAAGTACAGACCTAGCCGTGTTCGCAGCTGAGAGGTGGATACAATTATATATTGCATACTGTTAATCACTTCCCAACATTTGACGTAACTCTACATCATAGCCGGGAAGGAGGAGTATTGAGCAGGCTTACGGACTGAGCCTGCTCCATACCAAGCAGGTGTTGGCTGTGTATTACAGATATACCCCACTGTAATGGGCGAGATCGGAGAGAAATCCGATCCCAGCTGTTAGATGCCGTGGTCAATAGCGACTGAGGCATCTAAGCCATTGGAAAGCGGGGGACCCCCTTTGTCATCATATCCCCGCCCCTGCGATGCGATAGCGGGGTGCCAATGGTTGTCATAGCAGCATAGGGCCCTAGTGAAGGTCCACACGTCTGTCATTTTGGTCCTTCTCCTAGACCCTGCTAGGGACCGGGCTTAATCAGAGAGTCTTAAAGAGGCTCTGTCACCACATTATAAGTGCCCTATCTCCTACATAAGGAGATCGGCGCTATAATGTAGGTGACAACAGTGCTTTGTATTAAAAAAAACTATCTATTTTTACCACTTTATTAGCGTTTTTAGACTTATGCTAATGAGTTGCTTAATGCCCAAGTGGGCGTATTTTTACTTTAGACCAAGTGGGCGTTGTACAGAGGAGTGTATGACGCTGACCAATCAGCGTCATGCACTCCTCTCCATTCATTTACACAGCACATAGGGATCCTGTTACATCCTTATGTGCTGTCTTATACTAACACATTAACAATACTGAAGTGTTTAGACAGTGAATAGACATTCCACGGGATGTCTATTCACAATCTCTGCACTTCGTTACTCTGTTTGTGGTAGTTACAGCAAAGGACGCGTAATCTCGCGAGATTACGCGGTAAATGACAGGTTACAACGAGTTCACGCTTCCTCTGCTGTAACTACCATAGAAACAGTAACGAAGTGCAGAGATTGTGAATAGACATCCCGTGGAATGTCTATTCACTGTCTAAACACTTCAGTATTGTTAATGTGTTAGTATAAGACAGCACATAAGGATCTAACAGGATCCCTATGCGCTGAGTTAATGAATTGAGAGGAGAGGAGTGAATGACGCTGATTGGTCAGCATCATACACTCCCCTGTACAACGCCCACTTGGTCTAAAGTAAAAATACGCTCACTTGGGTATTAAGCAACTCATTAGCATAAATCTATAAACGCTAATAAAGTGGTAAAAATAGATCAGGTTTTTTTTTTAAAAAGCACTGCTGTCACCTACATTATAGCGCCAATCTCCTTATGTAGGAGATAGGGCACTTATAATGTGGTGACAGAGCCTCTTTAAAAATACAATACACTGCAATACATAAGTATTGCAGTGTACTGTACCAGCGCTCTAATGATTGCTTGTTGAAGTCCTCTAGTTGGACTAAAAAAAGATTTCTAAATTAGTTAAACAAAGTTTTCAGTAATAAAGGAAAAAAATATTAAAAGGTGAAGTAAAAAAAAACTTTTCCTATTTCTCCACTACAGTGATGTACAAATGAATAAAAAAACAAACATAATTTCTATTACCACGTCCATAAAAGTCCAAACTATTACAATTTATCATTGTTTATCCCGTACAACGAATGCCAGAAAAACACCCGAACTGCTGTTATTTATCACCTCACCGCCCTCAAAAAATGGAATAAAGAGTGCTAAAAAAGTTGTATGCACCCTAAAATAGTACCATTAAAAACTAAAGCTCACTCTGCAAAAAACAAGCCCTCACACCGCTCTATAGATGGAAAAATAAAAACGTATGGGTCTTAAAATATGGCGACACAAAATATAATTTTTTTTACAAATGATTTTTATATTGTAAAAGTGTTAAAACATTATTGTTGAAGAGGACCTGTCACTAGCGCCTACAAAGTGACTCACGCAATTACGCTGGCCAAGGAATTCCTGGAGGAGACAGCCTCACGCTGACCGCCTCAGAGGCTCTCTGCTAGCTCCGCCCATTGAGAATCGCTGGTGGCCAAACCCACTTGGCTAGCCAGGGGTTCATATACATATTATTTAATAAATAAAGAGGGGACAATATCTCAGCAATGGGGGGACGCAGTAGTAAGATACAAACATCGCTGGACTCACAGACACAGCGGCAATTACGTGAGTCTAATAACTCACTTTGTACGAGCTAGTGACAGGTCTTCTTTAACATGTCATTTTTACCACAAACTGAAAGCCGTAAAAGCAAAACCCAAAAAACAATGGTATACTGTTTTCTTTCCATTACACCCCACAAATAATTTTTTTCAGCTTGTCAATACATTATATGGTACAATAAATGGTGCCATTAAAAACCACAAAAAAACAAATCCACATATGGTTATGTAGATGGAAAAATAAAAAACTTATGGCTCTTGGAATTCCATGGAAGAAAAAAGCGATAAAAAGAAAAATGGCTGCGTAGGGAAGGGGTTAAACATTATTTCTACGTGTACCACTTTTATACATTATCATTGACTGAACATTTTTCTTTAGCTATCGAATAGTTAATTCTGAAATCGAGGCAATTGTAAGCCTCAGCAAGCTAAAATGAAATGTGAATACCTTTCGGCCACGGGTTGATACAGTTTTAAGAGCAGTTCCTCACCCTTCAAGTCCCTTATGAATTGTTCTTTATTTCCCTATACACAGACATCTTCCTGAGACCTCATTCAGTGTGTAGTTTGTGGGACTGCCAGAGGAATGAGGTACATAAGGCTTTCTTTGTTTATGTGGACGAAGCAGTACAATATGGTTGCTTTCGATAAAGTATTTTTTTCCCTATTCATCAAAGGCATATTTATCTTCTCTAAATCCTTCCATTCTCTCACTCATTTCTCCCTTTGTTCTTTTTTCCTTATTCGTTTTCCATGTATATTCAACTCCGGTACTTAGGCATGACGAAGGAACCATTACAATATAATCCAAAAGGGAAATAGAGATGTGATTAAAAGAGCTGCCAATAATTCTGTAGCATATGGAGACATACAGAGTCAGACTTTATGAAATTACATTTTACTTGTTTTTATAACTTTGAAGCCAAAACCAAGGCATCATTGTACTGCTATAATATAATTCTTCTGCCCAAAGTAAATTGTGAGTTGCGTGAAAGTAAGAAAAAAAAATGTTAAACAGTTTCATTATGTAAGTTTTATATACTTCGACTTTGATACAAAAATGTTAATAACTGGTGTCTATATGAAAACTAAGAAGGAGTCTTACGTACATTTTACCAATTATTATTAAATAATACAATAATTACAAGATTCCCTTTCCTTTAGGACTATGTCACCTTGATTTAACCCTTTCATGACCAAGGGTCATTGATGCCCCTGTGTCGAGGTAAAATTTTCCATTTTTGATATTCACTTCTTTAAATGATAATATCTTTGGAACCGCTTTGAATATCACAACTATATTTACTTTGGTTTCTCTTACAAGACTTACAAGACTTACGATGCTTTCATTTTCTAGATTAGTTTAAATAATTCAGTGTTTTTAATTTTTAATATGAGCAGACAAATCAATAAAAATGAAAGAATAACCACTTTTTTGTAATTTTTATATATATTTATCTAGCTTTATATATATATATATATATATATATATATACATACATACATACATACATACATACATTGTAGGGCTCTGTAGCAATTAATCCTCTTCTCTCCCAGTCACCCTGGATCTCTGAGGAGAGAGTGAAGAGGGCTATATACACACGACCATGAAAAAAATGGCAGTCAACAACGAAACAACTGTCAGTTTGCCCACATTGCCCACATAAATAGTGCCAGAGCCCACATAGATAGTACCCACTGTAAATAGTGCCACAGTGCCACAGTTCTCTCGGTAGGTAATGCCCACATAGTGCCACATACAGTAGATGATGCCCATATAGATAGCGCCACAGTGTCCCCTGTAGAGTGCCAATATAATGCCACACCCCCTGTATATAGCACCCCCTGTAGATAGCACCACACCCACTGTAAATAGCGTCACCTCCCTGTAAATAGCAAGAATCCCCCTGTATTTAGCAATATCCCCGCTGCAGATAGCGCCACCCACCCATAAGTGGCACCCCCTTCCTGTAAATAGCACCACTGTAGCTCCCTGTAAGAGCGCAATCTTTCTGGCTGAAGATTCCGCTCCTGCCGGAAGTCCCTGATGTCTCTGTCCATATATGGACTGTGATGTCAGGGGTTAACACTAAAAGCGAAATGCCCTGCCAGATCGGGGATTCCGCTCCAAGAGTAGCCCCTGACCTCACTGTCCATATATGGATAGTGACACCAAGGGCTTCTCCAGAAGCAGGAATCCCCGACACAGAGCGATCTGACACAGGGATTCCGCTCCTAGAGAGAGCCGCTGACATCATTGTGCTAATGGACAGTGACGTCAAGGGCTCTGTCTAGAAGCGGAATCCCCGGCCAGAGTGTCGGCCTGGCATTCCCCTCCTAGAGAGAGCCACTAACGTCACTGTGCTAATGGACAGTGACGTCAAGGGCTCTGTCTAGAAGCGGAATTCCCAGCGAGTGCAATCTGACACAGGGGATTCCGCTCCTAGATTCAGTTCAAGTGGCGCTATTTACAGTTACATAGTTACCGGAATCCCCGGTGTCAGGTCGCACTGGTCAGGGATTCTGCTTCTAGGAGCGGAATCCCCGGCCAGTGCGATCTAACACCGGGGATTCCACTCCTAGTGTGGATTGTGTGGTGCTATTTACAGGGGGCTGTGTGTGGCGCAATCTACAGGGGTCTGTGTGTGGTGCTATCTACAGGGGGCTGTGTGGCAATATCTACTAAGAGGGGGGCTATGTGGCACTATGCACAAGGGAAGGGGGGCGTATGGCACTATATACAAGGGAGGGGGGCTGTATGGCTCTATTTAACAGGGGGAGGGCTATGTGGCGCCATATACAGTGGTCTGTATGGTGCTATTTACAGGGGGGTGTGTGTGGAGCAATCTACAGGGGTCTGTGTGTGGTGCTATCTACAGGGGGCTGTGTGGCACTATCTACAGGGGGCTGTGTGGCACTATCTACTAAGGGGGGCTATGTGGCACTATACACAAGGGAAGGGGGGCATGTGGCACTATATACAAGGGAGGGGCTGTGTGGCACTATATACAAGGGGGCCTGTGTGGCACTATATACAAGGAGGGCTATGTAGCACTTTATAGAAGGGGGCTGTGTGGCACTATATACAAGGGGAGGGCTGTGTGGCACTATATAAAAGGGGGTTCTGTGTGGCACTGTATACAACAGGGGCCTCTGTGGCACTATATAGAAGGGAGGGGGCACTGTGTGGCACTATATACAAGGGAGCAGGGCTGTGTGGCACTATATACAAAGGGGCCTGTGTGGCACTATATACAAGGGGGGCTATGTAGTACTTTATAGAAGGGGGCTGTGTAGCACTATATATAAGGGAGGGGGGCTGTGTGGCAAGATATACAAGGGGAGGGCTGTGTGACACTATATAAAAGGGGGTGCTGTGTGGCACTGTATACAAGGGGGGCCTGTGTGGCACTATATACAAGGGGAGGGCTGTGTGGCACTATATAAAAGGGGGTGCTGTGTGGCACTGTATACAACGGGGGCCTCTATGGCACTATATAGAAGGGAGGGGGCACAGTGTGGCACTATATACAAGGGAGCAGGGCTGCGTGGCACTATATACAAGGGGGCCTGTGTGGCACTATATACAAGGGGGGGCTATGTAGCACTTTATAGAAGGGGGCTGTGTAGCACTATATATAAAGGGAGGGGGGCTGTGTGGCAAGATATACAAGGGGAGGGCTGTGTGGCACTATATAAAAGGGGGTGCTGTGTGGCACTGTATACAAGGGGGGCCTGTGTGGCACTATATACAAGGGGAGGGCTGTGTGGTACTATATACAAGAGTGGCTGTGCGGCACTATATACAAGGGGGCTGTGTGGCACTATAAACAAGGGGGCTGTGTGGCACTATATACAAGGGGGCTGTGTGGCACTATACACAAGGGGGAGCTGTGTGGTACTATATACAAGGGGGGCTATGTGGCACTATACTAAGGGAGAGCTGTGTGGCACTATCTACTAGGGGGTCTGTATGGCTCTATTTACAAGGGGGAGGACTATGTGGCGCCATCTACATGGGTCTGTGTGGTGCTATCTACAGGGGGCTTTGTGGCACTATCTACTAAGGGGGCCTGTGTGGCACTATACACAAGGAAAGGGGGCATGTGGCAACGGGGCAAGGTAAGTAATATTTGTTTTGGGGGCGGGCTGTGTGGCAATATACAGGGGGGATTGCTGTGTAGCATTATATACAAGGGAGGGGGCTGTGTGGCACTATATACAAGAGGGGCTGTGTGGCACTATATACAAGAGGGGCTGTGTGGCACTATCTACTAAGGGGGGTTGTGTGGCACTTTCTACTAAGGGGGGCTGTGTGGCACTATCTACTAAAGGGGGCTGTGTGGCACTATCTACTAAGGGAGGACTGTGATGCTATCTACAGGTGGGCTGTGTGTGGCGCTATCTACACGGGGCTGTGTGTGGCACTATCTACAGGTGGCTGTGTGTGGCTCTACCTACAGGGGGCACAAAGGGGAATTATTATTATTATGTGGGGGCACTGTGGATTACGAGTTTGTTTAGAGGATGAAGATAAAGGGGTGGAGGATGCTGGAAAAGTGAGAAACCAACATGTTTGTGTGTCAAATTCTGCAGACGAGTCGTGGCTGGAATAAGTCGTCCCAGTGGTCTGGGCCGGATGGAGAAAAAAAGGGAAAGAGAACGACTCTAATCTGAGAAAACATCACCTGAGAGTCACTGGATATAAATGTGCTGTAAACACATATCTTCTGCAGAGCTCCTTTGTATAACTGGCATCTACCACTATATGGTCACTACATGGTGGTAATATTGGTCTTTGTATAGTGTTTTTTTATTTAGTAACAGTATGGGGGCATTATTTAGTCACAATGTGGTTATAGTGTGGAGGTAGTATTCAGTAACAGTATGGGGGTATTATTCAGTCACTATGTTGTTATGGTGTGGCGGTATTATGCAGTAACAGTAAGGGGGTATTATTCAGTCACTATGTAATTATGGTGTGGAGGTATTATTCAGTAACAGTATGGGGGTATTATTTAGTCACTGTGGTTATGGTGTGGAAGTATTATTCAGTAACAGTATGGGGGTGTTATTAAGTCACTATGTGGTTATGGTGTGGAGGTATTATTCAGTAACAGTATGGGGGTAGTATTCAGTCACTATGTGGCTATGGTGTGGTGGTATTATTCAGCAATAGTATGGGCAGTGGCGTAACTACCACTGTAGCAGCCGCAGGGGCTGCTACGGGACCCGTGGCATGAGGGGGCCCGTGTCGTCCGGGAAGGCACATTACATTATGTGCTGGGCCTGATATAACAGGTGCTTGCCACTGCCACATTTGAACACTATGTCGGCGAGAGGACGGAAGAGCAAGGACTAGGACGTTAAACATTGTCCTTTTCAGTGTCAGGACGTTCTTAGGGGGAGGAGCTGATGGAGCAGGAGGTAGCAGCGCTCGGGCCGGAAGAGGATGGGGGGCGGAGCTAAAGGGAACGACGCAGGACAGTCACAGGACGGTCGGATGACAGTCCCAGGATGGCCAGAGTACAGTCTCACAGGACGCCCAAAGGACAGTCACAGGACGGGGCGGAGGACAGGAAGAGCAAGTTAAAAGGTTTAAGGGAGCAGGTGGAAGTTTTGCTTAACAGTGTCTGTTAACACCTATACTGAAGCCTGCCTGGCCCTGCCCTCTGCCATGTTATATAATATATTCCCTCCCTGATTCAAACTTCCCACACATTACATCAAAGGGGTACTCTGGGCATTTTATATTGATGGCCCATCCTTGGGATAGGCCATCAATATCAGATCAGTGGGGGTCTGACGTTGATGGGACCACAGTGTTCGTCGCCGTGGACTTTTCCCAGTTGACAAGAACGCTCCATACTCAGAAGGTGGCGGCTGTATAATACAGCCCAGTGGCATAGCTATAGGGGTCGCAGTGGTTGCAATTGTGACCAAGACCCGAAGCCAGGGGGCCCGTGGCCCAACGCGTCATTTCTATTAAAATTTACTTTAGTAACTGGGCCCTGTTACTATAGTAAGAATATACTTACCCTCCTTGTTCCTGAGCGCAGCTTAGGTCCTGGCGTCTTCTCGCATCTTGACGTCACGACGCTGTGCACCGCGCACAACGTCTTGCGGCTGGATAGTGTCAGGGCCTCCGCTGCGCCCAGAGCTGAAGAGGAGGGTAAGTAAAACATTAGTCTACTGGGGCTCTGTATCTAAGCCTAACGTGGCAGCCCATCATACAGTGCCCATCATTAAAAAGGCTAGCACTAATCCCCCATTATTACCCCTGTACCCACCGCCACCAGGGGTATCGGAAAGAGCCGGGTACGAACCAGTACCTGACCATCCGTAGTGACGGTCGCAGGTTGGTATTATGAGCTTGGGAAGAGACAAAAACAGTGGCCCTTCCCACCTTGGTAATGCTAGGCTGCTGCTGTGTTGTATCTAGCTGGTTATGAAAATGGGGGGGACCCCACATCGTTTTAAAAATAAAAAAAAAGAATAAATTGACAAAAACTACTTGGGGTCCCCCCCATTTTCATAACCAGCCAGACACAATAAAGCAGCCGCAGCCTAGCATTACCCCTGGTGGCGGTGGGTACCGGGGTAATAATGGGGGGCTAGTTGCAGCCTTTTTACTGGCTAACATTAAGCCCCGCCTCAAACAGACAACTGCCATTACTAAGGAGGTAATAAAGTATTAAAAAACAGAGATATAACTCCCTGTTCACACTTGCTGGTGATGATTTTGATGTGGAAATCACGTCGGAATCAGCGCCACAAAACCCCTGAAATCTCCCCGCATTGATTTCAATGGGAGGTAGAGGTGTTTCTTTCCCAGGTGGCTTTTGACCCCTCACGGGGGGAAAAAAGTGGTGTTTCCTTGCTTGCGAATTCTGAGGCACATGTTTTTTTTCTGCCTGCAAATAACTCTGTGTGAACAGGGCCTAAGGGTGTGTTCACACAGTCTTTCCCATGCGACAGAAAACCTCATCAAACAGCGCATGCATTCTTACCACAATTTTTACTATGCGGTTTTCGGCTGCGTGGCGAAAATGTGGCAAAACTGGCAATACCGCACTGTTTGAATACACCCTAAGAAAATATATTTTTATTCAAATAAAAACAACCCCGCACAACCCTTGTTAACCATTTTATTTTTATTAAAAAATGTAGATCATCGAAGTAGTCCAACGTATCTACGACGTCTTTCAAAAAATGTCGAGCAGAACCTGCAAGATTGAAAAAATAAAGTTAGTAATATAAAAAAAAAATCTTCTCACATACAGCGACTTTAGTCTTCTCCCTGCACCACAATAGAAAAATACACCAGCGTTTCTTGTGAAGCTCCTTTTAAAATACAGGCATTTTTTACATGTTTTCCATGTGTTTTTTGACGCATTTTGCATCGTTAAGAGTCCCATTGACTATGGGAACATTAGGCGCTTTACGTGCCAAAGAATTGAAAAGACGCTTATTTTTTTGTGTTGTATGTACTAACGGCGCGCTTTCCCATTGATGTGAATGGGAAGCTTGATCAAGCGTTTGACGTGTTTTTCGGGGCGTAAAATGCATCAAAAACCGAGTGGGAAATATTATGTGAACCTGTCAACTGAAAAATCATTCACAACAGGGTCTTTCTTGCCTCTTGACTTTCATCATTCTTAGCCTTTTGGTGTGTCCTGTAGCTCCTGCCAAAAACACTTCCAAAATGGAGCTGGACAATGCTTGGCAATTTGAAGACACCTCATCCTGGCTTGTAGCCAAAAATAGGGAGGGGGTTAGTCTCCCTCCCACATTTACAGCAGCTGTAGGTTAGACAGATTTGCCTGATTCACCTTGCTGTAATTCTGGGAAGTGCTCCCTCTGGTGGCCAACATAGGAAAACATGTCAAATTATTATTTCATTTTTAATACTTTTCACCTTGTGGAAGAAAAAAGAAAATACAGCAAAAAAGCGTAAAAAATAGAATAAAAATAAGTAACATAAAAACTTTTCCCTTTAAGGCTAGACATATGCCTTACTTCTACATCTCAGAGTACACAGACTTCAAGCAGTAAGGGTTAAAGCAATTAGATAACCTCCTCACCATTCCGTGCTGACATCTGACATTCTCTAGAATGACGTGCAGAGTCCTATACATTTGTACAGCAGGGGGTGCTATTACAAGCAGATAATTACCATATTTCTGTAATGAAACATTTTTCTAAAATAACAATACTTTACAAAGTTACTCTAAAATGTATATGAAGTGTATAGATTGCCATTTCTATTGATGGCACAACCCCTTTAAGTTTTACAAAATTAAATAGTTAAATTCATTTGAATTATATTTATTGCAATTTTATAGCAATTTATCATAATTATCAATAATTTTTTCTGTGTTAGCTTTTCGAATACATTTTTACCATTGGAGATGCCATATAAGCAGTTTTGCCCAGGTTTCACAATAGTTTAAGATGTATTTAGCGTTTTACCCTCCCCATTTTCGTTATCTTATCATTCCTTGCAGTCATGTTGGGATAAAAGGCCCTTTTGCTATAACGTGGTCTGACCCGAGTGTGTTTTTTTTTCTTAATACATTTGTGCCCAGGCTTCCAGATAGGATATCTCTGTGTCTAACACGGACTGTTAGAGTATATTCACTTGCATAAACACTTCGGATTTTCTGCAACAGATTTTACTGAGGAAAATCTGCGGCGTATTACAGTAGCAGCAGAGTGGATGACATTTTAACAAATCTCATCCACAGCTTGCGTAAAAAATCAGCCGAAAAAACTTTCAGAAATTGACATGCGTTTTTTTAATCTGCAGCATGTCAATGTATGCTTCAGTATCACTGCTTTTCTGTTGCGGTTATTCCCCATTGAATTCAATGAGGAGGTAAAACCCGCAACAAATGTCAAATGCGATTTTTGTGGTGGAAAATCTGTGATTCCGCCGCAAAAATCACAACTCTGAAAAAAGCTTTTAAAATGAATGAAAAGGCTTATACTTACCACCCGGGCACTGTCATAGCGATAGGTTCTTCTGTTGTCCGTCCAGGCAGGCCTCCTGGGATGACATTTTATCCCATGTGACTGCTGCAGCCACTAACAGGCTGCAGCGGTCGCATGGGCTGCAGCATCAATCCAGGAGACTAGACTGCAAGGACAACAGAGGGACGTGTCGCCATGACTATGAAGAATATGGTAAATGTAAGCTTTTTTTTTTTTAACCACTGTTTTCTGCAGCGGACATTCTGCTCAAAATCTGCCCTGTGTGAACATGACCTTAAGGTGATGATAATCAAGTTTCCTCTTCAACCACTTCCCACACCTTGACGTAACTGCATGTCCAGGCGAGCAGTAACTTTGCGCACCTAGACCTGCAGCTACATATGCACTTTTAAAGTTAACCACCGCGCTGCGCTACACCACAGTGGTGGTTAACTGCAACTAGCATCTACCATTATCTCCAGGCAGAGTACAAGGGACCAATCAGAGCGGTCCCTTGTCGGAGATCGCGCCGATTGGTTAGTCTGTACAGACTAACCAATGGGAGCTTAGATGTGCAGTAAAGCATATTTACAGGCCCTGATGTCCTCTGTTGGTGTATGAAAGTCGGAGAGATCAGAGCCTGTATTGTCATTGTGCTGTTAGAGACAAAAAGACCCCTATTAACCCCTTGATCACAGTTCCCCCACTGTGATCACACTCCTATGTCTCCCATTATATAAGAGATCTTTTATATATATTTTTTTTAAATCATAAAACACTAAAAAAAAGTATTTAGTCAGTGTTAGTCAGTGTCAATTTAGTTAGTGTCAGTCAGTGTCAGACCGTCTGTCAGTCAGCGTTAGACCATCTGTCAGTCAGCATCAGACCGTCTGTTAGTTAGTGTCCGTCAGCGTCAGTTCATTAGTAAATCAGCGTCAATCCGTTAGTGTCAGTCAGCGTCAGTGCGTCAGTCAATCAGCGTCAATTAGTGTCAGTCAGTGTGTGATTGTCAGTCAGCGTCAGTTAGTCACATCTTTTTGTCAGTGTAGTTTAGTCAGTTTTAGTGTCATAAAATAAAAAAACAAAACGAAAATATTTGTGTACGTTAGTTTTAGTGTTTTATGTAAAAAATAAGACCAAAAAAGATCTTTATTATACATATACAGTATACATATATACATTTACTGTACATAAAAAAAAAAAATGTCCCACAGAACATATACCACAGAGGAGGCGTATGAGATGCTCGCATCGGACACAGATACAGATGAGGCTGGACGGCAGCGTGGAGGGCTTAAGGGGAAGCCTCCATGACTGCCATAGGAGGGAGAGGGAGCCAATAGGAGAGGAGATAGTTGGGAAAGGAGGAGACGTATAGGGGAGGGGACAGGGGGGAGTTATCTGTTCCTCCCGCTGTTTTCGGCATTGAGCCGGAAGCAGCGGGAGGAACAACAGGTAGAAATTTAGCTGAGAGAGAACATGCTGGGAGAGCTTGCCGTTCACTTACCTCCCACTGCAGTAGTTAGTATGTCTTCCCTGGCCGCAATGCTCGAGCAGCTGCAGGCTGCAGCGTTGTTTCATGATCCGGGCTGGCTGGAGGAAACAGTTGCAGCGCTAGCCCGGGTCTCTCAGGCAGGCCCGTCGCGCTCTTTGTCGGCAGCCGGCACAGAGGCGCCCCCTTCCCCCGCCCTCCTCACGGGCGTTAGTGATATAGCAGCAGGGGGAGAGATGATCCCTGCGGCCCCTGCTCCAATAAAGCAGAGGGCGTCGTCGGGAGCGGTGGCTCAGGCCAGGTCACCCCGGCGGTCCCGTCCACCAGAGCGTCTGAGCCCAGACATGGCCCCGCGCGCCCGGCGTCACAGGGGGAGCCCTTCTAAGGACGCTGCAGGCCAGGTTGCTGGGACGGGCGCCTCCTCCCAGGGCCTCCGTCCTGGCAGGAATCCCCAGCCATGACGGGGCTCGGCGGCTAACAGGGAGTCGTAGGCCCGGCTCCCGATCACACCCCCGCCTTCAGCCGCAGTATGCCGGGTGCAGTCCACGGCCGCCCCGCATGGTGATGTGCCAGCCAGGGGGCAGGCTTCCTCGAGATCATCGGGGAGGATGACAAGATCAACGCCGACGTCGAGGAAACAAGTCCGGTCGGAGGTTTGGATCCCTATGGTCGGGCGGCAGGTGGCCGGCCCCTCGGTCAGCATGTCGGGGTCCCCATGTCGGAGATGTCGGTGTGAGCACCAGTCGGCAGCAAGAGAGGATTTAGAAGATGGAGAGCTGGATGAGACGCAGCGCGGTCAGGATTTTACGGCTGGCGGGAATACAGCGCCTGGGCAGCCCAGTGAGTGTGTAACTCCTATGTTACAGTATCCAGCAATTTTCATGTCGAGTTTTGAGGGTGGGGAAGCGAGCGCGGAGGTTGCGGCTGTCGATAGTGGCGTTGTCGGGCGCGATGGCTTATCGGATTTGGTGGGTTTTTTGCGCGAGTTAGTCGGGCGCTTAGATAGGGCAGCGGCCCCTGTAGTTCCTGCAGTGTCCCCGGCGGTGGTATGGGAAGGTCATCGTGATGTATTGCCGCGGTCCGTGGGTAGTAATGTTTCGGGGGTGTCAAGAGAAGCAGTAGCAGTGTCGGTTCAAACTGAGGCGCAGAAGGATGGGGATAGAATTAGGCTGGATGATCGTGCTCGGGGCGAGGTTTATGTCTGTTTTGAGGGTCCGTTAAGTGCTCACCTGAAGCAGGAGGTAAGGGACCGAATTTGAAAGGATGAATACGTGGAGATATTTTCTCTTCTGCCGCTTGCAAAGTTCAACTTGGATAAAGGCAAGCTGGATGAGAGTAAAAAAGAGGAAGAAGAACGCCGGCGGTATAGGCTTATTCCGCAGACGTTCGTTAACTGGTCGCAAGCTTTTGCTATTTTGGCGAGCGTGATCGGAGAAAAGGCGCCGGAAAATTGCTTGGCGTTGTTCTGTTATTTCGATGCCATCGGGGAGGCTTATAGGGCGCACGGGGGGCAGGCGTGGTTGCAGTATGATGAGCAATTTTGCCAGCGAAAAGCGGTATGGCCGGCGATTCGGTGGGATCAAAAAGATATTGCGCTGTGGTTAAGGGTTACGGCCCCGATTAAGCAGTCCTTTCCCGGGAGTGTTGGCCAAGGAGGTCAGTCGGGTCAGTCCGGACAGGGTTCCGGTTCAAAACTTGGGTTCTGCTGGCAGTTCAATGATGGCCAGTGTAAGTTCGTGGCCTCATGCAAATTTAAACATGTCTGTTCGGAGTGTAACGGCTCCTCTCATGGGGCTGCAAAATGTATGCGGAAAGGGAAGCGGTCAGGTCCTCAGTCCTCCTCCGTTGGCCAAGGGGCGATCTCCGGTGAGGGTGGAAAGAATGGCACCGTATCTAACTGAATATCTGGATAGGGTTGCAGCCAAGTTAATTTTCGAGGGGTTTTCGTTTGGCTTTGTTATTCCCCCTCCTCCGTATGAGGTCCCGGTTACACGGCGTAACCTTAAGTCGGCTTATTTGCACTCGGCGGTTGTTTCAGAAAAGCTGTTAAAGGAAGTTTGGCTGGGGCGCATGGCCGGTCCTTTTGTCGAGCCGCCTGTTGTAAATTTAGTTGTATCCCCCTTGGGAATTGTGCCGAAGCGGGAGCCCCATAAATTCCGTTTGGTTCACCATTTGTCCTTTCCCAGGGGAGCGTCGGTAAGTGATGGGATAGATCACGATTTATGCTCGGTGGTTTACACGTCATTTGATAAAGCGGTGGCGTTGGTGCGAGGGGCGGGACCCGGGGCGTTGTTGGCGAAGACAGACATTGAGGCGGCTTTTCGTTTGCTGCCGGTACATCCGGAGAGCCAACGGCTGTTGGGTTGCTTCTGGAACGGGGGGTTCTATGTCGATAGGTGTCTTCCAATGGGGTGTTCTCTTTTGTGTGCATACTTTGAGGCTTTTAGTAGCTTCGTGGAATGGGTGACGAAGGGTGTAGCTGGGGTGGACTCATTGATACATTATCTGGATGACTTTTTGTGTGTCGGCCCTAGCGGTTCCCCTGTTTGTGGTAGCCTATTGTATTGCTTGCAGAAGGTTGCGTCGGATTTCGGAATTCCGTTGGCGCCGGGTAAAACTGAGGGCCCAGTCTCCACCATCTGTTTTTTAGGGATCGCAATTGATTCGGTCGCTATGGAGTGCAGGCTGCCTGAGGATAAGTTACTACCCTTGCGGCAGGAAGTGAGGCGGGCCTGCCGACTGAAGAAGATCACTTTGCGCGAACTCCAGTCGCTGCTGGGGAAGTTGAATTTTGCCTGTAGGATTATGCCAATGGGTAGAATTTTTAGTAGGCGATTGGCGGCAGCGACGGCGGGTATCAGGGCTTCCCATCATTTTGTGAGGCTTGGTTTGGAACACAAGGCAGATCTGCAGGTATGGGATGAGTTCCTCGGGCAGTATAATGGTAAATCGTTGTGGATGTCCCCGGTGCAAGAAATGAGTGATGTGGAGTTGTTTACTGACGCGGCGGGGTCCGGGGGTTTTGGCGCATATGCGGGGGGTCAATGGTGTGCGGGGAACTGGCCGGACAGCTGGGTGGTCAGTGGGCTTACGCAAAATCTGGCCCTGCTCGAGCTGTTTCCCATCGTGGTTGCAGTGACCATTTGGGGGGACAGGCTCAGGGATAAAAAAGTTTGTTTTCACTGTGATAACATGGGGGTGGTGTTAGCAATTAACAACTTATCAGCATCGTCTCCACCGGTGGTTCAGTTGTTGCATCACCTAGTGTTATTGTGCTTGTCGCGAAACGCGTGGGTAGTGGCGGTGCATGTTCCAGGGGTGTTCAACTGTATTGCTGATGCTCTTTCTCGCTCGCAGTGGGATAGTTTTCGTCAATTGGCACTGGGAGCGGATGCGTCCGGCTTGGCTTGCCCGGAGAATCTCTGGGAGCTGGTTTCGGTCCCGTGGAAGGGTTGATTGAACGGTCGCTGGCTAGGGTGACTTGAAACGCGTATTCGGCTTGTTGGCAGCAATGGGAGGATTGGGTAAGAGTATTGGGCAACGTCTGCACGGAGCTGGTTTGGCGTTCGGTTTCAAATTACGAGGTTTCCAGGATGTATCCAAGCATTTTCTAGTAAGGCAAGCTTTGAAAGGTTTGCGTAGAGGCAGGGCCGAAGCAGATCAGAGGCGACCCGTGTCTTTTGCTCTCCTTGGTTCATTGGGCGCATCGCTGAGGGTTATTTGTAATTCATCTTATGAGGTGGATTTGTTTCGGTTGGCTTTTTCCCTCGCGTTTTTTGGAGCACTCCGAATTGGGGAGTTGGTCTCCCCTAGTAAGGCTAAGGCTGGGGGGTTACGACAGGCGGATGTTGGTCTTTACGGGGATAGACTCGAGTTGTTGGTGTGGCGGTCCAAGACTGATCAGTTGGGCCGGGGTAAGCGGATAGTGTTGTTTGCTCTCCTGGGGTCAACGATGTGTCCGGTCGCTTGCATGGGTGCGTTCAGGTCACTTGGCAAGGTGCCGGAGGCGCCATTGCTCCGCCATGAGAATGGCGCGTTTCTGTCTAAGTATCAATTTGATGCAATATTCAAAAAATGCTTGGCTGTGGTTGGTGTGGGGGACGGGTGTTACTCGTCTCACTCGTTCAGAATTGGCGCGGCTACGGAAGCTGGGAGTTGGGGGTTGGATGACGAGGGTGTGCGTCGCATTGGCCGCTGGGAGTCCAATAGGTTTAGGACTTACGTTCGCCCTCATTTGTTATGAGTTGTACGTTGTTTCTTATGGTTTTTCTTTGAGTTTCTTGTCCTTTCTTTTCAGATCATCGCCCATGTTTAGTCTGGCTGTTAGGACATTCTTTTGTGCACTGGGGGGCACTGCGGGCCGACGTGCGCCCGGATGGCCGCCAGCTTCGCATTCCGCATCGGGATGCGGTGTTACATTGGTTGGGATTTCGAGGTATGTTATGGAGCCGGGTATTGGCCGAGTTTCAAACATATGCTTGCCTGGATAGAGTCCCGGAGGTTTTGGTGTTACATGTTGGGGGGAACGATCTAGGGGTACGCCCCTTTCGTGAGCTAGTGCGGGATATAAAGCACGATTTGTTGTGTCTGTGGGCGTCTCATCCGTCCTTGATGATTGTTTGGTCGGACATAGTTCCGAGGAAGTCTTGGCGCCTGGCAAGGTCGGTGGAGAGGGTTAATAAGGCCCGCATTAAGGTGAATCGGGCGGTGTCCCGATTCGTTGCCAAGAACGGGGGCATTTGTGTTCGACACAGGGATCTGGAGTCCGGGGTTGGGAATTATTGGCGTAGTGATGGGGTGCATTTGACCGAGGTTGGAATTGATCTGTGGAGCTTGGCCTTAGCAGAAGGAATTGAGAGGGCTGTTGTGATATGGAGGAACTCACAGGCTTAAGGTAGTCAAGGCCTGTTTCGCTGTGGCGGGGGGAGTCCTTGAGGTTGGTCAGTACAAAATGGTGGGGGCGTCGCATCGGGGGTATGCGTCCCCCAAAAAGGTATATCATTTGAAGACTTCATAGTGGTCTTCTGGTGGTTGGAGCCATCTGCAGAGGAGAGCGGTGCCTCCGAGCTGGTTTACGGCTGGAGGTAAAGAGTTGGTGGTGGTTTGCAGATGGCTAACTTAAAGAAAATCCGGTTTTAAAATGGCTTCAAGGACTTCCCCTGCTCTGTTAAAGTATTAAAAATGTTGATTGTTAATTCTGATTCTGACCCATGTTGGGTCATGTGAATTAGAGGAGGAATTCTCCGGTCGAATTCCAAAAGGAGTTATCCGAATGTTTCGGATTAAATTGCATTTAAATAATGTAAATAAATAAACGGCTGCTGTGGCCATTTCATATCCAACCTCGGTTGTCACGTGTCGTTATTGGGAGGTGGGCCGAAAAAGGGGTGAATAGGATTAAAAGGTTTTAAATAGCACATGACTCTACTTAGGCAAGTCATGCGAATGATGTTGGATCCTCTTTTGCTCTGTCCTCCTCCTCAACTGACACCGAGGAACCTCCTTGTAGTAGCAGGAGGGTTAGCAGGAGGTTACACCTGCACCTGAACTTAATTGGTTGCCCCAACCTCCTACACCCCTCAAGTACTGGACGTTACTGCTGCTGCAGGGGTCCAAGTACAGACAGCAGGGTTATCAGAAATATAATTTTTCCAGCTATTCTTTTCTGACAGCCTTGTTGAAAAAATTGTTGAGCAGACAAATCTTTGTGCTCAACAATTTATTGCTGTGAACCCCAGTACTTTATGCCAGGCCAAATAGATGGCATCCCACCAATACAGCAGAAATGCTGCAATACTGGGAATTGGGCTTGAATATGGACCTAACTAGGAAGCCATCAGTGAGGGCCTATTGGTACACAGATGTACTCTACCACTGCCCCTTATACCACACTACAATTTCCAGGGCTCATGTTGAGACAATTCAAAAATGTATGCACTACAACGATAATTCCCAGTGCCCCCAGGATGACCCCAATTTCAACCGACTTTTCAAAATCAGATCCCTTATTTCTTATTTGGCCCAAAAATTGTCTACGAGTTCCTGGTGAATTTCAAGGTGAGGGTGAACTTCAGGCAGTATTTGCCCAACAAGTGTGCCAGGTATGGCATTCAAATTTATAAGTTGTGTGAGTCTGAGTCGGGCTACACGCATATGCAGCAACCCGTTGAGAACTAGGAGAAGAAGGTAGTAGTAGTAGGGGCCCAGGCAGTGACGTGGATGGTAGTTGTCCTCCTGTCTGGGGTCTTCACAGTGGCTGGTATTACCTCCACTCAATCTTCCCTCCCTCCTTAGGGTCGGAGCAGTGATGAGGGGGTCACACCTGGGATGATGGTGGTAGCAGTTCTTCCCCCGGGGCTTTCCCTGTTTAATGTCTCCCGCCCAGATGGAAGGTGGGGTGCCCTTGATGGTGTTGGGGTGTGGACGTGCGTCAAAAGAGGGAGGCTGGACAGAATTTAACTGGTTAAACTCACAGTTTATTGCAGCTTAGAGAAAAATGGTCTTAAGTGGACTCTGGCTGGGTTGGAGCTGGTTTCCAGTCTTCCTGAGTTCTCTGAGTGGCAGCTATAGGTATCTTCTAAGACACGTTTACTATACCTCTATAGTTCAACTCTTCTGTTGTGCATTTCCCAACTGCAGGGGTGCACACTAAGTCCAAAATGCTGAGTTTGGCCGGAGGTCTATAACCCAAGCAATTGCTGTGAGCACTACAGATAATCACTTTTCCTCACAGACTTCACTCCAGCCACCAACAACCTCACTCTTCAACTGTCAAATTCCAACTGCCAACCTTCAACTGCCCTGGAAGACAGGGAAGCTCCGCCTGCACTTGCTGGCCCCTCCCTCCCTCCAGAAGCTTTCAAACCCGCTCCAACCTCATCTATGAGCCATCTCAAAGGCATACCACCGCATTAAACAAAAAACAATGTGAACAGTGCAGAATCAACTAAAGATTAATCCTATACTTTAGTAGGGTCCTAGTGGGACACTACACATGCTTTTAAAATGTATGAGGGAAGGGACAGTCACAATGAGCCCCCAAACTGTCCCCCCTTCCTGACCACAACTGTGAAAATTGTGTGGGACCTCCTGTACCCACTGTTTGATGAGGGGAACCACCTGTAACTTAACAACTGGTACACGAATGTACCCATGTTCAAGTGCCTGGCGGAGCAAAAAACGGTGCCGTGTGGGACGGTCTGCAAAAATCAAAGGCGCTTCCCAAAGACCCTTCTGAGGCAAACCCTGAGTCTCTTCATAGATCAAATGGGGCTGTTGAACCAATCATGCAAACTTGGGCCCTGAAATTCCAAGACTGCGCCTTCACTTCCAGGCACTGCCAAGTGTCCAGACAACATATTTTGTGGGTATCTCTGAACTCAGTACAAATAGCCCAATAAATGTTAAGGTGCTTTTCTTCACTTGCTTGCTCTGTGTCTGAAAAAAACTGTCCTACAAATGAAGCATTTGTGAAAAAATTTCTAGATTTACACAAGATTCTGCAAAAAAACTATAGGGTCAAAAAAGTGATCACACCCCTAGATAAATTATTTGAGGTGTGTCCTTTTTGAAATAGGGTAATTTCTGGGGTTTTTCCATCATTCCAACACCTCCAGTGCTCTTCTGATGTGGCTAGGTGCATAAAAATAAGTTCTTACTAAATTTTAGAAAAATGACATAATTTTCTAAACCATTGTGATTAAAAATTGTGATCAAAATCTAGTAAACAAAGAGTAAAACAAATGTAATAACATATTTATACAATATGCTGCATATATGCTAGTATGTTCCATGTTGGAGTTAAAAGTAGAAAACATTTTAGTCTATAATTTTTTCAGCCAATTTTGCAGTTTTTAATAAGAAAATGTAAACTGTATTAACCTAAATTTTACATTAAAAGAAAGTACAATGTGTGACGAAAATACAATGTCAGAATTTCGTAGATATGTAAAACCATGATCAATTATTCTCAGATAAAGTGACACATACCAGATTTTACAAATCTGGCTTCGTCCTAAAGCTCTAAAATGGCTCAGTCTTGAAGGGGTTAAGGATGAGACTTCCACTGATGAATATGGACAATGTGGTATTACAGGACATAGAAACTTTGGCTGCACTAAAGGGGGTTTTACACTGGGCGATTATCGGGCAGACGAGCGTTCATAGAATGCTTGTTGCCGATAAATGCCCTGTGTAAACAGGGGAACGATCAGCAGATGAATGAGCAAACGCTCAATCATCTACTGATCGTATCGTTTTAACATAGTAAAATATTATCTGGCTGCCGACATGATAATAATGGATGGGGACGAGCGATCGGAGTAACGACCGCGCGTCCCCATCCATAGCTCCATGTGACAGGAGCAAATGAGCGCCGATCAACGATGTCTCGTTGATCGGCGCTCGCTGCACTGGCCGATTATCGGGCGGTGTAAAAAGCCCTTATGGTCAATGAGCCCACAGGCACCAGTGGGACAACAAGCGTTTTCTTTATAAATTTTTATTGTAGAGAGGCTCAATAAATGCAATGAAGAAATTAAAATTGTGGTGATGCTGCATCCTGCATAAAACCGATCTACTGAGAAAACATAAATTAGACACCAGACCATTTCTATTTATAGCCATAGATCCAACTCCAGTATCCTAACAATATCCTTTTTTACACTACAAATGTTTTCTATTAACCTCTGACATGGATCAACTGTCTGCAACTTTTAGCATTGGTGCTTATTAGCATGTTCAGTGAGTAGGAGAGGTAGTGCACACTTCAAACTTTGCTTTGGGGCTCTATCATCACTTGTTACAATGAGGAGTGAGATAGGGAAGGCAGAGAGCACCCTGACAATTTTACAGTATGAGGTAAAAAAAATTCTAATGGTGACCCTGGCTGTTCTAATGTGACAGGCACCCATTGCCTGCATACTCATGGTGTAAATGTGTCTCCCTGCACAGTACGTTTGAAAAAAAAAAAAAAGGTCTTGTCTGACTTTTTTCTTCTGCTTTTTTATTACCTGATGCAAAAGATGCACTAGATAAATAGTTGCCAACATTTGAAAAGTTTTTCCAGTGTCACTTAGGGTGTAATGTCTTTGGTGGGTGTGTCTTATGGGGGCGTGGTTTATCTGGTGGTTGTGACTAGTGGGCGTGGCTTCCCAGAATTTCTGCATACAAAAAAACAAACAAACAAAATGTCTGCACTAGTTATAATGACAACTACTATGATGTCTCACTTTATCACTAGGGTCGAGGTGATATGTGCTGACCACTACTAGCATAAAAACCAGCATGGATAATGCCACACTTAGTGCCCCTTGTAGATGGTGCTCCACACTGCTCCCTGTAGATATTGCTACACACAGCTCCCTGTAGATATTGCCACACACTGCTCCCTGTAGATGATGCCATAGTGCCCCCTGTAGATTATGCCACAGTGCCCCCTGTAGATAGTTCCACATGGCCCTTCTGTAGATAGTGCCACAGTGCCATATTTAGATAATACCACAATGCCCTCTGCAGAAAGTGCCACGCAGCCCCCTATAGATGCCCCTGTAGATGATACCACACAGACCCGCTGTAGATTATGCCACACAGACCCCCTGTAGATGATGCCAAACACAAACCCTGTAGAAGATGCCACACACAGCCCCCTGTAGATAGTGCCCCACACAGCATCCCTGTAGATAGTTCCACATACTCCCCCTGTAGATAATGCCACACAATCCCCCTGTATATCATGCCACCAAATCCCCTGTAGATAGTGCCACATACTTCCCCTGTAGATAGTGCCACATACTCCCCCTGTAGATAGTGCCACATACTCTGCCTGTAGATAGCCCCCACCCCTCCCTGTAGATAGAGCCATTGTGGCTCCTTCTATGAGCGGAATCCCCGGCTAGGCATCGGCAATACTCTGGCCAGGGATTCCACTGCAGGCGGTGCCTCTTAAGTCACTGCCCTTATATGGACAGTAAAGTCATGGGCTCACCCTATGAGCAGAATCCCCGGCCAGGCGTTGGCAACGCTTTGGCTGGGGATTCCGGCTCTCCAGGAGGAGCCTCTGACTTCATTGTCCATATATGGACAGTTACGTCGTCAGTGGCTCCCTCTATGAGCGGAATCCCCAGCCAGGCATTGGCAATGCTCTGGCCGGTGATGCAAGCTGCAGGAGGTGCCCCTGATATGGACAGTGATATCATGGGCTACTCCTGGAGCGCCGGAATCTCCAGCCAAAGCGTTGCTGACGCCCTGGCTGGGAATTCCGCTCATAGAGAGAACCCTGACTTCACTGTCCATATGAAGGCAGTGACGTCAGTGGCACCCCCTGCAGCGGAATCCCCGGTCCGTGTGTTGGCAACGCTTTGGCCGGGGATTTCGCTCAAGGAGGAGTGAATGGCAGAGCAGGAAGTAGATAGTTTCCTGCTCTGCCATAGTATTCAATTGCATCTGTGTTCTAAGGATGCAGATACAATTGAATTTAGCAGTTGACGGGAAAAGTTCCGGGACAGTAATTTGCCGGAACTGTCTCTGTAAATTCAGGACAGTCCCGGCAAATTGGGGACAGTTGGCAAGTATGCTAGATATTACATGTATTTAAAACAGGTATGATAACATTAGCGGGGCTGACTTATGTTTTTTTAATCAGTGATGGCACATCTCGCAGCTTCCTACATGCAGCAATGACTTGCGACGCAGTACAGGCCTAGTTCCTGCTCCATGCTAGGTGCTCTTGGCAAAATAGGATTCATGCATCAGAGAGCATCACTAACTTCTATCAGATAAGTCCTAGAATGCAAAAAACTAGATGACCTCTTACATGCAGCTGCCATATCGCCTGGACCATCACAACCCTGTAGTGTGTGCCATGCTCATCTGCCTCTTCACTGAGCTGTGAATGGCAGCATCCAATACACACAACTCGGGACTATAGAGGCAGAAGTGGTAATGCACAGCTGTCAGAAAGATTAAGCATGGCAGCTGTGGGCTCCCTTGAGCTATTGCCTTCCCTGGTGGCCAGCAGTGTTTACCAACTTGAAGCTGATCTGCCTTTGAGTTTGCTTGGGTTACACCTAGTCTATTCCTAGTCATGCTGCATCTTTGTTTGTCCTAGTATCTAGACCAGCCCTTTAGAAATAATTTGAGGAGTCCCCAGTTATTGGTTAGGCCAGTGGCGTAAGTACCGCTGTAGCAGCAGTAGCATCTGCTACCGGGCCCGTGGCATGAGGGGGCCCGTGCTGCCCGTCGACATGCCCCCCATATGCCTGGTGGTGCCGCTAGCAGACGTTATGGCTGCTACAGCGGTAGCGACACTACTACGGGGACTGCCCCGCCAAGCTTCTAGCATTTATGGACCAGGCGGCACCGGCCCTCTCATGCCCGGTGGCGTCGCTAGCACCGGAGGAGGCACCGGCATCTAGCGACAGCCACCCCCTCTTGCAATAATTGTACCTGCCTCTATAGCATTAGCATTAGCGCTGAATGGCCGGGCACGTTTCATGCCCGACCATTCAGCGCCTTACAATGACACTGATTGGCGGGGAATGACCTACCCTGCCAATTAGAGCCTTTCAACGACGCTAGCGGCGCAATGACGTAATCGCGCCGCTTCCGTGGTTGAAAGGTGCTGATTGATAGGGCAAGTCATTCTGCCCTGCCAATCAGCGCCTTTCAACAATGCGCCGCTTGTTCAGCGCCAGCAGACCTGCTCAGAAGAGAGCAGATCTGCATTGCCACAGGACGGCGCGGGAATGGGATCATGTGAGTATGTCAAGTTTTTTGTTTTTTTTGTACTAAAACTGTGAGTGGCTCTATCTACATGGGGGGGGGTCTATATGTGGGGATGTGGAGCACTATATACAGGGGGAGCTATATGTAGGGCACCATCTACAGGGGTGGGCTATATGTGGGACACTCTATACGGGGGTGGGCAATATGTGGGACACTATATACAGGGGAGGGCTATATGTGGGACACTATATACAGGGGTGGGCTATATGTGGAGCACTATCTATAGGGGGAGCTATTTGTAGGTCACTATCTATAGGGGTGGGCTATATATTGGACACTATATACAGGGGTGGGTTACCTGTGGGGCCCTATCTACAGGGGGGCTATATGTAGGGCACTGTCTACAGGGGTGGGCTCTATGTGAGGCACTATCTACAGAGGTGGGCTATACGTGGAGCACTATCTATAGGGGAAGCTATATGTAGGGCAGCACGGTGGCTCAGTGGTTAGCACTATTGTCTTGCAGCTCTGGAGTCCATATGTGGGCACTATCTACAGAGGCTCTATGGGGGTCACTATCTACAGGGGGGCTATGGGGCACTATTTACAGGGGCCACGGAGTGTGTGGGACACAGTGTATTGTACTATTACAATAAGGGACACAGTGTATGGCACTATTATAGTTAGAGGTACAGTGTATGGCGCTATTATATATAGAGGTGTTGAGAATTTTATCTTTGTTTATAGGTGCAGAAATGTTTTAAAAGTGAGAAGCTGAAGACATCTGAGTGGAAAACTGCAGAAATGGGTAGTGGCTGGGAGAAATCCATCATAGAGGTCTGGACCGGAGCGAGATGAAAAGAGAAAAAGAACTAGAATCTGAGACGTCACCGGTGAGTCACTTAATGTAATCTAATCAGCACTGTAGTCACTGTATGATCTGCAGCGAGATGATGGGTGGTATGAATTTTTTTTTGTGTAATAGCATCTCCCAGCATATCCTTACCATTGTTTGGGCCATGCTGGGAGCTGTAGTTTTACAAACCTATACGGCAGGAGTTGCACTAAATCGAGCTGTATTTGTTCTGGTGTTGTATATATTTACTGAGCTTGGTTCTGGGGCTGTATATATGTACTGAGCTTTGTTCTGGTGCTGTATATATGTACTGAGCTTGGTTCCAATGCTGTATTTATGTACTGAGGTTGGTTTTGGTGCTGTATATATGTATGAGCTTGGTTCTAGTGCTGTATATATGTACTGAGCTTCGTTCTATTGCTGTATTTATTTACAGAGGTTGGTTCTGGTGCTGTATATATGTATTGAGCTTGGCTCTCGTGCCATATATATGTACTGAGCTTGGTTCTAGTGCTGTATATATGTATGAGCTTTGTTCTGGTGCTGTATATATGTCAGAGCTTGCTTCTAGTGCTTTATTTATGTACTGCACTTGGTTGTGGTACTGTATATATGTACTGATCTTGGTTCTGGTACTGTATATATTTCAGAGCTTGGTTCTGGAGCTGTAATTATATAGGATATATTTCTAATAACAAAATTGCAGGGCAGATGGAATTGTTTTCAATTCATTGTATATTTCATGGGAACCTGTCAGGTGGTATAAACCTCTTGAACTGCCACCATGCAGTAATACATGACCTGCCAATATTTCCAAATGTATGTTTTTTTCAGATGCAGCAAAATCTATAAAATCAACTTTTAAAATGGCACACACTATATGCTAATTACTCATTAAAGGGTCATGGGTTCGTGCCGCTATCCTGAAGAGTCACATAGTCCTGCCGCCAAACTCACCTTTCCATGTTTGATTGACATCCCCCTGGCTGATACAACTTTCTCTGATGCGCCATTGGCTTGTACTACTTGGGGGGCTGTGTGGCACTATATACAAGGGAGGGCTGTGTGGCACTATACACAACGGTGAGCTGTTTGGCACTATGCACATGGGGGAGCTGTATGGCACTATATACAAGGGGCTGTGCGGCACTACTAAGGGAGGGCTGTGTGGCACTATCTACTAAGGGGGCTGTATGCCACTATTTACAAGGGGGAGGGCTGTGGCTCTATCTACAGGGGGTTGTGTGTGGCGCAATCTACAGGGGTCTGTGTGTGGTACTATCTACTAAGGGGGGGTCTGTGTGGCACTATCTGCTAAGGAGGGCTGTGTGGCTCTATATACAAGGGAGGGGGCTGTGTGGCACTATATATAGGGGGAGCTGTATGGTGCTATATACAGGTGGGCTTTATGGCGATATTTACAGGGGGGCTGTATGGCACTATCTACAAGGGGGAGGTTGGGGACGCTATCTACAAGTGGGGTGTGACACTGTCTACAGGCGGGCTTGTATAGCACTGTCTACAGGGGGGCTTTATGGCACAATCTACAGGGGCACTATCTATAAGGGGGGCTGCATGTAACACCTGGGGGGGCCCAGTCAAGAGTTTGCTATGGGGCCCAGTCTTTCCTAGTTACGCCCCTGAGTAATGCCTAATTCACACAAACGTATTTCACGTCCGTGTTACGCGAGTGAAAATAACGCACGTCACACGGACCTATGCAAGTCAATGGGGCCATTCAGACATTCAGTGTTTTTCATGCAGCGTGTATCCGCTGCGTTAAACTCACCACATGTCTTATACTTGTGCGTTTTTGCGCATCACGCACCCATTGAAGTCAATGGGTGCGTGAAAATCACGGACACCTGTGCGTGATTCACGCAACAGTTGATAAAGAAATGATGAGAAAAAGAAAACCACCTCCCTCAGTTTATTTTGCTGACGTAAAAAAACGCATTACAAAACGCTCGTAAAAATCTCTGACAAGCACCATACACGGATGTCACACGGAACTGCAACATAGGAAAAACGCTGAGTTTTTTACGCGCGCAAAACGGACACGTTCGTGTGAATAAGGCCTTAGGCTCAGAATGGGCAGTTTTAACAGAAGTGATCATATGTTGCACAGACCTGTCCAGAAGTTATACCACAGAGCGTAAAACAGCATCAAGCAATATAAGTGATAACCAGAACTAGTTGCCTATATTTAATGGGTTAGCTTCAAAGTTTTCTATAATTATTAAGTGCAATGTTTAAGGCTATTTTTTATGTAGTGACAAATCATGGTGAAATAAAAAACTCAGATTTACCTGTTTTCTTTTTGTTTTTTTTAAAGATGGTGTGAAGATGTTCCTGAATTCTAATAATAACATGAAGCAAATGCACATATTATTTAACCGCTTAACGCACCATGATGTACCTGTAAGTTATCGATTGCCTTTCATAAAGGTTCCATAAGGTACAGGTACTGTATGTCATGATGATAGCGTGGGCACAGGAGCTGTGCCCATGCAATCAACAGCAGGAGCCTGCTAAAATGGCGGAGATCAGAGAAACCTCTTAGACTACATGCACATACATACATTGTCAGTTTGGTTTTTGACTACTTTTTGGCTTTTGAACATGACATCCAAACCCATGGACCATGTTCTTCTGTTGTGGCTGATCTCTCGCACATATGGAGAGACAACGGCAGATGGTGGAGGAAGAACCTAGGAGGAGAAGGAGGCTTTGGATTCATCCCATTGTCTCCCATTGTGCTTCCAAAGGGCATTTCCACAGCCTGTATGAGGACCTGCGGCTGCATCCGGCGAAATTGTATTCCTTCTGGCGGATGTCAGTCGCAACTTTTGACCGTCTGCTGGAGGAACTGCGTTCTGGACTAACATTCTGGAACATGAACATGAGACTCAGCATTTCACCTGACGAACGGCTCATCGTCACCCTGAGGTAAGAATACATACTATCTACTTTTTTTAAAATGTTGCCCTGTCAGCCTGATACAGCTAGCACGATGTAAATGGCCTGACACAATTCCCCCCGTGATTCCCTCAGGATGATATACCTATCAGTACAGTAAATGCCCCTTTTACAACATGTGTTAGCTTGCTAATCTATTGTGAAGACCACAAAGACCCGATCCAATAAATAGTAATGTAATTTCTATTTTTAAATGCACTGTAGGTAGCCTCACAGAGCAAGTTGAGGAGGCCTGTAAACAGGGCAGTAATGTTGATAGTTTGTGTCATTAATTTCTTCAGATTCCTTGCGACTGAAAATTCGTTTGTGTCCCTTCACTTTGAATTCCTACTGGGGATGTCAACCATTTCTGGAATTATCCGGTCCACCTCTGAGCTCATCTGGCAGAGACTGAAAGACACGGTGATGCCTCAACCCACAAAAGAACAGTAGATGCGCATTGGGGATGGGTACATAGACAATGCTCAATTTCCCAATTGCATCAGGGCGCTGGACGGGAAACATACCCTTGTGAAGAAGCCGCAACACTCAGGGTCCCAATTCTACAATTACAAGCAGTATTTCTCGGTAGTGCTGTTGGCCTTGGCTGACAGCCAATACCGGTTTGCAATTGTAGACATCGGTTCCTATGGTAGCACTGCTGATGCTGGCATCTTCAGGGCTTCCAGAATGGGTCAGCAGCTTCTAAACAACCAGCAAGCCCTCCTAGAACCCCGCCTACTGCCCGGATCTTCAGGACCCCCGGCACCATTTGTGATAGTGGCAGATGAGGCCTTTGGACTCTCCACCCATGTTATGCCCCCCTTCCCCAGGCGTGGTTTGGATTACCGGAGCTGTATATTCAACTATCCGCTCACCAGGGCTTTTCGGTATGTTGAGTGCACCTTCGGTATTCTCGCAAATAAATGGAGGGTCTTCATGTCAACAATCCAGATGAATGCGGACAATGTGAACCATGTCATCAAAGCTTGTGTCATCCTGCACAACTTTACCGACCGTGATTGGACCGTGAAAAATGGTCCATGTGTCAGCCGGATTTCGAGGCCCGATCACGGTACATGTGAGCGGCACTCCTGGCATCATAGTCATTTAGGCTACAATGACACGAAAAAATGGCCATTTAAAACTGATGGTGAGTTTTTCATGTCCATTTTGCATCAGTGTCTCCAAATTCTCATCCATTTCCAGTCCGTCTTTCATGGGCATAAAAAAAAAAAAAAAGGATGAATTTCATTTGTCAGGGTAGATAGTACCCCAGCACCCACATATAGTGACATAGTGCCACAGTGCCCACATATAGTGACATAGAGCCCACATATAGTGACAGTGCCACAGTCCCCACATATGCTCGAGAAGCCATGTGTGAAGTTTGATTATGTTTGATTAAGTTTACAAATTTTTAGTTTTGTTTGGTTAGTGTACAGTACAATGAGGACCCTTGACGCGGGTAGCAGACTTTCATATTTAGGTAAAAATATTAACTTTTATGTTTTTTTATTATGAGTTATAAAAATACTTTCACCATATACAAGGTTGATTTAAAAAAAAAAAAAATATTTTGACCTGAATATCAACTAACACCTCATTTTACTCCTCTAGGTAAATCTATATATATTTTTATTTTTAATAAAGATTTTATAAAATGTATGTGTTCTAGAGTGTTTCTTTGTCCAAAATAAAGAAATTGTTTGTCACCAGTTTTTTTTTGATGAGGGTACGTTTACTCATCACGGATTTACCATGTATTTACAAGAGGATCAGTGGCAAAAATTGGATTTCTGATACGGATGTGCAGTTGATGTAGCGCAAATCCACATGAGGGTCAGCCCCATTCAATGAGGGTAGTCCGCGGCTTTTCTGTGCAGAATCCATGAGAAGAATTAACATTCCTCTCGCAGACAAAAAAAAATTTCACAGTGCAGATCATGTAAATGGCTTTACACAAACCCTTTTCACATGCATTACAGATGGAATGGTAGCGGATTTGTTTAGGATTTTGGCGTGGAATCCATACTGAAATCCATGTCAAATCCAGAATATGTGAACAGGGCCTTATGATGGTAGATCAGAAAATGGTGTGTTGGTTGTTAGGAGATTCTTTTGACAATTTAAGTAATCATGTCCATATCAGCTACTGCAAGTCATAATTACAGCCTTTAGCTAAAGGCAAAAGGGCAGTAATGGGAGTCAAGATATTAAAGTTTGTGACTCTTCTGGTAATATTCTATCTCAAGACAAGAGCATACCAAAACTGTAGAAAGGTTGGGAAACTCATTTTTAGGGTTACTCAAGGCTATACTTTTGAAAAAATGAATTGTTCTTTTGGATCCAACTATTGTATGCAGAAATTTTACAAATACACTTTATAATGTCTAAGGTTTAGTTATGGGAGTTGTGGGAATTCAGTTACAAACAAAAATACAACAGTACACCGCGTTCCAAATTATTATGCAAATGTTATTTTTCGCTGATTTTAATAAATAGTCGATGCAAATGACAGTCAGTATAATCTTCAAGCCATCAACCGTTGGAGTATAATGCAAATTTTATTGAACAAATCTCCTAATGAGAACAGATTTTTTTTTAGAAGTAAAAAACTCAAAATGCACTGTTTCAAATTATTATGCACAACAGAGATCAAAACATTTTAAAGGTTGTAAAGAGAACTAAAATGGTAATTTGTTGAATGTGCAGCATCAGAAGGTCATATTTACAGAAATCAAAAGCTCTTTCAATAAAAAAAAAAACTTAGCAGGCCAAGTTACATGTTAACATAGGACCCCTTCTTTGATATCACCTTCAGAATTCTTGCATCCATTGAATTTGTGAGTATTTGGACAGTTTCTGCTTGAATATCTTTGCAGGATGTCAGAATAGCCTCCTAGAGCTTCTGTTTTGATGTGAACTATGTGAACTGCCTCCCACCCTCATAGATATTTTGCTTGAGGATGCTCCAAAGGTTCTCAATAGGGTTGAGGTCAGGGGAACATGGGGGCCACACCATGAATTTCTCTCCTTTTATGCCTATAGCAGCCAATGACACAGAGGCATTCTTTGCAGCATGAGATGGTGCATTGTCATGCATGAAGATAATTTTGCTACGGAAGGCACGGTTCTTCTTTTTGTACCACGGAAGAAAGTGGTCAGTCATAAACTCTACGTACTTTGCAGAGGTAATTTTCACACCGTCAGGGACCCTAAAGGGGCCTACCAGCTCTCTCCCCATGATTCCAGCCCAAAACATGACTCCGCCACCTCCTTGCTGACGTCGCAGCCTTGTTGGGACATGGTGGCCATTTACCAACCATCCACTACTCCATCCATCTGGACCATCCAGGGTTGCACGGCACTCATCAGTAAACAACACGGTTTGAAAATTAGTCTTCATGTATTTCTGAGCCCACTGCAACCGTTTCTGCTTGTGAGCATTGTTTAGGGGTGGCCGAATAATAGCTTTATGCACACTTGCAAACCTCTGGAGGGTCCTACATCTTGAGGTTCGCGGGACTCCAGAGGCACCAGCGGCTTCAAATACCTGTTTGCTGCTTTGCAATGGCATTTTAGCAGCTGCTCTCCTAATCCTATTAATTTGTCTGGCAGAAACTTTCCTGATTATGCCTTTATCTGAACAAACCCGTCTGTGCTCTGAATCAGCCACAAATCTTTTCACAGTACGATGATCACGCTTAAGTTTTGTTGAAATATCCAATGTTTCATACCTTGTCCAAGTTATTGCACTATTTCACGCTTTTCGGCAGCAGAGAGATCCTTTTTCTTTCCCATATTGCTTGAAACCTATGATCTACTTAATAATGTGTAACGTCCTTCTTAAGTAGTTTTCCTTTGATTGGGCACACCTGGCAAACTAATTATCACAGGTGTCAGATTGATTACAATGATCCAAAGAGCCCTAAGACACAATACCATCCATGAGTTTCATTGAAAAACGAATAATTAAATGTTTATGACACTTAAATCCAATGTGCATAATAATTTGGAACACGGTGTACAATACAAAATGACAAATGCTAATCTTCAGGAATGTGCACTAAAGAGGCAGCAAAACACAGTTACAGAATAGATTGAGGTGCAGCTAAAATACTGTCACTGCGGAAACAATATATGATACTTCATAAATGCATCCATGTATACATGCAGATTGCAGAATTTGCATGATGGAGAAATTCTGCATTAAAAATGTGAAGGACCTACTAAGTACTGAAAAAATTATTTGTTCCCCTTCCAGATTTCCCCCATCATTGTGTCATAAATTAATAGAAGAATCTGCCGAAGATAGTGCTCGGCAATCCCGTAGAAATGAATGGAGCGGTGGCCAAGCATGCGCTCCATAGCTCCATTCCTATGGGACTCCCAGGAACGTCAAGGTAAGCCCGTTCTCATGATCGGTGGTGGGGGTCCCAGTGGTCGGATAGGTGATAAATAATGATTATGGGAAAACCCCTTTAAGACTAATTGACCCCATTAAACCACTACCCCCACAGAAAATCCTTAAATGTGCCATTAGGACAATTGCTTTCAATATGCGCTATTAGGGCACGTAGTTGTCACAGAGGAGGAGTGGAAAAGTCAATGTCAATTGTGGCTCTAGTATTACCATGCGTTACATCAGTGTTCCCCAACATATGGCTATAACAACTCCCATCATACATGCCGTCATCATGATGGAAGTTGTGGTTTTGCAACAGGGTAGAGGCCACTGTACTTCATGGTTTCATTTTAATAGGTGCTAGGGATATCAGCCGATCTCCAGGGTAGCTTATTTGAGGAGTTTCCAGGTGGGTGTTGGTGGAGGTAAACCTAATATGAAGATGGCAAATACTGTACAGGGTGGGCCATTTATATGGATACACCTAAATAAAATGGGAATGGTTGTTGATATTAACTTCCTGTTTGTGGCACATTAGTATACGGGAGGGGGGAAACTTTTCAAGCTGGGTGTTGACCATGGCGGCCATTTTGAAGTAGGCCATTTTGTATCCAACTTTAGTTTTTTCAATGGGAAGAGGGTCATGTGACACATCAAACTTATCGAGAATTTCACAAGAAAAACAATGGTGCACTTGGTTTTAATGTTACTTTATTCTTTCATGAGTTATTTACAAGTTTCTGACCACTTATAAAATCTGTTCAAAGTGCTGCCCATTGTGTTGGATTGTCAATGCAACCCTCTTCTCCCACTCTTCACACACTGATAGCAACTCCTGAAAAAAGAGAAGGTTGACACTTGGCTCAAAGAATACGTCGAGCAACAGAAACGCCAGAAATGACCAATGCTCAGCTTGAAGATCAAAGTGATCAAAGTGACCACAAGAGCTTAAAGGACCAGTGCCATGAAAAAAAATTTTTTTAGATCAATTTGATTTTAGTGGTTTTATTAAACATTTTTTTATTTATTTGTGTGTTTGTGCTTTACTTTTTTTTATTTTTTCACATTTTGTTCCCTATGGGGGCTGCCATTTTTTTTCCATTTCTGTATGTGTCGATTAACGACACATACAGACATGGAATACGGCACATACAGTCCCATAGTGAATGCGAACGGTGCCCGTTCCATCCACTATGCTGTACGCCGTCTGTGTGGGAACGGCGCATGCGCCGCCCCCACACAGTCCAAGTTGAACTATGCGACGTCCGGCGCCATTTTCCTGGGGACCGGAAGTCGCGGCCGGACAGTAAGATTACTACTTCCGGTTGCGGCTTCCGGACTTGTGCACTTGGAGCAGAGGTAGCAGACGGAGCAGACGGACCGGAGGGAGCGGCGGCGGCAGGAGCAAGTAAGTTAGGTCTGTGTATGTACGTGTTTTACTGTGTGTTTACTACTGTATGTAAACCTACTACACTATGTGTTAGCTCAAAAAATGGTGACACACAGTGTAGGAGGTTTGACCGTTCAATCCCCTCGTTTCTCCCGGCACTAGCCAAGATAAAGGAGGGGGATTCTGAGAGCTCACTAGAGCGAGTGAGTTTTCTCAAATTTTGCAGCATAAAGCAATGTGGTTGCTTTACCACATGCAATGCTGAAATTTTGGGAATTGCTCCATCTAGTGACCAGCGCTGGGAAATATTATAAATTAGAATCTAATTTATAATATTTCCTGACTCGTGAAAAAAAAAAAAAAAATTAGAACAATGTTTCATCACCTATACACTAATTGTTTAACTAAAAAAAAAAAATTTTTTTCTAGCGACACATTCCCTTTAAGAAACACCTCAAGCGACTGATCGTCGGGTTCGAGCACAAGGCGCAAGAAATATTTTCTCGACGAACATCTTTGGATTGCATGAACAAAGCTGCTATGCAATACGACCCAACAATTGAATATGATCTGCACGACTTGGTCAATATTAGAAACATGGACACGACCTGTGAACATTGTGAAGCCCAGAAGTGGAAGTCAGAGCCACCTGGCATGTGCTGCTCTGCTGGCAAGGTTCAACTACCCCCACTTACTGCACCACCAGAACCACTCAAGTCACTGATGTCTGCGAACACTCCCCAAACCAAGCACTTTCTGGGAAATATGAGGCGCTACAACTCTTGCTTTCAGATGACTTTGATGTGAACGAAATTCGAGAGCGAGGCTTCATGCCCACCTTCAAAATTCAGGGACAAGTTTGCCATCGACTTGGATCGCTCCTGCCATTGCCCAATGAACCAATAAAGTTTATGCAGATTTATTTAATGGGCAATGAAAAGCTTCAAGTTCAGCAACGACAGAGCAACGTCCCTGGAACTCGGGCCGACAGTTTGCTGGAACTGCAGCAGATGCTTCACGAACATCACTGTTATGTCGAGATATTCAAGAGCTCTTTGTAAATTATGACTTCGGATAACTACAAAGCGGTCATCAAGGCTGACCGAAAGCCAACAGGAGAGCATGAGCGGCGATACAACGCACCAACTGTCAATGAAGTTGTTGTCGTCATCAATGGGGAATTTGAAAATCGGGATATTGTGCTGCAGAAGCGTGATAATCAACTGCAGAGAGTTTCTGAAACCCATCGATCATATGAAGCACTTTAGTACCCACTAATCTTTTGGCAAGGCGAAGACAGATACGATATTCAAATCTTCCAAACAAATTCAAGTACCGGAAATGTTACCGCCGGGAAAAAAGTTTTGTGCATGGCCTTCTACGCCTAACAAAGTATGATGCGGGCCAGCCATTCAAATCACCTGTTGATGTGCCTAAATCTTTTCCATCAGTTTTTGGTTGATATGTATGCCAAAATCGAAATGTTTCAATCAGAAGGCACTTCGCGCTGAAAGCTATATTCACCTTCGAGACTCTGTCGTCAACGATGGAAACACGAGCAATGTTGGTCAGATGGTTATCAGCTTCACAGGGAGCCATCGACATATACACGAATACACTCAAGACTCCATGACATATGTGCGAATATACGGAAGACCTGACCTGTTTATTACTTTTACGTGCAACCCAACATGGAAAGAAATTCGCCAAGAGCTCTTGCCAGAACAATCGGCGACTGATAGACACGATCTGGTAGCCCGAGTCTTTCGACAAAAGGTTATCAAGTTCATGAATGTCCTCACGAAGGGCAAGGTATTTGGAGAAACTCAATGCTTCATGTGCACAATCGAATGGCAAAAACGAGGTTTGCCTCACGCACATATACTGATCTGGCTGAAGGAGAAGATCCGACCAAATCAGATCGATTCTGTCATTAGTGCAGAGATCCCAAATGCACAAGAAGATCAAAAGCTATTCGACATCATCATGAAGAACATGGTCCATGGACCATGTGGAAGACTGAATCCAAGCTCCCCATGCATGAAAGATGGCTTCTGTACAAAGAGATTCCCAAGACAGCTGATCCATGAAACTCAGTCTGGAGATGATGTTTATCCACTTTATCACAGAAGAAAAGTGTGAGAAGGCGGGTTCACTGCATTGATGAAGATTGGCAATAGTTACCAGGACATCGAGGTCGACAACAGATGGATTGTACCCTACTAGCCATTTCTTTCCAAGACCTTTCAATCTCACGTCAATGTCGAATATTGCAACTTAGTTAAGGCGATCAAGTACATCTGCAAATATGTCAACAAAGGATCGGATCAAGCAGTATTTGGCTTGGAAAGACAAGGAAGAACAACTGATTAAATCAATCGCCAAGAAAGAACAATTGATGAAATCGATCGCTTCCAAACTGGACGTTACATCAGTAGCAACGAGGCTGTATGGTGAATTTTGGACTTTCCAATTCATGACCGCTATCCGGCGGTAGTTCATCTCAACTTCCACTTGGAAAATGGACAGAGAGTCTACTTCACAGAGGAAACTGCTGCACAACAAGTTTTGCAGCCCAAAGACACCACACTGACAGCATTCTTCAAGCTTTGCCAACAAGATGACTTTGCAACGACACTCCTTTACTGCGATGTTCCAAAGTATTATACGTGGAATAAATCTACAAGAGTTTTAAAGCGAAGAGTCCAAGGAACACCAGCTGAAGGTCATGTTGGAATCAAGTCAAGTGATGCTCTTGGCAGAGTCTACACAGTCAACCCAAACAACCACGAGTGCTTCTTCCTCCGGTTGCTTCTTCACACAGTAGTAGGCCGGACATCGTTTGTTAGCCTCAAGACTGTTGGCGACCACGTTTTCACAAACTATCGGCAAGCATGTCAAGAATGGGGACTACTTGAGAGTGATTCTCATTGGGACAAGACTTTAGAAGAAGCAGCAACCTGCTAATTACCAGCAAGTTTATGAAACCAAATTTTCTGTCATACTCACAACGTGTGGACCATCCAAGCCACTTGAACTGTGGGAAAAGTACAAAGAGCACCTCTCGGAGGATGTTCTTCTGCAAGCACGACGGCAAAACACGAGACTCCAATTGGACAGCTGTACTCCTCAAATGTTCAACATGTCATTGATCCTACTTGAAGAAAAGACCCTCATGATGGTTGGAAAGAGACTTGAGCAACTGGGACTTCCCACGACAGAAAGGAACAACGACGAAAGACTTGGCCGGGAATTGCTTCGAGAAACAAGCTATGACATGAGCGCTCTGGAGACTTATCTTGCAACGAATGAACCTCTTTTGGTTGCTGACCAAACGACGGCATACAATCAGATCTTGGACATGGTTGTGATAAACACCGGTGGTATTGTCTTCTTGGATGCTCCTGGCGGAACAGGAAAGACGGTTGTCATAAACCTGCTGTTGGCAAAAATCCGATAACAATCCAGGATTGCTCTGGCTGCTGCTTCCTCAGGCATTGCGGCAACATTGCTTGATGGTGGCAGAACTGCTCATTCAGCGTTCAAATTACCGCTCAACTTGACTCGAGATGCGTCTCCTGTTTGTAACATCAGCAAAGGTACTGGTGTGGCAAATGTCCTGCAAGAATATTTGATGATTGTCTGGGATGACTACACGATGGCACACAAGTTGTCGCTTGAAGCTCGGGATCGAACTCTGCAGGACTTGCGTGGAAACAATACAGTCATGTGAGGTGTCGTCTTGGTGTTGGCCGGTGATTTCCGCCAAACGTTGCCTATTGTTCCAAAGGAACACCAGCAGACGAATTGAAAGCTTGCTTGAAGCACTCGGTGTTGTGGAGGCATGTGAAGAACATGAGTCTGACTACCAATATGCGAGTTCATCTGCATGGAGATGCCACAGCTGGTGAGTTTGCCAGCAGATTACTCAATCTGGAGAATGGAAATTTTCAAGTTGACAATGGGACAGATCTGATCAGCTTCCATGATGATTTCGCAAATTTTCCCAAGTCGGTAGAAGAGCTTACAAACAGTGTCTTTCCCAACATCGCCTTAAACTACAGAGATGATGAATGGTTATGTCAACGGCCAATACTGGCTCCAAAGAATGATTCTGTCAACGCCATCAATCAGCAAATTCAAATGACTCTGCCAGGTCAAGAAAAGCTGTACAAGTCCACCGACACAGTTATTGACCCCGATTAGGCGGTGTACTATCCGACAGAATTTCTCAACTCTCTTGAGCCGCCTGGCTTACCTGCTCATCGAATTGATGTTGAAGGTTAGCACAGCTATCATGCTGTTGAGAAACATTGACGCCCCGAAACATTGCAACGGGACGAGGCTGTGTGTCAAGAAGTTGATGGATCACGTCATCGAGGCCAAGGGGGAAGTTGTCTTTATTCCTCGCATTCCCCTCGCTCCAAACGATGTTCCTTTCGAGTTCAAACGGCAACAGTTCCCAGTACGCCTAGCCTTCACAAAGACAATTAACAAGGCTCAAGGTCAATCCCTGAATGTGGCAGGAATACACCTTCAAAGTCCCTGTGTTTTCCATGGGCAACTATATGTTGCTTGCTCCAGAGTCGGCACAGGAAAGAATCTCTACATCTTGGCACCGGATCAAAAGACCAAAAACATTGTTTACAAGAAAGCGTTGGAATAGAAACATGCAGTCCTAAATCAAGACTATATAAATCTGTAATGAATATATTGCTTCATTTCATTTCTTTTATGCTTCCAATAACATTATTTACACTCTCTAGCAATTTAAATTCATACTGAGAGGTATTTAAATAGTGAGCTTTTACTCTATCTATACCGTAAGTCAACCTCCCGAGCAACGCCGGGTATAAAAACTAGTATAACATAAACGAAATTATAAATTAAACATATCAGGAGATGATGGTGGGTCACTTGCTGGAGTGGACTCTGATCTCTCAGAAGGCGTATGGCCTGCAGATTGCCAAGGAGGTTGAGAAATAAAATACAGCTCCTGTGGGCTGTAGTGAGACCTCCTATAAAAATTTTGGTGGTGTGATTCAGGGGGCATTGCCTCTGATAATAAGGGCAATGAGAAGGCATTGGTGTAGGTGGGGAGGTATAACTAGATGGTGGCAATGGCGGAGGCTGAGGAGTAGTGTGACCATACAGATGCCAGTGCTCCAGTGGTGTAAAGCATTTCCTGGGTTAATTAGGGGGGGGGGGGGGTTCAGCCTCCAATAAAATTTGCATTGCTGCCTTTGTTCTGAGGCGACGCTCCGGTGGGATGAGCTTCAAATAAGGAGCAAGGGAATGGGCGAAAGTGTCTACCTCATCTTCGGGTTTGTTCCAATTTATATATTCTAAAACCCTTGAGTCAACCTGGCTAGCAGCAGAGTGCTGCACCCTTTTCCTCTTGTTGACTGCACGTGTTTGACCAGTATTTTCTGCAGATGGCCAGGTGAGGTCCCTGGATTGGCTGGATCATCGGGATCCTGGTGTTCCTGGTCCATGGTAGTAAGTCTACTGTCCTCCACCTTTCTCCTCTCCTCCACCTCATTCTCCTCTAGTTTGACCTCTGAGATAAGTTTTGAAAAAAATGTAATTTTTTTTACTATATATTACATGTATTAACAACCAATGTTTTTGTTATTTTCACGGATACTTACGGACGAAGCTCAAAAATCGGGCGCAGAAATGCAAGCTGCTGGGTGAAGAGATAGGGACATTTTTTGGATGGAGCAGAATCACTTCTCCCTTTTTGGGTCAGCTCTCATTTGTGTTGGTCCCTTGTGCTTTGCCAGCGGACCTTGATGTCATCCACTGTTGAAAAAAACATACATACATATAAATAAATATATATATATATATATATATATTTATCCGAGGGGCGATTATACGAAACCTGTTCTACAAGGCAAACATGACATGAATGCTTCATTTTCACGGTGACACCAGCTTTATCAGGGGCACATGGCGTAAAGAACTGAAATATATTTGTTAACGCTAAAACTTGCTCAACAGGGACAACAAGACACCAATTTATAAAGAGGGCATTTAGGGTGACGCTGTCTCTATCAGGGCGACATAGCGGTAATGGATAAAATATTTTTTAACGCTAAAAGCTGCAAAAACTGTGGCACATGACAGGAATGGTTAAAGGGCAGCTATATACAATATTTAAAACTAGAGGCTCTACTATGGTTGCAGTTACCAAACTTTGTTTTTTAAGCAGGACTCTGCTGCTGGAACATATTTTTAGTAATGGCCTCCCATGCTGCATCTTTCTTCATGCGATCATGGTACACATCCGCCCTGGTGTCCCATACACTGGCCTCTCCGGATGTTGCATGTGTGCTGTGCGTTTTTTACACGCAACCATTGAGTTCAATGGGCGACTGTGATGCGCAAACACGCACCAATATAGGACATGCAGTGAGTTTTACGCAACAGACAGACACTTAAAAACAACGAATGGCTGAATAGCCCCATTGAATTGCAAGGGTCAGTGTGCTGTGAGGCCAGGAACACGCTTGTCTGAATGAGCCCTTATTCTGGCTGTTGAACCCTTTAGATGCCGCATTTAATAGTGACTTTGCAATCTAAGGAGCTTGACAAAGTGATGTGTCTGACTGTGTATGTGTGTCGATGCTTTTGTGTGTGTGGGTATATGTGGCTTAACCTCACATAAGTCCCTTCTCCAGTGACATGTCTGTCTGCATATGTGTGTTGGTCCATGTGCGTGCGTGCTTGTGGGGGAATGTGTGGCTCAACCTTACATGTCACTTCGCTAGTGACGTGCCTAAAGTCCACGCTTAGCTTTATTGCAGTCCAAAAATAAACTAATTAAATAGCAGGTTCCTCTGATCCGTTCCACACTATCCTTGTGTGGCTTCACAGGTTTGACACTGGACTGCATATACTGCAGCCCTAAATAGCCCAGTGAGCATACCTGTACTAATTTGGGCTAGGGGAAACCCTGTACTGGAGCAAGGATGGAATGTCTAGTCCCTCTACCAATCCTACCTGTCAGTCCATAGAAATCCAGGCCCGGAAACATATACCCCGTACAGTACTTTCCCAGCCACAGGCCTACATACACCCCCCCCCCCCCCCCCCCCCCACACACACACTCTTCTGCAGACTGGAGGGCTGGGCTCTTGCTGCCATAAGGCTTTGCACTCTCGAGAGCTGAAATTTTACTCGGTCTGTGTTCGAGAACAAAATTTATATTTTGTAGTGAGAGGAACCGCTTAGTCACCCATACATTTTTCTCCTTATTTTGCTTCATTCGTGCCAGTGGGGCACGGTCTGACAGTAGTCTAAACTTTCTACCAAGGAGGTAATACTTCAGTGATTCAAGTGCCCACTTAACTGCCAAGTATTCACGCTCAACAATTCCATAATTTTTTTCAGCCGTAGTCAACTTCCCACTCAAGTACATGACCGGATATTGCTCCCCATTTACCACTTGTGACAGTACCACGTCCAAACCTGCATCAGAAACATCCATCTGGACCAGAAACTCCTTCCTCAAATTAGGAATAATGAGCTCTGGCTGTTGGCATAGAGCGGACTTTAGGCTTTGAAAAGCATTTTCTGCCTCTAGGGTCCACATCACTATTACTGACTTCCCACCTTTTGTCAAGACAGTCAATAGAGCTGCAATTGATTCAAAATTCAGCACAAACCTACGATTTTAGCTAATGATGCAGAGAAAAGCTCTGACCTGTTTCTTTGTCGGAGGCGTAAGGACAGCCATGTATTGCCTCAACTTTGTTAACCTGTGGCTTGATTAATCCTCAGCTAATTATGTACCCAAGGTATCTGACTTTCTCTAAACCCACTGCAAATTTCTCAGGGTGTATTGTCAGGCCTGCATCACTTATGGAATCAAGTATGGCCTGAACTTTACATATGTGACTTAACCAATTCACATCATCCAGGTAGGGAGCTGCATAGTCACGTTGTGTCCGCAAGATCAGGTCTATCAATCTTTGAAAAGTAGCAGGGGCACCATGCAACCCAAACAGCATCACTACATACTGGAACAACCCATCTAGGGTTGAAAAGGCGGTCTTTTCTTTCGCCTCATCTGTTAACGGCTTTGCCAGTAACTGTTGTAAGATCAAGTGTTGTTATGTATCTTGCGTTACCCAATCTCTCAATTAGTTCATCCACCCTGGGTATGGGATCTACGTCAAATTTTGAAACCTCATTCAGTTTTCTAAAGTCATTACAAAACTACTAGCGCCACTGTAGCTCCCTGAAGGAGCGGATTCCCCCTGTGGCCGGGGATTCCACTCCTGGACAGCGCGCTTGATGTCTCTGTCCATATATGGACAGTGACATCAGGGGCAACTCCTGAAGCGGAATCCCCGTCCACAGCGTTGCCGACGCTGTGACCAGGGATTCCACTCCAGGAGAAGCCCTTGACGTCACTGTCCATAAATGGTGGTTAGTTAATAATATATTATAACCCCCTTCAAGGACACATATGGGGGGCACTAAGGGGGCATTATACTGTGTGGGGACACTCTATAGGGAATTATGCGGTGGGGGGGCATTATACTTTTTTATGTGGCATTTTTTTTATAATGGGGTGGGGCACCGAAAGATAATTTTGCACGATGCGCCATCTATCCTAAGGTCGTCCCTGACTTCAGGCAGAACAAGAACACAGTCCACTCCAATCACATGTGGTGCAACTGGCAGTAACTAGTTTTATTTTTTTCTCATGCAGTTAATGAAACAACATTAAAGGGAATGTGTTGCTAGAAAAAAATGTATTTTTTTTTTTAGTTAAACAATTAGTGTGTAGGTGATTAAACATTGTTCTAATTTTTTTTATTTTTTTCACGAGTCAGGAAATATTATAAATTAGATTCTAATTTATAATATTTCCCAGTGCTGGTCACTAGATGGAGCAATTCCCAAATTGCAGCATTGCATGTGGTAAAGCAACCACATTGCTTTATGCTGCAAAATTGGAAAAAACTCACTCGCTCTAGTGAGCTCTCAGAATCCCCCCCTCCTTTATCCTGGCTAGTGCCGGGAGAAACGAGGGGATTGAACGGTCAAACCTCATACACTGTGTGTCGCCATTTTTTGAGCTAACACACAGTGTAGTAGGTTTACATACAGTAGTAAACACACACTGAAACACGAACATACGTAGAAATAACTTACCTGCTCCTGCCGCCGCCGCTCCCTCCGGTCCGTCCGCTCCGTCTGCTGCCGCTGCTCCAAGTGCACAAGTCCGGAAGCCGCGACCAGAAGTAGTAATCTTACTGTCCGGCCGCGACTTCCGGTCCACAGGAAAATGGCGCCGGACGGCGCACAGTTCAACTTGGACTGTGTGGGAGCGGCGCATGCGCCGTTCCCACACAGACGGCATACACCATAGTGGATGGAACGGGCCCCGTTCGCATTCACTATGGGACTGTATGTGCCGTATTCCATGTCTGTATGTGTCGTTAATCGACACATACAGAAATGGAAAAAAAAATGGCAGCCCCCATAGGGAAGAAAAAGTAAAAAAATAAAAAAATGTAAAACACAAACACACAAATAAATATAAAAGTTTTCAATAAAACACTAAAATCAAACCGATGTAAACATTTTTTTTTTGGTGACACTGTTCCTTTAACAGGTTCAAAAGAAAATCCTAGCCTGTCTGAACACTGACTACACATAAAGATGCTATCTCAAGAGAGCTGAGTCTAGTGCTCAGGGTCTCTAACAAAAATACAACAGCTTGTGAACTCTCTGCCTTTTTAAAGCACACCTAAGGTTTGCAGTGACCTCCACTTCAGAAATTTCTGGACAACTGAGCTAAAAATCACAGACAGACCAAAATTTTAAGGACACATTACAAAATCAAGAGTAAGGCCCCATGCACACGTAGATTTTGTTCGTAATTACGGACCGTAATAACGATCCATAATTACAGACCCATTCATTAATATGACCATAGAAACCTTCCGTATAAAAATAGGACAAATCCTATTTTTTGTTTTACGGACCGCGCTCCCATACTTATAAAGGGAGCACGGTCCGCAAATGCGGATAACTGTCCGCATCTGGCCGTGCGCGTAATCACGGACCTTTTATAAGTGATCACACGAGTGGTATAGTAAAAAGATGAGTACGGGCACAACTCAAGTGTAACGTCCACAGCCGCGGACCGTCGTTCTTACCTGCCCCCTGACGGCGGCAGCCATGGACGAGTGAGTGCCAGGCGGAATCTCCGTCCTGAGAGACGTCGGCACTCACTTCCGCATCGCTGCACTGGTTCCCGTAGGGTGCGCGCACACGCTCGCGTCCGGCCTTAAAGGGCCAGTGCACACACATGAGTAAAATCTGTAATTAGCCCATGATCACCCTGGACTATACAAAGGGCTCTGCCCTTTCACTCATTGCCTGAGCGTTGTTGTGTTTACCCATGCTAGTCTTAGCAAATGGTCCCTTAGTGTTATCATGTTCCCGTGCCGTGATACCTGTATCCTGTGCTATAATTGTTCCTGTGCCTTAGAGTGTTGGAGTCCTGTTGTGCCACCTGTCACGCCTGCTGATATACACCATGTCTGCTGTCTGCAAGTCCATCTGTGCCGAGCCTCCATTACTGTCTGGACTATCAAAGGTACTCTTGTACTAGGACTGTTGTTTGGCCAGCTGCTACTCCGCTATGGCGGCCTAGCGGGTCCACATACCCACGGATCATAACAGTACGCTCAGGCCATGGACCACGCTGGTCAACCCAAGACCATGACGACATCACAAGCCATGCAGGCAGACCTGCGAGACCCTCAGTCACGACAAGACCAACTCCTTCTGGCAGTGAACTCCATTGCACAGTGACTGGATGCGCAAGCTGCTGCCATCACGGCACCTGTTCCTGTTGCTCCGGCTGTTCCTCCTACTACACCCCGTCAGTACCGGTGCGGATTCCCGATTTTTGCTGCCACTACCTCCTTGCTATGACGGAGACGCGAGTACCTGCAGGGGATTTCTGAACCAGTGCCAAATCCACTTCAGTTCACATGCCAGAGCATTTCCGTCTGATGGCGCAAGGATCGCCTTTATCATCTCTCTCCTTACTGGCAAGGCATGGGTGAATCCTATCTGGGAACGTCAGGGACCAGAGATCTGGGACTTTCAGTGTTTCCTACAGACTTTTCATACGGTATTTGAGGAACCTGGACGAGTCTTGTCAGCAGCTGCATCTCTGCTGACCCTTCGCCAGGGAGACATCTCTGTGGGCGAGTACGCCATTCAGTTTCGTACCCTAGTGGCAGAGCTGTCCTGGAAGCCTTGGTGGCTACATTCTGGCAGGAACTGTCTTCTGAAATTAAAGATGAACTTGCCGCTCGTGATCTGCCACCTACCCTGGATGACCTCATTCTTCTTGCCACCCGAATTGACATGAGGATCCGAGAGCGATCCCAATAGGTTCATCGGGAGAGAAGATTCCACAGGCTGGCTCCTACTTTCCAGCAATCCTTGTTGCCCCCACCAGTTGTTCCACCAGAAGAAACTATGCAGGTGGACTGGCTCAAATTGTCAGCCCAGGAGAGACATCGCAGATGCACTTCGGGACTTTGTCTGTATTGCGGCCTCGGAGGCCATGTTGTGCGTTTGTGTCCTCAGAAGCCAAAAAAACTCCAATCCCTAGGATTGGTTGGAGAGACAACACTAGGTGGAACGGAGCTGAATAAAAAATTCTCTTCAAAACTGTCCATTCCGTGACCATAGCGTCCGGCGAGAAGATGCATCAGGTCTCTGCCTATCTGGACTCTGGGTCCGCAGCAAACTTCATCCAAAAAGACCTAGTGGATCTTCTCCAGTTACCCATAGTCCCTCTGGAGACGTCTTTGGCTGTTGCCTCGGTGAATGGACTGCCCCTGCCCGACCCGATTGTATCTGAAACCAAGCTGCTGAAGCTCCAAGTTGGAGCCCTTCATACTGGACTAATTTTGTTTCTTGTTTTGCCTAAAGCCGTCAAACCTGTCCTACTCGGCCTGCTTTGGCTCTGACTACATGTCCCAGTCCTGGACTGGAATTCCGGAGAGATTCTCCAATGGGGCTCCAAATTTCACAGCCTGTTGCCAATCCATCCTGTCAAGCCTCCTCTGCCTCAGTCATTGGATTGCCCCCTCATTTTTCTCAGTTTGAATATGTCTTCAGAAAGAAGGAGGCAAGAAGGAGGCTGAGACGCTTCCCCCACACCGGGCTTATGACTGTCCCATGGAACTGGCTCCAAATGCGTCCCCTCCCCGTGGACGGGTATACCCTCCTTGCCAGAGACTCAGTCTATGTCGGTCTATATCAAGGAGAATCTGGAGAGGGGTTTCATACAAAAATCCTCCTGCCGGGGCCGGGTTCTTCTTTGTCAAGAAAAAAGACGGATCTCTTCGACCTTGCATTGACTACCGTGGTCTCAATCAAATCACGGTCAAGAACAAATATCCGTTGCCACTAATTTTTTAACAATTTGACCGCATACGAGGAGCCAAGATTTTTCTAAACTAGACTTGCGTGGGGCTTACAATTTGATACGGATCCGCCAGGGTGACGAATGGAAAACGGCATTCAACACTCAAGACCGGCACTATGAATACCTGGTAATGCCCTTCTGTCTGTGTAACGCTCCCGCGGTCTTCGAATAATTTGTCAATGATATCTGTCGAGATCTCCTCTATGTCTGTGTTGTGGTCAATCTCGATGATATTCAGATTTTTTTTCTCCAGATCCGACGACTCATCGGAGGCATGTCCGTCAACTTCTGCTGGGATTAAGGGAGAATCGTCTGTATGCCAAGCTAGAGAAGTGCATTTTTTAGAAGAATTCTCTACCCTTCCTAGGCTACATCATCTCGGATCAAGGCCTCAAGATGGATCCAGAGAAGGTAAAGTCCATCCTAGAATCGCCACGTCCTCAAGGCCTGAGGTCCATACAGTGTTTTTTGGGATCAACTTCTACCGGCAGTTTATCCCAAAATTCTCTTCACTGATGGCTCCCATCTCTCACCTCACAAGAAAAGGTATGAATGCCAAGGTGTGGACTCCAGAGGCAGAGGACCCCATTTGGACCCCCACACCAGACAATTTTTAGCCCCAAATCCCTGAGTACACGGGCAACCCAGGAATAAAATTTAACATGGCAGGGCTCAGTGAGATGGACTTATTGAAGTTCTTTTTCACTGATGAGATTATAGCGTTTATGGTGTCCCAGACAAATTTCTATGCCCAACAGTATATGAAAAACTCACATCATTTTATGCCCAATCCAACAGTTTGACTCCTGTAGACGCAACAGAGTTGGGTAAGTTCTCGGGACTGCTCTTGAACATGGGGCATCTGAAGAAGCCATCCATTAGGGCCTACTGGAGCACAGACATCTTATACCACACCCCGATGTACCGCATGGCCATGTCCAGGATGCGTTATGAGGCAATACATCACTTCTTAATGAGCAGTACCCACCCCGAGATGACCACAGTTTTGAGCGTTTATATAAACTGAGACCCCTATCAGACCATTTCAGTGCCCGATTTGCCCAAGCATACACCCCCGAGAAGTGTATTTCTATTGATGAGTACCTGGTACATTTTAAAGGGAAGCTTCAATTCCGCCAGTACCTGCTGAATAAGAGGGCAAGGTATGGCATGAAGATTTATAAGCTGTGCGAGAGTGCATCAGGGTATACTTACAAATTTAGGGTATATGAAGTGAAGGACACCAGTATTGTCCCCCGTTACTGGGATTTAACGCAAAAATTGTGTGGGATTTGGCGCACCCACTGCTGGACCAGGGTAACTACCTCTACCCGGATAATTTTTATACCAGCGTCCCACTCTTCAAATGCCTTGCTTCCAGAAGTACTGTGGCATGCTGCTAGAAAAAAAATCTGACAGGCCTCACTAAAACACTGCTTGGGCAAACACTCAGAAGGGGTGAGAGTAGGGCATATTCTAGCAGCAACATATTGTGTGTCAAGTACAAGGACAAGAGAGATGTCCTTGGATTGACAACAATACATGGCCACACCAGTACCCATGTACCTGTACGAGGTACCAGTACAGAGACCCCCAAACCAGACTGCATCCTAGACTACAATAGGTACATGGGAGGGGTGGGCTTGTCAGATCAAGTCCTGAAGTCATGCGGAAATAGAGGGTGTGGTATAAGAAGCTGGCCGTGCACAACATACAGATGGAATTGTACAATACGTACGTGCTACGTCGATGTGCTGGCCAGAGGGGAACTTTCCTGGAATTTCAAGAGGTGGTTATCAAGAACCTAATCCTTAGGGACCAGGAAGGGAGGCGACCCAGTATTTCTGGAAGCGAGGCCACACGCATCGTACCAGGGCAACACTTTCCAGGAAAAGTTCCCCAAACTGGCAAGAAGAGAAAGAATCAAAAGAAGTGCAAAGTCTGTTATAAGAGGGGGATAAGGAAGGACACAATATATCAATGTGACACGTTTCCTAAAAAAACAGGGCTCTGTATGAAAGACTGTTATAAAATGTATTATACATTCCTTGATTTTTAATTTACCCCAGTTTTACTTACCCTGATGCACTTCGCACAGCGTATCCCCCTCATCTTTCCCTTCTGAGCCCTTCCATGTGCCCAGGCAGCTAAAAACAGCCACATGTAGGGTATTGCTGTACCCTGGAGAACCCACATTACAATTTATGGGGTGTCTGTCTCGCTGTCTCCGGTGGCACATGCCGGGCACAATATATCGGACACTGAAATGGCATATACAGTGCCCATCAAAAATTCCGGAACACCCTCATAACTTTTGAATGGCTTGAGGTAGAGGGTTGAAATTTGGTGGGATTTAATGGGGTAATAAAATCTACCAGTTAACACCCAAAAAAAACCCAGCCCCACACCCTTGGGGGCGGTGGGGGCAGCAAAATCTTAAATGTCACGGGGGGTCGAGTTGGGCTCATTTAAAAGCGCTTTTCAATACAAAAATGATGCTGCAAACGATTTTCAGATAGGATTTTTTTTTTCGCTGACATATTTAACATTAAAGTTATCATCTTCATTATCGGCTACCGCTGGTGTTAGCATTACCCAAAGTGTTAAAATATATTAAAATATTTTCTGCAGCAATTCCGTTACATGTGGACAAGCCCTTAGTGGACAATCACAGGCTGCAGCGGTCACATGGACTGCAGCGTCATCCAGGGAGGCCAGAGGTCTGCGATGGAGGGACACGTCGCCTTAACAACGACCTACGTAAGAGTGGTTTTTACCGCTGCTTTCTGCAGCGGAAATTCCATGTGAAAAAACATGCGGTTTTTGGACGGAATGTACTGCGGGTTCCAGGTCGGATATGCTGCGTGGTTTTTACGCAGCGTATCCGTCCCGTGGGTACCCGGCCTTAGGGAATGTTCCTACACAGGTTACGCTGCAGATTTTCTGCAATACAAAATCAGCAGCAGAATATCTGGAGAAATGCTGGTAAATCTGTCACAGAAATCCGCACCAAATAGTGCGTTTTTCCTGCTCATATTGCTGTGGAAACGCTGCGGTTTTACCTGCGGATTTAGTGTTAAACATTGCTTATAGCAAAGTATATGTGCACCTGCGGATTTCCAGCGGTTTTTACTGCGTTTCCGCTGTGTAAATGCTGTAAAAACCGCAACAACATAAATCTGTTGTGGAATTTCTGCTCCCCATTGAAGTCTATGAGCCAAACATGCAGCATCTCAGCACAGAACACACAGCATCAATTGACATGCTGCGGAATTGAAAAACGAACCGCAGAACACTTTCCGCACAACTTTTGTGCGGTTTTTTTTCTGCACCATGGGCATGAGATTTTTTAAATCTCATTCACTTTGCTGCTACTATAAATGGTGCGTAATTTCCGCACAGAATTCCGTTGCGGAAATTCCGCAGCGTTTATGCTTTATGGGAACCCAGCCTAAGGCCTTATTCACACGAACTTATTTTACGTGAAGTGATACGCGCGTGAAAATCACGCGCATCGCACGGACCTATGTTAGGCAATGGGGACGTTAAGACTGTCTGTGATTTTCAAGCAGCGTGTGTCCGCTGCGTAAAACTCACGACATGTCCTATACTTGGCAGTTTTTCGCGCAGCACGCACCCATTGAAGTCAATGGATGCGCGAAAATTGCGCACGGCACACGGAAGCACTTCCGTGTGCCGCGCGTAATTCGCGCTACAGTTGTAAAATAAATGAATGAAAAAATAAAACCACCTCCTGCTTTTATGTTTGTAGACATAAAAACAGAGTGTCATAACGATGCCATATGCGCGAAAATCACGCAGGCACGCACCAAATACGGATGCCACACGGAACTGCTACGCGCGCAAAACGCAGCGGTTTATTTGCGCACGCAATACGCACACGCTCGTGTGAATAAGGCCTAAGACCTTCACACATAGATTTTATTCTGGCAACTTAAACTGTATCAAAAAACACTTTTAAAAACATCAATGTTATTAACAATGTAACATGTGTTTTTTAGGGCATTTTTTGGGTGGCATTTCTCATTTAGTGCCATTTTGTTAATGCTTTTCTCTAGGGTGTTTAAAGTTCTATAGAGAAGCCTATGGGAAAAGCTCTTGAAAAAAGCCATACCCAGAAAATGATGCTTTTGGTAAAAAAAAACACTGACCACAAAATTGCTCCAAAAATGGCACAAACAAAAACGCAGTGTATGTAGTGCTTTTTTTATAGACTTTGTGTAACATCTGGCTGCTAAAAAAAAATAAAAAAAAGCATAAAAAAACGCTTAGAAAAACACCATTAAAAAGGACACCAAAAATGTGAATCCAGTCTAAAACCAAATAAAAAAAATAAAAAAAGTCTGACCTCATTTAAATCCATTAACCAACAGCATTACACTGATATTTATAAAAATGTGGTATTGGCCAATATGTTTCTTCCATCTCAAACTGATAAAATACATTGAAATTAACTGTGACAGATGTTACAACACAGATGGTAAGTAATAGGCTTGAATATTGTTTCTGTGGCATATAAAAATTTTCACGTAAATGTGGAATTTTTTATATAGAATTATCTGTGTTAATATTTAAAATACCTCTCTTCTGAGTTTAAATGTATTAAGTAATTAGAAATGAAGAAATTACCATAAATTAAAGAGGACATTTGGTTTAAATTAAACAACTAATTAGGTCCCATTACATAAGAAATGAAATAGAATCGGTGAGGGTCATGATCACACTGTAGGTGTAACACGTCTTGCACACGATGCTGATGACAGTACATGATTACAGTACGGGACAGTTGTCCGGCAGCGAGGCAGGGACTCCTAGCATCGTACATAACTATGATGCTAGGAGCCCGGCTCCCTGCAGTGTGTTCGGTCCGGGATTAGCGGCCGAAATACGTCCGTCAATTACGGACGTAACATGGTCGTGTGAACCCAGCCTCACAGTCTAAAATCATTTTACATGGGAAAATTTATAGGGGTTGTCCCATGAAGACAACCACTGTCCATATGTCCCATTAGTCCATGTGGATCACATAGAAGGACCCGCTCTATAAGCCAGAACTGGGAGCAGCTCTGTAATGGCCACTGGGTTCACATGTGGCAGATTTTGTTGCAGAAATTTCCGCAACTGAAAATCAATTCCATTCCTCTGAATGAAACTTGCAGAAATCAATGTGCTTGCTGCAGAAACAACCCCATTCAGATGAATGGAACAGATTTTTAGAAATTTCTGCAACAAAATCTGCCGCATGTGAAACTACCCTTAGGGCTCGTCCACATGTAGCGGAATTGCTGCATATTTTCCGTCCGGAATTGCAGAATACAGTAGCAGCAAAGTGGGTGAGCTTTACCAAATCTCATCCACACGCTGCGTAAATATTCTGAGCAGAAATTGACCAGCGGTGCATGTTTTTCGTACTGCAGCATGTCAATTCCTGCTGCGGAAAGTGGACTGAATTGCTGTGTTTTTAAAATGTCTCCATCACTCAACATTGAGAAAAACGCAGCAAAATATGCACAATTTTGTGCAGTTAAAAACGCAGGAAATGGTGCGTTTTTTGCTGCAGCGGAAAGTCTGCTACTTTCAACGGAATTGCTGCAGAAATTTTCTGCAGCAATTCTGTTACGTGTGGACAAGCCCTAATGCTACATTTAAGTGCCTGGTTGGCTGCAGGTTCCCTAGAAAAATAAGCTGCTTGCCGGGGTTGCTGGGAGTCTTAGGCCTTAGGCCCCATTCACACGAATGTGAATTAAGGGCCATGTGCTGCGCATGGAAATCAGGCGCAGCACACGGACCCATTGGTTTCAATGGGGCCGTTCACACATGCGGGAGTTTTCACGCAACAGAGTCCGCTGCGTGAAACTCACTGCATGTCCTATATTGGTGTGTTTTCACGCACCTACGCGCCTATTGAAATCTGCCCATGCACAATCGTCTGCAGTGCGGGATTTACGCATCAATTTGATAGAAGAAAAAAAAAAGATGTGCTTTGGGGGTACATGAATAACGCATGCCAAGCACACTGATGCATAACGCAACACACACAGACCAGGTTCACGCCCGGTTTTCACGCGCGTGAATCTGATACGCTTGTGTGAATGAAGCCTCATTTACACGACAGGGATAATCGGCCAGGTGACGGCTGCATTAAAATCAATGCATGTCTATGGGGCTATTCATAAGGCCATTTTTTTTATGAACCATGTGAACGGCCCGTGAAAAAAATAGGACATGTCCTATTTTTGCCCGTTTCCCTGGATCCCTTAATATAATTAAGTCTATGAGGGATCCGTGAAAACAGTTCCGCACGGGTGCAAATTGACTGTGAAAAACTGTATATTTGCACAGCCGATTTGACACCTGATTGTATGAATACGGTCTTACCTGCACCTCCAAGTTGAAGGGGGTTATCTCTAATTAGACAATCCCTTAAAATACTTTTCAAATAGGAGAATCCCAAATATTTGAATTTGAAAGGGGATTCCCAACGGAAACATTTATGGCATATCTACGGGATAAGCCATAAATGTCTGATAGATGCGAGTCCAAGCTCTAGGACCCAAATCCTCTCTCCAGAATTGGATCACCCTACACCTGTCTGGCCTAGTGAAGCAGCTGACTCATCCTGGCGGAGAATGAATGGCTAGGTGGCCATTCACGTAAGAGTCTCTTTACTGTTATGGCAATACCAATTATGTGTCGTTTTTTTCATTGAATATATATTTTTTCAATAATAAAACATTGCGTAAGAAAAAAAAGTTTGTTTCTTTACTCAGCATATTTTTTTTACATTTTTGTAAACACTTTATCTGACTGGGTTGCAAATAGCTAAATTAGGTACACAGGAGTGATTAAAGAGGCTCTGTCACCAGATTTTGCAACCCCTATCTGCTGTTGCAGCAGATAGGCGCTGCAATGTAGATTACAGTAACGTTTTTATTTTTAAAAAACGAGCATTTTTGGTCAAGTTATGACCGTTTTTGTAGTTATGCAAATGAGGCTTGCAAAAGTCCAAGTGGGTGTGTTTAAAAGTAAAAGTCCAAGTGGGCGTGTATTATGTGCGTACATCGGGCGTTTTTACTACTTTTACTAGCTGGGCGTTCTGACGAAAAGTATCATCCACTTCTCTTCAGAACGCCCAGCTTCTGGCAGTGCAGACACAGCCGTGTTCTCGAGAGATCACGCTGTGTCGTCACTCACAGGTCCTGCATCGTGTCAGACGAGCGAGGACACCGGCACCAGAGGCTTCAGTTGATTCTGCAGCAGCATCGGCGTTTGCAGGTAAGTCGATGTAGCTACTTACCTGCAAACGCCGATGCTGCTGCAGAATCAACTGTAGCCTCTGGTGCCGATGTGTCCTCGCTCGTCTGACACGATGCAGGACCTGTGAGTGACGTCACAGATCTGCACTGTCAGAAGCTGGGCGTTCTGAAGAGAAGAGGATGTTACTTCTCTTCAGAACGCCCAGCTAGTAAAAGTAGTAAAAACGCCCCGATGTACGCACATAATACACGCCCACTTGGACTTTTACTTTTAAACACACCCACTTGGACTTTTGCAAGCCTCATTTGCATAACTACAAAAATGGTCATAACTTGGCAAAAAATGCTCATTTTTTAAAAATAAAAACGTTACTGTAATCTACATTGCAGCGCCTATCTGCTGCAATAGCAGATAGGGGTTGCAAAATCTGGTGACAGAGCCTCTTTAAGGAAGATATATGTAACATATGTGACAATCGGAGAGCAATCTCTCTCCACGTTTGTTGAGTGGGTAGGCTACTCCTGGTGTGATGGCAGAGCTGTGCTGTGTGCACTGAGCCAATTAGATATTTTACTATTTTACTCCCATATAGCATAAGTTTCACTGATCGGCTAAGGTAGGAAGACTCCAGTAGCATCCCCTTCCTCTACTCCTCATCATCAGATAGGTTAAGTGCACACATCTTTTTGGCACTATGTTTAACGTATACTGTATGCCAGGAAAACCATACGTTAAAAATATTAATGAGCCAGAAAGCCACCTGACAGAAAAGACACTCGTTTGGCCTCCGTCAAGCCAATAGGCATCGGCATATCGTTGTTTTAACTGTGTAGGAAAACGCAGTAGTTGAAATCAAATTCTGACAGCAGGCACAAGTGGTTTTATGACAAACTTGTATCATAGGCAGAATACAGACAGCTGTAAAGGGTAACTTTCATTCTGCTGACAGTCTTTTATGATATTAGTGCAAAATTGCTACTGCAAAAGGTGAGCATATCTTTTAAATTTAGCTCATAACCAGATTTTTTATTGCATTTGTATCCCTCTATTACAGTACATAGAAAAATAAATATTTTGATTTAAAGGGGATCTGTCAGCATAATATGCTGCCCTATTTAGGATCACTGAAAGAATGCATCGGACTCTTAGTTATGGGTCCGCTGTATTCATGAGTGCTCCTCCCCACTCTTCAGGCAAATGATTGGAAGGCTGCTGCGTGTGCACTGCAGGGCCGGTTTTAATCAAAGTGTGGCCCTGAACAAAGTTAAAAGTGGGACCCCAAATGCGGAATTAGGGCCTGTTCACATCTGCGTTGAAGTTCCATTGATGGCTTCCGTCAGACCTTTCCGAACCCATGAATAAAAACCAAACAGAAACCATAGCTTTCCATTTCCATTACCATTGATTTCAATGGTAATGTCTCCGTTGCTAATGGTTTCTGTTTGTCTCCGTTCCGTATAGGTTCCCTTTTTTGGCGGAAACGATAGCACAGACGACTGCGCTATTAATTGTGTCCAAAAAAACGGAAACCTTACTGTTTGAATAATGCAGTCAATTCAGAAGGCGGTGTGCCGAGAACTGCATCACTGATTTCTAGTGCGTCCGGAGTGTTGCAAGCCCCAAAGCATATGTCCCCCCTCTCACCCAAAAAAAAATCTATATACATATACAGTTATTAAATCATACCTTCATACTGTTACTGAACATTATAAGACCAATATTACCAATAATAATACAATATAAGGTCCAAATAATACCGCCACTACATAACCACATAGTGACTGAATAATACCCGCATACTGTTACTGAATAATACCGCCACTACATAACCACATAGTGACTGAATAATACCCCCATACTGTTACTAAATAATAGCGCCACTACATAACCACATAGTGACTGAATAATACCCCCATACTGTTACTAAATAATACCACCACACCATAACCACATAGTGACTGAATAATACCCCCATACTGTTACTGAATAATACCTCCTCACCATAACCACAGTGACTGAATACCCCCATACTGTTACTGAATAATACTGCCACAACACAACCATAAAGTGACTGAATAATACACTAAACTGTTACTGAATAATACCGCCACACCATAACCACATAATGACTGAATAATACCCCCATACTGTTACTGAATAATACCGCCACACCATAACCACATAGTGACTGAATAATGCCCAATATTTCCACCATATAGTGACCATATAGTGGTAGATGCCAGTTATACACAGGAGCTCTGCAAATCATAGAAGTGATTACAGCACATGTATATCCAGTGACTCACAGGTGATGTTTTAATTGATTAGAGTTGTTCACTTTCCTTTTTGTCTCCATCCGGCCCAGACCACTGTGATGACTTATTCCAGCCACGACTCGTCTCTGCAGAACTTGACACACAGACATGTTGGTTTCCAGCATCCCTCGCACAGCCCCCTCTTTTATATAGTGCCACACAGCCCCCCTTGTATATAGTGCCACACAGCCCTCCCCTTGTATATAGTGCCACAAGCCTCCCTGCCTTGTATATAGGGCCACACAGCACCCCTCCCTTGTTTAAAATGGCACAAAGCGCCCCTCCCTTGTATATAGTGCCACACAGCCCTCCCCTTGTATATAGTACCACACAGCCCCCCTGCGTGGTATATAGTGCCACACAGCCCCCTTGTATAAATTGCCACAGCCCCCTTGTATATAGTGCCAGACAGTCCCCCCTTGTATATAGTGCCTCACAGCCCCTCCTTTGTATATAGCACCACACAGCCCCCCTTCTATATAGTGCCACATAGCAATGCCCCGGTGTGTACTGCCACACAGCACCCACCCCCCCAAAAAAATATTGTACTTACCTTGCCCCGTTCCCGCGACGGACAGAGTCCTGCACAGCCTCTGGGTGGGATACTTGCACAAACCACCGTAATGCAGTGACGTCATCATGCCTGCCTGTGCAGGGAGTCTTCCCAGCGCCTTATAGGCTGCAGACCTAACGTGGCCTGCAGCCTTTAGTATTCGTTTGTATCTGCCTCCTGAGGACGCAGATACAAGTGAATGTGGCTGTCGCTAGCACCGGGGCCCCCTCTGGTGCTAGTGATGCCACCGGGCATGAAGGGACCCGTGCCACCAGGCCCAGAAATGTTATGGGCCGGGTGGCGCGGGCCCCCTTATCCCTCGGGCCACGAGGCAGCCGTGGGCAGGGGGCCCTAAGAGGATGGGGGCCCTGGGCAATTGCTCAGTTTGCCCCCCCTAACGCCAGCCCTGCCACAGAGAAGGGCGGCTGAGGCAGGAGGAGCATTCCCCTCATGAATATACTGGATACATATCTATGAGTCTAGTGTATTCTTTCAGCGCTCCTATTAGCCACAAGGCAAACATTATTTTAGTGTTGTTTTGGTTACTGGAAGTATGGACCTGTAGCTGTAATATGCTGCCCTTACATAAGGCAGTATTATACGCTGACAGGTCCGCTTTAAACTATAAGGTAAACTTCAAAAGTTAAAGCTAAAGAACATTTATTTTTGTTGTTGTTTGTTTGTCTGTATTTGCTATTCTTATTTTCATGAGTTTTCAGTTATTAAATTCTTATATGCAGATGCCAAGAACAACAATATACTCTTGGTAGAAGAATTATATTGCAGTTTATTATCAAACACCCACAGGCAAAACAATGCATACAGATCTACTTTCTCTAATGAAGCATGTCTGATTTTCACTGAGCTGGAAAATGTAAGTGTTTTAAGCAGGGCAAAGGAGTCAATGAATACAAAAACATATGCTGCGCTCTAATTTCATCTATGATTCATATTTTAGCTATTTCAATTTTAATTTTCTTTGAATTGCATTAGCATTTAGTGTCACACAAATTTAAATAAATTTCTCTTTGTGTCAGTTTAAATAAATACATTATTTCCGGATAAGAAAATAATAACTGTTGGTTTATCTACAGGTCTACATCTACTACAAGAAACACAACTTTCAGGGTAAACTGTTAGGGCCTGTAAACTGTGGGTGAAGCATAATGTGTGTTCTCCAATAAGGGGAAAAAGGGACGGATATACAGTGGATATAAGAAGTCTACACACTCCTGTTAAAATGCCAGATTTTTGTCAAGTTACAAAATCAGTCCAAGATGAATCATTTCAGAACTTTTTCCACCTATAATGTTAGGGATCTGCCAGGTACTACGTCTAGGTATACTCCTGGGATTAATCAATCCACACCTGAGGCCAGACCTGTTAGACCGACACCGTCTCCCACCAACCAGGGTGGCAGGCTCAGGAGTGGGAGAGCCTATCGCGGCCTGGTCAGTCGGAGTTAGCTCCGCCCCCTGTCCTTTATTACCTGCCGTGTTCTCTTCCTCAGTGCTTGTAATTCTTCTGGATTCCTGGCCCTACTGCTGCTTGCTCCAGCCTGCTTCTGCCGTGCTTCTGCCTTGCTGCAGTTCCGCTTAACCTGCTTCGCTTTGCCCCTGGCTTGCTTCCTTCTCCGTGCTCACGTTGGTATACTCCACTTCATCCTGGTCCTGACTACTCATTCCCCGCTCCGTTTCCTCGCGGCGTTCCGTGGGCTAATGCCCCTTCCCTTGCGTGTTCCCTGTTTGTTCTCCCGTGCACTTAGACAGCGTAGGGACCGCCGCCCAGTTGTACCCCGTCGCCTAGGGCGGGTCGTTGCAAGTAGGCAGGGACAGGGCGGTGGGTAGATTAGGGCTCACTTTCCCTTCACCTCCTTCCTGCCATTACATATAATCTGTACAATTGTATTCAAAAACAAACTGAAATATTTTAGGGGGGAAAAATACAAATAAAGAACAAAAATAATGTGCACACCCTTAAACTAATACTTTGTTGAATTACTCTTTGACTTTATGACAGCATTCAGTCTTTTGTCTATCAGCATGGCACATCTTGACTTGGCAATTTTTGCCCACTCTTCCTTGCAAAAGCGCTCCAAATCTGTCAGATTACGAGGGCATCTCCTGTGTGCAGCCCTCTTCAGGTTACCCCACAGATTTTCAATGGGATTCAGGTATGGGCTCTGGCTGGGCCATTCCAAAACTTTGATCTTCTTCTGGTGAAGCCATTCTTTCGTCGATTTGGAGGTATGATTTAGGTCATTGTGGTGCTGAAAGGTGAAATTTCTCTTCATCTTCAGCTTTTTAGCAGAGGCCTGCAGGGTTTTGTGCCAATATTGACTGATATTTGGAACTGTTCATAATTCCCTCCACCTTGACTAAAGTTCCAGCGACAGAAAAACAGCCCCAAAGCATAATGCTGCCTCCACCCTGCTTCATTGTGGGTATGGTGTTCTTTTATTGATGTGCAGTATTGGCTTTGGCCAAACATACCTTTTAGACATATGGCAAAAAAGTTCAACCTTGGTCCCATCAGACCATAACACGTTTTCCGACATGCTTTTGGCAGACTTTATGTAGGTCTTTGCAAAACCTAGCCGGTTTGGATGTTTTTCTTTGTTAGAAAAGGCTTCTGTCTTGCCACCCTACCCCGCAGCCCAGGCATATGAAAAATATGGGAGATTATTGTCACATGCACTACACAACCAGTACCTGCCAAAAAGTCCTGCAGCTGCTTTAATGTTGCTGTAGGCCTCTTAGTAGCCTCCCGGACCAATTTTTGTCTTGTCTTTTCATCAAGTTTTGAGGAACGTCCAGTTTTTGGTAATGTCACTGTTGTGCCAAATGTAATCTGCTTCTTGATGACCATCTTCATTGTGTTCCATGGTCTATCTAATGCCTTGGAAATTCTTTGGTACACTTCTCGTGACTGATGCCTTTCAACAATCAGATCCCTTTGATGTGTTGTAAGCTCTTTACGGACCATGGCTTTTGCTGTTACATGCAACAAAGCAAATGTCAGGAAAATCCTAATAGAACAGCTGAATTTTATATGGGGTTACTCAGAATCACTTTAAATAATGGCGGCTGTGTACGGACTACTATTTAACATGACTTTATATGTGATTGGCTAATTCTGAACACAACCACATCCCCAATTATAAGAGGGTGTTCACACTTATGCAACCACATTATTGTAGCTTTCTTATTTTTATTTTTCCCCTCTAAATGATTTCAGTTTGTTTTTCAATGGAATTGTACAGATTATGGGTCACATTAAAGGTGGAAAAAGTTCTGAAATGATTAATCTTGTACTGATTTTTTGACATGACTTATCCACTGTAGGCATATGGGCATTTTGCTGTCCGACAGTTGATTTGTCACAATACAGTCGCTGTCTTTGGTTTCTCTAGAAAATCCTTCCCCAATGTGCCAACAGTAATTGTGTGCCAAAGGTATCAAACACAATCCCTTGCATGGAATTATGACTATTGCACACACTCCAATGGCATCAGAACCCCTTCTACACTGTGCTGCTCATAGGCATAGCACTCTTGTGTGTAATAGAAAATATTGCCCTGCATGTAGCTCAAAGACACCAGAGATGTCATATTGTGCCCATACACAAAGAAAAGTTGGCAGTGGCTGACTAATATGTATGGGGGGTCTCCTAATCCTCTTGATGGCAGATGGCAGGGAAAAGGTGCTGTAAGGTACTGCAGAACTGTCCTATTCAATTTAATGGGACAACACTGCAATACCTTGCACAGGCGCTACAAATGTAATGGCGTGTGCTAGTGTGAACGAAAATGAAATCAATGTAAGCAATGAAGAGGTTGCGGTGCTTGTACGAGCGCCGCAGCACCTTTAAACAGACGAAGAGTGGGGGTGGTGAGGACCCCCACCGATCATATATTGATGGCCTATCCTAAGGATAGGCCATCAATTTTAAAATCCTGGATAACCCCTTTAATAGTTTACCAGTGATGAGGTTGAAAACATATTACGTTATAAAGGAGATTTGCATAATAGTTTATTTTACAATTAGATCTTATAATGAGAACTGCTAGGAACAGATGTGAGCTGCTGAAAACATTCATGAAAAATGTCAACATTTTATTTACTAATAAGGTACACAGCCTACTAGAAGAGTGGAGAGTCCTGTGATTAATATAAGCGTTGTGCCCCTCCTTGTGGGCAGATGTCTGTACTGCACAGTATTAAACAGTTAATGTAGCTAATGAAGACATCATTATTTACTACGCAGGAGATAACTAAATGTGTAAAATCTCTTAAGGCCGGGTTCCCACGTAGCGTAAATGCTGCGGAACTTCCGCAACTGAATTCTGTGCGGAAATTCCGCAGCATTTACGGTAGCAGCAAAGTGGATGAGATTTAGAAAAAATGTAAAAAAATTGTGTTTTAGTAAACATTAATAATTTGATCTGCAGTGCGGAATTTAAATCCGCAACATTTTAGTTGATTTTCTATTGCGGGTTTTCCCCATTGAATTCAATGGGGATGCAAATCCCGCAACAGAAAGCCAAGTGTTGCGACTTTTGCAGCATATTCGCAGCTATGGAAAAAAAAAAAATACTTACCCAGAAGTCTGTGCTTGCCTTTCCGTTCATGGGTTCCCAAGTTTTAAATTTACTAGTCATAGGCCTACAGCTGTAACAATGTAAAATGCATGGGTAATTAAAAAACACATGGATTTTTCAGATGATTTTTCTCCCAAAAGTTCAAAAACACAACAAAAACGCAACTTGACGCAACACGTGAACTCAGCCTTAGGCTAGATTCACACGAGCCTTTCCTTTTTGCGTCCGCATAAAAACGGAGATGTTTTCATGCGTTGCAGTTCCGTTTGCCACCAGTGTTTGTTCCATGTGGCATTAGTTGTTGATGTCAGTGTTGGTGCATATTTCTTTTTTTTTCTTCTCTGCATTTCAACGAACTGATGCGTGAATCACGGACAGCACACGGATGTACGTCCGTGTGCTGTCCATGATTTTCACGCACCCATTGACTTCAATGAGTGCGTGATCCGCAAAAAACGCACAAGAATATGACATGCAGTGAGTTTTCCGCAACGGAAACACGCTGCGTGAAAAACACTGCTTGTCTGAATGGCCCCATTGAATTGCATAGGTCCGTGTGATGTCACACGGACGTATTCAACGTTCATGTGAATAAGGCCTTAGGGTACCTACATGTTGGCTGTGGTGTGATTGTAATTCCACATGCATAAGCTGAGATTTTTACATGCAATTTTAATTGCTGCAGGTTTTTTTTTTTCTATTGAAGCCAACAAGGAAAATTTGCAGAAAAGTCCAGAAAGATGTGACATTTTGGAGTTTCAAAAAACAGCAGTGTCCTTAAATCCATGCATTCTTTTATTGCATATTTATTATTGTGAACAGAATCTGATCGTTAAATAGGGATCGTATGAGGTTAAACACCATGACCCAAAAGCGAACAAGCTTGGGACAGGTCCCCCAGGTCGGAAGCATATCACCTCTATCAGGGCATCCACAAAAACAGTTAGTAGGGTATCCCGGGACAGCGTGTGCAATACCAACGAGTTAGGACCTTATATGCTGATTCCATGGTTGTGATATTGATTGAATAATGTGAGATTACATCCCAGGAGGAGTTCCAATCTGCAGTCTCACTATGTAGATTAAGGTTTCTTTACCAATTGGTAACATATGAGTGTCCAGTCGGAGTTGGGCAGTGAATTTGTTTTTATACAGGATCGAAATCAGGCCAAAGGAAGTGACCATGAATTGGGTCACTTTGCCTGATTCACCGTGCTTTAATTTTGGGAAGTGCTACCTTTGGTGGCCAACATAGGCAAACATTAACAATTATTATTTACGTTAAGAAGAAAAAAAATACACTAAAAAAAAAAGTTAAATATATAACAAAAATAAATGATGTAATAAAAAAATAAAAAGGCAGAAAGAATGGGGGAGATTTACCAATAGTTTTGCAAGACACATGTATTTACAAGTCAGTCAAAAATTATCTTCACTACACCACCTCATGGCTGGTGTACATACACTATCTTGCTTTAAGTATGTGGGAACCTGTACATCACACCTATATGAGCTTGTGGGACATGCCATTCCAAAACCATACGTGTTAATATGGCATTAATATGGACCTTTTGCAGCTGTAACAACCTGCACTCTTCTGGGAAAGCTTTTTACAAGTTTTTGGAGCGTGACTGTGGGAATTTGTGCCCAATCAGTCAAAAGAGCATTTGTTAGGTCAGAGATGTTTTTACAAGAAGGTCTGGCTTGCAATCAGCATTCCAATTCATCTCAAAGGTGTTTAATGGGAATGAGGTCAAGGTTCTGTGCAGGCCTCGAGTTCCCCTGCACCAAACTCGTCAAACCATGTCTTTATGGACCTCGCTTTGTGCTCAGGAGCATAGTCATTCTAGAACAGGAAAGGGCCTTCCCCAACCTCTTGCCACAAAGTTGGAAGCATACAATTGTCTAAAATGTCTTCGTATGCTGTAGCGTTAACCTTCACTACAAATACGGGGCTTAGCCCAAACCCTGAAAAACAGTCCAAGACCATTACCCCTTCTCCACCAAATTTCACATAGTCTCTATGTATTCCAGTCGGTAGTGTTGTCCAGGCATCTGCCATGCCCAGATTTATCAATCAGACTGCCATAAAGGGAAACCTGATTCATCACTCCTGAGAACATGTTTAGACTCCAACTGATGCTTGGCCTTTAGCATTATAATGTATACCGCTGTTCAAGCATGAAAACCCATGAATCTTTCATTAATGAATCTCCCATACCACAGTTCTTCTGCTGATGTCCCTTCCAGAGGTAGCATATTTTTCGGACTATAAGACGCAGTTTTTAGCAAGAATAAATCTTGCTAAAAAGTCCCTGCGTCTTATAGTCAGCAGTCAAGGGACCGGGTTAACCCCTTCCCGACCCGTGACGTTTCCGGCATATCATGGAGCGGGGCGGGGGGGGGGGTGGTGTATAAAGCGGGCTCCATTCACTGCATGTGTCAGCAGCTAACATGCTGCTCTAACGGCCAGGAACAGCAATTTCGCTGTTCCTGGAGGTTTAAAGGGGTTGTGCCATAAAACACATGTATCCCCTATCCACAGGATAGGGGATTCATGTGCAATTGCTGGGGGTCTGACCTCCAGCGATAATGAGAACGGGGACCGAAGCTCACCAAGAACACTACATGAGAAGCTTTGACGTCCGCGTTCTGTGTCCGGCAGCTTCGTAGAGATGAATGGGATTCGCGAGCGCTATGTATTGAACTCTATGGAGCTGCAGAACAAATAAGCCGGACACAGAACCCGGAAGTCCAGGCTTCTCATGTAGCGCTCTGGGTGACTTTCAGTCACCTGTTCTCCTTATCGCTGGGGGTCCTAGTGGTCGGACCCCCAACGATCCCACATGTAGCCTCTATCCTGTGGATAGGGGATACCTGTGTTTTATGGCAAACCCTTTTAACTAGTTAAATGCCGCGGTCAATAGCGACCGCGGCATTTATAGGGGTTTTCCTATGAAGGACATTTATGACATATCCACAGGATATGTCATAAATGTCAGGTAGATGCGGGTCCCACTTGTGGGACCTGCACCTATCTCTAGAACAGGGCCCCTAAACCCCGTTCTAGATTTCTGTACTCTCCCGTAGTAGGTACGGGAACATGGTAGCTCGCATGCTACACTGCTTCCGTAATTGCCATTCACTACTATGAGAGTTAGGGAAACAGCGTAGCTCAGCGAGTTACGCTGTTTCAGTAACTCCACATGTAATCAAGTGGCTGCTGGTTCAAGTCCCCTAGGGGAACTAATAAAATCTGTAAAAAAAAAAAAAAAGAATGTTGTGAAACAGAATAAATAATTTTTTAACAAATATTTTGTTTCCTATTTTCTGTTGTCTAAAACCCTGGGTGCATCTTATGGTCAGGTGCGTCCTATAGTCCGAAAAATACGGTAGTTTAGAACTCTGTAGTAAGTCATACAAAAGATAGGCGATTTTTACACACCACAACACACACCAGCCCTGGTCTGTGAGTTCTACCGCTTTGTGGCAGAGATTTTGATACACCTAGATGCTTCTACTTCACAATAATAGTCCTTACAGTTGACCGAGGCAAATCACGCATATTAGAAATTTCACTAATTGACTTGTGGAAAAGATGATAGCCTATGACAGTGTCTCGTTTAAAGTCACTGAGATCTTTAGTACGACCCATACTACTACTGATGTTTGTCTATGGAGATAGATTGCATGTCTGTGTGCTTGGTTTTATTTTCCGATTTTCAATGGGTGTGGCTGAAATAACTAAACTTAATATTTAGCAGGGTGTCCACAAACTTTTGGCCATATGGTATATATGCAGTTTACGGAATTTGTGGCATTTTACAATTCATATTACCCATGTTGGTTTACTTTTCAAAATCTGAGGTAGACATAAAAAGTCTTATTCAACACAAAATTAATTTTGTGCACACAGGTTCCATTTGTCTAATTCTACACTTCTCACTTCAAAAAGCCTAGTATTTTCTGATTTTAACAAACGGCAGCTGCAAGCATGCCACTCAATGTATTCCTCTGGACTATCACTTGAAAGTTATACGTCCAGTTGCGCATTAAGAAAGTCATTAGCATAAATCTAAAATTGCTCATAACTCTGTCAAAATTGATAGTTTTTCTAAATAAAAAACACTGCTGTAATCTACATTACAGCGCCGATCACATTATGTAGAAAACAGGGCACTTATAATGTGGTGACAGAGCCTCTTTAAGTCAAAAACTCCACCTGAAATGTTCTGTAAACCTCAAAAGGTGTAACGTTGGTGCTCTGCGCTTGTTGGTGTTCTGCCCAACAAATAAGACTCTTTCTTTGTGGAATAAAAGGTTTGATGCTCCAATAACAGTAAGGAAATTTAGAAAGGTCTTATCTGCGTCTTGAAAATAACTGAGATTAGATTAAATACATTTTCTAACACCAGCGCTCTGCACTCGTCGGCTTGCTAACTCTCACAGCAGGTACAACTGCCAGGTTACCTTTGGTACACGTTGTACGATTCCACACTGCCATGCACGTGCACTTCCTTCTGCTGCTGATGTTGTTAGGTCTGCCCCTAGGGCTGGCGCGTGGTCACTTTCTGCATTTTATAGGGCCAGTCTATCTCTGTCAATCACCAGGTATATTAGTCGGCTTCACTGGTCCCACCCTGCCTGAGAAACATCGGAACAACCTAGTTGTATCTGTAATCAGCCTGTATCCAGCTATCCACAACCAGCCTGTATCCGGCTCTGTTTGATCAGCCTGTATCCAGCTTTTCGCTACAAACCTGTATCCAGCTATCCACTACCAACCTGCATTCAGCTGTTATCAGCATGAATCCAGCTATCTGCAACCAGCCTGTATCCAGCTCTCTGTTATCAGCCTGTATCCAGCTATCCGCTACCAGCCTGTATCCAGTTCTCTGTTATCAGTCTGTTTTGTTATCCGCTGCCAGCCGCAACACTCACCGGTGGAGTAGTCCAGTGGGTCCACAACCCGCTGGTCGTAACAGTTTGCACAGGTCATGGACCCCGCTAGCAATCCCAAACCTATGGCACGGATACTCTATTACCCAATCAAGGAGATCAGTAATCATCAAGATCAAATACTTCAGTTAATAAAGACTTTGGCTGCGCAACAGAAAGTTAATGCTTCTACAGTAACATCACCAGCAGAAGTTAGTGCACGTGCATGGCAGTGTGGAAATCCAGGAATCGTACAACGTGTACCAAAGGTAACCTGGCAGTTTGTCACGGGCACAGGGTATGTGGACCCACTAGGCCGCTCCGCCGTAGCGGGGAGGCAGCTGACCAGGTCACAGTCTAAGCAGAAGTAAATGGCAGACAGTATGCTTGGGTACCTGAAATAGTCCGGGCGGTGGCTGTGGCTTCAGCACGGATGGAGGCAGGTGCGGCAAGTGGCGCCAGACGTGGCGGGCAGTATCCGATGACACTTGATGTGGCAGATGGCACTTGATGTGGCAGATGGCACTTGACGTGGCAGAAGACACTTGACATGGCAGATGGCACTTGACGTGGCAGAAGACACTTGACGTGGCAGAAGACACTTGACGTGGCAGATGGCACTTGACGTGGCAGATGGCACTTGACGTGGCAGAAGACACTTGAATGCGGGTAGGCACAGGAACAACACGGAATACAGGAACGGTAACAGGGCACGGGTAACAGCTGGAACGGGAGACACTACGGAACCATTTGCGAGACAGACTGGGAAAGACTAACAACGCTCAGGCAAGGATTAGAAGGCCAGGGGCCTTCTTATAGACAAGGAAATCGTGGCAGTTGATGGTGATGACGATTTCCAAATTGCGCGCGCTGGCCCTTTAAGGCCGGGCGCGAGCGTGCGCGTGCACCCTACGGAGCGGAAGTGAGCGCTGGCATCTCCTAGGAGGGAGATGGAGGCCAGCGCTCACAGATCCATGGCTGCGGGCGTCGGGAGGTGAGTAAACCCGACGGCCCGCGGCCATGGGCGCTACAGTATCCCCCCCTCTTACGCCCTCTCTTCTTGGGGCCAGAGTGAGAGAGGAACTTTTTAATAAGAGCAGGAGCACTGAGGTTCTCTTCTGGCTCCCAGGACCTCTCCTCAGGACCAAACCCTCTCCAGTCCACCAAATAGAAAGTCCTTCCTCCTACTGTCTTGCGGTCCAGGATCTCCTTTACCTCAAATACATCAGAAGGACCGCTGGGAGCAACTGTGGAACTAGAGGTCTTGCTGTAGCGGTTCAGGACCACTGGTTTCAGGAGGGACACATGGAAGGAGTTAGGGATTCTGAGGGTAGGAGGCAGCCGCAGCTTATAGGAGACAGGGTTAATTTGTTGCAGGACCTCGAAAGGACCAAGGAACCTGGGAGCGAACTTGTATGAGGGCACCCTCAAGCGAATGTTCCGAGAGGACAGCCAGACTTTAGTCCCCGGAAGATACTGAGGCGGCTCTCTTCTCCTAGTATCTGCCTTTCGCTTCATGCATTCGACCGCCAGCAAAATAGAGGACCGGGTCTGTTGCCAGATTTGCAGGAAGTCCCCATATGCAGAGTCAGCAGCGGGAACCTGGGATAAAGTCGACACAGGAAGAGGGACTCTGGGATGTTGACTGTACACGATGTGAAACGGAGTGGAAGTGGTGGACTCACTTGTGTGGTTGTTGTATGAAAACTCCGCCCATGGAAGAAGCTGTACCCAGTTATCGTGCTGTGAAGAGATGAAGTGGCGGAGGTAATTTTCCATGACCTGGTTGATCCTCTCAACTTGCCCATTGGACTGGGGGTGATAGGCAGAGGAAAAGTCCAAACTCACATCCAGGAGTTTACAGAGGGCTCTCCAGAACTTGGAGGTAAACTGAACCCCCCCGGTCGGACACAATGTGAAGAGGCAAGCCATGCAAGCGGAAGATGTGCAGAATGAAGAGACTTGCCAGTCGAGGAGCAGAGGGTAGGCCGGTCAGCGGGATAAAATGTGCCATCTTAGAGAACCGGTCCACCACCACCCAGATGGTGTTGCATCCTGCTGAGAGAGGAAGGTCCGTGATGAAGTCCATAGCAATGTGCTGCCAGGGGGCACTGGGTACAGGCAGGGGTTGAAGCAGGCCGGCAGGCTTGCTGTGAGTCACTTTGTTGGAGGCACACACCGTGCAAGCAGAGACAAAGTCCAGAACATCCTTAGGTAGCGTGGGCCACCAGAAGTGACGAGCGACCAGGTCTTGGGTTTTACGGACACCAGCGTGCCCAGCCAGTTTAGAACAGTGTCCCCAGCGGAGAATTCTTTTTCGGTCTGCCAACCGAACAAAAGTTCTCCCCGGAGGGATATCTCTAAGGTGCAGAGGATTGGCGGTGACAACGCAGGATGGGTCTATGATCGTCTGAAGGGACTCCACCGTGTCTTCCGTCTCAAATGATCTTGACAGGGCATCGGCCCTCACATTCTTGTCAGCGGGACGGTAGTGGAGCAGAAATTGGAAACGGGTGAAGAACAGTGACCAGCTGGCTTGACGGGGATTCAGTCGTTGAGCAGACTGAAGGTAAGTAAGATTCTTGTGGTCGGTGAAGATCAGGATGGGGTGAGCAGCGCCCTCCAGAAGGTGTCTCCACTCCTCCAGGGCCAATTTGATAGCCAGTAGCTCCCGATCTCCAATGGAATAGTTGCGCTCAGCAGAGGAAAACTGTGCCTTTCCTTTGGAGCTCCTCTGGAACAGAAGTGCGCCTGCACCAACAGAGGAAGCGTCCACTTCCAGTGAAAACTGCAGAGATACGTCAGGGTGATGGAGGATTGAAGCTGAGGTGAAGGCTTTCTTGAGGCTAATGAATGCGGACTCTGCCTCTGGAGTCCACACCTTGGCGTTCACACCCTTCTTGGTAAGGGTAGAGATGGGGGCCATCAGAGAAGAAAAGTTCGGAATAAACTGCCGGTAGAAGTTGGCGAAAGCCAGGAACCGCTGTATGGCCCTTAGGCCTTGAGGACGTGGCCATTCCAGGACAGACTTTAGCTTCTCAGGGTCCATCTTAAGGCCTTGATCCGAGATGACGTAGCCCAGGAAGGGCAAAGACCTCTTTTCAAAGGTGCATTTCTCTAACTTGGCATACAAGCGATTCTCTCTTAGTCGCAGAAGAACTTGACGAACATGCCTCTGATGGGTCATCAGATCTGGGGTGAAAATTAGAATATCATCGAGATAAACTACAACACACGTATAGAGGAGATCTCGGAAGATGTCATTAACGAACTCCTGAAATACTGCGGGAGCGTTACACAGTCCGAAGGGCATCACTAGTTATTCGTAGTGCCCATCGCGGGTGTTAAATGCCGTCTTCTATTCGTCACTCCGGCAAATCTGGATTAGATTATAGGCCCCCCGCAGATCTAGCTTGGAAAAAATGTTGGCTCCTCGTATGCGATCAAACAGCTCGGAAATGAGTGGCAACGGGTACTTGTTCTTGACCGTGATCTGATTGAGACCACGGTAATCAATGCAGGGTCGGAGAGATCCATCTCTCTTTTTAACGAAGAAGAATCCTGCCCCGGCCGGGGAGGAAGATTTTCGAATAAAACCCCTCTCCAAGTTCTCCTTGATATAGGCTGACATCGATAAAGTCTCTGGCAAGGAGAGAGGATATACTCGTCCACGGGGAAGAGAAGCATTGGGAACCAGTTCAATGGGACAGTCGTAATTCCGATGTGGAGGCAACGTCTCAGCCTCTCGTTTGCAAAAGACATCCGCAAAACTGGCATACTGAGAAGGTAGATCGGAGAGTGACTGAGGCAGAGGAGGCACAACAGGACGGACTTGTGACAGGCAATGGCTATGGCATCTGGAACCCCATTGAAGAACTTCTCCAGAACTCCAGTCGAGTGTCGGGGCGTGTAGAAGGAGCCATGGCAGACCCAGCAGGATAGGATTGATAGCCTTGGGTAGTACCAGGAAGGAGATCTGTTCCGAGTGAAGAGCTCCGACCCGTAGTGTCAACGGCTCAGTGATGAGCATGATCGGATCAGGCAACGGTAGACCATTCACAGAAGCAACTGCCAGGGGTCTCTCCAGACGGACTGTGGGTAGTTGAAACCGGTCCACTAGATCCTGGTGGATAAAATTAGCAGCCGCTCCAGAGTCAAGATAGGCGGAGGAAGGATGTGATGCCTGTCCGGTGACGATGGCCACAGGTATCGACAATTTGGAAGAGGTTTTAACGTTTGGAGACGTTCCACCTAGAGTTGCCTCTCCAATCAACCCTAGGTACTGGAGTTTCCCGGTTTCTGTGAGCATTGGCGCAAAAAATGACCCTTGAGGCCGCAATACATGCAAAGTCCAGAGGAGCGTCTGCGCTGCTTCTCCTGTTCAGATAACCGCACTCTGTCTACCTGCATGGGTTCCTCAGGTAGCGCACTAGGAGTGGACAATAGTGGTCTCTGGGCAGGGGGTGCTGGTCTGTGGGCCCGGCTCTCCTGACGAACCTCTTGAGAGCGCTCCCGGATTCTCATGTCAACTCGGGTGGCTAACAGGATGAGGGCATCCAAGGTAGAAGGAAGGTCGCGGGCTGCCAGTTCGTCCTTGATGTGAGAGGACAGTCCCTGCCAGGTCGCCACCAGTGCCTCATTGTTCCATGCCAGCTCGGCTGCTAAGGTACGGAAGGAGATAGCATACTCCCCTACTGTGGAGCCCTCTTGCTTGAGGGTCAGCAGAGTGGCTGCGGCAGAGGATGTTCGACCCGGCTCCTCGAACACGGCACGAAAGGACTGCAGGAACAAGGCTAGGTCCGCGGATACAGGTCATTGTTGCTCCAAAATTGGGTTTGCCCATGCGAGGGCCTTGTCAGCGAGGAGGGAGATAATAAATGCCACTTTGGCCTCCTCGGAGGGGAAGAGATGAGGCCGTAGCCTAAAATGCACTGTGCATTGGTTGAGAAATCCTCTACATGCTCTGGGGTCACCGTCGTAGCGAGGAGGAAGAGGCATAGGAACTGAGGATCCGGAACAAACAGGGGGAGCAACAGGCAGTGGCACGGCAACAGCTTCAGGGGGAAGAACCGGGGGTGGAACAGCGAGTAGATCCAGGCGGACCAGGATAGAATTCACCGCCTCAAGGAGTTGATCCTGACGTGTGCGGAGGTCCTGCATCTCTGTCTGAATCTTCTGTACTGGGGTCTTGGGCTGGCCAGCGGGTTCCATGGCCTGAGCGTACTGTCACGGGCACAGGGTATGTGGACCCACTAGGCCGCTCCAGCGTAGCGGGGAGGCAGCTGACCAGGTCACAGTCTAAGCAGAAGTAAATGGCAGACAGTATGCTTGGGTACCTGAAATAGTCCGGGCGGTGGCTGTGGCTTCAGCATGGATGGAGGCATGTGCGGCAAGTGGTGCCAGACGTGGCGGGCAGTATCCGATGACACTTGATGTGGCAGATGGCACTTGACGTGGCAGATGGCACTTGATGTGGAAGATGGCACTTGACGTGGCAGATGGCACTTGACATGGCAGAAGACACTTGACGTGGCAGATGGCACTTGACGTGGCAGAAGACACTTGACGTGGCAGATGGCACTTGACATGGCAGAAGACACTTGACGTGGCAGAAGACACTTGACGTGGCAGATGGCACTTGACGTGGCAGAAGACACTTGACGTGGCAGATGGCACTTGAACGCGGGTAGGCATAGGAACAACACGGAATACAGGAACGGTAACAGGGCACGGGTAACAGCTGGAACGGGAGACACTACGGAACCATTTGCGAGACAGACTGGGAAAGACTAACAACGCTCAGGCAAGGATTAGAAGGCCAGGGGCCTTCTTATAGACCAGGAAATCGTGGCAGTTGATGGTGATGACGATTTCCTAATTGCGCGCGCTGGCCCTTTAAGGCCGGGCGCGAGCGTGCGCGCGCACCCTACGGGATCCAGCCGAACGGAGCGGAAGTGAGCGCTGGCATCTCCTAGGAGGGAGATGGAGGCCAGCGCTCACAGATCCATGGCTGCGGGCGTCGGGAGGTGAGTAAACCCGACGGCCCGCGGCCATGGGCGCTACACAGTTGTACCTGCTGGGAGAGTTAGCAAGCCAACGAGTGCTGAGCGCTGGTGTTAGAAAATGTATTTAATCTAATCTCCGTTATTTTCAAGACGCAGATAAGACCTTTCTAAATTTCCTTACTGTTATTGGAGCATCAAACCTTTTATTCCACAAAGAAAGAGTCTTATTTGTTGGGCAGAACATCCAATTTTAGATTGATACAGATTCTGCTAAAATAATAGTTGCTAATAATATAATGTTCCCTATCGATCACCATTTTTGCTTCCTGTGTTCTCAGTAGTATTTATAAGCCAAAACCAGGAATGGAGAATAAACAAAGAAGTATAATGGTAAGATTGACACCACTTATGTTGCGTTATAGAGCCACTCCTGGTTTTGGCTTACAAATACCGACCAAGATACTGCACTAATAGGGTATGTACACACACGGCGTGTTCTGGGCAGATACACTGTGTAAAGCTTTGGAACGTATCCACCTTGAACACCGCAGGAAATGCCGTCCAAAGAATCATACCACATTGTGGTGCGTTTTTCTGGTGGAATTTCCGCTGCGTAAAGCAGCGTCAGAAAAATAAAAATTCATACTTACCCCCTCCCTCTTCTCTGTGCGCAGACCGGCCTCCTGGGATGACGTTGCAGGTCATGTGACTGCTGCAGAATGCGATTGGCTGCAGCGGTCACATGGGACGAAACGTCATTCCAGGAGGCCGGACTGGAGAAGAAGCAGGGAACTCTGGGTAAGTATAACTTTTCTTACTTGCGATTTTTGCGGTGGAATCACAGCGATTCCACTGTAAAACACCCCCCCCCCCCTTTGTTATGGGTTTAAGCACCCCATGGAATCCAATGGGGAAAACCCGCAACAGAAGAGCTGCGATTTCGCAGCACTAATTGACATGCTGCGGCTGAGGAAACCGCACTGCTGGTCAATTTATGTGCGCTTTTTTCTGCGGCTTTTTTACGCTGTGTGGGCACGAGATTTGTTGAAATCTCACCCGACACTTCTGCTACTGTAACATGCTGCGGAAAATCCGCACTGTTTATGCTGTGTGTGTTCCTACCATTAGAGTGACCAGACCTCATTTAGATGGCAGTATTTAGGTCAGTATTTTACATCAGTATTTGTAAGCCTTTTAAAAGCAGGAGTGGCTCTATAAGGCTGCATTCATATCCACGTCAGGGCTCGGTTCCGACAGAGCTTTCCGTCGGAACGGAGAACTGACTGACACAAACGGAAACCATAGGTGGTTTCGACGGAATCAATAGCGTAGTCAGCTACGCTATTGATTCCGTCAAAATGACGAAACCCCTGCACAACAGAGACAAACGGAAACCATTGGCACCGGATCCGTCACCATTGAAAGCAATGGTGATGGAAACGGAAACCTCTGGTTTATGTTTGTGTCAGTCAGGGCTCCGTTTCGATGGTCTGTCAGAACGGAGCCCTGATACAGATGTGAATGCAGCCTAACATGTAAGAGGTGCCAATCTTTCCATTAAACTTCTTCTCTGTGTAGGTTCCACTCCTGGTTTTAGCTTTCAAATACGACGCAAAATACTGTCATCTCAATGAGGTCTTAGACCGTTTAGACTAAAGGGGGTTTTACACTAGATAATTATTGGGCAAATGATCGTTCATAGAAAGCTTGTTGCCGATAATTACCCTGTGTAAATAGGGTGTAGCGATCAGCAGATAAATCAGCAAGCGCTCAATCATCTGCTGATCGTATCGTTTTATAAAAAAGTAAAATATTATCGTTGTCGCCAGCACATCTCCCTGTGTAAAAAGGAAGACGCGCTGCCGACATGATAATAATGTTTAGGGATGAGCGATCGGAGTAACAACCGCTCATCCCCATACATAGCTCCTTGTGATCGGCGCTCGCTGCACTGGCCCAAATCGTCCGGTGCAATAGGGCCTTTGGATATTTTATACGGATGGTGGCCAAGATCTTTAAAGTGCCCCAGACAACAGAGCAAACAAGAAATGTTATCGGGAAAATAATGAATTTATAAGTAATTAATCTAACCTCTCCACATTACCAAGTAGCTTTCTCTCCTGCAGGCCTCTGTGGGCAAAAATCCTAGCACACAACCCAGCACCTGTTGTCAGAGGTACAGGCACGTCACAGCCATTGCCTGTCATCCCATTGCGAGCACAACGCCTTAAAGAGGCTCTGTCACCACATTATAAGTACCCTATCTCCTACATAACGAGATCGGCGCTATAATGTAGGTGACAGCAGTGCTTTTTATTTAAAAAAACGATCTATTTTCACCACTTTATTAGTGATTTTAGATTTATGCTAATGAGTTGCTTAATGCCCAAGTGGGCGTGTTTTTACTTTAGACCACGTGGGCGTTGTACAGAGGAGTGTATAACTCTGACAAATCAGCGTCATGCACTCCTCTCCATTCATTTTCTCAGCGTATAGGGATCCTTTTAGATCGCTATGTGCTGTCTTATACTAACACATTAACGATACTGAAGTGGTTAGACAGTGAATAGACATTCCACGGGATGTCTATTCACAATCTCTGCACTTCGTTACTGTTTCTATGGTAGTTACAGCAGAGGAAGCGTAATCTCGTTGTAACCTGTCATCTAAAGCGTAATCTCGCGAGATTACGCTTCCTCTGCTGTAACTACCACAGAAACAGTAACGAAGTGCAGAGATTGTGAATAGACATCACGTGGAATGTCTATTCACTGTCTAACCACTTCAGTATTGTTAATGTGTTAGTATAAGACAGCACATAGCGATCTAAAAGGATCCCTATGCGCTGACTAAATGAATGGAGAGGAGTGCATGACGCGGATTGGTCAACGTCATACACTCCTCTGTACAACGCCCACTTGGTCTAAAGTAAAAACACGCCCACTTGGGCATAAAATGACAACGCTGCTTGCTTTATCTGCGCGCTCCTGAGACTGCTATGATACACCATTCATAGCGTATCATAGCTGTCTTTCAGAACGCCCCCACCGAGCGCTTCACCCCTTTACCCAGCAGCGTACCTACCAGTGTATCAGCCATAGTGGCTGATACAGTGCCCTCAGCATAAAGGGTGTCGGTGTTATGCGCGCTCACGCTACAGATTGGGAAGGAGAAAAAATGGAAACGACCAGCACAACGAAATACATCAGACGCAATACAGAGAAGGGCATATGTTACAAACGCTGCACTACAGAAAACAGAAGTTTAGAAATATGTTTATTTTTACATTTCTAGGGCTTGGAACATTGATCTTTATGTTGCAAATGACCCTTTAAAGAGGCTCTGTCACCAGATTTTCAAACTCCTATCTCCTATTGCAGCTGATCGGCGCTGCAATGTAGATAACAGTAACGTTTTTCTTTTTAAAAAACGAGCATTTTTGGCCAAGTTATGAGCATTTTTATATTTATGCAAATGAGCCTTTCTTATGTACAACTGGGCTTGTTTAACCCCTTAATGACCAGCCTATTTTAGGCCATTTTTCAAGTTTTTCCATCGTCGCATTCCAAGAGCTATAACCTTTTTCTTTTTGCGTCGACATTGCTGTATAAGGTCTTGTTTTATGCGGGACAAGTTGTATTTTTTAATAGCACCATTTTGGGGGACATATTTATTGATTAACTTTTATAAACTTTTATTTGGGGGGAAATAGAAAAAAACCTGAAATTTCGCCACTCTTTTTCGCGTCTTAAATCTACGCCGTTTACCGTGTGATATAAATAACACAATAACTTTATTCAGCGGGTTGTTTACGATTGCAACAATACAACATTTGTATAGTTTTTGTATGTTTTACTACTTTCACACAGTAAAAACGCTTTTTTTTCAAAATTATTTGTTTTTGTGTCTCCATATTTGAAGAGCCGTAACGTTTTTATTTTTTCGCTGATGCAGTTGTGTGAGGGCTTTTTTTTTGCGGGAAGACTTGTAGTTTTTATTGGTACCATTTTAGAGTAGATGCGACTTTTTGATCACTTTTTATCACATTTTTTTAAAGTCAGTATTCACAGAAAACAGCAATTTTTCCATAGTTTTTTATTACATTTTTTACGGCGTTCACCGTGCGGGTTAAATAATGTAATAGATTTATAGTCGGGGTCGTTACGGACGCGGCGATACCAAATATGTGTAACTTTTTAACTTTATTTTGTTTTTTTAATAGTAAAGCCTTTTGTAAGGGGAAAAGCTGGGTTTTTCATTTTTTTTCAAATTTTTTTTTTAATTAACTTTATTAAACTTTTTTTTTACTTTTTTACTAGTCCCACTTGGGGACTATAATATGCGATTCTGCGATCGCATTTATAATACACTGCAATACTTTTGTATTGCAGTGTATTACTGCCTGTCCATTTAACACGGACAGGCATCTGCTAGGTCATGCCTGCGGCATGATCTAGCAGGCATTCACTCCAGGCAGACCTGGGGGCCTTTATTAGACCCCCGGCTGCCATTGGAGACACAGACACTCGGCGATCGTATCGCCGGGTGTCGGTGGGGGAGAGAGGGAGCTCCCTCCCTCTCTCCAAAACAACTCAGATGCAGTGCTCGCTATTGAGCACCGCATCTGAGGGGTTAAACGGGTGAGATCGATACTAATATCGATCTCACCCGGCAGAGCAGGGACGCTCCCAACCCTCAGCTGCCTCTGGCAGCTGAGAGCAGGGAGATTTGACAGCTCCCTGCTCTGTTAACTTATGCCGATGCCGCGACGTAAAAGTCTATGGCATCGGAATAAGGCCCGTTAGTGACCGACGTAGAAACACGATGGGCCGGTCACTAACGGGTTAAAGTTATGTCCAACTGGGCGTGTATTGTGTGTGTACATCTGGGCGTTTTTACTTGTTTTACTAGCTGGGAGTTGTGAATAGAAGTGTATGATGCTGACGAATCAGCATCATCCACTTCTCTTCGTTACCACCCAGCTTCTGGCAGTGCACAGACACACAGCGTGTCCTCGCGAGATCAAGCTGTGACGTCACTCACTTCCTCCCACAGGAACTTCATCGCGTCGGATGAGCGAGGACACGCTGTGTGTCTGTGCACTGCCAGAAGCTGGGTGGTAACGAAGAGAAGTGGATGATGCTGATTCATACACTTCCACTTCCATACACTTCCATTCACAACGCCCAGCTAGTAAAACAAGTAAACACACCCAGCTGTAACGAACACAATACACGCTCAGTTGGACATAACTTTAAACACGCCCAGTTGTACATAAGAAAGGCTCATTTGCATAAATATAAAAATGCTCATAACTTGGCCAAAAATGCTCGTTTTTGAAAAAGAAAAACGTTACTGTTATCTACATTGCAGCGCCGATCTGCTGCAATAGGAAATAGGGGTTTGAAAATCTGGTGACAGAGCCTCTTTAAGATCAGAATTCTGACTTGGCCATTACAAAACACATATATTCTTTTTCAACCATTCTTCAGTTGACTTACTCGTGTGATTGGGGAAAATATATTAGAACTGGCATTTCAAACGCTAGTCAAACTAATTTACATCAGTGGAAAATACGCCAAATATAACAAGAGGTGCACACCTCTTAAAAAATTTGGTGCATCTTTGGCTGTCCGTGTGACAGAAATGCAAATCTACGCCTGCTATAAACAGGTGTAAAATTGTGCCATAACTTACACCAATTATGAATTGTAATGAATCTATCGTTCTGGCAGAGGCCCCACACCCTTTGGCTAAACGGTCACTAGTAGCCCAAAACCATAACGATCCCTCAACCTTGCTTGACAATTGGGATGAGCTTTTGGTGCTGGTGTGCAGGGTTCTTTTTCCTCCAACATAGCGTTTTGCATTTGTGATAATACTTTGTCTCATCTGTCTATAGAACATTTTCCATGAACATCATTTTTGTTCCGTTTTTTTCTTAGGGTATGTTCACACGCTTAACCAAAAACGTCTGAAAATACTGAGCGGTTTTCAAGGGAAAACAGCTCCTGGTTTTCAAATGGTTTTTTAAGCCATTCGTGATTTTCGCAGCGTTTTTGACGTCCGTTTTTTAGAGGTGTTTTCTATGAAGTCAATGAAAAACTGCTCCAAACACGGCCCAAAAAGTGACCTGCACTTCGTTTTTTGCAGCCATCTTTTCAAAATGGCCGCGTAAAAAAAACAGCCCGTGGGAACAGAACGCCGTTTTCCCAATGAAATCAGATGTTTGGAGGCATTCTGCTTCAGAATTTTCGCCCGTTTACAGCCGAAAATAGGCCGTGTGAACATACCCTAATAGTTAACACATCAACAGAGGTTTTTGCAGTTTGTAATCTTCAGTAGGTTTTTTGCAGTTAGGCACACGACCGTGATGTTTTTTACTGTCCGCAAAAACGGATCCGTAGTCAACCGCATATATGGCACCCTGACCGCAAATATGGTCCGTAATAAATCTGTATTTACAGATCCGCAAAAAAAAACCCAGGAAGGAATCTTGGGTAATCCCCTGGCGTCACATAGCAACGTTCCGCAATTACGAACGGCTACGTCTCAGTAGCCGTCCGCAATTGCGGAAGGGCCCATAGACTTCTATGGGGAGTCTGTGCCGCGTCTTTGTCTATGGCACGGACACACATCCGTAAATATACGGAAAAGTGTTCGTGGCCAATAGAAATGAATAGATCCGCAATTTGATCCATAATTACGTATCCGTAATTACGGATGAATACTACGTCGTGTGCATGGTGTCCTACCCTTGAGCTTATTTTCACCACTTTCAGGATTGCCCTTTGTGCTTTTGGAGTGATCTTAACGGAAAGCCCACTCCTAGGGAGAGTAGCAATAGTCCTGAATTTTCTCCATTTGTAGACAATGGGTCAGATTTACTATTTCAAATGCGCCAGAATTCTGGCTAAACCCCTTAACGACCATGCCTTTTTTGGCCTTACACTACATTCACACGACAGTGAAAAAAAAATGGCCATTAAAAACTGATCAACTGTCAGTTTTTCATGGCTATTTTGCATCAGTGTCTCCAAATTTTCATCCATTTCCATTACCGTTTTTAATGGCCGTTTGACATCCCTTTTCCATCAGTTTTTCATGGCCGTTAAAAAAAACGGATGAATTTCATTTGTCAGGCTTTTTTTGTCCCAACCCCCTGAAAACACACAAAGGAAGGTCACATGTTCACCTAGACCAGGGGCCTCAAGCACGCGGCCCGCGGGCCGCAGGCGGCCCCTGGGGCTGTCATCTGCGGCCCGCGGGACACAGAGCCGCTAGTATCGGCTCTGCTCCGAGACTCTGGAATTCCCTGACATCGCTGTCCACATATGAACAGCGATGTCTGGGGCTTCCCCAGAGCCGGAGTCCCGAGCAGAGCGCTGGTGTCGGCTCTGCTCCTGGACTCTGTGGAATTCCCTGACATCGCTGTCCACATATGAACAGCGATGTCTGGGGCTTCCCCAGAGCCGGAGTCCCGAGCAGAGCGCTGGTGTCGGCTCTGCTCCGGGACTCTGTGGAATTCCCTGACATCGCTGTCCACATATGAACAGCGATGTCTGGGGCTTCCCCAGAGCCGGAGTCCCGAGCAGAGCGCTGGTGTCGGCTCTGCTCCGGGACTCTGTGGAATTCCCTGACATCGCTGCCCATATATGGACAGTGTGTCAGGGTCTTGCCCAGAGCGGAGCAGAGCGCTGGTGTCGGCTCTGCTCCTGGACTCTGTGGAATTCCCTGACATCGCTGTCCACATATGAACAGCGATGTCTGGGGCTTCCCCAGAGCCGGAGTCCCGAGCAGAGCGCTGGTGTCGGCTTTGCTCCGGGACTCTATGGAATTCCCTGACATCGCTGTCCATACATCGACAATGATGTCAGGGGCTTCCCCAGAGCAGGAGTCCCAGTGATGTCAGGAGCACAGCTGGAGTCCCAGGAAGAGCCTACTAGCGCTCTGCCTGGGACTCCAGATCTGGGCAAGCCCCTGACATCACTGGGGCAGCCTCTACAGAGGGCACTGGGGCAGCCTCTACAGAGGGCACTGGGGCAGCCTCTACAGAGGGCACTGGGGCAGCCTCTACAGAGGGCACTGGGGCAGCCTCTACAGAGGGCACTGGGGCAGCCTCTACAGGCCGAGTTTGAGACCCCTGACCTAGACACTATTTTCTCTGGACCTATTTCTATAAAACTCCTGTATATGATGCCACACAGCCCCCCTGCAGATGCTGCCACAGCCCCCCTGCAGATGCTGCCACACTGCCTCCCTGCAGATGCTGCCACACTGCCTCCCTGCAGATGCTGCCACACTGCCTCCCTGCAGATGCTGCCACACTGCCTCCCTGCAGATGCTGCCACACTGCCTCCCTGCACATGATGCCACACTGCCTCCCTGCACATGATGCCACACTGCCTCCCTGCAGATGATGCCACCTTGCCTCTCTGTAGATGATGCCACACAGACCCGATGTAGATGATGCCACACAGACCCTCCCTGTAGGAATTGTCAGGGACTGTCTCTGTAAATTCTGGACGGTCCCAGAAAATTCAATACAGTTGACCACTATGTACAATGGCCCCTGTACTAGCACCACACTACACTTGTAGTGAGCACAACAATACACTACATTTAACTTTCGTCTACCCTACATACTCACTGATGTAGCGCCGTCTCTCGTCTTCTTCAGGCGTGGTCTCTCGTCTGCACGGGATCTGTGAAGGCGGTGTGATGATGTCATCGCATCACCTTCGCAGAACCCGTGAAGACGAGACCACACCTGAAGACGGCGCTACATCGGTGTGTGTCATAGCGCCGCCTATAGCTGGCAAGGGAACTAGTCGTTCCCTTGCCAATCCCCATCTCACAGATCCATTTGTAACGGTTGTTACATGTATTGACAGCCGTTAAAAACGAATCCATTGACTTCTATGGAGGCCGTCTGGCCGTGAAAACGGCCAAAAATAGGACATGTCCTATTTTTTGACGGCCAATATTCACGGGCTGTTAAAAAAAAAACTTAATTGTTCTGAAAACGGCCGTGTGACAGCCATCACAAGGCTGTTTTTAACGGTCGTGTGAATATAGCCTTAATGACCAAGGATTCTTTTTTTTTTGTCGCATTTCAAGAGTCATAACTTTTTTTTATATTCCGTCGACATTGCCGAATATGTGCTTATTTTTTGCAAGACAAGTTTTATTTTTCAATTGCAGCATTCTGGGTGCATATAATCTAATGATTAACTTTTATTAACTTTATTTTCTATTCCAGCATTGATTTTCGTGTTATAAATTTACGACGTTCACTATACGGCTTAAATAACATGTTACGGATGTAGCCATCTTTAACTTGACTCTGATAACTTGCTGCAACATGATATCACACAACAAAAGTTCATTGAAAAAGTCAAGATAAGAGATCTAGCCATTGTTTATTTAATGCGTTAAAAGCAAGGTAAATACGACTACATCTGTACCTTTATTCTAGGGGTTAGCTTGATTATGGGGATACCAAATACGTAAACATTTTATGTTTTTCTACATTTGCACAATAAAAATCTTTTTAAAAAACAAAATTACTTGATTTTGCATCGCTGCATTCCAAGAGCCGAAATGTTTTTATTTTTCCGTCGATGTAGACATATGTGGGCTTGTTTTTTGCGGGACAAGGTGTCATTTTCATTGGTACTATTTTGGGTCATTACGATTGTGGTGATACCATATATATGTGTTTTTTTTTTTACACTTTTACTAAATAAAATCACTATTTATGGAAAAAAGTAGTTTTATTTTACTATTTTTTACTGTAATCTTTTTATTTTATTTTCATAAACTTTATTTAACCCCTTGGACACACAGCCAGTTTTGGCCTGGTGGACACAGCCTATTTTTTTTTTTTTTAAATCTGACGTGTCACTTTATGTGGTAATAACTTGGGAATGCTTTTACTTATCCAAGCAATTCTGAGATTATTTTCTCGGGACATATTATACTTTATGTTATTGAAAAAATGTGATCGATAAATTCAATATTTGGGAAAAACACAAATTGAGAAAATGTGGAAAAATTAGCATTTTTCTAAATTTAAATGTATCTGCTTGTAAGAGATTTTAATACCACACAAAATAGTTACTAGTTTACATTTCTCATATGTCTACTTTATGTTTGAATCATTTTTTGAACATCCTTTTATTTTTCTAGGTGGTTACAAGGCTTAGAACTTTAGCAGCAATTTCTCAAATTTTCAAGAAAATTTCAAAAAGCTATTTTTTCAGGGACTAGTTCAGCTCTGAAGTGGCTTTGAAAGCCATATATATTAGAAAGTCCCCATAAATCACCTCATTTTAAAAACTGCAGCCCTCAAAGTATTCAAAACAGCATTCAGAAAGTGTCTTAACCCTTTAGGCGTTTCACAGGAATTAAAGCAAAATGGAGGTGAAATTGACAAACAAAATGTTGCCGAAATTCATTTGTAATACAATTTTTCCTGTAACACAGAAGGTTTTACCAGAAAAATGCAACTCAATATTTATTGCCCAGATTCTGCAGTTTTTAGAAATACCCTAGTGTGGTACACAGGCCTCAGGAGCAAAGGAGCACCCAGTGGATTTTCAGGCCTGCTTTCTATTAGAAAATATTTTAGGCACCATGTCAGGTTTGAAAAGGTCTTGTGGTGCTAAAACATAGGGAAACCCCTTGGAAAGACAACATTTTGGAAACTACACCCGCAAGGAATTAATCTAGGAGTATAGTGAGCATTTTGATCCCACAGTTTTTTTGCTAAATTTCTTTGAATTAAACTATAAAAATTAAAATCTACATATTTTCAAATACAACATACAATGAACAAAGGCGAAAAAGCACCCCAACATTTGTAAAGCAATTTCTCCCGATTACGGAAATACCCCATACGTGGTAATAAACTGCTTTTTGGACAGAACAGGGCTCAGGAGGGAAGGAGCGATATTTGGCTTATGATGCTCAAGTTTTGGTGGAATCGTTTTTGGGTGTCATGTCACATTTGCAAAGCCCCTGAGGGACCAAAACCCCCCAAAAGTGACCCCATTTTGGAAACTAAAGCCCTCAAGGAATTTATCGAGGGGTATAGTGAGCATTTAGACACCACAGGTTTTTTGCTGAACTTAGTGGAATTAGTGAAACATCAATATTTTTAACACTAAAATATAGAATTTTTTTCATTTCCACATGGAATAAAGGAGAAAAAGCACCTCAACATTTGTAAAGCAATTTCTCCCGAGTACAGTAATACCCCACATATGGTCATAAACAGCTGTTTGGACACACTATTTGGCATGCAGATCTTGCCGATTTGATTTTTGGGCGCTATGTCGCATTTGCAGTACCCTGAGGTACCAGAGTACAGTGGAAGCCCCCAAGAAGTGATCCCACTTTAGAAACTAAACCCCTCAAGGCATTTATTATTTGCCTGGACAAATGACAGGGCTCAGAAGGTCAAATAGCAATAAAACAAACACCCAAGTAGTGACCTCTACCTTGGAAACTACACCTCGTAGGGCATAATAAGGGGTGTAATGAGCATTTTGACCCCACATGTTTTTTCATTAGAAATTAATGTGTAGCGGATGGTGCAAAGTAAAAATTCAAATTTTCCACTGATGTGCCATTTTAGTGCACAATATATTGTACCCAGTTTGTGCCACTGAAGACAAATATATATCATAAAATGTTAAGCGGGTTCTCCTGGGTATGGCGATGCCATATATGTGGACTAAAACTGTGATTTGGGCACACTGTAGGGCTCAGAAGGAAGGGAGAGCCATTTGGCTTTTGGAGCACAGATTTTGCTTGGTAATAGTTCTGTTTGGGGTTTTGCTGGTATTTCTGTTGATAATGTGGGGGAATATGTAAGCTGTGCGGAGTACATCAGGGCATAATAAGAGGGTATAATAATGGGGTAAATAAAAAATAATTCATAGATGTGTGGCCAGTGACACTGATAAATGGTGTCCAATCTTACCTGTTTTTGGAACACTGTGAGGGCTTATTTGTTGGGGGACAATCTGTAGTTTTCATTGGTACCATTTTGGGGTACGTGTGTTTTTTTTTTTTTTTATCACTTTTTATTCAATTTTTTGGGCAAACAAGGTAACAAGCAAATCTGACAATGTTTTTTTATTCATTTTTTTTTTTTTTCCAGTGTTCACCGTGGGATATAAATGACATTTTACTTTATTCTGTTGGTCGATTCCATTACGGCGATACCATATGTATAGTTTTTTTTTAATATATATTTTACAGCGTTTGCACAATAAAATCACTTTTTTTTTTTATATATATTTTTCATCAAAAAAGCTGTGTAAGGGCTTTTTTTTGCGGGACAGGTTGTAGATTTTATTGGTACTGTTTTAAGGTCCATGCGACTTTTTGATCACTTTTGAACAAAAAATTTGCGATGCTGGCATTGTTTCTTTATTTTTTGCTGTGTTCACCGTGCGGGAAAAATACGATTATAGTTTTACAGTTTGGGCCGTTATGAACGCGCTGATACCAAATATATGTGTACTTTTTTTTTTTTTTAACGGTTTCTTTTTTTTCCTATAATAAAAGACTTATAGGAAAAAAGGAAGTCTTTGTTTTTTTTTATCTTGAAACTTTTATTTTTACACTTTTATTCAACATTATTTATTTTGTCCCACTAGGGGACTTGAACACCTGCACTTCTGATCTTTACTCTAACGGTATTTTCACACGCAGTCAAAAACGTCTCAAAATACGGAGGTGTTTTCAAGAGAAAAAAGCTCCTGATTTTCAGAAGTTTTTGGTGCCACTCGTCATTTTCGCTGCGTTTTTGGAGCTTTTTTTCAATAGTCTATGGAAAACTGCTCCAAAAACGTCCCAAGAAGTGTCCTGCACTACTTTTTTGCGTAAAAAAACGGCTGCAAAAAACGCTCCATCTGCTTCCGATTTTTCAGGCGTTTACGGCCCGAAAAACGGCCGTGTGAACATACCCTAACACATTGCACTACCCACGTAGTGCAATGCATTAGAGCTGTCAGTTATTCACTTGTTGTTCCATTGTTATTCCATTGTTAGGCCCCCGGTTGCTACAGCAAAATCAGCAACCCTGCGATCAGATCGCAGCGATGCCGATCGGCTTCAAACCACTTAGGGTAAGTTCACACGGTGTTTTGAGACGTTTTTCGGGCCGTAAACGTCCCGAAAAACAGCTGAAAAATCGGAAGCAGAATGCCTACAAACATCTGCCCATTGATTTCAATGGGAAATACGGCGTTCTGTTCCGACGGGGCATTTTTTTTAAGCCTCGTTTTCCAAAAACTGCACGTAAAAAGACGCCCGCGAAAAAGAAGTGCAGGTCACTTCTTGGGACGTTTTTGGAGCAGTTTTTCATTGTCAGCTGTAACATACTTAGTATACCAAAGCATTATTGCCTCTCAAAAAAAGTGTAAAACTGACTCTGGCATGGCCTAATACGCAGTTGCTGTAGGCAGACCTGTCGGCCAGTGAAGAGAAGACTGTGTGATTTCATGAGAGAGATCACACAGAAGCCATTCTGACACGGTCCGCAGCGGATAGAACAGTGTCAGAGCGCTACCACGCCCCCTGTCCTTTCCATGTCCAGGAACGCCCCACTGACAGTACAGGGGCTAATTTACATATCCAATAATGTCGACACCAATATCTCCAGAACGGCGAGGGCTAGACAGGTAATTCAAAGTGTCCCAGGGTATGTGCAGCAGCGCCCATAACATGGTGCACTCAGCTGCACATGTATGGTGTAGTGAAAGGTTCTCTTTAAATTGAGACAGAATTCTGGCGTACAAGCTATGCTCCAAATTATTTTTTTTTAACGGTTTTAGAGACTTTTTGCGCCTCATGCAACATCTTATTTCCTTAATTGAAACACATTTTGCCAACTTCCTCTTGGAGAGGTCATTAACAGAGGTTCACGTACTTTTGGATGCTTACACAATGGGGGAGAGGGGTATGTCGAGAGATTTACTGCAGTTTTCTGGTGTAAAAAACTTGCAGATTTTAGTGCATGCCACAGTGGCGCCAAAATTTTCAACTTTTTACGTTTCTCGCCACTTTTAGAAAGTCGAGAGAAAAAGGACATGGCTTAGTCCACCAGAACAACCCATTTTTTTTTTTTATAATTTACATTAGAAAACTTGCGTAAGTTATAGCAGAAATCTGGGTCTCTACCTTACCCCCCTTCCCTATTAGACACATATAATATATATATATTTATATTTCCCTAACCGCTCTTCTCCCCACCGGCTTCCTCTTTATGCCATGGCTCATGCAAGGTAGTGACGCTGGGCAGCATCGGTACCTATGCGATGCAGCACTAATGACGTTGTGTACCTGTGCGTCCATATCAGTCTATGGGGATCCGTAAAACGGGACCCGCACAGGGGCAACTGAGATGTCCGAGTTTCCCCACATTCGTCTGAATTAGGCCTTATACAACACATTCATAAAGTCTTCAGACCCTTTCAATTTTTTTTCACATTTTGTTATGTTGAGGCCTTGTGCTAAAATAAAAAAATTAAAGTTTTTCCCCATATTTCTGCACTCAATACCCCATAATGACAAAGTGAAAACAGAATGTTAGTAATCTTTGCTAATTTATTGAAAAGGAAAAACCAAAATATTGCATTGACATAAGTATTCAGACCCTTTACATAGTACTTGTAGTACAGTAGTTGAAGCACCTTTGGCAGTGATAACAGCCTCCAGTCTTCTTGGGTATGATGCCACAAGATTTGCTCACCTGGAGTTGGGGGATTTTCTGCCATTCTTCTCTGCAGATCCTCTCAAGCTCTGTCAGATTGGATGGGGACAGTCAGTGGACACCCATTTTAGGTATCTCCAGAGATGTTCGATGGGGTTCAAGTCAGGGCTCTGGTTGGGCCACTCAAGGACATTCAGAGTTGTCCCTAAGCCACTCCTGTGTTGTCTTTGCTGTGTGCTTCGGGTCATTGGAAGTTGAACCTTCGGCCCAGGTTTTTTGGATCAGGTTTTCATTACAGGGTAACTAAACGTTCAACAAATTTCTGACACGTCATAGTGACATGTCAGAAGTTTTGATTGTTAGGGGTCCGAGCGCTGATACCCGCCACCAATCACTAAAATGAAGTGGCAGAAGTGCTCATGTGAGTGCTGAGCCGCTTTATTTCTGTTCGGCCTTTTCCGGAAATCAATGTATCGGAGTACAGGATCAATAGAAAGACTATGAGCCTGTACTTCGCTACATCGGCTTTCCGGAAAAAGCCGAACAGAAACAATGCGGCTCAGCGCTCACACGAGAACTTAGTTCTGCCACTTCGTTTTAGCGATTGGTAGAGGTCGAAGTGCTCGGACCACCACCAATCAAAACTTCTGACGTGTCACTATGACATGTCAAAGTTTGTTGAACGTTTAGTTACCCTTTAAGAATATCTCTGTACTTTGCTCTATTCTTCTTTCCCTCAACTCTGACCAGTCTCCCTGTCCCAGCAGCTGAAAAGCACCCTCACAGCATGATGCTGCCAACACCATGCTTCACTGTAGGGATGGTATTGGACAGGTGATGAGCAGTGCCTGGTTTCCTCCAGATATGAAGCTTTCAATTGAGGCCAAAAAGTTTAATCTTGGATTCATCAGACCACAGAATCTGGTTTCTCAGTCGGAGAGTCCTTTAGGTGCTTTTTTGCAAACTTCAGGTGGGCTTTCATGTGTCTTTTACTGGGAGCTTTTTTTCTTGCCACTCTGCCATAAAGCCCAGATTTGTGGAGTGCTATAGTGATGGTTCACCTTCTGGAAGTTTCTCCCATCTGCACACAGGATCTATGGAGCTCAGCCAGAGTGACCATTGAGTTCTTGGTCACGTCTCTTACCATGGCCCTTCTCCCCCGATTACTTGGTTTGGTGGGGAGGCCAGCTCTAGGAAGGGTCTTGGTTGTCCCAAACGTCTTCATTTATGAAGGCCACTGTGCTCTTGGGAACTTTCAGTGAAGCAAGAATTTGTTTTGTACCCTTTTCAAGATCTGTGCCTCCAGGCTTTATATAGACAGGGTGTGTCTTTCCAAATCATGTCCAATCAAATTAATGTACCACAGGTGGACTCCAATCAAGGTGTAGAAACATTTCAAAGATCATCTAGAGAAATGGGAGGTCCCCTGAGCTAAATTTCATGTGTCATAGCAAAGGGTCTGAATACTTATGTCCATGCGAAATTAGTTTTTTCATTTTTAATAAATTTGCAGAGATTTCTAAAATTCTGTTTTCACTTTGTCACAATGGGGTATTGAGTGCAGAACGATGTTCTAAAATAGGAAAAAAATAGATTTTTTTTTGTTTTATAAGACCTGAACATAAACTTTCCGATTGGACTGTAAGGTCCTAACAAATGAAACAATAAAAAAAAATGCCTACATAAGGAAGACATATGGTAAACCTTATATATTTACGTTATTTGTGTGGCATCTATTTTAGAAGCAGATGATTTTAAAATGAGAAAAATGCTAATTTTTTATTTTTTCCATAAATAAGAGTAAACATGCTGACCAAAATTTACCATTAACCAAGTACAATATGTCACAAGAAAACAAAACCTCAGAATAACTTGGATAAGTAAAATCATTCCAAAGTTATAACCACATAGAGTGACACTTCGTTTTGAACTGGGGCTGCATCTGAAATCTAAAATAGGATGCGTCCTAAATGAGCCAATGATGCAATGTACATAATGATAAAAAAACTCTACAGTATTTACTTATATAGGGAACTTCGCATTTTTAGCCCTCACTTTATCTAATTCTATAACCAGACCTTTGATTTGTTTGTTCATTATAATCGAAATATATTAAGATTCTTTGTTGCAAAGCATTATGAATTGCCAACAAAAGCGTCTCATGTCGATCCACAGGGATTGTTTAGAAAACAATGATTGCCTTTATTATAATTGGCAGCTACAGCTCCGAGATGAAGTGGAACAGGAATGCTTAAGTGGTTCTCCAGTATTGAGCTAAATAGGAATGGTCATTTCCTAAATCTTTTGAGATGTCAAATATTTTGATCAGTGGAGGTCCAGGTGCCAAGACACCCACCGATCGCTGAAATGAAGGGGCAGAAGCACTCAGCCAAGCGTTGTTCCCCCTTCTGCCCCTTTGGTTCAGCGAGCGGTTGGGGTTTTAGCACCTGGACCTCCACCAATCAAAATGTGTGACGTCACTAAAACATGTCAACATTTTTAGGAAATGACATTTACTATTTAACTTAATACTGGAGAACCACTTAAGCATGACTGTTCCACTTCATCTCAGAGTTGTCGTTCCAAATTATAATAAAGGCAATCATTGTTTTCTAAACAATAATCCCTATTCACCGATGGCTGAAATGAAGGGGCAGAAGTAAACAGCCTAGCGCTGTGCACCACCGGCTGTAATTAGCTCGGCTGAGCGATTCTGCCCCTTTCATACAGCGATTGGTGGGGGTCTTAGCACCTGGACCTCCACCGATCAAAACGTCTGACATGCAACTATGATTAGTAGGTTTACATTTGTCACCATTTTTAAGATCTCTATGCCATCAGTGAGTAGACGCAAATGACTTTATGAGGCTAAAAAACATTCTAGTTTAATAAAATGATTCAGTGTAAAGAAAGGGAAATCAGCCCTGGACAGGAGAGATTTGTGCTGCTGTTTTCTCTATCAAACAATTTCCTAGACTTATACATTGTAGCACACAGTGCTTCTTATACTGCTACAAAGTCAGAAGGGGGTTTCAGTCTCTGAATGAAAACAATGTTTCCATCCACTGACTACCAGCAGAGATCTTAAAAAGGGTGTGGACTTTCAAACAAAAATTATATTAGAAAAAGGGGAATGGTCCTTGAATAAATAGCTATTTGGACTGCAAGTGAGACCTTTAACCAATGTTGAATGCTTCACACTCAATAGCAGATAACCCACTTGATCATGTACACTTCCATTTTTATTTTGCAGCATGGTTTCTGTTTTTGCACAAAACTCTATAAAATAAATAGATAAAATGTAAACCCCTCCAAACATCCGCCAGACATTTACGAAAGTTAGAAGGCCAAGTATGGACCGAGCTAAGCCCGCTCTGTATGCAATGTGTTTCAGCTATATATTACAGCGAACACCCTGCTCTAAAGGCCAGCTGTATCACTACTTAGATGACACGGTTAATAGCGACCAAGGCACCTAAGCCGTTAGAGTGGGGCCCCCTTTGTCCCTCCACGATGCGATCATGGAGTGCTGATATAGTATCTGCCATCACTACCTCTTGGGGAAGGGCATTTCATTGTTTGACTAGACTAAGGCTGGATTCACACGAACGTGGCGTTTTTGCGGACGCAAAAACGCGGCGTTTTGCGCGCGCAAAAATCACTTGCCAGCTCCGTGTGTCATCCGTGTATGATGCGCGGCTGCGTGATTTTCGCGCAGCCGGCATCATAGAGATGAGGCTTGTCGACGCCCGTCACTGTCCAAGGTGCTGAAAGAGCTAAATCTTTCATCACCCTCGACAGTGAATGCCGAACACAACAGCGAAAAACCTGTAAAAAAAAAAAGATAAAGTTCCTACTTACCGAGAACTTCCCGGCCGTTGCCTTGGTGACGCGTCCTTGGTGACGCGCCTCTCTTGACATCGGGCCCCACCTCCCTGGTTGACGCGGCAGTCCAAGTGACCGCTGCAGCCTGTGATTGGCTGCAGCCTGTGCTTGGCCTGTGATTGGCTGGAGCTGTCACTTGAACTGAAGTGTCATCCCGGGAGGTTGGACTGCAGGAAGGAGACAGGAGTAATCGGTAAGTTAGAACTTCGGGTTTTTTTACAGGTTCATGTATTTTGGGATCGCAAGTCACTGTCCATGGTGCTGAAACAGTTTAACTCTTTCATCACCATGCACAGTGAATGTCTCCCGATTTCGCGGACCGGAATTTTTTTTGCCGGGTTCGGCCAAAACGAGTTTGGCCGAACCCGGTGAAGTTAGCTTCGGTTGTCGGGGTTCGCTCCTCGCAAAGACACTCCGTTTGGATGCTTGGAAACAGAAAAGCACGTGGTGCTTTTCTGTTTCCTTTCATCCTTTTGACAGCTCTTGCGCGAATCACGCAGTTCGCACGGAAGTGCTTCCGTGCGGCATGCGTGGTTTTCACGCACCCATTGACTTCAATGGGTGCGTGATGCGTGCAAAACGCCCAAAGAACGGACATGTCGTGACTTTTTTTCAGCGGACTCACGCTGAGCAAAAACCACGGACATGTCTGCACGGCCCCATAGACACATATAGGTCCGTGCAACGCGCGTGCAAATCACGCGCGTTGCACGGACGTTTTTCACGTTCGTCTGAATAAGCCCTAACTGTAAAGAACCCATTCCTATAATGTCTGAAATTTGTCTTTCTTCCACATGCAATGAGCGTCTTTTGTAAAGTCCTTGGAAAGGACAGATTATGTGCTAGTTCTTTGTATTGACTACTATATACTCAAACAAGGTAATAAGATCACCTCTAAGGACCTGTTCACGTCATAGTTAGGCCTTTCCGTCAAAGGCACCCATGAACGGAAAGCCAAATGGAAACCATAGCTTCCGTTTGCACTACCATTGATTTCAATGGTAATGCTTCCGTTGCAATTGTTTTTTTTTAGCGGAAACAATAGCGCAGACGACACTATTGTTTCTGGTAAAAAAACGAAAGCCTTACGGAACGGAAACAAACTGAAACCGTAATGAAAACAGAAGCTATGGGTTCCTCCGACGGAAAGGTCTAAAGGAACCCATGAACGGAAGTCCAACGCCGATGTGAACACAGCCTAAGGCCCCATGCACACGACCGTAAAAACTCCCGTAATTACGGGCCCATAGACTTCTATTGGCCACGGGTACCTCCCCGTATGCTCACGGGAAGGTGCCCGTGCTGTTGAAAAAGATAGAACATGTCCTATTTCAGGCCGTAATTACTGCACGGGCAGCCCATAGAAGTCTATGGGGCTCCCGTAATTAAGGGTGACTACGTGTGTGCACCCGTAATTACGGGAGCGTTGCTAGGCGACGTCAGTAAATAGTCACTGTCCAGGGTGCTGAAAGAGTTAAACGATCGGCAGTAACTGTTTAAGCACCCTGGACAGTGGCTACCGATCACAATATAGATAAAGCTGTGAAACAAAAAAAAAAGACATTCATACTTACCCAGAACTCCCTGCTTCTTCCTCCAGTCCGGCCTCCTGGGATGACGTTACAGCCCATGTGACCGCTGCAGCCAATCACAGGCCAATCACTGGCTGCAGCGGTCACATGGACTTCCGCGTCATCCAGGAAGGTCGGACTGGATGTCAAGAGAGGGACGCGTCACCAAGACAACGGCCGGGTAAGTATGAATTTCTTTTACTTTTATTACGAAAAGGGCTGTCCCTTCCCTCTATCCTGCACTGATAGAGAGAAGGGCTGCCTATTAGTGCAGTGCAATTTTGCAGCCAAAAACCTGCCCGTAAATGCTGGTGGAATACGGGTGACACCGGACCCGTATTTACGGGCACGGGTCCGTAAATACTGGTGCAATACGGGTCGAATACGTGTGACCAAGGACCCATATATACGCCAGTATTTACGGGTGGACAAAAATACGGTCGTGTGCATGGGACCTAAGGCATCTTTTTTTTCCAAGCTGAACAAGCCCAATTTTTGAAGCATTTACTTGTAAGCGACACCTCCCTTTTAAAAAATCTAGTCGCCCACCTTTGAGCCCCTCTACAGCTCTCTTATATCCTTTTTACAATTTGAAGCCCAAAACTAAATCTCATATTCAAGATGTAGCCTCAAAAGGGATTTATAGAGGGGTAATATTAAATTTGAATCACAGGCTTGTATCGCTTTTTAAATGCCTTAAAATCCTATTTGCTTTTGAAGCTGCTGCTTGACATGGAGTGCTGCTGCTTAGCTTATTTACAACCCGAATACCCGGGTCCTTGTCTTGTTCTGTTACCACCCATTTTATTACATTAAATGTATGTGCATTAATACTATTATTGCGGCCTAGGTGTATACTGTACATCAACATTAAAATTCATCTGCAATGTTTTGCCTATGCTGCCAACTTACCTTGGGGTTTCTGTAATATTTTATAGTCAAGCTGAGTTTTAAGTATCCCACAAAGTTTTATATCGTCCACAAAAACGAACACCTTACTATCAATCACCCATCCACAAGGTCATTAACAAACAGATTTAAAAAAATTAGACCTGACACCGATCCTTGTGGTACCCCACTGCTGACTTCAGCCCATATTAAGTACTACTTCCGTTTTCTATCCCATAACCAATACTTTACCCACGTACATACATGGTCCCCGAGTCCCTGCCTCTGTAGCTTCTGAACAACACGGTTTGATACAGTATCAAATGCTTTTGCAAAATCCAAATAGATCACATTAATTGCATGACCAACATCCAGATTTGCGCTTACCTCCTCAGAGAAATCCATGCTGGTTATCAGTTATTTTATTTACCATTATATACTTTGCAGGTCATCTCTTAGAATACCTTCAAATATTTTACATATCACAGATGTCAAACTTACTCGACAGTAGTTACTTGGTACCACCTTCTTACCCTTCTCAAATATTGGTACATCAGCCGTCCTCAATCCTGTGGCACTGATTCATCTTCTTAGATTCTCTTGTAACAGAGATACAATTTTCTGTCCATTTACTGAGCTCAATTCCCCTAAAACCCATGGACGAATGCAGTCTGGGCCAGGGGCTTTATCAATATTTAATTTGCTCAGACTCAGCTGTACTTCCTCCTGTGTTAACCCCGTAAGGACGCAGCCTAGTTTGGGCCTTAAGGCTCAGAGCCCATTTTTCAAATCTGACATATTTCACTTTATGTGGTAATAACGTCGGAATGCTTAAACCTATCCAAGCGATTCTGAGATTGTTTTCTCGTGACACTTTGGGCTTCATGTTCGTGGTAAAATTTGGTCGATATATTCAGTCTTTATTTGTGAAAAATTGCAAAATTTAGAGAAAATTTACAAAAAATAGCATTTTTCAGAATTTAAATGCATCTGCTTGAAAAACAGACGGTTATACCACCCAAAATAGTTACTAGTTCACATTTCCCATATGTCTACTTTTGATTGGCATCGTTTTTTGAACATTCTTTTATTTTTCTTGGACGTTACAAGGCTTAGAACATAAACAGCAATTTCTCATATTCTTAAGAAAATTTCAAAAGCCTTTTTTTGAAGGTGCCAGTTCAGTTCTGAAGTGGATTTGAGGGGACTATGTGTTAGAAACCCCCATAAAACACCCCATTTTAAAAACTAGACCCCTCAAAGTATTCAAAACAGCATATAGAAAGTTTTTTAACCCTTCAGGCATTTCACAGGAATTAAAGCAAAGTGGAAATTAAATTTGCAAATTTCATTTTTTCTGCTGAATTTCAATTTTATTCAATTTTTTTTTAGTAACAGAGAAGGTTTTACCAGAGAAACACTACTAAATATGTATTGTCCAGATTCTGCAGTTTTTAGAAATGTCCCACATGTGGCCCTACTGCGCTCGTGGACTAAAACACAAGCCCTAGAAGCAAAGAAGCACCTAGTGCATTTTGAGGCCTCTTTTTTATTAGAATATATTTTAGGCAGCATGCCAGGTTTGAAGAGGCGTTGAGGTATCAAAACAATGGAAACCCACCAGAAGTGACCCCATTTTGGAAATTACACCCCTCAAGGAATTCATTTATGGTTTTTGTTATCATTTTGACAGCACAGTTTTTTCACAGCACCTATTTGAATTGGGCTGTGAAATGAAAAAAATGATATTTTTTCCAATAAAATGTCATTTTTGATCAAATTTTCTTATTTTCACAGGGAACAACATACCCCATTTTGTTGCCCAATTTGTCCTTAGTGCGGCAATACCCCATTTGTGGTGATAAACTGCCGTTTGGGCCCATGGGAGGGCTCAGAAGGAAAGGAGCGCTATGTGTTTGTTGGAGTCCAGATTTTGCTGGATTGGTTTTCGGGTGCCATGTCGCATTTGCAGAGCCCCAGAGGTATCAAAGCAATGGAAACCCACCAGAAGTGACCCCATTTTGGAAACTACACCCCTCAAGGAATTCATTTATGGTTTTTGTTATCATTTTGACCGCACAGGTTTTTCACAGCACCTATTTGAATTGGGCTGTGAAATGAAAAAAATTATATTTTTTCCAATAAGATGTCATTTTTGATCAAAATTTCTTATTTTCACAGGGAACAACATACCCCATTTTGTTGCCCAATTTGTCCTTAGTGCGGCAATACCCCATTTGTGGTGATAAACTGCCGTTTGGGCCCATGGGAGGGCTCAGACGGAAAGGAGCGCTATGTGTTTGTTGGAGTCCAGATTTTGCTGGATTGGTTTTCGGGTGCCATGTTGCATTTGCAGAGCCCCAGAGGTATCAAAGCAATGGAAACCCACCAGAAGTGACCCCATTTTGGAAACTACACCCCTCAAGGAATTCATTTATGGTTTTTGTTATCATTTTGACCGCACAGTTTTTTCACAGCACCTATTTGAATTGGGCTGTGAAATGAAAAAAATGATATTTTTTCCAATAAGATGTCATTTTTGATCAAAATTTCTTATTTTCACAAGGAACAACATACCCCATTTTGTTGCCCAATTTGTCCTTAGTGCGGCAATACCCCATTTGTGGTGATAAACTGCCCTTTGGGCCCATGGGAGGGCTCAGAAGGAAAGGACCACCATTTGGCCTACTGGAGCTTTTCTGGTGCTAAGTCATGTGTGCAGAAGCCCCTGAGGTACCAGTACAGTTGAAACCCCCGAGAAGTGACCCCATTTTAAAAACTACACCCCTTAAGACATTCATCTAGAGGTGTAGTGAGCATTTTGACCCCACAGGTACTGTGTAAAAGATAATGCGCAGCAGATGGTGCAGTGTGAGATTTGCAATTTTATATATGTATATGCCATTTCAGTGTCCAATATAGTGTGCCCAGCATGCGCCACCGGAGATATACACCCCTTAAATTGTAATGTGGGTTCTCCTGGGTACGACAATACCCTACATGTGGCTGTTATCAGCTGCCTGGGCATACGGCAGGGCTCAGAAGGGAAAGATGAGGGGGGTAAGCTGTGCGGAGTGCATCAGGGTAAATTGAAAATCAAGGGATGTATGATACATTTTAAAACAATCTTTTATACAGAGCCCTGGTTTTTCGGGACACGTGTCACATTGGTATATTGTGTTCTTCCTTATCCCCCTCTTATAGCAGACTCTGCACCTCTTTTGACTCTTTCCCTTTCCACCGGTTTGGGGACCTTCTCCTGGAAAGTGTTGCCCTGGTACGATGCGCCCCCCCTTCCTGGTCCCTAAAGATTAGATCTTGAAATTCCAGGAAAGTTCCCCTCTGGCCTGCACATCGACGTAGCACATACGCATTGTACAAAGCCATCTGTATGATGTGCCCGGCCAGCTTCTTATACCTCACCGCATGGCGCTGTAGGGCTTCAGGACTTGATTTGACAAGTCCATCCCTCCCATGTACCTATTGTAGTCCAGGATGCAGTCTGGTTTGGGGGTGGCCTTTCCTTCATATATCCTAAATCTGTAGGTATACCCTGATGCACTCTCGCAGCTTATACATCTTCACGCCATACCTTGCCCTCTTACCTGGCAGGTACTGGCGGAATTGAACCCTCCCTTTAAAATGTACCAGGGACTCATCAATAGAAAAACACTTCTCGGGGGTGTATGCTTGGGAAAACCGGGCACTGGAACGGTCTAATAGGGGTCTCCGTTTATACAAACGGTCAAAACTGGGGTCATCTCGGAGTGGGCACGGCTCATTATCAGTATAATGTAAGAAGCGAAGTATTGCCTCATTTATTTATTTTTTTAGGTTCCAGTTAATTTCTGAAGTTGCTTTGAGGGGCCCATATATTAGAAACCCCTATCAAACACCCCATTTTAGAAACTAGACCCCTCAAAGTATTCACAACAGCATTTAGAAAGTTTATGAACCCTTTAGGTGTTTCACAGAAATTTAGAGCAAAGTAGAGGTGACATTTACTCTTTTTATACCATTTTTTTTATAACACAAAAGGATTTATCAGAGAAACGCAACTCAATACTTATTGCCCAGATTCTGCAGTTTAGAGAAATATCCCACATGTGGCCCTCGGGCGGTAATGGACTGAAGCACCGGCCTCCGAAGCAAAGGAGCACCTAGCGGATTTTGAGCCCTCTTTTTTATTAGGCACCATGTCCGGTTTGAAGAGGTCTTGTGGTGCCAAAACATTGGAAACCCCCCAAAAGTGACCCCAATTTGGAAACTAGACCCCTTGAGGAATCCATTGTAGTTTTCATGGGGTGCATGCGGCTTTTTGATCAGTTTTTATTCCATTTTTAGGTGGCGTGGTGACTAATAAACAGCAATTCTACTATTGTTTTTGTATACTTTTTTTTTTACAGCGTTCACCGTGCGCTATAAATGATATATTAACTTTATTCTGCGGGGCGATACGATCACGGCGATACCAGATGTTTATAGTTTTTTTTTAAGTCTTATGGCGTTTGCACAATAAAATACGTTTTGTAAACAATCATTCACTTTTTGTGTTACCTTATTCTAAGAGCCATAACGTTTTTATTTTTCAATCAATAAAGCCGTGCGAGGACTTATTTTTTGCGTAACGAACTGTATTTTCCATCAGGACCATTTTTAGGTACATGCGACTTTTTGATCTCTTTTTATTCCATTTTTTGGGAGGTGAAGTGACCAAACAATTGCGATTGTGGTACGGTTTATTAATATTTTTTTTTACGGCGTTCACCGTGCGGGATAAATAACAAAATAATTTTGTAGTTCAGGCCGTTACGGACGCGGCGATACCAATTATGTATAGTTTATTTGTTTGTTTATATATTTTTATTAATAATAAATGACTGATAAGGGAAAAAGGGGGACTTTTACTTTTATTACTTTTAAAACTTTTATTTTCTTATTTTTACACATCTTTTTTTAACTTTTTTTTTACTTTATTACTTTGTCCCACTAGGGGACATGAGGGCAGGAGGCCCTGATCGCTATTCTAATACACTGCACTACATGCGTAGTGCAGTGTATTAGAACGGTCAGCTACTCACTGACAGCAAGCATAGTGGGTCCTGACGTTGTCAGGACCCACTAGGCTTCCGTCTATGGCATAGCCGGACGCCATTGTTTGGTGTCCGGTTGCCATAGTCACCATCGCCGGCCGCTATCGCGTAGCAGGCCGGCGATGGCAGCTTAACCCCTAAAAAGCCGCGATCTCTATAGAACGCGGCTTTTAAGGGGTTAATCAGCGGGGACACAGCGATCGGTCCCCGCTGTAGGAGCTGTGACAGCTGCTGAACAAGACAGCAGCGTCACAGCTCCTGTATGTGTCGGGAGGACGGCCGAAACGGCCGTTACTCCCGAGACGTACTATTACGGCATGGAGCGCTAACGATACAGCTGCCATGACGTAATAGTACGTCAAGGAGCGGGAAGGGGTTAAGGAAGTAATATCGTGTGGAGAACCCGTATTGCTGTCCCCCTGAATATCTGCCACTGGCAGCTCATCAGTGAAAGAAGCTGAAAAGAACATGTTCAATATCAGAGCACTGCCTTTGACCTCTGCAATTATATTCCAATGGTCCTCTGTAGGAAAGCCAACATTATCAGATTTTTCTTTTCTTTTTGCCATTTATATATTTATAAAAACTTTGGGGATTCATTTTAATGTCATTAGCAATTTTGTTTTTCTGTGGATAACTTTGCTAACTTGATTTAATTTTTACATTCCCTATTGAAATCTTTGTAAGTCTGGAATGCTTTTTCTGAACAGTCCGCCTTCAATTTTTTAAAATGCTTTTTGTTTTTGTCCGATTGTATTTATTACTTTTATTTTTTATTCCTAGACATTGTTACCAGAGGGTATAAACTTACTACACAATTCATGTAATATATCTTTTAAAGCTCCCCATTTAACTTCAGAATCCCGATTTACCATTACATGATCCCAATCTACCTGACTAAGTAAGCTCTTGCCTCAGTCGAGTGAATTTTGCTTTCCTAAAATTCCAGATTTTTGTTGCTCCCCTTCGTATTGTTTTATTGAATATTATATTAAAACTTACCATGTTATGGTCACTGTTGCCCATGTGCTCCACATCTATTATTGTTTCTGGGCTATTAGATAAGACGACACCTAGCTCACTGTTCCCTATGGTTGGTTTATCAACCAACTGAGCAAAATAATGGTCTTGAAGTGTAGCACGTGCAGCAGTCCGTTTTAAAATCGGATGAATTTCATTTGTAAATTTTTTCATCACACACTTCCCTCTGTAGATACTGCCACAGCCCCCCCCTTGTAGTTAATGCCACACAGCTCGTTGTAGGTAATGCCACACACTACCTTCTATAGATATTGCAACAGCCCCCCTGTAGTTAGTGCCACACAGACCCCCTTGTACATAGTCACCCCCCATAGATGGCACCCCCCTACCTTTCTGTGACAGTGAGGTACTTCTCCTGGATCGGAATCCCCGGACACAGTGGTGGGGATTCCGCTTCAGAAGTTCCTGATGTCACTGTGTCCATATATGGACAGTGAAGGCAGGGACTTCTCCTGGAGCGGAAACACCGGCCACATCGCCAGGGATTCCGCTTCAGAAGTCCCTGACTTCACTGTGCCCACATATGGACAGTGAAGTCAGGGACTTCACGTGAAGCGGGATCCCCGGCCACAGCGTTGCCGAAGCTGTGGCCAGGGATTGGGAATTCCGCTCCTTCAGGGAGCAAAAAAAAAAATACCCTCCTCCTCCTCCCGTGCACTTCGCACTGTGAGAAGTAGAGAGAGCGATCGACTGAATACACAGCCGTCACGTGGAGCACATTCAAGTGATGGCCGTGTATTACCCGGCCCCATAGACTTCTACAGGAGCCAGGCGGCCGGCTGGCCGAAAATAGGGAATGTCGCATTTTTTAGACGGCCGGGTTTCCTGTAAAAAAAATAAAAATAAAATGGTTGCGTGAGTAGCCCCATTTGGGGTCTATTGTTCCTACTGCGGCCGTGTGACCGGAGCCTTATTATCTTATTTATACCACATGGTAAACTGCATAAAATTTATAAAAAAAAAAAGGCTTATTTTCCATTACCCACCAAAAAAAAAGTTAAGAAAAGTTAACCAATAGCCTTTATGTACTCCAAAACAGTGCAATTATAAAAACTAGTCTTGCAAAATACAAGCCTTTACACAGCTATAGAAATAAAAAGTTATGACTTGAAATTTGACAATCAAAAAACTGAAAATAAATCAGTCATTAAGGCCCAAAATAGGCTGGTCACTAAAGGGTTAAAATATATTTACCTTGAACGGTGAACACGAGGCCGTAACCACAAAGGGGAATGTAAAAACTTTATGCTAATGTCATACTACATGAATAGCCACACCAGTAAAATGTGCAGAAATAAATTTTCGTATCGGAGTAGACAATTTAATGCGTATTAATATACACTAGGGGCAAAGTGTGGACGTTTTATAAAGAATAATGTGTTTATAGGGATAACCTGGTACATAATCAGGACATTTTGCCTTTCATTCTATGCAGACTCTTTATCTTTCCTAACAAGATGTATTCTGTGCAAATATACCTCCCACTGCACTTAAAACGTGTAGTAATCAACAAAGCCCATTGCAGTCACATTTGCCAAGGAAACCCAGTGGGTGAAAGAGTAGATGTCTTCATAGAAATTGATCTGACTCCCATGAAATCCAATTTTACAGAGTGAGTAGAGAGAGAATACAGAACAAACCAATCCATAAATTATTTAATATGTGACACTGCAGTCCAAGGGTCCATATGTTCGCTTCAATTTTCTGTTGAATTGTCACAGCAAACACAAATGATTTATCTTTGACCTCTTCTCCAGCTTGTCACAGTGGCATCTTATGGAAGCTTGTACTCTTACCCACAATTCTGTTCACATTGTAACATACAAAATGTTGGATTATCACCGAACTACTTAGAAATTATTTGTGACTAAACAGCAAATAAGTGTTTTTATTTCAAAATTTTTCAAAACAAGTAAAAATGTTCACATTTGCCTTCGAGGCGTATGCAGCGCTATTTTACCGCGTCAAAATGATGTAAACCTTCACAGATCTGGCAATGCGTCGTGTCTTTCATTATAAAAGGAAGCCACAAAACACACGTGAACAGTGCAAAACACAGAATGCCAGACACTTCCCTTCATTTATAAAACCCAAAAAATAGAAACAAACCCAAAATTGCTACCCGCTTAACAAAAAAAAAAAATGGATCTTTTTTTATTCTTGCTCCAACTCACACAATCAATCCGTTAATAATGGTAAAGAGCCACATGATAAAAAAAACATTTTACAAAGAAAAATAAAATAAACAGTCCCATACATTGGAAGGTTATGTTTAAGAGCTTAAACAGTAGATTAAAATGATGCGGTGTGCATCAAAATAGTAAAACAATGAAAAATCACAACTCCTTGTAAACCATATAAAGATCCCATAACCCACAATCAGAGAGGTGATATCTGATAACGAAGAAAAAACTGCCCTGGAAAAATGAAAAGTTGCACTAATCAGTTGCCATGGACAACAGGGCGGGTTTTTCTATTAGCCATTTTAGATAAAACCGCCCCAATGCGCTTCGAATAAATTATTGCTGTTAAATTTTGACAATCCATTAAAGCAAAAAAAATATTATATAAAATTTGGAATTTCCGGATAAGGCGTTGTGATTTTGCAATGCCAGGAAAATCTCTCAAATTTATGCAGCAGGAGGCAAATGTCACTATAAACTCATGGCTTCTTGTACTACAAACAGCATAATAAATATATATACACATATATATATATATATTTATTTATTTTAGAGGAAAAGCACAAACAAAAGTATTGACCTCAATGGTATATACAGTCTTATATGTTTACATTTTTTTATAATCCTGTACAGTGTGAACAAAAACTGGTATAACGGTCATACTACATACATATATATATATACTGGATCAATGATATATTTATATATAAAAATACTTCGCAACAACCTTAAGATACTATGAAAAGGCACACATTATAGAACAGGAATAGGGTTTTATGTATCCGTGATTTTCTGTAGATCAGAAATACGACTCCCAATTTATACACAGATAGCGTGTCAACTTCACTAGCAACACACTAAAGAATTAGGCTATTTGTTAGTTCTTTCCCATCTGGCTTCAGTTATCAGTTAGAATAATGTGCAGAATAAGTTCCATGCGGATTCACTGCGGATTTCACCCCTTCTACATTAAAGAGGGTGAAATCTGCTGTGAACACTAATTTTCACGTGGAAAATATTCTGCAGCATGTGAATGAGACATGTTCAAATCTCAGCCACAATACTGGTACTGTAATCGCTGCGGATTTGAGGAAACTGCAGAAAGTGGAAATAAGGCAGACTTATTTTCAATCATAAAAGTTAATAATTTGGCGTTTCTTCCCTTCCAGACGTTGGCATTTTTTTGTGCTTGATGTGGCGATTTTTACAAAAGTGACAACGGAAAGTGAAGCCATAAATTGTATTTTCTAACCCATTGTAACTTTAAACCACATACAACTTACACATGCTACAGGTCCACACCACTTGTGGCATTGTAGATGTCTGGAAGATCAAGCCAATTGGGGCAGGGATTTTTTTTTTTTTCTTTTAGTAAACAGACATTGGGGAGTAGTCATTCAGCGTGCGTGGTTTTACAGAAGCAAGTGCACTGATGGGCTGTCTAGTAATGCCTCTGAGGTACACTACTACATGTGTTATACTGCTATGGATCAGGAGGAGCTCCTCTGGATTCCAGAGTTATCGTCTCAAGTTATATTTTTAAAGTTACAATGGTCGACAAGGAACAAATATCGCAACTTGAGGGACCACTTACTTTGTGATACTAGCCCTCAACATGAGATGGCTGTGTGGCAAATACTCCTTTGGCCGACAGCCATCTCCTTCGACTCCCCTAAACATTCACGTTATTTCTGTTCCTATCAGAAGCTAGAATCCAGGTTAATAGGGACACATAGTATGTAACATTTTCCTCCCCAGGTTGGACAATGTAATATGTGATGTACAGCATAATAACTTGCTCATCAACATTGACCAACAAGTCGGCAGATCAGGATAATATAAACCCCTAGATGAGATAGTACAAGCTCTTCTGAATGAGTGGATCAAGGATGTTTAAAGTCCTTGATCCGCTCCTTTAATGAAACAATATGGTGCTTTAAATAATGTAATATGCAATCTGTCCTACATGGAATATTTTCCTCAGAGGCATTCAAAAACTGAACAAAACCTCATCTGTACTGTAAGGCTTCACATACATAACAAATAGGCAACTCTGCAGTCTATAGTCTACATCATGCAAAAGTACAGTAATTGGGATAAAATAAAGTGTAGACGCTTTAGCACCATTATAAAAAAAATATGATCTATACACCCTACACATAAACATTCAGTAACTGTAGATTATATAAGCGCACGCACACCATGCACAAGAATATATGTACAAAATACTGTCGATTATAGAAGACTGTTTACCTAGGGCAAACCGATAAGATAGTTGCCAAACCCTGAAATTGAAGTACATATCACAGATACAGACATCATATATACACATACAGTTGAGTTTTCAATTTTTGACTGTCTATTCAATAACTGAAGAGGTGTTTAGAACACGTATGTAAATGAACCTACATTAAGTGACATGAGATTAAGTAAATGAAAAAAAAAATTAAAGCACATTTCATTGTGCTCCGGATCAGACAAGATGGACAACCAGGGAATAAGTATGTATCCAATTAGTGCAAAAATCTATTGAAAGTAACCCCATAATTTTGAGAACTGTAATCTACTCAGATTAACAATAAAGACCTTTGTAGAGGGGGAAGGGACGCTTTCTGAGAAATGTATTGTAACAGTGACGTTCAGATGCCGACAATCACTGTCAATCTGCTCATTAATTGCTGCTAGAAAAATATATGGAGTGATATGTACGAACATAATCTCATTATTTGGACCAGAATGGAGAACTTCACTAGAAGACTCTTGCAGACCTGGCAAATTCTTGCATTACAAAGCTGCCCATTTACTCCTCCTGCAGCAACTCGTGGCTGCAATAGCCCCCGATCAGCTGCTTTATCGTCATGCCAGCTTCTTTTTTAAGAGGGGCCGTCTTCTTGAGACGACCCTTTTAAAATAACGGCCTCTCATGCCATCCTAAGACTCTGCAAGGGAGCAATGTGGCACATTACAAACAACTTACGTAAGGATAAATCTATCTATACACCTCTCATACAGGTTAATCATTTTATTGGCACTATATGTGGTTAGGCTCTGCTCACATCTGCATTTTAGCCTCCGTTTAGAACTGAACCCCCAACGTGGTTATAGATCCATTGCATGACAGATATCCCTAGCCCCCCTACAAACCCCAGATGACTTACCCATCAGGTTCTACCGAGGTATGTCATTTTAACCGGAAAAAACAGCGCTGCTTGCAGAGCTATTTTTCAGGTCAAACACTACAGAATCTGCGACAGAGGCTCCTACTGAAGCCTTCGACACGGATAATGGTTTAGCAGATAAAGCTCTATTCACATCTAAGGCTATACAAAAAGACACTATAAAACTCAATAAAAACACACATGCCCAGCATGCATCAAAGGAGCATGGTGGACCTGTAATAGTCTGTAAACATCATATAACCCATTTTTCCATGTGCTATCAATATTTTTAAATGCATATACAGTTGTGCTCTGTCAGACACTGCGCTAGGAGTCAAGAAAAAAGGGTACAAGTCTTGTGTCTGCTACCATTACAGGAAAGCAGACACTAGATTCTTATTTTGCCTTTCAAAAAGAAAAGATAGGCAAATGCTTATCAAAAGGCAACATCTATCTCAATGAGCCTAGGGGTGGATCTTGTAGAGAAGGTTTGACACACGGTCACATTCACGGTCGCTCAACAGTCAGAGATCATGAGAGTCATCTGTTATAATCCATAATTTAGCAGCATCCTCTACTTCTAAGAGGGCTGCACAGGGGTGAAACCCACTAATGAATATTGATGAACAGCCATTTTGGTTGAGAAACACACTGAAATTCAAGAGGGTCATAGAGTAACTTCTAGAAAGAAAAATAACCATCAAAAAATGGACTGTATGTGTAAGATCACTCAAAAGGTAAAAAGAAAAAGAGCTTTTTGATTAGATGCGCTTTACCTCCTTAAACATAATTTCCACCAAAAACATAAAACTGGCCATATATTAGTAACTTAAAAAAAGGTAGAGAAGTAGCAAAAGTTTGGCAATTAATGTTTTTTTATTTACAGTGACATTGGCATTTTACGGCTTTGATGTAAGGCTTATTCACATGACCGTGAAAAACGGCCGTTTTCAGAACAATGATGTTCTATGGGTGTATTCACACGTTCGGTTTTTTAACGGCCCGTGAATGACTGTAAAAAAATAAGATATATCCTATTTTTGGCCGTTTTAACGTCCTGACGGCCCCATAGAAGTCAATGGATCAGTTTTTAACGGCTATCAATACATGTAACAACCGTTAAAAACAGATCTGTGACAGGGATTGGCAAGGGAACTATTAGTTCCCTGGCTGGCTAGTGGCAGCTCGATGACACACTCAGCGCCGACCTCTTCACGTGTTGTCTCTCGTCTTCATGGGTTCCATGAAGACGCGGCGATGACGTCATCGCGCCGCCTTCGCAGATCCCGTGAAGACGAGAGACCATATGTGCAGATGAGGTGAAACGGTGAGTGTCATTGCATTGCCTTCGCAGATCCAGAGAAGACGGGAGACCTTACCTGAAGATGACAGCGCTGCATTGGTGAGTATGTAGGGCATTCATGTCGGGCTGTGTGGCATCATATACAGGGAGGTGTGTGGCAGCATATACAGGGAGGCTGTAAATAGTGTCTAGGTGAACATGTGACCTTCCTTTGGGTGTTTTCAGGGGGCTAGGACAAAAAAAATGCCTGACCAATGAAATTCATCAGTTTTTTTTTTGTTTTTTTTTTAACGACCATGAAAAACTGATGCAAAATGGATGTCAAACGGCCATTAAAAACAGACAGACTGACTGGAAATGGGTGAAAATTTAGAGACAAACTGATGCAAGACGGCCATGAAAAACTGACAGTTGATCCATTTTTAATGGACATTTTTTTTCACTGTCGTGTGAATATAGCCTAAAAATTTACAATGAAGCAAATGGAAAGTTAACAATAAAGCTACACTTCCTGTTGCTAAAGTTTACACAAATGATTAAGGCCTGATTCACATTGTATTTTATACCTACGTTTAGCGTGTGCATTGGGAAGGCTCCCGACGTACACGCTTAATGTGTCCATAGGGCTTCATACGCCGACAGGTGCCAGAAGTGTCCTTTTGGTCTCTGTCGGGCTGGTATACGTCCGTATACCTTCTTTTTTTTTTTGGAGGAGGATTGAATAAGGTAGTAGATTACGTTATTACATCCTGAGGGATACCACTGTATGGCATCAGACAGTGGTATACGTTAAACGTATACCGCGGGGAGCTTCCACAGGGACAGAGTCCATTGGCAGAGCATCAGGTAGTGCTCAGCCTGTGGATTCAGGCCCTGGAGAAGTCCCTGAACCCAGACATTACTGTCCATATAAGGACAGTGATTTAGGGGCTTTCAACTACAGAGAGCTTCCGATGCTCTAGCCGGGGACTCCGGGACTGGAGAAGCCCTGACGTCACGGTCTATATATGGAAAGTGACGTCAGGGGCTTCTCCAGGAGTGGAGACCCTGGGCAGAGCGTTGCCGACGCTCAAGACAGAAGTCCCTGGCCAGTGCACCTGCGATGCTTTGGACGGGGGGACGGGGGACACCGTAGTTGAAAGCCCCTAGCATCACTGCCCATATATGGACCGTGACATCTGGGGCTGCCTCGGGGACAGCGCTTCAAGAAGTTCTCTTCCCAGGAAGTTCGGGCGACATCCCACTGTATGCCTATACAGTGGAAATTGTCACTACCTCCTGTGGCAGGAAAATAACGCAATGTGAAATAGACCTAAACAAAGAAGAAACACTTGCAAAGTAAAATAGCAATAACCAAATGTTGTTAATTAAGTTCCTAACTTTTTATTGTTAACATCTGCATTGGAGGCTTCGTTGTAGTTTCCATTACAATGGACTAGAAAAACACCGCTGCAATGGAGTCAGACGAGCACAGGTGGAATCTCTCATACGGTGAAAACAGGACACAGATGTGAGCAAGGCCTTACTTGTATTTGGCCATTTTTACTGTTTGGGTGGTAATTCTTTATAACTAAGTCAACTTTTGACTTTAGAAGCACAACATTTTTTTTTTATTATTGCCTCTCAACATTAACCCCTTCCCGTCGCAGCCACTTTTGGACTAAATGACAGAGCCCCATTTTTAAAATCTGACGTGTCAATTTATGTGGTAATAACTTTGGAATGCTTTCACCTAGCCAAACGATTCTGAGATTGTCTTCCCGTGACAAATTAAATTTTACCCCTGACATAAAGTACAGTCACTAAATTCATTGCTTATTTTTGAAAAACACCAAAAATTAGCTTTTTCTAAACTTGAATGTATCTGCTTGTAAGGCTTGATTCACATCTGCATTGTGGTATCAGTTCCGTTGAAAATGTAATATTTTTTTTATTTTTTTAAAAAGACAATGCAACGGAAGGTAAAATATGTTTGTTTTTGACGGATCAGTTTACCATATCCGTCCAAACAAACTGACTTTTCCTTGAGTTTGTCATCAGTTATACTGTTTTTATCTTTGTATCTTTCTTGCTTTCATTTTTAAACTGCGCATGTGCACAAAACAAATGGAGCCGTTAAATGTAATGCATAACTGATACAAACGGATGGCATATCCTTTTGTATCCACCATCCATTGACTTCAATGTTTAAAAAAAACAAACTGGAAAGCTCCTTTCTGTCATGTTTGACGGAAATAGCGCAGCAGACTACGGTATTTTTTCTGTCAAAAAAACGTAAACCTGATGGAACGGAGTCCAACTGAGCACAACTGATGCAAAAATGAAACTTATTGAAATCAATGTTTTTTTTGACAGAAACGTTAGCTTCCGTTCTTGTGGTTCTCTGACTGATACGCTAGAACGAAAACCACAAAGTGTTACAGAGTGTTACGAATTAACATTTCCCATATGTCTACTTTGTTGGCATTGTTTTTTTAACATTTTATTTTTCTAGGACGGTACAAGGCTTAGAACTTTAGCAGCAATTTCTTACATTTTCAAGAAAATGTCAAAAGCCTATTTTTATAGGGTCCAGTTCAGTAGTGGCTTTAACCCCTTCTAATCGTAAACCACTTTCAGATTTTCATTTTCGTTTTTTCCTCCCCACCTTCCAAAAGCCATAAGTTTTTCATTTTTCCGTCAATTTAGTCCTATGAGGGATTGATTTCTGCGGGACGAGTTGTAGTTTTTCGTAGCGCCATTTATTGTGCCATATAATGTATTAGGAAACTGGCAAAAAATTATTTGTGGGGTAGAAAACTGAAAAAAACTTGATTCCTCCATTGCTTTTTGCGCTTCGTTTTTACAGAATTCACTGTGCAATTAAAACAACATGTTAACTTTATTCTGCGGGTCAATAAGATTACATCGATACCAAATATATATCGTTTTTTCTATGTTTTACTACTTTTAAAAAAGGCAAAAACTAAGTGCACAAAATAAAATTTATTTTGTGTTGCCAAATTCTGAGAGCCATAACTTTTTCATTTTTCCGTCGATTTAAGCGGTATGAAGGCTTCTTTTTTGCGGGATAAGCTGTAGTTTTTCATGATATCATTTTGGGGTACATGCGAGCTTTTGATTAATTTTTATTCCATTTTTTGTAGGAGGATTCTGGCGGTTTTCATTTTTTACGGCGTTCACCGTGCGGTTTAAAGAATGATATATTGTAATAGTTCAGACTTTTACGGATGTGGCGATACCAATTATGTTTATTTATTTTTTTACATTGCTCTAGGGGGAAAATGGGAAAAGTTTTTCTCTCCAACTTTTAATATATATATTTTTTTACATAAAAAAACAAAAACTTTATTGTACTAATTTTTTATTAGCCCCCCCCCTAGGGGAATTCAACCAGCTAATACTGAGGTATTGAAATACTAAGGTATTGAAGTATATTGTCTTTCTGATAGGCTTCTATTAAGCCCTGCCATAGCAACCATAGTCACCCCACGATTGCATTGCGGGGGGCGCGATGAGCTGCTAGAGGGGGGTCGCCCCCCTCTTTCTATTTCAATGCCGCGGTCGCTATTGACCGCAGCATTTAACGGGTTAAACGAGTGGGATCGGGCACGAGCACTATCCCGCTCGTTACCGTGTCGTGTCGGCTGTAACAAAGCCGACACCCGCATCGTACGGAGTGGGCTCACTCTGTGAGCTCGTTCCATACTTCCCCTACCCGGCTAGGACGTAGCCATAGGTCAAATGTCGAAGGGATTAAAAGGGGCATGTATTTTTTTTAAACCCCCATAAATCACCCCATTTTAAAAACTGCAGCCCTCAAAGTATTCAAAATAACATTTAGAAAGTTTCTTTCACAGGAATTGAAGCAAATTGGAGGTTAAATTTACAAATGTCATCTTTTTTTCTTTTTTTGCATAAATTCTATTTTTAATCCAGTTTTTCTGTAACACAGAAGCTTTTACCAGAGAAACGCAACTCAATATTACCCAGATTCTGCAGTTTTTAGAAATACCCCACATGTGGCCCTAGTGTGAGAATGGACTGAAACACAGGCCTCAGAAGCAAAGGAGTACATAGTGGATTTTGGGGCCTTCTTTTTATTAGATTATATTTTAGGCATCATGTCCGGTTTGTAGAGGGCATTTGATGGCAAAACAAAGGAAACTCCTCAAAAAAGACCCAATTTTAGAAACTAAACACAAGTAATTCATCTAGGGGTGTAGTGAGGATTTTGACCACACAGGTGTTCCATATATTTTATTAAAATTGAGCAGTGAAAATGAAAAATTAAATTTTTTCCACTAAGACGTAGCTTTAGCTCAAAATGTTTCATTTTCTCTTCAAATAAAGGAGAAAAAGCACCACAACATTTATAAAGCAACTTCTACAGAGTACGGAAATACCCTATACGTGGTAACAAACTACCGTATGAATACACATCAGGGCTCAGAAGGGAAGGCGCGCAGATTTTGCTGGATTGATTTTTCTACACCATGTCGCTTTTGCAAAGCCCCTGAGGTACCAGTACCGTGGAAACTACCCAAAAGTGACTCCATTGGCAAACTCGGCTATGTGCATGAGGCCTTAACCAGACAATTTATAGAATGCCTCAGACAGCAGTATTAGGGTATGTGCACACACAAAATAAAAACAGTCTGAAAATACGGAGATTTTTTCAAGGGAAAACAGCTCCTGATTTTCAGACTTTTTTTTAATCAAAGTCGCGCTTTTCGCGGCCGTTTTTGGAGATGTTTTTCTATAGTCTATGAAAAACGACTCCAAAAATGGCTCAAGAAGTGACATGCACTTCTTTTTTTGAAAAACGGCCAAGTAAAAAATGCCCCGTTGGAACAAAACGCTGTTTTTCCCATTGAAATCAATGGGCAGATGTTTGTAGGCGTTCTGCTTCCGATTTCTCAGCCGTTTTTCGGTACGATTACAGACAAAAAACGGCTGAAAACACGCCGTATGTACATACCCGAATCGATCAGCTGTTATGGCTGCCTCTGGGCACCGGAAGTTATGCAGATTGCTCTGGTCACAGTATAGCGGCCCTACTCCAGCTCTGCTCCTATTTAAGTGAAAAGGAGCAGAGATGCAGCATGGGCGCTATACAGTGTACAGAGCCATCTGCTCCCGGCAGCGATCACTGCATAACTTCCGGTGCCCGGAGGAAGCCGGAACAGCTAAATGGTGCGGGGTCCGGGTGTCGGACCCTGACCGATTGTATACTGATGACCTATCACCCCCCATTGATTTCAATGGGAGGCAGAGGCGTTTTTTCCCCCAGACGGCTTATGGCAACTTGCGGGTAAAAAACAGCGGCATGTCCTTCCTTGCCACCGTTTCCACCTCTGATCTGCCATTGAATCAATAGGAGGCAGAAAAAGCCTGCGGCGCCTGAGCATTTTTTCCCCGCGGTCCTTGTATTAGCTTCAATGGCTGCGGGCGAAAAAAAACGCAGAAACATACGCGCAGGCAGTTAAAAATCTGCTATAAAATTCTTGAAGGAATTCGGAGGCAGAATTCTTCTGCCTGCAAAACACTCAGTGTAAACAGCGCCTGCAGGTCAATATTCTGTTCAGTATTTAAAACCAGGAATGGGTCAAACAAAGAAAAGCTCTAAATCTTTTCATTATACTGCTCCGTGTAGGTTCCACTCCTGGTTACGGCTTCCAATATTGTGCTTTGTAAATGAGGCCTTAAAGAGGCTCTGTCACCAGATTTTGCAACCCCTATCTCCTATTGCAGCAGATCGGCGCTGCAATGTAGATAAGAGTAAAATTTTTTTTTTAAACGAGCATTTTTGGCCAAGTTATGACCATTTTTATATTTATGCAAATGAGGCTTTCTAAAGTACAACTGGGCGTGTTTAACCCCTTCAAGACCCAGCCTGTTTTGGCCTTCAGGACCCAGCCTAATCTGACATGTGTTACTTTATGTGATAATAACGTTGGAATGCTTTTACCTATCCAAGCGATTCGGAGATTGTTTTCTCGTGACATGTTGTACTTTATGTTAGTGAAAAAATGTTGTCGATAATTTTGGTATTTATTTCTGAAAAACACCACAATTTAGAAAAAAATTGCAAAAATTAGCATTTTTCTAAATTTAAACGTATCTGCTTGTAAAACATATAGTAATACCATACAAAATAGTTACTAGTTAACATTTCCCATATGTCTACTTTATGTTTGCATCGTTTTTTGAACATCCTTTTATTTTTCTAGGACGTTACAAGGCTTAGAACTTTAGCAGCAATTTCTCATATTTTCAAGAAAATTTCAAAAGGCTATTTTTTCAGGGACCAGTTCAGTTCTGAGGTGGCTTTGAGGGCCTTATATATTAGAAAATCGCCAGAAGTCACCCCATTTTGAAAACTGCACCCCTCAAGGTATTCGAATCAGCATTCACAAAGTGTTTTAACCCTTTAGGCGTTTCACAGGAATTAAAGCAAAGTAGAGGTGAAATTTACAAATTAAATTTTTTTTCAGAAATTCATTTCTACTACATTTTTTTTTGTAACACAGAAGGTTTTACCAGAGAAATGCAACTCAATATTTTATTGCCCAGATTCTGCAGTTTTTAGAAATATCCCACATGTGGCCTTAGTGTGGTAATGGACTGAAACACAGGCCTCAGAAGCAAAAGGAGCACCCAGTGGATTTTGGGCCTCCTTTTTTTTAGAATATATTTTAGGCACCTTGTCAGGTTTTAAAAGGTCTTGTGGTGCCAAAACAGTGGAAACACCCCAAAAGTTACCCCATTTTGGAAACTACACCCCTCAAGGAATTTATCTAGGTGTATAGTTAGCATTTTGACGGCACAGGTTTTTCGCTAAATTTATCAGAATTAGTCTGTAAAAATGAAAATCTACTTTTTTCTGAAAATACATAGAAATTTTTAATATTTACAAGAGATAATATAGAAAATGCACCCCAACATATGTAAAGCAATGTCTCCCGATTACGGCAATATCCCATATGTGGTAATAAACTGCTGATGGATCCACAGCAGGGCTCAGAAGGGAAGGAGTGCCATTTGGATTTTGGAGCACGGATTTTGTTGGATTGGTTTTCGGTGCCATGTCGCGTTTGCAACGCCCTGGAGAGACCAAAACAGGGGAAACCCCCCAAAAGTGACCCCATTTTGGAAACTACACCTCTCAAGGAATTTATCTAGGTGTATAGTTAGCATTTTGACCACAGGTTTTTTGCAGAATTTAGTGGAATTAGGCAGTGAAAATGAAAATCAACTTTTTTTCTGAAAAAGCATAGAAATGTTAAATTTTTACAAGGAATAAAGGAAAAAAGAACCACAACATTTGTAAAGCATTTTCTCCTGATTACGGCAATACCCCATATGTGGTAATAAACTGCTGATTGGACCCACGGCAGCGCTCAGAAGGGAAGTAGCGCCATTTGGATTTTGGAGCACGGATTTTGCTGGATTGTTTTTCGGTGCAATGCCGCCTTTGCAACGCCCTGGAGAGACCAAAACAGTGGAAGCCCCCCAAGTTTCCCCATTTTGGAAACACCCCTCAAGGAATTTTTCTAGGGGTATAGTGAGCATTTAGACTCCACGGGTCTTTTGCAGAATTTATTAGAATTAGGCGGAGAAAATTAATATCACAATTTTTTTCCACTAAAATGTTGAATTTTCTCATTTTCACAAGGGATAAAGGAGAAATAAACAACCAATTTTTGTAAAGCTATTTCTCCCGGGTACGGAAATACCCCACATGTGGTCATACATTTTTTTCATTAGAAATAAATTAACCCTTTCAGGACTGATCCATTTTTTGCTTTCTTATTTTCGTTTTTCACTCCCCACCTTCCAAGAGCCATAACTTTTTTATTTTTTCGTCAGTAGAGTGATGTGAGAGCTTATTTCTTGCGGGAGGAATTGTAGTTTCTATTGGTACCATTTAAAGTGCCATAAAAAGTACTGGGAAACTGAAAAAAAATAGGAAAATATAGGAATATAGGAAGAAAATCTGATTCCATTTTTTGGGGTTTTCGTTTTTAAAGCTTTCGCCGTGCGGTAAAAACGAAAACTACAGCGATTTTGGTGGTTTAAATTATTTAAGTTTTTTACGGTGTTCACCGTGCGAGGTAAATAATGGTATATTGTAATAGTTCGGCCTTTTACGGACGTACCGATATCAATTCTGTTTATTTTTTGACATTACTTTTGAAGAAAAATGGGAAAAGGTTTTTTTTTTTAACTAAACTTTTTTCTTTCTCACTACTAATAACTTTAATTCTTCTACACATTTTTTTAGTCCCCTTAGGGGACTTGTACCAGCGATCATTGGATCCGCGGGTACAATATGCTGCAATACTAATGTATTGCAGTATATTGTTACTTTTACAGACTCCTGTAACAGCACGATCGCTGTTCCTGTCCGTTAGTCCCGGGTGTCAGCTGTAATACACAGCCGACACCCGCAGAGTATGGAGCGGGCTCAGCACGTGAGCCCGCTCCATACATCAACCCCCGCACCATGACGTGCTATTAAGTCATAGTGCTCAAAGGGGTTAATGCACAGCGGATGGTGTGAATATTGCAATTTTCCACTGATATGCCATTTTAGTGCATATGTCGTGCCCAGTTTGTGCCCCTGAAGACAAATACCTCAAAGCTTTAAGCAGGTTCTCCCGGGTATGGCGATGCCATATATGTGGACGCAAACAGCTGTTTGGGCACGCTGCAGGGCTCAGAAGGGAGGGACGCCATTTTGCTTTTGGAGCGCAGATTTTGCTTGGTAGTTTTTCTGTTTGGGGTTTTGCTGGTATTTCAGTTTATAATGTGGGGGCATATGTAATCTGTGCGGAGAACATCAGGGCATAATAAGAGGGTATAAAAATGCGGTAAAGAAATAATAATTCATAGATGTTTAGCCGGTGTCGCACTGATAAATGGTGTCTGCGCTTTTAGAAAACACTGCACATTTTGCATCGCCATATTCCTGGGAGCCAGAACGTCTTTATTTTTTCACCACCGGAGCTGCGTGAGGGCGTATTTGTTGCGAGACAATCTGTACTTTTCATTGGTACCATTTTGGGGTACATGCGATTTTTTTGATCACTTTTTATTAATTTTTTTGCAAGCCGGGTGGCCAAAAACAAGCAATTCTGACAATGTTTTTTAGTTTCTTTTTTGCGGCGTACACCGTGCACTATAAATGACCATTATATTTTATTCTGCGGGTCGGTACGATTACGGCGATACCATATGTATATAGGTTTTTTTTATGTTTTGCAGCGTTTGCGCAATAAAATCACTTTTTTATAAAATAATTTATTTTCTGTATCACCATATTCTGAGAGCCGTAACTTTTTTATTTTTCAGTCAAAAAAGCGGTGTAAGGGCTTGTTTTTTGCGGGACGGGTTGTAGTTTTTATCGGTATTATTTTCGGGTACATGCGACTTTTTGATCACTTTATATTCTCTATTTTGGGAGGGGTGGTGACCAAAAAATAGCGATTCTGGTGTTGTTTTTTATTGATTTTTTTTGGGGGGTTTTCATCGTGCGGGAAAAAGAACATTATAGTTTTATAGTTGGGGTCGATACGAACGCGGGGATACCAAATATGTGTACTTTTTTTAACGTGTTCATTTTTTTCCTATAATGAAAGACATATTATAGGAAAAAAATGCAGTGCTTGTTTATAGAACTTATAACTTATTTTTACACTTTTTTTAAAACATTTTTATTCTTTTTTTTACTTTTTTCACTTGTCCCACTAGGGGACACTTAGACTTGCAGCTTTGATCGCTGCTAGAGTACATTACACTACACACGTAGTGTAATGTACTCCAACTGTCATTGTGACGTGACAGTCACACTGAAAGGAAGCCTCGGAGGACCGGTGGAGGCTGCTCCTCCGAGGCTTCCGTACATGGCAACCCGGAGGTCATTGTCTGACCTCCGATTGCCGTGACAAGTATCGGTAGCCCCCACGATCACTTTGTGGGGGCTGCCGATGTGCTTCAAACCCCTTAAATACGGCGACGGCAATCCGTCGCCGCATTTATGGGGTTAATTGCCGAAATCAGCGGCGATGGTCCGCTGACCGGCAAGGCTGGAGTGTCAGCTGTCAGGGACAGCTGACCTCCCGGTTCCCGGACACTGTCCGTCAGGACAGTGTGCACCGGGAACTACTCCGCAATAGTACGTCTGGATGCGGGAACTAACCCCGCTGCAGGACGTACTATTGTGGCGCAGCGCGGGAAGAGGTTAAAGTTAAAGTACAACTGGGCGTGTATTGTGTTCGTTACATCTGGGCGTTTTTACTTCTTTTACTAGCTGGGCGTTGTGAATAGAAGTTTATGATGCTGACCAATCAGCATCATCCACTTCTCTTCGTTAACACCCAGCTTCTGGCAGTGCACAGACACACAGCGTGTTCTCGAGAGATCACGCTGTGACGTCACTCACTTCCTGCCCCAGGTCCTGCATCGTGTCGGACGAGCGAGGACATATCGGCACCAGAGGCTACAGTTGATTCTGCAGCAGCATCAGCGTTTGCAGGTAAGTAGCTACATCGACTTACCTGCAAACGCCGATGCTGCTGCAGAATCAAATGTAGACTCTGGCACGATGCAGGACCTGGGGCAGGAAGTGAGTGACGTCACAGCGTGATCTCTCGAGAACACGCTGTGTCTGTGCACCAGAAGCTGGGTGTTAACGAAGAGAAGTGGATGATGCTGATTCACAACGCCCAGCTAGTAAAAGAAGTAAAAACGCCCCGATGTAACGAACACAATACACGCCCAGTTGTACTTTTACTTTAAACACGCCCAGTTGTACTTTAGAAAGCCTCATTTGCATAAATATAAAAATGGTCATAACTTGGGCAAAAATGCTCGTTTTTAAAAAAAAAACAAAAAAAAAACTTTACTCTTATCTACATTGCAGCGCCGATCTGCTGCAATACGAGATAGGGGTTGCAAAATCTGGTGACAGAGCCTCTTTAACATGTGCCTTGGGTAACTTTTACAATGTGAGTCTTTCCCCATTTATTTTTCAATTTAGTTGACCAAAACAAAACTACTTCTAACATTTACTTAGCTGGGACCCAAAACCTACTATAAACCTAATATAATTTTAAGGCTGGATTTACCGACACCGTAAAACATTATGCTGTGGAACTGGCGTACAAGTACGTAAGGAAATCCGAATGTATTCGTTGCAGATTTTGGTGCGGACATAGCCACGGATTTCACTCAATGCATTACAATGAATGGAATCGGATGTAAAAATCTACAGCATTTCAGCAACAAATCTGTCACGCTGCACTTTTAAAAATCCACAGCATGTCAAGATTCCAAGGCAGATTTACGCTGTAAAAGAATGAGGTTTGTTAAAACCCATTAAAGAGTTTTTTCCAGAATCATAAATTATCACCTATAACATTTTCTGATTGCTAGGGGTCCCACCCTGGGACCTCCACAGATCGTAGGAAGGGGGAACTAAAACCTCATTCCTCCTCACTGCTCGATCGTAGTAAGGAGGCACTGAATGGAGCGGTGGTCAAGCATGTGTGCTGCCGCTTTATTCAAAGTCTATGGGAATGCTGGAAACAGAAGAGTACAGCGCTCATATGTGCTTTTAATATTCTCATTTACATTGGAGTGGTGGACGCATGCTTGACCGCTGCTACATTGAAGCTCCTCCTCACTGTGGGGGGTGCAGTGAGGATCTGGGGGTTCAAAACCTCATTCTCAAAATCTGTGTGCATTGGGGCCCCCAACAATCCAAAAATTATCCTGTGGATAGGTGATTGATGGAAAACTCCTTTAACTTACATTATACTGCACTTTGTTGCAAAATTTTGGTGTAGATGCCACAACCAAAATCCTGCAGGAAAAATACTCGATGTGTAAATTCACCCTAAGAGACACTTAGGCCCTGTTCACAAGGAGTATTTTAACAAGCTTTTTTGAGCGGAAACCGCTCCGCAAAACTCGTCAAAAACCGGCGGAAAATGCCTCCCATTGATTTCAATGGGAGGCGGGGGCGGTTTTCTCCCGCGAGCGATAAAACTGCCTCGCGGGAGAAAGGGACATGCCCTATCTTCGCGCGTTTACGCCTCTGATCTCCCATTGACATCAATGGGAGGCAGAGAAAGCGTATTTCTGAGTTTTTTGCCTGTAGCACTCAAGGGGCGTGAGCGAAAATCGCAGCAAACGACGTGCAGGAATGACAAAATCTGCCTCAAAATCCCAAACGGAATTTTGAGGCAGAATTTTCCTCCTGCAAAAAAACTCAGTGTAAACGAGGCCTTATACTTAGATGCCAAATTATATTTTTTAAGTCAGTGTAGTTCTGGTTGGTAAGATTTTGATTGCAATCAGTTTAATCAGCAGTCATTTTATCATTGACTGCTCTGGTTATATACTAAAGGCAATTATGGTTATGAACACTTATAATAGCTTGGGTAGGTATACTAACGTGTAACTGGGCATTCAATATAGCAAATTGGAATGCTGTGGTTGACGAAAGAAGTGCAAATGTATGAGATAAAGTCCGAGTGCATCGTCATTTGGTTATCAATCTAGAGATTGTGTCACAAATAGGGGACTAATGTGAGCAAAGGAAATAAACATGGTCAAGAACTAGAATGCAGTCTGCACAAACAATGCATAACGGCCACGCACGTCTTCATTACGATTGCATACTGGCCATGAGTTATTTTGCATGTGATATTTCAGTAACGTCTGATTAATCATGCATTAAAAATGGTGATGCTGCACCTAGCCATTTTAGCTTTAAAACTAATTTAGAAGTGTTCGTGCACGGAATGTTTTTATTAAAAATGATATAATTAAAACCACTTCTACATTTGACCTGTATTTGCAGACAACACTGGATTACAAGAAAAACATACATGGTTAAACATTCAGTAACATAATATCAATATAGAGCAGCAAAATCAGAGGGTATCCAAAATTCCCAGTTAGAAACAGCCAGAGTACCATATAATCTGTCAAAGAAATAGTAGTAGCAATCTTTACATTAAAATAACCCTTTGTATTGTTTATAAAATCTGACCGTTTAAGTTAAAAGAATTTGACGTAGTCAGTTATCTGTTTATACACAGCATTAGCCCAGAAAATGAAGACATTAAAAACAAAAATGATAAAAAAATTAAAAAAAAAGACATTGCTTTATAGTATACAAAAATAAATACTATTTGGTTTATTAAGAATAAAAATAATAATAAAAAAAGACTGATTAGAACAGATTCCAGGTGTCAGAAATAGTCAGTGCATTAAAAAAAACAAAAAACACAACCCAAATAAAATAATATGAATCATTTTTAAAAAAAGGAGTAGTTGAAAACTTTTGCCTGACATAAATCTTAATCCATGGTTTTAGTTCTTAGCCTGAGGGAGCTCAATGTGTCCTGAGGGGAAAAGGACATCTTGAAAAGATACAACGTTCAGCACATATATACATATCTTGTACTGTTCCCACAACTGCATTGAGATCACTATTAAAACAAAGCCTGGGGCACTTTGTGATGTCTAAGATTGGTGGGTGGATTATAATTGACTTGAAGACTGTCATAGCACTGTTATGATAAAACCTGCAACTTGCTTCCAGCGTGGCGAACCCATCTGTGCCCACCATCCATCTGTTTAAACATGATTGGCAAAGTAGTAGGAGACTCGCAGTGGTCGCCTCTGCCTGAAAGGAATGAACCACAGGATCTTCCAGCGAGTGCCAAAAACTTCTGAGAAGGTCTGCTGCCATGGTTTTCGAGCTCTCGATCTACAGAAGACAGCATTATTAGTGAAAGACGGCATTCCCATGGTGCATTTCAGTCAGCGTAGACAATACAGGGTTGGCTGGGGATCTATTAGACAGCTTAGATGAATTGTGTTTCCTAGCATCACAAATGCAGCTTTCCTTTCATTGTGACATGCAGCTGCGTTTTACCACCACCTAGCAGGGGCTGAAACTTTATTGTCAATCAACGAAGGGCAACTTCTAAAGTTGTAGACAATCCTGGGATGACAAGAACTCATGTCAGCTGAACAGTGGCAAGTCCTTTCATACCTCTTTGAACCTTGGAAATACCATTTTACAAAAACTATGAAAATGTCACCTCCCCATCAGGATGACAAACTAATGAAAATTAGAACAAACAATAGATATCCGTCGTTTAAAAGCCAGGAATCACTTTTCTCTTACAATCAAAATTAGACAGCACGGATTACATGTTTGCAGTGAGTTTTGAAAACCTAAAATGACACGTACAATTTTGAAGGAGTGCTAGAGAGGGCTAGATATCTATAGGTCAATATATCTATATGCATACATAAACACCTGTAAAGCTTATTGATATACGTGTGTAGAAAATAACATGCAATAACAAAGGGAGGGAGATACATATTCTAAAAATCAGCTCTTAACTTTGAAGTAGTCACTGTTACGTACATTTCATCACAACAGTTGGACATCTTTTCTATAGTAGTCATATCCTAAAGAGAGGAGAAAATCGAGTTAGAGCCCACAGTTTTGATGGATGTTCACACAGTGGAATAATATTTCTGAAAGCTTCATAGGTGTAAAAAAAAAAAAAAAAAAAAGGAAACTTTATGATTATATATATATATATATATATATATATATATTTTAAAAAAATGTGCCTACGTGCAATGCAATATGTATATATATATGTATGTATGTATGTATGTATGTATGTATGTATGTATGTATGTATGTGGCCAGTTGTGGCATGACAACACCCTGCGACAGTGTGTTCCCTGGGGCTTTACCCTATACACACAATTGGAGCTGGAATGGAATAGTAGCACCGGGGTCTCTGTTTAGACACTCCGGTTGCTCTGTCCTGACCGCTGTTCACACAGTGTTGTCCACTTCTGTGGATTATGCGGTCCATAAGTGTTTGAGCACATGATCTTTCCATATAACTCACAGACGCTCCCTTCAGATTTGCAGTAGTAAGCTCCTGTTTACACATGAGTGTTTATTTGCAAGGGCCTGTTCTCATCACCATTGCCCGTCCGTTGAGCAGTTCCGTCGGGTTAACCCCTCAAGGAAAGGCAAATGAAAGCCTAAACCTTGATATCAATGGTGAGGTACCATTGCTAAAAGTTTCAGTTTGTCACCGTTGCGACAGGGTTCCATTGTTTTGACGGAATCAATATCGCAGTCGACTGCAATATTGATTCCGTCAAAACAACGGAACCCTGTCACAACGGTGACAAGCAGAAACCTTTACCAATATTTTTATTGCATCACGGTAAACAATTGTTTTTTGCACAGGTGTATGCTGTATGTATTTATATCACTTATTAGCACTATATGTACTTTACAAAAGTGTATCAGTGTTTTGACTCTATATTAAAAGTCCTTTTATCGTTTACGAGTCATAGCGTATTTTATGCCTAGTTTTAAATATGTATCACATACTATGACAATATTGTGTTTTTGTATGAATTGTGTTAATCACTTGTAATAAGGACCTATTGCCACTTCCTTATATGAACCACCATTATGTACACATGAATTATGCTTGAGAAAGGCTCCTGTACTTGAGCCGAAACGTCGCACCAGGGCGAATAAAGAAACCCTCTGTTTCATGGACTGTTGGAATGCTGCCTACCGGTTTGTGTAATGTGTTATATATATACACAAGTGATATATATATATATAGCAAAATGAAAATCCATTCTCCACCTCCCTCCCCCGAATTCACAAAACCATGGGCTATTTGCAGATAGTTTTGATAACAAAGTTGCTTGCATATTTTATTTCAGATGTATTTGAGCAATAGAATAAAAAAAAAAAAAGAAGAGAAACTGCAAAATTGCACATAGCCTTGACATGTATGCTATTACCCACTTTACAATGTTTTGCTAAAAAAACAAAAACAACTAAAATATGGAAAGTTAGATTTTGCTTTTCGTAAATAGTGATAGGTTTTAGGGTATGCTCACACGGCCTATTTTCAGATGTAATTCGGGAGTTTTACGCCTCGAATTACGCCTGAAAAGACGGCTCCATTACGCCTGCAAACATCTGCCCATTGCTTGCAATTTGGTCTTACGATGTTCTGTTCAGACGAGGTGTCATTTTACGTGTCGCTGTCAAAAGACGGTGCGTAAAAAGACGCCCGCGTCAAAGAAGTGCATGTCACTTCTTGGGATGTTTTTGGAGCAGTTTTTCATTGACTCCATTGAAAAACAGCTCCAATAACGTCCGTAATGGACGACTTGAAAAACGCGAGTACACGCAGAAACGTCTGAAATTCAGGAGCTGTTTTCGCCTGAAAACAGCTCCATGATGACCGACGTAATTTGTTAAGACGTGTGAACATACCCTTACATTTAGAACTGGACCGTTTAGTTTTCGCATTGCCCAATTCTGCTATAGAAACTGTCTATAATCAATGCTACTGAAGAGTACAGAATTCTAAATGAAGGGCTCATTCAGACGAGCGTATATGTAGTCCGGAGCGTGTGAAGGGTCCGTGAAAAAAACAGTACATGTGTTACTGCGTGTCACACATCCCTTCATAGACTTTAGTCTATGGGGGATCCGTGACAACACACGCCACACCTTGGACGTGAAAAACTGCAGTTTTTCACATCTGAGTTTAGCTACACTCGTCTAAATGTAGCCTAGGAAATATATGGGACAGAAACAGGTTGTAAACCTACTACTGTGAACAAATACACTTAGTTAAGCATTTACAGCCAAATCAGATTGATCAGTTTTTGCTACAAAGATACCACTGGCATAAACCGGATTGGTCATGATCAGCAAAGCATAAAACGATGACAATATTTGAAGAAGAAAATGAAGTCAGTACACAACTTAAAGGGGTTTTCCACCTTCTGACAACTGATGACCTATCCACCGAATAGGTCATCAGTATATCAACTGTGCGGGTCCGACACCTGGACCCAGCACCGATGAGCCGCTCCGGTGGCCTGCGGGCACTGGCTGTTATGGCACATAATGCTATGTACAGAGCCGGAAGCAATTGGCTCCGTACATAGCATAGCGGCCGTGCTGCAGAACTGCAGGTCTGCTCCTATTCACTTGAATAGGACATAAACCGATTGGTATATGCAGGAGGAAGGTCTAATTAGTGTATATATGTTAATATGTGCTACACTAGTTCCTATATATAAAGGCTAGACCTCAATAAAGCCAAGTAAACCTTGGTGTATTGCCCTAAATTACGAATATAGAACCTATAAAGTGTAGGGTGCAATTAACACAAATATTTGAAAAAGAGTGTATAAATTTTATTGAGTATCACAACATTAAAAGATAGGTCATACAGAGCATAGGCAAAGAGACGTCTAACAATGCAGAAGACATACAAGGAACAGTAACGGACAATGTCAAGGGTAGTGTAACAAAATACTTCTAGGTTAAATTAGCATAATACAGTCAATGTTACAAAAAACCTCTATGGAAGAGAGACTGTAAGAAAATAACTGCAAACAACGCAAGTGTGGCCACAAGTACAGAGCTTAATGTTAAAATCCAATGTGTGGTCCACACAGTACCTAAGGTATATGGTACGGAAAGTTTAAATGAAATAAAACCTAGAAGATAGGAAGTATGACATACCCATTGTATTCCTCTGCAAGGAGAGAACGTCAGTCCCGACGCGCGTTTCGGCGAACATAGCATAGCGGCTGTGCTGCAGAACTGCAGGTCTACTCCTATTCACTTAAATAGGAGCAGAGATGCAGTACTGCAGCTCGGTCTCCATTCCGTGGCTGGAGCTAAGTGCTTCCGGCATGTACGTCCGATGCACGGAGGCATCGGACCAGCTGATCTGTGCGGGGTTCGGGTGCTGTTTGTTTCAATTGTGCAAGGGTTCCGTCGTTTTGACAGAATCAATAGCGTAGTCGACCATTGAAATCAATGCTGATGCAAACGGAAACCTATGGTTTCCGTTTGTCTCAGTCAGGGTCCCGTTCTGACAGGAAGCTCCGACGGAACACCAGAACGGGCCCCTGACGCAGATGTGAATGAAGAGATGGAAGACAGCAAGTCATACATGACAGGATATCATATGATGATGGAAGTTTAACACACAACAGTCCTCCAAAAAATAATGCAAGAAATGTTATATGGAAGCCTAAATACCTCCTATCCACTTCTAACAGGAAAACGAATTCTACCCAATCCTCGTGTTAAAGGGGTTGTCCCATGAACGAAAGTGCCCCTAAAAGTACTTCTTATTTGAAGCATTCAAAAAATATGTATGCATCCCAAGTTACTGAACTTTTCATGCTTCGATTGGCGGCCCCTGCCGTTTCTTCATTATGGATCCTTTCGAGAGAGGATTTCGAGAGAACACACACACACGCGCACTAAAACAGACTGTGCTGCTGGACCGATCTATGGACTATCAGTAAACGGATTACACTTATTAAGCTCTCTTCTTGGCTTTAGCACTGCTAAAACAGCAGAGAATGTGCAGGAGAGCCGGGGACATACAGACAGTACTGGGCAAGCGTATTGTCCTCAGCTATTGGATGTACTGAAAAAAACCAGATAGAAATGTGATGCTGCATTAAACCACTAACCCTGATCCTCCGTCGCCCCTGTGCATATTAGGGCAGCGTTCAAATAAGTTAACTAGCTGCAGGCTGTATCCTCGGACACCCCTCTGTGCACCCTGTCCGCTACATATTTGTGAGACACCTCAATCGGTTGGCTGGCCGCACACAGTATACTCTGGGCAACACCTCTGTGCGCTGCGGTCTTTCCTGTCCGTAGTACACTGCCTATGCACAAAGTGTACTGCCTGCAAGTAAAACAGCAGCGGCTGGGGAGCACGGAGGGGAGGCACATCTTGTCAGGAACTGACAGTTGCTGCACTGATAGGCAGAGAGTGTACTGCCTGCAGGGAAAGCGGCAAGGGCACATGGAGGGGAAATTTAGTCTTGTACACATTTCAGGACTTTGGGAGGTGGCATAATGAGTGGATATGCCGTTTATAGTCTACCAGGATTCTCTAGTTTCAAATACTATTTCACTTTGAACAGCAGCAAGATGGGAAGGGGACTGCACAGAGTGATGAGGTAGCTGGGGAAGGGCCAATCAGTAGGCACACGCAAGGAATTATGGGGCTTGTAGTAAACAGCAGTGGCGTAGCTATAAGAGTCAAAGCGGTCGCAGTTGCCACACAGAACGCTAGTAATTTAAATCTTTATGTGCCGTGTAGCCGGAATTACCTGGTAATGGGCAGGTCTCCTTAGACGTCATGGTCACATGGTACACTCAGTGTACCATGTGCCCATGTCGTCATGTGAGGGGCGTTCCAGCCAGTGTGGAAGAGCTGGAGCGGAAGATCCTGGTGAGCTGCAGAGGGTAATGCATGTGTGTTTTGTGCAGCCTGTGTTTGCGTTGGAGAGGAGAGTTGTGGGGCTTTAAATTACAGGCCCTCCCTCTCCTCCGCAAACACAGACAGCACAATACATTACAAACTGGGGGTCGCGTGAAGACCTCCGCTGGGAGTCGCGAGACACTCACCGAGATCCTGGTTCCAACTGTATCTGCGTAGATACAGTTGAATTCAATGCTGGAGCAAGAAACTGACGGCTCCTTGCTCCAGCATTCACTGCGCCGTGAGCGGCTCGGCGCAGACCGGCACGATTTAGTGACGTCATCGCGCCAGTCTGCGTCGAGTCACTTATAGCACAGACCAAAGGAGAAGGATCTCCTCCACCAGTCATGGGAACGGTGATAGGTAAGTGATTTTACTATATTTCTATGAGGAACAAATGGGGGCATTATACTGTATAGGGGGCTGATATGGTGGCAGCTATGAAGGCCTTATACTGTGGGAGGTATAGCTATGGGGGACATTATACTGTGTACGGATATTATAATGATTTATAGCAAGGGTAGGCCATACATTTTTCAGTCCCAGAAACCCCCTTTAATGTCATTCTGTGGTTCACCAGAAATATCGGAGTTGGGAATAGCTCTTAAAGAGGCTCTGTCACCAGATTTTGCAACCCCTATCTGCTATTGCAGCAGATAGGCGCTGCAATGTAGATTACAGTAACGTTTTTATTTTTAAAAAACGAGCATTTTTGGCCAAGTTATGACCATTTTTGTATTTATGCAAATGAGGCTTGCAAAAGTCCAAGTGGGCGTGTTTAAAGTAAAAGTCCAAGTGGGCGTGTATTATGTGAGTACATCGGGGCGTTTTTACTACTTTTACTAGCTGGGCGTTCTGACGAGAAGTTTCATCCACTTCTCTTCAGAACGCCCAGCTTCTGGCAGTGCAGACACAGCAGTGTTCTCGAGAGATCACGCTGTGTCGTCACTCACAGGTCCTGCATCGTGTCGGACGAGCGAGGACACATCGGCACCAGAGGCTACAGTTGATTCTGCAGCAGCATCGGCGTTTGCAGGTAAGTAGCTACATCGACTTACCTGCAAACGCTGATGCTGCTGCAGAATCAACTGTAGCCTCTGGTGCCGATGTGGCCGACACGATGCAGGACCTGTGAGTGACGACACAGCGTGATCTCTCGAGAACACGGCTGTGTCTGCACTGCCAGAAGCTGGGCGTTCTGAAGAGAAGTGGATGATACTTCTCGTCAGAACGCCCAGCTAGTAAAAGTAGTAAAAACGCCCCGATGTACGCACATAATACACGCCCACTTGGACTTTTACTTTAAACACGCCCACTTGGACTTTTGCAAGCCTCATTTGCATAAATACAAAAATGGTCATAACTTGGCCGAAAATGCTCGTTTTTTAAAAATAAAAACGTTACTGTAATCTACATTGCAGCGCCTATCTTCTGCAATAGCAGATAGGGGTTGCAAAATCTGGTGACAGAGCCTCTTTAAGTGTCAATCATCATATTAGAGGTTATCCCTATTATTATTATTATGATAATGCACTTATAGGATTAAAATGTTTTCCCCGGATAAGATTTTGGTCCTGCCGCTGGGCAAGACGGCTGGGCAAAGGCACGCACACAGAGGTCTGGTGGTGTTGAGGAGGTGTAGGGGGCCCCAAGCGGAATTCTTGCACCAGGGCCCATGAGCCTTTAGCTACGCCCCTGCTCTAGTGCCATCACACGTGTCTCCTCTGGATCCCTCCCACAATCTCTAGTGTTCGGCACGGTACAGCAGAGCAAGGAGGAGTTGTCATTTAGGAAAAAATGTGCCGCAGTGAAGAGAAGTTTGAATGGAACGGTGGTCATGCGTGCGCCCTGCTACTCTATATAACGTCTATAGGGCTGATGGATCGTTAGAGTACAGCACTTCCATAGACATTCGATGGAGCGAATGAGCGTGTGAGTGACCATTACTCCACCATTCAAATGCCTCCTCACTGCGGTCGAGGAGCGAGTAGGAATGAGATTCAGAACATCTATCTAGGAAACGGGGGTCCCAGTGATATTACATTTAGCACCTATAATGTATAACTAAAAGTTATACCATTTTCCAAAATAGCTTCTGTATTAATTCCTCACAGTTATCAAGATCTCTGCTTGTTGTTGTTCTGTAAGAACATTAATGGTTTGCTTTCAGTATATAATATTCTGTCCACGGTCATGTGTTGGACACACAGGTGCTGGGATCGTTACAGTATGTGTATCGGAGCTGTGTCTTCGAACGATCCCAGCACCTGTGTGTCCAACACATGACCATGGACAAAATATTATCCACTGAAGGCAAACCATGAATGTTCCTACAGAACAACAACAAGCATAGATCTTGAAAACCACTAGGAATTAATACAGAAATTATATTGTAAAATGTTATAAATTTTAAATATTCAAAAAAAAAAAAAAAAAAACATTTGCTGAAACTGGACAACCATACATTGATGAAAAAGAGAGGTTACATTCATAACAGATCATGATAATCCTTTAAAATTAGGTCCCAGATTAGTCTGCATAAAGGATGTAAACCAGCTGAAACATCTGGTCACATTATGATGAAAGAAAGACACTTAACTTTGGGAAATAAGATTACCATACTATACAAGTTCATACTATACAAGTGTCTGGGTAAAGTCTAATTACTTTATCTGGGTCACCGATAATCTGCTTGTGTAGACTGTATTCACAAGCAGAGGAGAAGGGGAAGGATCATTACTGGAATCATGATCAAATTACCCAGTCTGTGTAAGATTTTTTTTTTCTCCCAAATTATTCAGCCTTCAACAAACATAAACAAGAGCACAGTGCCAAATATTTATATTGACCCTATATTTTAACCCCTTCCCCCTGCTTGCATTCTGGGCCCTAATGTCCAAGCCATTTTTTACATTTTTCCATTGTCACATTCGAAGAGCTGTAACTTTTTTATTTTGCGTCGGCATAGGTGTATAAGGTCTTGTTTTTTGTGGGACGACTTGCAGTTTTTATTGGTACCATTTGAGAGTAGATGCGACTTTTTGATCACTTTTTATCACATTTTCCAGTACATCCCTCATGACAGCACTACAGGAGGTTGCCCTCTTGACCTCTGTAGGGACAGGAAGATGGAGAGGTTAAAAGGCCCCTCCCACCACCCACTTGCCAGTGTTCTTCCTGTCCCCACAAGGGTCAGGAGCAGAGAGCGTCGCTCCTGTATTAGTGCAGGAAAGAAACTCGGGCAGGGGGCAAGATCGGGGGGTCCGTGCACTCCCCCTTCTCTTCCCCCTAAAGCCCAGGCTAACACCCCTCATACGACGGGTCCCTTAGCTCCCTCCCTAAGACACCTACCGAAGGAATCCTAGGCAGGGTTCTGGTAGTGTGTGGGGGCTGGGGTTTCCCAAGCAGGCTTCGGCCGGACCGCGGACCAGGCGGGGACCGGCAGCTCCATAGGCATGGACGCACCGGCAGGGATCCTCGCTGCACCGCATAGCAAGCCTTAGCGCCGGCTATGGCGGCTGCACTCCAGGTACACGCTGGACGAATAGCCGACCGGATATGACGTCGGGCTACTTCCGGTCCGCGGCCATCTTGGAAGGCGGGAAATTCAAAACGCCCGCATTTAAAGGGACACGCACAGGTATGTAGTTAGAGCGGATAACTCTAACTTGGATTTATTTTTTGTGGTTTGCATATTGCATTGCCTGTTACCTGTCGCGATATGGAACTTCCTCGTCCTGATGGAACTCCAGATATGTCCCAGGGTCACGTGAGTCTCACCCTTGGGGAAGGGTATGACCCCTTATGTATGTACACCATACTTTACCTACCTTCTGTTTTCTCTAGGAAAAAGATTTCTCTCAAAGACAAACTGATAAAAAGAAGGTTAAAAAATGTGCGACTTGTGCAAAAAAATTGCCAGAGTCCCATAAAAAACAATTGTGTCAGGATTGTATTGCCAAAATACTAAAGGAGGAACAACCAACGTTCATGTCCGAACTTAGGACTATGATTCGTGAGGAAGTGGGTCAGTCAGTAGCCTCCCTCGCCCCTCCGCAAGAAACTCCCTCACACTCCCGGGCAAAAAGACCACGGATTGAAGTGGATCAAAAATATTGGCCTCCTTCTCAGGGGTCGGACTCTGAACAGGAGTGCTATTACCTATCGGAAGATGAGTTAGAAGAAAGAGACGAACTCTTACCTTCAACTTCTTCCACTCAAGAGAAAAAAAATTTCTTCTCTTCCGAGATGTCGGATACCTTAATTCAAGCAATACGGGAAACTATGGATATTCCCGAAGTGGACCAACCACATACCATCCAGGATGAGATGTTTGGAGGTCTAACGGAAAAGAAAACAAGGGTTTTTCCGGTAAACGAAAATCTTAAGAGAATGGTGACAACTGAATGGGAAGATTCAGAAAAAAGGCTCTTCATTTCAAGAGATTTTAAGAACAGACTTCTCTTTGATCCAGAGGACACTAAGCCTTGGGATGAAATCCCAAAAGTAGATGTCCCAGTCGCCAGGGTTGCTAAAAAAACCGCAATCCCCTTTGAAGATTCCTCTCAGTTGAGGGACGCCATGGACTGAAAGGCAGACGGACTACTGAAAAGAGCGTGGGAATCTTCCTCTGCCTTGATCTCAACTAATATCGCGGCCACATCAGTAGCAAGAGCAATGTTCATATGGCTAAACCAGCTAGAGACCCATCTGATGATGAAGACATCACGACAAGAGCTACTAGAATCTCTACCGTTACTAAAAATGGCAACCGGATTCTTGGTAGACGCTTCAGCAGAATCTATTAGATTTGCTGCCAGGAATGGGGCTCTCTCAAATGCTGCTAGAAGAGCATTATGGCTCAAAATGTGGTCAGGAGATACTAAGTCCAAAAACAAGTTGTGTTCTATCCCATTTACAGGGTCTCTGATGTTCGGTCCTCTCCTTGATAACATACTGGAGAGTGCAACAGATAGAAAAAAGGGGTTTCCTGAAGAGAAACCAAAAAAAACCCCTCAATTTGCAAGATTTCGCCAACAGAGGGATCCTACTTCACAGAACTACAGCGGGAAAGGGAAGTCCGGTCGCTGGAGTTACCCCAAAGGGAAAAGGGGTTGAGGATATCTCCTTAACCCAAATAATTCATTCCAGCCCTCAAAGCAATGACGCCAAGAGTGTGGGGGGAAGACTCCTACAATTTTATCCCGAATGGTCGAGAATAACCCAGAACCCCTGGGTTCTAAAGATAATAGAAGAAGGATACAAAATAGAATTTTCCTCCATTCCTCCAGAGAAATTCCTAATAACCCAGTACCAAGCAAAAGATCTTCATCAGATACTTATCCAGGACGTCCAGAAACTACTCAGATTGAGAGCCATTTCCCCAGTTCCCCACAACGAGATATGCAAGGGCCACTATTCAAAAATCTTCTTGGTCAAAAAACCAAACGGTTCCTACAGGACAATAATCAACCTGAAGTTCCTAAACAAATGCGTGAATTATCGGAAATTCAAGATGGAGTCTATCAGATCGACTACTCCTCTAATAAGGGAAGAGGCATCAATGTGTACGATCGATTTAAAGGATGCGTATTATCACGTTCCTATCCACCCCGCGTACCAGAGATTCCTCAGATTCGCAATTCAGGACGGTCCTTCCATTCTCCACTTCCAGTTCGTCTGCCTCCCCTTCGGCCTTTCCTCCGCCCCCAGAATTTTCACAAAAATTATGGCAGAGATCATGGCATTCATAAGAAGTCAAGGTATAGTAATTATCCCATATCTAGACGACTTCTTGTTGACAGCAGATACTCCGGCTATCTTAGTCAGTCATCGGTCACAGGTTCTTTCCCTACTACAAGAATTGGGATGGATAATCAACTTTCAGAAGTCGAGTCTTCCTCCCCAGAAACAGAAGGTCTTCTTAGGAGTACTGCTGGACTCCTCCCTTCAACATTCCTTCCTTCCAAGAGAGAAACAAATACTCCTACTGGCAGAAGTAAGAAAATTTTGGGGGAAAGACACCTGTTCCATAAGGGAATGTATGCGGATGTTGGGAATGATGACGTCTTGCATCCAATCTATTCCATGGAGCCAATTTCACTCCAGACCCTTACAGAATCTGATCTTGTCCCGGTGGGATCGAAAACAAAACTCCCTGAATTTAAAAATTCAAATTTCCGAGACTGTGAAATCATCCCTCCTGTGGTGGCTCTGCACAAACAACATAGACAAGGGAGTCCCCTGGAGAACTTCTCCTTATGTAGTGATTACCACAGATGCCAGCAAACACGGCTGGGGGTCAGTAATCCAAGACCAACACTTTCAGGGCACATGGACTGGTCAAATGAAGATGATGTCTTCAAACTTCAAAGAACTAAGAGCTGTATGGGAGACACTTATAAGAGCTTCACCCACCATAAAAGGGAAGCATATAAGAATTTTATCGGACAACACGACAGCAGTGTCCTTTCTTCGCCATCAAGGGGGAACAAGACACACTCTTCTTCAGGGCCTCTCTGCACAAATTTTCAGTTGGGCAGAAGAAAACGTCCTATCAGTCACGGCAGTCCACCTAAAAGGCTCAGAGAACCTATCAGCAGATTTCCTGAGTCGGGAAAAAGTAGACCCAGGAGAATGGTCCCTAAACAAGGAAGTCTTTTGGTCCCTAACCCGAAATTGGGGTTATCCACAAATAGACCTGTTTGCCACGAGGAAAAACACTCAAGTAGAGACATTCTTCTCCCTAAATCTCAGAGACAACCCATTGGGAGTAGATGCATTGTCCCAACACTGGGACATGGATCTGGCCTATGCCTTTCCTCCGTTTCCTCTAATACCAATGGTATTAAGAAAAATCCAGGAAGATTTGACAAAGCTCATCATTATTCTTCCCTATTGGCCGAAAAGAAATTGGTTTCCAATCGTACAATACCTAGCGTTGGAAGATCCTATCATGCTCCCAGTCAAGGAGAATCTTCTCTCCCAGGGTCCCTTATTCTTCCAGGGAATAGAGACTCTGAAATTGTCAGCCTGGATCCTGAAAGGCAGATCTTGAGGAACCACGGTCTGTCAGACGAGGTAATTTCAACTATCTTATCAAGTCATAAAGAAGTTACCTCAAAAATCTATCAAAAGATTTGGAAGAAATTCTGTTCCTGGCATGGAATCCCAGGACCAGATCCCTTTTCTCCCAACATTGCAAAAATCCTAGATTTTTTACAATCGGGATTCAAAAAAGGACTTCGCCCTAGTACCTTAAAGGTACAGATTTCAGCCTTAGGTAATTTTTTTAACACTCCTCTGGCTGAACATCGGTGGATCAGAAGATTCACCCAAGCGGTCTCTAAACTGAAACCTTCCCTAAAGAAATCAGTTCCTACCTGGGATTTGAATGTAGTGTTAACGACTCTTTGTGAGCCCCCCTTTGAGCCGCTCGACGAAATTAGTATGCATTTTTTAACTCTAAAAGCTGCATTCTTAGTCGCTATTACTTCAGCAAGAAGGATTGGAGAAATACAATCTCTGTCAATCATAGAACCGTACCTAAAAGTACAAGAGGATAAGATCATCCTAAAGCTGGATCCCTCATTTATTCCAAAGGTATCTACCGCTTTCCATAGAGAACAAGAAATAATTCTACCTTCCTTTTATCCAGATCCAAAAGACCAACAAGAAGAAAAATTCCATTGCCTGGATGTCAGGCGAACAATTCTTCAGTATCTGGATAGAACCTCCTCCTGGAGACGAGATAAAAATCTATTTGTCCTATTCGGGGGAAAGAATAGAGGAAAGAAAGCCTCAAAAGGCTCTCTAGCAAGATGGGTAAAAACCACCATACAAGAAGCCTACAAGTCCCAAGGACTATGTGCCCCACAAGGCATCAGAGCCCATTCAACAAGGGCAGTCTCGGCATCCTGGGCAGAAAGAAGAGAAGCCTCTATGGACCAAATCTGCAGAGCTGCCACTTGGTCAAGCCATCATACGTTTTACAAACATTATAGACTCGATGTGCTGTCCGATACGGATTTACGTTTTGGACGGAAAGTCCTTCAATCCATAGTCCCGCCCTGAGCATTATAATCTGGTATTGCTCCTGTAGTGCTGTCATGAGGGATGTACTGGAAAATAGGAATTAGACCTACCGGTAATTGTATTTCCAGGAATCCATCATGACAGCACCATTACATCCCTCCCTGATTGAATTCTGATTTGTGCATTTAACATGTCAGTTATTATCCCTAGAAATAAAATAGGGTTGCATCCATCCTGGTGTAGTAATTGAAAAACACTGGAAAGTGGGTGGTGGGAGGGGCCTTTTAACCTCTCTGTCTTCCTGTCCCTACAGAGGTCAAGAGGGCAACCTCCTGTAGTGCTGTCATGATGGATTCCTGGAAATACAATTACCGGTAGGTCTAATTGCTATTTTTTTTAAGTCCGGATTAACAGAAAACAGCAATTTTTCCATTGTTTTTTATTTTATTTTTTACGGCGTTCACAGTGCGGGTTAAATAATGTAACAGCTTTATAGTCGGGGTCGTTACGGACGCGGCTATACCAAATATGTGTAACTTTTTTGCTTTATTGTAGTTTTTTTTAATAGTAAAGCATTTTGTAAGGGGAAAAAGTGGGTTTTTCATTTTTTTTTTTCACTTTTTTTTTTTTTTTTTTATTAACTTTATTCAACTTTTTTTACTTTTTTACTAGTCCCACTAGGGGACTTCACTATCCTCCGATCGCATTTATAATACATTGCAATACTTTTGTATTGCAGTGTATTACTGCCTGTCCGTTTAAAACGGACAAGCATCTGCTAGGTCATGACAACCACCGACACCCCAGATCGCACTGATGCCACCGTCTTTTCAAAACCTCAGATGCTCCGGTCGCGATTTACGGCAGCATTTGAGGGGTTAAGCGGCCAGGAATAGCACGATCACAGTTCACGGCAGTTAATCCCGGGTGTCAGCTGTGATACACAGCTGACAGCCGCACCGTATGGAGCGCGCGCCAGACTTCTCCCCCTGCACCAGGACGTCCTGGTGCGTGAAGGGGTTAAACTAAACATTACACTACACATGTAAACCAAGATGAACTGTCATTTAGTCCAATGTGGGCAAACAACAAGAAATGTGATCTGAAAAAAGGTGGGAGAAAATAAATAATTCCTTACCGTTAGTATGCCGATAATCTGTGTGTAAAACAAAGTACACATTCCTCCAAACATGACAATACCCATAAACGTTGATATCCTAAGCAATGCCAGTTCATGTCTAAATACAAATAAATCCTGCAAGGATAAAATAAGATCAAATTAATGCACTTTCATAATAATGCTGTGAACGAGTATTTTCCCCGGCCGATATGCTTGTACTTGATCTCACTTAAAAATGCTTCTCTGAAGCAGGATTCCAGTAGGGCTACGCTGCATCCTGAGGTAGGAAGCGAGTCATAGCAAAAATCGTGGGCATGACTTCACAAAATTTCTGACATTTACAGTCACTTGCGATTTCTTCCCCATAGGGAACAATTGAAGTCAACAAAGAATTGACTGCAATTAACACAAGACTTTGTGTCACTAAGAACTTCTGATGTGTCATAGGGATATAACATAAGTTCTCATAGGTGGGCACCTGCGTGCTAAAAACCCACACATCACTAGATCGATGGAGAGCTATGCCTCTTTGGCGTTCTTTGACTAAGAGAAGTGAAGACAGGCCATAAACAGTCTATGGGCTGTCCACCTTCTGAAAGAAGCCTACAGGAGTTCAAGGGGCAAGGCACTGTGCAGACCCTTCATTTTAGCTGTTCCCTTCTGATAAGCGTAAATGACAGAAGTTCTCTATAATAGCTAATGTACGCAACTTGATTATAGCTTTGTACAACCTCCAAGTTGCACGAAAACCTAATAAAGCGCCTATGGGGCCATACTGTACCTCCACCTCCGTTTGTAGGCAAAGAATTTGGCATGCTCCATCGACATTACAATTACATAGCAACCCAAAAAAGCAAGCCAACCATCTACTTGAATTGCCAGAGATCTAAAATAGCGGTGTGTGTGAGCTATATATATATATATATATATATATATATATAAATAAATAAAAATTTATTCATTTCTACTCCATAGATATATGTGCTTCCAGAAGCACCACAACAAGCACGGCAGCTTTTCAGTGATTTTCATACATTGCCCTCTACTGTTCTACCTCTCTATTATGCATGTTTTGTAAGGTCATCTTCACATAACGTTTATGCTCTCCATTGAGAGTATGTGCAAGAATATATATTAAAAAAAATGTATTCAAACATTCTTCAGTGTATCAATTAACTTAGATGGGCCAAACGTAAACCAAAAGAGTACACTTGACTAAATTTGAATGCTTTTGTGGGGACAGAAAAGAGTAAATCTAGTCTACCACACTATTCTGTCCTCCAAACAAAACGTATACTCGGCGTACAAGGTGTTTTTTTTCCTTTTTTAAATGGTTGACGTACGCAAAGGTAATGCTTAACGTTTGCATACGCTAAACGTATACGTTTTTAACTCCTTTATGGTAGAACAAAAAGAGGTTTCAACGTATAAAGGCTGTGTACACCTTTGAAATAGACATTTTTATTGAACAAAATAAAATAAAACGATCAGTGTGTTTTGTGCAATTTTTTAAATACTTTTCATTAAAAATTATTACTACATTTTGAGATACAGCTGCTTTGTATCCTGTATGCAGAGCAGCTGTATCTAGCGCTAAAAAGCTGTATCCATAAGGTAACCGGCACGGACTGGTTTAGTGTCAGCGGTTCCTGCATGGCTCTGACATGCAGGATCAAGCGGTTACCGGTCACATCTAAGTTGAACCCGTCAGTGACTGATTGAGGTCTCAGCCAAAGATACAGCTGCTCTGTATACAGGACACAAAGCAGCTGTATCTCAAAAAGTAATTAGAAAGTTGCACCAAAAAAAAACAAAACACACTGATGCAACATTTTATTTAAAAAAAAAAAAAAGGTGTACACAGCCTCTAATGTGGTTACTCAGGAGCATTGGAGATGTGGAGAGAAGTTTAGAGCTCACGGAGCTGGCCCTGGCTTGTGCCAGCGTGAAAGAGGAGGATGGGCAATCTCAGGACCCAGAGCTCAGTAGCTGGGTAAGTTAAAAAAAAGGGGCAGGGGATAAAGTGTTAAGGAGGCTAATCCTGAGCAGGCACAACCTAGCAAATATGACTGTTTCGCTGATATTAGAGATGCAACTCCAGGGCCAGCATCACTACAGCAGCGAATTTCTCCTTGTAACCAAGACTATACTGCTGTAGGAAGGATAGGATAAGGAGTGTAGCAAAGGTCAGATAGATGCTGATAGTGGTAGGGGATTCTATTAGGCGGAGACATCAGGTCATCTGTCACGGAGACCGTGAATGCCAAACTGTGTTTGCCGAGTGCTCGGGTTTAGCATATTGCGGATCGTATAGACAGATTGTCTTAAGACCCAGCGGTCATGGGCCACATCAGCATCAATAACAAAGTTAGTGAGAGATGTTAGATTCTTAAAAAATAGGATTTTTGGGAACTAGGACAGATGCTCAAGCCCAGGACCTCCAAGGTAGTGTTTCCGAAAATACTACCCATGCAATGAGCGTCACTAGAAAGTTAGCAGAAGAGGGGGAGGTAAATAAGTGACTAAGGCCGGATTCACACGAGCGTCTTCGGTCCGTGATATACGGTCCGTATGTCGGCCACATTTCCCAGACCCAACACACTGCAGGAAACCGGGCTCCTAGCATCATAGTTATCTATGATGCTAGGAGTCCCTGCCTCGCTGCGGGAAAACTGTCCAGTACTGTAATCATGTTTTCAGTACGGGACAGTAGTTCCGCAGGGAGGCAGGGACACCTAGCGTCTTAGAGAACTAGGATGCTAGGAGCCCGGCTCCCCGCAGTGGTTACGGTGCATGACATACGCAAGACATACTGACCATATATCACGGACCAAACACGCTCGTGTGAATCCGGCCTTGGAAATTGGTGCAGGAAAAAAGGGGTTGGGTTCATGGAGAACTGGGCTGAATTTTCTATCGACTACAAGCTCTATCGTAGGGATGGTCTGCACCTAAATAGGGGGCTATGCTGGGGGAAAGAATGGTTAGATGGCTGGAGGAGCTATTAAACTAGGATATGGGGGCGGAAGGGTGGGGTATACAAAAACAGGGTTAGATAGAGTAGCTAGTGTGGGATACAGCTATGGTTAATAAGGATTTAGCGGGGGCTGGGGTTAGCAAGTCAAGTGGGGAGGTGACCAGGAATAAATACGGACCTAAGAAAAATAAAAGGTGTTGGTATTTTTAAAAGGTATGCTGGCAAATGCAAGTAGTCTTGAAAATAAAACGGGTGAGTCGATTGACCGACAGATTGTGATGTAGTGGGCTGAACAGAAACCTGGCTGGATGAGAGGTATGACTGGGTAACTAATGTGGAGGGCTACACCATATTGAGAAGATACAGAAAAGATTAAAAAGGTGTGGGTTTTTTCTGTTTGTAAAATCCAGTCTAAAGGCCCATTTACACTGGCCAATTATCAGGCAAACGAGCGGTCTCCCGACAAGGCAGAGATCAGCAGATGAACGAGCAAACGCTCGTTCATCGGCTGATCGTATCGTTTTAAACGTGCAAAATATTATCGTTGTTGGCAGCGTATCTTCCAGAGTAAACAGGGAGACGTGCTGCCGACATGATAGAAACTCTGCTTAATTAGAAAATATTACAGAAAGACCTAGATAAAATGGCAGCCTGGGCAAAAACATGGCAGACAAATTTTAACGTTGATAAACATAACTTAATGCACCCATGACGCAATAATAGTATTAATGCATATACATTAAATAGAATAAACCTGGGGATAGAACAAAAGAAGAGATAAAAACCCAGAATTCAAATGTAACATTACCCCCCTCTATAAACCCCTTGTAAGGCTACATTTTGAACATATTATTACGTTTTGGGCTCCACAATGTAAAAAGAATATAAGAAAGCTGGAGAGAGTTCAAAAGGCAGGCGACTAGATTTTTAAATGGAACAGGAAGTCTCTTTTTCAATGAAAAGCTAGAAAAATTGGGCTTGTTCAGCTTAGGCTATGTTCACATCTGCGTCAGTGTTCCGTCTGAGCTTTCCGTTGGCACGGAGCCCTGACTGACACAAACAGAAACCATAGGTTTCCATCAACATTGCTTTTAAACGGTTTCCGTTTGTGTGAGTTGTGTAAGGGTCCCGTCGTTTTGACGGAATGAATACCGTAGTAGACTACGCTATTCATTCCGTTAAAACTACGGAACTTTTGCACAACTGATATAAATGGAAACCATTTGCACCTGATCCGTCACCATTGAACTTAATGGTGATGGAAAAAGAAACCTATGGTTTCCGTTTGTGTCAGTCAGGGCTCCATTGCGACGGGAAGCTCCGACGGAACGGAGACCTGACGCAGATGTGAACACAGCCTTAGATGTGATTTTATTAACATGTATATGTATGGTCAATACCAAGAACTTGCACATCATCTGTTCTTTCCAAGGACTTTACAAAGGACCAGGGGACATTCATTGAATGTGGAAGACATGGGTTTTGTAAAAGACATCCATATAGGAAAGAGATCTTCCAAAGTTTGACTACTCATGGAGGTAGTGATAGCAGATACTATGTCAGCATTTATTTGTTTATTTACTGACTAATGGCATTGAGTGTTCTAACAAATCGAGCAGTAAAATATATGTAATTGATTGAGAAAGGTTGAACTTGAAAGTCTTTTTTTCAAACTCTAACTACGTATACATTGAATGGATACACAATGGGATGCCTATACGCTAAAAGGGGATATCCAGGAAGTGAAAATTTTTTCTTAGGGGCTGCAAATGAAACAAAACAAAAAAAAAAACAGGACTTATCTACCCATGCCCCCGACAATTCAGCACTGTCGCTCCAGCAGCAGTCCCGGTGCTTGTTAACATGCATGTAGCACGTAACCGTTGCAGCCAATCAGAGGGCTCAGTGGGGCTCTCTGGTGACGAATCGTATTACTGGCATAACGCACGAAATACAACATATAGCCGCTGAGCCATCTAATTGGCTGCAGCGATCACAGGCTACATGCATGTAAACAAGCACCGGGACTGCCGCTGGAGCGACAGAGCTGAATCGCCATGGGCAAGGATAGGCAAGTATTGATTTTTTTGTTTTATTTCATTAGTAGCCCCTAGCAAAAAACATTTTCACTTCATGGATAACTCCTTTTATGTATATGTAGACTGAAACATTAGAATGGCATATTTGTTACACATTTCTGCAAAAATACATTATTTTCAGGGTATTAAAAGACTATGCACACCTTTGAATGGATTGGGATTTATTTATTTTTTACATAAATCAATGTCTGCCATTTTCCAAAAACCTTTTAAATAGATTTTTATTTAGACAAAATACAATAAAATAACTTTTTAAGATACAGCTTCTATGTTTCCTGTATACATAAAAGCTGTATCATTCCGTCAAAGTCTAATCATTCAGATCAGCTGAACTGAACTGACGACTTGGCTGAAAGCTGGCCCAGCGTCTCTAACACATATGATTCAGCTATTAAAGATCACATCTCCGTTCAGAATTCAAATGAGATCGTTATTAGCTTAATCATATGAGATGTGATTGTTATTAGCTGGATCCTGTGTGTCAGATTCCTGCATGACCAGCTTTCAGGCGAGCCGTCAGCTCAGCTGAACTGACAGAACGATACAGCTTCTATGTATACAGGATACAATGAAGCTGTATCTTAAAGTAAAAAAAAAATGTTTAAACAGACTGTCATCACATTATAAGTGCCCTATCTTCTACATAAGGAGATCGGCGCTGTAATGTAGGTGACAGTAGTGTTTTTTACTTCGAAAAACGATCTATTTTTACCACTTTATGAGCGATTTTTAGCTTTATGCTAATTAGTTTCTTAATGCCCAAATGGGCGTGTTTTACTTTAGACCAAGTGGGCGTTGTACAGAGGAGTGTATGACGCTGACCAATCAGCGTCATGCACTTCTCTCCATTCATTTACACTGCACTAGTGATGATGAATATAATGATATATACATCACTACCAGCCAGGACGTGATGTTTATTCAGAATCCTGACACGTCTGAATCTTTTCTGTGAGATTTCCAGCAAGGCAACCGTAATCTCGTTTTAAATGACAGTTTACATCGTAATCTCGCGAGATTACGTTTGCCTTGCTGGAAATCTCACAGAAAAGATTCAGATGTGTCAGGATTCTGAATACACATCACGTCCAGGCTGGTAGTTATGTATATTCATTGTCAGGACACTGCAGTAATGTTATAGTGTGTTTATGTGACTGCACATAACGATATAACTATATCGCTAGTGCAGTGTAAATGAATGGAGAGAAGTGCATGACGCTGATTGGTCAGCGTCATACTCCTCTGTACAACGCCCACTTGGTCTAAAAGTAAAAACACGCCCAGTTGGGCATTAAGAAACTAAATTAGCATAAAGCTAAAAATCGCTTATAAAGTAGCAAAAATGGATCGTTTTTCTAAATAAAAAGCACTGCTGTCACCTACATTATAGCGTCGATCTCCTTATGTAGAAGATAGGGCACTTATAATGTGGTGACAGTCTCTTTAATAAGAGTTTAAAAGCTGTTAAAGATCACATAAAACATTGCTTTAAAAAAATAAATAAAAAAAATTCCTTTCAATAAGGTGTACTCCGCCTTTAAAAATAGTAAAATACATAAAAATATTTTATACCCAGTTGATGGTTTTCAGAGGCAAAAAGTAATAGTAGTGGCAGAAATCTAGAATGAGTGTATAGCCACTAAGGAGCTGTGTATAGAAGCAAAGCTGGAGAAACAGCCAGTGGTTATCTTCTCCAACACAGTTGTTTATCCTGGAGGAAAATTAAAAAAACAATTAAATCAATAACACACATGAAATAGAACATATTATTGTCTTTTTCATGACGGATTAGAATAGAAGGGGTAGCATAGCATAGTAGACAAAGCTGTTCTGCCAGTCAAAACCAATAGAGATGGAACCCAACTGAAGTGAACCGATGGCATAAAAATTCAATTGAAATCAATGGGAGCATTTTTTTTTGTAACGGAAAAGAAAGAAAAACGCCAGTGATCAGTGCTTAAAGGAACAGTGTCATCACAAAAAAAAATTTCATATGTTCAAGATGTTAGTGCTTTATTAAAAACGTTTATATTTATTTGTGTGTTTGTGTTTTACTTTTTCTTATTTTTACACTTTTTCTTCCCTATGGGGGCTGCCATTTTTTGTTCCATTTCTGTGTGTGTCGATTAACGACACATACAGACATGGAATACGGCAGCCACAGTCCCATAGGGACTGCGAACGGCTCCCGTCCCATTCACTTGTGTGTACGGCGTCTGTGTGGGAACTGCGCATGCGCCGCTCCCACACAGTCCAATTTGAAATTGGCGCCGTCCGGCGCCATTTTCCTGTGGACCGGAAGTCGCGGCCGGACAGTAATATTACTACTTCCGGTCGCGGCTTCCGGACTTGTGCACTTGGACCAGCGGCAGCAGACGGAGCGGACGGGCCGGAGGGAGTCGCGGCGGCAGGAGCAGGTAAGAGATTTCAATGTATGTTCGTGTTTGTGTGTGTTTACTACTGTATGTAAACCTACTACACTGTGTGTTAGCTCAAAAAATGGCGACACACAGTGTAGGAGGTTACACCGTTCAAACCCCTCGTTTATCCCGGCACTAGCCAGGATAAAGGAGGGGGGGATGCTGAGAGCTCACTAGAGCGAGGGCTTTTTACCCAATTTTTCAGCAGAAAAGCTATGTGGTTGCTTTACCACATATTTTTGGGAATGGCTCCATCTAGTGACCAGAAATGGTAAATACTATAAATTTGAATCCAATTGAATCCAATTTATAATATTTCCTGACTCGTGAAAAAAAATAAAAAAAATTTGAACAATGTTTAATCACCCACACACTAAATGTTTAATTTACAAAAAAAAAACATGTTTTTCTGGCAACACATTGCCTTTAAGACTACATTCCTACAGTCACGATTGCATTACATGGGGTAGGTTAATGTGATTTTCTATATAAACAGTTATAACATTTTTCCTGGAACCATTTCCTTTAACCTCTTAAAGGCTAAGGACACATTTGGTGCATTTTTTTTTAACCCCTTTGCGCATTATGTATAACCATATCATGGGAAGGGTCACCTCCTCGCATCCTGACGTGCATGTACACATAATTTTGGAATTTATTTCTGAAAAACACCAAAATTTTGCTAAAATTCAAATTTTTCTAAATTTAAACGTATCTGCTTGTAAAACAGATCATAATACCACGCAAAATAGTTACTAGTTAACATTTCCCATATGTCTACTTTATGTTTGCATCGTTTTTTGAACGCTCTTATTTTTCTAGGACGTTACAAGGCTTGGAACTTTAGCAGCAATTTCTCATATTTTACAGAAAATTTCAAAAGGCAATTTTTTCAGGGACCAGTTCAGTTCTGAAGTGACTTTGAGGGCCTTATATATTAGAAAATCCCCAGAAGTCACCCTATTTTGAAACCTGCACCCCTCAAGGTATTCGAATCAGCATTCACAAAGTGTTTTAACCCTTTAGGCGTTTCATAGGAATTAAAGCAAAGTAGAGGTGAAATTTACAAATTTTATTTTTTTTCCCCCGAAATTCATTTTCAATGAAAACATTTTTGTAACAAGGTTTTACCCGAGAAATGCAACTCAATATTTTATTGCCCAGATTCTGCAGTTTTTAGAAATATCCCACATGTGGCCCTAGTGTGGTAATGGACTGAAACACAGGAGCACCCAGTGGATTTTGGGCCTCCTTTTTATTAGAATAGATTTTAGGCACCTTGTCAGGTTTGAAGAGGTCTTGTGGTGCCAAAACAGTGGAAACACCCCAAAGGTGACCCCATTTAGGAAACTACACCTCTCAAGGAATTTATCTAGGGGTATAATTCGCATTTTGACCACACACATTTTTCACTAAATATATTGGAATTAGTCTGTAAAAATGAAAATTGACTGTTTTTCTGAAAAAAACATAGAAATTTTTAATATTTACAAGGAATAACGAAGAAAATGCACCCCAACATTTGTAAAGCAATGTCTCCCGATTACGGCAATAGCCTATATGTGGTCATAAACTGCTGATTGGACCCACAGCAGGGCTCAGAAGGGAAGGAGCGCCATCTGGATTTTGGAGCACGGATTTTGCTGGATTGGTTTTCGGTGCCATGTCGCGTTTGCAATGCCCTGGAGGGACCAAAACAGTGGAAACCCCCAAAGTTACCCCATTTTGGAAACACCCCTCAAGGAATTTTTCTAGGGGTATAGTGAGCATTTAGACCCCACGGGTCTTTTGCAGAATTTATTAGAATTAGGCTGCGAAAATGAATATCACAATTTTTTTCCACTAAAATGTTGAACTTTCTCAATTTCACAAGGGATACATTTTTGTAAAGCAATTTCTCCCGAGTACGGAAATACCCCACATGGGGTCATACATTTTTTTCATTAGAAATTAATTAAACCTTTCAGGACTGATCCATTTTTTGCTTTCTTATTTTCGTTTTTTACTCCCCACATTCTTAGAGCCATAACTTTTTTCTTTTTCCGTCAATAGAGTGGTGTGAGGGCTTATTTCTTGCGGGAGGAGATGTAGTTTCTATTGACACCATTTTAAGTGCCATAAAATGTACTGGGAAACGGAAAAAAAAAATTATTTGCGGGCTGATACAGGAAAAAAAATCTGATTACACTTTTTGGGGTTTTCATTTTTACAGCTTTCGCCGTGCGGTAAAAAGGAAAACTACTTTATTCTGCGGCTCAATACAATTACGGTGATACCAAATTTATATAGTTTTTTTTTATATTATACTACTTTTACAAAGAAAATTCTAATTGTTAAAATAAAAATTGTTTTGTTTCGCCACATTCTGAGAGCCGTAACTTTTTATTTTTCGGTTGATTGAGCAGTGGGAGGTCTTATTCTTTTGCGGGACGAGCTGTAGTTTTTATTGGTACAATTTTTTGGTATATAAACAGTGATCCAAAAGCATACATTTTTTTTTTTTAGAGCTAAAGTGACAAAAAACACAGCGATTGTCGTTTTAAATTATTTAAGTTTTTTACGGTGTTCACCGTGCGAGTTAAATAATGGTATATTGCAATAGTTCAGCCTTTTACGGACGTAGCGATACCAATTTTGTTTATTTTTTTTACATTACTTTAGAAGAAAAATGGGAAAAGGGGGGTTTTTCAAACTTTAAACTTTTTTCTTTCTCACTACTAATAACTTTAATTCTTCTACACATTTTATTAGTCCCCTTAGGGGACTTGAACCAGTGATCATTGGATCGCTGGTACAATATACTGCAATACTAATGTATTGCAGTATATTGTTGGTTTTACAGGGTTCTGTAACCGCACGATCGCTGTTCCTGTCCGTTAGTCCTGGGTGTCAGCTGTAATACACAGCTGACACCCGCATGCGTATGGAGCGGGCTCAGCACGTGAGCCCGCTCCATACATCACCCACGCACCATGACGTGCAATTAAGTCATAGTGCACAAAGGGGTTAATGCACAGCGGATGGTGTGAATATTGCAATTTCCCACTGATATGCCATTTTAGTGCATAATATGTTGTGCCCAGTTTGTGCCACTGAAGACAAACACCTCATAAAACGTTAAGTGGGTCCTCTCGGGTATGGTGATGCCATATATGTGGGCACAAACTGCTGTTGGGGCACGCTGCAGGGCTCAGAAGGGAGGGACGCCATTTTGCTTTTGGAGTACAGATTTAGCTTGGTAATAGTTCTGTTTGGGGTTTTGCTGGTATTTCAGTTTATACTGTGGGGGCATATGTAATCTGTGCGAAGAACATCAGGGCATAATAAGAGGATACAATAATGCGGTAAATAAATAATAATTCATAGATATGTGGCCGGTGTCGCACTGATAAATAGCGCCTGATCTTATCCGATTTTGGAACACTCTGCACATTTTGCATCGCCATATTCTGAGCCCCATAACTTTTTTATTTTTTCACCACCGGAACAGTGTGAGAGCTTATTTGTTGCGGGACAATCTGTAGTTTTCATTGGTACCATTTTGGGGTACATGCGATTTTTTTGAACACTTTTTATTAAATTTTTTTTGCAAATAGGGTGACCAAAAACAAGCAATTCTGACAATGTTTTTTTAAGTACATTTTTTTTGAAGCGTTCACCATGTGCTATAAATGACAGTTTTACTTTATTTTGCGGGTCGGTACGATTACGGCGATACCATATGTATATAGGTTTTCCAGTACATCCCTCATGACAGCACCACAGGAGGTTGCCCTATTGACCTCTGTAGGGACAGGAAGATGGAGAGGTTAAAAGGCCCCTCCCACCACCCACTTGCCAGTGTTCTTCCTGTCCCTACAGGGTCAGGAGCAGAGACGTTGCTCCTGTGTTGCTGCAGGAAAAAACTCGGGCAGGGGGCAAGATCGGAGGGTCCGTGCACTCCCCCTTCTCTTCCCCCTAAAGCCTAGGCTAACACCCCTCGAACGAGAGGTCCCTTAGCTCCCACTTTAAGACACCTACTGGAGGAATCCTAGGCAGGGTTCGGGTAGTGTGTGGGGGTTGGGGATTCCCAAGCAGGCTTCGGCCTGGCCGCGTGACCAGGCGGGGACCGGCAGCTCCATAAGTTTTGACGCACCGGCAGGGATCCTCGCTGCACCGCATAGCAAGCCTCAGTCGCTGGCTATGGCGGCTGCACTCCAACAAATAGCCGACCGGAAAGGACGTCGGGCTACTTCCGGTCCGCGGCCATCTTGGAAGGCGGGAAATTCAAAACGCCCGCATTTAAAAGAGACACGCACAGGTATGTAGTTAGAGCTGATAACTAACTTAGATTATTTTTGTGGATTGCATATTGCATTGCCTGTTACCTATCGCGGTATGGAACGTCCTCGTCCTGACGGAACTCCAGATATGTCCCAGGGTCACGCGAGTCTCACCCTTGGGGTAAGGGTTATGACTCCTTATGTATGCACACCATACTTTACCTACCTTCTGTTTTCTCTAGGATAAAGATTCCTCTCAGAGACAAACTGATAAAAAGAAGGTTAAAAAATGTGCGACTTGTGCAAAAAAATTGCCAGAGTCACATAGGAAACAATTGTGTCAGGATTGTATTGCAAAAATACTAAAAGAGGAACAACCAATGTTCATGTCTGAACTTAGGGCTATGATTCGTTAAGAAGTGAGTCAGTCAGTAGCCTCCCTCGCCCCTCCTCAAGAAACTCCCTCTCACTCCCGGGCAAAAAGACCACGGATGGAAGTGGATCAAAAATATTGTCCTCCCTCTCAGGGGTCTGACGCGGAGCAGGAGTGTTATTACCTATCGGAGGGTGAGTTAGAAGAAGGAGAGGAACTCTTGCCTTCAACTTCTTCCACTCAAGAGAAAAAAAATTTCTTCTCCTCCGAGATGTCTGATACCTTAATTCAGGCAATACGGGAAACCATGGATGTTCCCGAAGAAGACCAACCACATACCATCCAGGATGAGATGTTTGGAGGTCTAACGGAAAAGAAAACGAAGGTTTTTCCGGTAAACGAAAATCTCAAAAGAATGGTGACAACTGAATGGGAAGATTCAGAAAAAAGGCTCTTCATTTCAAGAGATTTTAAAAACAGACTTCTCTTTGATCCAGAAGACACTAAAGCTTGGCATGAGATCCCAAAAGTAGATGTCCCAGTAGCCAGGGTTGCTAAAAAAAAAACGCAATCCCATTTGAAGATTCCTCGCAGTTGAAGGACGCCATGGACCAAAAGGCAGACTGGCTACTGAAAATAGCGTGGGAATGTTCCTCTGCTTTGATCTCGACTAATATCGCGGCCACATCAGTAGCAAGAGCAATGTTTATATGGTTAAACCAGCTGGAGACCCATTTGATGATGAAGACATCACGACAAGATCTACTAGAATCTCTACCCTTACTAAAGATGGCAACCGGATTCTTGGTAGACGCTTCAGCGGAATCTATTAGATTTGCTGCCAGGAATGGGGCTCTCTCAAATGCTGCTAGAAGAGCATTATGGCTCAAAATGTGGTCAGGAGATACGAAGTCCAAGAACAAATTATGTTCTATCCCGTTTACAGGGTCTCTGCGTTTGGTCCTCTCCTGGATAACCTGCTGGAGAATGCAGCAGATAGGAAAAAGGGGTTTCCTGAAGAGAAACCAAAAAAAAACCCTCAGTTTGGGAGGTTTCGCCAACAGAGGGATTCTACCTTACAGAACTACAGCGGGAAAGGGAAGTCCGGTCGCTGGAGTTACCCCAAAGGTAGAAGGGGTCGAGGATATCTCCTTAAAGAGGCTCTGTCACCAGATTTTGCAACCCCTATCTGCTATTGCAGCAGATAGGCGCTGCAATGTAGATTACAGTAACATTTTTATTTTTAAAAAACGAGCATTTTTGGCCAAGTTATGACCATTTTTGTATTTATGCAAATGAGGCTTGCAAAAGTACAACTGGGCGTGTATTATGTGTGTTACATCTGGGCGTGTTTACTTCTTTTACTAGCTGGGCGTTCTGACGAGATGTATCATCCACTTTTCTTCAGAACGCCCAGCTTCTGGCAGTGCAGACACACAGCGTGTTCTCGAGAGATCACGCTGTGTCGTCACTCACTTCCTGCCCCAGGTCCTGCATCGTGTCTGACGAGCAAGGACACATCGGCACCAGAGGCTACAGTTGATTCTGCAGCAGCATCGGCGTTTGCAGTTAAGTCGACGTAGCTACTTACCTGCAAACGCTGATGCTGCTGCAGAATCAACTGTAGCCTCTAGTGCCGATGTGGCCGACACGATGCAGGACCTGGGGCAGGGAGTGACGTCACAGCGTGATCTCTCGAGAACACGCTGTGTGTCTGCACTGCCAGAAGCTGGGCGTTCTGAAGAGAAGTGGATGATACTTCTCGTCAGAACGCCCAGCTAGTAAAAGAAGTAAACACGCCCCGATGTAACGAACACAATACACGCCCAGTTGGACTTTTACTTTAAACACGCCCAGTTGGACTTTTGCAAGCCTCATTTGCATAAATACAAAAATGGTCATAACTTGGCCAAAAATGCTCGTTTTTTAAAAATAAAAACGTTACTCTTATCTACATTGCAGCGCCTATCTGCTGCAATAGCAGATAGGGGTTGCAAAATCTGGTGACAGAGCCTCTTTAACCCCAATAATTCATTTCAGCCCTCAAAGCAATGACGCCAAGAGCGTAGGAGGAAGACTCCTACAATTTTATCCCAAATGGTCGAGAATAACTCAGAACCCCTGGGTTCTAAAGATCATAGAAGAAGGGTACAAAATAGAATTTTCCTCCATTCCTCCAGAGAAATTTCTAATAACCCAGTACCAAGCAAAAGACCTTCATCAGATCCTTATCCGGGACGTCCAGAAACTACTCAAATTGAGGGCCATTTCTCCAGTTCCCTACAACGAAAAATGCAAAGGCCACTATTCAAAAATCTTCTTCGTCAAAAAACCAAACGGTTCCTACAGGACAATAATCAACCTGAAGGTCCTAAACAAGTGGGTGAAATATCGAAAATTCAAGATGGAGTCTATCAGATCGACTATTCCTCTAATAAGGGAAGAGGCATCAATGTGTACGATCGTTATAAAGGATGCGTATTATCACGTTCCTATCCACCCCGCTTACCAGAGATTCCTCAGATTCGCAATTCAGGACGGTCCTTCCATTCTCCACTTCCAGTTTGTCTGCCTTCCTTTCGGCATTTCCTCCGCCCCCAGAATTTTTACAAAAATTATGGCAGAGATCATGGCATTCGTAAGAAGTCAGGGCATAGTAATTATCCCATATCTAGACGACTTCTTGTTGACGGCAGATACTCCGTCTATCTTAGACAGTCATCGGTCACAGGTTCTTTCCCTACTACAGGAATTGGGATGGATAATCAACTTTCAGAAGTCGAGTCTTCCTCCCCAAAAACAGAAGGTCTTCTTAGGAGTACTGCTAGACTCCTCCCTTCAACATTCCTTCCTCCCAAGAGAGAAACAAATACTCCTAATGGCAGAAGTAAGGAAATTTTGGGGGAAAGACGCCTGTTCCATAAGGGAATGTATGCGGATGTTGGGAATGATGACGTCTTGCATCCAATCTATTCCATGGAGTCAATTTAACTCCAGACCCTTACAGAATCTGATCTTGTCCCAGTGGGATCGAAAACAGAACTCCCTGAATTCAAAAATTCCAATTTCCGAGACTGTGAAATCATCCCTCCTGTGGTGGCTCTGCACAAACAACATAGACAAGGGAGTCCCCTGGAGAACTTCTTATGTAGTGATTACCACAGATGGCAGCAAACACGGCTGGGGGTCGGTAATCCAAGACAAGCACTTTCAGGGCACATGGCCTGTTCAAATGAAGAGGATGTCCTCAAACTTCAGAGAACTAAAAGCCGTATGGGAGACACTTATAAGAGCTTCACCCATCATAAAAGGGAAGCATATAAGAATTTTATCGGACAACACGACAGCGGTGTCCTTTCTTCGCCATCAAGGGGGAACAAGGCACACTCTTCTTCAGGTCCTCTCTACAACAAATTTTCAGTTGGGCAGAAGAAAATGTCCTATCAGTCTCTGCAGTCCATCAGCAGATTTCCTGAGTCGGGAAAAAGTAGACCCTGGAGAATGGTCCCTAAACAGGGAAGTCTTTCTGTCCTTAACCCGAAGATGGGGTTATCCACAAATAGACCTGTTTGCCAGGAGGAAAAACTCCCAAGTAGAGACATTCTTCTCCCTAAATCTCAGAGACAACCCATTGGGAGTGAATGCATTGTCCCAACCCTGGGGCATGGATCTGGCCTATGCCTTTCCTCCGTTTCCTCTAATACCAATGGTATTAAGAAAAATCCAGGAAGATTTGACAAAGCTCATCATTATTCTTCCCTATTGGCCAAAAAGAAGTTGGTTTCCAATCGTAAAATACCTAGCGTTGGAAGACCCTATCATGCTCCCAGTCAGGGAGAATCTTCTCTCCCAGGGTCCCTTATTCTTTCAGGAAATAGAAACTCTGAAATTGTCAGCCTGGATCCTGAAAGGCAGATCTTGAGGAACCACGGTCTGTCAGATGAGGTAATTTCAACTATCTTATCAAGTCATAAAGAAGTTACCTCAAAAATGTATCAAAAAATTTGGAAGAAATTCTGTTCCTGGTATGGAGACCCAGGACCAGACCCCTTTTCTCCCAACATCGCGAAAATCCTAGATTTTTTACAATCGGGATTCAAAAAAGGGCTTAGCCCTAGTACCTTAAAGGTACAGATTTCAGCCTTAGGTAATTTTTTCAACACTCCTCTGGCTGAACATCGGTGGATCAGAAGATTCACTCAAGCGGTCTCTAAACTGAAACCTTCCCTAAAGAAATCAGTTCCTACCTGGGATTTGAATGTAGTGTTAACGACTCTTTGTGAGCCCCCCTTTGAGCCGCTCGACACAATTAGTATGCACTTTTTAACTCTAAAAGCTGCATTCTTAGTCGCTATAACTTCAGCAAGAAGGATTGGAGAAATCCAATCTCTGTCAGTCATAGAACCGTACCTAAAAGTACAAGAGAATAAGATCATTCTAAAGCTGGATCCTTCCTTTATTCCAAAGGTATCTACTGCTTTCCATCGAGAACAAGAAATAATTCTACCTTCCTTTTATCCAGATCCAAAAAACCAACAAGAAGAAAAATTCCATTGCCTGGATGTCAGGCGAACAATTCTTCATTATCTGGATAGAACCTCCTCATGGAGACAAGATAAAAATCTATTTCTCCTTTATGGGGGAAAGAATAGAGGAAAGAAAGCCTCAAAAGGCTCTCTAGCGAGATGGGTAAAAACTACCATACAAGAAGCCTACAAGTCCCAAGGACTATGTGCCCCACAAGGCATCAGAGCCCATTCAACAAGGGCAGTTTTGGCATCCTGGGCAGAAAGAAGAGAAGCCTCTATGGACCAAATCTGCAGAGCTGCCACTTGGTCAAGCCATCATACGTTTTGCAAACATTATAGGCTGTCCGATACGGATTTAAGTTTTGGACGGAAAGTCCTCCAATCCGTAGTCCCGCCCTGAGCATTATAATCTGGTATTGCTCCTGTGGTGCTGTCATGAGGGATGTACTGGAAAATAGGAATTAGACCTACCGGTAATTGTATTTCCAGGAATCCATCATGACAGCACCCTTACATTCCCTCCCTTATTGAAATTCTGATTTGTGCAATTAACATGTCAGTTATTATCCCTAGAAATAAAATAGGGTTGCATCCATCCTGGTGTAGTAATCGAAAAACACTGGCAAGTGGGTGGTGGGAGGGGCCTTTTAACCTCTCTGTCTTCCTGTCCCTACAGAGGTCAATAGGGCAACCTCCTGTGGTGCTGTCATGATGGATTCCTGGAAATACAATTACCGGTAGGTCTAATTCCTATTTTTTTTAGGTTTTGCAGCGTTTGCGCAATAAAATCACTTTTTTATAAAATAATTTATTTTCTGTCACCATATTCTGAGAGCCATAACTTTTTTATTTTCTAGTCAAAAAAGCTGTGTAAGGGCTTGTTTTTTGCAGGACGGGTTGTAGTTTTTATCGGTACTAATTTCGGGGACTTTTTGATCACTTTATTTTCTATTTTGGGAGGGGTGGTGACCAAAAACATAGCGATTCTGGGGTAGATTTTTTATTGATTTTTTTGGGGTGTTCATCGTGCTGGAAAAATAATATTATAGTTTTATAGTTTGGGTCGTTACATAAACGCGGCGATACTAAATTTGCGTAATTTTTTTAATGTGTTCATTTTTTACACTTTTTTGAAAACATTTGTATTACTTTTTTTTACTCGTCTCACTAGGGGACATTTAGACTTGCAGCTTTGATTGCTGCTAGAGTACATTACACTACCTACGTAGTGTAATGTATTCTAACGGTCATTGTGATGTGACAGTCACACTGACAGGAAGCCTCGGAGGACCGGCCGGAGGCTATTCCTCCGAAGGCTTCCGTACATGGCAACCCGGAGGTCATTGTCTGGCCTCCGATTGCCACGACAAGCATCGGCAGCCCCCATGTTGGGGCTGTCGATGTGCTTCAAACCCCTTAAATGCGGCGAACGCAATCTGTCGACGCATTTATGGGGTTAATTGCCTAAATCAGCGGCGATGGTCCGCTGACCGGCAAGACTGGAGTGTCAGCTGACGGAGACCACTGACCTCCCGGTTCCTGAACACTGTCCGTTAGGGCAGTGTGCGCCTGGAACTACTCCGCAACTGTACGTTCTGATGCGGGAAGAATACCCTCTGCAGGACGTACAGTTGCGGCGCAGCGCGTGAAGAGGGTAACCCCTTAATGATCGGGCCTGAAAAGGACATAACCCTTTAAAGAGTCTCTGTCACCACATTATAAGTGCCCTATCTCCTACATAAGGAGATGGGCACTATAATGTAGGTGACAGCAGTGCTTTTTATTTAGAAAAACGATCTATTTTTACCACTTTGGGCGATTTTTAGCTCTATGCGAATTAGTTTTTTAATGCCCAAGTGGGCGTGTTTTTACTTTAGACCAAGGGGGCGTTGTACAGAGGAGTGTATGACTCTGACCAATCAGCCTCATACACTTCTCTCCATTCATTTACACTGCACTAGCGATATAGCTATATCGTTATGTGCAGCTACATACACACACTATAACATTACTGCAGTGTCCTGATAATGAATATACATCACTACCAGCCTGGACGTGATGTGTATTCAGAATCCTGACACATCTGAATCTTTTCTGTGAGATTTTCAGCAAGGCAAACGTAATCTCGTTTACATTGTAATCTCGCGAGATGACGTTTGCCATGGTGGAAATCTCAAAGAAAAGATTGACGGGTCAGGATTCTGAATAGACATCACGTCCTGGCTGGAGGTAATGTATATTCATTATCAGGACACTGCAGTAATGTTAGTGTTTGTGTATGTGGCTGCACATAGCGATATAGCTATATTGCTAGTGCAGTGTAAATGAATGGAGAGAAGTGCATGACGCTGATTGGTCAGCGTCATACTCCTCTGTACAACGCCCACTTGGTCTAAAGTAAAAACACGCCCAGTTGGGCATTAAGAAACTCATTAGCATAAAGCTAAAAATCGCTCATAAAGTGGTTTAAAATAGATAGTTTTTCTAAATAAAAAGCATTACTGTCACCTACAGTATAGCGCCCATCTCCTTATGTAGGAGATAGGGCACTTATAATGTGGTGACAGAGCCTCTTTAAAGAGGCTCTGTCACCAGATTTTGCAACCCCTATCGGCTATTGCAGCAGATCGGCGCTGCAATGTAGATAAGAGTAACGTTTTTAGTTTTTAAAAAACGAGCATTTTTGGCCAAGTTATGACCATTTTTGTAGTTATGCAAAGGAGGCTTGCTAAAGTCCAACTGGGCGTGTATTATGTGTGTACATCTGGGCGTGTTTACTTCTTTTACTAGCTGGGCGTTCTGACGAGAAGTATCATCCACTTCTCTTCAGAACGCCCAGCTTCTGGCAGTGCACAGACACAGCGTGTTCGAGAGATCACGCTGTGTCGTCACTCACTTCCTGCCCCAGGTCCTGCATCGTGTCGGACGAGCGAGGACACATCGGCACCAGAGGCTACAGTTGATTCTGCAGCAGCATCGGCGTTTGCAGGTAAGTCGATGTAGCTACTTACCTGCAAACGCTGATGCTGCTGCAGAATCAACTGTAGCCTCTGGTGCCGATGTGGCCGACACGATGCAGGAAGTGAGTGACGTCACAGCGTGATCTCTCGAGAACACGCTGTGTGTCTGCACTGCCAGAAGCTGGGTGTTAACGAACAGAAGTGGATGATGCTGATTCATCAGCATCATACACTCCCATTCCTAACGCCCAGCTAGTAAAAGAAGTAAAAACGCCCCGATGTACACACATAATACACGCCCAGTTGTACTTTTACTGTAAACACGCCCAGTTGTACTTTTGCAAGCCTCATTTGCATAAATACAAAAATGGTCATAACTTGGCCAAAAATGCTCGTTTTTAAAAATAAAAACGTTACTGTAATCTACATTGCAGCGCCGATCTGCTGCAATAGCAGATAGGGGTTGCAAAATCTGGTGACAGAGCCTCTTTAAAGACCAGCCTATTTTAAACCTTAATGACCAAGCAATTTTTTTTCGTGTTTCCATCGTTGCATTCAAAGAGCTATAACTTTTTTATTTTTGCATCGATATAGCTGTATAAGGACTTTTTTTTGCTGAACAAGTTGTGTTTTTTAATATAATCACCTTGGGGTACATATAAATTTATTGATTAACTTTTATTAACTTTTTTTTGGGGGGTAAGACAAAAACCCAGCAATTTTGCCACACTTTTTTGCGTCCTAAATTTACGCCGTTTACTGTGTGGCATAAATAACACAACTTTATTTAGCGAGTTGTTACGATTGCAACTATACCAAATTTATATAGATTTTGTATGTTTTACTACTTTTACATCGTAAAATCTCTTTTTTTTCAAAATTATTTGTTTTTGTGTCTCCATATTCGAAGATAGCTTTTTTTATTTTTCCACCGATACAGCGGTATGAGGGCTTTTTTTTTTGTGGGACGACTTGTTTTTATTGGTACGATTTTGGAGTACATGTGACTTTTTGATTACTTTTCAGCACGTTTTTTTTTAAGGCAGGATTCACAAAAAACAGCAATTTTTGCATTCTTTTTCATTTTATTTTTTACAGCGCTCACCGAGCGGGTTAAATAATGTAATAACTTTATAGTTGGGGTCGTTACGGACGCGGCAATACCAAATGTGTAACTTTTTTTTTTTTTAACTATAAAGCAGTTTGTAAGGGGAAAAAGTGGGCTTTTCATTTTTTTTTTTTAACTTTTTTATTTATTAACTTTGTTAAACTTATTTTTTCTTTTTACCAGTCCCACTAAGGAACTTCATTATGCGATCATCCGATCGCTATTAGGGCTTATTCAGACGAATGTGATATGTCTGTGCAGCGCGCGTGATTTTCACGCGCCTCGCACGTCTATGGGGCCGTTCAGACAGTCAGTGATTTTTACGCAGCGTGTATCCGCTGCATAAAACTCACGACATGTCCTATATTTGTGCGTTTCTCGCACATCACGCACCCATTGAAGTCAATAGGTGTGTAAAAATCACGCGCAGCATGTGACGCAAACATAAAAACAGTGTCATAATGATGGCGGCTGCGCGAAAATCACGCAGCCAAGCATCATATGCTGATGACACACGGAGTGGTTATGTACCTTTTCCGCGTGCAAAACGCACACGCTCGTGTGAATCCGGCCTTAGGGTATGTTCACACACTTAATAAATACCTATATAGAACCAGACCTAACAATAAACGTTATGGTAAACGTCCACACATATCAAAGAAGAGCAAATAATGAATACCTATAACTGTATGTGAGGACAGATATTAGCACCCCTAAGGGAAAAATATAAAACCAAGTACAACCAAAAAAATTTTTGCAAAAAATATATAATCCTTTATTACAATAAATACAAGAACATGTTGGCCATCAAGACCTAAAAACCACAAACAATTAAAATATGCACAGTGGACAACATGAGATTTATTGACAAATGGCATATATACAATAAATCAGAAAATGCCAAACAAGAGTCATACTGACAGTCATGCCATAAATGTGTATAATCAAATAAATATATAGCAGAAGCCTGGAGCTGTATCTCCAGAAAGATATGCAAAGACTGAACAGTATAATATAGACCCTGGTCAAAAATGACATGCAAAAAGAACTAAGTAGCCAACACTGAGTAGTCAGTGTGAGTATGTAGGTATAGAAACCAGGAAATCACCTAAAGTCATAAGTCCCAGAAGCCATACCAACCAATATATTGCATGCCAGATCAATGAAAATGAATGTCCACAGGAGCCCCGACGCGCGTTTCGCGGTAGCTTTTTCAAGGGGTATGTTCAAGGGGTATGTTCACACACTTAACTGAAAACGTCTGAAAATACGGAGCTGTTTTCAAGGGAAAACAGCACCTGATTTTCAGACGTTTTTTAAGCCACTCGCGATTTTCGCTGAGTTTTTTACGGCCGTTTTTGGAGCCGGTTTCATTAGAGTCTATGAAAAACGGCTCCAAAAACGTCCCAAGAAGTGGCCTGCACTTCTTTTTTGCGGCTGTTTTTTTACGCGGCCGTTTTCAAAACGGCCACGTAAAAAAACGGCCCTTTGGAACAGAACACCGTCTTTCCCATAGAAATCAATAGGCAGATGTTTGGAGGCGTTCTGCTTCCGATTTTTCGGCCGTTTTTGGGCGTTTACGGCCAGAAAAACGTCAGAAAATAGGCCGTGTGAACATACCCTCATAATACACTGCAATACTTCTCCTTTGTTAGGCCCCCCAGCTGCCATAGAAGACACCGGCACTCTGCGATCACAGGCAGGGTGCCTGTGGGGTGAGAAAGAGCTATTGAGCGCCGGATCTCAAAAGTTAAACGAGCGAGATCGATACTGATATCTATCTCGCCCGTTCGAGAAGGTATGCTCCCAGCCCTCGGCTACCTCTGGTAGCTGAAAGCAGGGAGATTTAATGGCTCCCTGCTCTATTTATTTATCCTAATGCAGCACCGTAAAAAGGCTTATGTAACAGAATAAACCCAGTTGGTGACCGCCATAAAAACACTATGGGGCGGTCACGAACGGGTTAATGACCAGCTAAAGGTTTCCGTTTTTGACGTTCTACCTTTCAGCAGCCATAACTTTTATCTTTTTCAATCGACATGACTGTATGAGGCCTTGTTTTATGCAAGAAAAATGCAATTTTTTTTGCGAAGTTGGGGGGGGGGGGGGGGGGTTAGGGCGGGGAACACTGAACAGGCCCTAAGGGAAAACTTTATTTACAACTTTAATTTTTACTAATGATGTATTAGCATACTCTTGTATGCTAATACATTACTGTAAAAATGACACAGGCTTCCGTTAGGGCAGCACATAGTCTAACAACAGGCAAACGGAACAGACAGCCCTGGGGTCCTTTCTAGGTTCCCAGGGCTGACTGCAGACAGATTCCCTGGTCTTCAGTCGGGTTACCAAGTTTCCAGCGATGCCATCGAAGAGGGGAGTTCCCTTTGATCATACCGCAGTCATGGACCGCAGCGATCTAAGGGTTAAACACCCGGGGTCGGAATGTTTTCCGATCCTAGCTGTATTCAGCAGGCTGCTCGAAGTTCAGGAGCTGTAAGTTAAAGCTCCTGCTTAGAGGAGGAGTGCTTCCAGGAGAGCTCATCAAGGTTCTTCTACAGCGATGCCAAAAGATGTCGCTGCAAACGGAGGACCTGCACGCATGACATCAAAAGATGGTGGCCAGTCGTTAAGGAGTTAATAGTGTTTTTATTGTGCAAACGTAGTAAAACATAAAAAAACTCTAGTTTAGTATTGCTGTAATCGTACCAACCCATAGACTAAAAGGTAACATGTTATTTTAACCACACAGCAAATAGAATCAAATTTTAAAAACGCAAAAAACAATGCTGGAATAGCCGTTTTGTTCAATTCGTTGAAAGTTAATCAATTTATTAAATGCACCCAAAAATGGTGCAATTAACCCCTTTCCGACATCCACCGTATATATGCGTCGCACGCCGGGTGGGGGAATATGTAGCGGGCTCACGGGCTGAGACCGCTCCATAGAGTGAGTGTGTCGGCTGTGTGTTACAGCCGACACTTCCGGGTAATGACCGGGATCCCGTTAGAGAACGATCCAGCTTGTTTAACCCGTTAAATGCCGCGTTCAATAGCGATCGCGGTATTTAGATGACTAAAAACAGGGGGGCGACCCCCTGTAACGTCCCAACACCCCCCCCCTCCCCTTCGCGGCGAGATCGGGGGGAGCCGTTGGTTGGCACAGCATCTTTGTACTCCTATGAAGCGCTGCCTCCGAAGCCTGACACTGTCAGAATGACGATATACTGCAATACATTAGTATTGCAGTATATCGTGCAAGCGATCTAACGATTGCTGGTTAAAGAAAAAAATTAAAAATTAAAAATAACGTTTTTTTTAACAAATTTAAAAAAAATAAAGAAATTAAAAGCTCAAAAAACCCCCCTTTTCCCTCAAGCACAATGTAAAAAAAATAAAAAGCTAACATAACTGGTATCGACACGTCTGTAAAAGTCTGAACTATCACAATATATCATTATTTAGTCCGCACGGCGAACGCCGTAAAAAATAAATAAATTAAAACCATCAGAATTGCTGTTTTTTGGTCCCTCCTTGAAATGAAATAAAAAGTGATCATAAAGTCTCCCATAACCCAAAATGGTACCAATATAAACTGGCGCTCGCCCCGCAAAAAATAAGCCCTCACACGGCTAAATCGACAGAAAAATAAAAACTTTATGGTTTCAGAATGTGGCGACAAAACGTAAAATTTTATTTTTAACAATCAGTTTTTTCCTTGTAAAACATAAAGAAAACTATATAAATTTGTTATCACCGTAATCATATTGACCCGGAGAATAAAGTTAACATGCCGTGTTTACCGTACGGTGAAAGCCGTAAAAACAAAACCTCCCAAAAGGTTGTGGAATCGCAGTTTTTTTCCCACTATATCATATGGTACAAAAAATGGTGCTGTGAAAATCTACAACTCGTCTCGCAAAAAACAAGTTCTCATACAACAATATTGATAGAAAAATAAAAGGAGTTAAGGCTTTTGGAAGGTGGGGAGGAAAAAACAAAAAGGTGAAAATCCGAAAAATGGCTGCGGAGGGAAGGAGTTAAAAATTAAACTCAAATCACATGGCTATGTTGACGGAAAAATAAAACAAGTTATCATTCTTGAAATGTGAAGACGAAAAAAACTGAAGAATGCTTGGTCAACAACGGGTTAATTAAATATATGTATTTTTGCAAACAAATTAGTTTTGCAATTTACTTTGTATTCATAATTTTGCTTTGTTTCAGTTTTGCAGGTTCGCTGTATCCACTGTGCAAAGAAGCTGAAGCCGAATAGTTTGGTAGTCTGATGGCTCGGCTGAGAACAGCTCCTGCGTGCCTCTGAAACCTCATCTAAGCCCAATACTGTTGATCCACTTTGATTTCAGTACTAAGCTTAGATGAGGCAATTAGGCCATGCCAAAGGGCATTTAGCTATGGCAAACATAGGTGCCTTTGTTAAGCCCCCGATTGCCAAAGTAATTCATAATCAGCCTGCAATAATGTCACCGACAGGCTCACAGGAGCCCCCTCCATTGGTGAAACTCCTTAAGTGTAGCAGTCGCTATTGATCCCGTGCCGGCACGATCACTGCACCATAAGAGAGCAGCAGCTCAGGGAAAGGGCCCCTCCACATACTATCGTTCACACTGAGTTTTTTGCAGGAGGAAAATTCTGCCTCAAAATTCCGTTTGGGATTTTGAGGCAGATTTTGTCCTTCCTGCATGTCGTTTGCTGCGTTTTTCGCTCGCGCCCATTGAGTGCTACGGGCAAAAAAACTCAGCGTCAATGTCAATAGGAGGTCAGAGGCGTAAATGCACGAAGATAGGGCATGTCCCTTCTTTCTCCCGCAAGGCGGTTTTAACGCTGGCGGGAAAAAACCGCCCCCGCCTCCCATCGAAATCAATGGGAGGCATTTTCGGCCGATTTTTTACGAGTTTTGTGGAGCAGTTTCCACTCCAAAAAGCTCGTCAAAATACTCTGTGTGAACAGGGCCGTGCAGGGCAGGAATGGTTTAAAACCTGGCAAAAAGCAATTGTAGGTCACTTTTTTTTTTTATATGGTAATAGGCTAGCTTTCTGCATCTTCGATCCTTGCCCACTTACATTCTGCCGGTAATGGTGATACGGTCAAGTGATAGGCAGAGTGCATATTTTGCATGTCCTCCTACAAACTAAGCCTTATTCACACGAGCACGTCCGATTTGCGTCTGCAAAAAAGGGACCTTTTTCATGCAATTGACTGTCCGTATGGTGTCCGTTTCTCATCTGCAAGCACTTCCTTCTTTTACTTTTTTGTCTGCATTTTTTTTTAGCAACTGATGCGTGAAACACAGACATCACACCGATGTTGTCCGTGTGCTGTCTGTTGTTTTGACGCACCCATTGACTTAAATGGGCGACTAGGTCCACAAAAACAGACCAGAATAGGCCATGCAGTAGGTTTCACGAAACAGTCACACGCTCTGTGAAAAAACACGGATGTGTCAATAGCCCCATTAAATTGCATTGGTCAGTGTGCGGTCAGTTAATTAAACGGACATGAAATACGCTCGTGTAAATAAGGCCTAAAATACAGAGGTGATCCAACCTGGTACCTTTTATCAACAGTGCATTACTAATAACTTATGAAAAGGTCAAAACACACAGACGTCGGCAAACAACTTTGAACAACAATGCTGGAAGAAAGGAGGTGGCAGAGAAATGGAAGGCTAGGAAATAAAGGAACACTTTACTTCAAAAGTTCTTCAAATCCCATTTTCTAATATTAATATGTTTATTTGATTGCCACCTGTTTTTTAATGTATAGGAAGTGAAAAAAAATGGTTTCGATTTTACCATGGACAGTGGTGATCCATCTTTCTGACACAGTGCCCACATCGACTGCAGTGGTGAGATCGTTTTGGTCTCATCATATTACATTTGTTGCATAATTCCCAAAATTCTTTTTCTATAGAAAGTAGAAAAAATATTACTATCATTTAGCATTCTAGATTCATTTAAAAAGGACTGATCACATAATAATAATTATTATTTACACAGCACCAACAAATTCTGCATCACTTTGCAATTCAGTGGATACATGTACGGACAAGATATGGAATAATCAAAATACTATCCAATTAAATATCTCAATAAATGTAACTAAACTTTACACGGTGCCGTCCAAGATAAAGAATAAAATTACAAAAGGGGAAAAAGAAAACAATTCCAGGACATAACCAGCACATACAGAGATGCAAAAAAATACTTACATTTACTATACACTTTTTTTTAAATATATAGATACCATTTCCCTGGGGAAATGGTATCTATATATTTAAAAAAAAAAATTATAAATTTAAGTATATTTTGCAGCTCAGTCTGTGCTGGTTATGTCCTGGAATGGTTTTCTTTTTCCCCTTTTGTAACAGACAAGATATGGCCTCGCATAGCGACAAAACAATTTAACAATTCAAACTAGAGGAGTGAGGGCCCCGCTCGCCAAAGCTTACAAGCTATGAGGACATAGGGTTGAGATAAAATGTAACAAGAGCTTGTTTTATACTATGGTCCAGCTATCTTTTATAAACATACGGTAGCACATTGGATCTCTCAGACCTGATGAGACTGGTGTACTTGCTTTAAAAATCCACGTTTGCATGGCTATATAATCTTTTTTGAAAGGTTACCCGCTTAAAGAGGCTCTGTCACCAGATTATAAGTGCGCTATCTCCTACATAATGTGATCGCCGCTGTAATGTAGAGAACAGTGGTTTTTATTTTGAAAAATGATCATTTTTGAGCAAGTTATAGACAACTGGGCGTCGTAAAGAGATCACGCTGTGCTGCGATTATGTCCCACACAAACTTTACCAAAGTGTCAGGAGTGTGAATAGACATCGTGTCCTGGCTGGAGGCAATGTCTATTCACAATGTCTACTCACAAGACACTCCAGTAAAGTTAATGTGGGTGTATGTGACAGCACAGCATGATCTCGCTAGATCACGCTGTGCTGAGTATGAATGGAGAGAAGTGTATGACGCTGATTGGTCAGCGTCATACACTTCTCTTTACAACGCCCACTTGGTCAAAAGTTAAAAACGCCCAGTTGGGCATTAACCCCTTCACGCAATATCACGTAACTGTACGTGATGAGGGTTAAGGGCAAGTATGGAGCGAGCTCACGGGCTGAGCTCGCTCCATACACAGCGGGTGACAGCTGTTACACGCAGCCGACACCGCCCTGCAATGAGCAGAATCAAAGTTCACTTTGATTCCGCCCGTTTAACACCTTAAATGCTGCGATCAATCGCGACTGCAGCATTTAAAGTGTTAGAATCAGGGGGGCGCCCCCTCAAACACGCGAGAAAAGTTAACATAACTGGTATCGCCGCGTCCGTAAAAGTCCGAACTATCATAATATAGCGTTGTTTAACCCGCTCGGTGAATGCTGTAAAAAATATACATATAAAACACGCAAATTGCCGTTTTTTGGTCACCTTAGCGCTCCAAAAAAATGAAATAGAAAATGATCAAAAAGTCGCATATACCCAAATATGGTATCAGTGAAAACTACAGCTCGCCCCGCAAAACTAAAGCCCTCACATCGCTAAATTGATGGAAAAAAAAAAAAAAGTGATAAAAAACATATGAATTTGGTATCGCCGTAATCGTATCAACCTGTAGAAGAAGGTGCATATGTAGTTTTTACCGCCTGATGGACGCCGTAAAAACAAAACCCCCCAGAATATGACGTAACCCCACAAATATTTTTTTTTCAGCTTCCCAGTAGATTATGCGGTACAATAAATGGTGCCATGAAAAACTACAACTTGTCCTGCAAAAACCAAGCCCTCGTATGGCGATATAGATGGAAAAATAAAAAAATTATAGCTTTTGAAAGGTGGGGAGAAAAAAACAAAAGTGAACATTTGAAAAAGGGCTTGTGCATAATTTCCTCAAAAATGATCGTTTCTCAAAATAAAAAGCAGTGTTATCTACATTACAGCGCCGATCAGATTATGTGGGAGATAGGGCACTTATAATGTGGTGACAGAGCCGCTTTAATATTAAAATGAGCATTTTAGGAGCCCCGTTAGGGCTCGTCGACACGTAACAGAACTGCTCCGTATTTTCCGTCCGGAATTGCGGACGGAAAATACACAGTAGAATACAGTAGCAGCAAAGTGAGTGAGATTTAATAAATCTCATCCCGACAGTGCGTAAAATTTCTGTGCAGAAATTCACCTGAGTTGCGGATTTTTCATACTGCGGCAAGTCAATTCCTGCCGCGGAAAGTGGACTGAATTGCTGCGTTTTTCAGAGATGATATCGCCATCTCCCAGCATCGAAAAAAAACAAAAGAAAAATCCACACCATTTTAGAGTAAAAAAAAAAAAAATGCAGGAAATGGTGCGGTTTTACTGCAGCGGAATTCCTGTTAGTTTCTGCAATTCCATTACGTGTGGACAAGCCTTTAGAGAGTTCATGAGTCCTGTGTATTCATGAGATAAATTTAGTCTCCACCCACCTAGAGCCGACGAACTCCTGCCAGTGTCCCCCCTCCTCCTCCCCCATTGCTGCTGAAACCTTACACATGCTCCGTTTAAGCTGCAGTCGTCTTTCAGCGGCAGATTCAGTGTGATATTACAGCTTCTCACTCGATCAGCTGATTATTTTTTCACTGCAACGCCGGAAAAATTGTTGTTTGAACTGAGAATGTGTGAGATTTGAGCAGCAGTAGGGGAGGAGACACTTAAAGGAGCTTGCCAGCTCTAGGTGGGTAGAGATTGAATTTAGCTCATAAATATAGTTCGACTCATGAGCTCCCTCAGACTCTAGCTAGACTCCTAAAATGCTGTATTATTTTTAATTTCAGGTGGGAAAACTTTCAAAATATGATTTTACAACCATTCTGACATGGAATTTCAAAGTAAGTACACCAGCCTCATGAGGTCTTCGAGATCTATTTAATAATGTATGCAGTTTGTATCGTGAAATCTGGTAACCGATCCTCTTTAAAAGGGGTTTTCTGAGATGTGGGCAAATATATGAAAGCACCACTAAACAATGACGATACAGATTCAGCAAGTGTCTGTGCTGCATGCCACGCACATAAAAAGAGGAAACAGAGTGCAGGAGTTTGTTGACTAAGTTCACATTACTGTAGCTGCACTCTAAAGCCACATGCACACGCTGCATATTTTGCTGCGGAAAATATGCACCAAAACCGCAGCAATATGCAGGAAATTCTCAGGTAAAAACCGCACCTAATCGGGAGTTTTTTATGTCTTGATGCGTTTTTCGGGGCGTTTACATGCAGCGTGTTCTGGTGCGATTTTCCTCAGCACTAGGCAGATACAGTTTGGAAGTAGAAACGCAAGATAAATTGACAGGCTGCCGATTCTAAAAAAAAAAACACTGCAGGTAAATTTCCATCGCAAAAAATACTGCAGCGTGTACAGAAGATATCTTGGAATCTCATTGACTATGCTGGTACTGTATTACTCTGCGGATTTGCCGTACGCAAATCCGTGTGGCAAAACCGCACTTAATATGCATCAAGCCTAAAGGCTCTTTTACACGGGCCAATGAGAGGATGAAGGCTTGCTCATCGGTTGATCACATCTTTTATGTGGCAAACAAAAGATGGTTTCTAGTCGGCAGAAAATCTTCCTATGTAAGCAGGGGATGTGCTGCTGACAAGTTGCAAATATATTGGGACGAACGATCGTAGTAGCAATGGTTCGCGCCTATACCACTGATCATGGCTCACTGTAAATAAAGCAAACAAGCGTCAATCGACATGCTGTATTGTCAATTGGCCATTGTTTAAAGCTGGTAAACTCGAATATCTGCCTGTGCTAAACCACCTTAGGCATCCTATTAATAACATACACTATTTCTCCTCTGCAACTCAGACACCGGCTAGCCTATGCTAGATTTTCGAGAGAACGGAATAAATGAATACCGTAATTAAAGTAAATTCCAAAAACACTCAGTAAAAACTGCACAATATTATTTTGGCACATACATGAAGGTACACTTAAAATGGATATAACTACATATTTTTGCTACATGTACACATATATATATATATATATATATATATATATATATAAGTGCGTCACCAAGGATGAGACCAAGTTAGTCATGTGCAACTTCACAATCACTGTGCTGGAAGAGCTACAGATCCTCCTATGTACGTCATTGCCTTCTGTGGGACATATGCACGTGCAGTTAGCGGAACAGAAAAAAATACTGTACTGCACATATGTAGCCTATGCGTGTTCAAGGGACCGTGTTTCTTTTCTATTCAGTTATGGTTGCCGGTATTGCAAAAGTGATAACAGAAATTGCAGCCATAGCGGTTCTCACCTTTTAATTAGCTTATGTGACGTTAAAGCAGTGCTGCCCCCTAGTAGTTTGAAAGCCCGTTCTGACAGAAGTTATAAGCCGCACTCTACTTTGTCTAGCTGCTACATAGAGACTCTTTCTCTGATTTAGCAACATAATTGACTTCTTTTGTGGTTATGTTTAGTTATACAAGGTTCAGTAGACTAGTGAAAGATAAATGGAGATAAATGTTTAATTTTAGCATGGACTGACAATGGGCGATAAGGCCCAGACATTACCACGTTCTGGCTGGTAAGGCCTGGGTAAAAATCTTTAGCAACTGCTTAAAGACTATGTAAACCTTTGAAAGGGAAAGGTATTCATTTTTTTAATAAAAAGGTGCATCAGTGTGTTTTGTGTAACTTGGTAAATACTTTATCAAAAAATTGTTGTACTTTAGATACAGCTGCTCTGTATTCTCTATAAAGAGCAGCTTTATCTAACGCTATTCACTGAATCCGTCAGTTCCGTGGACCTGACACGCAGCATCCACCTGTAAACGATCACATCTATGTTCATGGCTTAGTACACAGACCAATATCTCTAGTGATCGATACTGCATTCTCTCTCAGATGTTACACAGAATGCTGCAGTGACCATTTCAGATAGAATTTCCCTTGCGTAACTAAGTTCTGTGTGAACATTTGTCAAATTGGTGAACTTCTGGGGTAAGCTGGCAGATTTAAAATGATTCAAAGTACTTTGTAAAAATTTGAATCATACAGTAGAAATTGTTTTTAGGTTAGAACCATTACCTGTAAGTGGAATTTTTGGACTATCTTGCAGTTTACCAGGATCTGCAGTTGATGCTCTTAAGAGTGAAATCACACAAAATAAGGAAGCTGCATAATAAGCTGAAAGACATAAAAAAAAATTATATATATATATATATAAACACCAAAGAATTGTATTAAATTATTATTATTATATCGTTTTTTACTACATTATTGTACAATCATCTGGATACAGTCATACCTCTGTACTCTCCATTTATAGTAAGGCATCAGAGAGAATTTGCCATCTATGGACACCCAATAGATACACCTTTGGTAGCATGTTTTGACTTCAAACTAGAAGGTAAGGCCTCATGCACGCGGCCGTGCCTGTAATCACGGCCCGCAATATGCGTATTGATACAGAAAGGTGTCCGCAGCCAATAGAACTAAACCGGTTCGTAATTGCGCACCGTATTTACGGAGATTTTTTTACGGTCATGTGCATGGGGCCTTAGGCAATGTTCACATCTGTGTCAGGGCTCTGTCCCGTCTGAGCTTTCCGTCGGAACGGAGCAGACTGACTAACACAAACCAAAGGTTTCCGTTCCCATTACCATTGATTTCAATGGGGACTGATCCGGTGCCAATGGTTTCAGTTTGTCTCCGTTGTGCAAGGGTTCCGTCGTTTTGACGGGATGAATATCAGTCGACTACGCTATTTTGGTTTCAGTCTGTGTCAGTGAGGGCTCCATTCCGACGGAACGGAGCCCTGACGCAGATGTGAACAAAGCCTTAGTGAGGAGTTTCTACTTGCAATATTATTGTACTAGTAGTACCTAGAAAGAAACTAACGTTTCTCAAACAAATAGTAAAACAAAAGCGGGGAAAAAAAAAGTCTTGTTGGTTATGAAGACTTAACCTCAATAGCTGCTTCATTTCACTGAGTTTAAAGGGACTCAGTCTCTAGTTTATCAATTCCCAATCTCCTAACTAATCTAATAGGCGCTTTGCTGCTGATAACTACAGTGTGATTGGTTTTAAAAAACGTTTATTATTTGCAAAGTTCTGAGCATTTTTCTAAATATGCGAATGTGGCTCTAGTAGCCAAATAGGAGGTGACTTTCTTGTCACTCTGGACGTTTACTGTTTTCTGTATGACAATGTCCAATCAGCATACAGCTTCTCCTCTTCCCTGCCCAGCAACACAGCGTGATCGTATAGTATACAGCTTCCGTTCCTGACTCAACTGGCGATATCTCCATATGCCACCAGAACCACTGTTCTAGGTGGTCCACAGCCCGAGATATGGCTGTTTGAAGCGATCCCCCTTCCCTCCAGCTTTAGTTTCACAATGTGTGTGAAGCAGCTTTATGCCGATAGGACAGCGTCAGAGGCTGTGAGGTAGCTCCACCTCCGGGGAATCGCTGCGGTTACCTCCCACTTGTCTAATAAAGGCTCATTTACATATTTAGAAAAATGCTCATAACTTAGCAAATAAACGTGTTTTTTTTTAAAACAAAATCACACTGCAGTTATCAGCAGCAAAGCACCTATTAGATTAGTTGGGAGATAGGGAATTGATAAACTGGTGACAGAGTCCCTTTAACCCCTTCCCGCTTTGGCCACTTCCTGACAGAGCCTCATTTTTCAAATCGGACATACTACCACAAAGAGAAATGCTTTTACCTATCCAAGCGATTCTGAGATTGCTTTCTCATGGCACATTGGACTTTGTTACTGTCAAAATTTGCTCGATACAACCAGTATTTAATTGTGAAAAACACCAAAATTAATCCAAAAAATTAAAAAAAATTAGAATTTTTCAAAATTTAAAACGTATTTGCTAGTAAGGCAGGCAGTTAAAGAACACAAAATTGTTGCTATTTAACATCCCCGTATGTCTACTTTAGATTGGCATCATTTTTTGAACATCATATTATTTTTCTAAGATGTTACAAGGCTTAGAAATTTAGCAGCAATTTCTCACATTTAAGAAAATTTCAAAAGGCGATTTTTTTTTTTTCAGGGACCAGTTCAGATCTGAAGTGGCTTTTAGGGCCTTCTATATTAGAAACCCCCGATAAGTCACCCCATTTTAAAAACTTTACCCCTCAAAGTATTCAAAACAGCACTTAGAAAGTTTAAGCCTTTAGACATTCCACAGGAATTCAAGCAAAGTAGAGGTGAAATTTACTCATTTCATTTTTTTTTTTTGCAGAAATTCATTTTTAATCCATTTTTTTTTTGTAACACAGAAAGTTCTACCAGAGAAATGCAACTCAATATGTATTGCCCAGGTTCTTCAGTTTTAGGAAATATCCCACATGTGGCCCTAGTGTGCTAATGGACTAAAGCACCGGCCTCAGAAGCAAAGGAGAACCTAGTGGATTTTGGACCTCCTTTTTATTAGAATATATTTTAGGCACCATGTCCGGTCTTTGTGGGGCCAAAACAATGGAAACACCCCAAAAGTGACCCCATTTGGGAAACTACACCCCAAGTAAATTATATAGGGGTATAGTGAGCATTTTAACCCCACAGGTTTATTGCATTGGAATTTGGCCGTGAAAATTAAAATCTACATTCTTTCAAAGAAAATGTAGGTTTAGCTAATTTTTTCCCTAATTTCACAAGGACTAAAAAAGAAAAAGCAACGCAACATTTGGAAAGCAATTTCTCCCGAGTAAAATAATACCCCACATGTGGTCATAAACGGCTGTTTGGACACACTGCAGGGCTTAGAATGCAAAGAGCGCCATTTGGCTCTTGGCCTCTGCAAACCATTCCTGCTAAATTTGAGCTCCATGTCACATTTGCAGCGCCCCTAAGGGACCAAAGCAGAGAAAACACCCAAAAAGTGACTCCCTTTAGGAAACTACACTCCTTGAGGAATTCATCTAGGGGTGTAGTGAGCATTTTGACCCCACTGGTGTTTCATAGATTTTATTAGAACTGAGATGTGAAAATAAAAACAATCCTTTTTCTTAAAAAATATGTAGCTGTAGCTCAAAAGGTTTCATTTTCTCAACAAAATAAAGGAAAAGAGGAACCCCAACATTTGTAAAACAACTTCTCTGGAGTAGGGAAACACCCCATATGTGGTCATAAACTACTGTTTGGGCACACGGCAAGGATCAGAAGAGAAGGAGCGTCATTTGGCTTTTGGAGTACAGATTTTGCAAAGCCCTTAATCCCTTACCGCACCAGTACGTCCTTGTATTGCAATGCTTTTTAGGCACCGGGACGTACCGGTGCGTCCTGGCTAAAAACGGTCACCCTGTCAAAGAACAGGGTGACAGAACTGTGCCGTCAACTGTTTATTAGTTGATCGGCACATTAAGACGGCGGGGAACCAAACACAGAGGTCCCCGGCCGGCGATTGCTGTGATTGGTCAGTCTGCTGTGACTGACCAATCTGAGCCAGTGCAATTACTGCCGGTTATCGGCTGTCCGACACCCCGCTGTAACGGCCAGGACCGGAGCTAGGCTTCCGATCCGGCCAATTAACTCCTTAGAAGCAGCGCTCAAAGCGATCGCTGCATCTAAGTGTCTTCTAGTCTGTCGGCAACCATGATGGTTGCCACGGGCGCAAGTGTCAGCTGTTTGTCACAGCTGACATCCTGCTCTATTGGCCAGGAACGGAGCTAGGCTCCGATCCGGCCGATTAACCCCTTAGATGCAGGTATCGCTGCATCTAGGTGATTAGATCGCACCCTATGGTTGCTAATGGCCGGAAGGCGAAGCCTAATAGGCTTGCTGTCAGTGAATAGCTGACAGCTCTAATACACTGCACTATGTAGGTAGTGCAGTGTATTAGAATAGCCATCAGGGCTTCATACCTGTCCCCTAGTGGGACAAAAATTAAAAAAAAGAATAAGTTAACAAGTTAAAACAAGTTAATAAAAATATTAACAGCTAACAGCCTTTTTTCCCATAATAAGTATCTTCTTATAGGAAAAAAAAAAAAAAGTACACATATGTATCACCGTGTCCGTAGCGATCCGAACTATAAAAATATGATGCAGTTTTACCCGCACGGTGAACACCGTACAATAATAAAATAAAAAAACTATTCCAGAATCGTTGTTTGTTAGTCACTACCGCTCCCCAAAAAAAAAAAAAAAGAAGGGGGATCTAAAAGTTGCATGTGCCCCAAAATTCTACCATTAAAAACTACAGCCCGTCCCACAAAAACAAGCCCCCCCACAGCATTTTTTGCCGGAAAAATAAAAAAGTTATGGCTCAGAATATGGCGACACAAAAAATAAATTTGAAACATAAGTGATATTATTGTGCAGATGCTGCAAAACATAAGAAAAACTATATACATATGGTAATCGTACCGACCCGCAGAATAAAGTAAAATTGTCATTCATAGCGCATGGCGAACACCGTAAAAAAAAAAAACAAAAAAAAAAACCATCAGAATTGCAGGTTTTTGGTCACCTTGCTTGCCAAGAAATGAAATAAAAAGTGATTAAGAAAAAAACAAAAAAAAAAAAACAAACCGCATGTACTCCAAAATGGTACCAATGGAAACTACAGATTGTCCCACAACAAATAAGCCCTCACACAGCTCCGGTGGAGAAAAAATAAAGTTCTGGCTCTCAGAATATAGCGATGCAAAATGTGCAGAGCGTTCCAAAAGCGGATAAGATTGGGCACCATTTATCAGTGAGACACCGGCCACATACCTATGAATTATTATTTATTTACCCCATTATTATACCCGCTTATTATACCCTGAAGTACCCCGCACAGATTACATATGCCCCCACATCATAAACTGAAATACCAGCAAAAGCCCAAACAAAACTACCACTGCGCTCCAAAAGCTAAATGGCGCTCCCTCCCTTCTGAGCCCTGCAGTGTGCCCAAACAGCGGTTTACGTCCACATATATGGCATCACCATACCCGGGAGAACCCGCTTAACAATTTGAGGTATTTGTCTTCAGTGGCACGAACTGGGCACAACATATTGTGCACTAAAATGGAATATACCCGTGGAAATTTTCAATTTTCTCTTTGCACCATCCACTGAGCATTCATTTCTAATAGAAAAAAAAACCTGTTTGGTCAAAATGCCCTTAATAAAATGCCTTCAGGGGTGCAGTTTCCAAAATGGGGGTCACTACTTGGGGGTTTGCTTTACTATTTGACCCCAGAGCCCTGTCATTGTGGGCTAATGCTGCGAAAATCACCAAAATAGGCCTCATATGCGCCTTTAACTCCTAAGCCCCGTCATATGTCCAGGCAAATGATAAATGCCTTGGTGTCGTTTACAAAATGGGGTCACTTCTCGGGTATTCCACTCTACTCTGGTACATAAGGGAGCTCTGCAAATGCGACATGGCGCCTGTACGAAATCTGCGCTCTAAAAGCCAAATGGCGCTCCTTCCATTTTGAGCTCTGCCATGTGCCCAAACAGCAGTTTAGGGCCACACATGGGGTATTGCCGTACTCAGGAGAAAAAAACAACACACAATTTTTTACCCAATTTCTCCCATTCCCCCTTGTGGAAAAAAAAAATTGGGTGAAAAACGACATTTTTGAGAAAAAAATTTATTTTTTTCATTTTCACTGCCTCATTCTAATACAATCTATGAAACACTTGTGGGATCAAAATGCTCACTACACCCCTAGATGGTTACGCTGAGGGGTATAGTTTCCAAAATGGAGCCACTTCTCAGGGGTTTCTACTGTACTGGTACCTCAGGGGCTCTGCAAATGCGACATGGCGCCCAAAAAACAATCAACCAAAATCTACATGCCAATTAGCACTCCTGCCATTCTGAGCCATGCGGTGTGTCCAAACAACAGTTTATGACCACATATGGGGTATTGTCGTACTCAGGAGAATTTGCTTTACAATTGTTGGGGCGCTTTTTCTCCTTTATTCCTTGTGAAAATGAAAAAAAAATTCAGCATTTTAGTGGAAATGTAGATTTTCATTTTCACTGCCTAATTCCAATAAATTCAGCAAAAAAAAACAGTGGGGTCAAAATGCTCACTATACAGCTAGATAAATTCCACGAGGAGTGTAGTTTCCCAAATGGGGTCACTTTGCACTACTTTGGCCTCTCAGTGGCTTTGCAAAGGTGACATGGCGCCGCAAACTAAACCATTCCAGCAAAACTTGAGCTCCAAAAGTCAAATGACACTCCGTCCTTTCCCTGCCCTGCGTCCACACAGCAGTTTATTACCGAATATGGGGTATTGCTGTGCTCAGAAGAGTTTGTTTTACAAATGTTGGGGTGCTTTTTCTCCTTTATCTATTGTAAAAATGAAACAATATGAGCTAAAACTAAGTTTTATTAGAAAAAAAAATTTCGATTTTCAATTTCAGGGCATAATTCATTTCTAAAAACTAATTCCAATAAGTTTAGTAAAGAAACTGTGGGGTCAAAATGCTAACTATACCCCTAGATAGATTTCTTGAGGGGTGTAGTTTCAAAACTAGTGGGTCACTTTTGGGGGGTTTCCACTGTTTTGGCACCACAAGACCTCTTCAAACCGGACATGGTGCCTGAAATGTATTCTAAAAAAAAAGGAGGCCCCAAAATCCACTAGGTGCTCCTTTGATTCTGAGGCCTGTGTTTCAGCCCATTAGGGCTCTAGGGCCACGTGGGATATTTCTAAAAACTGCAGAATCTGGCCAATAAATATTGAGTTGCGTTTCTATGGTAAAACTTTGTGTTAAAGAAAAAAAAATGTATTACCAATGAATTTTGGCAAAAAATATGAAAATTGTAAATTCCCCCTCTACTTTGCTTTAATTCCTGTGAAACACCTAAAGGGTTAAAACACTTTCTGAATGCGGTTTTGAATGCTTTGAGGTGTCTAGTTTTTAAAATGGGGTGATTTATGGGGACTTTCTAGTATGTAAGGCCCTCAAAGCCACTTCAGAACAAAACTTGTCTCTAAAAAAATGGCCTTTTGAAATTTTCTTGAAAATGTGAGAAATTGCTGCTAAAGTTCTAAGCCTTGTAATGTCCTAGAAAAATACTTTTAAAAAACAATGCAAACAAAGTAGACATACGGGAAATGTTAACTAGTAACTATTTTGTGTGGTATTACTGTGTCTTAATAGCAAATAAATTTAGAAAAATGCTAATTTTTGCTAATTTTCTCTGAATTTTGGGGTTTTTCACAAATAAACACTGAATATATCGACCAAATTTTACCACTAACATAAAGTACATTGTGTCACGAGAAAACAATCTCAGAATCGCTTGGATACATAAAAACATTCCAGCGTTATTACCACATAAACGGAAACGTCAGATTTGAAAAAAATTGGCTGTGTCCTTAAGGGGTTAACCTTACCTATTTATATATATATTTTTTTTTACTTTAATGTACTGGCATATTTCTATATACTGATAGTACACAGGCAGTCATTAGGTCAGACCTCCGTATGCCCTAACGACAGGAAATATGGTCAGACAGCCCTGGGGTCCTTCAGTGGACCCTGGTCTGTCTGCCCATATATGGTTTGTCCCTCGATCGCTTCACACGGATTGCCCCCCTTCTCATAAACCCCTTGACTGCTGCGGTCAGCTTTGATCACAGCATTCAGGGGAATAACGGCGGAGATGAGAGGTTTCTCTGATATCAGTCGTTAGAGCGGGGCTGCGGCTGTGTAATACAGCTATTGCCCCACTCCTGACAAGAAGTACGCGCGCTGTCAGCATGAGGTGATGCGGCTGGTGCTGCACTAATGAGCAGTGGCGCATGTATTGAAGACAGAACATGGGGGTGTTTTGCAGTGCGCCCGCCATGTTCTGTCTTCAGTGTCGGCGCTCATTATTGCAGCGCCGGCAGCATCACGTCATGCTGACTGCGTGCGCACTTGTCAGGACTCAGGAGCAGGGCAATGGCTGTATCACACAACCACAGCCCCGCTCGAACTACATGCATGTATTACTATACTTAGCTGTGCGGCCACACAGCTTAGTATCGAAATACATGAAATAACAGTATTGAACCATTTCAGGGTGCACGGTATCGAAGTTTCGATGCATCGTGTATCCCTACACAGTATTGGTTTACAATTGCAGAGGCTCTGATGTGAAATAATAAAAGAAATCCCTGAGAAGTAATCCCATTTTGGAAACTACACCCCTCAAGGCATTTATTAAGGGGTGTAGTGAGCATTTTCATCCCACAGGTCTTTTCCATAAATTATTGCGCTGCGGATGGCGCAAAGTAAAAATTTACATTTTTCCCTAGATGTGACATTTCAGTGGCAAATATGTCGTGCCCAGCTTGTGCCACTGGAGATACACACCTCAAAAATTGTTAAAAGGGTTCTCCCGGGTTTGGCAATGCCATATATGTGGAAGTAAACAGCTCTTTGGGCACACTGTAGGGCTTAGAAGGGAGGGAGCGCCATTTAGCTTTTGGAGCGTGGTTTTTGCTTGGTAGCAGTTTTGTTTGAGTATTAATGGTATTTCAGTTTATAATGTGGGGGCACATGTAATCTGGGCATAGTACATCAGGGCATAGTCAGGTGGTAGAATAATGGGGTAAAATAATCTATAAATGTGTGTTACGCTGTGAGGCAATCCTTTATGCACAGGCCAGTGCCGAACTGATAAATGGTGTCCTTTCTCATCCCCCTTTTGGTCCACGCTGCACCTTTGCAGTTTGGGGAATTTTGCTGGGAAGTGTTGTCCTGTTATAATACGGGCACTCTCTCTTCCAACAGATATGTTTGGGCCCTCCTCTTCCTGGTTTCCTAATTTTAGGGCCTTGATAAATCGCCACTTGAAACAGAAGGTGTTCCCCTCAGACCTGCACAACAGCAATTTTGGCAGTATTTTTCAGTTTTGTTTTTTTTACGGCGTTCACTGTGTGCGACAAATAACAATATTTTTATAGTTCAGGTCATTACGGACGCGGAGATAACAAATATGTATGGTTTTATTATCTTTTTTCAATAATAAATGACTTGATAAGGGAAAAAGGGGGATTGTGTTTTATTTTATTACTTTTTTATTTTTACTTTTTTTCACTTTTCCTTAGTCCTACTAGGGGACTTAAAGGTCCAACTGTTTGTTTGTTTGTTTGTTTGTTTGATGTTCTAATACATCGCACTACCTATGTAGTGCAATGTATTAGAACTGTCAGTTGTTCACTGACAGCAAACCGATCAGGCTCCGCCTCTGGCCGGGGACTAATCGGCTTCCGTAATGGCAGACTTACTTACTAAAACGTAAAGTTATATGAAGCAAAACAGAAAAAAAAGTGACTTGTAACCTACCCCATATTGCAGCCGCAGTTACATGTCCGTCTTCAAATCGTGGGAAGAGGATGAGTTTTGGAATAAACACTGTGTTGTAGAGCCAGATGAAAAATACAAGCCCAACACAGCACCATCCTTGTGGATCAACAACAAAGTGTAGAGGTAACCCCATTGTTCATAGTCTGATCACTTCCCGGAGAAAATCTGTCAAAGAACCAGTCTGTTATAAAAAAAAAGAAAGGAAGGAAAATTAAAATAAGTCATACACTATGTCCTAAAAATTAATTATAAATGTCCTTCTTGGGCCCCCCTTCTCTTCGCTTTATAGCCGATGGCTGCGGCTCGCAGCTTTCAGCAGCAACTCTTAAAGGAACAGTGTCATCACAATTTTTTTTTTAATATGTTAAAGATGTTAGTGCTTTATTAAAAACGTTTATATTTATTTGTGTGTTTGTGTTTTACTTTTTCTTATTTTTACACTTTTTCTTCCCTATGGGGGCTGCCATTTTTTTTTCCATTTCTGTATGTGTCGATTAACGACACATACAGACATGGAATACGGCAGCCACAGTCCCATAGGGACTGCGAACGGGGCCCGTTCCATCCACTAACATGTACGCCGTCTGTGTGGGAACTGCGCATGCGCCGCTCCCACACAGTCCAATTTGAAATGCGCGCCGTCCGGCGCCATTTTCCTGTGGACCGGAAGTCGCGGCCGGACAGTAAGATTACTACTTCCGGTCGCGGCTTCCGGACTTGTGCACTTGGACCAGCGACAGCAGACGGAGCGGACGGGCCGGAGGGAGCCGCGGCGGCAGGAGCAGGTAAGAGATTTCTATGTATGTTCGGGTTTGTGTACGTTTACTACTGTATGTAAACCTTCTACACTGTGTGTTAGCTCAAAAAATGGCGACACACAGTGTAGGAGGTTAGACCGTTCAAACCCCTCGTTTATCCCGGCACTAGCCAGGATAAAGGAGGGGGGGGATGCTGAGAGCTCACTAGAGCGAGGGCTTTTTACCCAATTTTGCAATGCTGCAATTTTGGGAATAGCTCCATCTAGTGACCAGCAATGGGAAATATTATAAATTAGAATTAATTTATAATATTTCCTGACTCGTGAAAAAAATAAAAAAAATTTGAACAATGTTTAATCACCTACACACTAAATGTTTAATTAAAAAAAACAAAACATGTTTTTCTGGCAACACATTCCCTTTAAAGTGACTCATCGGTCCAGCACTAGCAGCAAGGGGTGTTGCTAGGGTCTTAAAAGATCAGGGGCAAAAGCCCTAAGACATGTTTGTCCACCCCACAAAAAAACACACACATTAAATACACAACACACACACTTCTCAATTAATTAAATTAACTTGTTGATGATATTCTATTTCAGTAATCCAATTCAAAAAGTGAAACTGATATTATATAGATTCATTTATACAGTGGACCAATACCAGCAGATGACATGGCTCCCCAAACCATCACTGACTGTGGAAACTTCACTGGACCGCAAGCAACTTGGATTGACGCCTTTCCACTTCCTCCAGACTCTGGGACCGAGATTTCCCAATGAAATGCAAAATTTACTTTCATCTGAAAACAGGACTTTGGACCACTGAGAAACATTGTTGGTCCACTGTGTTATATCAAGACCAAAGACAACGAAGCCGTCCAACCAGGACATTTTCTAGCACTTCATGCTTCCCTCTGCTGACAAGCTTTATGGAGATTCTCATTTCACTTTCCAGCAGGACTTGGCACCTGCCCACTCTGCCAAAAGTACCAATACCTGGTTTAATAACCACAGTATCACTGCTCTTGATTGGCCAGCAAACTCACCCGACCTAAACCCCATAGAGAATCTATGGGGTATTGTCAAGAGGAAGATGAGACACCGGACCCAACAATGCAGACGAGCTGAAGGCTGCTATCAAAGCAACCTGGGCTTCCATAATACCTCAGCAGTGCCACAGGCTGATCACCTCCATGCCACGCCGCATTGATGCAGCAATTCATGCAAAAGTAGCCCCGACCAAGCATTGAGTGCACATATTGTAAATTTCATTAGGCCAACATTTCGGTATTAAAAGTCATTTTTAAATTGGCTTATATAATATTCTAATTTTCTGAGACACTAAATTGTGAGTTTTCAGTAACTGTTAGACATAATCATCTACATTAAAAGAAAAAAATGCTGGAAATAGATCACTTCGTGTGTAATGAATCTATATAATATAGGAGTTTCACTTTTTAAATTAAATTACTGAAATTAATTAACTTTTTGATGATACTCTAATTTATTGAGAAGGACTAGTATGTACGGTGTCATAACCTCATTGGTTACTTTGTAACAAGACCAAGCGTGCCTTATGTTACCTTGCAATTGTATATATGGTTGTATTTGTACTAGGGATGTCACGATACCAGAATTTGGACTTCAATACCGATACTTTGTGTAGTATTAGGGTATGTTCACACGCTGAGCCAAAAAAGTCTGAAATTACGGAGCTGTTTTCAAGGGAAAAAAGCCCCTGATTTTCAGACGTTTTTTGAGCAACTCGCATTTTTCGCGGCGTTTTTCGCGCCGTTTTTGGAGCTGTTTTCATTGGAGTCTATAAGAAAACAGCTCCAAAAACGTCCAAAGAAGTGTCCTGCACTTCTTTTGACGAGGCTGTATTTTTACGCGTCGTCGTTTCACAGCTGTCAAACGACGACGCGTAAATGACAGGTCGTCTGCACAGTACGTCGACAAACCCATTCAAATGAATGGGCAGATGTTTGCCGACGTATTGTAGCCCTATTTTCAGACGTACAACGAGACATAATACGCCTCGTTTACGTCTGAAAATAGGTCGTGTGAACCCAGCCTTACGATACTCGATACCAAATCAATACTTTACCAACAATAAAAAAAACAAAGTTCTTCCATTCTCTGATGTGAGGCGCGAGGTGTAATGAATTTTGAATGTGCCTCACATTAATAGTAATGACCTAACAGGAAATATGTTAAGACTGCCCTGGGGTCCTTCAATGGACCGTGGGCTGTCTGTCCATATATGGTATGTCACTCAATCGCGTCACAGGGATTCCTGTGACACGATCCAAGGGGCACCCCCCCCCCTTCTCATTTACCACTGAATGCTGCATTCAGCTTTGATCACAGCATTCAGGGGAATAACAGCGGAGATGAGAGGTTTCTCTGATGATCGCCGTTAGAGCGGGGCTATGGCTGTGTAATACAGCCACTGCCCTGCTCCTGACAATAAGTGTGCACACTGTCAGCACGAGGAGATGCGTCCGGCGCTGCACTAATGAGCGGCGGTGTTTTGCAGCGCGCCCGTCATGTTCTGTCTTCAGCGTCGGCAATCATTAGTGCAGCGCTGGCCGCATCGCATAATGCCGACGGCGCGCACACTTGTCGGGACTCAGGAGCGAGGCAATGGCTGTATTACACAGCCACAGCCCCGCTCTCATACATTCATGTGTTACTATACTAAGCTGTGCGGCCGTACAGCTTAGTATCGAAATACATGAAATAACGGTATCGACCCGATTGGGGGTGCACGGTATCAAAACAGTATCGAAGATACGATGCATCGTGCATCCCTAATTTGTACTATCAAAAAAAAAAAACGAAATAAAAAAAATGTGTTTTAAAAAAGAAAACCAGTCACAACAACTCTTTCCAAATGGATCACATGCAACACGTAAATGAGGCATTTATCTCCTGTACAAATGACTAAAGCTCTTGTATTTGCCCTTCATTTACTACTAATCTGTGTAGTCTACAGCTTGGAAAGTGTCTGTTACTCAGAAGGGAGGTGCAAGCTTGTATTTCACAGACTGGAACAGGAAGAGTCAGAAATCATTTTCCCACATCTTAAATGTAAAGGTCCTTTTACAGGGGCCAATTATCGGGCAAACGAGCGTTCACAGAACGCTTGTTCCCGATAATTGCTCTGTGTAAATAGGGCAGCGATCAGTAGACGAACGAGCAACCGCTCTATCAGCTGATCGTTTAAAAACCCCTTAGTGACCACCAATACGCCTTTTCACGTTCGTCACTAAGGGGCCTTAGGCTAGGCTGATGCCTTTTCACGTTGGCCTAGTCTAAGTCCTGCACGGGTCTCCCGTGCAGGCTGGTGCCGGGGCTCAGCTGTCTGATGACAGCTGAGCGCCTGCTCCAACGCCCGCGATCGAAGTTTACTTAGATTGCGGCCGTTTAACCCGTTAAATGCCGCCGTCAATAGCGACCGCAGCATTTAACTTGTTTACAGAGGGAGTGGCTCCCTCTGTCACCCATCGGCGGCCCGCAAATGCAATCGCGGGTCTCCAATGGGTTGTCATGGCAGCCGGGGGCTTGATGAAAGCCCCCAGGTCTGCCCTGGACATATGCCTGTTAGGACGCGCCGGAGGCACGTCCTAACAGATTGCCTGTCAGATTTACACTGACAGGCAATAATGCTCTGGTATACGAAGTATACCAAAGCATTATAGCAGCGATCTGAAGATCGTACAGTAAAGTCCCCTAGTGGGACTAATGAAATAAATAATAAATGTGAAATAAAGATTATTAATAAAAATTACAGTAAAAAAAATAAAACCATTTTTTTCCATAAAAAGTGGTTTTATTTAGTAAAAGTATAAAAAATAAATAAAAAACTACACATATATGGTATCGCCGCGACCGTAATGACTCCATTAATAAAGTTAATATGTCATTTAAACCGCAAGGTGAACGTAAAAAAAAAACGCAAAAAACAATGGCGAAATTGCAATTTTTTTTCATTGCCCCCCAAAAAAGTCATAATAAAAATGAATAAATAAGTCCCATGCACCCCAAAACAGTACCAATCAAAACTACGTCTCGCCCCGCAGAAAACAAGCCCAAAAAATCACGACATTGACGGAAAAATGAAAAAGTTACGGCTCTTGGAAAGCGACGATGCAAAAACAAATAATTTTAGTTCAAAAGTGTTTTTATTGTGCAAAAGTCGTAAAACATAAAAAACCTCTACATATGTGGTATCGCCGTAACCGTACCGACCCATAGAATAAAGGTAACATGTTATTTACGCCGCACAGTGAACGGCGTCAATTTAAAAACGCATAGAACAACGGTGGAACTTCAGGTTTTTTTTTTTATAATCCCCCCAAAAAAAGTTAATAAAAGTTAATAAAAAAAATTATATGTACCCTAAAATGGTGCTATTAAAAAGTACAACTAATCCCGCAAAAAACAAGTCCTCATACAGCTATGTAGACAAAAAATAAAAAAAAGTTATAGCTCTTTGAATGCCGACTATAGAAAAACGAATAAAATAGCTTGGTCATTAGGGCCTAAAATGGGCTGGTCACTAAGGGGTTAAGTTTTAAATAATCAAAATATTATCGTTGTCGGCAGCAGATCTCCCTGTGTGAACAGGGAGACGTGCTGCCGACATGATAGTAATGGATGGGGACGAGCGATCGCAGTAACCAGCGCTTGTCCTCATACAGCTCCTTGTGAAAGGAGCGCCGATCAACAAGCTGTCTCGTTGATCGGCACTCGTTGCACCGGCCAAAATTGGCAGATGTAAAAGTACCTTAACTTTGATATCTTATTAACCCCTTAAAGACGCAAACAATTTTGCTACACATGAAATACCATATAGCAGATCATATGACTATTCAATGATGTCAATATAATGACATACCGTATTTTTCGGACTAGAAGACACAGTTTTTAGCAAGAATAAATCTTGATAAAAGGTCCCTGCGTCTTATAGTCCGCAGTGAATTGACCCGCCATCGCCCGGCGCCATGACCGCTTCATTACTTAACCCCTTCCCGACCCATGACATGCCGGCACATCATGGAGCTGGAGAGGGATGATGTATGGAGCATGCTCACTCACTGAGCCCGCTGCATACACTGCAGGTGTCAGCGTCTGACACGCTGCTCTAACGGCCAGGAACAGCAATTTCGCTGTTCCTGGCAGTTTAAAGGGGTTGTGCCATAAAACATATGTATCCCCTATCCACAGGATGGGGGATACATGTGTGATCGATAAGGAGAACGGGGACCGAAAGTTACCAAGAGCGCTGCATGAGAAGATGTGACTTCCGCGTTCTGCATGCGCGAGCGGCTCTCCATTGATCTCTATTGAGCTGCGGAACAGATAAGATGGACACAGAACCCGGAAGTTCAGGCTTCTCATGTAGCGCTTTGGGTGACTTTCAGTCCCCTGTTTTCCTGTAGCCCCTATCCTGTGGATAGGGGATAAATGTGTTTTATGGCAAACCCCTTTAACTAGTTAAATGCCGTTGTCAATAGCGACCGCAGCATTTATAGGGGTTTTTCTATGAAGGACATTTATGATATATCCACAGGATATGTCATAATTGTCAGATAGATGCAGGTCCCACCTCTGGGACCCGCACCTATCTCTAGATTGGGGCCCCCTAAACCCCGTTCTAGTTTTCTGTGCTCTCCCGGACACTTGATTACATGTGAAGTTACTGAAACAGCGTAACTTGCAGAGCTATGCTGTTTCCGTAACTCCCATAGAACTGAACAGTAGTTACGGAAACAGCGTAGCTCACATGCTACGCTGCTTCCGTAACTGTCATTCACTACTATGGGAGTTAGGGAAACAGCATAGTTACGCTGTTTCAGTAACTCCACATGTAGCCAAGTGGCCACTGGTTCAAGTCCCCTAGGGGAACTAATAAAATTTGTAAAAATAAAAAAAATATATTAAAAGTTAAAAAAATAAAAATAAACTTCCCCCATGTAAAAAATAATTTGATATGGCTGTGTCCGTAAAAGTCCGATCTATTACAATATACAATAATTTAACTTGAACGGTGAGTTTAAAAATGTAAAACATCAAAATAGTTTTTTGGTCACCTTAGTGCTTAAAATATGAAATTAAAAAAAAAAGTGATCATAAAAAAGAAAAAAAAAAAAAAAAAAAAATCGGATGTACCAAAAAATGGTGCCAATAAAACTACAGCTCGTAGTAAGCCCTCACACCACTCAATCGATGAAAAAAAATATAAAAAAATGAATGTGGTGAAACAGAATAAATTATATTTTAAGAAATATTTTTTTTCCTATTCTCTGTTGTCTAAAACCTAGGTGCGTCTTATAGTCCGAAAAATACGGTATACGGTTTGTGTTCCCTCTTTGCCTTTTAATATTAAAAAGGCTTTTCTTTCTAGTCCGTGCTGGTATTAAATCTGTTTTTGCAAAGAACAAGATGCATACATAGTGAACACAGACAGCAAATACAGCTATGTGAACTAACTATATATATATGCCCCACCAGCAATAACTACATATCAAATGTCACAACTTCCTTTCTGTTAATAGGAGCCCAATTGCAAAATATACTGTTACATAAACACATTACTTGGCAACAAATGTGTTTCTGCTCCGTTCGCCATACATTTGTACAGTGCATATTGTTTCAGTGTGATGTGGCCTGACAGGCTTCACATCTTAGTAGAATCACAATAAGCCACCAAACAGAAGCTGCTCCATGAACAGGTATGGAAAGTCAATATAATTTTTACTGAATTACAAGATCATTCTATTTAAACCAGTTAGGCGAAGTTCAGGAGCGCACACAAGCAATTGTCAATTGCTTTATTAATACAAATAACGTTTCATGTTCGATTGTCCATTTAAAAAAAAGTTGTTTCACAAACATGACCCCTTTTTAAAGAGACTGTCACCAGATTATAAATGCCCTATCTCCTACATAATCTGATCAGCGCTGTAATGTAGATAACAGCAGTGGTTTTTATTTAGAAAAACTATCATTTTTGAGCAAGTTATGAGCAATTTTAGATTTATGCTAATTAGTTTCTTAATGCCCAACTGGGCGTGTTTTTACTTTTGACCAAGTGGGTGTTGTAAAGAAGTGTATGAGGCTGACCAATCAGTGACCAATCAGCGTCATACACTTCTCATTGTTCCAGCCCAGCTTCTTTCACTGCACAATCTCACTGTGCTATGGATCATGCTGGGCTGGAACAATGAGAAGTGTATGACGCTGATTGGTCGCTGATTGGTCAGCCTCATACACTTCTTTACTACACCCACTTGGTCAAAAGTAAAAACACACCCAGTTGGGCATTAAGAAACTAAATCTAAAATTGCTCATAACTTGCTCAAAAATGATCGTTTTTCAAAATAAAAACCACTGCTGTTATCTACATTACAGCGCCGATCAGATTATGTAGGAGATAGGGCACTTATAATCTGGTGACAGAGTCTCTTTAAATAGAAGCCTGCCCCCAAGTGTCTGGATATACATTTCCCCAAGCAGCAGCAAACCAAGTAATGCATGGATGGGCCAAGTCTGCCACAGCAGGTTCATAGAGGGGGACCACCCCCAATAACGTCCATATGCCCTAATAGAGCATAAGGGAAAGGATTATCTTTATAAAACAGCTCCCCAGAGAGGACCTGTCGTCTCACTGTCCTGACACATCCCATTCACAAGGGGGATGGTAACACCCAATTATCAATTTACTTATACATTTCCAGGAGGAATGACGGAGGAAAGGTACAACGCAGAGTTCCAAGAAAAGATGCTCCACAATTGTGATTTTATGGGTAATGTAAGGAATTACTAAAACACATATCAGGAGAGTGCGGAAGGGTCTTCTTTAACCACTTCCCGATGTTCGTCATACATACAGCGGATGTTGGGAGGAAAAGTATGAACGGGCTCGCAGGCTAAGTCCGCACCATAACTTGCGTGTTGGCTTTATGTTATAGCCCACACTTCACTACACCGAGCGTGATCCAGTGCATTTAACCCCTTAGATGCCACGGTCAATAGCGAGAAAGAGGAGGGCAGCCCCCTCCGATGCGCTTGAGGCGTGCCGATGTTTGTCATAGGAGCCTGGGGCCTAATGAAGGCCCCCAGGTCTGCCATCTTCGTACTCCTATTAAGACCTGCCAGGGCCTGTAATAGGAGCCTGTACAAATCATGATATACTGCAGTATATTAGTGTATAGTCAAGTCCCCTAGGGAGAAATAATAATAATAAAAAAAAAGTAAGTACAGTTTTTTTTAAAATTTACATAAATAAAAATAGTTTTTTAAAAAAGTTCAAAAAAAACCCTTTTCCCACAAAAGCTTTGTTAAAAAAAAAAAAGTTAATGAACTTGGATGCTGCATGTCCGACACACAGGACTAGCGCTCACCAAAGTAGGGATGCCACGATACCAGAAATTGGACTTCGATACCGATACTTCGTGTAGTATTACGATACTCGATACCAAAACGATATTTTGCCAACAATAATAAAAAAATAAAGTTCTTCCAGTTTCTGATGTGAGGCACGAGGTGTGATGAATTTTGAACCTCCATGTGCCTCACATTAATAGTAATTATCCCCATCGTGTTCCTCAGGTATAATGGACAACATTGGGTTAATGTGTGAGATACAGGATGGGGTTAATTGCTATTAATGTGAGGCACATGGAGGTTCAAAATTCATAATTCCTCACATTAATAAGTGAAAGAAAGCAGTTTTTTATTTTAGAACAGCATAAACTTGAATGACGCCATAAATGTGTTGTTATGGTCGCGGCAATACCGAATATGTGTGTATTTTATGTATCAAGACTTATTTAAATTTTTATTGTAAAAAATGTGTAATTTTTTTTTTTTTTTACTTTTACATTTTTTAACTTTAATGTACTGGCATACATCTATATGCCAGTACATTAGCCCGTGTATGGATAGTACACAGGCAGTTGTTAGGACATACCCAAGTATGCCCTAACAACAGGAAATATGGTCAGACAGCACTGGGGTCCTTCAATGGACCCTGGGCTGTCTGCCCATATATCATATGTCCCTCGATCGCATCACCGGGATTCCCTGTGACACAATCCAAAGGGCATCCCCCCTTCTCATATACCCCTTGAATGCTGCAATCGGCTTTGATCGCAGCATTCAAGGGAATAGCAGCGGAGGTGAGACGTTTCTCTGATCTCTGCCGTTACAGTGGGACTGTGGCTGTGTAATACAGCCATTGCCCGCTCCTGACAATAAGTGTGTGCGCGCGGTCATCATGAGGTGATGCAGCGTACGAATGAGCGGCAGCACAGGCATTGAAGACAGAGAACATGGGGGTGTTTTGCAGTGCGCCCGCCATGTTCTGTCTTCAGTGCCGACAATCATTAGTGCAGTGCCAGCCAAATCACCTCATGCTGACCGCGCGCACGCACTTGTAAGGACTCAGGAGCCCCGCTCTAACTACATTCATGTATTACTATACTTCGTTGCACGGCCGCACAGTTTAGTATCGAAATACATGAAATAACGGTATTAAACCGTTTGAGTGTGCACAGTATCGAAGTTTCGATGCATGGTGCAACCCTACACCAAAGCAGTCAGTCCCGCCGACCTGACGGACGTGGCTGTGACTGCAAGATACATAGAAGCTGTTCTCAAAAAGTTAAGATTTTACTTAAATAAAACCCAATTAAAAAAAACTTATTTAAAATAGAATAAAGCATTGATTTATAAAAACAAATGCCTTCAAAAGGTTTGCATAGCCTTTAACCCCATAACGACCGCCCACCGTCTTTTGACGTCGGCTGGTGCAGGTACTCAGTCTACAGCGACGCCTTTTGACGTCGCTGTAGTAGAGTGGGTTTAACGGCACCCTGGTCAAGACTGCACTAAAAATCGGCTGTATGTAACAGGTCCGGTTCTTAGTGCAGCCATCAGGACCTGCCGATTTCGTCGTAACAGCACGTGACCGCTGTGACAGCCAATCACAGCGGTCACATGCTGTTACTGCGTACAGAGCCGCCGGGAGTGTCTAAATAACAGCTCCTGCTCTAAGAACGAGCTGTTGCTAGCAGCTCTGTTCTTAGAGCAGTGATCAGGAGCCAATAGTATTGGTTCCTGATCTTTTGTGATCACTATGAGATCCAATCATAGTGATCACTACAGTAAAATAAAAGTAAACACATGTATCTGTTTCTCCTCACTGTTCTAGCTGTGGAGAGAAACAGATACAAGTGTCAGTGTCCCCTCACAAAATCACTTGTCCCTTACACAGTTTATTAAAAAAAAACAACATTTTTTTCAGTATTTTATAGTATATACATATATATATATATAAATATAAATATATTTACTGTATATACTAAGAATCGTACTATAAACTACTTTCTTTTTAGGGTCCGCTGTTAGACGGCGTGTACGCTGTTAGGCCTCATGCACACGACCGTAGCCGTGTGCACGGCCGTGATTTTCGGGTCGGCCGGCTGCGGACTGTAAGCCGCAGGCCGCCCGCAAATTGCGGGACATGCACATGGCCGCCACCATTGTTTTCAATGAGCCCGGACCGCAGAACAGGGCCGTAATAAGACATGCCCGTTCTTTCTGCGGTCCGGGCTCCCGGGCTGTGCAAGGACCGCAAAAACTACGGTCGTGTGCATGGCCCCATAGAAAAGAATGGGGCCGCAATTCTCCCGTGGATTTTCGGGGGAATTGCGGCCGCAAAAACACGTTCGTGTGCATGGGGCCTTAGACGGCGTAGGGTGCTGTTCTGGGCTTGGGTTTACGGTTTGTGTTAGGCGTAGGGTTTAGGTTTGAAAAAAACGGCTTTTGCGAGCCGTGCTGTCATTATAAAGTATAGCAGCACGGCCCGTAAAATAGAAAAATAGAACATGTTCTATTTTTTTAACGCCACGGGCACCTTCCCGTGAGAAAAAGGGAAGGTACCCGTGGGTAACAGAAGTCTATGAACCCGTTATTGCGGGTCGTAATTACGACCCGCAATAACGGGTGTTTTTACGGTCGTGTGCATGAGGCCTTAGTTGATAAAAAAAAAATTTAAACCGCTAGTTCCATTTATTATTTGCGGTTTAGACTGTATATTCATTATGGCTGCCAGAAGATACAGCGTTGAGGAAGCCTATCAGATGCTATGCTCAGATACGGATTCTGCATCTGAAGTTGAGCTTTTAGGGTATGTGCACACGTAGTGACCAAAAACGTCTGAAAATACGGAGCTATTTTCAAGGGAAAACAGACCCTGATTTTCAGACGTTTGAGCAACTCACGGTTTTCGCTGCGTTTTCTACATCCGTTTTTGGAGCTGTTTTCATTGGAGTCTATGAGAAAACGGCTCCAAAAACGTCCAAAGAAGTGTCCTGCACTTCTTTTGACGAGGCTGTATTTTTACGCGTCGTCGTTTGACAGCTGTCAAACTACGACGTGTAAATGACAGGTTGTCTGCACAGTACGTCGGCAAACCCATTCAAATGAATGGGCAGATGTTTGCCGACATATTGTAGCCCTATTTTCAGACGTAAGACGAGGCATAATACGCCTCGTTTACGTCTGAAAATAGGTTGTGTGAACCCAGCCTTACTTGAAAGCGACAGCGAAAGTGTCGCTTCAAGGGATTCTATGGATATGAGACCCAGCACCAGTGATATGGGAGACGGCGCAGTTGCCACAACGTCCGTTCAAAGTGCAGCCCCTGAAATTGCACAACCTCACCAAACCGATTTAGTGTGGGAACCAACGAGTTTATTTTCTCCCACCATAAATGACTTTATTGCTACTCCTGGCATAAGTCCCAATGTCAGTAATTTTTCACCACTAAATTATTTTAATATTTTTATTACGGACCAAGTTTTGGAACATTTTGTGCAGGAAACAAATTTGTATGCCAGGCAGTACATTGCCAATAAGCCTTCGTCACCTAATGCCAGGTTGTGGAATCCCACAAATTTCAAAGGGCGTCTCTCATTCCGTCAATTCATACCCTCAAAAAGTGCAAAATACGGGGTAAAGATCTACAAATTATGTGAAAGCACTACTGGCTACACATGTGCATTTAAGATCTACGAGGGTAAAGACAGTGAATTTAATCCACCAGGGTGCCCTCCAAATATTGGTACCACTGGTAAGATTGTGTGGGGTTTAATTGGCCCTTTCCTACACAAGGGGTATCATGTATACACGGACAGTTTTTATACCAGTGTGCCATTGTTTAGCGCCCTTCATTGTGCCAACACCGGAGCCTGTGGCACAATACGCAGGAATCGCAAAGGTTTCCCACGTCAACTTGTGGATAAAAAACTACGAAAGGGGGAGTCATGCACTTTTCAAATTGAGAAGATGCTGGCTTTAAAATTTCGTGACCGCAAGGACATCTACATGATCAGCACTGTCCATTCAAGTGCAACAGCAACTATTAGAGAACGTGGGGCCTCTGCAGATAGACAAAAAGCCTGTGTGTGTCATCGGCTATAAAATTCAGGTTGCGATGCAGAACGCATTTGTCCTGTACAAAAAAATCAGCGGGCAGGGCGACATTCTTTGAATTTCAGGAGAAAGTGATTGAAGATCTCCTATTTCAATCTGCAGACCAGAGAGTAGTCCATGAGTCAGAGGATGTACACCGACTTGTTGAAAAACATTTTTTACACCCCATCCCTTCAACATCTAACCAAAAATACCCCAAAAACAGTGTCGGGTCTGCAGCAAACGAGGACAGCGAAGTGAGTCACGATATTATTGTTCCGCTTGTCCTTCCAACCCCGGTCTATGCATAAGTCCCTGTTTGTCCTTATCAATACACTATGGGCTTTATTACAGTTTTGTTCGGGTTTTTGGTGGACCTCTTACACCCGACAATACTTCTAGAAATAGCGACATTAATTTGGGGAGTAGTGGTCCTTTACTGTATCTATACATACGGTGTGGGACACTGCCCCTTTATTTATTCTACAGGTGATTGGTTGTTTTGTGCACATGGCGGTTCCTACCTTGCCGGGCAGGGGCTTGTCATGGTGTACCGCGTCACTTGGCACATTCGTCCCTTATATAGGGATTGATGGAGCTAAAGAGACGTTGTATGACCAGTCACTTTGAATAATAAAGTCATTACAGCCCTACAAATTTTCTTTCATCCTGTGAACATGCTCTAGTTTTCCACATAGCTGGATACATTCTTCCTCCTTTTTTTTGGATATATTGCCTTTTTCCGCCAACAGTTTAATACATTTTCCCACTCTAACTTACTATATATCAGAGCGGGTTGATATACATAATGTCTATGGACTGACATGATTTCAGGACAGCTGCTTTCTTAGCACGACATAGTCATAGGGTGTAGAAACTGTTAGGGACATCTATTTCTCAATCTAGAAAAGTAGAATCCTCCCATTTTCAAAGGAAAATGTGTGTCCTGAAAGCCTCCGGGTGCTCCCTTCCTTTTGGGTCCTGCCGTGTGTCCAGGAAACACATTAGGGCCACAATGGGGATATTTTTGAACACAGGAGAAACAGGGTGATACATTTTCTGGTGCATTTCCTTATTCTCATGTCCTCTGTACAAGAAATCTGACCTTAAAATGACACATTTGTGAAAAAAAGTGAAGTTACATTTTCTTTCCACCTGCTTTGCATTAATTCCTGCGAAAACTGTGGGGTCAAAATACTTACTACACACCTAGATGAAAAATGGGGTCATTTATGGGGAGTTTCTATCTTTTTGGCAGCTCAGTGCCTCTATAAATGTGTAATGGGACCTGAAACATTTTCAAGCAAAATGTGTGTCCTGAAAGTCTTCGGGTGCTACCTCCCTTTCGGGCCCTGCCGTGTGTCCAGGCAACGCATTAGGGTCACTATGGGGGCAATTTTGAAAACAGGAGAAACAGGGTGATAGATTTTGGGGTGTGTTTCTTCATTCTGATGGTCGCTTTACAAAGAAATCAGTCTTCAAAGTGATACTTTTATATAAAAAGTGTTTTGTTTTTTTATTTCACCTGCTATGCATTCAATTTAGCAAAAAACTGTGGGGTCAAAATACTCACTACACCCCTAGATAAATACCTTAAGGTGTCTAGTTTTCTAAATGGGGTCGTTTATGGGGAGTTTCTATCGTTCTGGCAGTTCAAAACCTCTCCAAATGTACAGTGGGGCCTAAAACATTTTCAAGCAAAAATGAGACCTGAATGCCTCCGGTTGCTCCCTTCCTTTCGGGCCCTGCCGTGTGTCCAGGCAACGCATTAGGGTCACAATGTGGGCATTTTTGAAAACAGGAGAAAGAGGGTGATAGATTTTGGTGTGCATTTCGTCATTCTCATGGTCGCTTTACAAAGAAATCGGTCTTCAAAGTGATACTTTTATGAAAAAAGTGAAATTATATTTTTTTACGCCTGCTTTGCATGAATTCTTACAAAAAAACTGTGGGGTCAAAATACTTACAAAACCCCTTAATAAATACCTTAAGGGGTGTAGTTTTCAAAATGGTGTCACTTGTGGGGGTTTCCACCATTCTGACACCTATGAGCCTCTGAAAACCTGGCTTGGTGCAGGAAAACAAAATGTACTTCAAAAGTTCTAAAATCATTACTAAACTTGTAAGTCTTCTAAATTGCTCAAAAAAAAAATTTTTTTTTTCAAAAGTGCTGCCAAAATAGAGTAAAGCGATGGAAATATATATTTAATAAAAAAAATTGTACTGTATGTATGTACATGTGGCATATTGCAGTTAAAAATAGGGAAAAATGATAATTTTTACAACATTTCTTCAATTTTTCTATTTTTTCATTAATTTCCGCAAATCTTATCAGTCTACTTTTACCACTAAAATAAAGTACAACATGTGACGAAAAAACAATGTCAGAATTACTTGGATATTCAAAACTTTCGCAGAGTCATTCTCTGATAAAGTCAGACATACCAGATTTAACAAATCTGGCTTGGTCATTAACGTCTTTTCAGGCCCGGTCATTAAGGGGTTAAAGAGATGACTGACTGTGTATAGGTAGCCTAATAGACCAGAGAACCCCTGTAATGACAGACACGTCTGTACTTGTATATAAAATGCAAAATAATATACAATTTCAATTTATGAATCTTCAGGAATCTCCAATCATATTAAATGAGGAAGAAGATGTAGTAATACAGCCATTGATGTAGTAATGCATAGTAGAGGTGTGGATATGTTGTGAAATGGGAGATCAATAGAATGTGTCAGCCAAGGCAACGAGTAACCATCATCATTACAGGAAACAAAGTCCCTCTCCACGCCTCAACCGTTCCAGAACACACCTTTTTTTTTTTCCCCATTCTTATCAACCACACCTATGACTATAGGTTAAACCTGAAGAGGCACTATGTACACGCAGCAGTATATACAGTTGGTGTTAGAAGGAAGTGTGATAAATAAAGTGGTTCGGTGGAGAGGGTATGGGCACATTTGTGAGAAGATAGAAATAGTGGTGTCCTAGGCACACGTAACTTCCACTGATCTCAGTGGTGAGCCACAGCATAAGGCCCCATGCACACGTCCGTGCCCGCAATCACGGCCCGCGATTGCGGGCACGGCCGGCCGCCGACTGACAGCCGCATTTTCGGGCCGTGCTCCCATACAAAGTATGGGAGCACGGCCCGCAAAATGCAAAAGAACGGACATGTTCCATAATTCCCTGAACATTTCCACGGCACGGACACCCTTGCGTAGTGCTACGGAAAGGTGTCCGCGTTCAATGAAAGTGAATGGGTCCGTTTTTTATGGTCGTGTGCATGGGGCCTAACTCGGATGTATCGAATGCTCAAAGTGTTCAGACTCCTTCGCTTTAGGGATCAATCTGAGGTCGAACCCTCAGACCTCCACTAACACCATATAGTGATAGGTCTTTATGACAAGTCAGACGCTAGATAAAAGAAACACTTTTCACATGGTACCCATTTTTACTACTCGAAGAGCCATGTAATGCCAGATGTTGCAGTGCGCTTTAGTTTTTTCCTGCCATTTTTTAAAGGGGTTTTCCAGTCCCTAAAAACTGATGGCCTATCCTCAGGACAGGCCATCAATAGCTGATCGGTCGGGGTCCGACTCTCGGGAACCCCTGACGATCAGCTGTTTTGAAGGGGGTGCAGTGCTTGTACGAGCGCTGCTTCCCCTTCATTTCTACTATTTCACTGTGAATCGTCGACACTGATGTAGTGGCGACTCACAGTATTGCAGCCTTCTCACATCCCATTCACTTCAATGGGAGAAGGCTGCAATACTGTGATCAAAACAGCGGATCAGCGGGGTCCGGGAGTTGGACCCGGACCTTTCAGCTATTGATGGCCTGGCCGGAGGATGGGCCATCAGTTTTTAGGGACTGGAGATTCCCTTTAAGTAAAATTTTTCTTCCATTACCCACAATTACATAAATAGCATAAAAACAGCATGGAAATATGGCTAGTGACTTTTTCTGCAATAACTATGGGGGATTGCGTCTGCTTATGTTTAGGATATAAAATTAAGAAAAGGAGGGGAAAAAAATAAAATACGTGTATGTTTGATATTCTTTCAGATCCTTTTACCAATTTTTTTATTTATTTTTTTAATGATGGATTTCAATTTATTCCCCGAAAACACGTTATGCACCTAGATATACCGGCCCATTGACTCTTACGATATAATAGAGGTTACTGTTAGGCTCTGTTCACATCTGCATTGTGGAAGCCACGACGCAGCGCCGGATTCATCAAAACCACATTCAATTCCACGGGGGTCCGTTTGGTTTCATCGAGGTGTCCGACGAACCCTGCACTTTATTTCCCATCAAGTTGATGGAATATGCATCAAAGCCTCCAACGCAGATGTGAACAGAGCCTTACATATATCTTTTATAGCCTTAAAAGGGGTTTTCCCACGTGGGACATTTATGACCTATCCACAGAGGTGGGACCCGCATCTATACGACATCCTGTGGATATCATAAGTGTCCCTCGTGGGAAAACCCCTTTCACTATCGTGGCAGACTATTCTATCCAGTACAAAGAAGGATTCAGATGTAAACCCGTCAAATGTCTACTAAAAGGACAATCTTCTAACATAAGTTTTGCCCCATCGAAACCAACAGGAATGTTACATTATATACTAATAAATACATCAGACTTGTGCCCAAACGTGGTGTGTACAGAGCCTTATTATTCCAATACACCTTTTGTTTTACTTTTTGGGGGAATAGTCAGTCGCATTCTATGCGACATACAGTATGATTCTTAACCTCCAAGGCACCAGTGATAGTCATGGGAACGTTTCATAGCTCATGCTGTATTTTGTCAGAGTGGTGAGGGTGACAATATTGATACCCGAGCCCCTCAGCTGCCCTACAATATGCCAGGAGTGAATTCATTGCCAGGTGTGGCACCCATCCCTGCAGTGACAGATGTACCAGGACTACATTATACCACATGCACTTGTCTCTACGGTGGGTACACTCACCCCTCATACAGCGAGCAGGGACTAGGAGACCCCGTGTATCGGCTGCCTCACATCTGCCCCGCTCTATGCTCCCGCCTGCAATCACCGGCTCAGCTTCTCGTCACGTTCCGCCCTCAGCTTCCTGTTCCTGCTGCACACAGCGTGCACCGCCCCGCACCGACCACAACAACACAGGGACAGCACGCCTTCCCCTTCCTGCCCACTTCTCCAATTACAACGCTGCCATGACTCGCTGAATCAGGAGGCACGGTCAACGTTTCTTTCTGACCGTGGTCAGGTCCGCTGCGCTGAGTGAACGCCACAGTCTACCTCATCAGCCTGCAGTAGACATTGTTGTACACTTCATACTATACATTGTTGCCTGTCCGTGTCTGCACATAGCACACGGGGCACATTCATCCATTCAAACACTGGAAGGGTATGTGCACACACACTAATTACGTCCGTAATTGACGGACGTATTTCGGCCGCAAGTACCGGACCGAACACAGTGCAGGGAGCCGGGCTCCTAGCATCATACTTATGTACAACGCTAGGAGTCCCTGCCTCTCTGCAGGACAGCTGTCCCATACTGAAAACATGATTACAGTACGAGACAGCTGTCCTGCAGCGAGGCAGGGACTCCTAGTATCGTACATAAGTACCGTGTTTCCCCGAAAGTAAGACAGTGTCTTACTTTCTTTTTATCCCCAAAAGCCCGACTATGTCTTACTTTCGGGGTATGTCTTATATTGTAAAAAAATTGTCTAATTTTTTTTTTTTTTTTTTTCACAAACTTTATTTAACTGTTTTACATTTTTTTTTTTAGTCCCACCAGGGGACTTCACTATGCGATGTGCCGATCGCATATATAATGCTTTGGTATACTTAGTATACCGAAGCATTATTGCCTGTCAGTGTAAAACTGACAGGCAACCTATTAGGTCATGCCTCCGGCATCGCCTAACAGGCAGATGCTGAAGGCAGACCTGGGGGTCTTTGTTAGACCCCCGGCTGTCATGGAAACCCGACGGCGACCCGCGATTTGTTTGCGGGGGCGCCGATCGGGTGACAGAGGGAGCTCCCCCCTCTGTCAAACACATTAAATGCCGCTGTCACTATTGACAGCGGCATTTAATGGGTTAAACTGCCGGAATCGGCGCGCGCTTCGATTCCGGCAGTTGCAGCAGGAGCCAGGCTGTGTATAACAGCCGTGCTCCTGCCGCTGATGGAGACGTATGGAGAGGGGGGCGGCGCGGAAGTGGGCAGGAGGCGGCAATACCCCCGTGTTTCCCCGAAAGTAAGACATATGTCTTACTTTCGGGGTACGGCTTATATTAGCCGACCCCCCTGAAACCCCCGATACGTCTTACAATCGGGGGTGTCTTACTATCGGGGAAACACGGTATGATGCTAGGAGCCCGGCTCCCTGCACTGTGTTCGGTCCGGTACTTGCGGCCGAAATACGTCCGTCAATTACGGACGTAATTAGTGTGTGTGCACATACCCGAAAAGTGTCTAAACGCGCATTTGCACAAGGATTTCTTTGCAGCAAAATGTAAGGCCAGGGCTCCACGGCGGAAAATAATGCGTTATCACGTTTAATGCATTTCCATTGGTTTGCATGAAATGGTACATGTGCGTGCTTTTTGGTTTGACCTTCGGCAAAATGGCAAAAAAATCCAACAATGGTGAAGTTTAATGGGACATACTAAAAAGAATGAACAATATTAGTAATGGGTGAAAATATAAACGAAAACATGGACTGAACAGATTTTCTTTGTAGTTAGGCACCATGCACACGAACATATTTTTTCCCGTCCGTAAATACTGGTCCTTTGTTATTTACGGACCCGTTTTCTCTGCTATATTGCGCTGCACTAATCGGCAGCCCCTTCTCTCTATCAGTGCTGGATAGAGAAGGGGCAGCCCTTTCGGGCAGAATTTCCGCAGCGATTGAAAGTAAAAGAAGTTCAAACGTACCCCGGCCGTTGTCTTGGTGACACGTCCCTCTTTTAACATCCAGTCCGACCTCCCTGGATGATGCAGCAGTCCATGTGACCGCTGCAGCCTGTGATTGGTGATGGGCTGAAACGTCATCCCAGGCGGCCGGACTGGAGGAAGAAGCAGGGAGTTCTGGGTAAGTATTAACTTTTTTTTGTTACGGGTTTTGAACATCTATATTGCGAGCGCCGCACATGGTACTCACTGTCCAGCGGTAGTCACTGTCCAAGATGCTGAAAGAGTTACTGCCGATCAGTGCAGCCCCTTCTCTATCGAGCACTGATCGTTTAACTCTTTCAGCACCCTGGACAGTGACTATGTCCTGACGTCGCCTAGCAACGCTCCCGTAATTACAGGTGCACACACGTAGCCACCCGTAATTACGGGAGCCCCATAGACTTCTATGGGCCTGCCCGTGCCGTAATTATGGCCTGAAATAGGACATGCTCTATATTTTTCAATGGCCCGGGCACCTTCCCGTAAGCAAATGGGAAGGTACCCGTGGCCAGTAGAAGTCTATGGGCCCGTAATTACGGGCGTTTTTACATTCGTGGGCATGGGGCCTGAATGAGAAAATAAACACAAATTTCATAGAAACAGATGTGTAAAAATGTTTCCTGTGCTTGATAGACCTGGAATGAAGAGGATCTATGTGTAGTTTATAAGGGAATGAACACATATTCCATAGAAACAGATGTGTAATTATTTTCCTGTGCTTGATAGACCTGGAATGAAGAGGATATTTGTGTCGTTTATAAGGGAATGAACACATATTCCATAGAAACAGATGTGTAATTATTTTCCTAGCTGTTTTTCAAGCTGAAAAGTTTTTCGATATGGTTTTTCTATACTTTTTTTGGAGCTGTTTTTGGCCCTGTTCACAGAGTTTTTTTTGCAGGCATAAAATTCTGCCTGTATTTTTCAAGTGGTTTTGCACCACACGCGTTTTTTGCGGCGTTTTTTTTAGGCTTTTTTTCCTATTCCACAGAGAGAAGAAATAACCGCAAGCGTTTTTTGCAGAAAAACGCGGCAAAAAAAACGCGTTTATTTCCGTCTCCCATTGATTTCAATCGGGTTTTTGAGGCGGAAAACGCCCCAAGATAGGGCATGAAATCAATAGGAGGCAATTTCGGCTGTTTTTTGCCACTGTTTCCGCGGCAAAAACCACGGCAATAAACTCAGTGTGAACAGGGCCTTTCTATTGACACTATGAAAAACAGCTCCAAAAACGCCTCAGGAAGTGACATGCAACTTTTTTTTATGGGGCGTTTTTTAAAACGTTGGCGTAAAGAAACGCCCCGTCTGAACGAAAAGCCGTTTTTCCCATTGAATTCAATGGGCAGATGTTTATAGGCATTCAGCTACTATATTTTTAGGCTTAAACGCCCCTGAAATACGCCTGAAGACACAGCGTGTGAACATACCCTAAGGGTCGACAGAGTTTAAGTTCAGAATACAGAATACATTGCAGGTTGAAAAATAAGAGGTGGATTTAAAGAGGCTCTGTCACCAGATTTTGCAACCCCTATCTGCTATTGCAGCAGATCAGCGCTGCAATGTAGATTACAGTAACGTTTTTATTTTTAAAAAACGAGCATTTTTGGCCAAATTATGACCATTTTCGTATTTATGCAAATGAGGCTTCAAAATGAAATGAGGCTTGAAAATGCTTCCATGGAGGAAGTGAAACGTTGCTTTGTTGGGTAAATAAATTCACATTTTTTGCTATTTTGAGTGCTGCTTCTGGTCTCTATTTTTCTGTACATTCATGAGGAGTGCGTCCCTCCTTTATTGAAGCTAGCACCAGCCGATTTTGGTATTCACACTGTGCTGCTCCTACTATCTTTTTGAGCCTATATATATATATATATATATATATATATATAACAGTCTAGAATTTTTAGGCTAGGTTAATTTTACCAGTGAGAGATAGATTATATATATAAAAAAAAAAAGAAAATCACATTGTCAAAATTATATATATGTATTTGCATTGTGCACAGAGAAATAAGTATTTGATCCCTTTGGCAAACAAGACTTAATACTTGGTGGCAAAACCCTTGTTGGCAAGCACAGCAGTCAGACGTTTTTTGTAGTTGATGATGAGGTTTGCACACATGTTAGATGGAATTTTGGCCCACTCTTCTTTGCAGATCATCTGTAAATCATTAAGATTTCGAGGTTGTCGCTTGGCAACTCGGATCTTCAGCTCCCTCCATAAGTTTTCGATGGGATTAAGCTGGAGACTGGCTAGTACACTCCATGACCTTAATGTGCTTCTTTTTGAGCCACTCCTTTGTTGCCTTGGCTGTATGTGTAGCGCCCATGGCCGCGGGCCGTCAGGTTTACTCACCTCCCGACGCCCGCAGCAATGGATCTGTGAGCGCTGGCCTCCATCTCCTTCCTAGTAGATGCCAGCGCTCACTTCCGCTCCGTTCGGCTGGGTCATCACTATCAACTGCCACGATTTCCTGGTCTATAAGAAGGCCCCTGGCCTTCTAATCCTTGCCTGAGCGTTGTTAGTCTTTCCCAGTCTGTCTCGCAAACGGTCCCTTAGTGTCTCCCGTTCCAGCTGTTACCCGTGCCCTGTTACCGTTCCTGTATTCCGTATTGTTCCTGTGCCTACCAGCGTCAAGTGCCATCTTCCACGTCTAGAGTCATCGGCCACTTCAAGTGTCTTCTGCCACGCCAAGTGCCATCTGCCACGTCAAGTGCCATCTGCCACGTCAAGTATCTACCGCTACATCGGATACTGCCGCCACATCTGGCGCCACTTGCCGCACCTGCCTCCATCTGTGCTGAAGCCACAGCCACCGCCCGGACTATTTCAGGTACCCAAGCATTACTGTCTGCCATTTACTTCTGCATAGACTGTGACCTGGTCAGCTGCCTCCCCGCTACGGCGGAGCGGCCTAGTGGGTCCACATACCCTGTGTCCGTGACAGTATGTTTCGGGTCATTGTCGTGCTGGAAGACCCAGCCACGAGCCATTTTTAATGTCCTGGTGGAGGGAAGGAGGTTGTCACTCAGGATTTGACGGTACATGGCTCCATCCATTCTCCCATTGATGCGGTGAAGTAGTCCTGTGCCCTTAGCAGAGAAACACCCCCAAAACATAATGTTTCCACCTCCATGCTTGACAGTGGGGACGGTGTTCTTTGGGTCATAGGCAGCATTTCTCTTCCTCCAAACACGGCGAGTTGAGTTAATGCCTAAGAGCTCAATTTTAGTCTCATCTGACCACAACACCTTCTCCCAATCACTCTCAGAATCATCCAGATGTTCATTTGCAAACTTCAGACGGGCCTGTACATGTGCCTACTTGAGCAGGGGGACCTTGCGGGCACTGCAGGATTTTAATCCATTACGGCGTAATGTGTTACCAATGGTTTTCTTGGTGACTGTGGTCCCAGCTGCCTTGAGATCATTAACAAGTTCCCCCCGTGTAGTTTTCGGCGGAGCTCTCACCTTCCTCAGGATCAAGGATACCCCACAAGGTGAGATTTTGCATGGAGCCCCAGATCGATGTCGATTGACAGTCATTTTGTATGTCTTCCATTTTCTTACTATTGCACCAACAGTTGTCTCCTTCTCACCCAGCGTCTTACTTATGGTTTTGTAGCCATTCCAGCCTTGTGCAGGTCTATGATCTTGTCCCTGACATCCTTAGAAAGCTCTTTGGTCTTGCCCATGTTGTAGAGGTTAGAGTCAGACTGATTAATTGAGTCTGTGGACAGGAGTCTTTTATACAGGTGACCATTTAAGACAGCTGTCTTTAATGCAGGCACCAAGTTGATTTGGAGCGTGTAACTGGTCTGGAGGAGGCTGAACTCTTAATGGTTGGTAGGGGATCAAATACTTATTTCTCTGTGCACAATGCAAATAAATATATATAATTGTGACAATGTGATTTACAGGTTTTTTTTAAATATAATCTATCTCTCACTGGTAAAATTAACCTAGCCTAAAAATTCTAGACTGTTCATGTCTTTGACAGTGGGCAAACTTACAAAATCAGCAAGGGATCAAATACTTATTTACTTCACTGTGTATATATATATATATATATATATATATATGTGTGTATATATATATACATATCTATGTCAATTACAAATCTCATTAAAAACATTTCATATAAAAATAGTGAAAAAGATGCAAAACCACATACAGATATTGGATCAATAAAGTTACACAACAATATGTTGACATATACATAGATAATTATTAACCCCTTCCCGACATTTGTCATAAGTATACATCATGGAAAGCCAGTGCTTCCCGCAAAATGTCGTATACTTACCCCAAACGGGAAAACAGTTATAAAAAAAAATGAGAACATTTTAAAGTAAAGATGGCTGCTGTTCATAACAGCAGGCCATCTGTACACGATGCCCAGGGGGGTGTCGCCTCCCCCCCTCATCGGCGATCGCCGCCATTGGCCGGTCAATTCAGACCGGCCGTTTGCTGCCTTAGCCTATTACTGTGCCACAGGGCAGCACCAATCACTACCATCTTCCATGTAAAAAATGGCGGTGATGCCAGCCCCCCGATCGCTACGGTTGGTCGGTCTGCACCGACCGACCAATCGCAGCCATGGCAGGTGTTTGAAACACCCTTCACCCGCCCTGCTCACCTCATTCCGGTTAGGAACGGTGAGCAGAGCTGGTGTGACCGCCTGTGAAGCCAACTTACCGAATCTGAGGCCTTCTGTGCTGCGATCCTGCTGTGACGTCTTCATCCGACTGCTTCCTGCTGCAGAGTGAACCGTCATCATCATCAACTGTGCTGCTGCTGATTTTTTTTTTTTTAGCAGCAGCACTTGTTTTTTCCTAAACTTCTTATCCCTGTACCCTCCCCCCTCCCCCTCTTTCCCTTTTTACGTCCTGCGGCTGCGGATCAGTGACCGCCATCACTGACCGCCAATTTTTGGCACATGACTTTCTTTTTTTTGTATTTTTGCACCTCCCTGTGTGCGCCCTGCGGCCACTGAGTGCTGATCAGTGACCGCCATCACTGATCAGCATCTGTGGTAATTTTCTTTGGCGCAAGTTTTTTTTATTTTTTGGCCTTTTGTATTACTGCACCTTTTTTTTGCATGCGCCCTGCGGCTGCTGAGACTAATAATCAGCCTCAGTGGTAATTTGTTTACGCAGGTTTTTTTTTGTGCTTTTTTTTTTTTTTTTATTAAAAAAAAAAAAGTAGCATTAGAGTAGCGGACCGTTTTGTAAAAAAAATATATAGCAGAAGTCATAGCTATATATTTTTTATACAGTTTGAATAAATTTACTTCTTCTAGTTAGCGTCCATTTAGTGACGGACATTCAGTCCGTTCACTAAATTTTTTATAGCGTAGCGACAGTTTTAGTATAAATTTATATCTTCTAGTCAGCGTCCGTTTAGTGACGGACATTCAGTTTTTTTTTAACTGAAGTTCGTTCACTAAATTTTTGATAGCGTAGCGACAGTTTTAGAGTAAATTTACAGCGTTATAGTTAGCGTTAGTTATTTATTTGTTAGTGTGAGGTAGTCAGGAATTTTTCTTCTTTTCCTTTTTTTTTTTTTTCAATAAATTTCATATACACGTGTAAAAGCACAACACACAACCACCTCTATAAAAATAAATTATTACACGTGTTGAAGCACTACATACCCCCCTAATAAAAATTTCCCAATCATCCCAAAGGGTCTACTCAGCCGAGGCATACACTATCCTGGCCTCTCACACTGAATCGGCCAGCGAGGGAGAAGAGGAAATTTCCCCATTCATCTTGACCTCCTCATCATCCTCATCCAGTGATGAGGAACCCCCACAAAGGCGCCCCAGGACATCAGCTCAGGCAACCCCCCAAATTAGTGATATCGTGTGGAACCCACCCCCTGATAATTATGAGCCTCACATTCCGGATTTCACAGGAAGCTCAGGAATTCGGTTAGAGACTGTAGGCCTCATGGAAATTGACTTTTTCAAGGTCTTTTTCTCTGAAGATTTTGTTAATTTAATGGTGGCCCAAACAAATTTATACGCCCAGCAATTTTTAGCCCAAAACCCCACTTCATCATTTGCTAGGTGGACCCCCATAGAGGCAGCAGAAATGATAAAATTTTGGGGCCTTGTTCTACATATGGGCCTAGTAAAAAAGCCAGAGATTAGGCAATACTGGAGTGCGGACATTTTATACAGCACCCCATTATACCGCATGGCAATGACCCGGACACGATTTGAAATTTTTGCATTATAGTGATAATGCACAGTGCCCACCCCGTGATTACCCCACATACGACCGCCTTTTCAAAATCAGGCCAGTCATTGATCATTTCTGCACCAAATTTCCTGAAGTGTACACCCCCGAAAAGGTGGTTATCAAGGCCCTTGTATTTGGGAACCAGGAAAGGGAGGGCCCCAGTACTTCTAGAAACGATGGTCCACGTATTGTACCAGGACAACACTTTCCCGGCGAAAATCCACTCCACTGGTAAAAAGGGAAGGACCCAAAAAAAGTGCAAAGTCTGTTACAAAAGGGGGAGAAGACGAGACACCATTTATCAGTGCGACACCTGCCCCGACAAACCTGGCCTGTGTATAAAGGAGTGCTTCAAAGTTTATCACACATCCATGGATTTTTAATTGTATCATCTATTTAAATGCTCACTATACCCCTAAATAATTTCCTTGAGCGGCATGGTTTCCCAAAAGGGGTAAATTTTGGGGGGTTTCCACTGTTTTGTCCCCTCAGGGGCTTTGCAAATGCAACATTGCCTCCGCAAACCATTCCTGATAAATTTGAACTCCAAATGGCGCTCTTTCCCTTCTCAGCCTTGCCGTGTGTCCAAACAGCCGTTTATGACCACATGTGGGGTACTGTTTTACTCGGTAGAAATAGCTTTACAAATTTTGTAGAGCTTTTTCTCCTTTTGTCCTTGTGGAAATTAAAAAAAATATAGCTAAGCCTACATTTTATTTGAAAAAATGTAGATTTTCATTTTCACTACCTACTTCTAATCATTTCTGCAAAAATCCTGTGGGGTCAAAATGCTCACTATACCCCTAGATAATTTCCTGAAGGGGTGTAGTTTCCAAAATGGGGTCACTTGTGGGGGGTTTCCACTGTTTTGTCCCCTCAGGGGCTTTGCAAATGCGACATGGCCTCCGCAAACCATTCCTGCTAAATTTGAGCTCCAAAAGTCAAATGGCGTTCCTTCCCTTCCAAGCCCTGCCGTGTGTCCAAACAGCAGTCTATGACCACATGTGGGGTACTGTTTTACTCGGGACAAACTGCTCTACAAATTTTGTGGTGCTTTTTTTCCTTAAGTCCTTGTGGGAATGAAAAAAAATTAGCTAAACCTACGTTTTATTGGGAAAAATGTAGATTTTCATTTTCACATCCTACTTCCAATAACTTCTGCAAAACTCCTGTGGGGTTAAAATGCTCACTATACCCCTAGATAATTTCCTGAAGGGGTGTAGTTTCCAAAATGGGGTCACTTGTGGGGGGTTTCCACTGTTTTGTCCCCTCAGGGGCTTTGCAAATGCGACATGGCCTCCGCAAACCATTCCTGCTAAATTTGAGCTCCAAAAGTCAAATGGCGTTCCTTCCCTTCTAAGCCCTGCCGTGTATCCAAACAGCAGTCTATGACCACATGTGCAGTACTGTTTTACTCGGGACAAACTGCTCTACAAATTTTGTGGTGCTTTTTTTCCTTAAGTCCTTGTGGGAATGAAAAAAAATTAGCTAAACCTACGTTATATTGGGAAAAATGTTGATTTTCATTTTCATGTCCTACTTCCAATAATTTCTGCAAAAAACCTGTGGGGTGAAAATGCTCACTATACCCCTAGATAATTTCCTCAAGGGGTGTAGTTTCCAAAATGGGGTCACTTGTAGGGGGTTTCCACTGTTTTGTCCCCTCAGGGGCTTTGCAAATGCGACATGCCCTCCGCAAACCATTCCTGCTAAATTTGAGCTCCAAAAGTCAAATGGCGTTCCTTCCCTTCTGAGCCCTGCCGTGTGTCCAAACAGCAGTCTATGACCACATGTGGGGTACTGTTTTACTCGGGACAAACTGCTCTACAAATTTTGTGGTGCTTTTTTTCCTTAAGTCCTTGTGGGAATGAAAAAAAATTAGCTAAACCTACGTTATATTGGGAAAAATGTAGATTTTCATTTTCATGTCCTACTTCCAATAATTTCTGCAAAAAACCTGTCGGGTGAAAATGCTCACTATACCCCTAGATAATTTCCTCAAGGGGTGTAGTTTCCAAAATGGGGTCACTTGTAGGGGGTTTCCACTGTTTTGTCCCCTCAGGGGCTTTGCAAATGCGACATGGCCTCCGCAAAACATTCCTGCTAAATTTGAGCTCCAAAAGCCAAATGGCATTCCTTCCCTTCTAAGCCCTGCCGTGTGTCCAAACAGCAGTCTATGACCACATGTGGGGTACTGTTTTACTCGGGACAAACTGCTCTACAAATTTTGTGGCGCTTTTTTTCCTTAGGTCCTTGTGGGAATGAAAAAAAATTAGCTAAACCTACGTTTTATTGGATAAATGTCGATTTTCATATTCACGTCCTACTTCCAATAATTTCTGCAAAACTCCTGTGGGGTCAAAATGCTCACTATACCCCTAGATAATTTCCTCAAGGGGTGTAGTTTCCAAAATGGGGTCACTTGTGGGGGTTTCTACTGTTTTGGCACCGCAAGAATCCTTCAAACCTGATATGGTGCCTAAAATATATTGTAATAAAAACAAGGCCCCAAAATCCTCTAGGTGCTCCTTTGCTTCTGAGGCCGATGCTTCAGTCCATAAGCACGCTACAGCCACATGTGGGATATTTCTAAAAACTGCAGAATCTTGGCAATAAATATTGAGTTGCATGTTTCTAGTGAAACTTTCTGTGTTACAAAAAAAATGGATTCAAAATGAATTTCTGCAAAAAAAAACACGAAACTTGTAAATTTCACCTCTACTTTGCTTTAATTCCTGTGAAACGTCTAAAGGGTTAAGAAACTTTCTAAATGCTGTTTTGAATTCTTTGAGGGGTGCAGTTTTTTAAATGGGGTGACTTATTGGGGGTTTCTAATATATAAGGCCCTCAAAGCCACTTCAGAACTGAACTGCCCCCTGTAAAAATAGCCTTTTGAAATTTTCTTGAAAAAGTGAGAAATTGCTGCTAAAGTTCTAAGCCTTGTAACGTCCTAGAAAAATAAAAGGATTTTCAAAAAACTATGCAAACATAAAGTGGACATATGGGGGATGTTAATTTGCAATTTTTCACTATATTTTGGTGTTTTTCACAATTAAATACTGAATGTATCGACCAAATTTTACCACTATCTTAAAGTCCAATGTGTCACGAGAAAACAGTTTCAGAATCGCTTGGATAGGTAAAAGTATTCCGACGTTATTACCACATAAAGTGAAACATGTCAGATTTGAAAAATGAGGCTCTGTCAGGAAGGTCAAACGTGGCTAAAGAGGGAAGGGGTTAACAAAGTGATAAATGTATACAGTGTAAGGGCTTGTTTACACGAGCGTGTTATTCGTCCGTGATTTTCACGCGTGTTGTAAGGACCTATAATAGTCTATGGGGCCGTGCAGACAGTCCGTGAATTTTGTGCAACGTGAGTCCGTTGCAAAAAACTCACGACCTGTTCTATATTTGAATATACTCTGGCCGGGGATTCCGCTCATAAATGGACAGTACCATCAAGGGCTTCCCCGAGCACAGCGCTTAAAGTAGCACTGTGCCCGGGGAGCCCTCGGCGAGCGGAGGAGCTCCCTCTGCTCCTCCGCTATGAACCAATTCTGAAGCAGGGAGCTGATGGTTCCCTGCTTCAGAATTATTTTGACAGCGGGACATACACACCTGCCGCCCGGAACAGCGGGACACCGCCCGGAATCTGGGACTGTCCCGCTGAATCCGGGACGGTTGGGAGGTATTTGTATATACGGCCAGCGGTCGGGGTCCTAAAAACCTGCGGCGCTGCTTCTATCTTCTCTGATCTCTTCTACAATGAGCGCTGTGTATACGAATAGAGGCAGCGGAAGCGCCGCTGCCTCGATTGGTCCCGGTGATCATGTGGTCACATGATCACCGGGTGCCGTTAGTGGAAGGCTGCTGCTGGGTCTAACTAGACCCAGCACAGCTCTATTAGTGACAATAGTCACAATACGAGGGCTGATTTCCCCTGTAACTGGGCTGCTGTGGAGCCCAAGTAAGGCTGGGTTCACACACCCTATTTACGTATGTAATTCGGGCGTTTTAGCCCCGAATTACGTCCGAAAATACGGCTCCAAAGCGTCGGCACACATCTGCCCATGCATTTGAATGGGCTTTACGATGTTCTGCGCCGACGGTAATTTTTTTTACGCGCCGCTGTCAAAAGATGGCGCGTAAAAAAGACGCGCGCGTCAATGAAGTACCTGTCACTTCTTGAGACGTAATTGGAGCCGTTTTCCATTGACACAATGGAAAAACAGCTCCAATTATGTCCGTAATGGACGCAGCGAAAAGCGCCTGCACTTGCCATTACGTCTGAAATGCCGGAGCTGTTTTCTTTTGAAAACAGCTCCGTGATTTCAGCCGTAACGGAGGCTGCCGTGTGAACATACCCTTACAGTGGAAAAACATGGTGTAAACGAGAAAAAAAAAAAATACACATAAAATACCCACCCAAAAAAACGCCCCCCCCCCCCCCCGCCAATCATTATTGTAACGCTAACCCTGACCCAATTACCCTAAAATGGACATGTAATATATCAACATTTACGGTAGACAAGGACAATCACAAATAAAAGGTCTATTTTAAGGTAAAACTATGTTATTAACAGAAAAAAATAGCTAAAAAGTAAAAATTATTTTTTACTATTATTTTCAAACTTTAAGCCTACAAATTCTAATATAGAAAAAAGGATGTGTATAAAAATGATAAAAAAAAGAAACCTGCATTGTCTATGGAAAAAAAAATATCTAAAAAAATCACATCGCTAGCCCAACAAATAAAAAAGTTATAGCTGTTTAACTAACACGTGCTAAAAATGGCTAAACGGTGTCTGGTCCTAAAGGCTCAAAACAGCCCTGTCCTGAACTGGTTAAAATGTATTTTTCTGCTTTTCAATGTATTTGATGCGTGAAACACGGACAGAACATGGATGTCATCCGTGTACTCTCCGTGGTTTTCATGCACCCATAGACCTCAATGGGCGGCTAGGTGCGTGAAAACGCACCAATTTAGGACATGCAGTGAGTTTCACGCAACGGACACACGCTGCGTGAAAAACAACGAATGTGTGAATGGCCCCATTGAATTGCATAGGTCCGTGTCCTGTGAGTGATATCAATGCACAGCACACGGACGAGTATTACGCTTACTTAGTACGGCCGTGATTGGCTGCCACAAGCACGTGACATGAACACATCGCTGTGTAAGCAAGGTAAACAGAGATGACTGGTGACAGGCGGGTACCTGCGGTGCGGGAATGGCACAGAATTACTAAGATAAGTACATTACAATTTGATCTATTTCCAGCCTAAAGTCCAATTAAACTAATTTTAATATCTCAGAAAACCCCTTTGACAACCTTCCCCAGTTGTCGCTGCTTACTTTGCTTCCCGCTGACCATTCTGCTCACTTACCTCCTTTTAAAGGCTCAAACGGTAAATCCCCAGGGGCCCTGACCAATCTCACTGTATGGGGCCTCGAAATTTATGATGGTGGCCCTGCTGGGGGGTTATGATCATATTTAAATTAAAGTGCAGCTCCAGTATATATGGAACTGCATCTCGTGACAGAAGTTAAACGGTAAGTTCACACGTATCTTAAATACTGAGGATTTTCCGCAATGTATTTCGTTGCCAAAAATCTGCTGCATAATACAGTGGCACCAGAGTAGATGAGATTTGAACAAATCTCATCCACATGTACACCTTCAAGGGCATTTTTTTAAAATAATAAATAGATCCGTTAGTGTGTTTAGTGTAACTTTATAATTACTCTTTATTAAAATATCTTATACTTTTTGAGATACAGCTGGTCTGTATTTTCTATACAGAACAGCTGTATCTTTCATTTTACACTGAATCCGTCAGTCCCGAATGAACAGATAACAGACCAGAACTGTCATAATTTCTCTTTATTGCAGAAAAGTTGAAGGGGTTGTCCACTTTTAATGTGTTTTAATTAATTTATAGAATAGGAAATCATATAGAATTCTAATATATACATATTTAAAATTCGGATCACATACATTTCTTATACCAGTGTAGTTGCCTTTGTCTTAAAAGAAAAAAATTATATAGCCCACAGATTAGTCCATAGAAATGCATCCATAGGACAACTGAATGGACTAAAGTTGGTGGCAGTCATGTGACCCACATCATGTGACCCCTGGCATTCAGGTAATACTGTCCAGGTATATAACAGGTGAATAATAGGTTATTGAGGAGCAGAAGTTATAAAGTATTTCTGTGTCTGTGAGGAGCAGCTCTTATATTCTACTCCCTGTCTCCTCTGTGTGTTCTGTTTTATTTTTCATATTTAACTTTATTAACAACATGACAACATCACCTAGAGACATGCAGCCATTTTATAAATCACCTAGACTTGGTTGCCAACATTTGAATTTTTTTTCCAGGGACATTTAATGTGTGGCGTCTTTGGTGGGTGTGTCTTATGGAGGTGTGTCTTATCTGATGGGGGTATGGCTTTCCAGAATTTCTGCAGAGAAATAAACAAACAAAAATTTCTGCACTAGTTTGACTGACAACTATTTTGGTAGCCAGTATCTCTCTCTGGTTTTTTGGTTGTATACAGGCAGGTGATGTCTCAATTTATCACTAGGGCTAAGCGATATGTACTGACCACTACTGGTAGTGTAAAAACCAGCGTAGATTGTGCCACTCTCAGTGCCCCTTGTAGATGGTGCTCCACGCAGCCCCCAGTAGATACTGCCACGCACTGCTCCCTGTAGATATGGCCACGCACTGCTCCTTGTAGTTATTGCCACGCACTGCTTCCTGTAGATAATTCCACAGTGCCCCCTGTAGATAGTGCCACATGGCCCTCCTGTGGATAGTGCCAAAGTGCCCTCTGTCGATAATAGCACAGTGACCCCTGTAGATAGTGCCACACAGCCCCTTGTAATTATTGCCACACAGACCCCTTCTAGATAATGCCACACAGACCCCTTCTAGATAATGCCACACAGCCCTTTGTAGATGGTGCCACACAGTCCCCCTGTAGATAGTGCCACACAGCCCCCTGTAGATAGTGCCACACAGCCCCCTATAGATAGTGCCACACAGCCCCTTGTAGATGGAGTTACACAGCCCCCCTGTAGATAGAGCTACACAGCCCCCTGTAGATAGAGCCACACAGCCCCCCTGTAGATAGAGTCAAACATGCGATAATATCCAACACAGACAGCTGACGGCCAAGTGCAATATAACCGGAGAAATATTCACTATCAATCATTTTCTAAAGTGCGCGTCAAATTTCGTGGTATACCTCTTGGAATGCACATGTGGACTACAATATATTGGTAGGACCAAACAAATGCTGAGAACCAGGATAAACAAACACAGATCCAACACAAATATTCATTTTTTAAAACATCTGCACCAATATCATGGGGGACGCTTTGAGGTGAAGATCACACCACTAGAACAAATTCCCCACGAGGCCACTAACAGATTCTCACTTTTGAAAAATAGGGAATCCTTTTGGATCTACAAATTTTGCAGTCTCCGGAGGGGCTGAATGAGACCCTGGAGAACATTTGCTAAATACAATGTATACCGCATGGGGCCCCCAGTATTAAATAGCATATAAAAATAATCAATTCAATATTACTCGCTAGTAAAGGAAGATAGCACAATGTATGGGACGGTTTGTTTACTCTATGATTCATCTACTTAATTTAGGGCAGCCTCACTATACCATTTTGGCACCTCTGTAAAAATTGTAATAACAGCAAAAATGTGGTCGTTAGACTAGATCATATACAGTAGTTTACACCAAAACCAGCCAATCTCTATTTTGCCTATTATTGTTAAATATGAATGTTTTTTTATACATTCTTATACACTTTTATTTTTCACTCTGGTCGACAATAGATCAGCTATTTATCACAAACATGCAGTACTATGCTTTGTTTTTTTAATATATATTTAAAAATGTTATAATTTGAAATATTTATGTATACGTGAATGTATCTCTCCAATATTTAAATATTGTTTCATTATATGAGAAAGACAGCTTTGATGACAAGGTAAAATATCCGTCATCACAATAGTGTATTTAGTGTTCACCTGCATACGATCAGGAGAAGCTACTACTTGACATTTCCGTTTGACCTAGATTGACCTTTGGGGTTAACTCACTCCCCCTTTCCTGTTTGTATAATCACAGTGCCCCCTCTAGATAGTGCCACACAGCCCCCTGTAGATAGTGACATGGACAGTGATGTCAGGGGCTTCCCCAGCCGGAGTCCTGGAGCAAAGCCGCTTCTAGCACTCTGCCTGGGACTCCTGCTCTGCTCTTGACATACTGTCCATATATGGACAGTGATGTAAGGGGCTTCCCCAGAGTAGGAGTCTCGGAGCAGAATGCTAGTATAGTCTCTGCTCTGGGACTCGTTCTCTGGGGAAGCCCCTGACATCACTATCCATATATGGACAGTGAAGTCAGGGGCTCCGTCTCTGAGCGGAATCCCCGGCCAGAGCATCGGCAATGCTCTGGCCGGGGATTCCCCCGCAGGAGGTGCCCTGCCCTGACTTCATTGCCCTTATATGGACAGTGAAGTCAGGGGCTCCGTCTATGAGTGGAATCAAAGGCAGAGCATCGGCAATGCTCTGGCCGGAGATTCCGCTGCAGGAGGTTCCCTGCCCTCATGTCACTGCCCTTATATGGACAGTGAAGTCAGGGGCTCCATCTATGAGCAGAATCCCCGTTCAGGGCATCGGCAACGCTTTGGCCGAGCATTCCGGTGCTCCAGGAGGAGTGAATGGCAGAGCAGGAAGCGAAAAGTTTCACTTAGCCCATGGATGTGTCCTCTATGTGGCCCTAACACATCTAAGTCTTGTAACCCTGTTGCTAACTGAAGTCTAGGGGTCACATGATGTGTGTGGGGGTGGCACATAGCTGACGCCATGTTTAGTCATATTCAGTTAGCCAGTGGATGCATTATACAGGACTAAGGCCCCATGCATACGACCGTGCTCGTAATCACGGTCCGTGATTACGGGCACGGCCGGCTGTGGACAGCCGTCTGCATTTGCGGGCCGTTCTCCCATTATAAATTATGGGATCACGGTCTTTAAAATAAAAAAATAGGACATGTACTATTTTTACGGAAGGTTTCTATGGCACGGACACCTTCTCGTAAATATACGGGAAGGTATCCGTTGGCCATAGAAATGAATGGGTCTGTAATTACAGGCGAAATCCACGGTCATGTGCATGGGGCTTGATCTTTGGGCTATACAATTCTACTGTGACAGGGGCCTCATGCACTATAAGAAAGGTATGTGAGCAGATTTTATAAAACATGTATAATACATGTAAAATATATGCTTTCCTTTTCTACAAATAAATATAAAAATAAATAAAAACTGGACAAATCCCTTTAAATAATTTAGCCTGCCATATTTAAGGAACATTCAATATATTCACATATTCATAAAAATTTAAGTGAAGGAACGATACTGATAACTTTTAGGCGGGATTCACACGACAGGGTCCCGCCCGAGCCCGAGTGTCGGCCGGTAAAATCGGCCATTTTGCCCGGCCGGTTTGCATAAAGTATTGCATCCGGGCCGGGCAGATCTGGACAGTGACATCAGCGGCAACTCCTGAAAGCGAATCCCCATGTGTTCGGGGATTCCGCTTCAGGAGTTTCCCCTGATGTCACTGCCCAGATATGGACAGAGACATCAAGCGCTCTGTCCAGGAGCGGAATCCCCGAAAACACGGGGATTCCGCTCCTTCGATGAGCTAAAGTGGGGCTAGCACATAGCAGAGCGGGGAGATACCTCCCTGCTCTGCTATAGTGGCGTCGCTACAGTAGTAGCAGCAGCAGTAGCTGCTAGCGGCGCCATGGAAGGTGTCGCCGGGCCAGGGCGCTTTTAACAAGCAGGGGAAGGGAGCCAGCGCAGCGCTCCCTTCCACCTGCTGTACACCCCGGCCCTGCCATACAGTGTACAGCCATTCGTCCGAATGGATCAACTCCTCCTCCTCACATGCACTCTGCGCTGTGAGGAGGAGGAGATAGAGCGCAAGCCGTCAAAAAATCGGTTGTGTGAATAGCCTCATTAGGGGTCTATTATTCCTAATGAAGCTGGGTGCCGGCCAATTTATGAACGGCCGGCACCCGGACGGGAAACCCTGTCGTGTGAATGAGGCCTTACTGTTTTACAAAACGTTTTTCTTTCACTGATTGTTTCTTATTATTTGTCCTTTGAATGTCAATCAATATTCTTTAGATGTCTACTGCTCGCAACTAACATTTTTCTCAATGGTTTACCTGTCAAAAGGATTTTTCAACATTTTTGAAAATCTTTTTGACGTATATTGTATATTTGTATTTATATAGTTTTTTTTATGTATTATTACTTTAACACAGAAATTTTTAAAAAACAAAAACTATTTTGTGTCGCCATATTCTGATCGCCATAACTTTTATATTTTTCAGTTGCTGGAGCCATATGAGGACTTGTTTTGTGGGGCGAGCTGTAGTTTTTATTGGGATATTGGATTGTTTTTGGATATGTATGACTTTTTGACCAAGCCTTATTCCATTTTTTATGGGAGTTAAGGTGACCAAAAAATCTGAAATTGTAGCTTTTTTTTCTCGGAGTGTTCATCCTGAGGGTAAAGCAACGTTTTATTGGATTAGTTCAGAACTGTAAGGACTACAAGATACCAATTATGTACATTTTTTTACATTTTTTTTAGATTACTTAAAAAGGTTTTTTTTTCAGCTTTTAATATTTTTTGTACATTTGTTAAAACTTTATTTCACCATTTTTTCATCATTTGATCGCTGGTACAATACACTGAAATACTTATGTATTGTAGTATATTGTGATTTTTACCGGCTTTTTATAAAACCCCCAGGCTGCCATCACAACAATCGGGACCCCTCGATTTCGTACACAGCTGGTGGCAGTAGCGTATGGAGCAAGCTCAACCCGTGACTCTGCCCACTATGACGTACAGTTACGTCAAATGACGGTAAAGGGTTAAGGGTATTATTCAGATATTTTTTCTGTTATGCTGTCCTGTACAGAACTTTCGACTCTCTTTTGCGTGTCGTCGATTTTTCAGTAATCTGTTGAATGCCTCCAAAACGTAGTGTTTATAAGTTGATATTCTAAATGGCAGGGTCTAATTTTAATCATGGATCATGGTTTTCTTGTTGTCCATAGAGATTGTTCTTGCTGTCCTTGATGTTGTTAACCCTATAGCTGTTGTCGCTATGAACCACACACTTGCACTCTTCCACTATCAATAAAACTTTAGCCACATTGCTAGATCCTGTACAGTTCAGTTTCAGGTGGTGCATGGTGAATTTGAAGGGTAGACAGCGGGAACAGATGTTGAGCTGGTCTCTTTGGTTCGGAACATAAAGAGAGTTACATTTTCCAAAGCAAAGATGGTTCTGTATGGCCACTTTGTCACAGTTCTCGTGTATAATATTCTGCAAAGAATAAATATAGCATCAGCAACAAATAAAAAAAACTGTTCTTTTTTTTCCCATTCAGTGTAAAATTACTATTGTAGACTTTTGATTAAAGTGCATGATGGTTGAAGGAAATGTATCTTTAGACAGTCAACCATGTATTTTCTGAAATAAACCACTATTTATGGGAAGGTAACCATGATTTCACTATAAACTCACACAAAATAGAGCCTGTTTACATCATTCAGTTTGGGATTTCCGTTCAATCTTTCTGTCAGGGGAACAGATTAACGGAAAGCCAAATGGAAACTATAGCTTCCGTTTGCATTACCATTGATATTGGTCGACTATGCAATTGTTTCCATTAAAAAAACTGAAACTCTACAGAATGGAAACCAACTGAAATGGAAGCATTACCATTGAAATCAATGGTAATGTAAACGGAAGCTTTAGTTCCTGCTCGGCTTTCCGCTCATCTGTTCCTCTGACAGAATAGATGACCGGAAACCCCAAACGGAACCCGACGCTGATGTGAACAGGCCCTAAGTAATCTCCATCCATAAAGTGTTGGCTGCTACTCTTTGCATTTGATTGCACCCCTTTTGTCGTAAACTCTCAGCCGAATGGCAAAGTTTTGTGTAAACTTAAGGGGGTTATTCGGATAGGCCATCAATATCTGAATGGTACCTGACTGATGAGCGTTTTGAAGAGGCCACGAGCGATGCTTCCCCTTCACTGCTTACACACTCCATACTGCACAACACCTAATGTGTTCATAGCGGTTGTGCACAGTATGGGCACGTTCAGACGTGGCGGAATTTTTCCGCTGCAAATGTTGGTGCAGATTTGGGGCAATTACGCAATGAATCTGCACCAACATTTGCATATTTGACAGGTAATTCAGACGTTGCAGAAATCACAGCGGACGTGCTGAAATCCGCAGTGAAATTCCACTTCTTCTCCGCAACGTCATAAGCATGCTGCAGAGGGAAAATTCTGCACCGCAGCATGATTTCCGCACAGTTATTTTCTGCAAGGTCTGAACTAGCTTTCCTAAAAATATATAGAAACAAATGTAAAAAACGGCTGCTGCAGAATTCCACTGCGGACTGTCCGCAGCGGAATTCAACAGCAATTCCGCCACGTGTGCATGTGCCCTATTACAGCTTTGTCCACTCAAATAAATGGGAGGAAGCTATAATACTCTGCACAGCTGCTACAAATGTGATGGCGTTGTGCAGTGAGGAACTGTGTAAAGGGGAAGTTATACATTATTTAAATGTCAACTACACCCGTCGATTTTGGCGGGATAGGCCGACTTATTTGTTATGGGGTTTCCCCACTTTCCCACAATGGCAGAAGAAGGATCGGGCAGGTTGGATTTCCGCATGCCCGATCCTTTCTTCTTGGGGGAGATAACCTGCTATCTGAGGGGTCTGGCAGCATCTTTTTCCCCTCTTTCCATTGAAAAAACATGCACATGGAGTCGAGAGGAATAGCTTGCTGCTGAACAAGTGTTTGGCTGACAGCTACTGTATTAAATATGGCCAGCTTTAGCCTGATTTGGATTTGACCGTAGCTAACCAATACTACAATATCAGAACATTAGTACAGTTGACATTGATAAGAGACGTCAGTCACACAACAATAAAAAACACAATAGACACATCATGAAATAAAGTAACAATAGAAAAGTACTAACATAGTAAACTGTCCAAGTACAACTAGTACATTAGAACTGTCCCTAAAACCAAAATAAGTGGATTGTTAAACAACTCAAAGCAGAGCTTCTGGAAGGGGGAGCAATCCATTTGGCACCATGACGGTGAGACTTTCGAAGACTATAGTTATAGATTTCCAGACAAGAAACATGTCTGTACATTTAAGTGTTTTTATTTTGGTGGGGATTTTAAAACGGATAGCCATAAGATACACCATTAATGTATGATTGGTGGGGGTCCAAATCCCAGGATCCCCACCAGTCAGCAGAATGAAGGGGCAGCGGTGATTACTGGATTACAGCAGCCTCTTCACTGTGAAATCTAGTACAGCGATATCCATGTGAGTGTGAATGTGCTCAGCCCATTCAAATAAAAACCTCTCTATTTCACAAATTATTATTTTTAAATATTTTGAGTTTCTGTAGATTTAATGAGACAGCTGAATGGTAAACATTTCAATATTTAACCCAATTCTTAGCCAATTGTTTGCACCCACAGTCTACAGTTTAACAGGCACAAAACCAAAGTACGGTAGGAAAATACTATTCACTTACCTGGGTGAATGGCAGGGTTTTACAGACTTCTCTTTGTACTTCATGCGTCTTGACGGGATAATTTAAGGCTTCTGAGGCTGTGTTCATCTTATAAATAAAATTGTTCCAAGACACTTGGGCATACTCCTTTTCAGAAACATCTACTTTGCTTTTACTGAATTTGTTGCTTCTAGTTCCACCATAACCCGCCATCCTGGTCAAATTCATGCCTATTTTGTCTTTCATTTGAGGCTTTGATTTAGGAACTTTGTTTTTCTCTGGATTTTTTTTGCTCATACCTGATAATGCTTCATCCTTTCCTTTATTTTTATCAGGTCCCACTAAACTTGTGCCGTCATTCTCTTTTCTTGACTGATGTTGATGAATAATGAGGTAATATTTGGATATTCCTCTTGTTTCTAAATGTTTTCCTTCTCCATGACTTGCAATGTAGGATACAATGAGGAGCTGGAGAATCAGCAACAACATGGCAGGGACCTTACCCAAGTAGCAAGCTCCTTTTTGGGGATCTAATGGTTTTAAAGACCAACCTGATCGAGTTAGCACTCTACCTGTTTTCTCAGTGCTAAAAATCTGTCCTTTAGATGTGTTTATGTTAATGAAATCCCTCTTTTCTTTACAATCTATATGTGTGAACTGTAAAGCTTCTCTTATGTCTGACTCCTAATAGCTAATCTGTTACTTTCCTGAACAAAAATAACCTAGATGTGTATTACTGGTGTACACAACATTGTCAAGAACTCCATTAGTCTTCATAAATCATATACATCATGGAACATTTAATACAAAAGGCATTTTTAAATATTTGTCTAAAATTTCCATACCCAAATTTGCTATTTAACCCCTTAAGGACACGGTCAATTTTGGCCTTGAGGACAGAGCAATTTTTTTACATTTCCCTCTTTGCATCCCGACGCTCAAAACTCTTTTCTTTTTTGTACAACGTAGTTGTATGAGAATTTGTTTTTTGCGGGACTAGTTGTACTTTATGTAGGTACCATTTTTTGGTACAAATACATTATCGTTTAATTTATATAAATTTTTATTTTGGCGAAAATGCAGAAAAAAAGCAGTTCCGCTGCAGTTTTAATATTTTTTTTACACTACACACCGATCATAAATAATGTTATACATTTGTTGTACAGGTTGTTATGGTCGTGGCGATACAAAATATGTCTATTATTTCATGTTTTGGGACTTATATTTTAAAAAGTTTATTTATTATAAAAATGTGTGTTTCTGTGTATTTTTTTTACTTTTTATTTATTTATTTATCATTAATTATTTTTTACATTCATTTAACTTTTTTTTTAAATCCCATAAAGGGATTTATCATTTTGATTTTTATTTTGTAACTGTAATGTACTGGCATAGATCTCTATGCCAGTACATTAGCCTGTTACTGATTGTACACAGGCAGTTGTTAGGGCATACCTCAGTATGCCCTAACAACAGGAAATATGTTCAGACAGCCCTGGGGTCCTTCAATGGACCCTGGGCTGTCTGGCCATATGAGTTGTGGGCTTTGATCACGTCACAGTTATTTTCTGTGACGCGATCAATGTGCAGTCCCCCCTCTTTGAACGCCGCAATCTGCTTTCATCGCGGCGTTCAAAGGGTTAACGGCGGAGAGAAGCTGTTTCTCTTCTCTCCGCTGTCAGAGCGGGGCCGTGGCTGTGTATTACAGCCATTGCCCCGCTCTCGATCGCGCGCACAGACGGCTGTCACACAGGACGAGTATGCTCGTCCTAATGCGCGAAGTGCTCGCCGCTCAGGACGAGCATACTCGTCCTGTGTCGGCAACCAGTTAAAGGGGTTTTCTAATGAAGATAAACCCTGTCAATATTTAATTATTGAATATGCTAAGAATTAGAATTATGAAATTATTCTATACCTAATATCTTTATTGTCAAGCATTAGTACAGTTAGTTAATCACACTTTGATATTTGTGTTATCTGTAAACCTTTTGTGCAATTTGGAAGCTATATTAGAAATAACTTTGTGTTGTCTTTGTAAGCACACTACTTTTATCTTTATGCTATAAAACCATGTTCACACTTTACGGATTTAATGAGGATTTAGGAGCCAATTCGGGGGTCTGTGGCGCTATCTACAGGAACAGTGGTGTAAGAGAGGGATTCTTTCATTGATGCCTATAATTGGTGTTTATAACTGTCTATTTTACTGGTGTACTTATAATATTATAGTATTTTAAAAAGTAATTAAAACTAATTTAAAATAAGTTTTCTTATTCTCTTATTTAGTCGCTATATTAGCATTTACTGGGGGTATTACTTTTGGTCACCAGATCGCCTACCATTGATGGAGACTTGCCCTGCTCCCCAACTGCCCCGCTCAGGAGCTGCCAAGACTTTTAGGGCATGACCACACGTAGCGGAATTGCTCTGGAATTCCGCTGCGGACAGTCCGCAGCGGAAATCCGCAGCGTACACGTTTCTCCATTGCCTTCCACAGCTTTTTAGTTGTGTTCGTTTACACGTTGCGGACAATTCCGCTGCGTAGCATAGGCTGCGGCGCGGAATTTGGTGTCCGCAGCATACAATCGTTGTTGCGGACGTGTAGCGGACTTGTTGCGGACTCATTGTGGAATTTCTCCATTGACATCAATGGAGAGTCAAAATTCCGCAATGAAGTCCGCAGATGTTATGTAGATGTTATGTGTGCTGCGGAGGGTATTGGTTTTACTAACATTACATTTCTTCATTCTGGCTGGACCTATGTATTTCTAGATCTACATCCAGACTGAGGAAGTCAATAGGGCTCCCGTAATTACGGGTGACTACGTGTGTGCACCCATAATTACGGGTGACTACGTGTGTGTGAACCCATAATTACGGGTGACTACGTGTGTGCACCCGTAATTACGGGAGCGTTGCTAGGCGACGTCAGTAAATAGTCACTGTCCAGGGTGCTGAAAGAGTTAAGCGATCGGCAGTAACTGTTTCAGCACCCTGGACAGTGACTTCCGATCACAAGATACATCAACCGGTAAAAAAAAATAGAAGTTCCTACTTACCGAGAACTCCCTGCTTCTTCCTCCAGTCCGGCCTCCCAGGATGACGTTTCAGTCCAAGTGACGGCTGCAGCCAATCACAGGCCAATCACAGGCTGCAGCGGTCACATGGACTGCCGCGTCATCCAGGTAGGTCGGGCTGGATGGCGAAAGAGGGACGCGTCACCAAGACAACGGCCGGGTAAGTATGAATTTCTTTTTACTTTTACTAGGGAAAGGGCTGTCCCTTCTCTCTATCCTGCACTGATAGAGAGAAGGGAAGCCCTCTTCCCCTCAATACGCAACGGCTAGTCCGCATCAATTTAATGCCCATTTTAGGCAAATTCTGTTGCGGCTTTGCCTAAAATGGGCATTAAATTGATGCGGACTAGCCGTTGCGTATTGAGGGGAAGAGGGCTTCCCTTCTCTTTATCAGTGCAGGCAGGGCCGCCATCAGAAATTTCAGGGCCCCTTACAGCTAAATTTTCTGGGCCCCCCTACCGTGGCACCGCCTGTTAACGGTACTCCGTCCAGCACTATATCATGCTACCCCTTCATTTCTACTTGCTCTCTGAGGGTATGTGCACACACACTAATTACGGACGTAATTCGGGCGTTTTTTCCCCGAATTACATCCGAAAATAGCGCCTCGATAGCGTTGACAAACATCTGCCCATTGAAAGCAATGGGCAGACGTTTGTCTGTTCACACGAGGCGTATATTTACGCGCTGCTGTCAAATGATGGCGCGTAAATAGACGCCCGCATCAAAGAAGTGACCTGTCACTTCTTTGGCCGTAATTGGAGCTGTTATTCATTGACTCCAATGAATAGCAGCGCCAATTACGTCCGTAATGGACCCAGCGTTCAAGCGCCTGCACATGCCGTTACGGCTGAAATTACGGGGATGTTTTCAGGCGGAAACATCCCCGTAATTTCAGCCGTTATGGACGCTGTCGTGTGAACATACCCTAAGAATCGTCGACACAGATGTAGTGCAAATCAGAGTATTGCAGCCTTCTCACATTCACTTCATTGTGAGAAGGCTGCAATACTGTGAATCGCCGCTACATCCGTGATGACGATTCACAGTGAGCAAGTAGAAATGAAGAGGAAGCAGCGCTCGGACTGACCCATCAGCTATTGATGGCCTATCCTGAGGATGTAACTACATTGTACTGCGACACACGCCACACGAACGTATTTCGGCCGCAAGTCCCGGACCGAACACACTGCAGGGAGCCGGGCTCCTAGCATCATAGTTATGTACGACGCTAGGAGTCCCTGCCTCGCTGCCAGACAACTGTCCCGTACTGAAAGCTGGTTCACTGAAAAAAATAATTGCAAATTCTACTGGACCAACTGCCTATTTAGAGACAAGCAGCAGCTCCAGGAGCGCATCATAAGGGTAGGAACACACTAGGCAGATACGCTGAGTAAAACTCCACAGCTTATCCGCCCCGGTAGCCGCATTGAATTCCGCCAGCAAAACCGCACCAAATAGTCTCGCAGGTTTCGTGAGCCATATCCGCTGCGGGAATCCTGCAGGGAAAAAAAAGTTTCGACTTGCCCCGGCCGTAGTCTAGGCGACACGTCTCTCTTCTGAACGAAGCCCGGCCTCCTGGGATGATGCTGTAGACCATGTGACCGCTGCAGCAGTCACATGGGATGAAACGTCATGACAGGAGGCCGGGCTGCGCTAAGAATAGAGGATCGCGTCACCAGGACTACGGCCGGGGTAAGTCTAAACTTTTTTATAAATTAAAAATTATAAATAACTTTTTTCTCATTTGTGATTTTTGCGGCAGAAGCGCAGCATTTCCGCAACAGAGGAGCAGCGATTCTGCAGCATAAATTGACTTAAAAAACCACACCGCAGGTCCATTTTTTTTGCAGCGTGTGGATGAGATTTGTTAAAATCTCATCCACTCTGCTGCGACTGTAATACGCTGCGGGTTTTCCGCAATAAAACGTGTTGCATAAAATCCGCAGTGTTCATGCCTAGTGTGTTCCTACCCTAACAATAAGGCCCAGTTCACAGAGTTTTTGGGCCTTGATATTGACTCGGACACTGCCTCGGAATCAGGGCCACAAAACATCCAAAACCGCCTCCCATTGATTTAATCTGAAATCAATGGGAGCCAGTCGCGGAAAAAAGAAAAAGCAGCATGTCCTTTCTTGCCGCGGTTCCGCCTCTGACCTCCCATCGAAATCAATGGGAGGCTGAAAATGCATTTTTCGCTGCATTTTTTGTCCTCAATCGCCGCAGGCAAAAAACGCAGCAAAAAACGCAGCAAGATAGTGTGGGCAGGTCAAAATCTGCCTCAAAATTCTTTAAGGAATATTGAGGCAGATTTATTCTGCCTGCAAAATACTCTGTGTGAACAGGGCCATACTTAAACAGCACTTTGAGACACTTTACTCACTGTGTCAGAAGAGATGCTGGCTCCCACTCCAGTCCTCGTTGTCAGGCGATGTCTTCCGGGCGATGTCTTCGGTCCAGACGTCCAGTCCTTCACTGCCAGCGAGGCTCCAGAAATGGCGGGGATCGTAGAACGCCTGCCGCCGCGCTACATTTGGACTCCTTACGCAGCTACGCGGAGGAGGAGGCTGAGGAGGAGGACGAGGAGGACGACGAGGCGGCGGAGGAGGAGGAGGCTTAGGAGGAGGAGGCTTAGGATGATGAGGCGGAGGAGGAAGAGGCTTAGGAGGCGGAGGAGGAGGTTTAGGAGGACGAGGCGGAGGAGGACGAGGCTTAGGAGGATGAGGCGGAGGAGGAGGACAAGGCTTAGGAGGCGGAGGAAGATGAGGAGGACGAGGCTTAGGAGGAGGAGGAGGCGGAGGAGGACGAGGCGGAAGAGGACGAGGCTTAGGAGGCGGAGGAGGACGAGGCGGACGAGGCGGAGGAGGAGGACGAGGCGGAGGAGGATGAGGCGGAGGAGGACGAGGCTTAGGAGGCAGAGGAGGAGGAGGAGGCTTAGGAGGAGGCTTAGGAGGACGAGGCGGAGGAGGACGAGGCTTAGGAGGAGGAGGACAAGGCTTAGGAGGTGGAGGAGGAGGCTTAGGAGGACGAGGCGGAGGAGGACGAGGTGGAGGAGGAGGCGGAGGAGGAGGCTTAGGTGGACGAGGAGGACGAGGCTTAGGAGGCGGAGGAGGACGAGGCTTAGGAGGCGGAGGAGGATGAGGCGGCGGAGGAGGCGGAGGAGGACAAGGCTTAGGAGGTGGAGGAGGAGGCTTAGGAGGACGAGGCGGAGGAGGACGAGGCTTAGGAGGCGGAGGAGGACGAGGCTTAGGAGGCGGAGGAGGAGGCGGAGGAGGAGGCTTTGGTGGACGAGGCGGAAGAGGACGAAGCTTAGGAGGCGGAGGAGGAGGCGGTGGAGCACAAGGCTTAGGAGGCGGAGGAGGACGAGGCTTAGGAGGCGGAGGAGGCTGAGGCTTAGGAGGAGGAGGAGGACGAGGCTTTTGAGGCGGAGGAGGAGGCTTAGGTGGACGAGGCGGAGGAGGACGAGGCTTGGGAGGCGGAGGAGGAGGCGGTGGAGCACGAGGCTTAGGAGGCGGAGGAGGACGAGGCTTAGAAGGCGGAGGAGGACGAGGCGGAGGAGGCGGAGAAGGCTTAGGAGGCGGAGGAGGACAAGGCTTAGGAGGTGGAGGAGTAGGCTTAGGAGGACGAGGCTTAGGAGGCGGACGAGGCTTAGGAGGCGGAGGAGGACGAGGCTTAGGTGGACGAGGCGGAGGAGGACGACGAGGCTTAGGAGGCGGAGGAGGAGGCGGTGGAGCACGAGTCTTAGGAGGCGGAGGAGGACGAGGCTTAGGAGGTGGAGGAGGACGAGGAGGCGGAGGAGGCGGAGGAGGCTTAGGAGGCGGAGGAGGACAAGTCTTAGGAGGTGGAGGAGGAGGCTTAGGAGGACGAGGCGGAGGAGGACGAGGCTTAGGAGGCGGAGGAGGAGGCTTAGGTGAACGAGGCGGAGGACGAGGCTTAGGAGGCGGAGGAGGAGGCGGTGGAGCACGAGGCTTAGGAGGCGGAGGAGGCCGAGGCTTAGGAGGAGGAGGACGAGGCTTAGGAGGAGGCGGAGGAGAAGGAGGCTTAGGAGGCAGAGGAGGATGAGGAGGAGGAGGCGGAGGAGGACGAGAGAGGACGAGGCTTAGGAGGAGGACGAGGCTTAGGACGAGGCTTAGGAGGAGGAGGAGGAGGACGAGGCTTAGGACGAGGCTTAGGAGGAGGAGGAGGACGAGGCTTAGGACGAGGCTTAGGAGGAGGAGGACGAGGCTTAGGAGGACGAGGCTTAGGAGGAGGAGGACGAGGCTTAGGAGGCAGAGGAGGAGGCGGCCCAGGTAAGCTGTCTCTGCGTCGCTGTCCTTGTGTGCCCGTTGGTGCGTCTCGCTCGCGGGTGTGCGCTCCGGCGCTCGCGGTTACGCGCGTGGGCGCGCACGAGCGGGCGGGCGCGCGCGCAAGCGGGCGGTGTTTGACGGCCCCCACGACGAGAGGGGGGCCCGCAGCTCACGACATTACTTTGGGGAAAAGAACAGGCCCCATTGCAGGGGCCTGGTTTTTCTACCAAATGCAAGTTGTGGCAGTTGCCGGGCCCCCCTTTCAATTAGGTTTGGCCGGGCCCCTTACAGAAGTACCCCTAATACCCCCCTGATGGCGGCCCTGAGTGCAGGATAGAGAGAAGGGACAGCCCTTTCCCTAGTAAAAGTAAAAAGAAATTCATACTTACCCGGTCGTTGTCTTGGTGACGCGTCCCTCTTTCGCCATCCAGCCCGACCTCCCTGGATGACGCGGCAGTCCATATGACCGCTGCAGCCTGTGATTCGCTGCAGCCGTCACTTGGACTGAAACGTCATCCTGGGAGGCCGGACTGGAGGAAGAATCAGGGAGTTCTCGGTAAGTATGAACTTCTATTTTTTTTACAGGTTGATGTATATTGTGATCGGAAGTCACTGTCCAGGGTGCAGAAACAGTTACTGCCGATCGCATAACTCTTTCAGCACCCTGGACAGTGACTATTTACTGACGTCGCCTAGCAACGCTCCCGTAATTATGGGTGCACACACGTAGTCACCCGTAATTACGGGAGCCCCAATGACTTCCTCAGTCTGGCTGTAGACCTAGAAATACATAGGTCCAGCCAGAATGAAGAAATGTCATGTTAGTAAAACCAATACGCTCCGCAGCACACATAACATCTGCGGACTTCATTGCGGAATTTTGACTCTCCATTGAAGTCAATGGAGAAATTCCGCAACAAGTCCGCTACATGTCCGCAACAACCATTGTATGCTGCGGACACCAAATTCCTCACCGCAGCCTATGCTACGCAGCGGAATTGTCCGCAACGTGTAAACGAACCCAACCACAAAGCTGTGGAAGGCAATGGAAAAACGTGTATGCTGTGGATTTCCGCTGCGGACTGTCCGCAGCGAAATTCCAGAGCAATTCCGCCACGCGTGGTCATGCCCTAAGAGGGAACATTGGTTATTGGCAGAAATCTGCCTGTGTAAACCAGCCTTAACACTCTGTTCACACTAGCATGATAGCTTACTTTTATAACACAAATGCAAGAACTCGGCACTTGCATTTGTATTATCAAGGAGTGGAGTCCTACTTGAGCACCACCATTTATCAGAGTGCCGTACATTTCCTAAATATTACTTTTATAACAGTCATGACAGCTACGCTGGATACATTTTCCAACTAACAGATTGCATTAACTTTTGGGGTTACGGTGTTCTTGACAGCAAGAACAGCAATACACATTGCTCTATTTTTACCACCAACAATACTGGAAAGATCTAGAAAAGCCCCAATAGACAGCAGTAGCGCAAATGTGAACAGAGCCTTGTGAACAAAGTCCCACTACAGTCAGACTGTCTGTACAAGATCATGGATAGTTATAAATAATGAATAGATTTAAATATTAAAATGGAGTGCTTATCCGTGCCGAATAATTTAAGTATGCTTTGTTTGATAATAATAGTATAAAATCAATTAGGCTTCTCCAGAAATAAATGGAAAGTTAAAGATATATTGATATCTAAATAGTAATGATTTGACTTCCACAACGCAGAAAATACTAACACGTAGACAAACATTGTTGTGAATATGGGTATCATCATAGGCCCTTGAAAAAAAAATCTAAATTTCAATAAAAAAAGACTCTGACAATCTCGAGAAGTTGCAAAAACCTTTTACTAAACATTTCCTTTGAAAATCTTAGCTGACAACATTTTAAATATCATGTTTATGCGAAGAAAAGACTTGAAGGTTTAACTATAGCCTCACAAATCCTGACAGCAAGATAAAAAGAAACACCTATTTCGGAGGCCAGGTTTGACAATAATTGCTAGCTCAGTGCCAGGATTTGTAATCCACACACCGCTTGATTCAATTGGAAATTTCAATCAACAATTAGGTTGGCAGCCATTTGCTTCAAAACAGTGTGATAAATACTGGTAATTATTGTCATGTTGATCGGAGCTAAATACGTTTGTCATTATTTGCATCTTACTTCAAAGGGATTCATTTTTATTACCTGCTAATTTGGCTGAACCAAGTGCCACTTTCTATTGTGACACAGGACACAGATTTGCAGGCTGTGTATCTATCATTGTACTTGTGGATATTTAAATCTCAAGTCTTACCTCTTGCTGGTGGAGCTTTTTACATTACAAATTATCATCGTAGGGTTTACCGCCATTTGTGCGTCTCCTCCTAGATAATAAACTTGTCTTAGAAGTTTTATCAAAAGAAAATAGGTTGCAAACTACCCTTCAGAAGCAAGATATTATTTGACTTCTAAATGCCTTTAATTCTTTGGTTACCCCCTACTCCACCTACTCCTGGTAAATTACTGGCCAGGCCTGATCATCCAATCAGTAAAATAATTATTCACTCAAAGGTCTAGTTCACACAGAGTTTTTACAAATCTGCCTCAAAATTCCTTCAGTGCCAAAAAACATACCCTAAAGTTTCCTGTTTTGTTTCTGAATAAAGTGCTTCCATCAAAATACTGTGTAAAGTTCAAGTTAACACTGCAACAACATACATTTTTGTGTCTCACTGTAACCGATTTTACTTTTATGCCATGAATACATTTCAAGCAAGTTTTCTTCTAGTCTAATGTTATCTGATTCTGGCATATCTTTGAGAAAATATGATTTAATGATTAATTTTTTGATGGTGAAATGTTTTAAATTTCACTGTTAGATGACTACATTTCCTACACATACATGCTGCATAAAAGATACAATTACTGCTATATATAATATAATATTTATTATACTAAACATCACCCCCCCCCCCAAAAAAAAAAAAACGAGCGGTACTAGTGCTTCCTTTCTAAGAATTATTTCAGCCTCTCTAACAACAACTTATGTCTATCCCCCCAGAAGTCGGTTGTTTTATCTGGACGATCCCTGCAAATTGCTTAAATCTCTGATAGTTTTTCCTGCATATGTCGGATTAACAAACATGTTCGGCGAATCTCTCATACATGCGACGTATAGTTTTTCCACTATATAATCGAACACATGTGGAAAATACTACACATAAAACAAACTGTGTTTTACAATTTATCAAATCATTTATCTGGAATGCACAGCCCCCTATATTCAGGTACCTCATGCAAATCAGATAATCACAAAATTGACATTGATTCTGAGCGCATGCGCGCTGTCTTCTCTCCAGCTTTTACACTGTCCGTAGCAGTGACACGCCCCCTTGACAGTTCGGCAGACAAGGACAAGACTGTGATCTCTCTGTGATCTCTCTCCTGTATCCTTCCCCTTACACGCCCCACTGACAGTTCAGGGGGTTACTTTAATATCGGGCGCCAAATATAACAGCACCGATATCTAAATAACGGAGGAGGGTAGAAAAAAAATGTCAAGTGCCCCAGGGTTTGTGCAGCTCTGCCCATTACATGCTGCGCTCAGCTGCACATGTATGGGGAGGTGAAAGATTCTCTTTAAACGCTTCACCTTACTCATCGGACAATGACAAAAACATAATGCAAACCTTTTTTTTGTTTTTTTCATTATATTTTCTTGTTTTCTAATTTTTTTTTTTCCAACAGGGTTATAAGATTTTTCCAACTTACTCTTGCAAACGCAAAAGAGATAATATGTAAGGGGTAAACCCGTGCCTGCAGTCTCTGAAATAATTCATCTGCTTGTTCAAAAAATTCTGTATCATCACTATTGATTCTCTTTAATCTCAAAAATTGGGCATAGAGAAGGGATTTCATAACATTTTCAGGGTGATAACTTATATCGTACCTCAATAATGCATTGGTGGAAGTGGGTTTGCGATACTCCTTTGTTTGCAACTGCCCCTCTATGGTTATTATATATACATCCAAAAACTCTATTTCCTGATCCCCAAATTTACTTGTAAACTTCATATTCATACTATTACAATTAAGAGACTTTACAAAGGCAAAAAACTGATCCGATGTCCCAGACCAAACGATGAATATATCATCTATATCATCTATATAGTGTAGAAAAAGTTGCATATATCTAGTATAAGGATTAGACACATTGTATATCATTTTATCCTCAAAATCCGCAAGGGAACTAATTAGCGAAAATTGGGGCCTTTTTGGTGATACCATACTCCATCAAATTGGAACGAATTATGGCCCAAGACGAACTTTAAGGATTCACAAATAAATTCAATAAAAGTAGTGTCTCTCTTAGTGTACTGTAATTGACGCTTCACAGCCTGTACACCCACATCCTGAGGTATGCAAGTGTATAGGCTCTCAACATCAATACTAGCTAATTTGAAATATTTTTGCCATCCAAAATCTAATAGGATGGACAAAAAATCCTTTGTGCCCTGTAAATATAACAGGATGTTTCATAATAGAGGTCGCATTACCCATTCTAAGTAGCTCCGTAACTGAGCCAAACCCAGCGATTATAGGGCGTCCTGGTGGTTGCTCTAGCGATTTATGTATTTTTGGGATGAATTACGAATAAGGTTTTTTAGGGAACGGAATTAATCATCTCTCCGCAAATCGTTTGGAGTAGGAACCCATTTCCACCCCTCTCCTCAATAATGACCTCAACAAACCGAAATAAATGACAGTAGGATATTTTTAACACTTCGTATACCGTATAATCATTAAGCTGGCGAAATTCTTCTTCCATATAATACTCTTTTGATAGTAACACTATGTTGTCTGCTGGCTTTAGAATAATATTGATATTGGACACTAGCCATTTTAATGCTTTCCTTTCATCAGCATATACATTTGGAATGGCTGGGTATATTAAAGTTTTTACAAATCATATAACCTCCTTTTAAAAAATATACAACAGTGAGCCGGCAGGCAAGGGAGGATTAATAATGGAAGGTATTTCCCCCATTAACCTTTCATTGTTGCAAATATCTTGATTACATTCTAACTCCTCTACTGGAATATCCATCAACACATGCAATAGGTTCTATCTTCATCTGAGAAATTTTTGCTTAAACTAAAGCATAGTTTGCTCATGCTAACCTATTTCTCCTCACTAGATGTCACTTTGTTAGCAAACATACGGTCTAAATTAATTTTACGTACTGATCTATAGAGATCTATTTTAGACTTTGTATATTCCATTTTTGAATGTATACAGTAATTTAAGCCCTTGGATAGTAGAGAAATACATTTAGGTGATAGGTTTAGTGCTGACAGTCGCTGACCACCGCCATCTTATTTCCCCCGCCAGTTATCAGCTTCCTTTCTTTCTATGCTGGCATCTCTCCCCACCTCCTCCGGCACACTGGCGCGTTCTGCTTCCTTACCCCAGCTCCCGTAGGGTGCACACTCTCTGGTGGTCTTTTAAAGGGCCAGCGCGCGCAACACTAAAACCTTCCCCAGTCTATCCCTGTACACCCTGGGCTATTTAGTCTGAACTGCCCTCTGACCCTGTGCCTGAGCAATGTTGTGTCTTCCCAGTGTTTGTCTTGCAAATGGTTCCTAGCTGTATCCTGAATTCCGTATCCAGTATCTTTGTCCGAAACCTGTGCCAAGTCGAGTGTCTGTGATGACTTCACCATCTGTATCCGGTGCCTATGCCAAGCTGACTGTAACGACTGCCCTACTCCTGCCTAGTGTCCTAGCCAAGTCCAGTGTCTGGTACCGGTGCCAAGTCCAATGTCCGATGTTGGGGCTAAGCCCAGTGTCCTTCGTTGTTGCCAAGTCCAGTGTTCGGTGTCGTTGCCAAGTCCAGTGTCCGGTGTCGGTACCAAGTCCAGTGTCCAGTGTCGATGCCAAGTCCAGTGTCGGTGCCTAGTCCAATGTCCGGTGTCGGTGCCAAGTCCAGTGTCAGAGACAACTTCAGTATGTGTCCTGTATTTGATTCAAGCCAGCTTCCGATTGTCCGGCACAAGCCATCTACGTACCAGCAAGTACTCTAATCCTAGAGACTATCATTGACTTTTGTTTGATCAGCTGCTACTCCACTACGGCGGAGCGGCCCAATGGGTCCACATTCCCCACAGCCTGGACAATAGGGTTAGTTCCGTAAGATTACTTACATTAGCCCCTTCCCGACATTCGACGTATGGCTACGTCATAACCGGGTAGAGGAAGTATGAAGCCGGCCCACTTGATGAGCCCGCTCCATACAATTTGGGTGTCGGCTGTATGTTACAGCCGACATTTCACAGTAACGGGCATAATCACGCTTGAGTGCGATCCCGCTCATTTAACCCGTTAAATGCTGCGGTCAATAGCGACCACGGCATTTAAATCGTTAGAAAGAGGGGGCGACCCCCTCTAGCAGCTCATTGCGACCCCCGCAATGCAATCGCGGGGTGCTGATGGTTGCTATGGCAGCCTGCGGGCTTAATGAAGGCCCCCAGGTCTGCTATCTTTGTGTTCCTATTAAGCCCTGCCTCTGGCAGGGCTTAATAGAAGCCGGTCAGAAAGACGATATATTGCAATACATTAGTATTGCAGTATATAGTGCAAGCGATCCAATGATCGCTGGTTGAAGTCCCCTAGGGGGACAAATAAAAATTTTTAAAAATAGTAAAATAAAGTTGTTTTTTTTATGTAAAAAAAGATAAAATATTAAAAGTTCAAAAAAATTACTTTTTCCCCATATTCCCCCTAAAGCATTGTAAAAAAAATATTTAAATAAACATAATTGGTATCGCCGCATCCATAAAAGTCTGAACTATTACAATATATCATTATGTAAACCGCAACATGTATGCCATAAAAAAAAAATGTAAATGCCAGAATTGCTATTTTTTGGTCACCTCATCTCCTACACAAAATGGAATAAAAAGTGATCAAAAGCTCGCATGTACACCAAAATGGTATTATTAAAAACTACAGCTTATCCCACAAAAAATAAGCCTACACACCACTTAATCTACGGAAAAATAAGAAGTTATGGCTCTCAGAATTTGGCGACACAAAATAAATTTTATATTTTATACTTGTAAAAGTAGAAAAACATAGAAAAAACTATATATATTTTGTATCGCCGTAATTGTATTGACCCACAGAATAAAGTTAACATGTTGTTTTAATTGCACAGTGAAATCCATAAAAGCGAAGCGCAAAAAACAATGGAGGAATCACTGTTTTTTTCATTTTCTACCCCACAAATAATTATTTTTTCCATTTCTTAGTACATTACGAAAAACTACAACTCGTCCCGCTAAATCAAGCCCTCATAGGACTATATCGACAGAAAAATGAAAAAGTTAAGGCTTTTGGAAGGTGCGGAGGAAAAAATTAAAATGAAAATCTGAAAATTGTTTACGACTGGAATGGGTTAACTGCATTGTACATGTAAGAAACATTTGAAGCAACCAAACCTGTGGTGTCGTCAGAGGCAAAATCTGCCACCTTCTCCAGAAGACCTGCTTTTGTTTAACACCTGTGTTGCTGCCTTTTTTTTGCCTCTTCTGGCCCCTTTGTGTGCGCCTCCTAAAGGGTTAATACCCCTTTCAGCCATAAGGGTATGTTCACACGCCCCATTTACGGACGTAATTCAGGCGTTTTACGCCTCAAATTTTGCCTGAAAAAACGGCTCCAAACCGTCTGCAAACATCTGCCCATTGAATTCAATGGGTCTTACGGTGTTCTGTGCAGACGAGGTGTATTTTTATGCGCCGCTGTCAAAAGACGGCGCGTAAAAAGACACCCGCCTCAAAGAAGTGCATGTTACTTCATGGGACGTAATTAGAGCCATTTTTCATTGACTCCAATGAAAACCAGCTCCAATTACGTCCGTAAAAGACGCCGCGAAAAAAGCGTGCACTTGTCAAAACTTCTGAAATTCAGGAGCTGTTTTTGCCTGAAAACAGCTCCGTAATTTCAGATGTATTTGGCGTTGCCGTGTGAACATACCCTAAGGCTGTTAGGGTATGTTCACACAGAGTTTCTTGCAGGCAAAAGATTTTGATCTGCCTGCAAGCTGTTTGCGGCGTTTTTCGCTACGTTTTAGCACGTGGCCATTGAGCGCCATTGGGCAAAAACACAGCAAAATATGCTTTCTCTGCCTCCCATTGATGTCAATGGGAGGTCAGAGACGTAAATGCCCGAAGATAGGGCATGTCGCTTCTTTTTCCAGCGAGACGGTTTTTCTGCACCGTCTGTTAATCCTTTTCCGTGCAACACGAAATCAGCTGTGTTAAATTCAATGAATGCTGTATATGTAGTTGTTTCCCAAAAAGTCCACATCCACCTGGTATTGCAATATTTTTTTTATAAATGCATAAACCTTGCTTAAGCAAGGTAATATTTGACTTTTAAATGTCTTTATTGCTTTGGTCACCCCCTAATAACCCTACTTCTGGTAAATTACTGGCAAGACCTGGCCATCGAATCAGAACACTTAAAGGGTAACTAAACGTTCAACAAACTTCTGACATGTCATACTGACATGTCAGAAGTTTTGATCGCTGGGGGTCTGAGCACTGAGACCTCCACCGATCGCTAAAACTAAGCGGAAGAAGCACTCGTGTAAGCGCTGAGCCGCTTTCTGTTCGGCTTTTCTTGGAAAGCCGAACAGTTGGAGTACAGACTCAATAGAAAGTCTATGAGCCTGTACACAGCTATATCGGCTTTCCGAGAAAAGCCGAACAGAAACGAAGCGGGTCAGCACTCACACGAACGTTTCTGTTACTTCGTTTAAGTGATCAGTGGGGATCTCAGTTCTCAGACCCCCAGCGATCAAAACCTCTGACAAGTCTCTATGACATGTCTGAAGGTTGTTGAACGTTTAGTTACCCTTTAAGAGTGAATGATTATTTTGCTGTGTTCTGAATCACATCAAAATTCATAAGTTGTGTGTAAAAAAAAAAAAAAGGATTCAGCTGTCTATTTGTCACATTTACATTTGTAATACCAGCTTTCACAGACCCCTGAACAGAAAATCTGCCAAAACTATGCAGACTTTCCATTCAGGAGTATGTGAAAGCTTGGAGACTGTGGGAGATAAAATGGTGGCCATAATGGTTGTCCATCTGCTTTCCCAGAAACAAAACTAAGGAGTGACTGACCAGATTCTTTGAAAAATTTACACAACCGACAACTCAAGAACCTTGGATTTTTGCATATAACAAAATTTGAAATTGTACAAAGCATAATTATGGGCAGGGGCGTAGCTAGGGGGGGGGCAGGCGGGGCATGTGCCCCGGGCGCAACTTAGAGGGGGCGCCAGTGCCACCTCCTCCTGCACTATAATTGTACCTGTGTCTATAGGACACAGGTACAATTAGAAGCAATGAATGCCCGGGCACGTTCAGCGCTTTTGCACCAGTGAAGCGACTGGTACCTTTTGTACCAGTGAAGCTTCCGTCGATGAAAGGCGCTGACTGACAGGGAAAGTTATTCTGCCCAGCCAATCAGCGCCTTTCATAGACGCTGCGTTCAACCCCCAGGAGACCTGCGCAGAAGAGAGCAGGTCTCCATTGCTGCCGGCCGGCGTGGGAGCGGGATTAATGTGAGTCTAAATATATATATTTTTTTTATTGTAATAAAAGTGTGTGGCTGTATCTACAAGGGGGACTTTATCTACGGGGGGGGGGGGGGGCGATGTTATCTACCTAGGAAGGACTTTGTCTACACGGGGGGGGGACTTTATCTACGGAGGGGAGACCTTGTCTACATGGGGGGGCCTCTACAGGGGGGGAAATTGTCTACACGGTGGGCCTTTATCTACGGGGGGACTTTATCTACAGGGGGAGTTTATCTATGGGGGGACTTTGTCTACACAGGGGGGGGGCTTTATCTACAAGGGGGACTTTATCTACACACGGGGAGCTTTATCTATGGAGGGGTGTCTATCTACAGGGGGGGCTATATACTGGGGTGGGCTATCTATGGAGCACCATATACAGGGGTGGGCTATAGCTACAGGGGGGCTATATAGTATATAGTGCTCCACTAGATAGTCCATCCCTGTATATAGTGCTCCACAGAAAGCCCACCCCTGTATATACTATATACAGGGGTGAGCTATCTGTGGAGCACTATATACAGGGGTGGACTATATGTACAGGGGGGCTATATACAGAGGTGGGCTTTCTGTGCAGAACTATAGGGGGGAGCTATTTGTGGGATACTATATACAGGGGTTGGCTATATCTACAGGGGTACTATATACAGGGGTGGGCTATATCTACAGGGGCACTATATCTACAGGGGGACTATATACAGAAGTGGGCTATATCTACAGGGGGACTATATCTACAGGGGTGGGCTATATATACAGGGGGGGGCTATATCTACAGGGGGGCTATATCTACAGGGGGAGCTATATACAGGGGTGGGCGATCTACGGAGCACTATGTACAGGTGTGGGCTATATCTACAGGGGCACTATATCTACAGGGGGACTATATACAGAAGTGGGCTATATCTACAGGGGGACTATATCTACAGGGGTGGGCTATATCTACAGGGGTGGGCTATATCTACAGGGGGGCTATATCTACAGGGGGCTATATACAGGGGGAGCTAAATACAGGGGTGGGCGATCTATGGAGCACTATATACAGGGGTGGGCTATATCTACAGGGGGGCTATATACTATATAGCCCCCCTGTAGCTATAGCCCACCCCTGTATATGGTGCTCCATAGATCGCCCACCCCTGTATTTAGCTCCCCCTGTATATAGCCCCCTGTAGATATAGCCCCCCTGTAGATATAGCCCACCCCTGTAGATATAGCCCACCCCTGTAGATATAGTCCCCCTGTAGATATAGCCCACTTCTGTATATAGTCCCCCTGTAGATATAGTGCCCCTGTAGATATAGCCCACACCTGTACATAGTGCTCCGTAGATCGCCCACCCCTGTATATAGCTCCCCCTGTAGATATAGCCCCCCTGTAGATATAGCCCCCCCTGTATATATAGCCCACCCCTGTAGATATAGCCCACCCCTGTAGATATAGTCCCCCTGTAGATATAGCCCACTTCTGTATATAGCCCCCCTGTAGATATAGCCCCCCTGTAGATATAGCCCACCCCTGTAGATATAGCCCACCCCTGTAGATATAGTCCCCCTGTAGATATAGCCCACTTCTGTATATAGTCCCCCTGTAGATATAGTGCCCCTGTAGATATAGCCCACACCTGTACATAGTGCTCCGTAGATCGCCCACCCCTGTATATAGCTCCCCCTGTAGATATAGCCCCCCTGTAGATATAGCCCCCCCTGTATATATAGCCCACCCCTGTAGATATAGCCCACCCCTGTAGATATAGTTCCCCTGTAGATATAGCCCACTTCTGTATATAGTCCCCCTGTAGATATAGTGCCCCTGTAGATATAGCCCACCCCTGTATATAGTACCCCTGTAGATATAGCCAACCCCTGTATATAGTATCCCACAAATAGCTCCCCCCTATAGTTCTGCACAGAAAGCCCACCTCTGTATATAGCCCCCCTGTACATATAGTCCACCCCTGTATATAGTGCTCCACAGATAGCTCACCCCTGTATATAGTATATACAGGGGTGGGCTTTCTGTGGAGCACTATATACAGGGATGGACTATCTAGTGGAGCACTATATGTACAGGGGGGCTATATACAGGGGTGGGCTATCTGTGAAACACTATATACAGGGGTGGACTATATGTGGAGCACTATATACAGGGGTGGACTATATGTGGAGCTATATCTACAGGGGGGCTACATACAGGGGTGGGCTATCTGTGGAGAACTATATACAGGGGTGGGCTATATCTACAGGGGGGCTATATACAGGGGTGGGCTATCTGTGGAGAACTATATACAGGGGTGGGCTATATCTACAGGGGGCTATATACAGGGTTGGGCTATATGTGGAGCACTATATACAGGGCTGGGCTATATCTACAGGGGGCTATATACAGGGGTGGGCTATATGTAGAGCACTATAGGGGGAGTTATTTGTGGGACACTATATACAGGGGTGGGCTACATGGGGGCACTATCTACAGGGGGCTCTATGGCAGACTATCTACAGGGGGCACAGTGTGTGTGTGTGTGTGTGTGTGTGGGACACGGTGTATGGTGCTATTATATGCAGTGTATGTCACTATTATATTTAGGGGCGTAGTGTGTGGTATAATGAGAACTTTATCTTTATTTATAGGTGCAGAAATGTAGGAAAAGTGAGAAGCTGAAGATATCTGAGCGGCAAACTGCAGAAATGGGCTGTGACCGGGAGAAGTCATCATAGAGGTCTGGACCGGATGGGGAAAAAGAACTAGAATCTGAGACGTCACCGGTGAGTCACTTAATGTAAATGTTTATTCTGCCTCTAATCAGTAATGTAGTCACTGTATGATCTGCAGCGAGATGATGGGTGGTATGATTATAATAGGATTTATTTTTTGTGAAACAGCAACTCCCAGCATATCCTTATCATTTTTCGGGGCCATGCTGGAAGTTGTAGTTTTACGCCGTACAAACCTGTACAGCAGGGGTTGCACTAAATTGGGCTGTATTTGTGCTGGTGTTGTATTTATGTACTGAGCTTGGTTCTGGGGCTAGTATTTATGCACTGAGCTTGGTTCTGGAGCTGTATTTATGTACTGAGCTTGGTTCTGGTGTTGTGTATAGAACGATATTGCTTGTAAAATGTACAAATGTTTTTATGCTCGCGTTACATAAAAAGAAATGTGGAAAAGAAATGACACGTCATTAATTGGTAGAGAAAACAAACACGGTGAGGGGGAAGGAGATGTCGGGAAAGAGGTTGGGGGGAGGCGCCAAACTGAATCTTTGCCCTGGGTGCTGGAGAACCTAGATACGCCCCTGATTATGGGACATATTGGCATTCAAAAATGACACAAATTACTACAACATTGCTAGTAAAGCATTGCTAGTATTACAACATCTAGTAATGTGGGTTGAACACAGTGGACTATTACCTGCTAACATGAAGCTAGGAGAAAGTACTGTAGAGAAGTGTTGCGTTGTACACCTGGGAGTTGCGCTATGTTATCATCAGTGCATCCAATAGATTTGTGAAAAAAAGATGGCATATCAGCCTCATAGAAGAGTATCACAGACGTTATGCATAAAGAACAAGTGGATTAAACAACTCAGATTTGCAAAGTTTTACGAGATAGGGCTGGGTCTCAAATTTTATATAATGGAAAAAGTCAAACTGCCCAAGGTCTCAAGTTCATTAGACCTTGAATTATCCGTATGAGATATCCTCCTTTGTGGGGGTCCTAGTGATGCAAAAGTAAATAAATAAATAAAAAAATAAATAAAGTAAAATAAAATAAAAAAATATTAAAAATAAATAAATAAATATATATATATATATATATATATATATATATATATATATATATACTTATGTACTTCTAGTAGGCAGGGACTCCTAGCATCGTACATAAGTATGATGCTAGGAGCCCGGCTCCCTGCACTGTGTTCGGTCCGGTACTTGCGGCCGAAATACGTCCATCAATTACGGACGTAATTAGTGTGTGTGCACATACCCTAACAAAAACGGCAAACATAAGGTCATGTGACCTTGTGTCTGCAGGTCTTTTTTCAAGACATACACAATGCATTTTTCCCACGATTCACGACAAAACAGCAAAAACGCGACAAAAATGCAATGTATTTTGGGCGGCAATGAGCCCCCCGGGCGGTCGCCCAAAACGCCCCTATGATGATCCGCCATTGGCCACAATGACCCCTAAAAACCAACCTCATTGCCCTGAATGCCCCTCAAGTACTTACTACAACCCCACTGTATCTACCAAAATATCTCATACCCCATTCCCAAACACAATACTTACCTCCATCCTTTCCTTCAGTGCTTTTGTCCCCCTCTTGTTATGCAGTATGTGAAAAACCTGTCTGCATCTTCTCACATCTAACTCTCCCTACATGTGTCAGAGGTTGGCTAAGGACAAGTAAATCCCAACAGGAGCAGTTTGTAAAAGACTGTTTTTCTCTAGTTAAGAGATAAGCAGCAGGTGTAGTCCTCATCTTTGTATAATCAGCGTTTTCTTATGTTAAAAAGTGGCGACGATAAAAGTGTTGTTTCCATTAGCGCGTATTATATGTACTATGTGCATTGATCAGCCATAAAATTAAAACCACTGATAGATGAAGTGAATAACATTGATTATCTCGTTGCAATGGTACCTGTCAAGGGGTAGAATATATTAGGCAGCAAATGAATAGTCGGTTTTTGATGTTGATGTGTTGGAAGCAGGAAAAATGGGCTTGTGTAAGGATCTGAGCAACTTTAACAAGGGCCAAATTGTGAAGACTAGATGACTGGGTCAGAGCATTTCCAAAACGGCAGGTCTTGTGAAATGGTCTCAATATGCAGGGGTTATCACCTACAAAAACTGGTGAACCGCTGACTGGGTCTTGGACACCCAAGGCTCATTGATTCTTGTGGGGAGCAAAGGCTAGCCTGTCTGGTCCAATCCCACAGAAGATTCTACCAGGTGCGTTTGAATCGCCTACCTGTGTAAGAGATGGCACCAGGATGCACTATGGGAAAAAGGCAAGCTGACTGGGGCAGTGTGATGCACTGGGCAATGTTCTGCTGGGAAACCTTGGGTCATGCCAATCATGTAGAGTTACACCATATGTCATGTAGTTTAAATATTACGTTAAGTTTATTCAATAGGTTATTGCAATTGCTGTGGTGCCCTACATATATTTTTTTTAGTGTTCACTATTTTTTACTATTTGTCAAAATGGGATTTATTTCTTTTTCGGGGAAGAACTTTATTGAACTTTTATTCACCTTTTTTGTTGTTGTTGTTGCTTAGATACCTTTTTTATAATGCTTTAAAATACTTAGTATTCCAAAGTCATTCATACACTGAAAGGCATTCTATTAGACCACTCTATTTACGAGGGGAGCATTCACCTACCTCTCCCCAATCCCTCTTTGCGGTGACTGACAAGGTACTGTGTATGCATGTATACACAGCAGCCTGTGGAAGGTGCCAACCTCACAGTTTATCTCATACTGAAACAAAGTGAGGCCAGAGGGGGATATAGGTTCTTAATCTGTGGTTCCCAGTAAGGGTCTGTCATGTAGACTACAGAATGTTATGGAAAGTTATGTGAAACCAATGAATGTCAGACTCCACTGTTTAGACATTTTTACCTGTGTTACAGTGGGCCCATTTTTTTCACGAGACAAAAATGCACAGATACCTGTTTCTTTAACAGACAGTGACATTGGGGTTGGTGGAAACGGGTGGACCCTTTTTTTTGGGTAGCATCTCACTGCAGTACCTCCTCTAGTGACCTGATGGTGGCCCTACACTACAAATATTGTATGATTAGATTATTTCATAAGGTACCAGTTTAAAATACCATGCATGATTTGCAGTGATAATGTAATTAACTACATTCTTAAACTAAAGTAAGATACCAATACCTGGCAATATCACAGACAAATGACTTCAAATACAGTAAGCTCCCATTGGGGATGGCTGGAGACAGCCATTATCATTTAAGGGGAAATTATCAGGTCATTTTATTTTCATTAATTAAAGGGATTTGCCCATCTTAGATATTTAAGGCATATCCACAGGATATGACTTAAATGTCCGATAGATGTGGGTCCCACCTCTAGGACCGGCAACTATCACCTGCCACTGGTCAAATGGGAATACTCTTCAAATTTACACCGCGTTCCAAATTATTATGCAAATGTTATTTTTCGCTGATTTTCCTAAATAGTCGATGCAAATGACAGTCAGTATAATCTTCAAGCCATCAACCGTTGGAGTATAATGCGAATTTTATTAAACAAATCTCCTAATGATAACAATTTTTTTTTTAGAAGTAAAAAACTCAAAATGCACTGTTTCAAATTATTATGCACAACAGAGATCAAAACATTTTAAAGGTTGTAAAAATAACTAAAATGGTAATTTGTTGAATTTGCAGCATCAGGAGGTCATATTTACAGAAATCAAAAGCTCTTTCAATCAAAAAAAAATTAGCATGCCAAGTTACATGTTAACATAGGACCCCTTCTTTGATATCACCTTCACAATTCTTGCATCCATTGAATTTGTGAGTATTTGGACAGTTTCTGCTTGAATATCTTTGCAGGATGTCAGAATAGCCTCCCAGAGCTTCTGTTTTGATGTGAACTGCCTACCACCCTCATAGATATTTTGCTTGAGGATGCTCCAAAGGTTCTCAATAGTGTTGAGGTCAGGGGAACATGGGGGCCACACCATGAGTTTCTCTCCTTTTATGCCCATAGCAGCCAATGACACAGAGGTATTCTTTGCAGCATGAGATGGTGCATTGTCATGCATGAAGTTAATTTTGCTACGGAAGGCACAGTTCTTGTTTTTGTACCACGGAAGAAAGTGGTCCGTCATAAACTCTACGTACTTTGCAGAGATCATTTTCACACCGTCAGGGACCCTAAAGGGGCCTACCAGCTCTCTCCCCATAATTCCAGCCCAAAACATGACTCCGCCACCTCCTTGCAGATGTTGCAGCCTTCTTGGGACATGTGGCCATTCACCATCCATCCACTACTCCATCCATCTGGACCATCCAGGGTTGCACGGCACTCATCAGTAAACAACACGGTTTGAAAATTAGTCTTCATGTATTTCTGAGCCCACTGCAACCGTTTCTGCTTGTGAGCATTGTTTAGGGGTGGCCGAATAATAGCTTTATGCACACTTGCAAATCTCTGGAGGATCCTACACGTTGAGGTTCGCGGGACTCCAGAGGCACCAGCGGCTTCAAATACCTGTTTGCTGCTTTGCAATGGCATTTTAGCAGCTGCTCTCCTAATCCTATTAATTTGTCTGGCAGAAACCTTCCTCATTATGCCTTTATCTGTCTGTGCTCTGAATCAGCCACAAATCTTTTCACAGTACGATGATCACGCTTAAGTTTTCTTGAAATATCCAATGTTTTCATACCTTGTCCAAGGTATTGCACTATTTCACGCTTTTCGGCAGCAGAGAGATCCTTTTTCTTTCCCATATTGCTTGAAACCTGTGGCCTGCTTAATAATGTGGAACGTCCTTCTTAAGTAGTTTTCCTTTGATTGGGCACACCTGGCAAACTAATTATCACTGGTGTCTGAGATTGATTACAATGATCCAAAGAGCCCTAAGACACAATACCATCCATGAGTTTAATTGAAAAATGAATAATTAAATGTTTATGACACTTAAATCCAATGTGCATAATAATTTGGAACACGGTGTAAGTATGTAGGAGAGAAATAATCTGTTTATATATTATTATTTATTTTTTTAAGAGTAGATAATTTATATTTATTTTTACAACCATGTAACTATGTAACCCCTTTAAATGCAATGCCTAAAGTGCTACAAACTCTGTATTACCACTGACTATTATTGTGAACTGTGTTGTTGCCTCGCCTAATGGATTCCAGACCCAAGAACTAGCATTTTTACACAGGGTCTGCGTGCTTTATGGCAGCTGCAATCAATGGGAGTTAAGGCCCTTTTACACTGAGCAATTATCGGGCAAACAATTGTTCATAGAACGCACGTTCCCGATCATTGCCCTATGTAAACAGGGCAGCGATCAGCAGATAAACGAGCAAACAATCGTACATCTGCTGATCGTATCGTTTTAAAAATGAAAAATGTTATCTTTCTGGCAGCATATCTCCCTGTGTAAGCAGGGAAACATGCTGCCGACATGATTATAATGTATGGGGATGAGCGATCGGAGTCACGAGCACTCGTCCCCATAGATAACTGATAATAGCTCCCTGAGAAAGGAGCAAACGAGCGCCGATCAACGAGCTGTCTCGCTGATTGGCCCTAGTTTACACAGCCCAGAATGGGCCGTGTAAGAGGACCTTTAATTGTCAGAGAAACATCAATAGACTAAGACAGAATCCAGGAAGTGATGTATCATAACCCCCTCCCGGTTTCTGAAAGAAAAATGTTACAAATATGTAATTTTATGATTATATGATATATTATCTTGAAAGTCTATGTACACCTTTTAAATAAATGTTCTATTGCTACAATCCATTTAGGATAATACAAAAAAATTAAACAACTGCAGATAAAAAAGTTTCTATGCAGATGAATGGTTATAGATTACAAATAAATCCATGTAGTGTTATCTTGCAGTCATGTTACTCTCTTCCATCTGACCCTCTCCTATTTTCTGTAGATTAACAAGAAAATTCAAAGTTTGTTTCTAGTCTGTAATTATTGTTACCCTAAGTACGCAGCTCTATACACAAAATGGTATTACATTTTTAATCAGGACTATTTGCAAAGTTGTACATGTCCGTGTACATGTCTCTTAACTCTATGGCTATTTAAATAAAGGAGAGAATTTGGAGTTCTGTGTGAAAGTACAGATCACTAGAAAAAAGGGTGCAATTGTGGCCGCAGTTGAAGGAGAAGGGAGGTTATTAAGATTATAACATAGGAAGCGATTTTATGAGTATATGTGGATAATGCCACCTATTCAGCAGCTCCCTTCCCCTGTGGCAGCTCATATGGTCAAAGGAAAGTACCGAGAGTGTGATCATTAATAGTCAAGCTTGGTAGTTGGAACAAGCCCCAGCCTCCATCCTACATCCAAGCTGTTGAGTGCTAATCATTATATTGCTCATTCCCCTTATATGTTGCTAAAGAATTATATTGTATTATAGGGATTGTCTTATAATTTGTTTTATTCATTAAATAGTAAATTATACCGTTTTCTAATATACATGTATTAGAAATTCTGCTCGCATACCTTTCTTTTAACAATGTTGTTGGCCTCTGTCTCTTCACAGTACAATGGTATAGTCCTGTGTAATGCATTCATGGGCTAACTAAACCGGACTAAACATGGTGTCAGTCATGTGACACCACACACACACACACACACACACACACACACACACACACACACACACACACACACACACACACACATGTTACCCCTAGCATTCAGTTAGCAACAGCGTTAGGCCTTATTTACACGAACTTGTTAACCGTCCGTGGGACGGCCATTGAAACAGCGGCTGTCCCACGGACCTATGTAATTCAATGTGGCCGTTCACACAACCGTTGCTTCAACGGACTGTGTGAAGGGTCCATGGTAAATAGGACATGTCCGTTCTTTTCACGCATCATGCATCCCTCCATAGACTCTCAACTATGGGGGATGCGTGACATTGCGTCCCGCAGCGCTGAGTACGGATGCACCTCGGACGTGGGAAAAAAAAAGTTTTTCATGTTCGAGATGCGCAGCGCTCGTCTAAATAAGGCCTTACTGATATACATGTATTGGGGAAACATAGAGGACACATCAATAGGACTAATGTTGGAATAATGATGGCCTGTTAGATACTGGACAATGTCAACTGAATGGCAATGGTCACATGATGTGTGGGTGGTGGATCATATGCCTAACGCCATGTTTAGTCCATTCAGTTATCCTATGGATGCATTACTATGAACACAATTTTTTATTTTTTTTAGAAACGGTTAATAGCAATGTTCAAGAGCAGCGTTTTAAATACATAAATGTATAATTTCCTATTCTATAAATAAATAAATTAAATAAATAAAAACCAGACAACCCCTTTTGTTTTATTTAAAACCACTTGGCACCCAAAATTTAAGTCCTAGCGAATCTAATGGAACTGAATAAAACAAGTACTTTTCAGTTGAGTAACAAATAGCCCTTTGAAATTCAAATCGGATTCTTTCATCTTTTTCCTTACATGTGAAATGTCTAAGGATCAGTTGAAATCAATTCTGTGACCATTGTCTTACTACAAACAATTACTAAAGCCTCTGTACAGGCAGCACAAGCATGTAGCATCAAAGCATGTAATTACGTTGCAAGAGAAGGACAGGAACATGACATCACCTGTTATTATGTGCTCTTTGAATGACTTTTGGGAAAGTATGCCTTAAGACAGAAGCAAACACACAATACTCATTTCATTCAGGTTCTCTTTAACATGTCACCATAGGCTGTGCAAAATGCGGATAATTATGGCTCAGCGATTACCCAACACAAGGCGCTGAAAGAAATTCACTCCATCGTTTTCTAAAAATACAGACCACAATACCATCACTTACTAATACTAATTTACTAGGGAAATACAATGCTTGCTTGTATAATTCACCTTTCATCAACCTATGTTAACCTCTATTTATTTTGCTGAGATTTCTACATTTGTCTATCCATGTCTGATCTATATGAAAACATTGATCCTCCATATGGTTGCAGTGGATCATTCATAAGGATATAGGTAAATTTGCAGCTCGTGTCATGCCACTCTGTCATAAGGATGAGCATAATGTTCAATGTATTAATACACTTAAAAAGCCGAATTGGACGGAGCTGGCTATGTGCATTATCCAGATTGTTGCAGGATCCTCCTCGGAAAAAATCTTACTGGAAAAGAAGGATGTTTTACCCCACACACTACCTTTGACATTATATATAGAGACCTTAATGCACCACTGTCATGAGAACAACCGAGCAAGTAGCTTTCATCACACTTAAATTCTGCTCTCGCTATTTTAGCTCCTATTAGGGCATTTTATAGAGGTCCGTAACCAACACCCATCTCATGATAGTGGTATTTTAAGGCTTTAGAAACATAACTGGGGTAGGTTCCCATTGCGGAAATTTATTATTTTAAAGAAAAAGGAAGAAATATCAAAGCATGGCAATAAGTGACCAATGATAAGCTACACTAACTTTCATTCGTTTTCATTCATTTAGAGTTTTGTATCCATTATGATCAACTATTACATTATAATCGATTTTATCTGTTTTTTTGTTTCCTTTATATTTTTTGTTTCTTTTAGTGGTCGAGCTTATTGCTAGAAGCAAAGGCAGATTTAGCGAGAAGTGATGAAGGCCTCCTCCTCCGGTCGCTAAACAACCGTGCCAATTTTTAAAAAAATGTCTGTAATCTTAATTTAGGGATCTGGGGTCTGAAGTTAACTTAGGGGTCTGGTTTGGAGGTCTGAATTATTTAGGAGCCTGGTCTGGGGTCTAACTTAAAAAAGGGTCTGAGATCTAAATACATTTTGTGGTCTGGGGTCTGTATTTAGGGGTCTGGTGTCTAAATTAATTGAGGGGTCTGAGATCTAAATTAATTTTGTGGTCTGGGGTCCGTATTTATTCAGGGTCTGGTCTGGAGTCTGAATTGATTTAGGGGCCTGGTCTGAGGTCTAAATTCATTATGGGGTCTAGCCTGGGGTCTGAATTCTTTTTAAAGGTGTCGTCTGGGTCTAAATTTATTTAGGGGTTTGGTGTCTGAATTTTGTTGATGGGTTTGATGTATGAATTTATTTGGGGGTCTCATCTGGGATTTAAATTTGTGTTTCTGATATATTCGGTGAGGATGGGCTGTAGAAGAGAGGGGCCAAAGATGTCTGGGCTGCAAACTCTGCAGAAGTCATCATAGTGGTCTAGGCCAGGTGGAGTAGATAAAGTAAGTGCACGACTACAAACAGAGAAGATGTAAACATTGAGTCACTGGATTTAATTGTTGTTCACTCTGCCTGTGTCTGATCAGTACTGTAGACACTTGTATAGTCTGCAGCGAGATTATTCGCTGCAGACGGTTTGTGTAAAACTAGTACCTGACCACTATATGGTTACTGTATGGCAGTTTTATATTGGCCTTTGTATAGAGGGCGCCTACACTTGTCCCTGACTGAAACAGCGAGTGTACGCCTGTCCCTGTGTGTTCAGATTTTTCTGTGTTCCACTTTTATTTTGCTTCTTGTGTTGATGTGTGTTATACATATTTAACCCCTTCCCGCTGCAACGCAGACATTTTTCGGATTTTCACTTTTGTTTTTTCCTCCCCACATTTCAAAATCCATAAGTTTTTTATTTTTCTGTCGATATAGCTGCATTAGGGCTTTTGCGAGACGAGTTGTAGATTTTCACGGTACAATTTATTGTACCATGTAACATAGTGGGAAACTGGAAAAAAATTCTTTGAGTGGTGGAATGGGGAAAAAACAGCAATTTCTCCATTGTTTCATTTTTACCGCATTCACCATGTGGTTAAAATGCTATCTTAACTTTATTCTGCGGGTCAATACGATTACAGCAATATCAAATTGAAATATATTTTTTCACGTTTTATTACTTTTACAAGGAAAAAACTGATTGTTAAAAATAAAATGTGTTTTGTCACCATATTCTGACTTTTTTTTTTTCCATCGATTGAGGGCTTATGTTTTTTTTGCGGGGAGAGCTGTAGTTTCTATTGGTTCTGTTTTGCGGTACATGAGACTTTTTGATCACTTTTAATAAAAAATTTTGAGGGAGATGAGGTGACCAAAAACAGCGATTTTGGCATTTTTTTTTACGACGTTCACCGTGCTGGTTAAATAATGTTATTTTGTAAAAGTTTGGACTTTTACGGATGCGGCATTACTCTATTGACAAAGTCCAATCAGGGCTGACAGAGTGAGACTGTGTAGGGACACATCCCTTTGACAAGCGGAATAGTAACACCCAGTTGTCAATTTATTCATAAATTCCTAAGGGGAGTGACAAAACGCAATGTTCTTCGAAATTATGTTCCAGAGTTGTTATTTCATGGGGAATATAAGCATGTACTAAAATAAATATGTTAAGATAGGTGACAGATCCTCTTTAAGTGATTAGCGAGGGACATGATAAAAAAAAGCAAACTTCACCGTGCCCCCTAGATTCCAATTCTGGTTTCACTCCTGGCTAGAAGTATATGATATTGTATAGGTTCATACCATAATAAAAGTTTAGCATTATAAAAAATTAATGAGGTTTTCCAAGTTCTATTACAAAAAGTAAAAAAAAAAAAATAGACTTATTAATGTACTTTTGCCCACATTGTCATAATTGACAACCATCTAAAATTAAAGGCTATGGAAATATGTGAAGACTTTTTTTATTTTACCAAAACAATGTATTATAGTGTATAGAGCAACTATACATCCTCGACGCATAGAGGCTGTATTCTGTGCTGATACCCGAATCTATCGGAGCAGCTGGACTGATGGCTTCGGTGACAGCGAGTCCTGCGTGTCTCTGACACATAGGATCCATCTGTGATCGATCACATCTAAGTTATGAACTTAGTTATTATTAAACCCACAGGTGTTTTTTCATTAGAAATTAGTGTGCAGCAGATGGTGCAAATTGAACATTTACATTTTTCACTGATATGCCAATTTAGTGTATAATATGTTTTGCCCAAATTGTGCCACTGAAGAAAAATAGTTTATAAATTGTTAAGCAAGTTCTTCCGGGTATGGTAATCAGTGGCGTAACTACCGCTGTAGCAGCCGTATCGGCTGCTACGGGGCCCACGGCATGAGGGGGCCCGTGTCGCCTGCCGGCACGGGCCCCCACCATTGCCGGAGGCTCCACTAGCTGCCGCTATGGCTACTACAGCGCGACGCCACTGAACACTACGGCAGAGCAGGGAGGTATCTCCCCGCTCTGCCATTAAAGGGGTTGTTCCTACAAAATAAATGTATCCCCTATCCATAGCGTTACCTACAGGGGGAGGGCTGTATGGCGTTATCTACAGGGGGGCTGTATGGCAATATCTACAGAGGGGGTGTATGGCGTTATCTACAGAGGGGGCTGTATGGCGTTACCTACAGGGGGGGCTGTATGGCGCTATCTATAGGGGGACTGTATGGCATTATCTACAGGGGGGCTGTATGGCGTTATCTACAGGGGGCTGTATGGCGTTATCTACAGAGGGGGCTGTATGGCGTTATTTACAGGTGGGCTGTATGGCGTTATCTACAGGGGGCTGTATGGCGCTATCTACAGAGGGGGCTGTATGGCGCTATCTACAGAGGGGGCTGTATGGCGCTATCTACAGGGGGGCTGTATAGCGTTACCTACGGGGGGCTGTATGGCGTTACCTACAGGGGGGGCTGTATGGCGTCACCTACAGGTGGGGCTGTATGGCGCTATCTAAAGGGGGGCTGTATAGCGTTACCTACAGGGGGGTCTGTATAGCGTTACCTACAGAGGGGGCTGTATGGCGTTACCCGCAGGGGGGTTGTGTGGTGCTGTTTACAGGGGGCTGTATAGCGTTACCTACAGGGGTGGCTGTGTGGCGTTATCTACAGGGCACACTGTAGGGCCCAGTATGGAGGGATTTTGGAGTGCAGATTTTGCTCATTTTATAATGTGGGGGCATATGTTAGCTGGGCAGTGTAAATCAGTGCATAATTAGGTAGTATAATAATGAGGTAAATAAATAATCCATAGATGTGTGGCCAGTATCACACTGATAAATGGTGCCCGATACTATCCCCTTTTGGAACACACTCTTATGTGTCGCCATATTCTGAGATACATAACTTTTTTTATTTTTTCGGCGATGGATCTGTGTGAGGGCTTATTTTTACGGGACAATCTGTAGTTTTCATTGGTACCATTATAGTAGAGTGTCAGCTGTAATATACAACTGAAACCCGCTGGTGATGGAGAGGGCTTAGCCTCTGAGCTCGCACCATCACATACAGTTACGTGGGAAAGCGCTAAGACACTCGCGGCCACAACGTAATTGTACGTGCTTATGTGGCAAGAGGTTAATATGTTACAAGATTATTTCCACAGTTTTAGAAGCAGTCAATGTAGGAAGAAAACTGTGACAATAGTTGTGGAAAAACGTTTCCCCATGTTAGACCCGAGCTGTTAATCACTGTTACGTCTATGGCCGGGGGTCGTCGTTCAGACTTACCCCTTGACGATCCCGGCCATAGACATCTCTCTTCTCGGCGTCCGCTCCCTCCAGGGAGACGCCGGCACTCTCTTCCGGGTCCTCGGACTGTTTCCCGCAGGGCGCGCGCGCCCGCGCTTGCACGGCCTTAAAGGGCCAGTACGCGTCCAGCTGTCTAACATCAATTATCAGCCCAAATGGCTGCTGGACTATAATAAGGGGCCCTGCGCACTGGTTCCTTGCCTGAGCGTTGTTGTATACCCTAGTTTGTCTTGCAAAAGGTCTCCCAGTGTTTTCCAGTTCCCAGTTTTACTCGTTCCTGCTGCCTGTACCCTGTAACCTGTGCTATTGTATCTACAAGTGAAAGTCAAGTCGTGTCTTCCTCTGCATCCACGGTGTCACCTGCTGTGAAAGTTAAGTCCTGCGTCCGCTACTGTCTACATTTGCCTCAGGTACCCGTTTTGAACTATACACATTGCTTTGTACCTCGTTGGCCAGCTGCTACCCCACTACGCGGTACGGCCCAGTGGGTCCACACCACGTGCGTGACAGTACGCTCAGGCCATGGACCCCGCTGGCCAAGTCAAGAGCCTGTCATCCTCCCAAGCCATGCAGGCGGACCTGAAGGATCTGCAATCACGACAACTCTTTGTGGCAGTAGACTCAATGGCACAGCATCTAGGTGCGCTAGTTACTTCCGTCCTCCTGCTACACCTCCTGGCAGCCCCAGTTCGGACTCTCAGTTCTCGCTGCCATTTCCACCTCGGTTCCATGGAGACGCAAGTTCGTGCAGGGGGTTTCTGAATCTATGCCAAATCCACTTCACTCTGCACGCCCGAGCATTTCCTTCGGATGGAGCCAGGATCGCCTTCATTATATCCCTACTCGCCAGCAAGGCCCTGGCATGGGCGAATCCAATCTGGGAACGACAGGATCCGAGACCCGAGACTTCCAGGGGTTTGTGCGGTTGTTCCGTTCCATATTTGAGGAGCCTGGACGAGTCTCATCGGCAGCCACTGCTATTTTTAAAATGCGTCAGGAGGACGCCTCCGTAGGCGAATACACCATCCAGTTCTGTACTCTGGCAGGAGAATTGTCCTGGAACAATGAGGCCTTGGTAGCATCCTTCTGGCATGGTCTATCGCCTAAGATCAAGGACGAACTAGGAGCTCGAGATCTCCCAGCTGCTCTGGACGACCTGATTCTACTGGCTACCCGTGTGGACATAAGGCTCAGAGAGAGATCCCAAGAGATTCTACAGGAGAAACGGCTTCCTAGACTGGCGCCCAACTTCCAGCAACCCCTCTTGCCTTGTTCTTCTGCTGTGTCCGAGGTTTCGATGCAGGTGGATCGGCTTAAACTCTCCGATCAAGAAAAACAGCGCAGGCGCACCATTGGACTCTGCCTATAGTGCGGCCTCACTGGCCATGTCGTGCGTTTGTGTTTCCAGAGGCCCAAGAAACCGCAATGCCTTGGATTGGTTGGAGAGACAACCCTGGGCGCTACTGCACTAAATAGAGAACTCTTGTCCAAGCTGTTTATTCCTGTGATCATCGTCGCTGACTAGAGTCCTCATCTAGTCTCTACCTACCTGGACTCTGGTTCCGCAGCAAATTTCATCTGTCAAGACCTTGTGGATCTTCTTCAATTGCCTACTGTTTTGCTGGAGAGACTGTTGATCGTTGCCTCCGTAGATGGACTGCCTTTGCCTGACCCAGTATTGTTTGTGACCAAGCCATTGAGACTCCAAGTGGGAGCTCTTCATCCTGAGCTTATCTCCCTGTATGTCCTGTCCAAGTCCGTCAACCCCGTGCTGCTGGGTTTGCCTTGGCTCCGTCTTTACGCCCCAGTCCTGGATTGGAACTCCGGAGAGGTTCTCCAGTGGGGTTCCAAGTGTCTAGACCACTGTCTGGGTCATGTCCATCCATTCCAGCCTTCTCCGCATCAGTCATTGGCAGGGTTGCCTCCTTGTTACACTCAGTTCGCTGACGTCATCAACAAAAAGGAGGCAGAGATATTGGCACCACATCGAGAATACGATTGTCCTATCGACTTGGTTCCTCATTCGTCCCCTCCTCGAGGTAGAGTATACCCTCTCTCCTTGCCAGAGACCCAGTCTATGTCGGCCTACATTAAAGAGAATCTGGAGAGGGGCTTCATACGAAAGTCTTCATCCCCGGCCGGAGCCGGGTTTTTCTTTGCCAAAAAGAAGGATGGATCCCTTCGACCCTGCATTGACTACCGAGGTCTCAATCAGATCACGGTGAAGAACAGGTACCCTTTGCCGTTGATTTCGGAGCTCTTTGATCGTATACGGGGGCAAATTTTTTTTCCAAGCTTGACCTGCGGGGGGCTTACAATCTAATCCGGATCTGTCAGGGAGACGAGTGGAAGACTGAATTTAACACACGTGATTGACACTACGAATATTTAATCATGCCCTTCGGCCTGTGTAACGCTCCCGCAGTATTCCAAGAATTTGTGAATGACATTTTTCATGATCTCCTCTATGTCTGTGTTGTGGTGTATCTCGATGATATCTTGATTTTTTCCCCAGATCTTGTGACTCATCAGGGCCATGTTCACCAGGTGTTGCTTAGATTAAGGGAGAATCATCTTTATGCCAAATTGGAGAAGTGCGAGTTCCAAGAGAATTCTGTACCCTTCCTGGGCTATATCATCTCTGATCAGGGTCTCGAGATGGTCCCTGAAAAGGTCAAGGCTGTCCTGGAGTGGCCACGTCCCCAAGGCTTAAGGGCCATACAACGCTTCCTGGGATTCGCCAACTTCTACAGACTGTTCATTCCCAACTTCTCTTCTTTGACAGCCCCCATCTCCACCCTCACTAAGAAGGGTATGAATGCCAAGGTATGGACTCCAGAGGCAGAAGTGGCATTTGAAACCTTAAAAAAGGCCTTCACGTCTGCCTCCTTTCTGCACCATCCTGATGTATCCCTACAGTTTTCATTAGAGGTGGACGCCTCCTCTGTTGGTGCCGGTGCACTATTGTTCCAGAGGGGTTCGAAAGGCAAGACGGTGGTATGTGGTTACTACTCATAGTTACATAGTTACATAGTTACATAGTTAGTACGGCTGAAAAAAGGCACACGTCCATCAAGTTCAACCAAGGGAAGGGAAAAGGGAAGGAAAAATTTCTACACATAGGAGCTAATATTTTTTTGTTCTAGGAAATTATCTAACCCTTTTTTAAAGCCATCTACTGTCCCTGCTGTGACCAGCTCCTGCGGTAGACTATTCCATAGATTCACAGTTCTCACTGTAAAGAAGCCTTGTCGCCTCTGCAGCTTGAACCTTTTTTTCTCCAGACGGAGGGAGTGCCCCCTTGTTTTTTGAGGGGGTTTTACAAGGAACAGGATTTCACCATATTTTTTGTATGTGCCATTAATATATTTATATAAGTTAATCATGTCCCCCCTTAGTCGTCTTTTTTCAAGGCTAAATAGGTTTAATTCTTTCAATCTTTCCTCATAACTTAAATTCTCCATGCCCCTAATTAGCTTCGTTGCTCTTCTTTGTATTTTTTCCAACTCCAGGGCATCCTTTCTATGAACTGGAGCCCAGAACTGGACTGCATATTCTAGATGAGGCCTCACTAATGCTTTGTAAAGTGGTAATATTACATCCCTGTCCCGCGAGTCCATGCCTCTTTTAATACACGACAATATCCTGCTGGCCTTTGAAGCAGCTGATTGACACTGCATGCTGTTATTGAGTTTATGATTTACAAGTACACCCAGATCCTTCTCAACAAGTGAATCCGCCAGTGTAGCTCCCCCTAGGACATATGATGCATGCAGGTTGTTGGTACCCAGATGCATAACTTTACATTTATCTACATTAAACTTCATCTGCCAAGTGGACGCCCAAACACTTAGTTTGTTTAAATCTGCCTGTAATTCATGAACATCTTCCATAGTCTGAACTATATTACATAGCTTGGTGTCATCTGCAAAAATAGAAATAGTGCTATTAATCCCATCCTCTATATCATTAATAAATAAGTTGAATAATAGTGGTCCCAGCACTGAACCCTGGGGTACACCACTTATAACCGGTGACCATTCAGAGAAGGAATCATTGACCACAACTCTCTGGATACGGTCCTTGAGCCAATTCTCAATCCAATTACAAACTATATTTTCTAAACCTATAGTCCTTAATTTACCCATTAGGCGTCTATGAGGGACAGTGTCAAATGCCTTAGCAAAGTCCAAAAACACTAAATCCACAGCGGCCCCTCTGTCTAGACTTCTGCTCACCTCTTCATAAAAACAGATTAGGTTAGTTTGACAACTTCTGTCCTTAGTAAAACCGTGCTGGCTGTCACTTATAATACTATTTATTGTCACATAATCCTGTATATAGTCCCTCAATAGCCCCTCAAACATTTTCCCCACGATGGATGTTAAGCTTACTGGTCTATAATTACCTGGGGAAGACCTAGAGCCCTTTTTGAAAATAGGCACCACATTTGCCCTGCGCCAGTCCCTTGGCACTATACCAGTCACTAGAGATTCTCTGAATATTATGAAAAGGGGGACAGAAATAACTGAACTAAGCTCTTTAAGAACTCTAGGGTGTAACCCATCTGGTCCCGGGGCCTTGTGCACATTTATTTTATTTAATATAGCTTGGACCATCTCTACATTCATCCAATTCAGTATATCAACTGATATATTAACAGCACTGGCACCGGCTACATCAGCTGCTCTTTCTTCAGTTGTATATACAGAGCTAAAGAACCCATTTAGTAACTCTGCCTTCTCTTGATCCCCTGTGATCAACTCCCCATTACCACTATCTAGGGGTCCTACATGTTCAGACCTTGGCTTTTTAGCATTTATATGCTTGAAGAATTTTTTAGGATTTGTTTTACTATCCTTGGCCACCTGCCTTTCATTTTGTATTTTTGCTAATTTTATTACATTTTTACAGATTTTATTAAGCTCTTTATATTTTACAAAGGCTGCAGATGTACCCTCAGATTTGTATTTTTTAAATGCCCTTTTTTTGTCATGTATTGCCCCTTTCACAGAAGGTGTAAGCCATGTGGGGTTTAATTTGAGTCGTTTATACTTGTTACCTATAGGAATACATTTTGCACTATAATAACTCAAAGTAGATTTGAAAATCTCCCATTTATCATTTGTTCCATTATTTGACATTAGTTCTTCCCAGTCTATATCCTGAATTGCCGCCCTCATCCTAGGGAAATTGGCTTTCTTAAAATTAAATGTTTTTGCCCTCCCAGCCTGCGTTTGTTTTTTACAGTATAGGTAAAATGCAACTATATTATGATCACTGTTACCGAGGTTTTCACGAACATTGACATTCCCAACAAGATCTGCATTATTAGAAATGACCAGATCCAACAGAGCTTCACCTCTAGTCGGGTCTTCCACAAACTGGCCCATAAAATTTTCCTGCAACAGGTTGAGGAAATGTCTCCCCTTTGCAGTTGAAGCCGAACCATGACACCAATTAATATCCCGGAAATTAAAATCTCCCATTATCACTACAGTACCCGCCTGTGCAGCCTGCTCCATCTGTTTATATATCTGACCTTCCATCTCCTCAGTTATATTGGGGGGTCTATAGATTACACCAAAAGTAATTTTTTCAGTGTTTACCTCCCTTTCTAGTTCCACCCACAAGGTTTCAACCTCCTCACAGTATTCACCCACTATTGTCTCTTTCACACTCGCCTTCATATCATTTCTCACATACAGACATACACCACCACCTTTCCTATTTGTCCTGTCTTTCCGAAAAAGTGTAAAACCCTGTAGATTTACAGCCCAGTCATGTGAAGAGTCCAGCCATGTTTCAGCAACACCAACTATATCTATATTTTCTTCCAGTATCAAGGCCTCCAGCTCCCCCATTTTGCTTGCTAGACTTCTGGCATTTGTGAACATACACTTTAACTTGCCTGTCAGTTTTTCACTTTTATTATCAGAAATGTGATTTGACATTAATCGGGCCTTTTTATTTACACTGATGTTTTGTAACGAAAGGATCTCCTTATCTTGTTGTCTAGTCCTCTCCCCACATTCTGTTTCTCCCCCCACCAATATAGTCTGACCCCTCTCTAACCTGGCTACCCCTTTTTTTTCTACATTGACCTCCCTCCTCAGCCCTAGTTTAAATACTCTGCCACCCCAGCTAGAATTCTCTCCCCCAGCACAGCGGACCCCCTTCCATTTAGGTGCAAATCATCTGCAGAATACAGTTTGTACCCCAATGAAAAGTCAGCCCAGTGCTCTAGGAACCCAAATCCTTCTCCTCTACACCAAGACTTCAGCCATGCATTTAACTCCCTGAGCTCCCGCTGTCTTTCCTGTGATGCGCATGGCACAGGCAGTATTCCTGAGAATACTACTTTGGAGGTCCTTCCCTTCAGTTTGTAGCCTAGTTCTTTAAAATTATTCTTAAGGCTCCTCCACCTACCATTTATTCTGTCGTTGGTACCGACATGGACCACGACAGCTGGATCATCACCAGCCCCTCCCAGCAATTTGTCCACCCGTTCCACCACATGCCGAACCCTGGCACCAGGGAGACAGCAAACCATTCGGTTGAGGTGGTCTTGGCGACAAATTATTCTATCCGTCTTCCTGATTATAGAATCCCCTACGACTATCAATTGTCTTGGCTTACCTGCATTACCATCCCGCCGACTACTAGCTGGGCTGTTCTCCCGGCTGTTAGGGAGATCAGTATCCACTAGGGCTGCCATTTCTGAGACTGACACCCTCGCATCATCACCCAACTTGGCAATTTTGCCTGGAATGTCAGAAACCGGACCGGCCTTCCTTTTCTTTGACCCCTTTCTACTGCCCCTAACTACATTAACCCAGCTACTTACCTGATCCTGCTCACCCATGTCTTCACCCTCCAGTTCTAACCCACTAACTGCATGCTCTGTGAGCAGCAAGCTCCGCTCAAAATTGTCTATCCTCCTCAGTGTTGCATTCTGCTCCTCCAGATCTCTAATACGAGCTTCCAGGTGAACAACATGCTCACATCTGCCACAGAGATATTCACCCTGGAACTCCGGCTCCAGTCGTGCATACATATGACAAACTGTGCACTGAAGAAAACCTCCAATCTTGCTATCCATTATCCAAGTTACAAAAAAACAGCGAACAGGTGTTAATCAAAAAGAAAAAGAAGTAAAAGAGTACTTACTGGGACTTTAACTCCTCTTTTGAACTCCGGTTTTTGGAACTCCACTTGATATACAAACCACTTGTTGTTTCAAGCCACAGAGCAGGCTCTACAGAGTAGTGAGGCCTGATTTATAGCACCTGGTAGCAGCTAACCCCTCCCCCTTACTCAGCTACTCAGGAAGGAAACTGCAAGGGAAAAATGGTTTTAAATAATGTCACTTTTGCAAACTTTGTAGCAAGCAAGCAATCAATACATATATCACATACAATGGCCCCCCACTTTGTCCCACACAACACAGTAAATCAATCCGGTTTTTGGAACTCCACTTGATATACAAACCACTTGTTGTTTCAAGCCACAGAGCTTGTTCCAAGCTGTTTTCTTCTGCAGAGCGCAACTACTCGATTGGAGATCGGGAGTTACTTGCAATCAAGCTGGCCCTGCAGGAGTGGAGACATCTACTGGAGGGCGCAGCTCATCCTATCCTGGTCTTCACGGACCACAAGAACTTGACCTACCTACAGACGGCTCAACGGCAGAACCCTCGTCAAGCTAGATGGTCATTGTTTTTTGCACGGTTCCGGTTCGAACTCCACTACCGACCTGTCGACAAGAATGTGAGGGCCGATGCCTTGTCTAGGTCATTTGAGACAGAGGATACTGTGGAGTCCCCACAGAATATTATCGATCCTTCCTGCATCTACTCTGTTAACCCTCTGCAGGTTAGAGACATTCCTCCAGGAAAAACTTTTGTAAGGCTGGCCGACAGAGGAAGAATTCTTCGCGGGGGTCACAGTTCCAAGCTGGCAGGACACGCGGGTGCCCGTAAGACCCGAGACCTAATTGCCCGTCAGTTCTGGTGGCCCACGCTGCCCAAAGACGTCATGGACTTTGTCTCCTCCTGTACGGTGTGTGCAGCCAACAAAGTTGCCCATTCCAGACCAGCCGGTCTGCTCCAACCACTGCCTGTGCCCGATGCCCTCTGGTGGCATATTGCTATTGATTTTGTTACAGATCTGCCTCTCTCTGCAGGATGCAGTGTGATCTGGGTGGTGGTGGATCGTTTTTCTAAAATGGCTCATTTTGTTCCTCTGACTGGTCTGCCTTCTGCCGCTCGACTGGCTGATCTCTTCATGCAACACATCTTCCATCTGCACGGATTACCCCTGCATATTGTCTCAGATCGAGGGGTCCAGTTCACCTCAAAGTTCTGGAGAGCACTCTGCGGCCTACTCGGTGTAAAGTTGGACTTCTCCTCAGCTTACCACCCTCAGTCCAATGGACAAGTTGAGAGGATTACCCAAATTATGGAGAACTACCTGCGGCACTTTGTCTCCAGAAGACATGATGACTGGGTGCAGCTGCTCCCGTGGGCGGAGTTCTCTTATAATAACCATACCAGTGATTCCACCACCAACAGTCCGTTCTTCATAGTCTACGGCCAACATCCTCGAATACCCCTGCCAGGACCTACTATGTCTCAGGTGCCTGCAGCCGACTCTACCTTCAGGAACTTTCTGCAAATATGGCAGCAGAAACGATCTTCTATTCTGCTGGCAGTGGACTGCATGAAGAGAAAGGCAGACACTAGAAGACGAGAACCTCCCCAGTTTCTTCCAGGTACAAAGGTCTGGCTGTCTTCCAGGCATATCCGGCTCAGGGTGCCATCTTGCAAATTTTCTCCCAGGGTCCTTGGACCCTTCGAGAGTCCACTACAGATCAATCCTGTGTCGTACAAGCTTCGACTGCCTCCTACCCTCAAGATCCCTAACTCCTTCCACGTCTCCTTGCTGAAACCCGTGGTTCTGAACCGCTACTCCAGGACTCCTAGTTCCGCAGTGGCTCCTTGCGGTTCATCCGGAACTTTCGAAGTGAGGGAGATCCTGGCCACCAAGAAAGTAGGAGGCAGGACGTTTTACTGGGTGGATTGGAGGGGATTTGGTCCAGAGGAGAGGTCTTGGGAGCCAGAGGAGAACATCGATGCTCCTGTCCTCGTGAAGAAATTTCTTTCCCGCTCTGGTCCCAAGAAGAGGAGGCGTAAGAGGGGGGATACTGTTACGTCTATGGCCGGGGGTCGTCGTTCAGACTTACCCCTTGACGATCCCGGCCATGGAGATCTCTCTTCTCGGCGTCCGCTCCCTCCAGGGAGACGCCGGCACTCTCTTCCGGGTCCTTGGACTGTTTCCCGCAGGACGCGCGCGCCTGCGCGTGCACGGCCTTAAAGGGCCAGTACACGTCCAGATGTATAACATCAATTATCAGCCCAAATGGCTGCTGGACTATAATAAGGGGCCCTGCCCATTGGTTCCTTGCGTTGTTGTATACCCTAGTTTGTCTTGCAAAAGGTCTCCCAGTGATTTCCAGTTCCCAGTGTTACCCATTCCCGCTGCCTGTACCCTGTATCCTGTGCTATCGTATCTACAAGTGAAAGTCAAGTCGTGTCTTCCACTGCAACCACGGTGTCACCTGCTGTGAAAGTCAAGTCCTGCGTCCGCTACTGTCTACATTTGCCTCAGGTACCCGTTCTGAACTATAGACATTGTTTTGTACCTTGTTGGCCAGCTGCTACCCCGCTACACGGTACGGCCCAGTGGGTCCACACCCCGCGCCGTGACAATCACACTGCAGTAGTCCACATTCAAGTGCTTATATTGTAAATATTACAGACATCACAGCAGTGGTTAGTGATGAATAAGTGTTTTCTTTTTTACATGGGATGCTTAGTTATCCTGGTTTTTAATCATAGTATGCCATAATACATCAATTTATGCATAGCTTTTACTCTTGGACAACTTTTTTTGACTGATGATAATTAAGAACCAGGCCAAACTCTAAGGCCTCATGCACACCACCATAGCCACGTGATTTTCGGGTTGGCCGGCAGCGGACTGTCAGCCGTGAGCCGCCCCGCAAATCGCGGGCCATGCACATGGCCCCGGCCATTATTTTCAATGAGCCCGGACCATGGCCGTAATAAGACATGTCCGTTCTTTCTGCGGTGCGGGCTCCTGGGTCATGCACGGACTGTAAAAACTACGGTCGTGTGCATGGCCCCATAAGAATTAATGTGGCCTCAATTCTTCAGTGGATTTTCGGGGGAATAGCGGCCGCAAAAGCACGTTCGTGTGCATGAGGCCTAACAGTTCATAGCAACCATGGGCACAGTAATAATATAATAAGGTACCAAAGTGCGCAGCAAGGCCCAATCCATGTACCTATAACTGACCTCTCTAGTATAGCAGTCAAAACATATTTTTTTTTAATAAAAAAGCAAAAAATTGAAAACATCTTTTATTAAAGTAAAAATCTTTATGAACAAATCTTCAATGACTACCGTATTCACATGAAGATTGTGTGATTATGTGATCAGTATAAAATACTATGAGTGAATTGCAGTGATAATACAGTAAATCACACCCCAAAGTAAACAAGCCAATAGATTTACCATTGTATATCAGTGACAGTCGAATAAGGGAGTTGTACTTCCTTGTGGATGAAAATGAATGACAAAATCAGATGCAAAAGATGTCAATAACCAATACGGTCACAGGATAAAGCACAAATTACAAACTCCATAAAAATGAATTCACATATAGATGAAAATCGTTTTAGTGTGAACAATGCCTTAAAGGGTTATTCTCAAGTTGAGTCCTATTTTTTTTTAAATGCATCCTAAACCTAAATAAAATTCTAAATCTAGTGTTGTAAAAATGTTTAACAAACTACCTTTTTTTCCAACTAGATAACGCAGCTAGTGCTGGTTATCTTTTCTAAAAAGGGGCGTGAGCGGCTCGATGTCAATCAAGCTGCTCTGCTCTGCTAGTGCGCACTCCCGACATTGCTAGATGATCTAGTTCTAGCAGCATCGAGAGAACAATCGTCTCAAGCAGGCATGGTAGGCGTGGTTGAGACGACCCCCGCCTATTCCCTTTTATATAGTTCTATAGCGCCACTTTGTATTTCACGGCACCCATGACCCACCTCCCTGCAAAACCCCGCCACTATTCGCTGTAACCCCCTTCCCCCCCTCGCAAAAAGCCACCCCCGCCTCTCGGCACCAACGCCAACCCTCGCGATAAGCTACACCCCCCCTCTTCGCAGCAACTCTTCCCTCCTAGTAGGCAGGACCTGGTGCCGACCGCTGATCTATCCACCTGAGAGGTGGCCAGGCCGGCATCTAATGTGAATGCGCGTATAAGTGCATACACGAGAACACTGACATCCTCTCCTAAGGACAGAGAGGATATCATTGCGCAAGCGCGACCACCCCTAGAGGAAAACAGTGGTGGCCTAGACAATAAGGAATAAACAAAAATGAAATGAACAAGACTTTGAGAGGAAATCCCAGGAAAATTACATCATTTAGAAAAATAAAGGTAATTACCAAAATGTATATCTTTACATGGTTGAGCAAAATAAATAGATTTATAAAGATGGGAATAACCCTTTAAAATAATAGCTGGACAAAGACGCATTTAACTAATTTACATTTGTTTGGTTTTAGAATCCCAAAAAACTTAATGTGTAATGGAAGGTTTTCATGTAAAAATTAGGGGAGCCATAGACTAAAGTATTACCATGTTATGCAGATACATGTAGATAGGTATATGTAAATGACCTGGTGTAAATATGGCAGTATTTTACATACCAAAATTATTGATTCTATTGTTTTAGAGAATGCAGTTTAAACTTATATACTGCACATGTACTATACTTATAGAGTATAGAAAACAAAATATATTAATGTTTAGCATATTAAAAAAACTTACAAGAAGTGGTTTCAATGTTTGTATAAAAAATAACAGTGGTTTCACAAAAAAATAAAATAACAGAATACAGTTTGTTATCGACGGTACTGTGCAGCTAAGGTAACCTATATGTAATATTTTGTATTATGGGTGCACAACTGGGAATCAGAGGCGTAACTTAAAACTTCTGGGCCCTAATGCAAAATTTGTAACAAGGCCCCACACCTACCATTTACACTACTGATGTCTTATTGGGTGGCAGAGGGGCTGTTGGGTCAACTTGGGCATCAGGGCCTAGTTGCGACTGCTACCTCTGCACTTCCTATTGCTGATTTCTTGTTGATGCTGTCACGCTGCGGGGTATGGATGTCACGATGCGGGGTGTGGACCCACTGGGCCGTACCGCATAGCGGGGATGGCAGCTGGCCAAACCGGAAGGTACACAGTTCAATGGTTCAGCGAGAGTACCTGAGGCAATCGTAGGCAGTGGCGAGGCGGACACGTCCAGAACCAGGCGGTGGGAAGTCATTCGGTGAGGTGTAGCAGGGTAGCGTAGACTGTAGCACAGCACGGCAGGTAGCACAGCACGGCAATAGCACTAGGTAGCACGTAAACGGGATACGGAATACAGGAGCAAGGTACACTGGGAGGCTCGAAGACACTGGGAGACCATAAGCAAGACGAACAACGGGAAAACTAACAACGCCCTGGCAAAGGGCAAGAGGGCAGAGCCCTTTTTATAGCCCAGGGCATCCTGGGCCAGATTACAGTTTTTTACAAAAACGCGCGCACTGGCCCTTTAAGGCCGTGCACGCGCGGGCGCGCGCACCCGCCGGAGACACTCGGAATCCGGAAGAGAGTACCGGCGCCTGACTGGGGGACGACGCTGCAGGCAGGTAAGCTGTCCATGGCCACGGCCGTCGGGGTTAACGACCGATCGACGGGCCGTGGCCATAGACGTTACAGATGCCATGCCTCATTTTCTCTGTACAGAGGATAAACTAGTCAGGATTTGGAGTGTTCTGTGCACCATGTACCATAACAAGGTACATGCCTGTTGTGAAAATATGGGGCAGACTACTGAGCAATGTCCGTTTCTCAGAATATTTTTTTCTCTTTTTTTTTAGGCATACAGTCCCTTTTTTTGCACAGACGTGCACGGAAGCCGTTGCCAAAGACTGACAACAATCAGTATGTGTTTGAACTTTATGGCCTACAACTATATATAGAAAAACATCTTTTTGCTGACTTTTCCAGTATCACATTTATATTTTCCAGAGAGGAACCTATGGAGATGTGCACAAGTTTGCCTGGTGGGTGACTACAGTCACCATTGATAACCTAACCAGGTTTATTGACCTTAGGAAGTTGTGAAACGGACATTTACAAAAGGCAGATCTTCACACAGATTAAATGTGATTTACTTCCACTAATTAGTGCTTTGTACTTCTGAGAATTCTGTGATTAAAACCTTTTAATTCTTTCCTCCTCTAATGAAAAACAATCAACATGTTGGAAAACGTAGATAGGCTCATGCATGTAAAATAACAGAAAACATCAAAATCCAATCAATACTTCTTAATAAGGTTCTGATGTAATATATCATTTACGTTAGCACTCAGATTGACTTCTTAATAAGGTTCTGATGTAATATATCATTTACGTTAGCACTCAGATTGTTATACATGGCATACACAGAAAAATAAACATATAGGAGTAAATAAAGTGAGGGAGAGACAGATCGATAGATAGATCGATAGATAGATCGATAGATCGATAGATAGATAGATAGATAGATAGATAGATAGATAGATAGATAGATAGATAGATAGATAGATGATAGATAGATAGATAGTGAAGATAAGCTGGATGCTTTATTCACCCGTCTGTGCAATATTTCATCCCTACTCCATAGGGCCTTTCTCCAGAGTAGGGTTGAAACGTTACATGTATCTACATTGGTCAAAAAATCACATCACAAGTATTCAAATTCCTGAAGGGCTGCGATCTTCTTCTATTTTGTGTGGCTTGGACTGTGGAACAAGGTCGGATACGTTGGCACCCACATCATATTGAAGTTAACAAAGTGCTGCTTTTTTCTATTTTCGATAGATAGATAGATAGATAGATAGATAGATAGATAGAACTGCTGTAAAAATTTACGTTTGTAGTACAAACAAAGGCAAAACAGTCAAATGAAGCCATTTAAAATCAGAATAATAAATATACTTTGAATTGTACACCACTTAGTAAAGTCAAATTTGTTACATATTTTTTGAGCATATATAATGATGGGTTTTTCGGCAGTTCTTGACCTGCCATTTCCCTTTCTTTTGTACTGAAGCACAATTCCTCCCCTTCTTTGTTTGGCGAGGTGGACTTCTTTTCCAGTTGGTGTACGCAGCCTTCTCTCCTTTGCTCCATTCCCATTTGCCATGGTTTACGCGATCATTCAGGCCTTTACAGACAAAAAATAGTTAAAAAGGGTCCCCTCAGATTATATAAAAAGCTGTTATGTGGACATTTGGTTGCAGGGAGGCAGGTATGTACTGCACCCTACGGTATTATTTCACAGTTCTTTGCCTCCATTCATAGGACAGCTAGTGATTTGTACATAGTTTCTTCCGACTAGCATCTACCATGAGCTATCTTTTTTTACTGTATATAGGAAATTGCTTGTACACTCAAAAGCAGGTAAGTTCTCAAAAGCAGGTAAGGAAAATAGTTATATGCAATTAGGGGTCAGATTCCAATCCTCTACCCCCTACAGACCAGGGGCTGCTGTTTGCAGTAACATGTAGTTGGCGTATGTCTTACAGCTACAGACTGCCAGTCTAGTTGGCAGGGGTAGAGCTCCTGCAGGAATTTTAGACCCTTAGAGCTGTTTAGTCTCTGCATGCCAGTGGTGTTTCTTACACAGATAAAAGAAAAGGGAATAGAAAATGCGAAAAGTGTATGGCTATAAAGATAAAACTAAACTTTTATTAAATAATATGCAAAGAATAATATCGTTTATGTGTTACCAAAGTCACCATTGCTTTACAAGTTAGCTGTAACAAGTTGTGAACCTGTGCAATTTGTTGCCCACCTTGGTTAGCGGTGCAACCATAGAGATAAGTACTTAGGGCAGTATGATATGACCCCTATACTGTTAGGCGATCAACACCAGTGAAAACATAGGGATAAGAAGCAATAAGCAGGGACATCTCAATACAGTAGTGGTGAGTACTTACTGCTCTACCTGGGTCATGGCAACTTTGTGTACTATACAAGCTACGGGTAGCCACATGTCTTGTCTACCCAGCGTCTGAACTCCATTACAGCTTTAAAACTTTATTACAGCTACCATGAAAATAAATGGTGACTTTGGTATAAAAGAATTGACATGATCCTTTCAAAATGATGTTAACCCCTTGCCACCGCAGTCATTTTTTGTTTTTTCATTTTAGTTTTTTCCTCCCCGCCTTCCAATAGCCATAAATCTTTTCTTTTTCCTTCGTCATAGTCATATGAGGGTTTGTGTTTTGCAGAATGGGTTGTAGTTTTTAATGGCAAATATAATGTACTAGGGATATTTTTTAAAAAAAATTAAGGGGTGGAATGGGTAAAAAAACATCTAAATTCCCCCCTTGTTTTTTGGGTTTCGTTATTACAGCGTTCACAGTGCGACAAAAATGACATATCAACTTTGTTCTGCAGGTAAGTATGATTACGGCGATACCAAATTTATATAATTTTTTTATCTTTCATATTTACAAAGAAAAAACTAGGTTAAAAATGTTTCTTTTGGGTCACCATATTCTGGGAGCCATAACTTTTTGATTTTTCTGTGGAAAGAGCGATGTGAGGACTTGTTTTTTGTGAGGCGAGCTGTAGTTTATATTACTACATTGTTTTGGGGTACATCTAACTTTTTGATCACTTTTTTTTTTTTTTTAATTTGGTGTAATGATAGGGGTAGGGAAACGGACAAGTGAGCCCTAATCTACCCGCCAATCTGTCCCTGCCTACTTGCAACGACCCGCCCAAGGCGACGGGGTACAACTGGGCGGCGGTCCCTACGCTCAGTAAGTGCACGAGACAAACAGACAAGGGTACACAAAGCTAAGGGAAATGGGGCAGTTGCCCACGGAAACACCGTGAGCAACAAGAGAGGAGAACGAGCCGAGTCAAACCAGGAGTGTCCGAGGTACCAAACGCAGAGCAGGAGAGTAGTCAGTAAGCCGGGGTCAATATGGAGCAGGATCAAATAGTCAGAAGCTGTAGCTGGGCCAGGAAACCACACGAGAAGAATCACAAGCAAAGGAGGAACAGGAAAGGCAGGTATAAATAGACAGAGGGCGGGAGCTATCTGAGTCTGGCCAGGCTGCGATAGGCTCTCCCACTCCTAAGCCTGCCAGCCTGAGTGGTGGAAGCTGGAGTCAGTCTCAGAGACATAGACTCAGGTGAAGACTGATTACCTATGGGCGTTAACCCCGAAGCTGTGCCTGGCAGATCCTTTACAGTACCCCCCCTTTTATGAGGGGCCACCGGACCCTTTCTAAGTGGACCTGGTTTATTGGGGAAAACGAAGGTGGAACTTCCCGACCAATACCCCAGCGTGAACATCCCGGGCGGGTACCCAAGTCCTCTCCTCAGGCCCGTATCCTCTCCAATGGACCAGGTACTGGAGGGAGCCTTGGACCATCTTGCTGTCCTCAATCTTGGCCACCTCGAATTCCACCCCCTCAGGGGTGAGAGCGGGAACAGGAGGTTTCCTCGAGGGAGCCAAGGACGGGGAGCAGCGTTTAAGGAGGGAGGCATGAAACACGTGTATTCGAAAAGATGGAGGCAACTCCAGTCGGAAGGAGACAGGATTGAGGACTTCAATGACCTTATACGGCCCAATAAACCGGGGAGCAAATTTCTTGGACGGGACCTTAAGGCGCAAGTTCCTAGACGATAACCACACCAGATCCCCGACCATAAACAAGGGGTTAGCAGAACGTCTTCTATCAGCCTGAGTTTTTTGTACGCTCTGGGACGCCTCTAGGTTCTTCTGAACCTGGGCCCAGACTGTGCACAGTTCCCGATGAATGACCTCTACCTCAGGATTGTTGGAACTACCAGGTGAAACGGAGGACAACCGTGGATTAAACCCAAAATTACAGAAAAGGGGGGAGACCCCTGACTAGTTACTGACCCAGTTATTAAGAGAAAATTTGGCGAGGGGAATGAATGAGACTCAATCATATTGACAGTCAGAGATAAAATAAACACCTTAAATATTGTTCTAGAGATTGATTAGTCCTCTCGGTTTGGCCATTAGTTTCAGGATGGAAGGCAGAGGAGAAGGACAGATCAATCTCCAACTTTTTACAGAAGGCTCTCCAAAACAATGAAACAAATTGTACCCCTCTGTCCGAAACAATATTGACAGGGACCCCATGGAGACGCAGGATGTGTTTGACAAACAAGGTAGCTAACGTCTTGGCATTGGGTCGTTCCTTGAGGGGCACAAAGTGGCACATCTTACTGAAGCGGTCTACTACAACCCACACCACCGACTTGCCTTGAGATGGTTGGGACCTGGGAGTCTTGGACCTAGCACAAACCTCACGTAGGCCTTAACGTCTTTAGGCAACCCAGGCCACCAATAGTTTCTAGCAATGAGGTGTTTGGTACCCAGGACACCTAGATGACCAGATAGTGCGGAGTCATGATTTTCCCTAAGTACCCTTTGCCGGAATTGCAGGGGAACAAACAGCTTGTCTTCAGGAAGGTTCCCGGGAGCTGAACCTTGATCAGCCGCAATTTCTGAGACTAAATCAGAATCAATAGAAGAAATGATTATACCAGGAGGCAGAATACAAGCAGGATCTTCCTCCGAAGGGGGGCTGGCCATGAAGCTACGCGACAGTGCATCGGCCTTAATATTTTTAGACCCAGCCCTATAGGTAACCAAAAAGTTGAATCTGGTAAAAAAATAGCGCCCATCGAGCTTGTCTCGGGTTAAGCCTCCGGGCAGATTCTGGGAAAACCAGATTCTTGTGGTCGGTAAGGACCGTTACCTGGTGCCTAGCCCCCTCCAGGAAGTGGTGCCACTCTTCAAATGCCCATTTAATGGCTAAGAGTTCGCGGTTGCCAATATCATAGTTACTCTCAGTGGACGAAAACTTCCTGGAGAAGTAGGCACAGGGACGGAGATGGGTGAGGGACCTGGTACCCTGGGACAAGACAGCCCCCACTCCCACCTCGGATGCGTCAACTTCCACGATAAATGGCTCCATTTGGTTGGGCTGAACCAGCACCGGGGCCGAGATAAAGCACTTCTTAAGGACCTCAAAAGCCTGGACAGCCTCAGGAGGCCAGTGGAGGAGATCAGCACCTTAGCGAGTGAGGTCCGTAAGAGGCTTAGCGATGACCGAGAAGTTAGCAATAAATCTCCTGTAATAATTAGCGAACCCCAAGAAACACTGTAACGCCTTCAGGGAGGCAGGTTGGACCCATTCCGCCACAGCCTGGACCTTGGCGGGGTCCATGCGGAATTCATGAGGAGTGAGGATTTGATCCAAAAATGGTATCTCCTGTACACCAAACACACATTTTTCGGTTTTCGCAAACAGTTTGTTTTCCCGAAGGACCTGGAGCACCTTCCTGACATGCTCAATGTGGGAGGACAAGTCCTTGGAAAACACCAGTATGTCATCAAGGTACACTACAATAAATACCCCCAGGTAATCCCTTAAAATCTCATTTATGAAATTCTGGAAGACCGCAGGAGCATTACACAACCCAAAGGGCATGACGAGGTATTCGAAATGACCTTCGGGCGTGTTAAACGCAGTCTTCCACTCATCCCCCTCTTTGATGCGGATAAGGTTATACGCCCCCCGTAGATCAAACTTAGGGAACCATTGGGCCCCCTGAACCTGATTAAAGAGATCAGGAATCAAAGGAAGGGGATACTGGTTCCTTACAGTGACCTTATTCAAGTTACGGTAGTCAATGCATGGACTAAGACCACCATCCTTTTTCCCTACGAAGAAGAAGCCAGCACCTACCGGAGAAGTAGAGGGGCGAATGTAACCCTTGGCCAGGCATTTCTGGATATACTCTTTCATGGCTTCACATTCGGGACAAGAAAGATTAAATATCCTACCCTTAGGGAGCTTAGCTCCTGGTACCAATTCGATAGCGCAATCGTATTCTCTATGAGGAGGTAACACTTCGGAGGCCTCCTTAGAGAAAACATCAGCGCAGTCCTGCACAAACTCAGGTAGCGTGTTCACCTCCTCAGGGGGAGAAATAGAATTAACAGCAAAACATGACGTCAAGCATTCATTACCCCATTTGGTAAGCTCCCCAGTATTCCAGTCAAACGTGGGATTATGCAACTGCAACCAGGGAAGGCCTAAAACCAAATCGGACGATAATCCCTGCATCAACAGTTCTAGTGACTGGTATAGTGCCAATGGACTGGCGCAGCGCAAATGTGGTGCCTATTTCCAAAAAGGGCTCTAGGTCTTCCCCGGGTAATTATAGACCAGTAAGCTTAACATCCATCGTGGGGAAAATGTTTGAGGGGCTATTGAGGGACTATATACAGGATTATGTGACAATAAATAGCATTATAAGTGACAGCCAGCACGGTTTTACTAAGGACAGAAGTTGTCAAACTAACCTAATCTGTTTTTATGAAGAGGTGAGCAGAAGTCTAGACAGAGGGGCCGCTGTGGATTTAGTGTTTTTGGACTTTGCAAAGGCATTTGACACTGTCCCCCATAGACGCCTAATGGGTAAATTAAGGACTATAGGTTTAGAAAATATAGTTTGTAATTGGATTGAGAATTGGCTCAAGGACCGTATCCAGAGGGTTGTGGTCAATGATTCCTTCTCTGAATGGTCCCCGGTTATAAGTGGTGTACCCCAGTGTTCAGTGCTGGGACCACTATTATTCAACTTATTTATTAATGATATAGAGGAAGGGATTAATAGCACTATTTCTATTTTTGCAGATGACACCAAGCTATGTAATATAGTTCAGACTATGGAAGATGTTCATGAATTACAGGCAGATTTAAACAAACTAAGTGTTTGGGCGTCCACTTGGCAAATGAAGTTTAATGTAGATAAATGTAAAGTTATGCATCTTGGTACCAACAACCTGCATGCATCATATGTCCTAGGGGGCGCTACACTGGCGGATTCACTTGTTGAGAAGGATCTGGGTGTACTTGTAAATCATAAACTCAATAACAGCATGCAGTGTCAATCAGCTGCTTCAAAGGCCAGCAGGATATTGTCGTGTATTAAAAGAGGCATGGACTCGCGGGACAGGGATGTAATAATGCCACTTTACAAAGCATTAGTGAGGCCTCATCTAGAATATGCAGTTCAGTTCTGGGCTCCAGTTCATAGAAAGGATGCCCTGGAGTTGGAAAAAATACAAAGAAGAGCAACGAAGCTAATAAGGGGCATGGAGAATTTAAGTTATGAGGAAAGATTGAAAGAATTAAACCTATTTAGCCTTGAAAAAAGACGACTAAGGGGGGACATGATTAACTTATATAAATATATTAATGGCACATACAAAAAATATGGTGAAATCCTGTTCCTTGTAAAACCCCCTCAAAAAACAAGGGGGCACTCCCTCCGTCTGGAGAAAAAAAGGTTCAAGCTGCAGAGGCGACAAGGCTTCTTTACAGTGAGAACTGTGAATCTATGGAATAGCCTACCGCAGGAGCTGGTCACAGCAGGGACAGTAGATGGCTTTAAAAAAGGGTTAGATAATTTCCTAGAACAAAAAAATATTAGCTCCTATGTGTAGAAATTTTTCCTTCCCTTTTCCCTTCCCTTGGTTGAACTTGATGGACATGTGTCTTTTTTCAGCCGTACTAACTATGTAACTATGTAACTATGTAACAGTACAGAGCACTGCTCCAAATGCATGGAGCCAACAAGGAGTTCAAAAACAGGGGTATGCTGTGTAAAATAACCATTAACAAGAGGAGTGGAGTCGATACCCACTACCGGGACAGGTTTAGGCAAATCAATCAAAGGCATAGCTAGAGACATAGCAAATTCCACAGACATGATATTAGCAGAAGACCCTGAATCCACGAAGGCACTGCCGGTAGCAGACCTAACACCAAAAGAGACCTGAAAGGGAAGCAAGATTTTATTAAGTTTCATATTTACGGGAAATACCTGTGCGCCCAAGTGACCTCCCCGATGATCACTTAGGCGCGGAAGTTTTCCGGCTGCTTATTCTTACGCCTAGGACAGGTGTTCACTTGATGCTTGTCATCCCCACAATAGAAGCAGAGACCATTCTTCCTGCGGAACTCTCTACGTTGTCGGGGGGACACGGAGGCCCAGAGTTGCATAGGTACCTCCGAGTCTTCCGTGGAAGAGCGAAGCAACGGGACCACGGGAGGCATCATGAGGGAGTCAGAGGGGAAAACACAAAAATTTTCAAGTTGTCGTTCCCTGAGACGTCGGTCAAGTCGTACCGCTAAAGCCATAACCTGGTCTAGGGAGTCAGAAGAGGGATAGCTAACTAGCAGGTCTTTCAGGGCGTTCGACAGACCCAACCTAAACTGGCACCTTAAGGCAGGGTCATTCCACCGAGAAGCTACGCACCACTTCCTAAAGTCAGAACAATACTCTTCAACAGGTCTCTTACCCTGACGTAAGGTCACCAGCTGACTCTCGGCAAAGGCAGTCCTGTCAGTCTCGTCATAAATGAGTCCGAGAGCAGAAAAGAAACGATCAACGGAGGAAAGTTCAGGGGCGTCAGGAGCCAAGGAGAAGGCCCACTCTTGGGGCCCTTCCTGGAGCCGGGACATAATTATACCCACCCGCTGGCTCTCAGAACCTGAGGAGTGAGTCTTTAAGCGAAAGTAGAGCCTAGAACTCTCCCGAAAGGAGAGAAAAGTCCTCCGGTCCCCTGAGAACCGGTCAGGCAACTTGAGGTGGGGTTCAAGAGGTGAGGTGAGGGGCACTACCATGGTACCGTCAGGCTGGTTGACCCTCTGAGCCAGGGCCTGGACCTGTAGGGTGAGACCCTGCATTTGCTGGGCCAGGGTCTCAAGGGGGTCCATAGTAGAGACAGGGACCAGGGTAGACTAGGTAATGGGCTTGTGACTATGTAATGATAGGGGTAGGGAAACGGACAAGTGAGCCCTAATCTACCCGCCACTCTGTCCCTGCCTACTTGCAACGACCCGCCCTAGGCGACGGGGTACAACTGGGCGGCGGTCCCTACGCTCAGTAAGTGCACGAGACAAACAGACAAGGGTACACAAAGCTAAGGGAAATGGGGCAGTTGCCCACGGAAACACTGTGAGCAACAAGAGAGGAGAACGAGCCGAGTCAAACCAGGAGTGTACGAGGTACCAAATGGAGAGCAGGAGAGTAGTCAGTAAGCCGGGGTCAATATGGAGCAGGATCAAATAGTCAGAAGCTGTAGCTGGGCCAGGAAACCACACGAGAAGAATCACAAGCAAAGGAGGAACAGAAAAGGTAGGTATAAATAGACAGAGGGCGGGAGCTAGCTGAGTCTGGCCAGGCTGCGATAGGCTCTCCCACTCCTAAGCCTGCCAGCCTGAGTGGTGGAAGCTGGAGTCAGTCTCAGAGACATAGACTCAGGTGAAGACTGATTACCTATGGGCGTTAACCCCGAAGCTGTGCCTGGCAGATCCTTTACATTTGGAGAGCTAGGGTGACCAAATAAATGCAATTCTGGCAGGTTTTTTTTGTTGCCGTTCAGCCTGCAGTATAAATAGTGTTGTTTTTTAATAGTTTACATTTTTACGGACGTGGCAATACCAACTATGTTTATTTTTATATTTTTTACATTACTTTAGGGGGAAAATGGGAAAACTTTTTCTTTTAACTTTTAATATCTTTAATTTTTTTGTACATCACTCAAAACTTTTTTACATATTTTCTTAGTCCCCTCAGGGGACTTGAACAAGCGATCTCCTGATTGCTGGTACAATACACTGCAAGACTTATGTATTGTATTGCAGTATAATGTAGTAATGTAATTTCTTATTTTTTTTTGTTTCGTTATTTACTCCCTGCCTTCCAACAGCAATAACTTTTTTATTTTTCCATCAATTAAGTGGTGTGAGGGCTTATTTTTTGTGGGAGAAGTTGTAGTTTCTATTGGCATCATTTAAGGTACCATATAATGTACTTGGAAACGGAAAAAAAAAACCTCTTTGCAGGGTGGAATCGGAAAAACTGTGATTTGAGGCTCAGTACGATTACGGTGTTATCAAATTAATATAGTTTTTTATGTTTTACTACTTTTACAAGGAAAAAAATATTTGTTAAAAAAACTATTGTTTTGTGTCACTACATTCTGAGAGCCATAACTTTAAATTTTTTAGTCGATTCAGCGGTGTGAGGGCTTATTTTTTGCGGGACGAGCTGTAGTTTTTATTAGTACAATTTTTTTGGTACATACGATTTTATGATCACTTTTTATTTTGTTTGAGCACTAAGGTGATCAATAAACAGCGATTCTGTGGTTTTATTTTTTTTGTTTTTACGATGTTCACCATGCAAGTTAACTAATGTTATATTGTAATATTTTGGACTTTTACGGACGATACCAATTTTGTATATTTTTTTTTTTAAACTTTTAATATTTTTTAAATTTTTTGTACACTACTGAAAAATGTCTTCAACTTTTTTTTACACTTTTTAATGGTTCCCCTAGGGGATTTAATCCAGCAATCTTCTGCGAATGTATTTCAGTATATTGTCATTTTTTTACAGACTTCTGTTTAGCCCTGCCAGAGGCTCTGTCACCACATTATAAGTGCCCTATCTTGTACATGATGTGATCGACGCTGTAATGTAGATTACAGCAGTGTTTTTTATTTAGAAAAACTATCATTTGTGATTGGTCAGCGTCATACAGCGTCATACACTCCTCTGTACAACGCCCACTTGGCCAACTGGGCGTTGTTCATTAAGAAACTTATTAGCATAATGCTAATATAGGTCATAACTCCGTCAAAAATGATCGTTTTTCTACATACAAAACACTGCTGTAATCTACATTACATCGCCGATCACATCATGTACAATATAGGCCACTTATAATGTGGTGACAGAGCCGCTTTAACAGAGGCAGAAAGAAGGCAGACCTGGGGACCTTCATTAGGTGGTTAAACTGCCAGGATCAGATCGATCTCTTAGTGCGATCTCTTAGTGCGAGTTGTCAGCTGTTGTCAGCTGTAATACCTAGCTGACACTGGCAGCATATGGAGCGGGCTTAGGGTATGTTCACACGCACTAATTACGGACGTAATTCGGGCGTTTTTGCCCCGAATTACGTCCGAAAATAGCGCCTCAATAGCGCTGACAAACATCTGCCCATTGAAAGCAATCGACAGACGTTTGTCTGTTCACACGAGGCTTAATTTACGCGCCGCTGTCAAATGACGGCGCGTAAATAGACGCCTGCGTCAAAGAAGTGACCTGTCACTTCTTTGGCCGTAATTGGAGCCGTTATTCATTGACTTCAATGAATATCAGCGGCAATTACGTCCGTAATGGACGCGGCGCTCAAGCGCCTGCACATGGCGTTACGGCTGAAATTACGGGGATGTTTTCAGGCTGAAACATCCCCGTAATTTCAGCCGTTACGGACGCCCTCGTGTGAACATACCCTTAGAGCGTGATCCCGCTTCATACTTCAACCCCGCACCATGATGTGTAGTTATGTCCAGTTGCGTGAAGGGGTTAAGCACTGCCCATGGCATGGCTCAATAGGAGCACATAGATAGCAGACCTGTGGGCAGCATGCGACCACTGCAGCCAATCCGAAAGCTCAATGGTGATGTGTTGTATTTCTGGCATTAAGCCCTCTGATTGGCCCGCGTGTAAACAATCACTGGGAGTGCCTCTGGAACATCAGCTCTGGATCGTTGGAGGAAAGTATAGGTGAGTACTGTGTTGTTTTTTTTCAATTCAGGTCATTCACAGCCATTAGTAAAAAAAAAATTTAGGAACCCAGATGACCCCTTTAATTACAATCATAGTGAAATTGTTACCTATCCAAAATGATTTCCTCCCACTGAAGTGCCACAGCCAGTCCATCTGTTCTTTCGTGAAAATGTCTACAAGTCTAGCATGGTATCTGTGTTGAAACAAAATAATTTTAGGTATTACCATTCATTTAGTAATTTTCACTAGATTAGCATATTTCATACAATATCATGTGAGACAGATAAATTAATTTACTGGCCTGAAAATTGCAATTAGAAGATTTTCATATATGTATAAATTCTACTGATTGCAGATATAATTCTTTGGTATACTTAGACTACCAAAGCATTACTGCCTGTCAGTGTAAAACTGACAGGCAATGTATTAGACCATGCCTCTAGCATGGCCTAATAGGCAGTTACTGATGACCTTTGTTAGGCCGCCGGCTGTCATTGTAACCCATCGGCGCTCTGTGACGGGGTGACAGAAGGTGCTCCCTCACTCTGTCAAACACCTTAGATACCGCGGTTGCTAATGACCGCAGCATCTAAGGGGTTAAACTGCCGGAATTGGAGTTCTCTCCAATTCCGCCAGTTGTGTCAGGACCCAGGCTGTGTATATTGGCAGTGCTCCTGCCGCGGATCTCGTGGGTACAGTGGCAGTACCCATGAAATCAGAGTGATGGCTATATCAATCACGATGAGGGAGTGTAATGATGGGGGTGGGGAGACAGACAAGTGAGCCCTAATCTGCCCGCCACTCAGTCCCTGCCTACTTGCAACGACCCGCATTAGGCGACGGGGTACAACTGGGCGACGGTCCCTACGCTCAATAAGTGCACGACAGACAAACAGACAAGGGTACACAGAGCTAGGGGGAGAAAGGGGCAGTTGCCCACGGCAACACCGTGAGCAACAAGAGTGGTGAACGAGCCGAGTCAAACCAGGAGAGTACGAGGTGCCAAACGCAGAGCAGGAGAGTAGTGAACAAGCCGAGTCAAACCAGGAGTGTACGAGGTACCAAACGCAGAGCAGGAGAGTAGTCAGCAAGCCGGGGTCAATATGAAGCAGGGACAATAGTACAAGAAGCTGCAGCAGGGCCAGGAAACCACACGAGAAGAATCACAAGAAAAGGAGGAACAGGAAAGGCAGGTATAAATAGACAGAGGGCGGGAGCTAGCTCCGTCTGGCCAGGCTGTGATAGGTTCTCCCACTCCTAAGCCTGCCACCCTGAGTGGTGGAAGATGGAGTCAGTCTCACAGACATAGAAGCAGGTGCAGACTAATTATCTATGGGCGTTAACCCCGAAGCTGTGCCTGGCAGATCCTTTACAGGGAGCAGTACCCGTTTGTGACAGATATATCTGTCGCTCGTCATTTAGGGGTTAAGGCTGGGTTCACACCGCCGTTTGCCATTGCATTGTTCTGTTCCATCAGAGAAGCAGAACAAGGGAAAAACTGGAAGCGCCGGTTCCGTTGCAGCACAGACACCACCGGCGGCCGATAAAATTTATTAATTAATGGGTTCCATTGGGTTTCCATCGAGGTCTCTGTGGTTTTACAGAAAAAAATAGCGCAGCATGCTGTGCTATTGTTTCTAGTAGTCTCGGCCAGAGGCCTCTAACGGGGCTTCCAACGCGGTTGTGAATGAGGCCTAGCACTGTGGACAGGTTTCTTAATACGAATGTTTTGTGTGATTTGTAGATCGTGGATTAGAGGCCTTACTCTCTTTTATTTTCATATACTTGACCTCTTTTGCCTGCTATCATTTTTAACACAAATAAAGTTTCTCTTCTTAAATATATACTTAAGCTGGGACAATTTTATGTCTTATAGGGGTAGTCCCAACTTATGCATTTATGGCATAGCCACATGATACACCATAAATGCCTGATAGATGCGGGTTCCACCTATCTGGTGACTCCTGTTTGGTGATTCCCACTGACCGCATGGAGAGGTGGCCGTGCTTGCATGTGGCACTCTCCATTGAAGTCTATGGGAGTTATGGTAAGAACAGAGCACTGCAGAGGTGGGACCACATTTATGGCTTATCCTGTGGAGTATGATATAATAGGATTTAGTAAGATTTAAAAAAATACTGTAGAAAATACAAAACGTCCTTACCCTAAATGAGTCTTAATATTTTCCTTTGTTTTATAAAGCATGTAGACCCATTGTGAGAAGCATTCTATTTAGCTAATTTATTGCCATATTGTCCAGCTCTCTCAAATTGTGCAAACTTTTAGAAAACTCCTTAATATGCTGGCATTTTGAAGTTATATTCTATACATGTCCAGTATGAAAAGTTTTTTTATGATAGATGTAGACTTTTTAAAATATACGTCTTGCATAATGCAAGCTATTATATACTTAATGGCATTCAGATATTCATAAAGATATTTATACATTGTAGCTTATATAGGACAGTGAAGTTAAAATGTTGCCTATAGGATATATGTACAAAATAAAAGTATTATACCGCTTTAACAGTTTAAGGACTCACAACCTAGAAGAAAAGTCCACAGTAAATGTCCTTTCCCCAGCACGTATACAGATAGGAAATTAATAAAGTCCAAAAAAAGATTTCACTATTCCTCCTGAGACCTGTAGTCCCAAAAAGGTTTCACTATTCCTCCTGAGACCTGTAGTCCCAAAAAGGTTTCACTATTCCTCCTGAGACCTGTAGTCCCAAAAAGGTTTCACTATTCCTCCTGAGACCTGTAGTCCCAATTGGTTTCACTATTCCTCCTGAGACCTGTAGTTCTACGAGGGCTGCTTCAGAATTTCCAAGCTTTTGCCACTACACGCAGTTACAGCAGGTAACGGATGTAAATGTTTCTAAGATTGAAAAAAGCCCCAGAAGAAGCTGGAAGGGCGAAAACCAGGGTCGGGCTGGATGTGTTTGGTGTGCCGCTTTTTTACATTTTACTACATGTTTGAAACTTTTTTATCCTTGTGAGTATGGGAATAAAATTTGCGTTGTGATGAATTATCCAAACGGTGTTGCACTATGTGTTTCTTTTTTCAATCTTAGAAACTGTTAAATCCATTACCTGCTGTAACTGCGTGCAGTGGCTAAAGCTTGGAAGATCTGAAGCAGCCCTCATAGAGCTTCAGGTCTCAGGAGGAATAGTGAAACATTTTTGGGACTTTATTAATTTCCTATCTGCATGCGTGCTGGGGAAAGGACATTTACTGAGGACTTTTCTTCTAGGTTGTAATTCCTTAAACTGTTAGAGCGGTATAATACTTTTATTTTGTACTTACTTTTAAGGGTTGTGGATTGAACTCTTTTTATACCTGCTCCTGTTTTTTGTTTGTTTTAGTAGCGCGCAACAGAAACACTACAACATTATTGGATACACAGTATGTGCAGCCAGGCAGCTTTAATAAGAGGGTATATACATCCTCACCAGGTGGCCAACATAGATTTATGGCTACTGTTAAACATAGTCCTCCAATGTTAGGTAGTTAGATATTTTTGGGTAGCAATTTGCCTGCTTTGTGTAGCTGATGTAAAAGAAAACCAACAGAGGGCATATGATGATTCTATGGCTTTTAAATATGCTGCTGTGGACTCCCAAAATAAAAGCCAACATATTTCAAGAGTGGTAAAACAGACCACTGCTTGCATCCTTCACTAGGGGTAGTCCACTGCATATGGATTTATACACCTATTATTGAGTATAATACTAGCTGTATAAATACATACTGTATGCATCTAATCCTCCTTAGTGGTTGCCTCAGGCTGCCAAATTATTGCATTTATCTAGTCAGAAAAAAAGATCCAGATCCTTAGTCTGAAGGAGCCGCAACTCTAATTAAATAGAGATGCCGAGACATTTCTCCTGCACTGCGGCGCTCCTGAACATGCGCTGTGCAGGAGACTGCAACACTGCCCCATTCACTCGAATGGAGATGTGTTGCAGTTCCCTGCAAAACAGATGGCTGGGGGTGCCGCAGTGCAGGAGAAATGGCTAGGTCCTATCATTCTCTGTATTGACAGGGGGCCCAAAGTACCCCACTGTACAAAATGTTATGGCATATCCTTATGATATGCCATAACAATAGAAGATGGGAAAATCACTTGGAATTGAGTCTATCTGCAGATTTGATGCTATTAAACGTCTGACACCGATTGGTAGCTAGCGGGTAACAAATTAGGAACATACTATTGTTGAAAATGTGACTGCTTGCGTCAGTGTAAAAAAGAAGTTTATTCTGTCGCACGAGTATCAGCCCCAACCACTCCCCTCCCCTATGCAGTTAATTGCAGTTCATCGTTATTTAAGCAGAGCCGTCAATCAGCGGCAGAGAGGATGGGAGGGGTCGGAGTGTTAGATTCAGGACTCTTCCTGGTTTAGTGGAAACCGCAGAAAAAAACTTATTTTTTTGCAATAATGCAGGCAGTGACATCTTCAACATTGGTATGTCCCTATTCCATTACCCGATAGCTACCTAGCGGTTTCAGCCATATGGTAGCATCAAATCTCCTGACATACTCCCTTTAAAGGTTTGTCTTTGTCACTGTGCCGCTGGTCACCAGGGTCACCTGACGTTTGTTGTTATCACATCTGTGCAATGACACGTGACTTTGGCAGTCAATTGCTGGGTGTCAGGGTGACGGGCCGTCTATATGTCACTGTAGATGCTGCAGTCGCCTAATTGAGAAGCGTTAAGAAGCTGCGTAGAACCCCGTTGACCACTTTCGTGGGAATGGTACCAAACCCTAAAATGTGGGCATTTTCTATAAAAAAAAAATAGTACTGATAATTGAATGATGCACCTATATGTATGCCTATACATTAAGTTAAAGAGGATCTGTCACTAGTTTATTAATGCCCTATCTCCTAACTAATCTAATAGGCGCTATGAGGCTGATAACTACAGTGTAAGGCCTCATGCACAAAAACATATTTTTTTCCTCCCGTAAATACTGGCGTAAATACGGGTCCTTGGTCACACGTATTCGACCCGTATTGCACCAGTATTTAAGGACCCGTGCCCGTAAATACGGGTCCGGTGTCACCAGTATTCCACCCGTATTTACGGGCACGTTTTTGCTGCAAAATTGCACTGCACTAATCGGCAGCCCCTTCTCTCTCTCAGTGCAGGATAAAGAGAAGGGGCAGCCCTTTCCGTAGTAAAAGTAATTCATACTTACCCCGGCCGTTGTCTTGGTGACGCGTCCCTCTTTCGACATCCAGCCCGAACTCCCTGGATAACACGGCAGTCCAGGTGACCGCTGAAGCCTGTGATTGGCCTGTGATTGGCTGCAGCGGTCACATGGGCTGAGACGTCATCCCGGGAGGCCGGACTGGAGGAAGAAGCAGGGAGTTCTGGGTAAGTATGAACTTCTATTTTTTTTACACGTTGATCTATATTGTGATCGGTAGTCACTGTCCAGGGTGCTGAAAGAGTTACTGCCTCTCTTTTTACTCTTTCAGCACCCTGGACAATGACTATCCCGTGACGTCGCCTAGCAACGCTCCCGTAATTACAGGTGCACACATGTAGCCACCCGTAATTACGGGAGCCCCATAGACTTCTATGGGACTGTCCATGCCGTTATTACGGCCTGAAATAGGACATGTTCTATATTTTTCAACGGCACGGGCACCTTCCCGTAAGCATACGGGGAGGTACCCGTGGCCAATAGAAGTCTATGGGCCCGTAATTACGGCCCGTGATTACGGGCGTTTTTACGTTTGTGTGCAGGGGGCCTAAATTGTGTTTCAAAACATTTATTATTTGCAACGTTATGTTTTTTTTTCTAAATATGTTAATTTGGCTATACTTGCCAAATGGGAAGTTACTCCTTTTTTCTCTGGGCGCTGTAATTTTTATCTATATGACACTGTCCAATCAGCGTCATGCGGTTCTCCTCTCTTCAGAAGAACATAATTTTGCAAATAATAAACGTTTTGAAACACAATTTACACTGTATCCACTCAAATCCAATCTATTACTCCTGGTCCTGGACTATATTAGACTAAACATCATGTAACGTACGGTTAATTCATTTTACTTTCCGCTTTTTAAGCAAGACAATGTGTGAATTGAGTTAGCTAGTGTAGTTACATATGCATATTTTTATTCTGTACAATATTTGAAGAATAAAATATTACAATTTTAAAAATGTAACCTACTTTATGATCAAGTAATGAAAAGATTTGAGAACCGTTCAGCCCAGAATAGATGCATTTTAAGTGAAATAGAAAATAGTGCTCTTACTGTTCCCGACATATACGGGCTGCGGTGATCCATGTGGCCTTCTGCTCAATGATGTGTTTGTAGCAGCTGCTGTCATGTGGAGTCCAGCCAAATGGACATTTTGTTGTCTGAAATATATACAATTTATAATTAATAGAAAAATGGCTTCTTTCCAGGATATGGGCTCAACTACTTTAGCCTGAGCACAGCTGAATAACAGAGCTTTGGAGAAACCACATAGTGGAAACTGCTTTAATGTGGCCATATTGTGTTTAGCTGGGGATGCTACTCCAGGAAAAGACATTTAATTACTAGAAATCCTGCACCATAAATGAAGAAAATGGAGAAAAACAATGGAAAACCAGAAAGTAACAACATCATAAAACATGTATAGAAGTCCCTTTAATTTCCGAACAGAAACGAAACACAGTGTAAATAAAATCTGCCAAGAACTGTTTTTCACTTTCACTTTTGTTTTTCACATTTACTTTCATCAGGGACAGAAAAGGGTCCCCCGCTCAAGAACCTCCTCTTAGAGGCAGAACAGTGAGCTTCTCTGCTGGACCCGGCACATCCATGTATTGCATGGACCGCCATTCAAGTGAATGATTGACATATGACTGTATATTTCCACAGATTCTGAAGGAGATATTTATAGCCAGGCACGGCTCCCCCTCGATAATAGGTGATCACCATGGTCTAGAGAAGCAGGACCTGGATTATTTTGAAAAAAACAAAAAACAAACACCCAAACAACTACTTTTAGACCTTTGTTTTACTTTATAGTATAGTGGGTGAAAATAGGAAAGTTAGTATCTAAAGCCAAAATAGACGTCTTGTAGATGTCCCATTTTACAGTGCATGGAATTTTAATAATAATAAAGAAAACGTTTTCCTCTAGATGTAATGGATACCCCCAGTGGATTTACAGTCCTGTGTATGAAAAGATCATGAGACAGATCTCTTTACTGATCATTGGTATATTAGTACATAGTAATTATATCTATCAAGCCTAGGCTAGTACCTTGGCTGTAGCTACCCAGGTATTCCATGATGAACCATCACACTGGAAAAGCTTTTGGCTCTTTTGATCAAAATGTAGAAGTCCTTTTAAATCTGGAGTACATTCCTTAGGAAACTGCATTGTTTTCTTCTAGAAAGACATAATGGCAAAAATATCTTAAAACGGTATATATAGTTATATTACTAATATTCCATTTTATACTAAATTATACTCTTCTGCCTACGAATAGTTTATATAACATTATATCAATGTATAGTCTCTATAGTGAGAATTTCAAAACATTCTATGAACATTGAGATTTTAAAATCAGTATATAAGTGAACTAACAAATGGTTTGAAAGCAATATAATTTTTTTTTTTAGAATTCACTATTTTTGGATTTAGTATTAAAGAACTGAATTCTTTTGGATAATAAATATGTACATACTTGACTTGCAGCAGAAACATCAGTGGTCACCAAAGCTCTGTCTGACTGTAGAAGCTCTATCCTTTGCTGACCATGCTTTCTCACTGATAACCTGGCTACCTTGCTTGAGTTGATTTTCTCTTCTTCCACTCTAAGTGACACCATTCCATGATACTGTATTTAAAAACATAGAAATACAACATATTCATGTATCTATACAAACATGTTTTGCTAGACATTCTGCAACCACCTAGTAGATAGAAAAAGAACTACAACTAATCAATGGATAGATATTTGTGCAATATAGCACAAAAGAGAACCCACATAAAGTGCTGTAGATAGCGACACCTGCTATGGCTGCTACAGATTTACTTACGTCCATGAGACTACGTTGCAGTGTCAAGTACTGTTGTAGTAGCGCTGACTTGTAAACTACTGGACTATAGGTTTTGGACAGAACGTGCTGCATATTTGCCCAACAGTAAGTATTTTACAAGGATGTAGTACAATTTCCTTTATGTTGACACTATGATGAACAAAAGCTGCATGTTGTAATTTTTGTGCAGGATATTCTTTCATTGTGACTAAATTACACCAAAGTCTGTGTTCCGTTCGTCACGCTGTACTTACCAGCAGCCGCGACCGCAGGACACTAAGAGCTTGTCGGCATCTCCCTCCCAGGAGACGCCAACTCGCGCTCCTGCTTCTAGGGTTGTTATCCTGCTCCCAGTATTCCCGTATCCTACTACCTGTATCCTGTATCCCGTAACTATGCTTGTTCCTGAGCTGTATCTGGTGTTGGAGTCGTGTTGTCATCTGCCGCGTTCCGTGTCATCTGCCACATCTTGTGTCACCTGCCATGTCTGGTGTCACCTGCCATGTCTGTTATCATCTGCCACGCTAAACATCACCTGTGCCATGTGTCTGCTACTCTGAGCATCTGCCTGAACATCTGCCCAGGTACAGTACTCTTACCCCAGAGACTATTATTGACTGTGGTTTGGCCAGCTGCTACTCCGCTATGGCAGAGTGGCCAAGTGGGTCCACATACCCCACAGGTGTGACAGTACGCTCAGGCCATGGATCCCGCTGGTCAACCTAACATGTCGATTCAGGTGATGCAAACAGAGATGCGTGATCTGTGGGCACCCCAGGGTCAGCTCCTGCAGGCAGTAAATTCAATCATCACCCGTTTGGATCAATCTACTGCGCCTCCTCTGGATGATGCTGTTCCATTACCTGTTACCCCTCCTGCCTGCCCTGGATCTACAATTTCGCTGCCTCTACCGCATCGCTACGACGGGGACCCTAGGGCCTGTAGAGGTTTCATCAATCAATGTATGATCCACTTTAGGTTATGTGTCCATCTCTTCCCTTCAGAGAAGGCCAAGGTAGCATTTATTATTTCTCTTCTTGCTGGCAAAGCCCTGGCATAGGCGAACCCCATCTTGGAATGAGACGGCCCGAAATTCTCTGATCTATCCCTGTTTCTAGAGACTTTCCGTACAGTGTTCGAGGAACCGGGTTGAACATCCTCTGCAGCTGCCTCAATGCTAACCCTCAAATAGGGGGAGTCAACCATAGGGGAGTACGCTATCTCCTTCCATACACTGGCAGTGGAGCTGGCTTGGAATAATGAGGCCCTGGTGGTGACCTTTTGGCAGGGTCTTGATCTTCTTATTAAGGATGAACTGGCGTCTCAAGAACTTCCTGTTACATTGGATGCCTTAATACTTCTGGCTACCCAGATCGCTATGCGGATCCAAGAGCCCATCGGGAGAGGAGACCTTGTCAACTGGCACCGAAATTTAAAAGGCCGCTACTACCCTGTCCTACTAGACCTTCGGAGGAGATAGACTCTGATTGTCCGACCAGGAACAGCAACGCAGATGACCAACTGCATTGTGTCTGTACTGTGGCCACAAGGGACATTTCGTGCGCCAATGACCTCAAAAACCGGGAAACTCGAGCACCTAGGTTTGATTGAAGAGACTCACCTAGATGTATCACTCTCTACCACTAAAATCTCTCCCAAATTGTATGTTCCTGTGTTTATTGTCACCAGTGAAGGATCGCACTGTGTGCCTGCATACTTGGATTCCAGAGCGGCTGCAAATTTCATCCAACAGGACATAGTTGATCGTCTCATTTGACCACAGTTCTTCTAGAGAAACCCTTGGCGGTCACCACTGTGGACGGACAACCTCTGCCTGACCCGATTCTGTCTGTCACCAAAACACTGAGGTTGCAGATAGGAGTCCTTCATTCTGATCTGATTGCTTTTTACGTCTCGTCCAAAACGATCAACCCCATCCTATTGGGATTACCATGGCTTCGCCAAGATGCTTCAGTCCTTGATTGGCGTTGTTCCAGGAGTTCGTGAACGACATCGTCAGTGATATCCTGTATGACGCATTGGAAACATGCACATTAAGTCTTGTTGCGGCTAAGAGGAAATAAATTATACGCAAAACTAGAGAAGTGCATATTTGAAAAGAGGTCCTTGCCCTTCCTGGGCTATATTGTCTCTGATCGTGGTCTTCGAATGGACCCGGAGAAGGTGAAGGCCGTCTTGGAGTGGCCACGTCCTCACGGTCTCCGAGCTATATAAAGATTTCTTGGATTCGCTAATTTCTATCACCAGTTCATTCAAAATTTCTCGTCCCTTACTGCTCCCATCTCAGCTCTCACCAGAAAGGGAGTGAACGCTATGGACTGGACCCCGGAGGCAGAGTCGGCATTCTTCAACCTCAAGAACGCCTTCACGTCTGCTTCTGTTCTTCATCATCCTGATGTTACTCATCAGTTTTCCGTGGAGATTGATGCCTCTTCCATTGGTGCTGGAGCGCTCCTGTTTCAGAAAAATTCTAAGGGTAAGGCAGTATCTTGCGGATTCTTCTTCAAACTCTTCCCTCCTGCTGAGCGCAACTACTCTTTTGGGGATTGTGAGTTGCTCGCTGTCAAGCTGGCTTTGGAGGAATGGAGACACCTGCTTGAGCGGTCTGCCCACCCCATCATCATCATCATCTACACCGACTACAAAAGTCTTACATATCTGCAGTCTGCACAGCGACTAAATCCTGGTCAAGCTCGGTGGTCGCCGTTATTTCGCCAGGCTTCATTTTCTTCTTAATTTCCGCCCTGCAGACAAAAACATTAAGGCTGATGCCTTGTGTCGATCATTTGAGACTGACGACTCAGAAGAGAAACCTCAACATATTATTGATCCATCTAGGATTATTGCCATAAACCCTCCGCAGATCAAGGACATTCGTCCTGGAAAGATCTTTGTCCGTCCTGCTGACAGGAAAATAATTATTTGCTGGGGGCATAATTCCAAACTGGCCGGGAATTCTGGTGTTCGAAAAGACTCAGGACTTTATTGCTCGTCATTACTGGTGGCCCCCGCTACCTAGGGATGTCTTGGACTTTGTTTCCTCCTGTGCTAACTGTGCTCTAAACAAGTGCCCACATTCAAAGCCTGCTGGTCTGCTCCAGCCTCTGACGATGCCTGATGCTCCCTGGCAACACATTGCTATGGACTTTATTACTGACCTTCCCCCTTCTGCTGGATTTACTACGATCTAGGTGGTGCTGGATCGTTTCTTCAAAATAGCACATATTATTCCTTTAACGGGCCTCCCCTCAGCTCATCGTCTGGCAGATCTGTTCGTCCAACACATCTTTTGTCTACATGGACTACCTCTTCATATTGTTTCTGACCGGGGTGTACAGTTCACGTCTAAATTCTTGAGAGCCCTGTGTAATCTTTTAGATGTGAATGTGGATTTTTCTTTTGCCGATTACCCACAGTCTAACGGTCAAGTGGAGAGGATCAACTAGATACTAGAGAATTATCTCCGTTATTATGTCTCTGTCCAACATGACAATTGGGTACAGCTCCTGCCTTGGGCAGAATTCTCATACAATAACCATACTAGCTTCCTCCCTGTTCTATATTGTATACAACCAGCACCCACGAGTTCCTCTTCCACTTCAAGTGCCTGCAGACAATTCTTCATTCGGGTTGTTTCTTCTCATCTGGCAGCAGACCAAGTCCGCAATTCTTCTCGCAGTGAATCGCATGAAAACATATGCTGATAAGAAAAGAAGGGTTCCTCCTGAGTTTCTCCCTGGAGTCAAGGTCTGGCTTTTCTCTAAGAACATTTGTCTGAAGATCCCTTCCCATAAGTTCGCTTCCAAGTTCCTTGGTCCCTTCGAGGTGTTACAACAGATCAACCCAGTGTCCTATAAACTTTGACTGCCTCCTACTATCAAAATACCAATCCGTTCCATGTTTCCCTCCTAAAGCCTGTGGTCCTGAACTGCTACAGTAAATCTCCTGGTTCTGCAGTTGCTCCCAGTGGTTCTTCTGATGTCTTTGAGGTGAAGGAGATCCTGGACTACAAGAGTAGGAGGAAAGACTTTCTATCTGTTGGAATGGAAAGGGCTTGGTCCTGAGGAGAGGTCCTGGTAGCCAGAAGAGAACATCAATGCCCCAACTCTCCTCAAGAGATTCCTCCTACGCTCTGGACCTAAAAGGAGGGCATATGGGGGGTTACTGTGGTGTCCGCGGTCGCTGACCGCCGGCACGCTGTACTTACCAGCAACCACGGGACACTAAGAGCTTGTCGGCGTCTCCCTCCCAGGAGAGGCCAACTCGCACGGCGGCACTATCCTGCCTCTAGGGTGCGCTCGCGGGCCCTTCCCCAGCCTTCAAGTTCCAGCGCACACCAATTAAATGTTCCCTAACCTATCCCCTTACTTCCTGGACTATACAAAGGGCTCTGCCCTTCCATCCCTTGCCTGAGCGTTGTTGCTGTTATTCCTATGTTAAAGGGAATGTGTCGGTAGAATTTTTTTTTTTTTTAGTTAAACAGTTAGTATATAGGTGATTAAACATTGTTCTAATTTTTTTAATTTTTTCACGAGTCAGGAAATATTATAAATTAGATTCTAATTTATAACATTTCGCAGCGCTGGTCACTAGATGGAGCAATTCCCAAAATTGCAGCATTGCATGTGGTAAAGCAACCACATTGCTTTATGCTGCAAAATTTGAGAAAACTCACTCGCTCTAGTGAGCTCTCAGAATCCCCCCTCCTTTATCCTGGCTAGTGCCGGGAGAAACGAGGGGATTGAACGGTCAAACCTCCTACACTGTGTGTCGCCATTTTTTGAGCTAACACACAGTGTAGTAGGTTAACATACAGTAGTAAACACACAGTAAAACACGTACATACATAGACCTAACTTACCTGCTCCTGCCGCCGCCGCTCCCTTCGGTCCGTCCGCTCCGGTCTGCTCCCTCCGCTCCAAGTGCACAAGTCCGGAAGCCGCGACCGGAAGTAGTAATCTTACTGTCCGGCCGCGACTTCCGGTCCACAAGAAAATGGCGCCGGACGTCGCACAGTTCAATTTGGACTGTGTGGAAGCGGCGCATGCGCCGTTCCCACACAGACGGCGTACAGCATAGTGGATGGAACGGGCCCCGTTCGCATTCACTATGGGACTGTATGTGCCGTATTCCATGTCTGTATGTGTCGTTAATTGACACATACAGAGATGGAAAAAAAAATGGCAGCCCCCATGGACAAGAAAAAGTGAAAAAATAAAAAAAAGTAAAACACAAACACACAAATCAAGAAAAAAAAATGTAATAAAACACTAAAAGCAAATTGATATCAAAAATGTTTTTTTCGTGACACTGGTCCTTTAATCTTGCAAATAGTCCCTTGGTTGTTATCCTGCTCCCAGTGTTCCCGTATCCTACTACCTGTATCCCGTAACTCTGCTTGTTCCTGAGCTACATCTAGTGTTGGAGTTGTGTTATCATCTGCCATGTTCCGTGTCATCTGTCACGTCTTGTATCATCTGCCACGTCTGGTGTCATCTACCATGTCTGGTATCATCTGCCACACCAAGCATCACCTGTGCCACGTGTCTGCTACTCCGAGCCTCTGCCTGAACATCCTCCCAGGTACTCTTACCCCAGTGACTGTTATTGACTGCAGTTTGGCCAGCTGCTACTCCGCTACGGCGGAGCAGCCAAGTGGGTCCACATACCCACTGGTGTGACAGTCTGTTGTCTTCAAATAATAATCTAGATGAAAGGTAATCCAAACAAAATAGACATTCCACTATTTTGGGCATTTCACTGAAATATCGCAGAAGGTAGCAATGGGTTTGTGAGCTGAGTCTCCATTGAAGGAGCATAACAATTGATTTCAATAAAGCGGCATTCAACATACCATAGAGACATGCAATCAGCAAGCTAAAAGCCAAAGAGGGTTTGTGCTTAGCAGGGCATCGTTCAGGGCATAGCAGGATCAAGCAATCTTATGACATTTTCTATGATTTTGTTTTTATATTACGTAAATACTGCAGAAAACTGCTGAGAAAAAAGATGACCACTTACTGTATAAATCGTGTCAGTTCCATTATGGTGCACAGATGATGGTTTTACCTGAAATGATGGAAAGGAGGTTATATTTGTTTAGTTATACCATACCATTGAGATTGCAATGTGTACTGTAAAACACTCAATGGCTAAAATGGCTCAGCAGCTGTTATAAACTTAGATATGATCGGTAACAGCTCGATCCTGTGTGTTAGATGCACGCAGGACCCGCTGACACTGAATCCGTCAGTCCCGCATACCTGACGGATACGGGATTCAGCGCTAGATACAGCTGCTCTGTATAATAGGATACAAAGCAGCTGTATCTCAAAAAGTAAATATAATTTTTAATAAAAAAATAATTAAAATGTTGCACCAAACACACTGATAAGACATTTTTATTAAAAAAAAAAAAAAACTTTTTCAAAGGGGTACATAGCCTTTAAAGAAAACTCGTAGGCATACTCTTTGAAGACTTACTCATGTCCGAGCAATCATAATCTGAATTTATTGAATGATAAATCTGAAGATTCTACACACATACCTACTGTTTTCAGTAAATGAGTAGGAGTATTTTTTTTTTCTAGGTTTCAGTTTCTTTTAATGGAAAACCAGATAGGAGGACCTGGTTTGCTGGAGTGGGAAGCTGTGTTTGGGTTGCTTCTCAGCTAATAACCTAAATCAGCTGTACTAAACCTTAGTAAATGATGCAGATAAAAGCATATTAGGCTCTTTTCCTGGGGAAAAACAGGGTCTTTGTGTAACTAAAAAAGACTATTTAAAGGGAACCTGTCACCAGCATTTCACCTATTAAACCAGGTGGTATATATCCTATAATTATCTTCTTAGTCGGCTCTGTGGCTTTAGTATTCAGTTTTTTAGTGTTCCCACACCATATGCTAATGAGCATAAAAGAGTCATATCTTCGTTTGAAAAGAGTCATATCTTTATTCCTCAAGTCTTTCCTAGTTTATTCCGCCTCCTTACTTTTGATTGACAGCTCCACGCCTTCCCCCAGCCCACAATATCCTGCACTTGTGCATTGATGTTCTCTTCTGGTGTGTGTGTGCACAACGGGACACCGGATTATTGGGCACAAAATGTTTGTAGAACGTTATTTACAGTCGGAGGAGTTTAGGAGAGGGGATAACGGTAATGAACTTTTGATAGCAGCGGCCAGTGAGGGATAAGTAAAGTTCAATAGGTGAAATGCTGGTGACAGGTTCCCTTTAAAGTTATGGTTGCCAGCCGACTGGTAAACCCCCGACCCAGCCAGTATTTACACTGGTAAACCCCAGACCCAGACAGTATTTACACTGGATGGTCATTAAATGTTAATTATTTTTACCAGCAATAGCAGGTGCCACTATTTTTGAATAACAAAACAGTGTTGCGCAGTTAGACTACTTATATTCATTGCATACTCCACTTTGCCAGGCCGACCAGCTCCAGAACAAGTGTAAGACTAGTGCCAGTGGGAGGTTGCAGTGGGCAAGGAAGCAGAGCATCAGAAACACTCACGTTCACCAAGACGGCAAATGTAAATACACCCTGAACCTGGTCGGTATAATTGGGTGGAAAAGGTGACAACCCTATTTAAAGCAGATCTGTCATCAGACTATGTAAGCCCTATGTAAGGCAGACTAGTTTGGGGACAGGTACTTTCTCCTATTAGCCAAGATGGCACAAAAAATATTATATATATATATATATATATATATATATAGTCAGGTTGTATTTACATATGCTGGTTTTGTGGTGGTGTTTTTCTTTTGCTGCAATTTAATAAAGTCTCAAACACCACGAAGCTGGCACATGTAAATACACCCATAACCTGGCCGGTATTTTTGGATGGACAAGGTGGCAACCCGATTTAAAGCAGATTTATGATCAGACAATGTAAGCCCTATGGAAGGGCAGTCTATTATGGTGACAAGTCCATTGTCCTATTATGAGAAAGTTCAGAGTACTAGTCTACACACATACTACTAATTTGTACACTGTTAGGATTAAGGACCAAAGGTAAAATGTAAATTATTTTCAGGATTTGGGTGTGTGGGTGTTCTGTGTGTAATTCCTTAATAAAATTGGCAGTGGTCATTTGCTTTATGTGTTGTTTCATGCATATTTGCACTTATCTCCGTTGTGTGCCACAGGAGAAGTGGAGATTGTTTTCTAATTGACTTAATTAACATTGCTTATAAATTGGCCAATTAGACACTGTAAAGGCCCTTTTACACGGGCCAATTATATCTGGCGAACGATCGTTCATAGAATGCTCATTGCCGTTAATTGCTCTGTGTAAACAGGGCAGCGATCAGCAGATGAACGAGCAAATGCTCGTTCATCTGGTGATCGTGTCGTTTTAAAAAAGTTCAATATTATCGTTGTCGGCAGTACATCTCCCTGTGTAAACAGAGAGACATGCTGTCGGCATGATAATAATGTATGGGGACGAACAATCGGAGTAAAGAGCACTTGTCCCCATACTAGCTCCTTGTGAAAGGAACAACTAAGCACCAATCAGCGAGCTATCTCGTTGATCGGTGCTCATTTACACGGCCCAGGACGGGCCATGTAAGTGGACATTAAAGGTAATGTGTCGCTAGAATTTTATTTTTTTTAGTTAAACAGTTAGTGTATAAATGATTAAACATTGTTCTAAATTTTTTTAATTTTTTCACGAGTCAGGAAATATTATAATTTAGATTCTAATTTATAACATTTCCCAGTGCTGGTCACTAGATGGAGCAATTCCCAAAATTGCAGCATTGGCATGTGGTAAAGCAACCACATTGCTTTATGCTGCAAAATTTGAGAAAACACACTCGCTCTAGTGAGCTCACAGAATCCCCCCTCCCTTATCCTGGCTAGTGCCAGGAGAAAGGAGGGGATTGAATGGTCAAACCTCCTACACTGTGTGTCGCCATTTTTTGAGCTAATACACAGTGTAGTAGGTTTACATACAGTAGTAATCACACACTAAAACACGTACATACACAGAAATAACTTACCTGCTCCTGCCGCCGCTGCTCCCTCTGGTCCGTCCCCTCCGTCTGCTCCCTCCGCTCCAAGTGCTTGCATTAAAACACAAGTTCGGAAGCCGCGACCGGAAGTAGTAATCTTACTGTCCGGCCGCGGCTTCCGGTCCACAAGAAAATGGCGCCGGACGTCGCTCGGCCGAAGACCTTCCATTTGGACTGTGTGGGAGCGGCACATACAGAGATGGAAAAAAAGATGGCAGCCCCCATAGACAAGAAAAAGTGCAAAAATAAAAAAAAGTAAAACACAAACACACAAATAAATAAAACATTTTTTTAATAAAACACGCAGCGGGGAGGGGGGCAGCTGGCCAAACAACAGGAAATCCCAGAAATACAATGTCCCGCACAAGGGTACCTGAATAGTCCAGATGGTGGCCGCAGCTCTGGCACAGATGAGATGGGTGCAGCAGATGGCGCCAAACGTGGCGGATGACACAGGAACCGCAAGTTGCATCAGACGTGGCGGACTCCTCCGGGCGTGGCAGAAGACACAGGACGTGGCGGATTCCTCCGGACATGGCAGATGACACAGGACGTGGCGGATTCCTACGGACGTGGCAGATGACACAGGACGTGGCACGACTCGATACTAAGGCACAGCACGGGAAACAGGAACGGGTAACAAGGCACGGGTAACAATTGGAACGGGAAACACTAAGGGACCATTTACAAGACAGACTGGGAAAACTAACAACACTCAGGCAAGGATTAGAAGGCCAGGGGCCTTCTTATAGACCAGGAAATCGTGGCAGTTGATGATGATGACGATTTCCTATTTGCGCGCGCTGGTCCTTTAAGGCCGGACGCGAGCGTGCGCGCGCACCCTACGGGACACAGCCGAACAGAGCGGAAGTGAGCGCTAGCGTCTCCTAGGAGGGAGACGGGGACCAACGCTCATGGATCCATGGCTGCAGGCGTCGGGAGGTGAGTGAACCCGATGGCCCGCGGCCATGGACGCTACAGTATCCCCCCTCTTACGCCCCCTCATCTTGGGGCCAGAGCGAGAGAGGAATTTTTTAATAAGAGCTGGAGCGCTGAGGTTTTCTTCTGGCTCCCAGGACCTCTCCTCAGGACCAAACCCTCTCCAGTCCACCAAATAGAAAGTCCTTCCTCCTACCCTTTTGCAGTCCAGGATCTCTTTTACCTCGAATACATCAGAAGGACTGCTGGGGGCAACTGTGGAACTAGAAGTCTTGCTGTAGCGGTTCAGGACCACTGGTTTCAGGAGGGACACATGGAAGGGGTTAGGGTTTCTGAGGGTAGGAGGCAGCCGCAGCTTATAGGAGACAGGGTTGATCTGTTGCAGGATCTCGAAAGGACCAAGGAACCTGGGAGCAAACTTGTATGAAGGCACCCTCAAGCGAATGTTCCGAGAGGACAGCCAAACTTTAGTCCCCGGAAGATACTGAGGCGGCTCTCTTCTCCTAGTATCCGCCTTTCGCTTCATGCGATCTATCGCCAGCAAAATAGAGGACCGGGTCTGTTGCCAGATTTGCAGGAAGTCCCCATATGCAGAGTCAGCAGCGGGTACCAGAGATGAAGTCGACACAGGAAGAGGGACTCTAGGATGTTGACTGTATACAATGTGGAACGGAGTGGAAGTGGTGGACTCACTTGTGTGGTTGTTGTATGAAAACTCAGCCCATGGAAGAAGCTGTACCCAGTTATCGTGCTGTGAAGAGATGAAGTGGCGGAGATAATTCTCCATGATCTGATTGATCCTTTCAACTTGCCCATTGGACTGGGAGTGATAGGCTGAGGAAAAGTCCAAACTCACATCCAGGAGTTTACAGAGGGCTCTCCAGAACTTTGACGTAAACTGAACACCCCGATCTGACACGATGTGAAGAGGCAGGCCATGCAAGCGAAAGATGTGTAGAATGAAGAGACTCGCCAGACGAGGAGCAGAAGGTAGGCCGGTCAGCGGGATAAAATGTGCCATCTTAGAGAACCGGTCCACCACCACTCAGATGGTGTTGCATCCTGCTGAGGGAGGAAGGTCTGTGACGAAGTCCATTGCGATGTGCTGCCAGGGGGCACTGGGTACAGGCAGAGGTTGAAGCAGGCCGGCAGGCTTGGAGTGAGTCAGTTTGCTAGAGGCACACACCGTGCAAGCAGAGACAAAGTCCAGAACATCTTTAGGTAGCGTGGGCCACCAGAAGTGACGAGCAATCAGGTCTCGGGTTTTATGGAGACCGGCGTGCCCAGCCAGTTTAGAACCGTGTCCCCAGCGGAGAATTCTTCTCCTGTCTGCCAACCGAACAAACGTCCTCCCAGGAGGGATGTCTCTAATCTGCAGAGGATAAGCGGTGACAACGCAGGACGGGTCTATGATAGTCTGAAGGGACTCCACCGTGTCTTCCGTCTCAAACGATCTGGACAGGGCATCGGTCCTCACATTCGTGTCCGCGGGACGGTAGTGGAGCAGAAATTGGAAACGGGTGAAAAACAGCGACCACCTGGCTTGACGGGGATTCAGTCGTTGTGCAGACTGAAGGTAAGTAAGGTTCTTGTGGTCGGTGAAGATCAGGATGGGGTGAGCAGCGCCCTCTAGAAGATGTCTCCACTCCTCCAGGGCCAATTTGATGGCCAGTAGCTCCCGATCTCCAATGGAGTAATTGCGCTCAGCAGAAGAAAACAGTCTTGAGTAGTAGCCACATACCACTGCCTTTCCTTTGGAGCTCCTCTGGAACAGATGTGCACCTGCACCATCAGTGGAAGCGTCCACTTCCAGAGAGAACTGCCGAGATACGTCAGGATGATGGAGGATCGAGGCTGAAGTGAAGGCTCTCTTGAGGCTAATAAATGCGGACTCTGCCTCTGGAGTCCACACTTTGGCGTTCACACCCTTCTTGGTAAGGGACGAGATGCGGGCCGTCAGAGAAGAGAAGTTAGGAATAAACTGCCGGTAGAAATTGGCGAATCCCAGGAACCGCTGTATGGCCCTTAAGCCTTGAGGACGTGGCCACTCCAGGACAGCTTTCACTTTCTCCGCATCCATCTTGAGGCCTTGATCCGAGATGACGTAGCCCAGGAAGGGCAGAGAACTCTTCTCAAAGACGCACTTCTCCAGCTTGGCGTATAAATGATTCTCCCTTAATCGTAGTAGAACCTGACGGACATGCCTCCGATGAGTCGTCTGATCTGGGGAGAAAATCAAAATATCATCGAGATAAACAACAACACAGACATAGAGTAGATCTCGGAAGATATCGTTAACGAACTCCTGAAACACTGCAGGAGCGTTACTCAGTCCGAAGGGCATCACCAGGTATTCGTAGTGCCCGTCCCGGGTGTTAAAAGCCGTCTTCCATTCATCACCCTGGCGAATCCGGACTAGATTGTAAGCCCCCCGCAGGTCTAGCTTAGAAAAAATGTTGGCTCCTCGTATGCGATCAAACAGCTCAGAAATGAGTGGAAACGGGTATTTGTTCTTGACTGTGATCAGGTTGAGGCCCCTGTAGTCAATGCAGGGACGAAGGGATCCGTCCTTCTTTTTAACGAAGAAGAATCCAGCCCCGGCCGGGGAGGAAGACTTTCGTATGAAACCCCTCTCCAGATTCTCCTTGATATAGGCCGACATGGATAGAGACTCTGGCAAGGAGAGAGGATATACCCGTCCACGGGGGAGAGAGGCATTAGGAACCAGTTCAATGGGGCAGTCATAAGTCCGATGTGGAGGCAGCGTCTCAGCCTCCCTTTTGCTGAAAACATCTGCATACTGAGCACATTGGGGAGGCAGTCCCGCCAATGACTGAGGCAGAGGAGGCTTGGCAGGATTGATCTGCAACAGACAACGACCATGGCACTTGGAACCCCATTGGAGAACCTCTCCAGAATTCCAGTCCTGGACTGGGGCATGTAGTCGAAGCCAAGGCAGGCCCAGCAGAACAGGGTTGATGGCCTTGGGCAAAACAAGGAAAGAAATTAATTCGAAATGCAGGAATCCAACCTGGAGCTTCAACGGCTTGGTCTTAGAAATGATGGGATCAGGCAGAGGCAGTCCATTAACTGAGGCAACAGCTAAAGATGTCTACAGGGGGACTGTGGGCAGCTGAAGATGATCCACTAGCTCTTTCTGGATGAAATTTGCAGCTGAGCCAGAGTCAAGATAGGCAGAGAGACTTGATGCGTCCTGTCGCCGGATACTAGGGTCACAGGAATAGTCAATTTGGAACCGAATGCTCTGTTAAGTTCCGTTCCACCTAGGGTTGTCTCTCCAACCAATCCTAGGCAAGGGGGTCTCTCTGGCTTCTGGGGACACAGACGCACAATATGGCCTCCATGGCCGCAATACAAACAAAATCCAGAAGTGCGTCTGCGTTGACTCTCCTGGGTAGACAACTTGACATAATTCCTCTGCATAGAATCCTTTGGTGGAATGACTGAGGGGGATTGCGGGACAGCAGAATCCAGCCTGGGAAGTTCTCTCTCCCGGAGAACCTCTTGGAAACGTTCCCGGATCCTCATGTCAACTCTATTTTTGAGGCCGATTAATGGTTTGCACCTTGTGGTGAACCCTCTGTATTTGCTCTGATGAAGTCTTCTCTTTATGGTAGACTTAGATACCGACACACCTACTTCCAAGAGAGTGTTCACTTGGGTAGATGTTGTGAAAGGGTTTTTCTTCACCATGGAAAGGATTCTGTGATCATTCACCACTGTTGTCTTCCGTGGATGTTCAGGCCTTTTGGAGTTCACGAGATCACCAGTGCACTCTTTTTTTTTTTTTTTCAAGAATGTACCAAACTATTGATTTGGCCACTCCTTATTTTTCTGCAATGTCTCCGATGGATTTCTTCATTTTTTTCAGCCTAACGTTGGTCTCTTTCACTTGCATTGAGATCTCCTTTGACCTCATGTTGTGGGTTCACAGCAACAGCTTCCAAATGCAAATGCTACACCTGGAATAAACTCTAGACCTTTTGCCTGCTTAATTGAAGATGGATTAACGAGGGAATAGCTCATGCAGCACATTAAATTGCTTTTGAGATAATTGTCCAATTACCTTTGAGGCAGCTACATATTAAAGAGCTGTAATTCCTAAACCATTCCTCAAATTAGGATGTGAATACCCTCAAATTAAAGCTGAGAGACTGCAATTTAAGCCCATATTGATTATTTAACTGTATATTCAAAATGTTTTGGTAAACAGCTAAAATGCCAAAACTTATGTCACTGTCCAAATAATTCAGGACCTAACTGTACACCATTGTCCATATTTTACTATGCTGTGCAATAAGTATCCAGGTATAAATAGGCAATGAGATTTACATTTGCAGGTTGTGCAGAACTAGAATTAATGGTCTGTAAGATGCCAGCAGATTTACAACATTTGGGTGTTCTGTTTAAGAGTAAACGGGCCCTTGTCATTAAGCGCCTAAGGCAATCTTCGATGCGTCTATGGATAATTGGAAGTAATTTTATTCTTTGGGTGCTGGGCATTCCAAATCATATTGCCACATTTAGGCATTATCTCATATAATTAGCGTGTAAGTCAAACATTTCCCCTGGGTCCCTATTAAAATTTGTCATACCATGTTCCAGTCTCTGTGGAAATTGCATGTTGTGTCCAACTTTTATAGTGTTATGAACACAAGATTATTTTTATAGTATACACTACTATACCATATAGGTTTGATGGAGTAAAGAGGTAGTTTTTTTTACAAATATTACAATTGAACACACCACAAAATGTTATTTATTTAAAATAATGACTTAAAATGATGTAGCAATTGTGGAGTTTTCAGACTCCTATCAATAAGCCCCTGGTAGAAGTAACTAAAAATATCAAACTGTATTATGGTTACTATTAAAATTCTGTTGTATTAGTATGCAGCCAATACCACATAAATACTGACCTTAGCCCTGCGGCCAGCAATTGGCTAACTGTGAATTACATGTTCATGCGTGACACACCATCATGCTACGATTAAAACAATACATGGCAGGGGACCACGGGTTTAGCGACATGGAAGAAACATAGAATTTAAATTGTATCAAATAGCTGTGGGTTTTCGCACCAGAAAATTATAAGGGACATCCACAGGATATGCCATAAATATTTGATAGGTGGGATGTAACCTCTGGGACCTCCACGTTTTGGGAAAATGAATGTTCACCAGGCAAGCCGCATCCAGCCGCAGGTGGAATGGAGAGTTGGCAGTGCATGTGAGCACAGAAACATCTCAAAGTACTTATTTTAACTACTGTCTACAATAATAATCAGTGAACACCAATAAGACATTGTCCAACTGCCTCTATTCCATCTCCTATAATTCTTTGCACGATTGTGAAAATTCTAGTTATCCATAATAATTTAATCCATTATAGACATGTGCACAGATTTCACTTACTGATTTTCCATTTCCAATAAGCCGGAGTCTTTTCTTTCCATTCTGTATGGGGCTAAATTCTTCTGGTCCGTCTCCTCTGATTATTTCTTGTGCCCCTTTTATATCAGGAAGTAGAGATTCTTCCAGGTCATGGCTACATTTTAAGTGTACTGGCTTGTTGGTGCAGTTTTTGCCAATACCTTTCACCTTTCCTAAATGGCAAATTCCTACAATAAAAGGACAGTATAAATTGGACCTGATATGTGCCGATTATCAAACAGTCATAGAAACATATTCAAAAACTAACTCTTAAGAATAGCTAACCTTCATAAAGCAAATCCAAGAAACATGTTAACACAAAAACTACTACGATAACTTTCATTAGAAGAATTTCATAATGAATTATAATTTCTGTCTGCCGCATTGTATTGCAGTTCTTTGCTGGAAATCAGTGCTGGGTTTTCTGATGCTAAAGCAATTTACATTGTAACCAGGGTAGGGACTGCTTCCAAAGTTCCCACTCTAATATAAACCTCAATATTTATATAGAGGTTGCAAATGTGTAGCTAAACATTCCTAGCTTCATAAATCTTGCTCTAGCAGTAAGGGTATGTTCACACGCCCTATTTACGGACAGAATTCAGGCGTTTTATGCCTCGAATTAGGGCCGAAAAAATGGCTCCAAACCGTCTGCAAACATCTGCCGATGTAATTCAATGGGTCTTACGGTGTTCTGTGCAGATGGGCTTTTTTTTTTACGCGCCGCTGTCAAAAGACGGCACGTAAAAAGACGCCCGCCTCAAAGAAGTGCATGTCACTTCTTGGGACGTAATTGGAGCTGTTTTTCATTGACTCCAATGAAAACCAGCTCCAATTACGTCCGTAAAAGACGCCACGAAAAACGCGTGCACTTGTCAAAACTTCTAAAATTCAGGAGCTGTTTTCGCCTGAAACAGTTCGGTAATTTCAGACGTAATTGGCGTTGCCGTGTGAACATACCCTTAAAGTGAAATTCCAGGCAAATATTCATAGCTATTAAAGATGAAGCTACTAGGGTCATGTAACTTTCTATTACTCTGGTCCTTAAAGGAACAGTGTCATCACAGAAAAATTTTTCATATGTTCAAGATGTTAGTGCTTTATTAAAAACGTTTATATTTATTTGTGTGTTTGTGTTTTACTTTTTCTTATTTTTACACTTTTTCTTCCCTATGGGGGCTGCCATTTTTTGTTCCATTTCTGTGTGTGTCGATTAACGACACATACAGACATGGAATACGGCAGCCACAGTCCCATAGGGACGACGAACGGCTCCCGTCCCATTCACTTGTGTGTACGGCATCTGTGTGGGAACTGCGCATGCGCCGCTCCCACACAGTCCAACTTGAAATTGGCGCCGTCCGGCGCCATTTTCCTGTGGACCGGAAGTCGCGGCCGGACAGTAATATTACTACTTCCGGACTTGTGCACTTGGACGGAGCGGACGGGCCGGAGGGAGCCGCGGCGGCAGGAGCAGGTAAGAGATTTCAATGTATGTTCGTGTTTGTGTGTGTTTACTACTGTATGTAAACCTACTACACTGTGTGTTAGCTCAAAAAATGGCGACACACAGTGTAGGAGGTTAGACCGTTCAAACCCCTCCTTTATCCCGGCACTAGCCAGGATAAAGGAGGGGGGGATGCTGAGAGCTCACTAGAGCGAGGGCTTTTTACCCAATTTTGCAATGCTGCAATTTTGGGAATAGCTCCATCTAGTGACCAGAAATGGGAAATACTATAAATTAGAATTAATTTATAATATTTCCTGACTCGTGAAAAAAATAAAAAAAATTTGAACAATGTTTAATCACCCACACACTAAATGTTTAATTTTAAAAAAACAACATGTTTTTCTGGCAACACATTGCCTTTAATCACCCACACACTAAATGTTTAATTAAAAAAAAAAACATGTTTTTCTGGTAACACATTGCCTTTAAATACAAGTTTCCAAGGAGTTCCATACACTACAGATCTTTAAAACCACAGGAAATAAGAAAATGGCTGCATGTTTCTGGGTTCTATAGAAGAAGTCGCCCGCCCACATAATACTGATAATACTGAGAGTTGTCTGCTACATTTTAGCTGCTCCCTCCAACATTTGAAATGGAGAACGGAGCGCTCAGTACTACCAGCATAATGTGCAGGGTGAATGTAGGGGGCGGGCAGAGCAGGAAAAGAGGAGCTCCTGTGAGGAGCAGCTTCAGCCAATAGCTGCAGAGCACATTTAAGCAAATTCTGTACAGCCCTGTAACATGCAGCCATTTTCTTATTTCTGTGTTGTTAAGGATCTGTATTGTGCAGACCACCTTGGCAACTTGCATCTGAGGGACCAGTGTAATATAATTCACAGGCCTGCTATGCTGCATTACATTTTAATAATTATGAAAATTTACCTGGTGTTTTACTTTAAAGGGGTTTTTCCATCTTAGACATTTCTGGCATATCCACAGGAAAAGCCATAAATGTTGGCTAGATGCAAGTCCCACACCTGGGACCCATAACTATGTCGAGAGCTGGGGTCTCCCAACCCTCGTGTTGTCTGTTGCGGCGGCCGCTGGCCACAGAATCCAGACAGGGACTAGTGGAGAAAGGGTCGCACACATGCAAGGCTCTCTCCATGAATGACTAAGATTGGAAATCCCCCTTAAGTTTACAGATATTTGTCCATTCTTATCATTGGCAAAAGTAACCATATATCTGGAAACAAACCCAAAAACCCCAAAAATGGCTTCTCCACATCTTTATCTCGAAGATATGAAATCCCCTATGTTAGAACTTTTTGCAACATGATACAGACACTGCTACACTGCACAATAAACCTATGTTCTAAAAAAAAACAGCGCATTTGTTGTCGACTAAGAAAACTTGAACTGTGGCTCAATTTGCCTTTTACAAATGAGGTTTATACCGCACAGCACTAAACATGTCGCACAAAAATAAATGCAGTTGTTTTCGCCAATAGACTGTACAAATAGCTATAGTATGGCTGTAGCCACATTTAAAAAGAAACACCTATTTTGTTATGAAGGTTATCATTACTGGTGACATTTTATTACTGAAACGGGGGCAGAATTTTTGCAAAGACTGTTCCAGTATTTAAAATGGAGATCAAAAAGAATACCTCCTCTGGGGTCCACAATTTTCACTACAGCTCTTGTATTAGTGCCAAGAACTGCATTCACGGGAGAATTTAGAATCACTTCAAAAGTCTCATCGTCCTCTTCTAATCCATCCTGGGTAATTGCTATATTCCACATCTTGGTTGACACTCCTACAACAAGTAAACATTTCAATTACTCTTTTAATTACTATTTCAAACAACATGGTGATAGGGAAATATATTAATTAGCATGTCTGCAGTTAGATGGGACGAGTCGATGGATGCCATTGTGCTCGCAAAAATCTGATTGCTTTCCTGCTGTTATCTCGTGTCACAGAACACGCCTGCAGAAGTCCCTGGTCGGTTTCATTTAACCCTTGATATGCTATTAAATGCAATCGTATAGTTATAGTTGCATAGTAGGATATTAAATCGCTACGACCCAGACAGTGATTGACTGAAGAGACAAGACAATAGTCAACATTGCATGTTGTCACTAGTTACAATTCAGTCCCTGAGCTGTAGATTGTTTCATAGACTTATGAAGTAAATGTTCAACTTTGAACCCCATTTTTACTTTATTTTTTAACTAAAGAGAGCTACAATTCTGTGCTCATTCATATCATAATATATCTTTAGGGTTGGAGTTCCTTTTTCTGTTAGACAACTCCAAATCTCATGTATAGACATATAATTATGTAAATATATAGATTCTTGTTTGAATGTTGATCCCATCTGAATGTCAGGAAGGAAATATTCACTTTTAGGGCAGATTGGCTCATGCCTTATTTATTTTTTTTGAGTTTTTTCAAAGTTCTAAAATGTTCCCCTTTGCTTTATCCAAATCCTTTCTCTTCCCCTGGTTGAACATGATGGACATATATCTTTTTTCAACCATACGAACTATGTAGCTATAAGATAAATAAAATAATTCTGTCTGCAGCAGCTAGAACTAGGGGGAGCTTACTGCATATGTACAGTACTTCTACAGGTCCGATTGGGCTCAATAATAAATGCATATGCAGTAAGCTCCCCATAGTGGTGGCTGCTCCAAGCTAGGATTAAATTATTTAAATGGGTTGTCTGGTCATAAGAAATTGATGGCTTTTCCTCAGGATAGGCCATCAATATCTGATCAGTGGAGACTCCCGGCACCCCCACTTATCAGCTGTTTAGAAGGGACCAGTACACTTGTCCGAGCGCTGCTTCCCCTTCATTTCTTATCTGCTCATGCTGTGAATCGCACAGCGAATCGAAATGGCAGCGAGACGTTACACCGCTGAAGAGGCATATGCCATGATCGCGACTACGAGGAACCTCCTCGTAGTCGCAGGAGGGTTAGTGCCCAGGTTCTGCCTGACCCTGAAACTGCCAGCAGTGATTGGTCACCCCCAAACAATTGCACCCCCCAAATCCCAGAATTTACTGCTGCGGCAGGAATTCATGTGCAGATAGAAAGGCTGCCTGTAAACAACTTTTTCAAAATGGTTTTATTTCCTCAGGATGACCCCAATTTCAATAGACTTTTTAAAATTAGGCCCCTCGTTAATATTTTTTCTCAAAATTTTTCAGAAATCTACGCCCCAAAAAATACATTTCAATTGACGAACCCCTGGTGCACTTCAAGGGCAGGCTGAATTTTCGCCAATATTTGCCCAATAAACGCGCCAGATACAGGATCAAGGTCTATAAGCTGTGTGAATCAGAGACCTAATACACACATGCTTTCTGAATTTATGAGGGGAAGGACAGGACAATACAGCCCCCAAACTGTCCCCCCATCCTGACCACAATTGGAAAGATAGCGTGGGACCTCCTGCACCCACTGTTTGATCAGGGGTACAAGTTGCACTTGGACAACTGGTACACAAGTTTACCCCTGTTCAAATGTCTTCTAGACAAAAAAAAAGTGGCGTGTGGGACGGTGCAAAAAAACCAGAAGCACCTTCCCAAGACCATCATTGGCCAATCCCTACAAATTGGCAAAAGCGGGGCATTGCTGCAGGATGGGGTCCTGTGTCTGAAATACAGGGACAAAAAAAGATGTCTGTATGCTAACATCAATACATGACACCGGCTGCACCCCTGTCCCCACATATGGATTCACATCGTCCACAATGAAGCCTGTGTGCATTCAGGCATATAATAAAGTTATGGGGTGGGTTGACCTGAATGATCAGGTGTTAAACCATATAGTGCCATGCAAAAAAGATAAATTTGGTACAAAAAATTGGCAGTGTACTTTGTCCAGATGGCACTATATAACAAAGAAGATTAAAATTCTTTTACTTGGAGACGAGGTGGGGGAAACGTCTGCTGCTTCATATAGTGTTTGCCGAATTGTTCCTGGGTAGCACTTTCCAAGTGAAGTGCCTGCCACAGGAAAAAAGGCAGGGCACAAAAAAGGTGCCGTGTCTGCACAAAAAGGGGTATCTGAAAGGATACCACATATCAGTGCGACACTTGTCCATCCAAACCTGGACTCTGCATGAAGGACTGCTTCCGAATCTACCATTCCTCCCTGGATTAAAAAATGTAATACTTTTAAAACCCCCACCCCTCCCTTTATCATTCTGGACTTTTACCCATTTTTAAAATTGGACATTTAAAAAAAATGTATAACAAAACTAAAAATTCTCATTATTCCTCTAGAAGAATACCTAATACTCTAACAAATGTGTATGATCTGCACAATTTTTTTTAGGGCCTATGCTTGTGGCCAAAAATCATCCAAGTAAAAATAAGGCCTCAAAATCCTTGTGGTGCTTATTCACTTCCAGGGACTGCTATGTGTCCAGACAACATATTTAAAACCACTTTGGGGGTATTTCTGAACTCAAAAGAAATAGCCCAATAAATGGTGAGGTGCTTTCCTTCACTTACATGCTCCGTGTCTGAAAATTCTGTCCAATAAATGAAGCATTTGTGAAAAATCGAACATTTTATTTTTCATGCTAGATTTCCACTAAATTCAGCAAAAAAAAACAAACTATGGGGTCATAAAAGTGATCACATCCCTAGATTAATTCTTTGAGGGGTGCAGTCTCCAAAATGGGGTCACTTCTTGGGGGTTTCCACTGTACCGGTACCTCAGTGGTTCTGTAAACGTGACATGGCACCCGAAAACCAGTCCACCAAAATCTGTGCTCCCAATAGCGCTCCCTCTCCTCTGAGCCCTGCCATGGGTCTAAACAGCAGTTTATTACCACATATGGGGTATTGCCGTAATCAGGAGAAATTGCTTTGCAAATGTTGGGGTGCTTTTTGTCCTTTATTCCTTGTAAAAATGTTTTTTCAGAAAAAAAGTAGATTTTCTTCTTCACAGCCCTAATTCAAATGAATTCAGCAAAAAGCTTTTGGGGTCAAAATGCTAACTATACCCCTAGATAAATTCCTGAAGAGGTGTCGTTTCCAAAATGGGGTCACTTTTTGGGGGTTTCCACTGTTTTGGCAGCACAAGACCTCTTTAAACCTGACAAGGTGGCTAAAATATATTCTAAACAAAAAGGAGGCCCCAAAATCCACTAGGTGCTCCCTTCCTTTCTGAGGTCTATGTTTCAGTTCATTACTACACCCACTAGGGATATTTCTAAAAACTGCAGAATCTGGGTAATAAATATTGAGTTGCGTTTCTCTGGTAAAACCTTCTGAGTTACAGAAAAGAAAGTATTACAAATGAATTTTGGCAAAAAAAATATATATATATATTTTAAATTTCACCTCTACTTTGCATTAATTCCTGTGAAACGCCTAAAGAGTTAACACACTTTCTGAAAGAGGTGCAGTTTTTAAAATGGGGTGATTTATGGGGACTTTCTAATATATAAAACCATCAAAGGCACTTCAGAACTGAACTGGTCGCTGAAAAAATAACCTTTTGGAATTTTCTTGAAAATGTGAGAAATTGATGCCTTGTAACATCCTAGAAAAATAAAAGGATGTTCAAAAAACGATGCAAACATAAAGTAGACATATGGGAAATATTAACTAGTAACTGTTTTGTGTGATATTACTATCTTTTACAAGCACATACATTTAAATTTAGAAAAGCGCTAATTTTGGCAAATAAATATTTAATTTATCGACCAAATTTTTTCACTAACATAAAGTACAATATGTCACGAGAAAATCTCAGAATTGCTTGGATAGGTAAAAGCATTCCAAAGTTATTACCACATAAAGTAACACGTCAGATTTGAAAAAAATCGTCTGTGTCCACAAGGCCAAAACGGGCTGTGTCCTGAAGGGATTAAGTTTCCGGCTGTGTGATGGGAAGAAATTGATCTGGAGCTCTGTATCAGAAAAACTCAGCTGCAATCCTTTAATTCACTTTAAATGTACGAAGCACATCCATACACAGTGCAGTATGTGTATAGGTGTGTAAAAAAACACAGCATAATTCTTCAGCTCCAGGTTTCGAGATATGAGCTCACCAACCAAATGGCAAATAAAGGTACATATAGATGTAGCCTAAGTAGTAGTCTATTCTTCACAAGAGGTGTAGAATATATCTTACACATCTGTCTGGCTCATTTAATTACAACATTTTAAAAACTTACAGATTTTCATATACAAATGATCAGCCGATAAATGAGCAAACGCTCGTTCATTGGCTGATTGTATCGTTTACGCAGTCTAAAATATTATCGTTGTGGGCGGCACATCTCCCTGTGTAAACAGGGAGATGTGCTGCCCACATGATAGAAATGTATGGGGACGAGCGATCGTAGTCACGAGCACTCGTCCCCAAACATTACTGATAATAGCTCCTTGTGAAATGTCTCGTTGATCGGCGCTCGTTTACACGCCTCTCGTCGGGCCGTGTAATATGACCTTATGCTACAGCTACAAAAATAAGGACTTTACTAATCTCACATTGGCTACACACGCGATACGGATTGGACTATGGCACTTAAATGTTTCTATGGTATTTTTTTTATATAGGATACATCAATCTTGAAGTTCATTAACAAATGCCATTTTATCTGAGTTTCTTTCAGTAACAAGAGACTAAATTCACAGAACTGCAGCAGATCTCGAAAAAAGGATGACACATTTACTTTGGCTTTTTTCACGATCATGTTCTGATGTATCTAGCCTATTAATAACATTGGCGCAGTTACATTTGAACCGTAAGGTCTATAGTCATAACATTCAGAGGTAACAACTGTAACAATATACACTATCTTTACTAAAAGCAAAACCTTGGTTCAAGTAGACCGCTCAAAGTCTTCATTATATTTTGCGACTGATTAATCTTCTCTTTATATTTTAAATGCAGATTCATTTTTTTATTGGCTATGAATTGTGCTTTAAAAAGATTTTTTCACTCTTTCAGCGGTAACAGAAATGTAGGTAGTTAGAAAGCCATTGCCCAGGATTAGGACAAAAAAATGGCAGCTTTTTTCTAAAAACATCAGAACATCTGTCCATGGCTTTTGTCTGGTATTGTAGCTCAGCTTCATTGAAGTCAATTGGGCTAAGCTGCAATACCACACTCAACCTATGGAAAGGTGTGGTGCTGTTTTGGGCAGAAAGCCGCCATGTTTTTTTCTTATTCTAGGCAACCCCTTCATTATGAGGGGCAAAAAGAAATTTGTCCGCATATTTTTCTTGGTAGAGATCAGTTGGTTTCTCCAAGATAGTGACTTAACTTTACCATCCAGTAAAGGTCAGGTTAGTGTATGTTGGAAGTTCCCTGCTTAACAACAGAGTGGTCGTATCCCAAATGAAGCAACATAATGCTCTGTTATGTTATTTCTAAGTAGTGCAGCTATACAGATAAAAGTTTTGTAAAATAAATGGATTCCCCTTGTGAAAGCAGCAATAGTCCTGTGATTTTGCACTAGGCATATCTTGCAGATCCTGGACCCTAATGCAAAATCTGTTACAGACCCCCACCTACCATGTGCCATTTAGGCCTGAGTGTGACTGTTATCTCTGCGCCACCAAATCTTCCTGTCTGCCTGCTCCAAGAGTAATGGCAGCCGTCACTCCAAACATATGACAGAAAATCGTAATAGTTTCATGCCACCATGTTTGAAGCTTTGTAGTGGTGCCAGGGCTCTTGATGAGTTACTAGAGTTGGTGAGAAACCACTCTGACCTTGTAGGCCAGTCCTCCATTTCTGGTGGACATCAAGATCTCGTAAACCTGGTCTACCAGCACTGCAGGTTTAAGTATGCGGGATATATAAACCAACTTCTGCATGCCTTCTTCTTTCATCATAACTCATTTTCATTTTATGGAAAGCCAGAGACCTCTTGGCAGGATCCTGGGTTGAACATATGGATATTTAAAAGTCACAGGAAATATACAGCCTGGTGGATGTTACTGCTCTCACTATATTGCCATAGTAGTTCTTGTTTATAGAGATGGATTTATCGCAACTCATATTTATGTATTGATGTAAATAATCATACAAGCGCAAGTATAATATATCAAAGTTAATAAATCCATAAACAGCAACTATTCCACTACATGTCATTGTGAGTTGTTTTTTTTACCATTAAATATATCCTGTAAGTTAATAGTTGAGAAATCATTCTTAATAATAGCGGAATCAATTTATTTGACCAAATTACCCATCAGTCTGCTTGGATGTATTTTTATGTGATGGAAATGAAACATTACAGTGTTACATCTGGCTCTCCAGCCGTCCCACTGGCATACATTTCTAACAGACTCATGCGGGACTGGCATGCTGTCAGATAGTATTTGAGAACTCCCTTCCTAAATTATTAAACATTTGGCACTTATTCGATCCCCAATAACAATGATTAAGTTCGGTTTATATCCCTAAAAATAGGGACACTCTGCTTGTAGATATACTTGGTTATACACAGGTTCTTCAGATGGCTATTATAGAATATACTGTAAATGTGTCATGCAGTTTAAAGATATACTCTGTGTATCAATTTCTCATGGCTTTGAAGGTCTCTGCTTGTAGTCATTGAATGAGAAACCTTCACTCTAAATTAATAGAAGACTTTACAGTCGATATTAAAGTTTTATGTGTGATTATAATATGACAGGATATATTCAAAATATCTACAAGTAAAAAAAATTAAGGTTCCCATTCAATAACTGCAAGCTGAGATCTTTAAAAATGTGAGGGATGTTGCACAATATTATTGATATGCCATCATGGAAAAAGTATTTTCAGCCTGGTACACGTACACACGCACACGTGTACACACACACACACACACACACACACGTACACACACACACTTTTTTTTTTTATAATGCATGTAAAAAACGCCATGTGTTTCAAGCTTTTCGAAATGGTGTGCTGTATATGGTGGTGTTTTTTATTTAGTGTCATTCTGTACATGTGTTTTTCATGCCACTTTTAAAGTCCTAAAGAGAGGCCTATGAAAAAAGTTTTAGAAAAAATGCCATAACTAGAGCATGCTGCGTTTTGGGGGAAAAAAAATCCACAAAGAAACGCTATAAAAATGCCACAAACCAAACACTGTATGTAGGTTGTCTCATATTTTACTATAGACTTTAAGGCCCCATGCACACGACCGTAAAAACATCCGTAATTGCGGGCTGCAATTATGGTACACAATTATGGTACACAATTATGGACCCATTCACTTCTATTGTGCACGGAGACCTTCCCGTTTGTTTACGGAAAGTTGTCCGGGCTGTAGAAATGTTCTGAAAATTATGGAATATGCCCGTTCTTTTGCATTTTACGGGCCATGCTCCCATACTATGTACTGACGGCCAGCTGTGCCTGCAATCGCAATCCGTGATTACGGGCACGACCATGTGCATGGGGCCTCAAGTAACATCTGAATGCAGCGTTTTTGGGGAAAAAAAACGCCAAAAAAGGCTGCGAAAACACCCAAAACACAAAAAAATGCTGTGTGTGAATTCAGCCAGAAACTCTGTTGATAGCCGGCCTTGCCATTCTGAGCAACCAGTGGGCAAAAATATTGCGACAGCCCCTTCTTGCGGGTTGCATGCAGCTCGCAGGATGAACTTTGCATATGTATTTTTATATAGGACTATATTCCCAATGACAGGTCACTCATTTGTGAATATTAAGTTCAGCACAAATAATATTAATGAATATTTACTGAAATCTTAAACAACTCTGGCGCCCTATCTTAATTTAGTAATTATGTGTTTGTATTATTTTTATTACTAAAACTTTATGTGTTCAGTGAAGTGTTTAACTGTGCAACAGCCAAAGTGATAATTCTGTCTCGTGAAGTAAACAGAAAGTCTGGCTGTTGGCAGGCAAAAGCAAAGGCTCTCTACTAGTAAGGTTTGAGAAATGTAAAAACATGCCAAATTCTCTCAGCAAATCACTATGTTTCACCACTAATTAATTAAGTATAATGTAACTAAGATAAAGCTTTGTTATAGCACATTAGTCCCCTGCTGTGTAGATAAACAAGGGCTTACACATAAATTTGCAGACATACGTATATTATTATGTTTGTATTGGTTTCCAAACTGATAAGGCCCTATTAGCGATTATTGTACAAATTTTTGTATAATTGTTCGAATATAAGAGACAATCGCTACGTATAATAGAGTGCAACGATCGATCGATAAATCGTTGGGTTTCCGTTGATCGCCAACATCTACCTGAGTAAAAAGATTATCGTTTGTCGCCACCACATTTCCTCATCCAACGATAAATCCTCCAGTCGTTAGAAGTTCAGAGATGAGGTGTGGGTGAACGAGCAACGATCGCAGTAAAGACTGAACTGCAAAAATCGTTAACAATTATTGTCACGTGTAATAGAACGTATTTCGAACGTAAAAGACTCACTAAATCATCGTTGCTTGTTCATGAAGAATATCTGCCCGTCTAATAGGACCCTTAGTCTCTGATTCACATTTATGAACAAAAATACAAAAAACTGCAGTTATCTTATTTTCTATGGGGACTGTGCATTATAAGGCTATGTTCAAACGTAATGGATTTGCCTTAGGCAATCGAGCGTGGATTTTTAAGAAAATCTGCAGCAGAAATCTGTAGCGGACACTCGGATTTCTGCCATGGAATGGCTAGCGGATCCGCACATGAGTTGACACCGTTGTAATTCAATTGAGCCAATCAGCAGCATTTCAGCGCAGAATAGTGAGCATGCTGTGGATTTTAAAATCTGCAGCGCGCTTATTATTCTGTGTGGATATTTTCCTGAGTGTGTGAATAGGGTATAAAATAACCCACTCACAACCATTGCTGGAAGAATGTGAGCGGATACTGTCAGGATTTAGCTGCAAAATCCGCGCCTTAATCCTGACAATTCTGAACGCGTAGACATGGCCTTAAAGAAAACCTTATACCTTGGTTTGGTAGATGTTTGAAGCCCACTCGTCCCACTTTGACCACCCAAGCTAATCAAACATAATCAGGAAGTCATTTGTTTGTATTTAAGAATTGTCACGTTGTTTCCCACCTACTGCAGACCATATTCACAAGAGATTTTTATTTTGGAAAATATACGTGTCGTCTGGTAAACATTTTAGGCAATGGAGAATAACAGTTTTAATGTGATTGTGTCGTTACATATTTATCCGCCAATTAATAGCTACATGAGTGTTTTGTGAAATAACATATGGAACAAAATGCTGTAAATTATAAGAATATTATGAATTCTGTGACAATATAAAAGCACAAGGTCGTGGACTGTGTGCATTTCTGCAGATCATGGAACTCTAAGGTGACTCCTAATATTCCTAACAATTTATAGTACTTTTTATTAAACACCTAAACTGCTGCTAGGAGATTTGTGTCCACCATTAATTGATATGAAACACCCTCATCCTCTTCACGAAGAACATCTGCAGCATCTGAGGTGTGTTTTATGATGTTTTGCAGCAGCTGGAACATATTACTACTGAAGAATCTATTTTTTTTAAAAGATAGGGAGCATTACATGTCAGCCAATCAAGGAGAAGGATCTTCCTGCAGGAGTGATTTGTGACATAGGTAAGTAGTGCCTATGTAGCCTCACAATCGTCAGGTTCCATTGACGTGTATTGTATGGAAGATTAAAGACTAGACATGCCCTCAAAGTGGTTTAAAAAGTATTTCGTACCTGGATCAAACTGGATAAGTCTTGAAGGGTTAGTTGAAAAATCTTTTCCATCCACAGCACTTACTCCATTCACCTTTGAATAAAGACACTGAATTAGTCCTTCTCGGTTTTTCCGAGTGTAAAGGCGCTATTACACGGGCCAATGATCGGGCCATATAAATATCTGTTCCCTTTATCTACTAATTAGTCTGTAAAATGATGTGGGAGTTCAAGTAGATAGGAATGTGGATAAAATATTTTATTGAACGTTACAGGCATTGTCCGCCTTGGCTATATTGGCATCCTAAAGGCCCTTTTACACGTGCCAATGATTGGGCAAATGAGTGTTCATGCGAAGGCTCATTCCCGATTATTATCCTGTGTAAACCGGACATTACACAATGCAGTGAGAACTTTGTTAAGAACTGTTGATTAGACTAAAGCCTTTACCACAAAATAGTTATGATCCTATGAACTATATGCTGCATTTTCCAAACAGAATATTTAAGCATTGCATAAGAACATACAGCCTGAGTATGCATTTCATATCAGCAGAGAAATGAACAATTATGTCTGTTACCTGTAGTGAAATAAAAGCAGAGTCTACAGAGTTACCCCAGCGTGTTATCTTCAAAGACACCAGTGCTTCAGTCTCACACACCTCATATATGGCCTCGGGCAACTCAATGCGAGACCATTTTATTTCCAAACTGTGAAAAATTAAAAGACCACGTTGAAGGAATAATTGCAGGTCACGTGTACTCTCATGCTGACTGATCGGCTGGTGTAAGGTATACAACAGAACTCCCAGTACAACATATGTCTGTCTGTCTGTCTGTCTGTCTATCTATCTATCTATCTATCTATCTATCTATCTATCTATCTATCTCATATCTATCTATCTCATATCTATCTATCTATCTATCTATCTATCTATCTATCTATCTATCTATCTATCTATCTATCTATCTATCTATCTATCTATCTATCTATCTATCTAATATCTATCTATCTCATATCTATCATCTATCTATCTATCTATCTATCTATCTATCTATCTATCTATCTATCTATCTATCTATCTATCTATCTATCTATCTGTAGCGCCCATGCCGTCAGGTTTAGGGTATGTTCACACGGCCAAATTTCAGACGTATACGAGGCGTATTATGCCTCGTTTTACGTCTGAAAATACGGCTCCAATACGTCGGCAAACATCTGCCCATTCATTTGAATGGGTTTGCCGACGTACTGTGCAGACGACCTGTTATTTACGCGTCGTCGTTTGACAGCTGTCAAACGACGACGCGTAAAAATACAGCCTCGTCAAAAGAAGTGCAGGACACTTCTTTGGACGTTTTTGGAGCTGTTTTCTCATAGACTCCAATGAAAACAGCTCCAAAAACGGACGTAAAAAACGCAGCGAAAACGGCGTGAAAACGCTGCGAAAAATGCGAGTTGGTAAAAAAACGTCTGAAAAGCAGGGTCTGTTTTCCCTTGAAAACAGCTCTGGATTTTCAGACGTTTTGGTTGACTACGTGTGAACATACCCTTACTCACCTCCCGACGCCCGCAACCATGGATCTGTGAGTGCTGGCCTCCGTCTCCCTCTTAGGAGATACCAGCACTCACTTCCGCTCCGTCCGGCTGGGCCAGCGCGCGCAATTAGGAAATCATCATCATCAACTGCCACGATTTCCTGGTCTATAAGAAGGCCCCTGGCCTTCTAATCCTTGCCTGAGCGTTGTTAGTCTTTCCAAGTCTGTCTCGCAAATGATCCATTAGTGTCTCCCGTTCCAGCTGTTACCCGTGCTGCCTCGTCAAGTGTCTTCTGCCACGTCAAGTGCCATCTGCCACATCAAGTGCCATCTGCCACGTCAAGTGTCATCTGCCACGTCAAGTGTCTACCGCTCATCGGATACCGCCCGCCACGTCTGGCGCCACTTGCCGCACCTGCCTCTATCCGTGCTGAAGCCACAGCCACCGCCCGGACTATTTCAGGTACCCAAGCATTACTATCTGCCATTTTACTTTCACATAGACTGTGACCTGGTCAGCTGCCTCCCCGCGGAGCGGCCTAGTGGGTCCACAAACCCAGTGTGCGTAACACTATCTATCTATCTATCTATCTATCTATCTATCTATCTATCTATCTATCTATCTATCTATCTATCGTATTCAATATTACATTTCTTGTTAAACAGGAGCAGTAAACTGACACCGAACAAAAAATTATTTCTTAAAGGGCACAAATGCAAATACGTTTTGTTAGCACTTTACTGTTAGCAGTTTTTCTTTAATGTGATCCTAGAGTGTAGGACAAGAGAGACATCTACTGGTGAAATGTAGTATTGCTAAGTACCTCAGCTGGAAATGGATTTCACAGCATGTAGCAAATATTAAAACAATTTACAGATCTATTTTTAGATGGATTTAATAGATTAAGCAAATCACATAATTCTTAAATCACATTGATCTACAATATTCATATTACTTTGCAATGAATATGCAGCAGCCAAAAAATGGCAACTGATTCTGTGCAGCCTGATCTACATAGAATGCTATCATTTGTAATGTTACTTAACAATTAGATTCATAGTAATGGGATATTAAACCTGAAGCCTATCTTATCTCCATTTGAGTGCAACATATTATTTCCTATGGCTGTTTTTTAAGGTCCATAAGTGTAAAGTTGCTGGGCTAGAAACTGAAGGAAAGGTACTGGACAGGTACTGGGCAGGAACCAAACATACAGGAGGTAGTGAGGGGCACCATCCTTCTTGAGCACAACGTAGCTGAAGTCTGCCCTCCCCTGTGTGTCTTTGTGGTGTCCTGGGTTTTTGTTGATAAATGTGACAGTTGGCGGGTGACATTCTTGCTGGGAGGTAATTTATGGGACCCACATGTCCAAACATCCATGAGGCTGGCATTCAGTTTTTTATTTATTGGTAAGGATATGGTATATGACTTTAAATACTTAATAAAGATGTCAACCCATTAAGGCTGGGTTCACACGACCTATTTTCAGACGTAATAGAGGCGTTTTACGCCTCGAATTACGTCTGAAAAGACGGCTCCAATACGTCGGCAAACATCTGCCCATTGCTTTCAATGGACTTTACGATGTTCTGTGGAGACGAGCAGTCATTTTACGTGTCGTTGTCAAAAGACGGCACGTAAAATTACAGCCTCGTCAAAAGAAGTGCAGGACACTTCTTGGGACATAATTGGAGCCGTTTTTCATTGACTCCAATGAAGAACAGCTCCAAATTACGTCCGTAAAATACGCCCCGCAAAACGTGAGTACATGCAATTACGTCTGAAATTCAGGAGCTGTTTTCTCCTGAAAACAGCTCCGTATTTTCAGACGTAATTGCAGTTATCCTGTGCACATACCCTAAATGTAAAGAATTTTGTACTTTATATTATTGCTTCATCGCATGTTTGTTTGTTTGTTAAAGGGGTTATACAGGTTTTTAAATTTCATGGCCTTTCCTTAGGATAAGCCATCAATATTAGATTGGTGGGGGTCCGACTCTCAAAACCCGGGGTTGTGTTTTCTCACTTATACATATCCGTATTTATAGAAATATGGGTTCTTCCAGATTCAGTAAGCAATGTTAGGCCTTGTTCACACAGTGCAGATTTTCTGCAGATTTTGGATGTATTTATAAGCTAAAACCAGGAACGGAACCTAAGCAGAAGAAATATATAAGGAAAGGCCTCATAGGTCTGCTCTTTTGGATCCAATTCTGGTTTTGACTTAAAAAATGCGTCATACTTCTTTGGTGCAATTTGCTGGTGTCAGATAAAGTCTGGTGTTGTATACCACTAGTGTCTAAAGGTACTTTTACACCAGCCAATTTTAGCTGGTGTAAGATGGCTTGTTGATCGGCGCTCGTTTTCTCCCTTCACAAGGAGCTATTATCAGTAATGTATGGGGTCGAGCGCTCGTTACTCCGATCATTTTTCTCCATACATTTATATCGCGTCGGCAGCACGTCTTCCTGTTTACACAGCGAGACGTTCTGACGACAATGATAATATTTTGAGCATTTAAAACGATACGATCAGCTGATGAACAAGCGTTCGCCCGATAATTGGCCAGTGTGCTATGGGGAGTACAATGCCCGGGATAAAAGCAAAAAGCTGATTACGTAATGCAGAATAAAAGAAGTCCAAAACTAACTAATGTAAGACACATATCTCTGGAAGTGCAACAATAACAAAAAGATAATACATTGCTACTTACACTTGAGGTGTAGCTCTGTTTCCAGATGGATCTGTAGCTTCAAACTTAACTGAATCTTCATACACGTCGACTGATGGATTTACAATATACAATAAGGACTTGCAGCTCAAATCCTTCTGTGTGAACTGGTCTGCAATAAATTTGCCTAGTAAGACAAATATTAGAGATTGATATTTAATTTTTTAACAGCAAAATGTTGTTTTGTACCAAATGTTCATTGCATAAAAGAATAGGAATTAAAGAGGACCTGTCACCTCTCTGATATCAATAATTGTATCCTCATAAAATAACAATTCTTGAGCATCTTTTATTAGAACTCTACCGTCTCTATTATTCCTCCTAGAAATGTATGAATAAATTAACAACTGGGTGTTACCTGTTGGGGGTGTGTCCCTGCACAGACAGATAATGACCAATCAGTGCTCACAGTCTCAGACTATGTAGGGACACGCCCCTTTGACAAGAGGAAGAGTAACACCCAGTTGTCAATTCATCCATTAATTTTGAAGCGTTCTTAGAAAATATGTTCCAGGATTGGTTTTTCATTAGGAATACAAGTATTTACTAAAATAGACATGTCAAGAGAGATGACAAGTCCTTGTTAACCCCTTAATGACTAGGCCTGAAAAGGCCTTTAATGACCAGCAAAATTGTTCCGTTTCTGCCTCTCCGCCTTTCAGCAGCCATAACTTTTTTATTTTTTCATTGTCGTGACTATATGAAGCCTTGTTTTATTGTATTTTTTTTTCTGCGTAAAAATTTACTGTGTAAGTTATATAATTTATTTTTGCGGTGTGAATATAGTAAAAAGCAATTCTCTGCATTGTTTTTTATTTTTTTATTTTATTTTGTTCACGTTTCACGCAAAATAAGCTGTTAAATTAATTCTTTAGGTTATTACGGTCATGTAGATACCTAATATGTATAGGTATTTTGTTTTTATGTAATGTATGGGCAATAAAATATATTTTATGAAAAATAATGATTTTTTTGGTGACATTTTTTTATTTATCTTTTTTTGTAAGATATTTTTTAATCCCTTTAGGAGATAACTTTATATAAAACTTTATTTTTTTATTTGTAAATTATTAGCATATTCCTGTGTGCTAATATATTATACTGCGTCACTATGACACAGGCTACTGTTAGGGCAGCACAGTGTGCCCTAACAGCAGGCAAACTGAACAGACAGTCCTGGGGTCCTTTCTAGGAACCCAGGGCTGACTGCAGGGGGATTCCCCGAGTTTGATCGCATCACGGACCGCGACGATCAAAGGGTTGAACAACTGGGGTCTGATTTTTTTTCCGATCCCAGCTGTGTTCAGGTGGCTTCTCTAAGTTCAGTAGCTGTAAGTTACAGCCCCTGCTTAATGGTTGAGCGCTCATTAGCCTCTACTACAGTGACGCCAAAAGACATCGCTTCAGACTGGGGCCCCGCACCGCCTGCCGTCAAAAGACAGTGGGCGGTTGGGAATGGGTTAAATGTGTTATTACATTCCGCTGGAATTACACCATCAATGTTATCTAGTATAAAAGGTAACAGAAACGAAAACATAAAATTAACATTTACAGCCTAAGAAATACTGTAGAAAACAATAATATGCTGCGCAAAGAAATGATACTGTCTACTACAAGACGGAGATGTATCACTTCATAAGTGGGCAGACTAACATTTAGATATCTGCAAAAGCTGGATGACAACACCCATGACAGTTATGGAAGTAATAGATATAGGTAAGAAATGGCAGTAAATAAATTCCTGAGTTTTTGACTTTTTTTTTAATATTATGAAAAGTGCTTCTATACGAGTGAATGCTGGGTTATTATTGATGGATTGTATTTATTGTATCTTATAATTTATCAAGTGTACAACACTGATGGGCATCATTTTGCATATGTGCGTTTTTATTTTGACCTTACCTGATATAACATTTTCCAGATATCCCCTCTGAGGAGTTCTCAATATTTTAAAGACAATTCTTTCCTCCTCTGTCCCTGGATCAATAGCCTTTATTTCCCTAGATGTTATGTAGATTCCATAGCGCCCATCATCGAGAAGCTGAACCTTTGTTGCACAGTAAAGGTGGACAATTCTAGGAATGGTAACATCTGGAAAATCCACCTATGTGAAAAATATTAAGACCACATATAGCTTAGATAGATAAATATTACATGAGTTACATGAGGTAGGTGTCGGCTAAACCCACATTTGATCAACAGCTGTCTCTTCCAACTCTCTGTAACTATGGACACTCAGATCGGTCCGCCATGCATGTTTATTTCACAGCTGTTTATTGTCCAAATAGTCATACAGAGGCTTGAGAAAGACCCGACCATTGTAACGGGTCGAAACGTTGCTTCTGTATTACTACTTAGGCACAATAAACATGGATTATTGAACAGGAGGCTGTTGCCTTTGCTACTATTTTAAATCCAGCACAGCGTCATAGTTTCTGTCATAAATGGAAGTCATGGCGTTAGCGTGAACAGAGACTTGGCCTGTTATAATTGCCACTTTTGGTGGGCATATGTCACATTAAGGAAGCACTACACCTAAATTCCGCAGCTTAAAAAAAAAGCGTTATGAAACAAATTGCTTATCATTCTCATGTTTCTGAACGTTCTCGGAACTGAAGATATGTAAGATACAGTAGTAATTATGGGACCAGGGATTTTTCTGGACTGTGTCAGTAATCCCATTAAAGAACTCTACAGTCAGTCTCGGACCAGCACTAAATGGCTGATAACAGAGACCCATTGTTTTAATTTAACTGCACAACAAATTAGATAAGATTTATATTAATTTCCCTTTGAAATTGTAAAGCAAGTGGGAGAAGCAGCGGTATAATAAAATGCATTCTTCTTATTATCTCTTTTTTTTCACCTTCATCACTCAATGTACTTTGTGTAAACAGCAACAGAATGTATGTCAGTCTACTGATTTTGTCAGGTCAGTTACTTGTAGAAATGAACATATCACTAGCACATGCTCCCTGTCAAGAAGATGAGATGGAATGATTTTTGGGTATAAAATCTGCAAGTAAAGGTGCTTTAACACCGAACCCAGAGCCTGCACCTCCGATCCCATACTCCTTCCTAAAACTATGGAAAGGCAGCTGCACAGGATGCGGCAACATTTTCTTATTTATTGATTGGACAGTGTTAATTGGGCGCATTACAGCAATGTTATTTGGACACTGTATGATTGTATTATTGGAGAACTATATGGTAAACCAGGTGGAGACCATCACTAGCTGGTACTGCACAGAGAACCATCCAACCAAATGCCAGTACTGGCTCTAGAACTGCTTATGATCAGATCAGTCCCAGTAATGGGACACTCCATCCATAAGGTGAATTCAGAAGGAATATACATACAGAATTCAGTTGTATCCCAGAAAAGCTCATATGTACACTAAAACAAAATCCTACAGACATCTCTAAGGTATATTTACACGCGGCAGAAATGTTAGGGAAAGTTTTGAACATACCCTTACATTCCTGATACATTTTGCCTTATTTGCTTCTTACATCAATCTTAAGAGTCAGGGAAAATTTCAATGCAAATGTTGCCACAAACTGGAATAATGCAGAATAGTAATATGTCCTAGAGACGAGTATATGTCTCTTACTCTCTACACTCTTTTATATGGAAAGAAAACAATCAACATGAGTGTAGCCGCCAGAACCATGTACCATGCATGATGTTCAAATCACATTGTTACACTTACCTGTATAATGAATGGCACTAGATCCATCTGCACCTTTCCATCAATAATAAATCCTTTATTTGTTTTGTCCATAACCAGAAATGTGAACTTATCAATCTGAGCATCTTGGCCTCCATGTCTGTAGGCAACATCCATATTATCAATATCTTTTTGGGTGAAGTTGTTCCTCTGCATTGGTACGCCTCTTAAATATATTTGCCCATATTGAGGGAGGTTGACCAGCAAAAACGTAATATTCTCCACGGATGTATCTGGGTCAGTTGCCTGAAGAATTTCTGGGGTGATCAACGCCATAGATCCTTTCACTTGTCTAAGACCACAATTCTTGGACAGTGTAGGAAGAGTTTTGTCTATCATCTCCACTGCTATGTCCAAGGTACCATGCTTTGTTCGCAGCCCATTGCTGACAAGGAATCTAGCAAAAAGAGGCAAGGGAGCCTTCAGCAAGTGTTCCTGTTTCACCATCTACACAAAAGAAATGATAACATACCTTTACTCAGGAGGATTTCCCATAATCTTGCTTGGGCATCTAATGTTCTGAAGTCTACGTCTATATTTTAATGCTGTAGTATGGTCAGCTATTTTTACATACTAACAACCCGGAATTGCGAATACTAAGGATAGGTCTAAACAGACAGTGCTGTATTATGATGTTTCCCATCATGTCAATTTATTCATTAATTTCCAGGAGGAATAATAGAGGAAAAGCACAACGGAGCATTCTAAGAAAAGATGCCCCAGAAGTGTTATTTCATGGGGAATGCAAAAATGTATTTTAAAAAAAAAGACGAAGAGATGACAGATCCTTTAAATGGGGATGTACTGACTTTACTGTATGTAACCATCTGCCTGTCAATAAACTGGAAGCTTCACCGTGTACCTATGCAATGAAGTTGAATCTTTGGTTTTGTGCCAGTACTTGGGTTAGAAGCTAAAGCTTATACCTTATGGGCAGGCAGATTTACACATAAAGTACTATAAAGCTGCCTGTTGTGACAGACTCTCTATAAATATGTGTTTTATTTATTTGTGAATTTCCTATGATCTCCAGCATATGTTTTAGACTCTTCTCCGTCGTTCTTCAAGTCCCCAGTCTGGCTATAAATGCTTTACTACTTTGTTTTCCATAATAATATGAACTAATTATATTTAGTACTGCTATGGTCTTATAATACATAATGGTTTGGGGCAAGTACAGTAATACTATTTCAATTACATAGAGACTAGTTACAAATCCCTGGAGAATGTATTACACATTTTAGACTATAGCCATGGCAGCTGGTAGTTGTAAGTACAAATTTCCGTCACCATAGACATATAAATTGAGTAAAAAGCAACAACCAAGATTAAAGTGAACACGATGAGAAAATGTGGTGCTCAAATATCTTATGTGGTGGATTGAACGTATATGGCATTTTATTTATTTTATATCACTGTTGCTAATAAGAAATAATAGCAAGACTTCCCACAACTCACAGGAATAATTGACTAAGCTGAAACAGTTAAATGTGAGAGTGAAAGTCTATGGTGCTCAGCAGGGGCCACATCTTCAATTGAACATTACAGATCCTCTGTGCTGCCTGCAGCTCCATGGTGATGGAACTGGCGACAGAGGCTGCCATCTGTCATGGAATTTGAAAAGATAAAGAGGGGAAAAAAGCACAGGAGCAGTAAATAGTGCCAATTCAATGCAAAATCAAGCCAGCGTGTCAAAATGGAGGACATTTGCGTCTGTACTTGGCATAGTGCTGCCGGCACCTGATGTCAGGGGTTGCTAATCACTCGGTGTCATCTGTCCAAACAAGAAGTGCCACATTCTTCTTCCAGCCCAGAAGCATCAGACAATACATAGTAATATTTCTGACTAACAGAAAGTGCAGTAGTGGAACATAAAATCTGATCGCTCAGACACGCAATAATTGATGTTGCCCTGGCTCTTCTGGCCTTCTACCGAATACAGCCAAGGGAAGAACACCAGGTTAACAGACATGGGGGTTACTGCCAGATTTTTTACAGCTAGAAATGTTAATTAAAAGAGTCTTAAAATTGAATAAGTCTTTGTTTTAGGGTCCCTAATTATTTTTCCATTTTAAAACAGCCTGGCCATACTGGCTTTATATCAGGGAATTGGACTGGTGACAATCTCCTGTGAGATGACGCTGTAACGCCAGGTGCTGTCGTCCCACTACCAGATGCAGGGGCTACTGAAAACATCATTAGCATTCAAACTTTATGTGTCCAATTTTTGGTTATTAATTCTTAAAGGGTTATTGACACAGGACCCAACGCTTAATGTTCCTCTGTGTTTTATAACATAGAATGCCCACTATTATTTTATTATTAGATATAAAAGGAAAGACTAGGCACAGGGAGTTCCTGTCAAGTGATTTTATGAGTACAGATTTTGGGAACAAAAGAGATAAAGAGCTTGCTAATAAGGAACATTGATCTGGCAGGTTACATTTTAGCAATTTCTGTTTTTTATTTGGAAACTGAAATAGTAAGCGATTAGGAAATGTTTAGGATAAGAAAAGATTTGGAGATCCAACCTAAAATGAGTTGTATAGAAAACCTTGCGTAATATTATTTTATTCTTAATTCTTAAAGGGGGAATCCAAGTTGAATATTTACTATGACCTCAGGTATGGTATTAAACATAAATATTGTATCAAATCTCAACAAGCATCAGATTGTAAGCAGATGATTTAGGAAGCTTCGGGACAAAGACACTTTACATGCTTCTGTAGTGCCAAGAAAACCCAGGCTACCTAGTGGTCCCCTGGCACTAGAGAGATTAGGTTAATAAATCATCTGCTAGCTGTAAAAGAAGAGACAGAAGAGGCTTGCCATCCAGACACCTACTTGAACATATCAGCAGCAGCTGCAGCCTTGCCATTGTGGACATAGCAGACAGTCTGAGCGGCCACATCCATCTGACTGAAGCTTGTTATGGGAATTCCATGATGGTTGACATATTCAATCTGCCCGTGCTGAGGTGGTGAGGAGACTACATACAGCAGCTCTTCTGGCTTGTTGGTGCCATCAGTGGCCAGGAGAACATTAGTGGTTAAGATGGCCCTGTCTCCTCTTGACACATGAAGTGTTTTCACAAATATTGCAATGTCTCCTGGTGGCAAAAATAGGGGGAACTGAGACCTTCATTGTGATACATATTGTAAAGAAAATAGGCTCTGCTGACTTGGTAAATCAATTTGGCATCATGCTATGCAACTATAAATGAACAAATATAAGGGCTTGCCATTTAGAGCTTTATGTAAATTGTATGGATGCTAAAAATAATGCATATGGATTATTAGACGCTGGATTAAAGGAATTTCACTGTAAGGGCCGCTGCAGAAACAACCCCATTCAGATGAATGGAACTGCTTTTCTGCAGCGCTTACAGGGGGCCTAAAGGTACAGTCACACGCGGCAGAAATTTTTGCAGAAATTTTTTGCTGCTGAATTTCAGTTTCATTCATCCGAAAGGAACTTGCAGAACTCCTTCCCCTGCTGCAGAAACAACTACAATTAGATGAATTGAACTGATTTTCAGTCACAGAAAAATTCCGCCCTGTTCACACGGTGGAATTTTTGCGGTGGAATCCCATTAATTTCAATGGGAGGAGGACGCTTCTTTTTCCCGTTAGCTGATTTTTTCAGCTAGTGGACAAAAGAAGCCTCCTGCCCGATCTTCTGGCAGATTCCGCCCAAACCACCCATCGAAGTGAATGAAAGTAGGAATCTTCCTGCTGACGGCAGTAATAATTCTGCAACAGATTTTGCCCACGTAGCGTAAACGCTTCGTAATTTCCACAGCTGAATTCTGTGCAGAAATTCTGCAGCATTTACAGTAGCAGCAAAGTGAATGAGATTTGATGAAATCTCATCCACAAAATCCACAGCAAAAACGTTCTTAAATTGACCTGCGGTGTGGATTTTAAATCCGCCTCATGTCAATTTATGCTGCCGATTCATTGCTTTTCTGTAGCAAGTTTTCCCCCCAAAAAACCTGCAATAAATAGCCAAGTGTTGCGACTTTTGCTGTGGAAACGCTGCGATTCTGCTGCACAAATCGCAAATAGCAAAATAAAACTTTTTTTATGTCAAATTTAAAAAAAATCTAGAATTACAGCTTGGCCGTTGTCATAACAATGCTTTCTTCTGTTCTCCATCCAGGCCGGCCTCCTGGCCATGCCAATCACAGGCTGCAGCGGTCACATGGGCTACAGCATATTCCCAAGAGGCCGGACTGCACGGACAATGGAGGTATGTGTCACCATGACAATGGTCCGCATAGAGTATAGAGTTTTTGTTTTCAAGCGCTGGTTTCCGCAGCAGAGATTCCGCTTGAAAAACTGCACCACAATTTTATGCATTTTTTCGGGCAGAGGTTGCTGCGTGTTCTAGGTCAGATACGACCCCTGGGAACCCGGCCTAATTGTCCCTGGTCTTGTAACCCTTGAGACAGTTTCTGATCTGGCCTGACTCCTGAGAACCATTCTGCCTGACAAACCTGTATAATAATGTAGCTGATCTGAGCCTCATTTAAGGATTCAGGAGCACAATCAAGTTTTCATGTTGGACTGGAGAACACTTCATATAAAATTTATAGATTGAACGTTTCTGTGAATGTGGAATTTTTTGGAATAATATTAATAAAGATAATTAGTGAAGCACATCTGAATGACTGACTTTAATTTAGCCTTCGAGGGAAATGTAGGACATAATTGTTAACCTGTGCACTGAGTATTTAAGAATAATATGATTAAATGTAGTTAGAATCGTCTTGTCTAATTAGGGTTCAATGGATTTTTCCAACAAAGAATGTTTATCACCTATCCACAGCCTAGTGATAGAGCTGTTTTCGTCCTTTCCATAGAGTTGTATGAATGAGCAGTGTGCGTTCTCAACCGCCTCTCCCTACAAACTTCTCTTCACTGTGGATGTGCTGGTCAGAAGGAACAGGGGACTTGGAACCCCAGGCTGGTGATTTATCACCTCTCCTTTGGACATTTTTATATTAAATTATAATAACACTTATAATGTTAAAAAAAAGTACACAATTGATATTGCCGTGTCCCTAACTATCAAAACTATAAAATTTCCACTTCCCCAGAAATATGTTTTATAACAGTTATACAATACATTACAGTCCTGGCCAAACATATTGAGAGTGACACAAATTTTGGTTTTCCCAAAGTTTGCTGCTTCAGTTTTTATAGTGGCAATTTGACAACTCTAGATTGTTATGAAGAGTGATCAGATGAATTGCAATTAATTGCAAAGTCATTCCTTACCATGAAAATTACCTTAATCACAAAAACCTAATTTCCACTGCATTTCAGCACTGCCACAAAATAGTATGATAATTTAATATAAAAATGTCTGTGTGTTTGGTGCAACTTTCAAAATACTTTTTATTAAAAATGATTTTTACTTTTTGAGATACAGCTGCTTTGTATTCTGTATACAAAGCAGCTGTATCTAGCGCTGAAACCTGAATCTGCCAGGTCAGCGGCACTGACGTGTTCAGTGACAGTGGGTTATCGAGCTGTTATCGATCATATCTAAGTTCCTAACAGTGCCGTTGACCTGACGGATACAGGTTTCAGCACTAGATACAGCTGCTCTGTATACAGGATACAAAGCAGCTGTATCTCAAAAAATAAAAATAATTTGTAAAAAAAAAGTATTTAGAATGTTGCACCAAACACACTTAGACATTTTTATATTAAAAAAAAACAAAGATTTTAAAGCTGTACATAGCCTTTAAATAGTATATGCTCACTTGTCAGTTTCTTGCAGAATTCTTGGAATTCTGGCCAAACCGATCATACTTTTTATGAAATGTTTTTTTGGGGGAAAATATTTTCATTTAGGCTGTATCCCATGTTAAAAGTGTATTCTGGTTTCAGCAACTGAATGCTATTTTTTTGTATAATTAAAAGTTATAAAATTTTCTAATACACTTTCTGTATTCATTCCCAACATCAAGATCTCTGCTTGCTGTCAAGTGATGGACACACAAGTGCACAACTCATTACAATACACAACTGTGATAACTGTAAACAGTCCTGCACCTGTGCAATCATCACATGACCATGACAGATTTGTATCCACTGGAAGTAAACAACGAAGGCACGTTTTGAATGACTGTAAGCAGGGATCTTCAAAACCATGAGGAATTCATACAGTAAATATATTGGAAAGGTTTATACCTTTTTCATTATACAAAGAATAACATTTATTTGCTGAAACTCGAATACCCCTTTATATTTGAAAGTGGCTCTCCGCCAAAATAAGGTTGGGGACCTCCTTAACTACACCACATAATTACCGAACTATGAAATGTTAATGCTGTTTAGATTATCCAACTGTTACTAACTGTTTTGTTCCCTTGGTCCAGCTCATTTTTTGCTTTGTTCAATAAAGTTGGTTTAAACATAAGGCAGGAGACCTCTACTGTATATTTTCCTTTATTTATCCGATTCTCCTTCCCAATATACTGTTGAGCTATCCATCAATGCAATGTATCAAGTAAATGTTTGTACATAAATCTATCAGGGTTTTTTGTGCAAAGTTTAACTACAAAATTAGGCTTCGTTCACATCTGCGTTGGGGTCCCGTTCTGACGTTCCGTCTGAGGTTTCCGTCAGAACGGGAACCTGAGCAAACACAAACTGACACCGACGGAAACCAGAGGTTTCCATTTCAATCACTATTGATTTCAATGGTGACGGATCTGGTGCCCATGGTTCCCGTTTGTGTCTGTTGTGCACCAGACCCGTCGTTTTGCCGGAAGCAATAGAGAAGCAGTAGCATAGTCGACTATGCTATTGCTTCCGGCAAAACAACGGGTCCGGTGCAGAACAGACACAAACGGGAACCATGGGCACCAGATCCGTCACCATTGAAATCAATAGTGATGGAGGCGGTAACCTCCGTCGGTGTCAGTTTGTGTTTTCTCAGGGTCCCGTTCTAACGGAAACCTCCGCAGATGTGAACGAAGCCTAATATGAGTTTTGTTGGGTACTTCCCTAGTAAAACAACCTAAAATTATGTCACTCGTGTCTTTCTTACCTTTCTCCATATCTTTTACTATAATATGGAACTGTAGCTCAGGAGACCTGTTCTTGCCATCCCACAGGTGGAAAGTAAAGCTGTCTTCATTTTTTAAACCAAGTGTTCCCCTGTGGATATATCTGACCAGGTTCATATCAATATCTTCTTGACTACACTTCATTCCAGTATCTATTTTTACCCAGTTTTCATGTACCTTTCAGTGGAATAAATTTTAATTAGAACATTTGCCATAATTACATTTAAAATTATTCTGAAATATATTTTTTAGCTTTCTTGAACTATGTATACATATATACAATGTAAAGATCAGATAAATCCCAATCATATCTGTAACACAAATACACAGATATGTAAGGTGTAAGTGCTTTTATATAATCACAATATTTAAATCGAAAAATATTTTCTAACTATGAAATTGTAAATGTGGCAACTTGTATATAAGCACAACAACTTAACAGCTAGAAAATGATGGCATTAGAATTCAGTTTACGAGAGCTGTAAGAGGATTGTTTGTTTTCATAGAGCCACTATGTACATATTTCTTCCACGTAGCTGCTTTCACAAGCTAGCGGCATGTAAACAAACAATCCCCCTCCTGCAGACGTGATCCTCAATATAATTCCTCTTAGACAAAATGTTAACAGCAAGAATATTGGTAAATGTTAGCTCTAAACCCACACACAATTATTTCAGAGATATTTACATTAACCGATACCACCCCTTTAAAGGGGTTATCCACCTTTTGACAACTGATAACCTATCCACCGGATAGGTCATCAGTATATAATTGGTGCGGGTCTGACACCCGGACCCCGAACCGATAAGCCGCTCCGGTGACCTGCGGGCACCGGATGTTATGGCACATAATGCTATGTACGGAGCCCGGAAGCATTTGGCTCCATACATTGCATAGCGGCCATGCTGCTGAACTGCAGGTCTGCTCCTATTCACTTGAATAGGAGCAGAGCTGCAGTACTGCAGCTCGGCCGCTATTCCGTGCCCGGAGCTAAGTGCTTTCGGCATGTACCTCCGGTGCACGGAGGCACCGGATAAGCTGATCTGTGTGGGACCAGAGTGTCGGACCCCCAAAGATCATGTACTGATGGCCTATCCGGTGGATAGGTCATCAGTTGTCAGAAGGTGGAGAACCCCTTTACGGTCTCTTTTACAGGTCATCAGAATTTGGCAGCCAAAACCAGGAACAAAGTATAATGGAAAGATTTACACCTCTTCTATGTTTGGGACCCACTCCTAGTTTTGGCTTCCACTGACCAAAATACTGCCGCGTGGAAGTGGAGTAAGAATAAGTGATAATTTTAGTTTTTCTGCTATACGAAACATATTAATAAGGACGCAAACCTTCATTTGAAGTTCTCCTTGGCCTGGACTACTGTCAATTATATAGTGAATTTCATCTCTGGGAGTATCCTTATCTTCAGCTGACAGTACAGCACTTGAAATAATATAATGTTCACCCATGCTCAGCACTACTTCACAGTGCCTTCAGAAGAAAGTATTAACACAGCGATTCAATTAAGATTGTTACAAGGGAGCTCCGTACATTTCTTCAACTTATATCCCTCTATTAGATAATACATTTATTCAAAACTGACATTATTGTACTGGAATTAAAGAGAAAATCAACCTAAACATATACATTTATGAAGGCCTATACCTGCTGTAGATAGTCAACTGCTCCTGTCATAAACCTAAATCATCCCTATGCTTACATACCTACACGGTCAGGGGTGGTAAATGTGGCTCAGGAAAATATACAAGAAAAGATGGTGTAACATTTTACAGCATTAACAAACAAAAATTGCAAACCTTGCCATCTTTATCTGTGAATTGATTTATCCAATTTCTAATAAAACCACCTGCATTACCCAAGTGATGTTACTGGAAACCCCCATAATACCACAATGTAGACAAATCCCTGGTCATTTCTGATAAAAACTGACACATAATAAATTTGTACTACCGAAAGGTCAATTCTATATTTTACTACATCTATTAACTATCTATAGCATGTAATGGGGTTTTCTGGTTTAGACAAGTGCATTCGTACCCACAATGAAGACAGCAAAATGCACCCTAGTATATAAACTTTGCAGCTTTCCAAATAAATTAAATCATACACTCTTACATTGGCTGGTCTATAGTGGTTTTGCGGTTAATACCTAATATCTCCAGTGGTCTAAGGTGAAGAAAGGGTATTGATTTACATTATACATGGGGGTTATGGGTTATTATCTAATATACCTAGAGGTCTATGGTGCTTTAGTGGTTAACACTCAAAGATTTATTGTAATTATTATTATTATTATTATATTTTTTAGGATGGGGCAGGGGTTAGTTGTGGTGCTGGGCAGGTAAGTGCACCTATAATTTAATTTAAAGAGTCTCTGTCACCGCCTTATAAGTGCCCTATCTGCGTCTCATTTTTGACGGAGTTATGACCTATTTTAGCTTTATGCTAATGAGTTTCTTAATGAACAACTGGGCCTGTTTTACTTTTTGGCCAAGTGGGCGTTCTCTCCATTCATTTACACTGCAGATAGCGATATAGCTATATCACAATGTGCAGCCACATACACACACACTAACGTTACTGCAGTGTCCTGACAATGAAAATACATTACCTCCAGCCAGGACGTGATATCTATTCAGAATCCTGTCACTTCTGTAGCGTCTCTGTGATATTTACAGCAAGGCAAGCATAATCTCGCGAGATTACGATGCAACCTGTCATTTCAAACGAGATTACGCTTGCCTTGCTGTAAATATCACACAGACGCTACAGAAGTGGTCAGGATTCTGAATAGACATCACGTCCTGGCTGGAGGTAATGTATATTCATTGTCAGGACACTGCAGTAATGTTATAGTGTGTTTATGTGGCTGCACATAGCGATATAGCTATATTGCTATGTGCTGTGTAAATGAATGGGGGGAAGTGTACGACGGTGATTGGTCACTGATTGGTCAGCGTCATACACTCCTCTGTACAATGCCGACTTGGCCAATAAGTAAAACACGCCCAGTTGTCCATTGAGAAACTCATTAACATAAAGCTAATATAGGTCATAACTCCGTCAAAAATGATAGTTTTTCTAAATAAAAAACACTGCTGTAATCTACATTACAGCGCCGATCCCATCATGTACAATATAGGCCACTTATAATGTGGTGACACAGCCTCTTTAAGCCATGGGTTCAGAATTCTTAAAAAGATTTGGGCTCTGTTTTCTTTTATTTATGAAGAGCCTCAAATTCCCTAGAGCCAAGAACAACATCAAATATACGCCCCTGGCAAGGCTTATGCATCAGGACTTAAGAATATATTACAGAACATATTGGAAGATATTCATTTAGGAAAATGTGGCAGAATTATGTGGAGTGCTTGGCGTGCACCAAATTTATGATGCTTTTTAACAAAGGGTGTGAGCAAGAGTCATAAAATATAATAAAATGTAATAAAATGTGCCAAATTTATTAAAGATGTGTGATATTTTGTGCGCGCAAAGTACTTACATACATGCATAGCAACGATGAGGTATCCATAAGAAGATTACTGTGTTTAACATGCCTAACAGGTTGCATCACATTTATCATGACATGTGCCATTAACATAAGCATGGTTGCTGTCTCGTAATTGCTACATCCACGACAGTAGTAATAAAACTCCCTCATTGACTGTAAAGTTACTGACTCAAACTTCATAATGTCAACTCCTGTCCCACATTAAATAACACATATTATGGGATTTAATCACTTCGATAAGGGCCACTAATATTTTGTGTATACACAACATATACATGTGTGCTTTCTAAACTTACCTCCCGCCTGACCTATCCCCAGATGTATGGCACGAGTTGTTAAAAAAATATGTAAAAAGAAAAACCGTATACCTCCGATGGGTGCCTCCAACAGATGACATCTATCGTGCATAGACTCCCATGTTCTAATAGTATACGTTTAACATATGTTTTTTTTTACTGGATGACTGTGACGGATGGTTTTCACGAATGGCATCCATCACCCATACACTCCCTTGTTAAAAAACATACACGTTCAAAAAATATTTTGTTTTACTGGATGACGCAAGATTGTATTGAGTTGGTATCATGACAAATTTTCCAACTTAACTTTACTTGAAACTTTATTTTATGGTGAATATAAGATGGTCGGTAAAGTACCCAAAAAAATATTCTAATCAAATTAGAAAAAATATTCCTATTTCTGTGCTGCTCTACACATGTGCCTAGTCTGTCTATATGGTAAGTACATAACACTTACTTTGTAAGGATTGGTCTTTCATCATTAACACCAATAATGTTAACAAAAATGGTTCTCTCCACCTCATGATGTCCATCTGACAATCGGATTGTAAAGCTGTCCGCAAGGTTTTCAGAGTCATCGTGCACATATGCTAGCTTCATACCTGTTTACAGAATGGAAACATAAGCCTATCCATAAATATATACAGATTTATGTGGACATTTATAAATAACTTTATAGTAAAATACCTAAAGATAGTAGATTAATGCTGACAAAACACAAAGATTTTTTTGCAGAGAAATAAAGTAGAAAATTCTCTTCAGAAATACTATTACATGGTGGCTTTATCTTTTAGATGCCGCCATCTAATAGTATTTCTGCAGGGAATTGTCTCCCTTGTTTCTCTGCAAAAAATCTTTACGTGTTTGGTCAGCATTGATCTACTGTCTTTAGGTATTTTACTGAAAAGATATCAAGGCAATCCAAGTCAATCCACCAACACAACTGTAACTGTGGGAAATTCAACATGTATTTCAAGTACTTACTCTGTAAAAGTGTTTCAAAAACTTTCATATATCAAATTTTATCTTCAAAAATATTACTTTCCCATCCTTGTCTGAAGGACTTATATAAAGACATATATGGCAAGCATTGTAAAAGTAGATATTTTTTATGGTAATAAAAGGCATATAATACAGTAAAATCTTAATAAACATACCATAGTAAAAAGCCATGCGGCACATAAAATTAGGTTGCTATCATCTACATATCATCTCTCTCCCTATCTATCTTATTTATTTCAGACATACCATTTCTGAGGTGCTCCATTGTGAAGTCATGTACAATAGGAACAGTGTTATTTTTGAGACTTTTAAGTAATCGCTTAATTTGGTCTATGCCAAAACTTTCTTCAATAAGTAGACCATGACGAGGATGTACTGTAACAATAAATGATAAGTAATTCTGGGGGACATCCATGTCCGACACATTAATTATTGAAGGTTCAAGTTCTCTCATTTGGCCTTCTTCCACCTAAAGTGCAGAAAGAAGGAAACAAACTTACAACCTTTAACCACAAAATAATGTTGTTGTTTTTTTAACTCAAATTCAATATCTAATGCATGTTTGCAGCATATTCGACTGGAAAGTCAAGGGTCCTGTTTTTATGGGATGAGTTTTTTTTCCCCATCATTAAAGGTGATAGCTGCTAGATCAGTGAGGGTCCGACCTCTGGGACCCTCACCAATCGCCAGAACAGGAGGTCCGTTTTCACCCGTTTCAATGGAGCGTCGGCTAAACATGCACACTTCCGCTCCATTCAAAGTCTATCGGACCGACTGAGATAGCCAAGAGCTGTACTCAACTATCTCCAACAGTTTTACAGACTCAGCTGCCGCTCCATTCAAATAGGCTAAATGGGACACCCCATTCTGGCAATTGGTGGGAGACCCAGCGGTCGGATCCACACTGATCTAGCAGTTTATACACCTATCCAGTAGGTGAGAACTGGTTATAACGCTTTACAACCGGAATACCCCTTTAACCAATTTAACGCATACATACATACATACATACATACATACATACATACATACATTTCAGGCATTGACTGCAATAGAATTACATGCAAATATTTTCAAAAAAAAATCTAATATTCATAATTATATTTGTTTGTTTGTCCAATCACTTTTGAGCCTGAGAAACTGGAGGGACTATGTAAAAAATGGTTGTAATTCCTAAATGATTAATGCATTAATTGTTGAATGTTAAAGCCCTTAAATTAAAGCTGAAAGTCTACACTTCAATCACATCTTCATTGCACATCTTGTTTTATGTGAGAATGGAAACAAGAGAGTCACTGTTGCAGTTAAAGTGTTAAAGTAAAACAAAAGCTTCACAAGAAAGGCTTGAAAACAACAAAGTTAATGTCCTGAAATGGCAAACTCAGAAACAAATATTTTTCAGTGTCATACATTTAATGCAACTTTTTATATTTTATTAGATTTATGCGTCTAAGAAGAAATTAACAGTTGCCATAAAATAGTAATTAACCACCAGAATTTTTTTAATGTTTTATTATAACAGCATTGGATTTAAGTAGGCATTTTTGCACTGAACAGAAGACTCTTTAATGGCAAGGTGAAAACAAATCCCTACAAAGCGATTTACCTTTATTATAATAAAGTATTAACCCCTTCAAGTTAGTATTTAGTAGAGACACCTGTGTGGATAGGTCTCCGTTTTACACATGTGAATGCTGCAGTCATTTCCCATTCTTCTTTGCAAAAGTGTTCAAGCTGTCGAGTCACATGTGGACCGTAGTAAGGCAACAGCTATTTTCTAGTCCAATCACAAATTCTCAATTGGTCATTTCTGAGCCATTCCAGGACATTAACATTGGTGTTTTCAAGCCTATCTTGTGTAGCTTTTGTTTTATATTCGTTTTACAAGTTCCCCAGCGATCAAAGGGATATGAGTGCTCAGCTGAGCTCTCTGCCTTTTGGCTGTGACTGGCAGAGCAGTGTATGGGCTCCTAGACTTTCTATGAGCCTGTAAACTGCTAAACCCGCCTCTCCAAGGATCAGCTGAACGAAGCTCTTCACAGCTGAAGATGATCAATAAAGTAAAATAAAGGACTGGTAGACTCTAAAATTCCAAATGCTTAAAGAGGACCTGTCACCAGGTCCTACAAAGTGAGTTAGCATTCTCACCTAATAGCCGCTGTTTTTCTGAGTCCAGCAGTGTTTGTCTTGTATTTGAGTGTCCGCCCTTTGCTGAGCTATGGACCCCTCTATATTTATCAATAAATATAGAAATGACTTGCTGGCTAGCCAAGTGGGTTTGGACGCCAGCGATTCTCAGTGGGCGGAGCTACAACTGAGCCTCTGACGCTGACCTCTCAGCGTGAGGCTGTTTCCTAATGTCAGTCTCCAACTAGCACCATCGCGTGAGACCACGCTGGCTGAAGACTGACTCACGCGATAACTGCTGGCTGTCATCTTCATGAGACAACCCATAAAATTAAATAGCAGTTAGCAAGTGGCGTAGCTATAGGGGTCGCAACTGCGACCGGGCCCCTAAGCCTAGGGTGCCCGCAGGTGGTCCCGCTTCCAACTGAATCTGCGTCCGAAAGAATGCACATTCAGTTGGCTTCAATGCTGGAGCCTTGCTCCAGCATTCACTGTGACCCAAGCAGCTCAGCGCAGGCAGGCGCGATGTAGTGACGTTGTTGCGCCTGTCTGCACCGAGTCACTCACATCACAGTGTGGAGGAGGAAAAGGATCTCCACCACCCGTCGTGGGAACGGGAATAGGTAAGTAATCATGTTATTATTTTTCTATTAGGTACATACATATGGGGGCATTATACTGAGTATGGAAGGGGGGGCTCATATGGTAGCTGCTGAGGGGGCATTATACTGTATGGGGGGCATTATACTGTATGGGACAGCTATAGGAGGCATTATCCTGTATGGGGGGTATTATACTGTATGGGGCATCTATGGGGGGCATTATCCTGTATGGAGGACATTATCCTGTATGGGGGCATTATACTGTATGCGACAGCTATGGGGGGCATTATACTGCGTGGGGCATTATACTGTATGGGGCAGCTATGGGTGGTAGAAAAAAAACCAGCAGAGTTTTGTTTTTAATGGCGTTCACTATGCGATATAAATTACATATTAACTTTATTCTGCAGGTCAGTATGATTACCGCGATGCCATATTTATAGTTTTTGTAGTCCATCGAGCTGTATGAGGCCTTGTTTTTTGTGGGCCGACTTGTAGATTTCATTGGTACCATGTTGGGGTACATAGAACTTTTTGATTACTTTTAATTCAGTTTTATAGGAGGCGGGATACACAGCAATTCTGGCCTTGTTTTTCAGGGCGTTTTTTTACGGTGTTCACTGTGTGGAAAAATTAGGTGAGAATTTTAGAGTTTAGGTCACTATGGGGGGTTAAAATGTATTTGTCACAAATTTTAAGGGTGTAATCAGTATTAGTTTATGATATGTCTCTTGTTGGCATTCAGGTAAATTACCGTATTTTTTGGACTATAAGATGCACCTGACTATAAGACGCACCCAGGATTTAGACAACAGAAAATTTTACAAAGAAAAAACCATTGGTTAACAAAAATTATAGTTTCACCACATTCTGAGAGCCATAACTAATATTTTTCCATCGTTTGAGCGGTGTGAGGGCTTATTTTTTGCGAGACGAGCTGTAGTTTTCATTAGCACCATTTTTTTGGTACATACGATTTTTTTATTACATTTTATTTCATTCTTTTTAGGGCTATGGTGACCAAAAGACAACGATTCTGGGGTTTTAAATAAAAAAAATTTACGCCGTTCTCTGTGTGAGTCAAATAATGCTATATTGTAATAGTTTCAGACTTTTACGGACGCAGAGATACCAATTTTTTGTAATAATTTTTTTCTTTTTACATTGTGCTTGGGGAAAATGGGAAAAGGTTTTTTTTTTTAACTTTTAGAAATTGTTTACACTCCTGAAATGTATCTAACTTTTTTTTTTACACATTTTATTAGTTCCCCTAGGGGACTTGAACCAGCGATCATTCAATTGCTGATACAATACACTGCAATACATAAATGAGTGACGGAAACAGCGTAACTCGCTGAGCTACGCTTTTTTTTGTAACTCCCATAGTAGTGAATGGAAGTGACAGAAGCAGATTAGCATGCTACGCTGTTTCTGTAACTACTATTTAGTTGTATGGGAGTTACGGAAACAGCATAGCTCAGCGAGTTACGCTGTTTGCGTAAATCGACCATGTAACCAGGAAGTGACCGGAAGACAGCGGAGCCGGGTACGATAAAATGGGGTTTATGACGCCCCGTTCTAGAGATAGATGCGGGTCCCAGATGTGGGATCCGCATCTATCTGACATTTATGACATATCCTGTGGATATGTCATGAATGTCTTTCATGAAAAAAACACTATAAATGCCGCGGTCGCTATTGACCGCGGAATTTAACTAGTTAAACGACCAGGAACAGTGCGATTTTTGTTCCTGGCCATTAGAGCAGCGTGCCAGAAGCTGACTCCTGCAGTGTATGGAGCGGGCTCAGTTCGTGAGCCCGCTCCATACATCATCCCCTACCTGCTCCATGATGTGCATCATGGGTCGGGAAGGGGTTAAGTAAGGAGTGGTCATGGGGCCTGCGCTACCGGTTCCCTTGACTGCCGACTATAAGAAGCAGGGAATTTTTAGCAAGACTTATTCTTGCTTAAAACTGCGTCTTATAGTCAGAAAAATACGGTATGTCTTTATTTATTTAGTAACTTTCACTTTGAAACTAATAATCCTGAAGTGTTGGCTTGAGTCTGAACAAGTCTGCAGGCTGGCGCTGCAGTGAAAGCTGACCAATCAGATTCAGCAGAGTATGTCAGATGACATAACCAACCAATCAGCTGCTAAATCCTGTATTCTAAGAGGATTCTAAGAGGCGGAACATCTGATGTATAGTCATAAGCAGCCATTTTGTGAGGATACATTGATAAAATTCAGGACGACTGCAGTGTAAGTTACTGAATGAACAGGGCCGATTCTAGCTTTTCTGCTGCCTGAGGTGAAAATTGAAATGGTACCACAAAAAAATCATAAGAAATCAAAGTAGCCAACCTCTATGGCATCATTCACACTTGTAAATTGAAACCAAAAATGTAAAACCATGTAAAAAAATTCATACATCTAACTTTTTTTGGTAGGTTCCGCTGGACCGTTTGGACTAAGTCGTAAATTTGTTGGAGTACTTCGATGATTTGTTTTTTTTTTAAACAAAATGGTGAAAGAGGGTTGCATGAGGGAGTTTTTATTTCAATAAAAAATATTTTCTTATTCCTCTATGTTTTTTTAAATACTTTATTAGCGCCTTAGTAATGGCTGCTGTCTGATTGACAGTGTTCGATTACTAAGGCTGGGGCTTCGTGTTGACCAGTAAAAAGGCTAGTACTATCCCCCCCCCCCATTATTACTCCGGTACCCATCACCACCAGGTGTACCGGGAAGAGCCAAATACTAATGGTGCAAAAAAACCGCAACAACTGCTATTTGTTGCGGGTTTTACCCGCAACACAAAAGCAGAGATTACGCAAATACAATTGACATGCTGCAGATTAAAGAAAGCCATTTTTTGGTCAATTTCTGGATGTTTTTTCTGCTCATCATTTACGCAGCGTGTGGAGGAAATTTGTTCAAATCCCATCCACTTTGCTGCTACTATATTATGCTGCGGATTTTACGCAACAAAATCCGTTGCGGAAAATCTGCAGTATTTACGCTACATGTGAACTTACACTAGTGTAATAATAATGATATGTACGATAATATTTACTTTTATGGAAACATAGGCCAATGTATTACATTATGTCGCTTTTTGTGTTATATTAATTGAAGATGCAGTTTTAACCATGTCATTACATTGTTCTACCAAGTGAAGTGAGTAAGTGTTGAAAAGACAAGCAGAAACATATTCTCTTTATTTCGGCAGTGTGCCATTTTCGTCCCAAGCATAGTTTAAAGACTGTCAACATGGAGGAACAGACAGTATCTGCCATTTGACATATACTAGCCAAAATGAATAAACTTTAATATTCTCCAAAAAATACTAACCATTCCAACATGCTGTTAGACAACAAACTTGACACTATTATTCTGTTAACATCTGACAAATTAGAATATTTCTATTAGACAGCTGCCAACATTCCTTACTGTGATATTTCTGGCCATAAATTCTGGAACTTCATCATTTGTTGGGTGGATTACGATGTAAAATGGTTTCTCCAGGGAGTGATGTTTCCCATCAGTGACATACAATGTAAACTGATCTGCAGTTGGTTCTATCCGCTGATGTCTTGACTGTACGTAGTTTATATTTTGGGATGTGATGTCCTTTAGTGTAAATGAATCTGGGTGAAATAAGATAAGGTTAGTAATAATTTATTACATAAAATAAACATGAAGCGAATGTGGACGGAATTATATTCACCAATTTAAGGAAAATTCTTATTCTGTTGATTGCAAATTGTGTAACTGTCAAGTGGATACGTGGCTGTAAATAAACAGAAGCCCTTGGGAAGCAAACATTAGAAATGCAATAGAGATAGGCTACGTCCATGCATGACCACAGGCAAGCCAGTTATCTCCTCAGCACCTCAAGTTCTATAAGCTAGTCTGCAGGCTATTTCTGTTCTTGCTTTTTAATACCATCTGCTGTGTATACATACTTTTGCCTTCATAGCTACAAAAAAAATAAAAAATCTTGCTTCCAACATTTCAGTTTAGACAGATATTTTGCATAATGTGCCATGTTTAAAGGTGACAGCATTTCTGGAAAGATAACAAAATTCCATTGTAGCTTTCTAAAATAATGCCACATGCTGTGTAAAGTCTATTCTGGGAACAATAAGATATGTAAAATCCTGGTGATCATTTAAGAAAAAACTATGCATATTAAAGATCGACTTTTATTTGTTTAGTGAATGCTCCTTATCAGCCAAGAGCAGGGATGGGCAGCCTCCTTGTACTCTGGCTGTTGGGGCTAGCTGGCGAAGTATTGTGGGTAATATAATTCAGCAATAGGAATCGGAAGGTTCCCTGTCCTGCTACATGATTTATAATTTAATTAGAATTGTATTTAATTACTCACCAATACTTATTCCCATGTTACTTTTTTCAAACCCTGGAGATGGGAGAATATTCTCAATGTAGCCATACCGAGGAGGAGAAACCAGTACAAACTGCAATGCATTGTTGTCTGTGTCAGGATCGCTGGCATGTAAGTGACTTACAGTAATTGTACTTGATTTGCCTTCATCCACAGTAAATATTTCACCTATGCAACAATATAAATGAATTTGTTACAGACAATAAATAAAGTTAGATCTTATTAGGTATATTTGGGTATAATCTTTCAGGAGTAAACCAGTATTTCCATATTACTGTTTTGGCTGTTCGTGATCCAAAGATTTTGTCCGCTGCAGCTCCAGTAGCAGTCTACAACAGCTATAGTATCCTCTTTCAGTAGTTATATTAAAACATAACTCCACTTAAAACCTAAAAACTCGGGTGTGATTCCAGTTCAACATCCTACTTCTCTCATGTCATGATCAAAGGGTCCTGGAAGATGAGAGATATTTGTTCTGGTCATTACAGAGGAGAGTTGCTTTATCAGTCCTTATGCCCACTTGTGGTATAGCGAAAACGGGTGGTCACTAGTGAATTTCCTTACCTGACTAACAAAATAGTGACTCTGCATGTTTAAAGAGTCAAAGATTTATCTTATTTAGGCCCCTTTCACACTACGTTTTCTATGTATGTTTGACGTATACGTCAGGAAAGCTCCTGAAGCAAGTGTCAAGTGTACCAATAGGCTCTAATGGTTGTGTTGGCCTCTGATGGGCGGTATAGGTCACGGAAAAGTTTTTTGTTTTTCTGCTGGATAGAATAGCGTAGTCAACTATGGTATTCTATTCAGAGACATCCAGTAAAAAAAATATATGTGTTTAACGGAATTTTAATGGCCTATAGGTAATGGAAGGATGTTTTCAGTACTGCATTTTTCTCCTATTTTCAGAGCACCTACAGAGCACCTTCAGAGCAGCCAGGCAGCTTTTTATCTCCGCCCCAGGAAGCTACGTTATTAGAGCTTCTCTGGGGTAGCCACATTGATGTAACGGTCCATATAGGGATGAAGTTGTTGCGGTGTTGCGTGGGATAGCTGGGCGGGTGGGTGACTACGTGAGTGGTGTACTCTGTGTGGCATAGTTACTGTGCGGGTAATGGGGCATTTAAACAGCACTAAAAACCAGCATATCCACCATGTTTTTACTGCACATACATGCTTTAATGTTATCCAAACAGTCAAAAACTCTGGCATCATACTACTCTGCTGCAACTAGTAGCTCCAGTGTTAACTGTCTGTTTAACAGATACCGTACGTCATGAACAGGGTCATGAGAGTTGATGACATATTTATTAAATGGATATTATAATCTATGGCACTTGGATTCCACTGTGAGCCATCTGTTCCAGCCTCCATTTAAGGTATAGGCCAGGAAATTTAGCTAGCGTACACATGAAAAGAGGACAAAAACCAAGTGTGCATTGAGCCTTTTACCCTGCAAAATCACCTTATTTTTTAGCGAGGGAAAGAAAATCATCGGTAACTACCATCTTTCCAACATGTCACCACAGGCATGCACAGGGACCAAAAATGTAGCTCTTCATTGTGACAGCCCTACTAAAAATGATCTAATCTACCAAGACCTTTGTAAGTATAACATGGGCGAGTGGGAATTGGAATGAACTATATTCATACATAATAATTAGGTTTTGAGTGGAGTTAGGTTTACACCGTGTTCCAAATTATTATGCACATTGGATTTAAGTGTCATAAACATTTAATTATTAGTTTTTCTATTAAACTCATGGATGGTATTGTGTCTTAGGGCTCTTTGGATCATTGTAATCAATCTCAGACACCTGTGATAATTAGTTTGCCAGGTGTGCCCAATCAAAGGAAAACTACTTAAGAAGGATGTTCCACATTATTAAGCAGGCCACAGGTTTCAAGCAATAGGGGAAAGAAAAAGGATCTCTCTGCTGCCGAAAAGCGTGAAATAGTGCAATACCTTGGACAAGGTATGAAAACATTGGATATTTCAAGAAAACTTAAGCGTGATCATCGTACTGTGAAAAGATTTGTGGCTGATTCAGAGCACAGACGGGTTCGTTCATATAAAGGCATAATGAGGAAGGTTTCTGCCAGACAAATTAATAGGATAAGGAGAGCAGCTGCTAAAATGCCATTGCAAAGCAGCAAACAGGTATTTGAAGCCGCTGGTGCCTCTGGAGTCCCGCTTACCTCAAGGTGTAGGATCCTCCAGAGGTTTGCAAGTGTGCATAAAGCTATTATTCGGCCACCCCTAAACAATTCTCACAAGCAGAAACAGTTGCAGTGGGCTCAGAAATACATGAAGACTAATTTTCAAACTGTGTTGTTTACTGATGAGTGCCGTGCAACCCTGGATGGTCCAGATGGATGGAGTAGTGGATGGTTGGTGAATGGCCGCCATATCCCAACAAGGCTGCGACGTCAGCAAGGAGGTGGCGGAGTCATGTTTTGGGCTGGAATCATGGGGAGAGAGCTGGTAGGCCCCTTTAGGGTCCCTGACGGTGTGAAAATGACCTCTGCAAAGTACGTAGAGTTTATGACTGACCACTTTCTTCCGTGGTACAAAAAGAAGAACCTTGCCTTCCGTATCAAAATTATCTTCATGCATGACAATGCACCATCTCATGCTGCAAATAATACCTCTGTGTCATTGGTTGCTATGGGCATAAAAGGAGAGAAATTCATGGTGTGGCCCCCATGTTCCCCTGACCTCAACCCTATTGAGAACCTTTGGAGCATCCTCAAGCAAAATATCTATGAGGGTGGGAGGCAGTTCACATCAAAACAGAAGCTCTGGGAGGCTATTCTGACATCCTGCAAAGATATTCAAGCAGAAAGTGTCCAAACACTCTCAAATTCAATGGATGCAAGAATTGTGTAGCTGATATCAAAGAAGGGGTCCTATGTTAGCATGTAACTTGGCCTGTTAAGTTTTTTTTTTATTGAAAGAGCTTTTGAGTTCTGTAAATATGACCTCCTGATGCTGCAAATTCAACAAATTAGCATTTTAGTTCTCTTTACAACCTTTAAAATGTTTTGATCTCTGTTGTGCATAATAATTTGAAACAGTGCATTTTGAGTTTTTTTACTTCTAAAAAAAAAATCTGTTATCATAAGGAGATTTGTTCAATAAAATTCGCATTATACTCCAACAACGGTTGATGGCTTTAAGATTATACTGACTGCCATTTGCATCGACTATTTAGGAAAATCAGCAAAAAATAACATTTGCATAATAATTTGGAACGCGGTGTATTTATATATATAAATATATATATATATATATATATATATATACTACCACTCAAAAGTTTGGTGTCACCCAGACAATTTTGTGTTTTCCATGAAAACTCACACTTATATTTATCAAATGAGTTGCAAAATGACTAGAAAATATAGTCAAGACATTGACAAGATTAGAAATAATGATTTTTATTTGAAATAATAATTTTCTCCTTCAAACTTTGCTTTCGTCAAAGAATGTTCCATTTGCAGCAATTACAGCATTGCAGACCTTTGGCATTCTAGCTGTTAATTTGCTGAGGTAATCGGGAGAAATTTCACCCCATGCTTCCAGAAGCCCCTCCCAGAAGTTGGATTGGCTTGATGGGTACTTCTTGCCTACCATACCTTCAAGCTGCTCCCACAACAGCTCTATGGGGTTGAGATCTGGTGACTGCGCTGGCCACTCCATTACAGATAGAATACCAGCTGCCTGCTTCTTCCCTAAATAGTTCTTGCATAATTTGGAGGTGTGCTTTGGGTCATTGTCCTGTTGTAGGATGAAATTGGCTCCAATCAAGCGCTGTCCACAGGGTATGGCATGGCGTTGCAAAATGAAGTGATAGCCTTCCTTATTCAAAATTCCTTTTACCTTGTACAAATCTCCCACTTTACCAGCACCAAAGCAGCCCCAGACCATCACATTACCTCCACCATGCTTGACAGATGGCATCAGGCACTCTTCCAGCATCTTTTCAGTTGTTCTGCGTCTCACAAATGTTCTTTTGTGTGATCCAAACACCTCAAACTTCGATTCGTCTGTCCATAACACTTTTTTCCAATCTTCCTCTGTCCAATGTCTGTGTGCTTTTGCCCATATTAATCTTTTCCTTTTATTAGCCAGTCTCAGATATGGCTTTTTCTTTGCCACTCTACCCTGAAGGCCAGCATCCCGGAGTCGCCTCTTCACTGTAGACGTTGACACTGGCGTTTTGCGGGTACTATTTAATGAAGTCTGCCAGTTGAGGACCTGTGAGGCGTCTATTTCTCAAACTAGAGGCTCTAATGTACTTGTCTTGTTGCTCAGTTGTGCAGCGGGGCCTCCCACTTCTCTTTTTTACTCTGGTTAGAGCCTGATTGTGCTGTCCTCTGAAAGGAGTAGTACACACCGTTGTAGGAAATCTTCAGTTACTTGGCAATTTCTCGCATGGAATAGGCTTCATTTCTAAGAACAAGAATAGATAGTCGAGTTTCACATGAGAGCTCTCTTTTTCTAGCCATTTTGAGAGTTTAATCGAACCCACAAATGTAATGCTCCAAATTCTCAACTAGCTCAAAGGAAGGTCAGTTTTATAGCTCCTATAAACAGCAATACTGTTTACAGCGGTGCTAACATAATTGCACAAGGGTTTTCAAGTGTTTTCTAATCATCCATTAGCCTTCTAACACAGTTAGCAAACACAATGTACCATTAGAACACTGGAGTGATGGTTGCTGGAAATGGGCCTCTATACACCTATGTAGATATTGCATTAAAAACCAGACATTTGCAGCTAGAATAGTCATTTAGCACATTAACTGTAAAGGATCTGCCAGGCACAGCTTCGGGGTTAACTCCCAGAACTAATCAGTCAGCACCTGAGAATACATCCCTGAGACTGACTCCTGTTTCCACCATTCAGGCTGGCAGGCTTGGGAGTGGGAGAACCTATCGTAACCTGGCCAGACTCAGCTAGCTCCCGCCCTCGGTCTATTTAAGCCTGCACTTCCTGTCCCTCGGTGCTTGTGATTCTTTCCTTGTGGTTTCCTGGCCCAGCTACAGCTCCTGCTATTTTTGATCCTGCTCCATAGAGACCCTGGCTTACCGACTACTCTTCTGCTTTTCGTTTTGTACCTCGCACACTCCTGGCTTGACTCGGCTCGTTCACCACTCTGGTTGCTCACGGTGTTGCCGTGGGCAACGGCCCCTTTTTCTTGCTTGTGTTCCTTTGTATGTTTGTCATGTTTGTCGTGCACTTACTGAGCGCAGGGACCGCCGACCAGTTGTACCCCGTCACCTAGGGCGGGTCGTTGCAAGTAGGCAGGGACAGAGTGGCGGGTAGATTAGGGCTCACTTGTCCGTCTCCCTACCCCCTGCCATTACATAATCACAAGCCCATACCTAGTCTACCCCTGGTCCCTGACACCACTATGGATCCCCGTGAGACCCTGGCTCAGCAAATGCAGGGTCTCTTCCCTACAGGTCCAGGCCCTGGCTCAGAGGCTCAACCAGCCTGATGCTACCCTGGTAGTTCCCCTCACCGCACCTCTTGAACCCCACCTCAAGTTGCCCGACCAGTTCTCAGGGGACCGGAGGGCTTTTCTCTCCTTTCGGGAGAGTTGTAGGCTTTACTTTCGTTTAAAGCCTCATTCCTCAGGTTCTGAGAGCCAGCGGGTGGGTATAATTATGTCCCGGCTCCAGGAAGGGCCCCAAGAGTGGGCCTTCTCCTTGGCTCCTGACGCCCCTGAACTTTCCTCCATTGATTGTTTCTTTTCTGCTCTCTGACTTATTTATGACGAGACTGACAGGACTGCCTTTGCCGAGAGTCAGCTGGTGACCTTACGTCAGGGTAAGAGACCTGTTGAGGAGTATTGCTCTGACTTTCGGAAGTGGTGCGTAGCTTCTCGGTGGAATGACCCTGCCTTAAGGTGCCAGTTTAGGTTGGGTCTGTCGAATGCCCTGAAAGACCTGCTAGTTAGCTATCCCTCTTCTGACTCCCTAGACCAGGTTATGGCTTTAGCGGTACGACTTGACCGATTTCTCAGGGAACGACAACGTGAAAGTTTATGTGTTTTCTCCTCCGACTCCCCCATGATGCCTCCCGAAGCTCCGTTGCTTCGTTCCTCCCCGAAAGATTCAGAGATACCTATGCATCTCAGGGCCTCCGTGTCCCCCCAACAACGTAGAGAATTCCACGGGAAGAATGGTCTCTGCTTCTACTGTGGGGACGACAAGCATCAAGTGAACAACTGTCCTAAGCGTAAGATTGCAGCCAGAGAACTTCCGCGTCTAAGTGATCATCGGGGAGGTCACTTGGGTGCACAGGTATTTCCCGTAAATATGAAACGTACTAAGATCTTGCTTCCCTTTCAGGTCTCTTTTGGTGGTAGGTCTGCTACCGGCAGTGCCTTCGTGGATTCAGGGTCCTCTACTAATATCATGTCTGTGGAATTTGCTATGTCCCTTGCTATGCCTCTGATTGATTTGCCTAAACCTGTCCCGGTAGTCGGTATCGACTCCACTCCTCTTGCTAATGGTTATTTTACACAGCATACCCCTGTTTTTGAACTCCTTGTTGGCTCCATGCATTTGGAGCAATGCTCTGTACTGTTGATGCAGGGATTATCGTACGATTTGGTTCTAGGTCTTCCCTGGTTGCAGTTGCATAATCCCACGTTTGACTGGAATACTGGGGAGCTAACCAAATGGGGTAATGAATGTTGTACGTCATGTTTTTCTGTTAATTCTATTTCTCCCCCTAAGGAGGCGATTACGCTACCCGAGTTTGTTCAGGACTTCGCTGATGTTTTCTCTAGGGAGGCCTCAGAAGTGTTACCTCCTCATAGAGAATACGATTGCGCTATCGAATTGGTACCAGGAGCTAAGCTTCCTAAGGGTAGGATATTTAATCTTTCTTGTCCCGAACGTGAAGCTATGAGAGTGTATATCCAGGAATACCTGGCCAAGGGTTACATTCGTCCATCTTCTTCTCCGGTAGGTGCTGGCTTCTTCTTCGTGGGGAAGAAGGATGGTGGTCTTAGGCCATGCATTGACTACCGTAGCCTGAATAAGGTCACGGTAAGGAACCAGTATCCCCTTCCTTTGATTCCTGATCTCTTTAATCAGGTTCAGGGGGCCCAATGGTTTTCTAAATTGGATCTACGGGGGGCGTATAACCTTATTCGCATCAAAGAGGGGGATGAGTGGAAGACTGCGTTTAACACGCCCGAAGGCCATTTCGAATACCTCGTCATGCCCTTTGGGTTGTGTAATGCCCCTGCGGTCTTCCAGAATTTCATAAATGAGATTTTGAGAAATTACCTGGGGGTTTTTCTGGTAGTGTACCTTGATGACATACTGGTGTTTTCCAAGGACTGGTCCTCCCACATTGATCATGTCAGGAAGGTGCACCAGGTCCTTCGGGAAAACAAAATGTTTGCCAAAACCGAAAAATGTGTGTTTGAGGTACAGGAGATTCAATTTTTGGGTCAAATCCTCACTCCTCATGAATTCCGCATGGACCCCGCCAAGGTTCAGGCTGTGGCGGAATGGGTCCAACCTGCCTCCCTGAAGGCGTTACACTGTTTTTTGGGGTTCGCTAATTATTACAGGAGATTTATTGCTAACTTCTCGGTCATCGCTAAGCCCCTTACGGACCTCACTCGCAAAGGTGCTGATCTCCTCCACTGGCCTCCTGAGGCTGTCCAGGCTTTTGAGGTCCTTAAGAAGTGCTTTGTCTCGGCCCCGGTGCTGGTTCAGCCCAACCAAATGGAGCCATTTATCGTGGAAGTTGACGCATCTGAGGTGGGAGTGGGGGCTGTCTTGTCCCAGGGTACCAGGTCCCTCACCCATCTCCGCCCCTGTGCCTACTTCTCCACGAAGTTTTCGCCAACTGAAAGTAACTATGATATTGGCAACCGTGAACTCTTAGCCATTAAATGGGCATTTGAAGAGTGGCGCCACTTCCTGGAGGGGGCTAGGCACCAGGTAACGGTCCTTACCGACCACAAGAATCTGGTTTTCCTAGAATCTGCCCGGAGGCTAAACCCGAGACAAGCTCGATGGGCGTTATTTTTTACCAGATTCAATTTTTTGGTTACCTATAGGGCTGGGTCTAAAAATATTAAGGCTGATGCACTGTCGCGTAGCTTCATGGCCAGCCCTCCTTCGGAGGAAGATCCTGCTTGTATTTTGCCTCCAGGTATAATCATTTCCTCGATCGATTCTGATTTAGTCTCTGATATTGCTGCTGATCAAGGTGCAGCTCCCGGGAACCTTCCTGAGAACAAGCTGTTTGTTCCCCTGCAATTCCGGCTAAGGGTACTTAGGGAAAATCATAACTCCGCACTATCTGGCCATCCAGGCATCCTGGGTACCAAACACCTCATTACCAGAAATTATTGGTGGCCTGGGTTGCCTAAAGACGTTAAGGCCTACGTCGCCGCTTGTGAAGTTTGTGCTAGGTCCAAGACTCCCAGGTCCCGACCAGCGGGCTTACTGCGTTCGTTGCCCATTCCCCAGAGACCTTGGACACATATCTCCATGGATTTTATCACCGATTTGCCTCCATCCCAAGGCAAGTCGGTGGTGTGGGTGGTGGTGGACCGCTTCAGTAAGATGTGCCACTTTGTGCCCCTCAAGAAACTACCCAACGCCAAAACGCTGGCTACCTTGTTTGTCAAACACATCCTGCGTCTCCATGGGGTCCCTGTCAATATTGTTTCGGACAGAGGGGTACAATTTGTTTCATTGTTTTGGAGAGCCTTCTGTATGAAGTTGGGGATTGATCTGTCCTTCTCCTCTGCCTTCCATCCTGAAACCAATGGCCAAACGGAGAGGACTAATCAATCTCTAGAACAATACTTAAGGTGTTTTGTCTCTGACTGTCAATTTGATTGGGTCTCTTTCATTCCCCTCGCCGAATTTTCCCTTAATAACCGGGTCAGTAACTCGTCAGGGGTCTCTCCTTTTTTTTGTAATTTTGGGTTTAATCCACGGTTCTCCTCCGTTTCACCTAGTAGTTCCAACAATCCCGAGGTAGAGGTCGTTCATCGGGAACTGTGCACAGTCTGGGCCCAGGTTCAGAAAAACCTAGAGGTGTCCCAGAGCGTACAAAAAACTCAGGCTGATAAAAAACGTTCTGCTAACCCCCTGTTTATGGTCGGGGATCTGGTGTGGTTGTCGTCTAGGAACTTGCGTCTCAAGGTTCCGTCCAAGAAGTTTGCTCCCCAGTTTATTGTGCCGTATAAGGTCATTGAGGTCCTCAATCCTGTCTCCTTCCGGCTGGAGTTACCCCCGTCTTTTCGGATACACGACGTGTTTCATGCCTCCCTCCTCAAACGCTGCTCCCCGTCCTTGGCTCCCTCGAGGAGACCTCCTGTTCCCATCCTCACCCCTGAGGGGGTGGAATTCGAGGTGGCCAGGATTGTGAACAGCAAGATGGTCCAAGGCTCCCTCCAGTACCTGGTCCATTGGAGAGGATACGGGCCTGAGGAGAGGACTTGGGTACCCGCCCGGGATGTTCACGCTGGGGTATTGGTCAGGAGGTTTCACCTGCGTTTCCCCAGTAAGCCAGGTCCACTTAGAAAGGGTCCGGTGGCCCCTCATAAAAGGGGGGGTACTGTAAAGGATCTGCCAGGCACAGCTTCGGGGTTAACTCCCAGAACTAATCAGTCAGCACCTGAGAATACATCCCTGAGACTGACTCCTGCTTCCACCATTCAGGCTGGCAGGCTTAGGAGTGGGAGAACCTATCGTAACCTGGCCAGACTCAGCTAGCTCCCGCCCTCGGTCTATTTAAGCCTGCACTTCCTGTCCCTCGGTGCTTGTGATTCTTTCCTTGTGGTTTCCTGGCCCAGCTACAGCTCCTGCTATTTTTGATCCTGCTCCATACAGACCCTGGCTTACCGACTACTCTTCTGCTTTTCGTTTTGTACCTCGCACACTCCTGGCTTGACTCAGCTCGTTCACCACTCTGGTTGCTCACGGTGTTGCCGTGAGCAACGGCTCCTTTTTCTTGCATGTGTTCCTTTGTATGTTTGTCGTGTTTGTCGTGCACTTACTGAGCGCAGAGACCGCCGCCCAGTTGTACCCCGTCGCCTAGGGCGGGTCATTGCAAGTAGGCAGGGACAGAGTGGCGGGTAGATTAGGGCTCACTTGTCCGTCTCCCTACCCCCTGCCATTACATTAACAATGTATAGAGTGTATTTCTGATTAATTGAATGTTATCTTCATTGAAAAAAAAATTGCTTTTCTTTCAAAAATAAGGAAATTTCTAAGTGACCCTGAACTTTTGAACGGTAGTATATATATATATATATATATATATATATATATATATTCACAGTATGTAAGACCGTATGGACTGAGGTCCCTTTAATTTCTCCTGCACAACGGTGCACTCGACCACAGGGATAAACTGTGAAAGGGCCTGCAGCTCTTATCTAGCACTGCGGCTCCTTTAGGCCCCATGCACACGAACGTATTTTCGCGGCCGCAATTCACCCATAAATCTGCGGGTGAATTGCGGCCCCATTCATTTCAATGGGCCCATGCACACGACAGTGGTTACCACGGTCCGTGCATCGCCCGGGAGCCTGGATCGCAAAAAGATAGGACGGCTCTTATTACGGACGCATTTTGCGGTCCAGGCTCGTTGAAATTAATTCACACGGCAATGTGCATGGCCCGTGATTTGCGGGCGGCCATGGGTGACTCTCCGCAGTCGTCTGAGCCGCAAATCACGGCCCATTCACACCACTACGGTCGTGTGCATGAGGCCTTATTCTGAGGATCGTGGAGGTCCCAGCATTCAGACCCCTGAAGATCAGTAAGTGATATCCTATACTAGAGATATGCAATCACTTTCTATGGTGGTCCATGAATACCGAAGCTCACTTACCTATTGTTATTAATGGTGATTGGTTATCCACAGGAAAAACTGTGATGTTTAGGTCATATACAGGAAAAGAGTCATGATTGGGCACTAGAGGGTTATGAGGTCCATTAAAGCAGCATTTGTTCACATCAGCATCCAGTTCAGCATCCGAAATAACAAGAGTTATAATGTCATAGCAAGGATTCAATCCGATTTCTCCACCTGAAGTAGGAAACATTAGTTATGTTAAAAATAAAAGACCTGAATTTCGCACATATTTTTTTAAGCAGAAATTTATATTCCGATTATTGCAGCGGTGGGGTGACCTACTATTGCAGAATCAGAATATCACCATTTCATGTCTATACATCATTACCGATAATAATTTACAAACGTTATATTATTGCGTCATGTGATTCAAAAGTTGCCCCTTTAGTTGACTAAAACATGGACAGAAGAATTAGCCGTGACATCTGCTCCATACAGGAGAAAGGAAAGAGAAGGAAACAGAGCACGATCAAGCAAACCCCAGGACATGAGTACCCCAGATAGTGTGTCCTATGAGCATTGTGTTTGAGGCCCAGTTTATATAATATATTTATTTTGGAGCTTTGCTTACTTTCTGACCAAATCCCAACCCAGAATAAAAACCTATCTAGACAATAGAGATATTGCTCCCATTTAGAGTTCATACTGGTATGCCTGTAGATCACAGATCGTTCATGAACATCTTTTTGAGAAAACCGGTCAATGGTGACTCCATTCTTCTGGACGATACCCCAGCGAGGTTGGCGTGCAATCATAAACATCAGCTTCATGTCATCACTATCTGCATCAACAGCATAGATATAGTCTGTAGAAAGGACCACTCCATCTCCCTCTCGACAGTATATTGTTGGTAAGAGGTTATCCTTCATAACTGGCGGCTCATCATTGACTGGTAAAACCTGAAATGATTAAATAAAGAGTGGCTGATGTTTCAGGTATTCTATCTAATTTTGGTATTTGCAAAACCATAACTCATAATTACCTCAATTTAAGCATATTATAAATAGTAAATATTTATTGGTCAGAATAGGTCTCTTACAACACACAGGGGGAGTAAATATTCCGTAAATTCTATAGTCAACAGGATTGTGTAGACACACAAGCCAAAGAGTTTTCACTCCCACTTACTGTGTGGTAACAATTTTATAAAACAAAAACCTTTATTAATATCACGAACATGAAGAAATATTGATATATTTAAATATTTAATGTATCTACCACATACAAAACAGATCAATTGTGAGTTAAAAAGTGTCCATGGACTGCCAGCAATTAACAATATTTATATGGTCTTACTAAAAGGGTAATTAGAGATAGATCTTTTGGGGAAATTCCCTATTGTTCATGAATTTCATGAATTACTGAATATCAAATGGAGGTATTCCTCTCAATAATAACATAAACCAAAAATACCATTACTATAATGTATGGATTACTAGTTATTTGATGGAGGCATTCCTCTCAATAGTACCATAAACCAAAAATACCAGTACCATAATCTATGGATTACTAGTTATTTGCTGGAGGTATTCCTCTCAATAGTACCATAAACCAAAAATACCAGTACCATAATCTATGGATTACTAGTTATTTGATGGATGCATTCCTCTCAATAATACTATAAACCAAAAATACCAGTACCATAATCTATGGATTACTAGTTATTTGATGGAGGCATTCCTCCTAGTGTTACCCTAGAACTAGTGCCAATGGACAAACATTTGGATATTGTCCTATAATTATGGAAAATAAAATTGTCACAGGAATTAAGAGGTTTTCTACCAAAAAATGGAGGCATTCCTCCCATTGATATTAATATGAGTGACCAATTACAAGTATTGTCCTATAATTCTAAACTCCAAACTCTTCAGGATAAATTGTCAATACCTAAAGAATGGAGGCATTCCTCTCATTCATTCTGCAGGCTGTGCTGAGCCTTCACTTCTATCTCTGCCCTACATAAGTACCTATAAGTTGTCTGGCTAGTCTATAAGGATTAGTGCATTAAAATTAAATCGCTAATATAGCCTCCCTACGTATTTCACCACCTATATAGTGGCATCTTCAGGAGAGATGTCTGTTTGCATAACACTCGCGGGTACAATGGCGTCTCCTAAAATAACCTTCCCCCCTCCTCGCTACTGCATCCAAAGACGGTCATACGTCCAATCACAGCGGGCATAGCAAACATAATAGAAGTCAAGTAACATCAGCATCACGTCTAGTGAGAGGAAAGAGGTAGAGGGGAGGAGGGATTGGACAGGCTAGCGGCGCATCACTGCTGTGTAAATGACTCATCACTACATAAGTAGGGGAGTGATAACGCCTCCCCTGGATACCAGACGTGTCGCTATGGTACACTCCAAGGATTGAAATAACCCAACAGGAGAGCTCATTGGTTTACGAGACGGCATAGTGAGAAAAACAGGGAGCGTATCTAAACAGAAGTAAACTCCCAATGGTGCCACATCATCAGACACCCTAGAGAATTTAGAACAACAAAGGATAGATATTTGTATTTATATATAGGCTCATTTGAGAATTAGCTACATTTCGTGCAAGAGGTTATTCTTGCAAAACTCTAAAGAAAGCTGATCATGAAGCAAAAAGTAGGGACCGAAATACACTTAGAAACCGAAAACCTTTTGAAGACTTTGAAGTCCCCAAGAAAAAACTGATCAGGTGTATAGGGATGTTTGACAACCAGAATTGGGACATATATGTAATGAGCTTGGTTCTGGTGCTGTATTTATGTAATGTGCTCTGTTTTGGTGTTGTATTTATGTACTTTTATTTTGGGAGTGCGAAATTTTGTACATGTGCCTTTTCCTCTCTCCTAGTATGCATATTTATTGTATGTTACTGCAGCACCCCATATAGATTTCTTTCATACATAGTGGTACACATACGTCCCCATCCTATTTCGTATTTATGTACTGAGCTTGGTTTTTGTGTTATATTTATGTACTGAGCTTTGTTCCGGTGCTGTATTTATGCACTGAGCTTGGTTCTGGTACGGTATTTATGTACTGAGCTTGACCCTGGGGCTGTATTTGTATATTGAGCTTTGTTCTGGTGCTATATTTATGTACTGAGTATGGTTCTGTTGCTGTATTTATGTATGGAGCTTTGTTCTGGTGCTGTATATAAGCACTGAGCTTGATTCTGGCACTATATATATGTATGAGCTTGGTTCTGGAGCTGTAATTATATAGGATATATTTATAACACAAAATTGCAGGGCAGATGGAATTGTTGCAATTCATTGTATATTTAATAAGAATCTGTCAAGTAGTTTTAACCCCTTGAACCGCCACCATGCAGTAATACATGACCTGACAATATTGCCAAACATTCCCCTGTAGGTTTGTTTCAGATACGGAGAGCAATGGAGCGGGGTAAAACCGTAGCGGAGTGTGGCTTGACTGGGGCAGAAGTAACAGGATCATTAATGGGGATTAGTGGGATTTTAGTGGAGGCGTGGAATACGTAATTTTGGCCACTAGATGGGGGTATGGGTATGGCCTGGGATGGGATATATAAAAGAGAGGGAAAAGGGAGTTTACCTCATTCAGATACAGCAAAATCTATCAAATCAACTTTTAAAACAGCGCACGATATATGCTGATTATTCATTAAAAGGTCATGGGGCAGTGCTGCTATCCTGAAGAGTCACACAGTCCTTACTCCAAACCCACCTTTCCATACTTGTGTTGACATCCCCCTGGCTGTTCTATATCACTACCAGTCTCCTCCAACTGTCTTGGATGCGCTATTACCTTGTACTCCATGGGCATGCACCGTTCATTGAGGTGTACTCTGCCCAGCTTCATCGCTGCATTTCACATGCCAGGGGAGTACAAGGCAATGGAGAAGGCTGGTAGCGAAGTAGAACAGTCAGGGGGATGTCAATCAAGATCTCGGGGGTGCAATTTAAATTTTCACCTCAGGCAGCAGAAAAGCTAGAATCGGCTCTGCCAAAATGGATTTACAGACTAGATTTGCTTTATCCAAAAGAACTCAATGAGGGGTTTACTATTACCCCATTTATGTAAAACTATTGGCTTGCAGCTCTGGGGTCGTGGGTTCAAATCCATCCAAGGACAACATCTGCATGCCGTTTATATGTTCTACTCGTGTTTGCATGTATTTCCCCTGGGTATTCAGGTTTCCTCCCACACCCCAAAAGCATACCGATAGGGAATTTAGATTGTGAGCTCCAATGAGGAGCTCTGTACAGCACTGCTGAAATATGTTGGCGCTATATAAGTAACAGAAATAAATGAATAAAGATGGCATTGTTTGTTAGAGTATATATAAAACGGTGGATACGACTCCTATATTTCCAAAAAATGGTGCTAAAATAATGTATTTACCATTAATCTCGCGGTTACTATATATGAATCAATATCCATGATTTGTGTTATTATAGGTAGACTTCAGAAGTAAATGATAGGGAATGTAAGGGATTTAAATAAATTCTGAAATGAGGCTATATATAAATACAAATATAATCATGGTGAAACATGTAGGGAGGCTGTATTAGGGATTGAATTTTAATGCACTAATCCTTATAGACTAGCCAGACAATTTAGGGTATGTTCACACACAAACTCAAAAACGTCTGAAAATACGGAGCGGTTTTCAAGGGAAGCTCCTGATTTTCAGATGCTTTTTAAGCCACTCCAGATTTTCACTGCGTTTTTTACGGCCGTTTTTGGAGCTGTTTTCTATAGAGTTGAAGAAAAACCTGCACTTCTTTTTCACGGCCATTTTTTTACGCGACCGTTTTTCAAAACGGCCACGTAAAAAAACGGCCGTCGGAATAGAACGCCGTTTTTCCCATTGCAATCAATGAGCAGATGTTTAGAGGCGTTCTGCTTCCGATTTTTCAGCCGTTTACAGCCCGAAAAACGGCCAAGAATAGCCCGTGTGAACATACCCTTATGGGTACTTACAGTGAAGGAAATGAGTATTTGATCCCTTGCTGATTTTGTAAGTTTGCCCACTTTCAAAGACATGAACAGTCTAGAATATTTAGGCTAGGTTAATTTTACCAGTGAGAGATAGATTATATAAAAAAAAAAAAAAGAAAATCACATTGTCAAAATTATATATATTTATTTGCATTGTGCACAGAGAAATGAGTATTTGATCCCTTTGGCAAACAAGACTTAATACTTGGTGGCAAAACCCTTGTTGGCAAGCACAGCAGTCAGACATTTTTTGTAGTTGATGATGAGGTTTGCACACATGTTAGATGGAATTTTGGCCCACTCCTCTTTGCAGATCATCTGTAAATCATTAAGATTTCGTGACTGTCGCTTGGCAACTCGGATCTTCAGCTCCCTCCATAAGTTTTTGATGGGATTAAGGTCTGGAGACTGGCTAGGCCACTCCATGATCTTAATGTGCTTCTTTTTGAGCCACTCCTTTGTTGCCTTGGCTGTATGTTTCAGGTCATTGTCGTGCTGGAAGACCCAGCCACGAGCCATATTTAATGTCCTGGTGGAGGGAAGGAGGTTGTCACTCAGGATTTGACGGTACATGGCTCCATCCATTCTCACATTGATGCGGTGAAGTAGTCCTGTGCCCTTAGCAGAGAAACACCCCCAAAACATAATGTTTGCACCTCCATGCTTGACAGTGGGGACGGTGTTCTTTGGGTCATAGGCAGCATTTCTCTTCCTCCAAAAATGGCGAGTTGAGTTAATGCCAAAGAGCTCAATTTTAGTCTCATCTGACCACAGCACCTTCTCCCAATCACTCTCAGAATCATCCAGATGTTCATTTGCAAACTTCAGACGGGCCTGTACATGTGCCTTCTTGAGCATGGGGACCTTGCGGGCACTGCAGGATTTGAATCCATTACGGCGTAATGTGTTACCAATGGTTTTCTTGGTGACTGTGGTCCCAGCTGCCTTGAGATCATTAACAAGTTCCCCCCGTGTAGTTTTCGGCTGAGCTCTCACCTTCCTCAGGATCAAGGATACCCCACGAGGTGAGATTTTGCATGGAGCCCCAGATCGATGTCGATTGACAGTCATTTTGTATGTCTTCCATTTTCTTACTATTGCACCAACAGTTGTCTCCTTCTCACCCAGCGTCTTACTTATGGTTTTGTAGCCTATTCCAGCCTTGTGCAGGTCTATGATCTTGTCCCTGACATCCTTAGAAAGCTCTTTGGTCTTGCCCATGTTGTAGAGGTTAGAGTCAGACTGATTCTGTGGACAGGAGTCTTTTATACTGGTGACCATTTAAGACAGCTGTCTTTAATGCAGGCACCAAGTTGATTTGGTTAGTGTAACTGGTCTGGAGGAGGCTGAACTCTTAATGGTTGGTAGGGGATCAAATACTTATTTCTCTGTGCACAATGCAAATAAATATATATAATTTTGACTATGTGATTTTTTTTAATTTTTTTTTATATAATCTATCTCTCACTGGTAAAATTAACCTAGCCTAAAAATTCTAGACTGTTCATGACTTTGACAGTGGGCAAACTTACAAAATCAGCAAGGGATCAAATACTTATTTCCTCCACTGTATATAAGGCAGAGATAGAAGTGAATGCTGAGCTCAGCCTGCAGAATGAATGAGAGGAATGCCTCTATTCTTTAGTTATTGACAATTTATCCTGAAGAGTTTAGAGTTTAGAATTATTGGAAAATACTTGTAATTGGCCACTCATATTAATATCAATGTGAGGAATGCCTCCATTCTTTAGGTAGAAAACCTCTTGATTCCTGTGATAATTTCATGGTCCATAATTATAGGACAATATCCAAATGTTTGTCCATTGGCACTAGCTCTAGGGTACCACTAGGAGGAATGCCTCCATCAAATAACTAGTAATCCATAGATTATGGTACTGGTATGTTTGGTTTATGGTACTATTGAGAGGAATGCCTCCATCAAATAACTAGTAATCCATAGATTATGGTACTGGTATGTTTGGTTTATGGTATTATTGAGAGGAATACCTCCATCAAATAACTAGTAATCCATAGATTATGGTACTGGTATGTTTGGTTTATGGTACTATTGAGAGGAATGCCTCCATCAAATAACTAGTAATCCATAGATTATGGTACTGGTATGTTTGGTTTATGGTACTATTGAGAGGAATGCATCCATCAAATAACTAGTAATCCATAGATTATGGTACTGGTATGTTTGGTTTATGGTACTATTGAGAGGAATGCCTCCATCAAATAACTAGTAATCCATAGATTATGGTACTGGTATTTTTGGTTTATGGTACTATTGAGAGGAATGCCTCCATCAAATAACTAGTAATCCATAGATTATGGTACTGGTATGTTTGGTTTATGGTACTATTGAGAGGAATGCCTCCATCAAATAAATAGTAATCCATAGATTATGGTACTGGTATGTTTGGTTTATGGTACTATTGAGAGGAATGCCTCCATCAAATAAATAGTAATCCATAGATTATGGTACTGGTCTTTTTGGTTTATGGTATTATTGAGAGGAATACCTCCATTTGATATTCAATAATTCATGAAATTCTTCAGAAGGGATTATGAACAATAGGGAATTTCGCCGAAAGATCTATCTTTAATTACCCTATTAGTAAGACTATATAAATATTGTCAATTACTGGGAGTTCATGGACACTTTTTAACTCACAATTGATCTGTTTTGTATGTGGTAGATATATATTAAATATTTCAATATATAAATATTTCTTCATATTAGTGATATTAATAGTTTTTTGTGTTTTTGTTGATAGTGGGAGTGAAAACTCTTTGGCTTGTGCGTCTACACAATCCTGTTGACTATAATATTCTCTTTATTTGGTTTCTAAAAACATTTGCTTGCAACACCAAGTAACAGAACCCAACTTTTTTTGTATGTGACTTGCAGGATGTATATATGTATAGGATAGGAAAGATAGAGGAGGTTAATTAAACTAATTTTTCTGTCCTTGTATAAATAAGATATTACACTTTTCTTAATAAAGTGCCACATACCTGTACTTTTAGAATAAACTCAACAGAATTGATACCATCTGTAGCTATACATTTAATTTGATCTTGGAGGGTCTCTGAACCATCATGCAGGTACCTTGAGTAATGAAAGTAGTAGTTAGTACTCTTAATTTCATCTAATTTGGTGCATTACCCATAATTCTCAGACAGTGGCTGAGCAGAAATAAAAACATGAAATTATAACAACATTATTTAGTTTGATCTACTGACAACTTTTTTCATATTGGCGACTGAAAATTCAATAAATCTATCTTTTTTTTTTAGAATGGTCAGGCACACAAAATAGCTGTGGGAAGTATGGAACGGCACTCACTCTTTAAAAAAAATTCCCGGCAACCGTAATTAGAGAATGTAAATATTATTCCGAATTTTCTCCCATCATGCCTGAGGTGGACCACAGCATAATTATTATTATTATTATTATTATTTTTTTTACCATGAATGGTGGTTGTTACTTCAACTGCACCTATTATTAATATACTTCACCCCATGAGCAAGAATATGAATTTGAGCAGTTAGGTACCGGAGAACAATGTAAGCAGGTTAACAACATAGTATTCCCTGATCCTGTACATTATCGAGTCATGCTGATGATGTAGCATGAAGTCGTGTTACAATGAGCATGTCTCACAATAGTATTTTTAATACCATATTATTCCAAAATTATTCCAAACGTTTACACTGATTCATGCATAATAAAACAATTATTGCAACAATCCTAACCTAACTTTTAACATGCTGAAGTCCACGTAGCTGAATTGTTCCCCTTTGTTAACTGGTCTACCGTCTAGTTGAATTATGCCGTGTAATGGTGCTGCTTGCAAAGTGATTCGAAGCTTGTCTTGATTTGTGTCCTTATCAGTGATCTGAATGTGATCCACAGTCAAGAGATGATCGTTGCCTTCCTCCACTCTCAGATCATATGTGAATACCTAGACATGAGGTACAAAGTAAAGCGATAAATATGTTTAACCCCTTCCCGCCGCAGCCCTTTTTCAGATTTTCATTTTCGTTTTTTCCTCTCCACCTTCCAAAAGCCATAACTTTTTTTTTTTTCCGTCTATATAGTACTATGAGGGCTTGATTTTTGCGGGATGAGTTGTAGGTTTTTGTAGCACCATTTATTGTGCCCTATAATGTACTAGGAAACGGGAAAACAATTATTTGTGGGGTAGAAAATGAAAAAAACAGCGATTCCTCCATTGTTTTTTGCGTGTCGTTTTTCCGGAACTCACTGTGAAATAAAAACAACATGTTAACTTTATTCTGTGGATCAATACGATTATGGCGATACCAAATATATATAGTTTTTTCTATATTTTACTACTTTTACAAGTAGAAACCTAAGTGTAAAAAATAAAATTTATTTTGTGTCGCCAAATTTCGAGAGCCATAATTTTTTTATTTTTATGTCGATTAAGTGGTTTGAGGGCTTATGTTTTGCAGGATAAGCTGTCGTTTTTAATGATACAATTTTGGGGTACATGCAATGTTTTGATCACTTTTTATTTCATTTTTTTGTGGGAGATGAGATGACCAAAAAATAGAGATTCTGGTGTTTACAATTTTTTTTTACGGCGTTCACCGTGCGGGTTAAATAATGATATATTGTAATAGTTTAGACTTTTACAGACGCAGCAATACCAATTATGTTTGTTTATTTAATTTTTTACTCTGCTCTAGGGGAAAATGGGAAAAGTTTTTTTTAAACTTTTCAATTATTTTTTTTTTATATATAAAAAAGAAACTTTATTTTACTCCTTTTTACTTTTTTTATTAGTCCCCCTAGGGGACTTCAACCAGCGATCGTTAGATTGCTTGCATGATATACTGCAATACTAATGTATTGCAGTATATCGTGATTCTATTAAGAAAAATGTTCATTTTTTTACATTTAAATGTATCTGCCTGTTAGAAAGATAGTAATATCACACAAAATAATTACTATTTCATATATCCCATATGTCTACTTTATGTTTGCATCATTGTTTGAACATTCTTTTATTTTTCTAGGACGTTACAAGGCTTAGAACTTTAGCAGCAATTTCTCATATTTTCAAGAAAATTTCAAAAGGCTATTTTTATAAGGGCCAGTTCAGATTTGAAGTGGCTTTGAGGTCCTTATATATTAGAAATCCCCATAAAACAACCCCATTTTGAAAACTGCACCCCTCAAAGTATTCAAAATAGCATTAAGAAAGTGTTTTAACCCTTTAGGCGTTTCCCAGGAATTAACGCAAAGAAGAGGTGAAATTTACAAATTTCATTTTTTTTTTTGCCAAAATTCATTTGTAATACAGTTTTTCCCGTAACACAGAAGGTTTTACACGCTGCATAAATAAGCAGATAAAAATTTACCTGCGGTATGGTTTACTTAATCCCCAGCATGTCAATTGTATTTGCGTAAATGCTGTTTTTTTGTTGAGGGTTCTTCCCATTGAATTCAATGGGAGGTAAAACCTGCAACTAATAGCAGATATTGCGATTTTGGCTGTGGAAAAGCTGCGATGCCTGACACAAAAATCGCAACTAAGAAAAAAAAACAACAACTTATACTTACCCAAATTCTGTGCGATGAAGTTTTATCCCATGTGACTGCTGCAGCCTATCACACGCTGCAGCGGTCACATGGGATAAAATGTCATTCCAGGAGGCCGGTCTGCAGGACTTTAGAGGGTAAGTATGTGTTTTGTTTTTTTTTATGTGCAGTTTTCCACAGCGGACATTCTGGCCAAAAAACTGCACCACAATTTGCCTGCGGCCGCCAGGGCACGTACGCTGTGTACCTTTACGCAGCGTATCCGCCCTGTGTGGACGTAGCCTTAAAGTGCAGTTTTGTGTGAAATTGCTGTTTAACATATTTAGTAGGATAATCATGGAACAAAAACTTAAATCTTATTTAAAAGTGAACATGGTCAAACTGTGAATGTACTATTAGAATCATTTATCGAAGACAAAGGTTGAAAAGGGCAAGAATTAGTGACGCATGTGAAGAGCTGCTCATAGCCGGCATAAAAAGTAATTCAAACAGTTTGATTATTAAAAATTCACCAAATTTATTTTTATCTTTATTAGGGCATGACCACACATGGCGGAATTCCTCCGCAACTGTCCGCATCAATGCCGCACCTAATCCGGGTTGCGGATTACGGCTGCGGATCTGCACAAAATGTGCAGAAAATTGATGCGGACTAGCTGCTGCGGACTGCGGGAAAAGTGCTTCCCTTCTCCCTATCAGTGCAGGATAGAGAGAAGGGACAGCACTTTCCCTAGTGAAAGTAAAAGAAATTCATACTTACCGCCCGTTGTCTTTATGACGCGTCCCTCCTTCGGCATCCAGCCCGACCTCCCTGGATGACGCGCCAGTCCATGTGACCGCTGCAGCCTGTGCTTGGCCTGTGATTGGCTGCAGCCGTCACTTACACTGAAACGTCATCCTGGGAGGCCGGACTGGAGACAGAAACAGGGAGTTCTCGGTAAGTACGAACTTCATTTTTTTTTACAGATACATGTATATTGGGATCGGTAGTCACTGTCCCGGGTGCAGAAACAGTTACTGCCGATCGCTTAACTCTTTCAGCACCCTGGACAGTGACTATTTACTGACGTCTCCTAGCAACGCTCCCGTCATTACGGGAGCCCCATTGACTTCCTCAGTCTGGCTGTAGACCTAGAAATACATAGGTCCAGCCAGAATGAAGAAATGTCAAGTTTAAAAAGCAAGACGGATCCGCAGCACACATAACATGTGCATGACAGCTGCGGACTTCATTGCGGAACTTTGAATCTCCATTGAAGTCAATGGAGAAATTCCGCCATGAGTCCGCCACTGCTCCGCAACAGACAGAGCATGCTGCGGACACCAAATTCCGCTCCGCAGCCTATGCTCCGCAGCGGAATTGTACGCATCGTGTAAACGAACACTGCTAAATTAAAGTGAAAGTCAATGGAGAAACGGCTCCGCTGCGGATTAACGCTGCGGAGTGTCCGCAGCGGAATTTAAGTGAAATTCCGCCATGTGTGAACCCGCCCTTAAGAGGCAACTACTCTCACCAATTTTAATGTTGCAAAATACACCATCAATAATAAATGTGGGACATTGTCTCAGCACTTACCTGTGGAGGCTGGTTGTCTACAGGAAGGATTGTAATATTGAAGCAGATACCATACAATGTTCCTTCATGCTGATTACCGACTGATAAGGTAAAGCGGACATGTAGAACATCAGAACCTATATCTTCCATAGGAGGCATATATGCAACCTTCATGTGACTTACTGCATGCTGCAAAACCAAGAGATTCATCATTTTTATGTGAGTCTATTGTTAAAAGACATGTTCTTATTTACCATTCAGTCATGCCAGAGGTTGTGACAACCTCCTCGTTTTTATCCTATGAAAAGGTTAATGGTAATCCAAATTTGGGGTTTTGGTATATGTTTATAAGTAAGCATTAGCTTGAACTGCTTCTTAAGAGAAATAATAAAATAAAAAAAGGGGGCAGAACCACTGTAAGGCCTCATGCACAAGACCATAGTTTTTATCTGCAATTACGGATCCATAATTTCTGATAAAATACTGACACATTAATGTCTATCGGCCACGGACACCTTCCCGTATATTTATGGGTTTGTGTCCGGGCCTTAGAAATGAGCCACAAAAAATAGGACATTTCCTATTTTTCGCATTTACGGACCGTGCTCCTATGATTATTACTGTGAGCATGGTCCGCAAATGCAGGTGACACGGTCTGTCCGTGAAGTATTTACTGACCGTAAATATTACACGGTCATGTGCATTTAGCCTAAGACTGTATGTTTTACACGTGGTTTTGTTTACGTTGTGGCTGCACATCACACAGAAAAAACAAGCTGTTGCTTGCAACATTACATGCCATATTATGGAAGCATGTCTTGAGGATTTCTTTAACCCCTTAACGACATGTCATGTACTGGTACGCGGAAGCCGTTAAGGGGTAGTATGGAGCGGGTTCACGGGCTGAGCTCGCTCCATACACAGCGTGATAACATCTTTGTACTCCTTTGAAGCCCTGTCTTCGGCAGTGCTTCAAATGAGACTGTCAGAATCACTATATACCTCAATACATTAGTATTGCATTATATCATGCAAGCGATCCAACGATTGCTGCTTCAAGTCCCCTAGGGGGACTAAGAAAAAAAGAGGAAAAAAACAGTTAAATAAAGATTTTTATAATGTTCCAAAAAAAGAAAAGATTTTAAAAGTTAAAAAAAAAAACCTTTTACCATTTTTTCCCTAAAGCAATGTTAAAAAAAAAAAGAAGTAACATAACTGGTATCGCCACGTCCGTAAGAATCCAAGCTATTACAATATAGCATTATTTAACCCGCTCGGTGAACGACGTAAAAAAATAAATATATATAAAACATGCAAATTGCTCATTTTTGGTCACCTTAGCTCTCCAAAAAAAAGGAATAAAAAGTGATAAAAAAGTCACATGTACCCCAAAATGGTACTGGTGAAAACTACAGCTCGCCCCGCAAAATTTAAGCCATCACACCTCTAAATTGATGGAAAAATAAAAAAAGTTATGTCTCTCATAATATGGCGACACAAAAAAATGTTTTTTAGTAAATAGTTTTATTTTTATAAAAGTGGTAAAACATAAATCAAAACATATAAATTTGGTATTGCCGTAATCGTATCAACCAGTATAATAAGGTGAATATGTAGTTTTTACCGCCTGATGGACGCCGTAAAAACAAAACCCCCCAAAAAATGGTGTAATGGCTGGTTTTTGCCCATTTCACCCCACAAATATTTTTCTTCCAGATTCCCAGTACATTATGCAGTACAATAAATGGTGCCATGAAAAACTACAACTTGTCCCACAAAAAAAAAAGACCTCATATAGCTATGTCGACAAAGAAAAAGAAAAGTTATTGCTTTTGGAAGGCGGGAAGGAAAAAACGAAAGTGGAAAAACTCAAATTGGCCTGGTCTTTAAGGGATTAATATTGCACATGTGATTTAATTAGTTGCACTAATTCAATATTTAGCATATGTGTTTTGTCTGTGGGAAATCCTCTAGACATCACCTGTTGGGGTTCCTTAAAAAAAGACTTCCAGTGGAAACACAGCTTTCCATGTCTGCACCCCCCACCTGACTGTATACCACACTCTACACTTCTTTTCTGTATACTGTGCTTACTTTTTCAACTGCTGCCTTGTCTGTGCTTTAAAAAAGCCTCCATCTTGATTCTTAGATTTTCCAAGCTTTCTTTTTCTCTCTGTATTGCTATCAATCCCATGATGCTTTTAGCACAGCATCACATAACCAGCTATAGACCCTCCCTTTCTGCATGCTGTGGGACACTGATTATCATTCTCTCTATATTTTCCTAAATAAGCTGAGAAACCATAAGTATACAGATAGGAGGCTGCACTATATTCTTCTACATTATACCTGTGTGACAGGAACCTGTCTAAGTATCACTTGTAGCTGATGATAGAAGTTTCTGTCCCCCCCCCCTCTCCAAAACTAGTGTGGTACAGGAACTGCTGAAGCCTGTGATGGGTGACACATACAGTGAAGGAAATAAGTATTTGATCCCTTGCTGATTTTGTAAGTTTGCCCACTGTCAAAGACATGAACAGTCTAGAATTTTTAGGCTAGGTTAATTTTACCAGTGAGAGATAGATTATATAAAAAAAAAAAAAGAAAATCACATTGTCAAAATTATATATATTTATTTGCATTGTGCACAGAGAAATAAGTATTTGATCCCTTTGGCAAACAAGACTTAATACTTGGTGGCAAAACCCTTGTTGGCAAGCACAGCAGTCAGACGTTTTTTGTAGTTGATGATGAGGTTTGCACACATGTTAGATGGAATTTTGGCCCACTCCTCTTTGCAGATCATCTGTAAATCATTAAGATTTCGAGGCTGTCGCTTGGCAACTCGGATCTTCAGCTCCCTCCATAAGTTTTCGATGGGATTAAGGTCTGGAGACTGGCTAGGCCACTCCATGACCTTAATGTGCTTCTTTTTGAGCCACTCCTTTGTTGCCTTGCTGTATGTTTCGGGTCATTGTCGTGCTGGAAGACCCAGCCACGAGCCATTTTTAATGTCCTGGTGGAGGGAAGGAGGTTGTCACTCAGGATTTGACGGTACATGACTCCATCCATTCTCCCATTGATTTGGTGAAGTAGTCCTGTGCCCTTAGCAGAGAAACACCCCCAAAACATAATGTTTCCACCTCCATGCTTGACAGTGGGGACGGTGTTCTTTGGGTCATAGGCAGCATTTCTCTTCTTCCAAACACGGCGAGTAGAGTTAATGCCAAAGAGCTCAATTTTAGTCTCATCTGACCACAGCACCTTCTCCCAATCACTCTCAGAATCATCCAGATGTTCATTTGCAGACTTCAGACAGGCCTGTACATGTGCCTTCTTGAGCAGGCGGACCTTGCGGGCACTGCAGGATTTTAATCCATTACGGCGTAATGTGTTACCAATGGTTTTCTTGGTGACTGTGGTCCCAGCTGCCTTGAGATCATTAACAAGTTCCCCCCATGTAGTTTTCGGCTGAGCTCTCACCTTCCTCAGGATCAAGGATACCCCACGAGGTGAGATTTTGCATGGAGCCCCAGATCGATGTCGATTGACAGTCATTTTGTATGTCTTCCATTTTCTTACTATTGCACCAACAGTTGTCTCCTTCTCACCCAGCGTCTTACTTATGGTTTTGTAGCCCATTCCAGCCTTGTGCAGGTCTATGATCTTGTCCCTGACATCCTTAGAAAGCTCTTTGGTCTTGCCCATTTTGTAGAGATTAGAGTCAGACTGATTAATTGAGTCTGTGGACAGGAGTCTTTTATACAGGTCACCATTTAAGACAGCTGTCTTTAATGCAGGCACCAAGTTGATTTGGAGCGTGTAACTGGTCTGGAGGAGGCTGAACTCTTAATGGTTGGTAGGGCATCAAATACTTATTTCTCTGTGCACAATGCAAATAAATATATATAATCTTGACAATGTGATTTTTTTTATTTTTTTTTATATATATATATATATATATATATATATATATATATATATATATAATCTATCTCTCACTGGTAAAATTAACCTAGCCTAAAAATTCTAGACTGTTCATGTCTTTGACACTGGGCAAACGTACAAAATCAGCAAGGGATCAAATACTTATTTCCTTCACTGTAGATCCAGGGCCGGCCTTAGGGGTGTGCGACCTGTGCCTTCGCACAGGGCGAATCACTCCAGCAGGTGGAAGGGGGCGCTGCGCTGGCTTCCTTCCCCTGCTTGATTCAGAAGCGCCCGGGCCCGGCAACTCAGCAGTCGCCTTTCCGCCCGGGCGCTTCTTCACTCAGTACCGTCACTACGGCTGTAGCAGCCATAGCGGTGGCGCCACTAGCAGCCGCTTCGGCTGCTACAGCTGTAGCGATGGCACTATAGCAGAGCAGGGAGGTATCTCCCAGCTCTGCTATCTACCAGCGCCACTGTAGCTCCCTGAAGGAGCGGAATCCCCGTGTGGCCGGGGATTACGCTCCTGGAGCGCTCCACTTGATGTCTCTGTCCATATATGGACAGTGACATCAGGGGAAACTCCTGAAGCGGAATCACCGTCCACAGCGTTGCCGACTCTGTGACCGGGGATTCCGCTCCAGGAGAAGCCAATGACGTCACTGTCAATAAATGGACATAGATGACAGGAGCTTCTCCTGGTGTGGAATCTCCAGTCACAGAGTCGGCAACACTGTGGATGGGGATTCCGCTTCAGGAGTTTCCCCTGATGTCACGGTCCATATATGGACAGAGAAATCAAGCGGAGTGCTCACGGGGATTCCGCTCCTTCAGGGAGCTACAGTGGCGCTGGTAGATAGCAGAGCAGGGAGATACATGATCTACAGGAAGGGGGGAGGGTTCTATCTACAAGGGGGCTGTGGACTGTGTGGCACTAACTACAAGGGGGCTGTGGGCTGTGTGGTAATACCAACAAGGGAGCTGTGGGCTGTGTGGCACTATCAACAAGGGGTCTGTGTGGCACTCCCTACAAGGGGACTGTGTCACTACCTAGAAGGCGGCTGTGTGGCTCTACCTACCAGGGGGCTGTGTGGCTCTACCTACCAGGGGGCTGTGTGGCACTACCTACCAGGGGGCTGTGTGGCACTCCCTATCAGGGTGCTGCGTGGCACTACCTACAGGGGGCTGCGTGGCACTCCCTACAGGTGGCTGTGTGGCACTCTCTACAGGTTGCTGTGTGGCACTCTCTACAGGTGGATGCGTGTCACTCTCTACCGGGGGCTGTGTAGCACTATCTACAAGGGGGCTGTGTGGCACTATCTACAAGGGGGCTGTGTGGCGCTATCTACACGGGGGCTGTGTGGCGCTATCTACACGGTGGCTGTGTGGCGCTATCTACACGGGGGCTATGTGGCGCTATCCACAAGGGGGCTATGTGGCCCTATCTACAAGGGGGCTATGTGGCTCTATCTACAAGGGGGCTATGTGGCGCTATCTACAATGGGGCTATGTGGCGCTATCTACAAGGGGGCTGTGTGGCGCTATCTACAAGGGGGCTGTGTGGCGCTATCTACAAGGGGGCAGTGTGGCGCTATCTACAAGGGGGCAGTGTGGCGCTATCTAGAAGGGGGCTGTGTGGCGCTATCTAGAAGGGGGCTGTGTGGCGCTATCTACAAGGGGGCTGTGTGGCGCTATCTATAAGGGGGCTGTGTGGCGCTATCTACAAAGGGCTGTGTGGCACTACATACAAGGGGCTTTGTGGCACTACCTACAAGGCGCTGTGTGGCACTACCTACAAGGGGCTGTGTGGCACTACCTACAAGGGGCTGTGTGGCACTACCTACAGGGGGAATCTGTGAGTGGCGGGCTGATGGTCATATTACTGTGAGTGGGGGGCTGATGGTCATATTACTGTGAGGGGGGGCTGATGGTCATTTTACTGTGAGTGGTGGGCTGATGTTCGTCAAGTGGTTTCCACCTCTGAGCTCCAATTGAAATTAAAAGGAGGCTGAAAATACCTGCGGCACTCGTTTGGAGCTTTTTTTCCTGTGTCATTTGCGTTAGCTTCAACGGCTTAAGTAAAAACGCAAACAAAAACGTCAAACAACGCTGTCAATTCCTGAAGGAATTTTGAGGCAGATTTTTTTTGCCTTACAAAAAACGCTGTGTGAACATACCCTACGAGTGTAGTGCTTGTTTTTAGCCATTTTCTGTCTTTCTCAAAACAATTTTTGGTAGGGGTGCCCTAAGGAATTTTTATTTTTCCAGTGCTGCCTCGAGTCCAAAAAGGTTGGGAAACTCTGTACTAGGCTACAGCATCACGCCGGCCTACACAAGGATCCCGTCATGGAGCAGCCTAGTTAGTCGTGGGAACGGGGCCTAGGTGAGTACTATTTTTGGTTTTCTTTGGGGCACTGTCTACAAGGGGGAGGTGGGGGGGCTGTATGGCACGATCTACAAGGAGGAGGTGGGGGATTATGGCACGGTCTACAGGGAGGCTGTATTGCAAATTCTACAGGGGGCACTACACTGTGTGGGGGCCACTAAGCGGACATTATACTCTGTAGGGGTACTACAGGGGGCATAATACTGTGGGCACAATTAGAGGACAAAATACTGTGTCCTTGAAGGGGTTGTAATATATTATATTATTAAATATTATTATTATACTGTATGGGGGCAGTAAAGGGGCATTATACTTTTTTATGGGGCATTTTTTGATGGGGGTGGGGCACCGAAAGATCATTTCGCACGGGGCGCCATCTATCCTAAGGCCGGCCCTGCATAGATCTCCATAGACTCAAGTAGAGAAAGCGTGTTACCGAGCCTGATTCACACTGCTGCTAAGCAGCCATCCCAGTCTGATATATAGAGATAGAAGCAGCCTGAAAAATAACAGGTAAGAGACTGACCCATGGAATACCATAATTGGTACACATGAGAAAGTTTTGTTTTGGCCAGAGTGTCTCTTTAGGGATGGGTTTGGAGAGTTGTAACTTCTTCAGGTATATGACTCAGCTAAAGAATATCGAATATATGTATCCAGTCTGCTGGGTTGTCATGATGTGAGGGCAGATGGTTTATTTTGATCAGCCTATACAATACATTTCTAAAGCTACCACAGCAGCACACAATATTCACCTATTTACAAGATGTGCAAACAAAGGCCGTACGTACCTGGGTGAAAGTTGATGTCATATTAGCAGTATCATCCTTTACAAATTTAGGAATACTGTCTACGAGTACAATCTTTCCAGCATCCAGGTCACTACACAAAAATATTTGAACAGTCTAAATATTATTTGCTGTTTCATGTCCCCTTTCATATTCAAAATACAATTGATTATTATATTTTACCTTGCAATTTCCATAAACCTGTAGTTCACAATTCACATGGTTAGATTTACTATTAGACATTTTTTGTACTATGCGTCTATTAGGGGCAGCAGCTTAGGCTGTTCGCACTGTCAATATTTAGGTTTTAAAGGATCCATGAAAGATCTGATCTGCAACAGATAATAACAGATCCTAAAGGACCCCACTAGCTTTTTTAATGGGTATAATTGTGCAGCAATCTATGCTATTCTGCCCATCAGGAGATTTTGAAACATGGCTAAAACAGCATGGCCACAGTGTGAACAGAGCCTAAGAAGTGGCTCTTTCCATTCATAAGTGAAATCTTTTTGATATACTATAATTAAAGAAAGAAAATTCTGGCCTATACAGGACCTGCAGGTCTAAAGTTAAAAATTATTTGAATTCTCCCACTTCCGAAATCTTACAAAACTGGGGTTCTACAATATGGAGATTTCAAGCAATTTCCGGGTCTGTTTCCTCTTCCACATGACACTCAACGGCCTGCACAGAAGTGGCATGATCTCTGTATAAATAAACACTTTCTGTATTTCTTTATATAGATAACTAGACTTACTGCATCACCACCCTGTTCATACTCTGGAGGAAGCAGGCCAAGAGAACCCCAGTGATGTCTAGAACATTGAATCTCTGGTAAGATTTGGGGGCTGGTAGATTGATCTTAACCTGGACAATTCTGATTTTTTTTTTGTTTTTGCTGAGAGTTTCACGTCATACAAAATGTTGGTAGCGTATAAGATAAAGCTCAGTAGACAACTACAGACATGTTCAAATAATAACTGCACAGACCTAACTGTGCTTAGGTCTCATAAGTAAAGGTACTACCTGGAAGAGGATGATATTCGACACGGCGGCTTAGTTACAGTATAAATCAGTTCTCTTTCTGGAGATTCTGTGTCTATAAAATTTAGTTGTTTCTTTGTTATATAGACCACATCAGTTTCTTTAACAGTCAGTTGGCGGATTGTTCCAGGGACCTCTTTAGGTAGCAGATCATCCACTGGTGTTACATGTATAATCACAGCCTAGAAACAGAAATGACAAATATAAAAAATGAAGCTTGAAAGCATATAGTTCTTCTTTAGAATATTGCACTGAACACTGGCATTTTCCACACCCAATCACTATACAAAAGTATGCGCTGACTATTTCTTACAAAAACACCCCTTTTTAGTTCCTCTTCCACGTCCCAGATCTTGCTAACTGGATTGCAGGTCTCCTCTGTAGATAAGCCGTTGAACTGAATCTTCATTTAAGTCAGGGAAGTTTATACCATTAGGTAAGTTCATTGAAGACTTCATGTACAGAAGTAAATTATTTTTAGGTCAAAATCATGTAACAGTGACTTAGCCTACTATCATCAATGCTACTGCTTACCGGGCACTCCATGAGACACAGGAGTTTATCATTCAGTTTCTTATATACTGTGTTTTCGAAACAACAAGACATGAAGTACTGGAAATGTGACTGTCAATGGTTCCCTCACTATACTTGGATGCAAACAAAAGCTCTACTTAATTTCATGGGGGTTTCAGACATTTAGCAGCAGAAATCAGCCACAAGAAGGTAGAAAAAACCGCAGCACGCACGTTATCCAGGTATCAAAAAGAGGTGTCTTTTATTTCACCATGAAAAGCGACGTTTCGACCCCAGTGAGGATAACGTGTGTGCTGCGTTTTTTTTCTACCTTCTTGTGTCTGCTTTGGAGTTGGAGAGGCTGCTACTTGACACTGCCTGCACAGATTGAGATAATTTACTCCTATTTAACCCGTTAGTGACCGGCCCATCGTATTTCTACGTCGGTCACTAACGGGCCTTATTCCGATGCCATAGACTTTTTACGTCGCGGCATCGGAATAAGTTTACAGAGCAGGGAGCTGTCAAATCTCCCTGCTCTCAGCTGCCAGAGGCAGCTGAAGGCTGGGAGTGTCCCTGCTCTGCCGTGTGAGATCGATATTAGTATCGATCTCACACGTTTAACCCCTCAAATGCGGTGCTCAATAGCGAGCACCGCATCTGAGTGTTTTTGGAGAGAGGGAGGGAGCTCCCTCTCTCCCCCACTGACACCCGGCGATACGATCGCCGAGTGTCTGTGTCTGCGATGGCAGCCGGGGGCCTAATAAAGGCCCCCAGGTCTGCCTGTAGTGTATGCCTGCTAGGTCATGCCTCTGGCATGACCTAGCAGATGCCTGTCCGTTTTAAACAGACAGGCATAATACACTGCAATACAAAAGTATTGCAGTGTATTATAAATGCGATCGCAGAATCGCATATTATAGTCCCCTAATGGGACTAGTAAAAAAGTGAAAAAAAAATTGAATAAAGTTCATTTAAAAAAAAATTTGAAAAAAAATGAAAAACCCAGCTTTTCCCCTTACACAATGCTTTACTATGAAAAAAACTAAATAAAGTTAAAAAGTTACACATATTTGGTATCGCCGCGTCCGTAGCGACCCCGACTATAAATCTATTTCATTATTTAACCCGCACGGTGAACGCCGTAAAAAAATTAATAAAAAACTATGGAAAAATTGCTGTTTTCTGTGAATACTGACTTTAAAAAAATGTGATAAAAAGTGATCAAAAAGTCGCATCTACTCCAAAATGGTACCAATAAAAACTACAAGTCTTCCCGCAAAAAAAAATTCCCTCATACAACCGCATCGGCAACAAAATAAAAACGTTACGGCTCTTCAAATATGGAGACACAAAAACAAATAATTTAGAAAAAAAAGTGTTTTTACTGTGTAAGTAGTAAAACATACAAAAACTATACAAATTTGGTATCGTTGCAATCGTAACAACCCGCTGAATAAAGTTATTGTGTTATTTATACCACACGGTAAACGGCGTAGATTTAGGATGCAAAAAAGAGTGGCGAAATTTCAGATTTTTTTCTATTCCCCCCCAAAAAAAAGTTAATAAAAGTTAATCAATAAATAATATGTACCTAAAAATGGTGCTATTAAAAAATACAACTTGTCCCACAAAAAACAAGACCTTATACAGCTATGTCGACGCAAAAATGAAAGAGTTATAGCTCTTGGAATGCGACGATTGGTCATTAAGGTCCAAAATAGGCTGGTCATTAAGGGGTTAAATGCTCCCTGTGAATGCTCTCTGGGACTGTGATGTGCTGCTGATCTCTTTCTATTAGCAGAAATCAGCCAGAGAATGGATGGCTGAAAACAGTTATACTAACAAAGAATTGAGGTCATACCTAAACATCCTACAAAACCGCAATATTTCTGTTTCGCATGGACACCACTAAGTTGTGTAGATGGAATTATGTTTACTAATTTAAAGATTTTCAGTAATGTCTCGTCAGATGATTTGATCTATCTATCTAACCGTAATAACACATTTTATAATTTAAACTAAATATTTGCAAATTTCACATTGTTTATTGATATCAACATTTTAGGCATTATTTCCGTCTTTACTTCATACTTTACCCACCCACCACTTTAATACTTGTGACCCTTAACAGAAGTTGAGAGTTGGGTTATATGGACATAGATTTAGATATAAAAATATTGGTTGTCTGTAAGGAGGAGTAGAGTAGAAGGAGTAAGTCATGTGTACACATTTCTTCTGATACTGTCTTTACATACCTGAGGACCTGAGAGGTTTGGAGGGCTATGACTATCAGATAGAATAAATTCAAATGAATCTTCAAAGATTTCTCCCCCAAGATGCTTATAATAAATTATGCCATTGAATAGGTCTCTTTGCTGGAAAGTGGTAACAGGATAAGCTTGTCGTAGGAATAAAGAAGTATAGCAATGTGTTAAAATCGATAACTACAACATCCACAAAAATAATCATGAAACAAAGACAGCTGTCCCTGATGTTCGAAACTCCATGTTCTGACGTATGGTGCTCTGTGCGGCGTCTTATTACGGAATCAGTCTCCCCTATAGACAATGGAGGAGGAGGTTACACAGAGTAATACGCTCGTGTGCATGAGGCTTGAATCTAACATGGTAAAGTGAATACTAGTTAGACCACTTTACTGGCACAATGAGGCTCATTTTCAAGGTATGACTTTCTAAATTCTTAGAGCTTTCCTGATATAAGAAAAATCATTGAATACATTTCTCTTTTACCCACAAGTGGATCACAATACATTACAATTGATTAGGGACAATGGACTATATATATATATATATATATATATATATATATATATATATATATATATATATATATATATATATCAAATTTATTTTGTTTTTTTACACTATATATAGTAAACTGCTACTGGCAATAAAAGCAATGATATGTCATATAATACCTAAGGTATTCTGTCCTGGTTTCTTCATAATGCTCCCAGCCATTGACTGCTTAGTGATATTGAAGCGAATATAATCATCGCTGGAGTCCATGTCAGAGGCACATAGTATTGAGCCTTGAATGAGAACAGTCTGTCCTTCCAAGAGGTCAATGACTGTGTTGGTGATGAGAAAAGGAGGGCTGTCATCTTTAGGAAGGATATTTATTGGGAACTTGTGTCGAATACTGTGACGTCCATCAAATATTCTGAAAACAACAAAATCTTTGGTTGTGTCACTGTCATCATGGTGATAACAGACAGCTCCATCTTGTAAGTCTTTAATGGTGAACATAAATCCTTTTCCTCCTGGTTGCACAACAAAAGATTTCTGTGTTAGTAAAAATCCAAATAGTTTGTGTTTCTTTCAATAAAGTACTTATACAGCACAACGGATCCTATTACTTTAGCTTGACTTTACATGAAAAGACATGGACACATTTATTCAGCAAGATGAAAAGGGCCAGCTATAACTGCAATCTTCAACATACTACTGAGCAATTCCTAACAGGACACATAATAAATACCTATACTTATATGTCAGAGGCCTAGCTTTGGTGTCCTGGGTCCTGGTGCAAAAGCTATAGGTGGGCCACCAATAAGGACTCATGTCACCATATCTAAAAATGTCATGCTATATAGACTCTCTATATCTCATAACATATAGTCATGTATTCAGAAAGATAACGCCATCTAATCCTGCCTTTGTCTTAACCCCATCTTTTTTTCGTCGATTATCACAGTTGCGAACCCTGGCATTTTAGAATTGTCATCTGTACATCACTGTCCATATCCTGATTGATTTGAATAGTGGCGGTAAGGTTATGGACTTTTGTGGGCAATGATTTGAGATTTAGAGAATGTACTGAAATATGTAGTTGACAAAAGTGAGGGGGAAGCATTGTAATCGTGGAAACTGATAGAAATGTGCTGCTGACAAAAAGCCTGTAAACTCTATTACTGATAACAGAAACCTGGGATAACATTAGACATAATTCTGCAGCGTAACTAACGCGCTCTTATGGGGCTTTCATATGGGGACAGGGGCATTTCCAACCTGACATCTTAGCAGTATTTGAGTTTATAGCATCTCGGACCTAATGTTTAAGATGCATTTGCAAATACAGTGGCTTGCAAAGTTATTCCCCCCCCCCCCATCTTTGTATTTTTTGTGTTTTGCTGCATTAAAACCTTGAACGAAAATTGGCTTTTGGGGGTTGTATTATTTGGGTTACACAACATGCCTACCACGTTGAAGTTGCTAAATATTTCTTACTGTGACACCAACAATAATTAAGACAAAAAAGCATAGAACTTTAATGTGCATAAGTCAATACCTTATGGAGCCATCTTTTGCTGCAATTACAGATGGAAGTCTCTTGGGGTATGCCTCTATTAGCTTAGCACATCTAGACACTGGGACTTGTGCCCATTTTTTCAGGTAAAACTGCTACAACTCCTTTACATTAGATGGGTTGTGTTGGTGTGCAGGAGTCTTCAAGTCATGTTACAGATTCTCAATTGGATTGAGTTTGGGGCTTTGACAAGGCCATTACAAGAGGTTTCATTGTTTCCCCTTAAACCCATCCAGTGTAGCTTTAGCAGTATATTTAGGTCATTGTCTTGCTGGAAGGTGAACCTCTGTCCCAGTCTCAAACCTCTGACAGACTGAGACAGGTTTTCCTCAATAGTTTCCCTGATTTTACTGCCATCCATCTTTCCTTTAATCCTGACTAGTTTTTCTGTCCCTGCCAAAAAAGCATCTCCACAGCATAATGCTGCCAATAAAAAATGTAAAAGTAAAAAAAAAGCCTTTTCCCATTTCCCCTCAAGCACAATGTAAATTAAAACAAATAAATTAACATAACTGGTATCGACGCGTCCGTAAAAGTCTGAACTATTACAATATATCATTATTTAGTCCACACAGTGAACGCCGTAAAAAATAAAAAAATTTAACCGCCAGAATCGTTTTTTTTTGGTCACCTCATCTCCCACAAAAAAATGGAATACAAGATGATCAAAAAGTCTCATGTACCCCAAAATGAAAATTACAGCTTGCCCCACAAAAAATAAGCCCTCATACCGCTCAATTGATGGAAAAAGAAGAAAAGTTATGGCTCTCAAAATATGGCGACAAAACTCACATTTTATTTTTAACAATCAGTTTTTCCTTGTAAAAGTAGTAAAACATAAAGAAAATGTATAAATTGGGTATCACCGTAATCGTATTGACCCGCAGAATAAAGTTGACATGTATGGTGAACGCCGTAAAAGCAAAACCCCCCAAAAGATTGAGGAATCGCTGTTTATTTCCTATTGCACCCCACAAATATATATATTTTCAGTCTCCCACTACATTATATTGTACAATAAATGGTATCATGAAATCTACAACTCGTCCCGCAAAAAACCAAAAGAAGAAATGCTGGAAATAGATCACTCTGTGTGTAATGAATCTATAGAATATGATTTACTGAAATAGATTACATTTTTGATGATATTCTAATTCATTGAGAGGGACGAATATATATATATATATATATATATATATATATATATATATATATATATAAAATAATTATTATTATTTTTACAAGGTTCTTTTGTTTCTTTATTTTACTGTAGCAATTTGCACTATTTTGTCAGATTTATTACATAAAATCTATTTTAAAATCTATTTTAATTCCAGGTTGTAATGCAACAAAACAGGAACACCAAGATGGGTAAATACTTACGCAAGGCACAGTCTATATTAATGCACACATTTTGTGTTTCAATCATAAGTACAATACACATATGTTGATTTTATGTATGTAAAAGAGAAATACTTTTATTCAGACACATGCAGCTCAATAATGTAGGATCACACATCATTGCTTTCAGATTTGTTAATGTCCACTGCCATTTGTCAAAGTTCCATACCAATTTTTGTGACTTATTTGTGTATAGGCTGAGTCACATAAACTACATGATTTTCCCTAATCTCTCAATTTTTCAGTTGAACGATTTGTTCCGGGCCTGTGGAAATTCAATTTATTTTGAATATTTAATAGTCAGAGGATTACGGGCTATCAACTTCAATCTGACATCTAGGTGGATTTACAAGTCTGCTATTTAGGGGTTTAGCAGAATTAAATAGGGTGACTTCTAACCTCTCCAGTGATCAAGGGGCTTAAAATGCAGTGCAGTCCTGTGCTTCAGCTAAAAAGACAGTAAGAGTGTCATATTCTCCATGTGGAATTTAGGAGATAATGTGTGATTTACAAGACTCAAATGTTAAATGTTTTAAAAGTGAAATGCTTTTCTGGAATGGAATGAGAGACTATGCAGCACCAAAAGAGCAATGGCAGGTGTCTTCCAAGATAGGACAGCCTGCTGTTGCCGGCAGGCATCTGCTTCTGAAGTGAGTAGGTGGCTTAGCTATGGTTCTTCACACCATCCACAGATCTTACAAGCTACCATTTATACAGTTGCTTTTGTCTGATAAGAACTTGTCAAGTTCTGTCCAATTTAAGGACTAGTTTAATGTTTTATCTGTACACCCGCAAAAACATTAAAACGACCTGCCTAATATTGTATTGGTCCCCCTCGTGCCACCAAAACAGCTATCATCTGTCGAGGCGTGGATTTCACAAGACCTCAAAGTGTTCTGTGGTATCTGTCACCAAGACGTTAGCAGCAGATCCTCTAAGTCCTGTAAGTTGTGAGATGGGGACTCCATGGATCGGACTTGTGTTTCGAGCACATCCCACAGATGTTCAATCAGATTGAGATCTGAGGGAATCTTGAGGCCAAGTCAACACCATGAACCCTTTGTCATGTTCCTCAACCATTCCTGAACAAATTTTGCAGTGTGGTAGGGCATATTATCCTGCTACTAGCGGCGACTGCCATTAGGGAATACCGTGCCATGAAGGGGTGTACTTGATCAGCAACAATGTTTAGATAGGTGGTATGCGTCAAAGTAACATCCATATGAATACAAGGACTCAAGGTTTCCCAACAGAACATTGCCCAGACCATCACACTGCCTCTGCCGGCTTGCCTTTTTCCCATAGTTTATCTTGTGCCATCCCTTCCTCAGGTAAGCAACTCACATACAACTGTTTTTTAATCGTATCATTCATGTACCATATAATGTACTTATATAGAAGATCCAAACATAGGAGCAGCACTGTGTCAATAGCCAGAAACGGTTGGTGCTAGCTTCAAAATATCAAGGAGTGACGAGCTCCTCATGCATATATCCAAGAAAAAGAGACTGGAAGCAGCACTCAGCAAAAAAATGTGAATTTATTCACCCAACACAGCAACGTTTCACTTCCTCCATGGAAGCATTTTCAAGCAATGAATGAAAACCACACATTGACATATATAGACAGAGCCACAGCCCAATTAACAGGTGTAATGAATCGTAGTAGTTATACAATGTATCAAAAAATACGATATATTATAAAAGTGTAGCAAAAAGTATAGTGCAGAAACATATGAGTCAATCACTGACATTTAGATGTAGATAATCACAACTGTATTAAGTGACATGTATGTGCATATAATAGTGAAAACATATTAATTACAGATTAATCAACAATCACAGTATGATACACAGAAGCTGGCACTCACCAATCTAGGTAAACAAGGACCATCTGTCCACGAGAAGTCAGTGAAAAAAGAAAAAAGAAAAAGAATTCCAGCGCCATAATCGCCATATTGCGCATGCCCCAACTCACACCGTCTATTGGCTGCTGCCAACACGTGCAAAACAAAGCACTATGACCCTGTACATCGCAGTCTGATTACAACATCATAGAGGGGCCGCAGTCCCGCGCAGGCGCAATGCGGTAAAACGCTTTAGCCACGCCATAGTGAAAACTGGAAAACTTGCCAGTAATGCGATACCATTCTCGGGATGTATGCGCAGCAATGGCTGAAAAAGAACCCTGCACGGAGAGATATATATCACATCAGTATTCACAAAATATGTGGTAAGAATGTAGGTAGATAAAGATAGTAAATAACATCACAATGAAGTTTTATTAAAACCCAAAAGACAAGGTATCCCCCACATGAATCAATCAAGGGAATACCGTCATATGAAGAATCTCGACATGCAAATATGTCAGATCCTCATCCCGGATACATTTTAGGTTACTTCGTGTTTCAAGTTATGAGAAAAAAAGAGCTTATACCCCTATCAACTACCCCCCTATTAATTCTGGTACACAATATATATCATCCGTGCAGGTCAGCGCTGTAGCATCTTCTACACAGTAGAGACCTTTCTTGAAACTCTTGAACAAGAAAGGTCTCTACTGTGTAGAAGATGCTACAGCGCTGACCTGCACGGATGATATATATTGTGTACCAGAATTAATAGGGGGGTAGTTGATAGGGGTATAAGCTCTTTTTTTCTCATAACTTGAAACACGAAGTAACCTAAAATGTATCCGGGATGAGGATCTGACATATTTGCATGTCGAGATTCTTCATATGACGGTATTCCCTTGATTGATTCATGTGGGGGATACCTTGTCTTTTGGGTTTTAATAAAACTTCATTGTGATGTTATTTACTATCTTTATCTACCTACATTCTTACCACATATTTTGTGAATACTGATGTGATATATATCTCTCCGTGCAGGGTTCTTTTTCAGCCATTGCTGCGCATACATCCCGAGAATGGTATCGCATTACTGGCAAGTTTTCCAGTTTTCACTATGGCGTGGCTAAAGCGTTTTACCGCATTGCGCCTGCGCGGGACTGCGGCCCCTCTATGATGTTGTAATCAGACTGCGATGTACAGGGTCATAGTGCTTTGTTTTGCACGTGTTGGCAGCAGCCAATAGACGGTGTGAGTTGGGGCATGCGCAATATGGCGATTATGGCGCTGGAATTCTTTTTCTTTTTTCTTTTTTCTTTTTTCACTGACTTCTCGTGGACAGATGGTCCTTGTTTACCTAGATTGGTGAGTGCCAGCTTCTGTGTATCATACTGTGATTGTTGATTAATCTGTAATTAATATGTTTTCACTATTATATGCACATACATGTCACTTAATACAGTTGTGATTATCTACATCTAAATGTCAGTGATTGACTCATATGTTTCTGCACTATACTTTTTGCTACACTTTTATAATATATCGTATTTTTTGATACATTGTATAACTACTACGATTCATTACACCTGTTAATTGGGCTGTGGCTCTGTCTATATATGTCAATGTGTGGTTTTCATTCATTGCTTGAAAATGCTTCCATGGAGGAAGTGAAACGTTGCTGTGTTGGGTGAATAAATTCACATTTTTTTGCTGAGTGCTGCTTCCAGTCTCTTTTTCTTGGATATATAATGTACTTAGAAACTGCAACAGTGGGGTGAAATGGGAAAGAAACTGATTCCTCCATTGTTTTTTGTGTTTTGATTTACGGCGTTCACCGTTCGGTAAAAATAAGTTTAACTATTTTTTTTTTTGTTAATGCAATTACGGCAATGCCAAATTTATATAGTTTTTTAATGATGTACTATTTTTCCAAACAAAAAGCAGTTTGTTCAAAAAAAAATGGTGTCACTATATTCTGAGACTCATACCATTTTTATTTTTCCATTGATGGACCAGTCTGAGTGCTAGTTTTTTGCAGAACAAGCTGTAGCTTTTATTGGTACTATTTTGGAGTAAATGTGACTTTTTGATGACTTTTTATTCTATTTTATTTGGGTGGTTAGGTGACCAAAAAACAGCGATTCTGGGCTTTTTTTTTTATTAAAGCAATATATCATAATAGTTCAGACTTTTATGGATGTGGCGATACCAATTGGGTTGTTTTTTTTAATCACTTTAAAAAATGTGGTATTTTTTGCTTTGAATTTTTTTTGTATATTAAAAAAAATCTTGATTTGTTTTTAATTTTTTTTTTTTATTAGTGCCCCTAGGGGACTTGAACAAGTAATCATTTGATCGCTGATACAACATTCTGGCAGGGTATAATAGCAGATCAAAGACGGCAGACCTAATAAAGGTCCCCAGGCTGCAAAGATAGCTATTGTCAAACCGTAAACATTTTGTGGAGGGGCCGATGGGGTGTCAAAGGAGGCCCCCCTCTTTCTAAAGGCTTAGATGCCACGGTCACTATGGACCATGGCTTCTGGGTGGTTAAACGACTGGGATCGTTATATTCCATCTCGTCCATTACAGTGACGTGCTGGCTGTAACAAACAGCCGACACCTGCTGAGTATGTAGCAGTAACTAGAGCAAGGCTTAAGTGTTTTACGTCCACATACACTAATAACTGATTCAAACCCCACTCAGTATCAATGATACAGTTATGACCTTGATGAGATGAAGAGATCTCAAATAATGGAGATAAAGATCATCATCATCACCATTCAAATATCGCCAATGGGGCTTACAATTTAATTTCCCTATAACAAACCCTCATACGGGGGTCAATTTTATTCTAAGCCAATTGACTTCAGTATGTTTATTGAGTATGAAAGGAAACCAGAGAACACCCAAGCAGACATGGGGAGAAGGACTCCAGTGATGCAATGAAACAGTTCTACCTACTGAGCTACCATACTGAACTGTGCCATGGATAATACTGTTCCATTGGGTGTTGGGTATGAGAAAAAAATGGAAACCTTCTATATCTAATGGGCATTGTGCAAATAAAGTCATTATTATTATTGTACGATAAAAACATAAGTTTTTATAAGTAAACACAATGCCCCTAAAGTAGCAGTAGGTTGGACTTTTTTTAAATATATGTTTCTACTTTATGATATACTATAATATGCAGTATATTGTGCCTGAAGCCTTAGATTTCATAACATGTCATTTCATAGCAGTTACATCTCTTAACTGTATATGTAATTCAACAATTATATAAAAGATGTTAATAGCAAATAATAACTATTTTTAAATTTACCTCTTAAAGTTATACGTCCATGCTGCAAGCCATCCACAATCACTAGGCGAACTGCGTTAATGTTATCATTATCCACTACTTGAAATTGTTCCCATGTGATTGCTCGAGACTGACCTTCCAAGAGATCTAGACCTTGGCAACAAAAGAAAAAAAAAACAGATAAAACGCAGAATTATAGATAGATAAATTCTGCAATAATCATTGCCCATAATAATCAAGTAAAAATGAAAAGCAAATTGTACTTGCTCTTTCAAGACTCATTCTTATAGTATATAGATTTGAAGGACTGCTAAAACAAACGGACCAACATTTGTAAGTCTGTTATGCCTGGGAACATCCCCAAAATCTGCCAGAAACCTGTGTGGTAAAGTTCGAAGGAGAGTTACCCTTAGGCTGGGTTCACACGACCTATTTTCAGGCATAATGGAGGCGTTTTTTTCGCCTCGAATTACGCCTGAAAACACGGCTCCAATATGTCGGCAAACATCTGCCCATTCATTTCAATGGGTTTGCCGATGTACTGTGCCGACGACCTGTAATTTTACGCGTCACTGTCAAAAGACGGCGCGTAAAATAACAGCCTCGTCAAAGAAGTGCAGGACACTTCTTGGGACGTAATTGGAGCCGTTTTTCATTGAATCCAATAAAGGACAGCTCCAAATTATGTCCGTAATGGACGCCCCGCAAAACGCGAGTACGAGCAATTACGTATGAAATTCAAGAGCTGTTTTCTCCTGAAAACAGCTCCGTAATTTCAGACGTAAATGCAGTTATCGTGTGCACATACCCTAAGGGTAAAATGACAGGTCGTCGGCACAGTACATCGGCAAACCCATTGAAATGAATGGGCAGATGTTTTTGCGACGTATTGGAGCCGTGTTTTCAGGCTTAATTCGAGGAGTAAAAAGCCTCCATTACGCCTGAAAATAGGTCGTGTGAACCCAGCCTAAGAATGGGACTGTTGGTAAGTATGCTAGCATTGACTGGTTTACAGAATAGCTGTCTGACCAGACAAGTCAAGTTTACTGTATGTACTTTTTCTGTTCCTGGCTTTCTTTTACATGTTGTGGTCTTCAGTAGGAAATGGACTCTTTGAAGAACAGTACTAATAATCTTTTTGCAAAGGTGGATGATTGTAGGGTGCTGTCAATAAATTTGGTACAGTGTATTTTTTTATTATCTATATAATGTGCTTAGGTTAGCATATGCAGGTTTGGCTTTACTAAGAAAAATGTATAGTAGGTCAACTAATAAGCAATGCTGCAAAAATATGTCTGCATTAAAAACAGTAGAAAAAGATCAGTAAATTCTGCCACACAGCCATCCAGTTTTATCTGCCTATTTCTGAGGTACGGTGGTCGGAATATAATAAGACTGGCATTTCAAATGACAGTCTTAAATTAATTTACATTGGCGGACAATGCGCCAAATATATTAAGAGTTGCAGACGCTTTAAAATTATTGGAGCATCTTTGATTTTCCGTGCGACAGAAATTAAATATACGCCTGCTATGAGCAGGTGTAGATTTGTGCCATAAGTTACGCCAGTTTCTGGTGTAACTTTTCATAAATTTGTCATTCCGGTGGAGGCCCTGTCCCTTTTAGCTAAACCATGCCCCTAAGAGTGTTGAGAAAAGTGAAAAGTCGCAATTGTTAGCGCAACTATGGCATGCGCCAAATTTTGGTACTTTTTAATGCCAGAAAACTGCAGTCAATTTTTGATTTCTTGACTATCTTGTGGATAAAAATTAATTAAGATTGTGAATTATGAGTAAAAAATATGGATGATGGCAATGAATAAATCACCTTAAATACAATGAATTAAGAGTAAAAACGTACCCATATTCCAGGATACCCGGGGGGCATTTGTGTCAGCTGTTCTAATAGATATGTAAACCGTTATTGGAGAGCTTCTTTCAAAGAAGAAATCATGAACTTCTAATTCTACCTAAAGAGGAAAAAAATTATCTGATCTTACATTATTTATAAAGGACCAATTACCAATACATGGCACAATAATACAGTCCCGGACCTTACTACCTAGATATTTTCAATTGCTGTACCGATAAGGTAATTAGGAAGGAACATGTAAGAAAAAGCAAAATTATACAACTAAAATCATATTAAAAGTTTTTGTATCAATCGTATATAAAGAAACCAGAGCACCACAGACATACACTTTTAATTGTGTGAAAAATATGCAGCCACTTAACACTAAACCACCATCACACCCACATTATATATATACATACACACACACACACACACACACACACACACACACGCACACGGGCACTAAAATGTTGTAAAGCATACAGTGGCATCCATTTCATATATATTAAAAAACATATACTGCTCCATACACACTTTATTTTATTTTTTATTTTTTGCAGGATGCCTCTGTATGGAATAATTTAGCAGACTATTTTATTCCATACTGTTGAAGCAAAGGTATGCCAACATATACAAGCCCGACAAAGGCCAAAAGGACACTCTTTGGCCTCCGTCAAGGAAAAAGGCCCCCTATGGATAAGCTTGACATATGCAGTGGGTGCTTATACGTATACACCAAGCAGATACCGCAAACTTATTTTGCCTTTTTTTTCCTCTAATTTGCTGCCTGCCAGTGTCCATAAGTCTCACTCTGATTCACTTAGCTAACTGCACAAAGGTATTGTAAGACAGCAGATGTGCTCCAAGAGATCAAGACAGTTGTGCTGACAGAAAGTTGTAAGAGTGTGGGGGAGAATTCCCAGCTTATAGAGAGGGGACTTTGGTTCCTATTTTGTATATAAGCCAGAATACTGTTTGTTTGTTTGTTTGTTTGTTTGCTTGTTTGTTTATGCACTGTACCTTTAATTGTTGTGATTTGTGTGTGGTTTCCCTCTTCTAGGTGGTGACCCGCAAGAAGAGTGGCCTGTCTGGCTTAATATATCCATGTTTGTGCTGCCTAAACAGTTACTCCCCTCCGTGAGGCGCTATTTGGCTTTTGTTTAATACACTGTGACGTTCCTTTATTTATGGCTAGTGTGGCGGATGGCGTTGATGGTCTAAATTGTTTTGCAAAGAGATAAACGTCGTCAGATGTAATTTTGGTTAGTGTTCTACTGCACCAGAACAGTGCCAGGACGTCGCAGCGTGGCTATGCCGCATCCTGATGCTGGGGGCCGCACCTCTGTTATAAAGCTGCTGTAAGGTTTAAGTTGTGGCAAAATAATAAATAAAAGCAAAAAAGGACACGGCCAGAATGGAGTTAGAAGATTTTTCGGGGAAATTGCTTCCCTTCCCAAAATGCAAATACTGGCAGGTAAATGCAATGTAGTGCAAGCTGCTGCCGATCCCCAAACGCAAACAACCTTAAGGAGTTGCCTTACATGGAAAATGCATAGAAACAAAACAAAAAAGAGGGATACTGTAGGCGCTGTTTGGTTATAAATGAACAGTTGGTTTATTGCATAAAAGCAAGGTAAACAATGTGCTACGCGTTTCAAAGCCGGACTGGCATCTTCTTCAGGCAGATAAAACATACAGTAAAAGAACATGTATATATATACACAGGCAGGTGAACAATAATAGGGCCAATTCAGACGTGGCAGTAGAAAAAACCGCCAAAACAAGGAAAGGTCAAAGGTCACAGAGTAACTAGTAATTACATGGTTGGTAAAAATCAATGTGGCAAACTAATGGTCAATACATAACACTGTAACATAACATAAATAAATCATATGATAGATGCAATGCCCATCGATTCCATTTGGTTCATGTTAGAAGAACTCGAACAATTCATATTTTATAAATTGTATAAAAATGTTTTATAAAAACGGGAGTGGAGACCCTAAATGGATGAATAGATAAGATGCAAAAATAAAACATATATCGGAGACTCCTAAGGGTATGTGCACACGAGAAGTGCCTTTTACGTCTGAAAAGACAGACTGTTTTCAGGAGAAAACAGCTGCCTCGTTTCAGACGTAAAAGCTCCTCCTCTCATTATGCGAGGCGTCTTTGACGCTCGTAAATCTTGAGCTGCTCTTCATTGACTTCAATGAAGTACGGCTCAAATTACGTTGCAAAGAAGTGTCCAGCTGTCAAACGGCGACGCGTAAATGACAGGTCGTCTGCACAGTACGTCGGCAAACCCATTCAAATGAATGGGCAGATGTTTGCCGACGTATTGGAGCCCTATTTTCAGACATAAAACGAGGCATAATACGCCTCGTTTACGTCTGAAAATAGGTCGTGTGAACCCAGCCTTACTGTGTATCAGACAAAAGGAGGGAGACCACGCTTGCGGGAGTCATGGATACAAGGGCCTCTCTTTTTGTCCAACAACGCCGCCTAATGGCTTTGAAATTTTTATGGACCTAAATAGGTTCATACGCAAATTGACCTTGCTGCGCCATTTCGCAATCTCCTCTCCCGTTATTCCACCTGTTCCCGACACACGTCCAAGTTCACCCACGCCTGTCAGAGTTGATGTATGCCCAAAATCCTCTTTCTATCCACTACACCATCGGGGACCAGCCTTAGAAACCTTTTTTAATCTGGTCAGTAACGACTTTAAAACAATTGAAAAACCACTCATCATGACAGACAATCTCACCAAATCAGAACGCATTTCCCTTAAAAATATACAAAAAAATCTGCAAATTATTATACGTTCAGCCGACAAGGGTGGCGGTATCATCATACAGGACCGCATTGATTATGTAAATGAAGCTTATAGACTATTGTCGGACACTAACTACTATAAGAGACTGCAGTCTAATCCCATCCCTTCATTTCTAACTAAATACAAATCACACATTGAGGAAGCATTTCAGGACAACATTTTGAGTAAGAAAGAAAAATCATTCTTAACTGTTCCATTTCCCACCATCCCTTTCCTATACCATTTGCCTAAAATCCATAAATCCTTATCCAACCCCCCAGGCGGACCAATCATTTCAGGGATTGGGTCACTCACCAGCAATTTGTCCCACTTCATAGACATGCATCTCCAACCTTTCGTCATCAAATTACCATCTTACCTAAGAGACTCCACTCATCTCATTAGGGAATTATTTGAAATACAATCCACTCATGATCTAACTGACCTCTGGTTCTTTCACTGTATGTTTTATCTGCCTGAGGAAGACGCCAGTCCTGCGTTGAAACGCGTAGCACGTTTACCTTGCTTTTATGCAATAAACCAACTGTTCATTTATAACCAAGCAGTGCCTACAGTATCCCTCTTTTTTGTTTTGTTTCTATGCATTTTTAAGGTGTGGCAAGGAACCACTGAGAGAGGGAAAGAGTTGCTGAGAAAGCTGCTTATCCTGCAAGTGCGCAACAACACATAGCAGTGGAACATAATCTGTGGGTCTCGAAGCTGATTGATGGTGAGGGGCAGGAGCCTCCCCACGTGTGTATGGTGTTGTGTGACCTGTAGTGGATGACGGGCAGGATCCTCTTCACTTGAGACAGTGGAGCAAAGCAGCCAGTGCTGCCAGTTGCGGCCTAGTAGGCCTGAATTTATTGTACATCCCCTGGATCAGGGAGAAGTATCCTTGACTCTGTCCGATGAAAGAGTGAGCCAGCCAGCCATCAATTGACACTTGTAAGAGAATGTGCCTCTTTAGAGAGAGACGTGCTCATTTTCCTGCTTTGGCCAGGTGTATTGTTGACACCGGCTTAGTATGCAAGCTCCTGATATCTGCTCCATCTCCATTTTGCAAAAACGACCACCACAATTGTAGAGAAAACTGCCTATAACTCTAAGTAAATAAAGCATAATTGCTGCTTTAACTTCTTTTTTACTAATATATGGTCAGGCTTTCATTTTAGATGGAAATCTTGGTTTTTGTTTTATAAAATTAGTGAAAAACTCTTTGTGCCCATAGCCAACAAAAAGCTGTAAGTGTGTTACCTCCATATTTTTTCTTTCAACATGGCTACTGTTTGGTGGTTGATATCCTATGAGCATGTCATTGAGATCTTTCCATGAGAATGATGTAATGGGCTTGGTATGATCACTCAGGTGGGTAATGAATCCTTCACGAGGAGGGTCTGTAATGTTGAAGACTAGCAGATGTTTGCTTGTTTCACTGTCCTCTGCATCAAGTACTGCAGTGGTGAAGGGAGTGAGGATGAATTGGTCCACTTCTAAAATGAACATTGACATGAAGGCCGCTTTGGGGATCTGATTGGGTAAAGCATCTCGAATGTGAACTGGAATCCAAGCATGTTCAGACTGAAAAAGATTTATGTTCATTTAGATTATGTCATGGTAGAATGCAAAACATCAACATTGCTAAAACACTTATCATTAAATTATCAACATTAATCATTTCTATGTTTCATATTGTTGTAATTAATTTAATTACTTTCTAAATATGGTAGTATCTTCAAGGGATATAATTTGACATGACATGATTCATAATACACACATTAAAATATAGCACACATGCTATTAAAGGGATTGTTCCACAAAAAAATATAAAGCCGGCGTGGCGATCAGCTATTATTGTTGCCAGGTAAAGCAGCGTCCATGCATACAATTCCCCTGCAGTGGCAGATAAATGGTCATCCATATAATATACAGTATGGACACACTGGGTCTGCCAGAGTGGCTCTCCATTCTGGCACATAGAGGGGGTACTGAGTGGTTGAAACCCATCTAGGACATTCATATACCCCCAAAGGGAATTTGGACAGGGGTTGTCCTTCTGAGACATACACTATATGGACAAACATTTTGGGACACCTAGATATTACCCCTACAGGAGCTTTTATGACATCCCATTCCGAATCCATAGGCATTAATATGGAGCAGGTCCCTCTTTGCAGTTAAAACAGCTTCCACTCTTCTTGGAAGGCTTTCTACAAGATTTTGGAGTGTCTCTGTGGAAATTTTTGTCCATTCATCCAGAAGAACATTTGTGAGGTCAGACAATGATGTTGGACGAGAGGGCCTGGCATGCAATCTCCGTTCTAGTTCATCACAAATGTGTTTAATGGGATTGAGGTCATGGCTCTGTGCAGCCACCACAGTTCTTGCACACCAAACTTACCCAACCATGCCTTTATGGACCTTGCTTTGTGCAATGGGGCACAGTCACGCTGGAACAGAAAAGGGCCTTCGCCCCAAACTGTTCCCACAAAGTTGGTAGCATACAATTGTCCAAAATGTCTTGGTATGCTGAAGTATTAATATTTCCCTTCACTGGAACTAAGGGGCCAAGACCAACCCCCGAAAAAAACAACCCCATAGCACTATCCTTCCTCCATCAATTTTTACAGTTGGCAGAATGCAGTCAGGTAGGTAACATTCTCTTGGCATTTGCCAAACTCAGACTCGTCCATCAGACTACCAGATAGAGAAGCGTGATTTCTCACTCTACAGAACAAATAGTTTTTCTTTGCAAAAGTAGGTTATCATAAAAAAACCTATATAAATATATCGCCATATTGACCCACAGAATAATGTTAAGATGTCGTTTGTACTGCACGGTGAATGCCATAAAAAAGAAACCCCAAATAACAACGGAGGAATCACAGCTTTTTTCCAATTAAACAAATCATTTTTTTGCAGTTTCTCAGTACATTATATGTTACATTAAATGGTGCCATAAAAAGCTACAATTCGTATCGCAGAAAATTGCAATGGAAAAATAAAACAGTTATGACTTTTGGTAGACGGGAATAATAACGAAAATTGAAAAGCAAAAAATGGCTGCGGCGCCTAGGGGTTAAATAACATGCCCTTTAATCAAGAGTGAACTATGCTTTATGCATGCACTACATATAAATTCTTACTTTGATGCTCTAGGGTGGCTTTACATGCTGCATTAATATGTGTTGACTAGTTACATTACTTTAGTGTAAACATTCTTATGCGACTGGTTCATTTAGTCAAAATCGCCATTGTAAAATTTTGAACGTAAAATCACGGTATCTAAATACAATTGATCAATGGTATTGACCAGGAACATTAAGGACTATCTATATTTAAATCTGCCATCCCCAACTGAGCAATGTGACCTTGATGTAGTTTGGTTTGCAAGATCAAATAATAACTACATGTAAGTAGTCGTTGCACACTTCCTTAGCAATTGGAGCAAATAATCGCAATTTCGAATCGTACACATCATCGCAGCAGGTAAAGCCACGCTTAGTGATTGATGAAATATCAATAGTTTTTAATTGAGAATTTGATTTCTTTTCATAGCCATATTAATTTGAATTATTTTATGCAATCTCAATGATTGAGGATATTTCCCATTACTTTTTGAATACACATATTTGCTGTGTACTCTAGCAAATATTTAACAAAGCACCATCTGGATAAATAACGTCAGTAACAGATGTACAGCTGTTCGCAGCAAAGTAAGAAAACAAACAAACAAAAGAATCATGGTCATAATTTCAATGACAATAGTGTTTGTATATATATATATACTTATATATATATATATATATATATATATATATATATATGCTTTACCATCTCATACTTTTCTCTATATACCAGTGACTGACATGCAGTGCTGCCCTATTTCTCCCTTTGTTTTTAACATCTCATGAGTTGGAACATTACAAGATATTGAACTGCAATATAATAATAGACATATGTCCCATATTTTATTCTACAACATCCAAGTATATATTTATTTTCCTTCCTTTGAGTCAGGGATGAAATCTCCCCCTGGTTGATCATCTGATATAATAGAAGGGCCCAGCTACAACAGAGCCTCACTAATGAGGTTCCGACCCACTAATCTTTTTTGATCATATGACAAGTGTGTGAAATAATAATAAAAGTGGACAAGGTTTTTTTTTAATAATTGAAGATTGTCCATCATAATCATTTCCTCTGCGGGGCCTAAGATACTCCAGTCTGACACTGCTTTTAAACAATACAGTGAATACTGAATGTATCTGACTCTACCAATGAAAACCAAACAAATAACTTCCACAATTCCTCTTGAGATAGGATAAATAACAAATGTTTCTTTGAGACAGAAATAAGTGTGGGCACTTCCCTTCACCATATGCAAAGCCGTCAAATGTTTAAATGCAGCTTTAAAGAGGCTCTGTCACCAGATTTTGCAACCCCTATCTGCTATTGCAGCAGATAGGCGCTGCAATGTAGATTACAGTAACGTTTTTATTTTTAAAAAACGAGCATTTTTGGCCAAGTTATGACCATTTTTGTATTTATGCAAATGAGGCTTGCAAAAGTCCAAGTGGGCGTGTTTAAAGTAAAAGTCCAAGTGGGCGTGTATTATGTGCGTACATTGGGGCGTTTTTACTACTTTTACTAGCTGGGCGTTCTGACGAGAAGTATCATCCACTTCTCTTCAGAACGCCCAGCTTCTGGCAGTGCAGACACAGCGTGTTCTCGAGAGATCACGCTGTGACGTCACTCACAGGTCCTGCATCGTGTCGGACGAGCGAGGACACATCGGCACCAGAGGCTACAGTTGATTCTGCAGCAGCATCGGCATTTGCAGGTAAGTCGATGTAGCTACTTACCTGCAAACGCTGATGCTGCTGCAGAATCAACTGTAGCCTCTGGTGCCGATGTGTCCTCGCTCGTCCGACACGATGCAGGACCTGTGAGTGACGACACAGCGTGATCTCTCGAGAACACGGCTGTGTCTGCACTGCCAGAAGCTGGGCGTTCTGAAGAGAAGTGGATGATACTTCTCGTCAGAACGCCCAGCTAGTAAAAGTAGTAAAAATGCCCAGATGTAACGAACACAATACACGCCCACTTGGACTTTTACTTTAAACACGCCCACTTGGACTTTTGCAAGCCTCATTTGCATAAATACAAAAATGGTCATAACTTGGCCAAAAATTCTCGTTTTTTAAAAATAAAAACGTTACTGTAATCTACATTGCAGCGCCTATCTGCTGCAATAGCAGATAGGGGTTGCAAAATCTAGTGACAGAGCCTCTTTAAGTACTAGAATCTCAAATGTTGGGCTCACAGTTGTAATAGGCTTTCCGTTACCGAGGGAAAACATTCATAAATATCTCCACATCATGCATCTAAATACCCTGGCCAAGGCAAAGTGCATTATTAACAACCCCCCTGACCAGCATTCAGCACCAGTGGCACATGCCTCGCCAGCCCTACCCTAGCTACTCAACTGGTTGGGCTCCTGCTATTTGTACGATATTCTGATTAGTGAATTGTTTTCATGTTGAGATGATGAAGGTCCATGACACATTCTGTAAAGAACAGTACCTTGTACAAAGCTTTGCTTCGGGTGTCAGTAAGGTCCAGTCTGATACTGATATAGTCAATATTTGGGGATGGAGGGTCTAAATGCTGATACCTCATACCCATAAGAAGAAATTCTTCACAGCTGGTTTTTATGGTGGTCTGTAGCTTTTTCAGGCCTTCAATACAGCCTCCGCTTTTGCATAATGGACTAAGCTTATGGTCTGAAAAAGGAAAATGTAATTATACTCATTTTATTTTTAATGAACATTCCAGTACTAATGTTATATTTGTATTTTTATTATTACAGTAAAATTCCTTTAATCCAGCATTTACTGGCCATTATAATTGGTGAACGATTAAGTATTCTGATTATCAGGAAGCCATAAAAAAAGTTTATACAATGTATATGTTAATATGTTAATGGAAGCCCAAAATAAAATGCTAACATAAGCTATGCTACTTCCAGAAGAGTCATTTAATTGGTTAACTCGCCTCAGTCTCCTGCTTCTGGGCTTGTGGGATTTCAGATTATCTTGAAGTTACTTGTCAGAAACACATGCTGGACTATTGCATGGCAGATTAAAGGAATTTTCTGTATTATAGTTATTACAATTGTTCTTTGGTCTCGTCAGATAACTGCATTATGCGATAATCTACCAAATACATAATAAGTATGTGTACTGTACTGTACATGAGGTTGCTCACTATTCACATATGTATAATGAACAAGCCATAGCTTTCTGAATAAAAAAAACCTGAATGATATTTGGAGATTTCATATTATACTGCCTATATCATGCTCTTTTTCATCCAGCCCTGCTTGACAAACTTTATCATATCTAACCATAATATATTCGATGAACCATTCCATCTACCTATACATATAATACACTAAGTAACCACATCTTATTTGTCAACGTAAGTCTCATTAAAAAACAATTAGACCTCATGCACATGACTGTAGTGGTGTGCATGGGCCGTGATTTGCGGCTCGGACGGCCGTGGAGTGTCACCCATGGCTGAACGCAAATCACAGGCTGTGCACATTGCCATGTGCATTCATTTCAATGAGCCTGGGGCTTTACTCTAATGTGATATTTTTTAGAAGGCTTTTTCATACTTGACATGTTGATCAGACTTATCAGAAGAGTCAGGCTCTGTTCACACTTGCGTCGTGGTTTCTGTTTCTACCGGAAACCACGATGCATAGCCAGATCCAATGCACAATGGATATCACTGGTGCCCAATGGACCCTAATGACTTACAATGGAGACCCCACTGACTTACAATGGAGTGAAAATAAACCAACCTCTATGTGTAGTGTTAATAATTACAAGTAAAACTTACTGGATCCACTAAAGAAGTTGTGTGGATGGTCCCCACGTGGCTGCTCTTTCACAGGATCTCCAGTGACAAGTTGACCGTGGGCTGGTAAATGAGATTCCAAAGAAGTAACCCGGACACTGCACTCCAGGTTCATTCTTTCTTCATTGTCAAAGCTTAGTGTGTTCTTGTCAATGATATTTGATAGCCCATAAAATTCGGTGACTTCCAGTTTCTTAGGTCCCAGCTTTATAATATTACAGTCTGGTTCCACTAACTTTACCCTCAAGATGAAGTTCTCTGTGAATGTTTGAGTTTCAGTAAACCTGTGTACATAGCAATTGAACATTTATCAGTTATACTGTATAATAATAATTTACTGAGTTCATCACCAACTAATTGTCCTTTTACACTGGTCGATAATCGGCCGATGCAGCAAGTGCCGATCAACGAGAAATCTTTGATTTGTGCTTGTTTGCTCCTGTCATACGGAGCTCTGGATGGGGACGAGTGGTCGTTACTCCGATTCTCTCGTCCCCATACATTATTATCATGTCGGCAGCGTGTCCCCCTGTTTACACAAGGAGATGTGCTGCCCACAACTATAATATTTAACTTTTTTAAAACGATACGATCAGCAGATGATTGCGCGTTTGTGCGTTCATCTGCTGATCGCTGCCCTGTTTACACAGGGCAATTATTGGCAACGAGCGTTCTATGAATGCTTATCTGTCCGATAATCACACAGTGTAAAACCTCCTTATGACTGAATGATGCCTTATGAGTTAACCTTGTCTCCTCCACCAAAGATCAAACAGATAGGTTACATACATAGATAGCACAGCAAAAAAAAATAATTTTATTTTGTAACTTGTCAGGGCTGATAACGATTGAAAAAGATCACTTTGTAGAGACTTCTACAAGTTCCAAGATTAAGGTTTATCTATTGAAATACATAGGGGGGTCCAGAAAAGTGTAATACAAGCCTAGGGTTAGACTGGCCCACCAGAGTATCCTACATTGGGCCCAGGCGCTCACATTATGTGTACTACTAAGATCAAGGGTTTCCTTTATGAGGGGTATTGACAAATTACCTATTAGTCTTTATTGCTGATATGGCCTGTATGTATTGATATCTGTCTAGTATACAATTAAAAAAGACATGCACTCGTTCTGTATAGCTGGATGGTGGGCCCTCACAATTATGCCAACTGGTGGATCCAAGGTACTCCAATCCACCACTGCATGGAACCATCAGGCATGGAATTCATTCACTCCACTAATTATTTATTTTTTATAATTCTATCAATTCAAACTGACCTGTAAAGCCGAAGCATGACTTCATCTTCATCTAATATGGGACAGCCATAGTGGATGTACTTTACTTCATTATTTAAAAAATGACAGTCAAATACCTGTGGAAAATGATACAGTGCATAAAGAATTATTCCGGAAATATGGACTAATCCCGAAGGAACATTAAACCTTAAGCACAAATTTTTTAGAAATGAAGTTTATACAAAGAGTTAGGTTTCCAGAGGTTCTAAGAGCTGAAGATATGTGAGATAATGTGGTGATCAAGGGGATTTTGCAATTACCGTCAGTAATCCGTTTTAAGGCAATAGTCAGTCAGCCTCTTAACTATGGTTTAGTGTCCTCTTAACCCCTTGACGCATTATCACGTACATGTACGTGATAAGAATCTTAGGCTCACGGGCTGAGCGCGCTCCATACGCTGAGCGGGCGCCAGTGGTTGTCATGGCAGCCCAGGGGACTAATGAAGGCCCCCAGGTCTATCTTTTGTCTTCCTCTGTTAAGCCGTGTCTCTGGCACGGATTAACAGAAGCCTGTGAAAATGACGATATACTGCAATACATTAGTATTGCAGTATATTGTACCAGCGATCTGACGATCGCTAGTTCAAGTTCCCTAGGGGGACTAATAAAATGTGCAAAAAATAGTTTAATAAAGTTATTAGTAGTAAAAAAATAAATAAAAAAAATATATATATACATATATATATATATATATATATATATATATATATATATATATATATATTTATTAGAAGTTAAAAAAAAAACCTTTTCCCATTTTTCCCCTAAAGAAATCTAAAAAATAAAAAAATAAACAAAATTGGTATCACTGCATCCATAAAAGTCTGAAATATTACAATATACCATTATTTAACGCCGTAAAAACAAAGAACGTAAAACGCCAAAATCGCTGTTTTTTAGTTTGCAAAAAAATTAATAAAATGTAATCAAAAAGTTGTACGTACCAAAATATGGTACCAATAAAAACGACAACTCGTCCCGCAAAAAATAAGCCATCACACCGCTCAATCCATGGAAAAATAAAAAAGTTATGGCTCTCAGAATGTGATGAAACAAAACAGTTTTATTTTTAACAAAAAGATTTGTTTTTTTTAAAGTAATAAAATATAAAAAAAAACAATATAAATTTGGTATCACCATAATCGTATTGAGCCACAGAATAAAGTTACGTTGTCATTTTTACCGCCGTAAAAACGAAAACCAAAAAACAAATGTAGGAATCGCAGTTTTTTCCGATTTCAGCCCGCAAAGAATTATTTTCAGTTTCGCAGTACATTATATGAACCTTTAAATGGTGCCATTAGAAACGACAACGTCTCCTGCAAACAATAAGCCCTCACACTAATCTATTGACGGAAAAATTAAAAAAGTTATGGCTCTTGGAACGCGGAGAGTGAAAAACAAAAAAATGAAAAATGGCTCGATCCTTAAAGAGGCTCTGTCACCAGATTATAAATGCACTATCTCCTACATAATCTGATCGGCGCTGTAATGTAGACAACAACAGAGGTTTTTATTTTGAAAAACGATAATTTTTGAGCAACTTATGAACAATTTCTCTGCACAATCACGCTGGAACAATGAGAAGTATATGACGCTGATTGGACAGCGTCATACACTTCTCTTCACAACACCCTGTTGGTAAAAAGTAAAAACACACCCAGTTGTCTATTAAGAAAGTTATTAGCATAAATCTAAAATTGTTTATAAATTGGAAAAAAAATTATCATTTTTCAAAATAAAATGTTGTTATCTACATTACAGCGCCGATCAGATTGTAGGAGATAGGGCACTAATAATCTGGTGACAGAGCCTCTTTTAGAGGTTAAACGGAAAAGTGTATTCAAAATTATTTTCTGATATGTTATTGATACATTTTAGAAGATTACATTGGTGAAGAGTGTGATCAGGACTGCCAGTGATTTCCAGAAAAAAGATTATTACAAGAGCATTTTTTTTCTGTTACTAAAAATCTGACACCAGTGGAGGCGTAGCGTAGCCGTACAGCGTGATGGCAGCTCGAGAACAGAGCTCTTTCACAACACCTGGTCAGTACCCCAGCTAAAGCAGCCCACAAGCTATAAAAATGGTCAAGACCATGAAGGACAGACAGTCCGGTACCCCTAAATCGGGGAGGGCACAGGCGAATATGGAGAAATTTCTGCACAAGAAATATGCAGAGTCTCCAGCCAGGAAACTTAAAATGGCGCCGGACCTCACTAACGAACAAGCGCCAGATGAGTAATAAGAGGCGGAAAGCAGAGGTGAGCATTCTGAGTTGGGGAAGACTATAACCCGACTCCTGTGTCCAGAGAATTTATTAAAAGGACTCTATACAAAGCCCTAACTCCTATCACCAAAGAACTTGCCGATATAAAAGCTGACCTGCGTCATATAGGAACGAGAGTGGAAGCACTTGAGTCTATGCAGAGTGATATGAGAGATTTCCATGAAGGGGTGAGAGATGCACTCCACTCACAACAAGACCCGATAATATATGTACCAGAATCATATGAACATGAAGTCCTACCAAAAATATCCCATGATGTATTTACCTCCTTGCTGGGGACAGACAGCAACGCATCAGTTCAAATTAAACGAATTCACAGGGCGCTGAAGCCTCGGCCTCGCCCTAATGAACATCATATGTGGCCTTTTGAGCTATACAGACACTACATCAATCCTCAAAGCAGTGAGAGCACAAAGCGATATGGAATTTAAAGGGTCCACAATATAGATATATATATCTACCAAGATATTGCACCCTCCACTCTACTCAAACGCAAAGTTTTCAAACCACTCCTGGAGGCATTATGAGACAATAAAACACCATTCCACTGTCTTTTCTCGTTCGGGCTGGCAATTCAGAAATGTGGTAGTCAAATCACAATACGGAAACCTGAGGATTTGGAACAAGCATGGGATGTGCTGGAGATTCCACCTATGTATATCCCATCATCGATGCCATCATCACCAGAACTTTCGCTACCACCAATAGCTGAGCCCCACCCGTGGAAAGCTAAATCTCCTAAAACTAAGAGCCCGTCGCTGAAAACACTACATACAGGGACATGATCTCTCTCCAAAGGCGAACTCCATCCTGCCAAAAGTCACCACTACATCCAGGTGACATCCAACACCTCTCGTCGGATCTGTGAGTAGGAGTATATCTTACTCCAAGAAATACGTTTTGTTATCGAACAGTTTTTCTTGCTAAGTTGAGTGGCCACGGTCTTACACTAACCAACACCATATCAGGCTGTTTCACACTTTCTGGACGTTGATTATATAGGGTTCTGACTGGCGAATGATTAATGCCAGTTACAAAATTGTTATTATCAATTATCTATAACAAAGATGACTATGGAGAGACTTACCTTAGTAGATTTTGTGGAAGATATCATACTCCCCCGGATGTTCTGCATTTTGCTGTTTTTTATGCTTTTTCCCCATTTCCCCTCCCCCTCTAGTGTATCAGTCATTGTTATAGAGCAGATCATATTTTTTTTATATGTTGTAATGACTGATCTCAAAATCACTTCCTATAATGTAAGGGGTCTGAATACCCCTTGTAAGAGGTACCAAATTACACAACAGCTCAAAAAAGACAATACCGCCATAGCCCTAATTCAAGAAACTAATTACAAACATAACAAAGCACAGTTGATGTCATATAGTGATTTTCACACAGCCATTCATTGTACCTACTCTACTGCTAGTAGAGGGGTAAGTATATTGATCAACAGAAATATTCCTTTTAGACTTTTCTCAGAGAAGAAAGACCAGAAGGGCCATTATATTTTTTTTATTAACGCCAATATTGGGAATGTTCTATTTTCAATAGTCAATATATATGCACTTAATCGCAACCAATAACAGTGGATTATTCAGACCTTAGATTGTTTCAAACAATTTGCTGAAGGTGTAAAAGCTGTAGGAGGCGACTTCAATATCCTACTAAATGCTCTGGCAGATTCCACCAGTAAGGCCCACACTTCATACAGAAATATAGCAAAATTACAAAAAGCACTTGCTGATCTACACATAACATAATGGAGACATCTCTACCCCAAAACCCGAGATTTTTTCATATTTCTCTCCTGTACATCAAATCTTCAACAGGCTAGACTATATTTTTATCTCAAAAATATACCCCATGATACAATCCGCATGTATAGGGTTGTATGTCTGTGATTGGCTCAATATTAAATATTCTCATTGTATGCTGTTTGCTGAATCAGAGTTATTGTCATATTGTAAATGATTGGCTGAAATCAAGCCTATTCCACTTTTGAAAGATATTATTTTAATTGTTTTTGGCAATAAACCTCAGAGGAGTATTTTTGAGCATACAAGCAATGTCTGTGTTTCTTACTTCTCTCCGATATATCGACACAACTATGATCTGGATCTGGATAAATTCCCAGAGTGAGTGTCTGTTGGAACACTTGTCTAAAATTTCAGTCTAATATATTTTGAGCCATGATTTCTTCAACAGTTTTTGGTGCCGAAACCCGGGAGATTAATCGTCTGATAGCTGTCACAGAGAGGTCAGGCATTGCATCTGTGAAATAAAAAAAACGCGGTAGGTAAGAAGCTTATTCTTACTCAACCTTTCGCATATGTATTGCCTAAACTTTGGAATTGGCTTCGGTACTATCCATTCTAAAACTGCCTCGCTACTGCGTCCGACCATTTGTTAAATTTTTATCTTTTTCACTACAACAATAAAAGTGGGAACATTGATTCCCTTTTATAGCAGTATAACAGCGCTGGATCAACTCTACTTGTTTTTTTCTTGTAACTCACCATGGACTGTCACGGAGATCCGGGTGCAGTTGGAGTGCAGGACGCAGGACTGGTGAGCTGGACGTGAGCTGGAGGTTTCCTCCCCCTGTTCTTTCTTCTATTTGGAATTAGCTGTCATGACGTCACATCCCCCAGACGCCGGGAAATTTATCCAGAAGTTGTATGAAAGGATGGATCCAAAAGGTATGTTCAAATATTTTGTGTGATGAATGATTGCAGGCGCGTACGTTATTGTCACGGCGTGGGTGTGGACCTACTGGGCCGTACCGCCGTAGTGGGATAACAGCTGTCCAAACAGGGTAAAAAGTCAATGTCTATAGTTCGGATAAAGGTACCTGTGGTTTTACAGACAGTAGTGATGGTTTAGGCTTGGATGGAACTCTGGCAGCAGGCAGACAACAGTTGCGGTGAAACACAGCGAGTGTAGTGGGTGACACAACACGACTCCATCACTGTACAGCACAGGAACACGGTAGCATGGGAAACAAGATACAGGTAGCAGGAAAGGGAACACTGGGAACTGGAAAACACTCAAGGGCCCATTTGCAAAGACTAACACGGGTATACAACAACGCTCAGGCAACGCAGGAAGGGGCAGGGCCCTTTTTATAGTCCAGGGTGATCATAGGCTACTTTGGTATCCAATTCAGGTGCGCGCGCTAGCCCTTTAAGACTGGGCACGAGCGTGCGCACGCAGAGTGAAGCGGAATTGAGCGCTGGCATCCCCTGAGGAGGAGATGTGGGCCAGCGCTCACTGATCCATGGCTGCGGCCGTCAGGAGGTGAGTAATCCCAACGGTCCGCGGCCACGGGTGTTACAGTTTTCTTGTGTTGTTGTTGAAGATGTGTAAATTTTGAGTTGTTGAGACAATTTTTGCCGGCAGTGAAACTGTTAAGATGATTGCTAGAACAGAAGTGTAAATTTGTGAGTGACGAAACCCCCCCCCCCCCCATTTTGGAATGCAGTGACGTAGCGGATGGTTCAGAGGAGTTGTAATTTACATGTGAAGTTTTGAAATGAAAGGATGGCAACTTGGACAGTGAGAAAAAGCTTTTGCTGATCAGAGGTAGTGTGTCCATTGCATCCAGCTGTCTGTGTGTAAGGTGAGAAAACTGAATGCTGTGTAGAATGAACTTGCAATGAACTGTGCTGTTTGGACTAAGTTGTGTAGTATTGTTATAGGTCTGTTGTAGTGTCATTTGTTATTTGACAGTTGTGTAACATCGTTTAGGATAAAAGGAAAGGTTATCCTGTTGCCTGTTTGCTCTGAGATAGTTGAGTGACGGGGACGCTGACTCGGCGAGGTACTAATGGTCCATATGTGACAGAAAGGCTGGATATTCGTAGGTAATATCCTGCAGTACCACAAGGACTTCTACAGATGACTCCTGATAATGGAGAACTCAGAGAGCAGAGCAACAGGTGAAGCCCCGTGGTGTACAGCTAAAGAAATTGTGACAAACAGGGTAAGAAAGATGTTATAACAACTACAAAGGGGTCCCGTAATAATCAGGTCCTTTGTCAGGATGGTAATGGTCAAATGGATATATATGGGAGTGCATGCATTGAATGTTGTATTGAGTAACCAATACGCTACTAGCATAGTGCCAGCTTTTAATATTGCGTGTAAGGTCCTTAACCCCTTAATGACCAGGCCATTTTGTGCATTAATGACCAAGGATTATTATTATTTTTTTCACTGTTGCATTTTAAGAGTTGTAACTTTTTTTTTATTCCGTCCACATAGCCGTATATTGTTTTTTTTGCAGGACGAGTTGTATTATTCAATTGCATCATTTTTTAGTGCATATAATATATTGATTAACTTTTATTAACTTTAGGAAAGAATTGAAAATAAAACGGCTATTCCAGCATTGTTTTTCACGTTATAAATTTACACTGTTCACTATGCGGCATGAATAATATGTTACCTTTGATCTATGGGTCGGCACGATTATGGGGATATCAAATATGTAGAGGTTTTATGTTTTCCTACAAAAGAAAAAAACCTTTTAAAAAAAAAATTACTTGTCTTTGCATCGCTGCATTTCAAGAGCCATAACTTTTTTTTTTACGTTGATGTAGACATATGTTGGCTGTTTTTTTGCGGTACAAGTTGCAGTTTTCAATGGTAGTATATTGGGGTACATGGGACTTATTGATTAACTTTTATTTTATTTTTTATGGTGGGAATGGGAGAAAAAAAGGAATTTTGCCATTGTTTTTTTTTGCGCTTTTTTTGGACGCCATTCACCCGGTGGTTTAATTAATGCATTAACTTTATTGTTTGAGTCGTTACGATTGCGGTGATACCATATATGTGTATGTGTTACTTTTTTTTTTTTACACTTTTACTAAATAAAACTACGTTTTGGGGAAAAAAGTGGTTTTATTTTTACTGTAATCTTTTTATTTTTTTTACTTTTATTGTTTTACTTTTTTTTTTTTGTCCCACTAGGGGACTTCACCATGCGATCTGCTGATCGCTTATATAATGCTTTGGTATACTTTGTATACCAAAGCATTATTGCCTGTCAATGTAAAACTGACAGACAATCTATTAGGCTATGCCTCTGACATGGGCTAATAGGCAGATGCTGAAGGCAGACCTGGGGGCCTTTGTTGGGCCCCGGCTGCCATAGAAACCCAACAGCGCCCCGCAATTTCTTTGCCGATGGGGTGATAGAGGGAGCTCCCTCCCTCTGTCAAACACATTAGATGCTGTTGTTGGTTTTGACAGCGGCATTTAATGGTTTAAACTGCCGCAATCGGAGCGCGCTTCAATTCCAGTAGTTGCAGCAAGGGCAAGGCTGTATATAACAGCCATGCTCCTGCCGCTGATCGCGTGGGTGCACTGGCAGTAACCACCCGATCAGAGCGACGGATATATCCGTCACTATGCGGGAACTAACACCTGCTTGCGACAGATATATCCGTCGCTCGTCGTTAAGGGTTTAAAAACCGTCAGTTGTATGCATTTTCAGACTGGCATAAGGTAGTAATCAGTACAGACTAATTTCTAGCACGAATTTGATAATCCGGCCTTTAGACTTTGTTGTAGCATAACAACCAAGTGAGGCCCCATGCACACGACCGTAAAAACCTCTGTAATTGCGGACCGCAATACAGTCCGCAATTACGGACCCGCCCGGTTCCATTAGCCATAAAAAACCTTTCTGTATCGCTACGGAAGGGTGTCTGTGCCATAGAACCGTGCCGGGAAATATTGAGCATGTCCTACTTTTTGTTTCTTGTTTGCCGTGCTCCCATACTTTGTAGCGGTGATTGCGGGACGTGATTACGGGCACGGCCATGTGCATGAGACCTAAGTCTGTAGTAGTATAACATCAGACTGTCCGGACTGAATACCGTTGTAAAATAACAATCTGTGTTCAATGAACAACCCTGACACATACACCAAGTGCAACCTGTGTCTTAGTAGTATAACTACCTACACAAATTACAGTGAAGGAGATTGGTACTGGTTCGCTCCAAGGGCCCCTAAAGAAATCACCAAAATACATAAAAGACCCTAGTCTATAATCCACAGAGTGAATGGTTGAGCAGGGAGAATGAGATATACGTGATCAAATATAATTTGAATGTAAACCCATTGTCAAGTGTAAGAGGAAAGAATTTGTGATATATGTTACATTACAGGCTGTATGAACCAAAAACTACACCAGTGCAGCAAGTGTTTTGCATAACTGAAAGAGACGAGGGATTTATAGACGTTTGAAGTGAATGTGACCAACTCCTGCTTGAGTGAATGGAGGTTCACGAATGTTGATTGTGTTGAAGAATTTGCTCTTATAATTTGTGGATTGGCAGCATTTTGTCTGTTCTTGATGTTAAAAACAGTGAGCTCCTTAAAGGTTACCCCACTGAAAGAATGTCTGAAGGAACAACTTTGATATCGTACTGATAAGACAGTCTGTCCGAAATTAGTAAGAAGGCTGTCCGAGATATCTGTCGATAGACGGGGCCGGTCAGTCTGGCGGTAGGGAATTTGTCGGAGATTACCATACTGCTCTCCGATCATAGAATTGGAGGAAGGTAAGACTAAAATGCGGGATAGACTTGAGGCATGGGTCCCTGCCATCACTATAGTAGAGAGAGCAAAAGGAGCTGAGGCTGTGATTGTAAAGAATGTTAAAAAATTATGGGAGTTGGATCTTGTGGAACATTGGAAGATCGTGAATGGAAAAGGTTTATAACAAATTGTGAAAAACTGTCAAAAATGCAGGCTGAGTGAATGTTAATAAATATCTGTTTGTGAAGAGACAGTGAATCCGGAGAGCTGCGAGTAAGGAATTAATGATGATGAATCTATTAACCCCTTCAGGACTGAGCCTGTTTTGGCCTTCAGGACGAAGACGATTTTTCAAATTTGACATGTGTCACTTTATGTGGTAATAACTTGGGAATGATTTTACCTTTCCAAGTGATTCTGAGATTGTTTTCTTGTAAAATATTGTACTTTATGTTAGTGAAAAAATTTGGTCGATAAATTCAATATTTATTTGTAAAAAACACCAAGATTTGGAGAAAATTTGCAAAAATTAGCATTTTTCTAAATTTAAATGTATCTACTTGTAAAACAGATAGTAATACCACACAAAATAGTTACTACTTTACATTTCCCATATGTCTACTTTATGTTTGCATCGTTTTTTGAACATTCTTTTATTTTTCTAGGACGTTACAAGACTTAGAACTTCAAAAAAATTTCAAAAGGCTATTTTTACAAGGACCAGTTCAGTTCTGAAGTGGCTTTGAGGGCCTTATATATTAGAAAATCCCCATAAATTTCCCCATTTTGAAAACTGCATCCCTCAAAGTATTCAAAACAGCATTCAGAAAGTGTTTTAACCCTTTAGGCGTTTCACAAGAATTAAAGCAAATGTAATGACAGGGATAGGGAAACAGACAAGTGAGCCCTCAGTCCCTGCCTACTTGCAACGACCCGCCCTAGGCGACGGGGTACAACTGGGCGACGGTCCCTACACTCAGTAAGTGCACGACAGACAACCAGACAAGGAAACACAGAACAAAGGGAAACGGGGCAGTTGCCCACGGCAACACCGTGAGCAACAAGAGTAGTGAACGAGCCGAGTGAAACCAGCAGAGTACGAGGTGCCAAACGCAGAGCAGGAGAGTAGTGAACAAGCCGAGTCAAACCAGGAGTGTACGAGGTACCAAACGCAGAGCAGAAGAGTAGTCAGTAAGCCAGGGTCAATACGAAGCAGGGACAAGTAGTTCAAGAAGCTGCAGCAGGGCCAGGAAACCAACAGAGAAGAGCCACAAGCAAGGAGGAACAGGAAAGGCAGGTATAAATAGACGGAGGGCGGGAGCTAGCTCCGTCTGGCCAGGCTGTGATAGGCTCTCCCACTCCTAAGTCTGCCATCCTGAGTGGTGGAAGATGGAGTCAGTCTCACAGATATAGAAGCAGGTGCAGACTGATTACCTATGGGCGTGGATACAGAAGCTGTGCCTGGCAGATCCTTAACAGCAAACTACAAATTTCATTTTTTTTGCCAAAATTCATTTGTAATACCTTTTTTCTATACCACAGAAAGTTTTACCCGAGAAATGTAACTCATTATTTATTGCCCAGATTCTGCAGTTTTTAGAAATATTCCACATGTGATCCTAGTGCGCTAATTTACTGAAATACAGGCCTCAGAAGCTAAGGAGAACCTTTTTTTTATAATATATTTTAGGTACCATGTCAGGTTTGAAGAGGTCTTGTGGGGCCAAAACAATAAAGACCCCCAAAAGTGGCCTCATTTTGGAAACTACACCCCTCAGGGAATTTATCTAGGGGTATAGTTAGCATTTTTAAGCCACAGTCTTTTTGCTAAATTTATTTGAATTAGTATGTGAAGATGAAAATCGACTTTTTTTCTGAAAAATATTTTTTTTCAAGGAATAAAAGAGAAAAAACACCCCAACATAGGTAAAGCAATTTCTCCAAATTATAGCAATACCCCATATGTGGTAAAACAAAATAAACCTGCTGTTTGGACCCACAGCAGGACTCAGAAAGGAAGGAGCACCATTTGTATTTTGAAATTCTGATTTCGCTGGAATAGTTTTCAGTGACGTGTCGCGTTTGTAATGCACTGGAGGGAACAAAATAGTGGAAACCCCCAAAAAGTGACACCATTTCGGAAACTACACTCATCAAGGAATTTTTCTAGGGGTAAAGTTAGCATTTTGACCCCACAGTTGTTTTGCTGAATTCATTGGAATTATTCTGTAAAGGTAGCCATTTTTAATTTTTACAAGGAATAAAGGAGAAAAAGCACCCCAACATTTGTAAAACAATTTCTCCCGATTACGTAAATATGCCATGTGTGGTAATAAACGGCTGTTTGGACCCACAGCAGGGCTTAGAAGGGAAGGAGCGCTATTTGGCTTTTGGAGCTCAAATTTAGCTGAAATGGTTTTTGGGTGTCATGTCGCATTTGCAAAGCCCCTGAAAGGCCAAAACTGTGGAAACGCCCCAAAAGTGACCCCCATTTTGGAAATTACACCACTTAAATAATCTATCTAGTGGTATAGTGAGCATTTAGACCCCACAAGTCTTTTGCAGGATTTATTAGAATTGGGGCGTGAAAATGAATATCAACATTTCTTCCACTAAAATGTTGAATTTTTTTAATTTCACAAAGGATAAAGGAGAAAAAGCCGCCCAACATTTGTAAAGCAATTTCTCCCGAGTATGGCTATACCCCACATGTGCTCATAAATGGTTTTTCATTAGAAAGTAATTAACCCTTGTTTTTTGCGGGACGGGTTGTAGTTTGTATTGGTACCATTTTGGCGTACATGCAACTTTTTGATCACTTTTTATTGTATATTTTGGGACGGGTGGTGACCCAAAAATTGTGATTCTGGCATTGTTTTTCGTTTATTTTTTTGCGATGTTCACCATGCAGGAAAAATAATATTGCAGGTTTATAGTTGGGGTCGTTACAAACGCGGTGATACCAAATATGTGTACTTTTTTTAACGTGTTAATTTTTTTCCTATAATAAAAGACTTATTATAGGAAAAAAAGCATTTTTGTTTATGTCACCTATAACTTTTATTTTTCCATTTTTTTCAAACATTTTAATTATCTTTTTTTTTTACTTTTTTCACTTGTCCCACTAGGGGACATTTAGACTTGCAGCTCTGATCACTGCTGGAACACATTACACTACCTACGTAGTGTAATGTGTTCTAACTGTCATTGTGACGTGACAGTCACACTGACAGGAAGCCTCGGAGGATGGGCCGGAGGCTGCTCCTCTGAGGCTTCCGTACATGGCAGCCCAGAGGCCATTGTCTGGCCTCTGGTTGTTGTGATAAGGATCGCCAGCCCCCGCAAATGCATGTGGGGGGCTGCCGATCTGCTCTAAACCTCTTCAATGTGGCGATCGCAATCGACCACCACATCAAAGGGGTTAATTGCCAATTTCAGCGGCGATGGGCCGCTGATCGGCAACGGGGAGAGCAGGGCAGACACTCTGCACAGTTAACCGCTTCTGCAGTGTAGCGCCGCGTGGCGGTTAACTGTTAAAGCGCAGACGTAACTGCATGCCCAGGTGCACGAATATACTGATCACCTGGGCGTTCATGTACGCCAAGGTGCGGGAAGGGGTTAATCATATATTGTGTTTTTTTAGATCTATATTGCTCTCATTCTAAACAGGGGTACTGTGTAGTTTTTTGTTTTTTTTGTGTATCTTGTGTGTGTGGTTAAATTATTAGAGTTAAAAAATTTAATCAGGAGTTCTAATTTCTTCGAGCAAAGCACTGGTCTAAAAAAAACAAAAAACATAAAAAGGTAAGGGGGGTGGTTTTGTGTAAGGCAGGAGACTAATATTGAGGACTTGGACTGCAACACCCCCCCCCCCCCATGTCTATATCTCTCTCCTCTGTGAAAAGGAATGTGTCTTATCTTTACACATGCGCTGCTGTCCCTGAGTATGCAGAGAGAGTAAAATATTACAGAAAGCTGATTTTGTCTGCATAAGGCCCTTTTCACACAGAGTATTTTGACTAGCTTTTTGGAGCGGAAACCGCTCCGCAAAACTCGTCAAAAACCGGCCGAAAATGCCTCCCATTGATTTCAATGGAAGGTGGGGGCAGTTTTCTCCCGCAAGCGGTAAAACCGCCTTGCGGGAGAAGGAAGCGACATGCCCTATCTTCGCGCGTTTACGCCTCTGACCTCCCATTGACATCAATGGGAGGCAGAGAAAGTGATTTCGCAGAGTTTTTTGCCCGTAGCACTCAATGGGCGCAAGCAAAGAAACGCAGCGAAAAACATGGCGAAAATCGTGGCAAACGACATGCAGGAAGGACAAAATCTGCCTAAAAATCCCACACGGAATTTTGAGGCAGAATTTTCCTCCTGCAAAAAGGCCTAAAAGATAAAAGTTGCAAAATATGGATGACTGGAATGTGTGGCGCTATGTTGCATATTCATGTGTTATGATATGATTTGATGTTCTAATGTTTTGAAGTTAATTAAAATGAATTCAAATACAGATATTGTGAGACACAGGGTCTTGAAAATGTATGTACCCGTACTGTTCCCTACTGCCACACACAGCTTATTATTGGTTTACAGTAATTGACTTAGCAGACATATTCTCTGTTTTGCTGGATAAAGAATTACAATTATTATTTTTGCTTTTACATGTGTGCAAGTGGTATAGTATGCTGTAGTATTGCAAGGCTGGAGCCCAGTTGTTGCAGCATGTTGATGAGGAACTTCTGGCCTGGAAGTCAGAATAAGACTGCCTAAATGTCATTTTGAAAATGTATGTTGTTCTAAAAGCAAATGACTGCAAGTTATCTAAAAGATAAAATGCAGTTTTGTCAGGAGAAAGTCACTTTTGTTCTAGGCTATTGTTAAAGGGGCCAAACTAGTGCCCCCAGATAGAATGCCCAACCTCAATATGTTGAGATATGCAGTTTTGTCCAAAAAGGGGGGAGTAGTGATGACTGATCAGGTACATTTTATTTTAGGTGAAAATTTCCTGAACATTGTAAGTTTTATACCAGATTTTAGTAAAATAATTTTTGTTTGTTTGTGGTATTAATCAGGCATCTATAGGACCTGATGGGGGTGGGATTTACAATTGTTCTGGATTATTAGATGAGTGTGGAGAAGTATATAACATTTCATATTTATTTTTTGAGAATAAATAAGAGTCCACCTTTGAACAATAGTTCATCCATATCATATACAGTATGTACAAGACATGATACGCGGTAGTTAAGATGCACAAGGTAAATTATTCAGAAACCACTCCCACTTTGTTGTTCATCTCAAGAAGTGGAGATGGAGGTGCTCGCTGAGGCTTCTAACCTGGAAAAAAGGTGAGATGGCCGACATTTAAACTGACTCTAGGTACGCTTTTGGCATCGCCCACAGTTTTGGGCCTATTGGTAGTAGGAACTTTGTTGGATCATCGGGTAAGAGCGCAAGGGATGACAGTCCTGGCAAGGAGAGCATGTGCAGCCAGGTATAAGCAAATTGGCTCGTCCCTGGATTCAATAATGCCAACACTAGGTTTGTAGTTGCCTTCATGATATGTGCACGGTATGACATAGGTAAAACAGCAAAGGTACCTATGAAAAGTGCACCCCAGCCAGATTACTCATTCCAGCGACTGCAGAACATACAACTACCCAAGGTAGGTGTGTATGAAAATGTGCTAATATGTGTAGACTTGTTCTCAAGGTGGCCGGAAGCCCGGCCTGTATCTTCCCCATTGCAGAAGTTGTGTGTAGTGACAGGAGAACAGTTTTTACCCCAAGTATTGAACTGGTGTTTGTACAATGATTAAGATATTAGCAGTTCTCTAGATGCTATTCCAAAGTTAGTTTGTTTGATAACGATATTGAAGAAATGTTGTGGGCATATTAAATACTGAGGTTAAGTTTTATGTAAAGTTTTGGATCAGCATGCCTTAGCATGCTTAGAAAATTCAGATCAGGAACTATACCTGGATCTGCTCTGTGTGTGCACAATAATATTAAGTTTTGCTAAGGATTGAACCATCTGTTTGATAAGAAAATTCTGTGCAGTATATATAAAAACAAGAAAAATCTATTTGTATGTATCACTTTTAGTATACTGCTTAATGTAAATGTTTAACATAAAAATGTCATTGTTAATGTTTTTCTTCAATTGAATTACCTGATTAAGATCAATTAATGATTATGTGGCACAAAGATTGTTCTTCACGGGAAGTGTCCAACTGGGAGCAGGAGGAGTGAAAACCAGATTCTAATGGAATGTGGACGGATAAAGGAAGGTAAACCGGTAGCACCCAAGGCACTCTTGATGGCACTTGCATTGATGGTATGTGGCCTCACATATGCCCCAAGACTGCAAGGATCAATTTGGTAAGATCTAAGTGGTTTGTCCCAGGTTTTACAGCTGTTGCTGGTAAATTCTGTTACAGCTATTTGATTTGCCTAGAGAAGAGTCCTGGCAGACTGGTGCCAACCTTATCATCATACCCGATGAAGAGACCTTGAGAGGCCTTCCCAGGTAATACAAGTTGTTTAAATATCAGAGTAGGTAAGAAAAAAATTGTTTTGAGACAGTTGTCAGATAAAAAGTATAGTAATTGTAAATATTTCTGTGGGTAGGAGCTGTTACAGGTAATCAGCTCAGATCAAGGTACAAATCCCACTGTAAAGAGTAACACCAAGTGCAAAATAAAATGTACCCAGAAGCTACACATTTTCTAGGTTCCCTGTCCAATGGGACAGAGAAGTTTTTCTTATATAAAGATGTTTGATTTAGTTTTACCCCTTAATGACCAGCCTATCTTAAACCTTAATGACCAAGGAATTTTTTACGTTTTTCCATCGTCGCATTCCAAGAGCTATAACTTTTTTTATTTTTGCGTCGACATAGCAGTATAAGGTCTTGTTTTTTGCGGTACAAGTTGTATTTTTTAATAGCACCATTTTGAGGTACATATTATTTATTGATTAACTTTTATTAACTTTTTTTGAGGGGGAATAGAAAAAAAACTGAAATTTCGCCACTCTTTTTTGTGTCCTAAATCTACGCTGTTTACCGTGTGGTATAAATAACACAATAACTTTTATTCAGCTGGTTGTTACGATTGCATATTTGTATACCAAATTTGTATCGATTTTGTATGTTTTATTACTTTTACACAGTAAGGCCTCATGCACACGACCGTATTTTTTCCCACCCGTAAATACTGGCGTAAATACGGGTCCGGTGTCACACGTATTCGACCCGTTTTGCACCAGTATTTACGGACCCGTGCCCGTAAATATGGGTCCGGTGTCACCCGTATTCCACCCGTATTTACGGGCACGTTTTTGGCGGCAAAATAGCACTGCACTAATCGGCAGCCCCTTCTCTCTATCAGTGCAGGATAGAGAGAAGGGACAGCCCTTTCTGTAATAAAAGTTAAAGAAATTCATACTTACCCGGCCGTTGTCTTGGTGACGCGTCCCTCTCTTCACATCCAGCCAGACATCCCTGGATTACGTGGCAGTCCATGTGACCGCTGCAGCCTGTGATTGACCTGTGATTGGCTGCAGCGGTCACATGGGCTGAAACATCATCCAGGGACGGCCAGGACGTTGGGCCGGATGACAAGAGGGACGCGTCACCAAGGCAACGGCCGGGAGACCGGACTGGAGGAAGCAGGAAGTTCTCGGTAAGTATGAACGTCATTTATTTTTATTTTTTACAGGTTGCTCTTTATTCTGATCGGTAGTCACTGTCCAGGGTGCTGAAAGAGTTACTGCCGATCAGTTAACTCTTTCAGCTCCCTGGACAGTGACTATTTACTGACGTCGCTTAGCAACGCTGCCGTAATGACGGGTGCACACATGTAGCCACCCGTCATTACGGGAGCCCCATAGACTTCTATGGACTGTCCGTGCCGTTATCACGGCCTGAAATAGGACATGTTCTATCTTTTTCAACGGCACGGGCACCTTCCCGTAAGAAAACGGGAAGGTACCCGTGGCCAATAGAAGTCTATGAGCCCGTTATTACGGGTCGTAATTACGACCCGTAATAACGGGAGTTTTTACGGTCGTGTGCATGAGGCCTTAAAACGCTTTTTTTTCAAAATTATTTGTTTCTGTGTCTCCATATTTGAAGAGCCATAACTTTTTTATTGTTCCGCCGATGCTGTTGTATGAGGGCTTTTTTTTTGTGGGAGGGAAGACTTGTAGTTTTTATTGGTACCATTTGACTTTTTTATCACTTTTAATCACAAGTCAGGATTCACAGAAAACAGCAATTTTTCCATAGTTTTTTATTACATTTTTTACGGCGTTCACCGTGCGGGTTAAATAATGTAATAGCTTTATAGTCGGGGTCATTACGGACGCAGCAATACCAAATATGCGTAACTTTTTTTACTTTATTTTGTTTTTTTAATAGTAAAGCAGTTTGTAAGGGGAAAAAGTGGGTTTTTCATTTTTTTTTCACATTTTTTTTTATTAACTTTATTAAGCTCCCTCTCTCCAAAACCACTCAGATGCGGCGCACGCTATTGAGCATTAAACGGGTGAATCGATACTTATATCGATCTCACACGTTCGAGCAGAGATGCCCCCCAGCCTTCAGCTACCTCTGGCAGCCGAGAGCAGGGAGATTTAACGGCTCCCTGCTCTATTTATTCTGATGGAGCGCCGGAAAAAGGCTTATGCATCAGAATAAAGCCCATTTGTGGCCGCCGTGAAAAGGCTTATTGGCGGTCACTAACGGTATAAGGGCCTAGAAAACAAAGGGAGGAATCCTCCAGCTCACCTGACACAGTATGAGTGTCGCTGTCTGCGCCTGGATCCTTATCGTGTCGGCACACGTAGCAGAAGCAGAGGTAGAAAAGAAGTTAGATCCAGCGCTTTGGTAGAGGTAAAACGGAAGGAATTTCCAAGTTTAATGAAGTTCCATTAAAATGTCCATTAGAGTATGGTCCTGGTGTGTGGGTAATGAGAGGAATGATCCCGTAAAGCCTACGCGTTTCGGACGATAGCGACGTCCTTAGACTTGGCTGTAGTGTGATTTGAAACTGGCGCCCTGGCTCATTTATACTATATCCGGTGGTAACAGCTGGGTCCTGATTGCGTTCCACGGCTCAACACGTCACTTGGAACGCAATCCGGAAGTGGAAAGATGTTTGAAATTAGATGCGCCTGTTCACGTGTCTGGTGAGTACTAGTCATATACAATACTACATATGCAGCAAGAACATCTTATTGTCAGTTAATGGTAATATTTGAGATTTATGTCTTGTTTGATGCAATACTGAAATGTAGGTGAGAGCTTTGTGGTATAAATCGTGATTGGTGGTCACATGTGCGTTCCAGATCTCGTGACCATATGGAACGCAAGATGCAGGACGAATCACGACATGCCATCTGCTCGGGCAAAAGTCATCCCAGTCAGACAAACATAATAGGTAAGAGATAAATTTCTTTATGATTGACATAACTTATGATTGAATGATGCTTTACGTAGTATGTTAATCGTGGCGAGGCCGGGGCTATAGACGTTATTGATTACCACTTGTAGAAGAGTGTGTTGTAATGTAAGTATAATAAAGGAGAGCCAATTTATGATATTAGGCGTATCTGTAGTTCAGTCATCACTAGTTTGCATCGTAGGATCGTGAGTGCATAGGTAAGGAAAAAGAAAAAGTGAAGTGAAGGCTAAAATCAGGAATGTGGGGATGTAATGCATGTCATTTAGCATATATTGTGCATGCACCACGGGGGGTGGTTGTTAAAATTACGGGTGAATGGAGACCCTCTAGCTAGGACAAAATGTCAAATATATTATTTTGAGTACTGTAATACAGTTATTGGAATTATGTGCTAGGGGATGATTATGCACTGGTGGCCTTCCTGGTTTCTCAATACTGGAACATGAGTTCCTTTCTTAAGTTAAGGCCATCCGGAAATCTAGTTTTTAATCTATATATCCAATAGGCTTCTCTAAGGTGGGTTTTATTGATTATATCTCCTCCTCTTTTCGGCAAATGGATTTTTTCGATAGCGTAACAACGAAAGGTTCTGGTTGTCCTATTGTGTTTATGTATAAAATGTTTTGATGCATTAGAAATATTAACAATATTCGGATTCCTGACATAACTCAGATGTTCCAGTATTCTGGTTTTAAGTTTTCTGTTTGTGCAGCCCACATATTTCAATTGGCAATCTGTACACTCAATTATGTAAATAACAGATTCCGTGTTACAGTTAATGTAATTTTGGATGATAAATGTATCTGTTTGAGTGGAGTTGCAGAAATTTTTGGTAGGGTGTGCATAAGTACAAACTTTGCAGGGGTGTTGGCCACACTTGTAAAAACCTTTTGTTTCTAACCATGTTGTTTTCGTTTTATCGTTAGAGCTGAAGAAAGACGGAGAAAGAACGCTGCCCAGGGACGGTGCCTTGCGAGCTACCACTCTAATCCCTCCCGCTAGGATGGTACGCAGACTGTCGTCCTCCATAAGAATCGGTAGGTATTGGTTTACTAGGTTTTTGATTTGGGAGAATTGGTTGCTCTGTTGGAGGATTAATGTGGGCTGACCTTTGGTGGTTTGCTTGGTGGTGGTCTCATTATGATATTCAAGTAGCTGTGTTCTAGGTTTTTTTGACATGATGTCACTTGCTCGTTTGAGTGACCATTGGGGATATCCTCTTTTTGAAAGTCTGGATTTGATTTGATCTTCTTCTAGTTTGAACTGATCGTGTGAGCTACAGTTCCGTTTCGCACGGTGCATCTCTCCCACTGGTATGGCCCGAATGGTTTGCTTAGAATGATTGCTTTTGGCATGGAGTATGTTGTTGGATGCTGTAGGTTTGCGGTATGTTTCGGTGGATATAGTCTGGCCTACTATGCCGCTTAGCTTTAGGTCCAGAAAGACAATCTCAGTGGTGTCATGATTGTATGTAAATTTGAGGTTACATTGGTTGTGGTTTAAGCTCTCAACAAACTCCGGGATGATGTTAATGTCCCCTTTCCATATGAGTAAGATGTCATCAATGTATCTACCGTACCATTCGATACAGTTGCCATATAAATTGTTGCTGGAAAAAATGTAGGACTGTTCCCACCACGACATAACCAGGTTCGCCACTGAGGGGGAGAATTTGGCCCCCATGGATACCCCTCTTAATTGGAGATAATATTTTCCATCAAATTGGAAGTAGTTGTTCGTCATTAAAAACACTAGAACTTCCAGAATGTATATTTGGAATTTTTTATCATAACTGCTATGCATGGACAGATATTCTTCCAGAGCAGTGTAAGCTATTTGATGGGGGATTGAGGTATATAATGAGACCACATCACAAGTGAGCCATGTATAGTTTTCTTGCCACCGTAAGTTGTATAGTGAGTTTAGGACATTTTTAGTATCACTAAGAAAACCGGGTGTTCTTTGTACTAGCGGTTGCAACAGTGTATCGAGCCATTCAGATAATCTCTCTAGTATTGATCCAATACCTGAGACTATAGGTCTCATCGGTGGAGGAAAAAATTTTTTATGTGTTTTTGGCAGTGCGTGGATTATCGGAGTGATGGGTTGTTCAATATAAATGAAATCCAGCTGTTTTTGGGTGATGAAGCCTTGTATTAGGCCATCTTTGAGTAGTTTTTTCATGTTAGTTTTGATTGTTTCCACTGGATTTTTATCTAGAATTTTATAAGTTGTTTCATCCGATAGCATGGTCATGATTGATGATTTGTAGTCATGTTTATTCATCACCGTAACATTGCCGCCTTTATCTGACATCTTAATGATTATTTCTTTATTATCCTGTAAGGATTTGACTGCTTTTTTCAGACCTACAGTCATATTGGTTTGTTGTTGTTGAGTTTTTAGTCCATCTGCCAGAATTTGTAATTCTTTTTCCAGTACCAATTGGAATTCGTCCATTGAGTCTGTCCGTAAACTGGTTGGATAAAACTTAGGATTTGATGTTTCAAAGTTGACAGCAGTCGTGACTATTTGGTCAGGTTTTTCAGTGCACAGGTGTTCTAGGCACACAATAGTTGAAAGTTCCTGAAATGACAATTCAGGCTGGACATGAGATGTGCCTGCTGGTGATTCCTCAATGGCATTGATGGTATTTGGTAAAGATGTCGTGATATTGGTGACCTCAGTAGTTGTTTCTGGAACAAGGAAATGTTTTTTAACCGTCAAGTTGCGGATGAATTTATTGATGTCGAGTATTGTATTAAACAGGTTGAAATTATTTTTTGGGGCAAAATTTAGGCCCAATGATAATACTTGATTTTGTTCCTTGGTTAGAGACATGGAGGATAAGTTGGTAACATTTGACTCTAATAGTGTTGGAATTTTCGGGGACGGAGGCGGCGGTTTTGGTCTTGATTTGGTCTGTTTGTGTTTCCTACCGCCCCTCCTTCCTCGTTTTTTGACTGATGACCTGTTGTGTCTTGTCTGTGGTTGGAGTAGGACCGTGTTCTCATGATTTCCTCTTCTGAGAAGCCTTCAGCTGAGTCTAGCTCAGTCGAGCTAAAGCTTACTCTGTTGGGTAGATCTTTGTATTGTTTGTATTGGAAATTTCGTTTTTTGAGAATGGGTCTAGGTCTATTGTAATTTCTTTCTTTCTTGTTCCAGGTATAGATTTCATTTAGTGCATAATCCTTAGTATCTCGTTTAAACTTGTTTTTTTTCCGTTTCTGCTATAGAACGATCGAGTTTGTCAATGGCTGATGATGTGCGTGACTGGAGAAAGGAGAAGGAAGGTGAGCTGGAAAAAACCTCTAACTGTTTTCTGTTATCCGATATTTGTATGTCTAGTTCCAGTAGTTTTAATTCCTCCTGTTTAGTAATCAATTTCATTAATTTGATAGAACAGTCGGATAATGTTTCGTTCCATTCTTTGATGAAATCTTCGGTGTAGATAAAGGTGGGTGTTTTTCGCAGTCTAAGGCCTCTGGGGATCATATCCTTAGCAATGTAGTTTTTGAGAGTGGTGAGATCCCACCAAATTTTGGCTTGTTGGGCCAGGTGTTTCTCAAGACCGTGGAATAGGTCCTCCATGTTGGATTCATTTTCAGTCAGAGTGTCATTGACACCAAAAACTTTCTCTGCTAGTTCTGTTCGAGTTAACTGAACCTCATTAGCCATGTGGATAAGATTATTTGTAACCTCCCGTATGTTCTGCGAGAGTCTCCAAGGTATTCACAACCTTGTTGTGGTGGGTTAAAATCAAATTACTGCAGATATAGCCAACGTATTGAATGTGTTCTGTTGCAACTTGATGCAAACTAATATCCGACGTGATCGTAATGTCACGCATACATTTACAATATAATTTTTCCTTAGTTAGGCAGACTTTCATTGACCCATAAGACACACCGTCAGGTAAAGAAAATTTTCAAATGACAACAGTATGCACAGATATTCTGCTTAGCTCACTGTTGTACAAGTGTGGACAATTTGACAGATGTGAGCGCGTGAGGCAAAACCGATTTCGTAGAGGTAGAAAACAAAGGGAGGAATCCTCCAGCTCACCTGACACAGTATGAGTGTCGCTGTCTGCGCCTGGATCCTTATCGTGTCGGCACACGTAGCAGAAGCAGAGGTAGAAAAGAAGTTAGATCCAGCGCTTTGGTAGAGGTAAAACGGAAGGAATTTCCAAGTTTAATGAAGTTCCATTAAAAAGTCCATTAGAGTATGGTCCTGGTGTGTGGGTAATGAGAGGAATGATCCCGTAAAGCCTACGCGTTTCGGACGATAGCGACGTCCTTAGACTTGGCTGTAGTGTGATTTGAAACTGGCGCCCTGGCTCATTTATACTATATCCGGTGGTAACAGCTGGGTCCTGATTGCGTTCCACGGCTCAACACGTCACTTGGAACGCAATCCGGAAGTGGAAAGATGTTTGAAATTAGATGCGCCTGTTCACGTGTCTGGTGAGTACTAGTCATATACAATACTACATATGCAGCAAGAACATCTTATTGTCAGTTAATGGTAATATTTGAGATTTATGTCTTGTTTGATGCAATACTGAAATGTAGGTGAGAGCTTTGTGGTATAAATCGTGATTGGTGGTCACATGTGCGTTCCAGATCTCGTGACCATATGGAACGCAAGATGCAGGACGAATCACGACATGCCATCTGCTCGGGCAAAAGTCATCCCAGTCAGACAAACATAATAGGTAAGAGATAAATTTCTTTATGATTGACATAACTTATGATTGAATGATGCTTTACGTAGTATGTTAATCGTGGCGAGGCCGGGGCTATAGACGTTATTGATTACCACTTGTAGAAGAGTGTGTTGTAATGTAAGTATAATAAAGGAGAGCCAATTTATGATATTAGGCGTATCTGTAGTTCAGTCATCACTAGTTTGCATCGTAGGATCGTGAGTGCATAGGTAAGGAAAAAGAAAAAGTGAAGTGAAGGCTAAAATCAGGAATGTGGGGATGTAATGCATGTCATTTAGCATATATTGTGCATGCACCACGGGGGGTGGTTGTTAAAATTACGGGTGAATGGAGACCCTCTAGCTAGGACAAAATGTCAAATATATTATTTTGAGTACTGTAATACAGTTATTGGAATTATGTGCTAGGGGATGATTATGCACTGGTGGCCTTCCTGGTTTCTCAATACTGGAACATGAGTTCCTTTCTTAAGTTAAGGCCATCCGGAAATCTAGTTTTTAATCTATATATCCAATAGGCTTCTCTAAGGTGGGTTTTATTGATTATATCTCCTCCTCTTTTCGGCAAATAGATTTTTTCGATAGCGTAACAACGAAAGGTTCTGGTTGTCCTATTGTGTTTATGTATAAAATGTTTTGATGCATTAGAAATATTAACAATATTCGGATTCCTGACATAACTGAGATGTTCCAGTATTCTGGTTTTAAGTTTTCTGTTTGTGCAGCCCACATATTTCAATTGGCAATCTGTACACTCAATTATGTAAATAACAGATTCCGTGTTACAGTTAATGTAATTTTGGATGATAAATGTATCTGTTTGAGTGGAGTTGCAGAAATTTTTGGTAGGGTGTGCATAAGTACAAACTTTGCAGGGGTGTTGGCCACACTTGTAAAAACCTTTTGTTTCTAACCATGTTGTTTTCGTTTTATCGTTAGAGCTGAAGAAAGACGGAGAAAGAACGCTGCCCAGGGACGGTGCCTTGCGAGCTACCACTCTAATCCCTCCCGCTAGGATGGTACGCAGACTGTCGTCATCCATAAGAATCGGTAGGTATTGGTTTACTAGGTTTTTGATTTGGGAGAATTGGTTGCTCTGTTGGAGGATTAATGTGGGCTGACCTTTGGTGGTTTGCTTGGTGGTGGTCTCATTATGATATTCAAGTAGCTGTGTTCTAGGTTTTTTTGACATGATGTCACTTGCTCGTTTGAGTGACCATTGGGGATATCCTCTTTTTGAAAGTCTGGATTTGATTTGATCTTCTTCTAGTTTGAACTGATCGTGTGAGCTACAGTTCCGTTTCGCACGGTGCATCTCTCCCACTGGTATGGCCCGAATGGTTTGCTTAGAATGATTGCTTTTGGCATGGAGTATGTTGTTGGATGCTGTAGGTTTGCGGTATTGTTATTGTATGTACTTAGAATAAGTTTTATAGAGTATGTTGCTGTTAATGTTATCATCAGATGAGCATTTATTTTAACAATTGATAAAGGTTGGGTCCCCAGCAAGTGCCAACAAATTTAAAACAAAGACTTTAAAATGATGAACTCCATCACTGAGATGCGGCAGGCACTGAGCCAATACAATGTGCTTGTAATGAACTGAAATCAGTGTCATAATTCAGCCGTGCAGACAAGCAACTTGCCGGAGGAAGAGGATTTTGATGCGGAGAGTTTGTGACAGTCATAATAAAACTCCACTAACCCTCCTACGAGGGTCACTCACCCCAGGCTCACTATATAAGGTGCAGTGTACAGCCCAGTGACATACACAAACAAGAGATGGTGTCTGACAGATGAGAAGGACCAAACCAAGTCCTGCTGACATCAGCAATCGTCAAAGTGAAGTAAAGGTCAAAGATCCGAGTGAACCAGTCAGCAACATTCAAGTGTTTTACAAAAGAAGATAAGTCAGTAACCAGGAGGTGGGTAATAATAAATCCCCCACTGGACACCACCATACAGTCTGACTCCACAACTGTGTGGGTTACCCAAAGGGTGACAGTCAGTGAAGAGCAGAGGACAGAAGAGGATGAAGATGTACAGGACTTGTCAATGGACTGATGGAACCCAAAAACCCAAACCTGAGGGGTGATAGCAAGAGATTGGTGATAGCATTATATTATTAGTTGTGGCCCTATTGTTTATATTGTTTGAGGTTTATAATCATAGTATATAATCTCCGTAATTTAATTTGAGAAAAAGGGGGGTCTGTAATGGATGCTCCATTTGCTTATATTCTCTGTATTAAATTAGACCCAACCATTCATGGAATTCGGCCTCCTATGAAATGTTAAAATCAAGTAAATCGGAAATCCTCAATATATCGGCCCATCGCAATCCCTTTTGGACATTACACAAAACTCCCCATACAGATGGCTCTCTGGATGGCTGAAATACCTAGGTATAATAGTATCAAAAACACCCTCTCTCCTTTATAAGCTCAATTATATCCCCATGCTGAACTCTATTAGAAAACAACTAGATTCCCTGAATCTCCCTTTCATGTCTTGGATATGGAGGAAAAACCTTCTAAAAACTTTTATATTTACTACACACCTTTCCGATATGGCTACCTAAATCATTCTTCCTAACTATCTTCCTAACTATCCGTAGATTGTCTGTTCTCTGTTTTTCTATGGAACAAGAAAAGACCTAGACATTAACATATACAGTTGATCAATTTCCCTAGGATGGGTGGTTTGGGACTGCCCGATATTTACACATACTACAAAGCAAATCTGTAACATCCACAGCTGCGGGCCATCGGGACTACTCACTCGACGGCCGTAGCCATGGACTTGTGAGCGCTGGTCCGCATCTCCTCCCCATGAGATGCCAGCACTCACTTCCGCTCCACTCTGCTGTGTCCCGTAGGGTGCGCGCACATGCTCGCTCCCAGACATAAAGGGCTAGTGCACGCACATGTTTAACATCACTTATTAGCCCATGATCACCCTGGACTTAAGTAGGGCCCTGCCCTTTTGCTCATTGCCTGAGCGTTGCTTGTATTCCTATGTTAATCTTTAAAATGGTCCCTTAGTGTTATCCTGTTCCCGTTGTTAATGTGCGCTGCTACCTGTATCCTCTATCCCGTGTTGTAGTTATTCCTGTGCCCGCTATAGTGTTGAAGTCGAGTTCTGCCATCTGCCACGTCTGCTGTGTTACACCACGTTTGGTGTCATCTGTCTTGTCTGCATCACCTGCCATCAAGATCCCATCTGTGAATAGCCGTTGCTATTTTCTGGACTATCACAGGTGCACTTCTGTTTCTGAGAAGCTTCAAATGAAAGGCAGTGGTGTGTGGCTATTACTCAAGACTTTTTTTCTTCCGCTAAGTGCAATGACTCTGTTGGGGATCGCGAGTTATTGGCCATCAAATTGGCGCTGGAGGAGTGGAGACATCTGCTAGAGGGCGCAGCTCATCCCATCCTGATATACACTGACCACAAGAACCTCACTTATCTCCAGTCGGCTCACGGCTAAATCCTCGTCAAGCCAGGTGGTCGCTGTTCTTCACCCGTTTCCAATTTGTGCTCCACTATCGTCCTGCTTACAAAAATGTGAGGGCCGATGCCCTATCCAGGTTGTTTGAAACAGAGGACATTGTGGAGTCCCCCCAATGTATCATAGACACGTCCTGCATTATTACGGCTAATCCCTTGCAAGTTAGAGGCATCCCTCCAGGGAGGACTTTTGTGCGGTTGGCAGACAGGAGGAGAATCCTTTGCTGGGGACACAGCTCAAAACTGGCTGGACACGCAGGTGTTCGTAAGACTCGAGACCTGATAACTCGTCATTTCTGGTGGCCCACGCTGCACAAAGATGTTATTGACTTTGTCTCTTTCTGCACTGTGTGTGCTTCAAACAAGGTTGCTCACTCCAAGCCTGCCGGTCTGCTCCAATCTCTGCCTGTACCCAATGCCTCTTGGCAGCACATTGGAATGGACTTTGTCATTGACCTCCCTCCCTCAGCTGAAAGCAATACTGTATGGGTGGTCGTGAACCGGTTTTCAAAGATGGCACATTTTATCCCGCTGACTGGTCTACCTTCTGCTCCCCGACTGGCAAGTCTCTTCATTCAGCACATCTTCCACTTGCATGGCTTGCCCCTTCACATCGTGTCTGACCAGGGGGGTTCAATTTACCTCAAAATTCTGGAGAGCCCTCTGTAAACTCCTGGATGTGAGATTGGACTTTTCCTCAGCCTTTCACCCCCAGTCCAATGGGCAAGTTGAGAGGATTAACCAGATCATGGAAAATTATCTTCGCCACTTCATCTCCATGCAGCATGATGACTGGGTACAGCTTCTTCGATGGGCCGAATTCTCGTAGAACCACACAAGTGAGTCCACCAATTCCACACCATTCTACATTGTGTACGGTCAACATCCTAGGATCCCTCTTCCTGTGTCGGCTACATCTCAGGTGACTCTGCATTTGGGGACTTTCTCCAAATCTGGCAACAGACCCGGTCCTCTATTCTGCTAGCAGTCAATCGCATGAAGTGAAATGCGGATAGAAGAAGAAGACAGCCGCCCCAGTATCTTCCGGGTACCAAAGTCCGGCTGTCCTCCAGGAATATTCGTCTGAAGGTGCCTTCATACAAATTTGCTCCCAGGTTCCTCTGACCTTTTGAGATCCTGCAAAAGATTAACCCTGTCTCCTACAAGCTTTGGCTGCCTCCTACCCTCAGAATCCCCAACTCCTTTCATGAATCCCCAACTCCCAACTCCTGAAGCCTGTGGTCCTGAACCGCTACACTAAATCCCTAGCCCTGCAGTTGCTCCCAGCGGTTCGTCTGATGTGTTTGAGGTAAAGAATATCCTGGAATTCAATAGGAGGAAGAACTTTTTATTTGGTGGATTGGAAGGGGTTTAGTACAGAGGAGGGGTCCTGGGAGCCAGAAGAGAAACTCAATGCCCCTACCCTCATGAAGAAGTTCCTCTCTCACTCTGGTCCCAAGAAGAGGGGGCTTAAGAAGGGGAATACTGTAACATCCACGGCCACTGACCGTCGGGACTACTCACTCACCGACGGCTGCCGCCATGGACTTGTGAGTGCTTGTCTGCTTCTCCTCCCCAGAGGAGACGCCAGCGCTCACTTCTGCTCCACTCTGCTGTGTCGCGTAGGGTGCGCGCACATGCTCACGCCCAGCCTTAAAGGGCCAGTGCGCGTACATGTTTAACATCACTAATTAGCCGATGATCACCCTGGACTTAAGTAGGGCCCTGCCCTTTTGCTCATTGCCTGAGCGTTGTTCATATTCCTCTGTTAGTCTTGCAAATGGTCCCTTAGTGTTATCCTGTTCCTGTTGTTCCCGTGCCCTGCTACCTGTATCCTGTGTTGTAGTTATTCCTGTGCCCGCTATAGTGTTGGAGTCAAGTTCTGCCATGTCTGCTGTGTAACAACACGTCTGGTGTCATCTGTCTCGTCTGCATCACCTGCCGTCAAGATCCCATCTATGCTAGCATTGCTACTGTCTGAAATATCACAGGTACCCTTGTGCTTGGACTATATATTAACTTGGTACACTGTAGTTTGGCCAGCTGCCATCCCGCTACGGCGGTGCGGCCCAGTGGGTCCACACACCCACAGATCGTGACAAAATCATTTAAAGAGGCTCTGTCACCACATTAAAGTGCCCTATCTTGTACATAATGTGATCGGCCCTGTAATGTAGATTACAGCAGTGTTTTTTATTTAGAAAAACGATAATTTTTGACGGAGTTATGACCTATTTTAGCTTTATGTTAATGACTTTCTTAATGGTCAACTAGGCGTGTTTTACTTTTTGACCAAGTGGGCGTTGTGGAGAGAAGTGTATGACGCTGACCAATCAGCGTCATACACTTCTCCTCATTCATTTACACAGCACATAGCGATATAGCTATATCACTATGTGCAGCCACATAAACACACTATAACATTACTCAAGTGTCCTGACAGTGAATATACATTACCTCCAGCCAGGACGTCATGTCTATTCACAATCCTGACACTTCTGTAGCGTCTCTGTGAGATTTACAGCAAGGCAAGCGTAATCTCGCGCGATTACGATGTAACCTGTAATTTAAAACGAGATTACGCTTGCCTTGCTGTAAATCTCACATAGACGCTACAGAAGTGTCAGGATTGTGAATAGACATGACGTCCTGGCTGGAGGAAATGTATATTCACTGTCAGGACACTTGAGTAACGTTATAGTGTGTTTATGAAGCTGCACATGGTGATATAGCTATATCGCTATGTGCTGTGTAAATGAATGGGGAGAAGTGTATGACGCTGATTGGTCAGCGTCATACACTTCTCGCCACAATGCCCACTTGGTCCAAAAGTAAAACACGCCCAGTTGTCCATTAAGAAACTCATTAGCATAAAGCTAAAATAGGTCATAACTCTGTCAAAATTTTTCGTTTTTCTAAATAAAAAAACACTGCTGTAATCTACATTACAGCGCCGATCATATTATGTACAATATAGGGCACTTATAATGTGGTGACAGAGCCTCTTTAAGTAGATGGATTTTACTGCAACAACCTTCACACTCCACACTTTATATGGAACTGATGTCCAGGAGAAAGAGATGTTCACTCTGGAACCTTAATAAGAACTCACCTCTCGAACACTTGTTAGAGGGCGCATGGGGGGCCACAGTGGCTAATTTATCAAGTCTGGTTTGCAACTAAATAGTCCACACCAGGAGAAATTGCAGGCCCCCTTTATACAGGTACAATAATGTAGCAGACACAGTTGATTCAATGTTCACACTTTACTGGAGATAAACTCTCTTGGAGAGGAAGAATTCTTGAACGTTACAAATGCAATAACACAGTCTCTGAATAAATGCAACTATATCCATTGGCTGACAACCTGGTCATTACCAGCCCTTGACGGCTTGTGCCCCGCTTGGCAATCCAGCACTGAGGCCTATTCAGCGGCTCCCGCCCCGCTTGGCAATCCAGCACTTAGGCCTATTCAGCGGCTCCCGCCCCGCTTGGCAATCCAGCACTTAGGCCTATTCAGCGGCTCCCGCCCCGCTTGGCAATCCAGCACTTAGGCCTATTCAGCGGCTCCCGCCCCGCTTGGCAATCCAGCTAATTACAGCCCTTGACGGCTCCCGCCCCGTCTGGCATGCAGTTCGAGCAGTACTCCGTGGCTTATGCCCTGTTTAGCAATCTGGGTATTCACAGTCCTTGGTGGCTCCCGGCCCACCTGGCATATCTAGACACTGCACACACACCCTTATCTGTGATCCGGCTGGCCATCTATTGTGGTCACTTACTTTACTCGAGTCCTCAGACCAGTCTTTGGCTATCAAAGGGGAGGACAAGTCTTTACTGCTCACTGCTCCATGTGTTCCATAAACTGGCTTAAATCCCCATGTCATTACACGGACCTAGTTGTACAGCACCGCTCAGTACTCAGGGTTTTCAGGTCCCTCACTCGAGCCCTTGCCACGTGTGTATATTGCAGCTCACCCGCTTACTCCAAGGTGTCAGTGTTTGGGCCTCATCGCTCACACACTCTGAGCAGCCCCTCTCAGTCTTTCCCCACTCACACTGCACTGCACGTCACTTCCTCCTTCCGGCTTTCTATCTCTTCCTGCCAGGAAGTAAATTATTACAGCTGATACACACTTAACCCGTTAGTGACCGACCCATCATGTTTCTACGTCGGTCACTAACGGGCCTTATTCCGATGCCATAGACTTTTTACGTCGCGGCATTGGAATAAGTTTACAGAGCAGGGAGCTGTCAGATCTCCCTGCTCTCAGCTGCTAGAGGCAGCTGAGGGCTGGGAGCGTCCCTGCTCTGCCGTGTGAGATCTATATTAGTCTCGATCTCACACGTTTAACCCCTCAGATGCGGTGCTCAATAGCGAGCACCGCATCTGAGTGGTTTTGGAGAGAGGGAGGGAGCTCCCTCTCTCCCCCACCGACACCCGGCGATACGATCGCCGAGTGTCTGTGTCTCTAATGGCAGCCGGGGGTCTAATAAAGGCCCCCAGGCTGCCTGGAGTGAATGCCTGCTAGATCATGCCGCAGGCATGACCTCGCAGATGCCTGTCCGTGTTAAACGGATAGGCAGTAATACACTGCAATACAAAAGTATTGCAGTGTATTATAAATGCGATCGCAGAATCGCATATTATAGTCCCCTAATGGGACTAGTAAAAAAGTGAAAAAAAAGTTTAATAAAGTTAATTAAAAAAAAAGTGAAAAAAAATAAAAACCCAGCTTTTCCCCTTACAAAATGCTTTACTATTAAAAAAACAAAATAAAGTTAAAAAGTTACACATATTTGGTATCGCCGCGTCCGTAACGACCCCGACTATAAATCTATTACATTATTTAACCCGCACGGTGAACGCCGTAAAAAAACTAATAAAAAACTATGGAAAAATTGCTGTTTTCTGTGAATACTGACTTTAAAAAAATGTAATAAAAAGTGATCAAAAAGTCTCATCTACTCCAGAATGGTACCAATAAAAACTACAAAAAATAAAAACGTTACGGCTCTTCAAATATGGAGACACAAAAACAAATAATTTAGAAAAAAAAGCGTTTTTACTGTGTAAAAGTAGTAAAACATACAAAAACTATACACATTTGGTATCGTTGCAATTGTAACAACCCGCTGAATAAAGTTATTGTGTTATTTATACCACACGGTAAACGGCGTCGATTTAGGACGCAAAAAAGTGTGGCAAAATTTCAGATTTTTTTCTATTCCCACCCAAAAAAAAGTTAATAAAAGTTAATCAATAAATAATATGTACCTAAAAATGGTGCTATTAAAAAATACAACTTGTCCCGCAAAAAACAAGACCTTATACAGCTATGTCGACGCAAAAATAAGAAGGTTATAGCTCTTGGAATGCGACGATTGAAAAACGTTAAAAATAGCTTGGTCATTAAGGTCCAAAATAGGCTGGTCATTAAGGGGTTAATACATACACGGCAAAACAAATAGACAATTGAACAGACTTAATAAAAAGCATAAACTCAGTTCTTTTACGTAAGGGGAAGTACAGTGTTCGACCCCTTTACACACTTCACTAGCATCTTACTTAAAGGCACAATATTGATGTTGCAAGACTTATCTGCTAAACTATACCTCCTCAATCTTCCCTTTGTACATATGCCACTTAGCCTTCTACCTTGTTATTTGCACCAATGCGAAAAACTACAACCAGACCCTTGGGATCTTCCACATAATATCAAAACCTCCTCTCTGCTGTTAGACAATCCTCAAAAAGATGCATCTATAGCATTTGACAAAATTAATGTTAGACCACGTGACTTTCTTTTTAAAGGGAATGTGTTGCCAGCAAAACATGATTTTTTTTTTTTAGTTAAACAATTAGTGTATAGGTGATTAAACATTGTTCTAATTTTTTTTTTTTTTTCACGAGTCAGGAAATATTGTAAATTGGATTCAATTGGATTCTAATTTATAATATTTCCCATTGCTGGTCACTAGATGGAGCCATTCCCAAAATTGCAGCATTGCATGTGGTAAAGCAACCACATTGCTTTATGCTGCAAAATTGGGTAAAAAGCCATGGCTCTAGTGAGCTCTCAGCATCCCCCCCTCTTTTATCCTGGCTAGTGCCGGGATAAACGAGGGGATTGAACGGTCTAACCTCCTACACTGTGTGTCGCCATTTTTTGAGCTAACACACAGTGTAGTAGGTTTACATACAGTAGTAAACACACACAAACACGAACATACATAGAAATCTCTTACCTGCTCCTGCCCGCCGCGGCTCCCTCCGGCCCGTCCGCTCCGTCTGCTGCCGCTGGTCCAAGTGCACAAGTCCGGAAGCCGCGACCGGAAGTAGTAATCTTACTGTCCGGCCGCGACTTCCGGTCCACAGGAAAATGGCGCCGGACGGCGCGCATTTCAAATTGGACTGTGTGGGAGCGGCACATGCGCCGTTCCCACACAGACGGCGTACACAGAAGTGGATGGAACGGGCCCCGTTCGCAGTCCCTATGGGACTGGAGCTGCCGTATTCCATGTCTGTATGTGTCGTTAATCGACACATACAGAAATGGAAAAAAAAATGGCAGCCCCCATAGGGAAGAAAAAGTGTAAAAATAAGAAAAAGTAACACACAAACACACAAATTAATCCAAACGTTTTTAATAAAGCACTAACATCTTTAACATATTAAAAAAAAAATTTGTGGTAACACTGTTCCTTTAAAGGTAATGTGTTGCCAGAAAAACATGTTGTTTTTTTTTTAAATTAAACATTTAGTGTGTGGGTGATTAAACATTGTTCAAATTTTTTTTATTTTTTTCACGAGTCAGGAAATATTATAAATTAATTCTAATTTATAATATTTCCCATTTCTGGTCACTAGATGGAGCTATTCCCAAAATTGCAGCATTGCAAAATTGGGTAAAAAGCCCTCGCTCTAGTGAGCTCTCAGCATCCCCCCCTCCTTTATCCTGGCTAGTGCCGGGATAAACGAGGGGTTTGAACGGTGTAACCTCCTACACTGTGTGTCGCCATTTTTTGAGCTAACACACAGTGTAGTAGGTTTACATACAGTAGTAAACACACACAAACACGAACATACATTGAAATCTCTTACCTGCTCCTGCCGCCGCGGCTCCCTCCGGCCCGTCCGCTCCGTCTGCTGCCGCTGGTCCAATTGCACAAATCCGGAAGCCGCGACCGGAAGTAGTAATATTACTGTCCGGCCGCGACTTCCGGTCCACAGGAAAATGGCGCTGGACGGCGCCAATTTCGAATTGGACTGTGTGGGAGCGGCGCATGCGCAGTTCCCACACAGACGCCGTACACTGAAGTCAATGGGACGGGAGCCGTTCGCAGTCCCTATGGGACTGTGGCTGCCGTATTCCATGTCTGTATGTGTCGTTAATCGACACATACAGAAATGGAACAAAAAATGGCAGCCCCCATAGGGAAGAAAAAGTGTAAAAATAAGAAAAAGTAAAACACAAACACACAAATAAATATAAACGTTTTTAATAAAGCACTAACATCTTTAACATATAAAAAAATAATTTGTGATGACACTGTTCCTTTAAACATCATTTTGTCTCAGCCTGCAACACCTTCCTTCACTCCATGGTAACACTCACTGCACCACAGACATGGATTGAAAATTGCAAGATGCAGTAGAATACAGGAAAACTCATATAAATTGTTAACACGATGGTATATAACCCCAGTCTTACTACATGCTATGGATGACAACATATTGGATATATGCTGGAGGTGTTGTGGCTCACTGGGTTCCTACTTGCACATTTGGTGGGAATGCACTCATTAAAGGGAATGTGTTGCCAGCAAAACATGTTTTTTTTTTTTAATTAAACATTTAGTGTGTAGGTGTTTAAACATTGTTCAAATTTTTTTTATTTTTTTCACGAGTCAGGAAATATTATAAATTAGATTCTAATTTATAATATTTCCCATTGCTGGTCACTAGTTGGAGCTATTCCCAAAATTGCAGCATTGCATGTGGTAAAGCAACCACATTGCTTTTTGCTGCAAAATTGGGAAAAAAGCACTCGCTCTAGTGAGCTCTGAGAATCCCCCCCTCCTTTATCCTGGCTAGTGCCGGGATAAACGAGGGGATTGAACGGTCTAACCTCCTACACTGTGTATCGCCATTTTTTGAGCTAACACACAGTGTAGTAGGTTTACATACAGTAGTAAACACACACAAACACGAACATACATAGAAATCTCTTACCTGCTCCTGCCGCCGCGGCTCCCTCCGGCCCGTCCGCTCCGTCTGCTGCCGCTGGTCCAAGTGCACAAGTCCGGAAGCCGCGGCCGGAAGTAGTAATCTTACTGTCCGGCTGCGACTTCCGGTCCACAGGAAAATGGCGCCGGACGGCGTGCATTTCAAATTGGACTGTGTGGGAGCGCCGCATGCGCAGTTCCCACACAGACGGCGTACACAGAAGTGGATGGGATGGGACCCGTTCGCAGTCCCTATGGGACTGTGGCTGCCGTATTCCATGTCTGTATGTGTCGTTAATCGACACATACAGAAATGGAAAAAAAAATGGCAGCCCCCATAGGGAAGAAAAAGTGAAAAAATAGAAAAAAGTAACACACAAACACACAAATAAATAAAAACGTTTTTAATAAAACACTAACATTAAACTGACATGAAATTTTTTTTTGTGGTGACACTGTTCCTTTAAGCCCTTCTGGCAACAGATAGAAAGGAGGATTAACCAAGTATGTTCCACGAATATCCATTTGACACCTGCACTAATTCTACTATGGAAACCAACACCAGTTCTTACTCCCAAGAGACATTGCCTACCCAACTTGTTGATCGCATCCGCTAAACTGCTCATTACAACATTGTGGAGAACTGCGTCACCTCCTCAGGTACCTCAATGGGAAGCAAAAGTTTCTGAGCTATGCTGAATGGAAGGACAGGCTCACTGGTCAATGACCAGACAAAAATATCTACAAATTTGGTCTCCCTGGGTTGACCGATCAGACTGTCAATCCTTCCAAAATTCTACTCCTCAAAGATACATGTCCACAATCTAATTCCTCAATACATAGCTAGAAGAGTAATAATGCTTTGTCAAATCCCAGTCCTCTTGCAATTATTAATTATATGTTCACGATAACATGTTATTCATTCTCTATAATATACTTTGACAACTCTCATGTATAGACTGGACACTAGATTCCTGCCCTTCTCCCCTTCCCCTATACCCATTCTGTTTATGTTCTTGCTCAAAATGCCGTTCACCAACATTGTGACGGTATTATTGCATATATCTTTGCACGTTATTTGTACTGCCTTTTGGATATAGGCATATTGTTTCGGATATGCTTTATATGTTTTCTATATCTTCTCAATAAAAATCAATATTGCAATAAATAAAAATCTGACACAACATTCTTAACTTTTAAAACTTTAGTAAGTAGTAGCTACTTTATATGAAAGTCGCTTGAAGATCACTTATACATATGACTTTCAAGAGACATTTTATATCACATTTACTTTATGGAATAAGGTCTAGATATCAAAACTCTCAGTGAATACTTAGCCTAAAGTGCTGCTTCTAATATAATTAAAAAAAAACTAACATGCTGTAGGACATCTCTGTAGCTAGTTTTTTTTTTGTTCTCCTGATGTTGCAGCATAAACCTTGTATATAATGTATATATAATGAAGAAGAGTAGATCCCATATACAATATAATACATTAATCTTCAGTTCTTATTATAAATAATAGATGCTGCTTTACAGGGCCAGCCTTACATTGGATGTTGACCTGTGCGGTAGCTCCTATACACGCCCCCCTTCCCCATATGGTGTTCTGTCATAAAATATAAGAAATAAACATTCCAACAGTGCCAAATTATAAGTATTATACAGTGCCATATGTTGTGAAATTACACTTATATACATAAATAACAATTATATAAAGTGTAGCCACTACCATACAATGCAAAATAATATACTGTACAATGCCTAAGTAGTATTGCCACACAGTGTCTAAGTAAATACTACCAAACAGTGCTCAAATAATACAGTCACCAAATAAGTTATTATATGTGTGCAGGGCTATGCTACAATATCAGTAGGATGATGACACTCAAGTATGTCATACTTTTTGGGAAATTTTGAAGTAATGGATGTGACTTAAATCTGAATTTTCATTGAAATATGTCAGTGTCAGTTAAACACTAGACTAGGTTTTTTTTCTACCATTTGATCCAAATTATTTCTACATGTGAATTATCTGTAATTGATCATTACTGCCATTAGAGTATATATATATATATATATATATATATATATATATATATATATATATATATATATATACAGTAGTGTTAAAAAAAAATAGCAGTCCAACATCATTAACCTGATAAATCAATGTTTTTGGTAGAAGTGATATTTCTACATAGCAAATAATTTACTTGTAAGTGTATTATAGTAAGGGCTCGTCCACACGCTGAGGAATTGCTGCGTTTTATCTGTCTGGAATCGCGGATGGAAAAAACGCAGCAGAATACAGTAGCAGCACAGTGGATGAGATTTAACAAATCTCATCCACATGCTGCGTAAAAATTCCGACCAGAAATTGACCTGTGGTGTGTAATTTTGGGACCACAGCATGTCAATTCCTGCTGCGGAAAATGGACAGAATTGCTGCGTTTTTCAGAGATGTCACCATCTCCTTGCATTGTGGAAAACGCAGCAAAATACGCACCATTTTCTGCCATAAAAACCTCAGGAACTGGTGTGTTTTTTCCGCAGCGGAATGTCTGCTATTTTCAACAGAATTGCTACAGAAATTTTCAGCAGCAATTCCGTTGTGTGTGGACAAGCCCTTATATAAAAAAAATCAGAGCCAACAATTAGGACATGCGTGCCGCTCATTCTGAGTTATTGAATCATTCATTGTAAGGGGCTTGTATGAGGAGTTAAATTGGTGACATCATTCTGTGGAATAACAGGTGTTAATTTTGGCCCTTATTTAACGTAGGAAGGTGGCAAATGTTGCACATGTTGGTTATAGTGCATTTCCTTCTGAAATACTGGGGGAAATGGGTCATTCCAGACATTGTTCTGATGAAAAACATACTTTGATAAAAAGTTGACTGGAGAGGGAAAAGCATATAGAGAAGTGCAGCAAATTATAGGCTCCTCAGCTAAAGTGCTCTCAAATGCCTTGAAGTGGCAACCAAAACCGGAAAGACGTGGAAGGAAGCGGGGAACAACTGTTCAAATGGATCGAAGAATAGCCAAAATGGCAAAGGCTCAACCAATGATCACCTCCAGAAAGATCAAATAAGATCTGAAGTTACCAGTGAGTACTGCTACAATCAGAAGACGATTAAGTGAAGCCAAGTTACCAACAAGAACTCCCTGCAAAGTCCCGTTGTTGAAAAAATGACGTCCTGGAAAGGTTCAAATTTGCCAAAGAAAATAAAATATTGACTGGCCCAAAGAGAAAGGGCACAACACTTTATGGACTGATGAAAGCAAAATTTATCTTTTTGGGGCTAGTGGACAGTATGTCAGACGACCCCCGAGAACTGAATTCAAGCCACAGTACACTGTGAAGACAGTAAAGCATGGTGGTGCAAAAATCGTGATATGGGGATGTTTCTCATAACATGGTATTGGGCCTATTTATCACATACGGGGGATCACGTATCAGTTTGCACATATCAAAATACTTGAGGAGATCATGTTGCCCTATGCTGAAGAAGAAATGCCCTTGAAATGGGTGTTTCAACACGACAATGACCCAAAACACACCAGTAAGCGAACAACATCTTGGTTATAAACAAACAGGATTGAGGAAATGGAGTGGCCAGCCCAATCCGCTGACCTCGATCCCATAGAGAACTTGTGGGGTGACATAAAAAATGCGGTTTATGAGGCAAAACGAAACACAAAAATGCAGAACTGTGGAATGTCGTCCAATCATCCTGGACTGGAATACATGTTCAGAGGTGCCAGAAGTTGGTTGACTCCATGCAACACAGATGTCAATATCAAGCAGTTCTCAGAAAGGCCACGTTCAAACGTGACAGAATTACTGTTGAATTCCGCAGCAGCCGTTTTTTATATTTGTTTCTATACTTTTTTTCAGAAACTTAGTTCAGACGTTGCGGAAAATAATTATGCGGAAATTAGGCTGCGGTGCAGAATTTCCCGTCAGCAGCATGCACATTATATTGCGGAGAAGCAGCAGAATTTCACTGCGGATTTCAGCCTACCTTTGCAATGCAAAAACTGAAATCTGTGGCAAGTCCGCTGTGATATCTGCAACGTCTGAATTACCTGTCAAATATGCAAATGTTGGTGCAGAGTCGTTACATAATTGCCCCGAATCTGCGCCAACATTTGCAGCTGAAAAATTCTGCTACGTCTGAACGTGGCCAAACAATGGTTATGCCACTAAATATTAGTTCAGTAAAGTGAAATCTGAAACATTTTTTCAGTTTATAAATTTTTTTATGTTTTTAAAAGAAAAATGCTGGCACCATTTTTTTTTTAAACAGCCTAATATTCCTTTTTCTTTACCTTCTGTAAAGGATTAACACAAACTGGATACATTTTTTTGTTGTAGTTTTGATATGGAATGAAATGTGTAGCATTTCCGGGGCATTTGCATTTAGGCAAATAAAAGTTATTACAATGATTTTGTGCTTTATTTGCTTTTTTAAACTCACTGCTATTTTTTGTACACTACTGTGTATATATATATATATATATATATATATATATATATATATATATATATATATATGTAATGTTAAATATTCAATCTAAAATGTGGTGGCTTTGTTTGAACAGGAGTCTTTTTTCATCTTACCGAAGGAATGAATGTCTTACCAATGTTAAGTCAGTATTAGAGCAGGGCAGCCAAACTTTTTCAGAGCATAATCTACCTTTTTGTGGAGTCTGAGTGATCTACTAGGTCTACTAGGTCACCAGAGACAGGTACATTTGACACACAGAGGATACTGCTGAACATTTTTTGCACCCCCTTTTTCCTCAGTGCCCCTTTAGCAGAAGGATAATGCTGCAAGAATGTGATTGTTTTTTTCCTGATGCCCCAGTGCCCTTATAGTAGTAACAGCAGCCACATTTTGCTAATTAAGTTACTTGCTCCGCACCCATGCCTTCTTCATATATGACCATGCTGCTTCTCCACTCTGTCTTGCTGTTTGCCAGATTGTATGTTCATAGTGACTCAGATTGTAAGAACCTTAATATGCATACTCAACCTTATTTAAGACATTCAGGATCAAGACCAAGAATTATGTTATCGCTTTCCATGAATCTCGGAGATGATTTTTCTTTTTCAATAGAAAACATCTGAAATAAATATACACAAGTATTGCCCCAGCAGGGGGCAGTAGTGTATCTTCTAGTGAGGGTTTATTTTAACTGTCCTTTCCTTGCTGTCCTTTTATGCAATTGTTCTATATGTGTGCTCATATCAACATTACATAAAAAGCAAGATTTGCTTGTTGTATAACAAATCAGTCACAACCATCGCTGTGTTAATTTAATATAGAGTTTAAAATAATAAATTATACTAGACATGAGAAGCTTTGAGGACAGAAGAAAATCTGCTTATACAAATTAATGTTATTTTTCTGTTACTGAAAATCGGACATATTTTTTTAAACATTTTTAAAGGTCGTAGCTACTTATTTTCTTCCAAAAATGTTATATAAAAGTCGCTTGAAGATGACTTATACTTACGACTTTCAAGAGACTTTTTATGCCATAATTACTTTATGGAAAAAGGTCTAGATATCAAAAGTCTTAGTGAATCCTTAGCCTAAAGTGCACCTCCTAATATAATGAAAAACTAACATGCTGTAGGACATCTCTGTAGTAATTTTGCTTTGTTTCCTGTTTTGTAGCATGGACCTTGTATAAAATGTATATAAATGTATACAACAACTGAAACTTTGAGGAGAGAAATAATCTGCTTATATAAAGTAATGTTATTTAACTAACAAGGCATGTTAGTATTTGGTTATCCCATGCCCAGCATAAGCATGATGCGGTAATCTGTTCACACAATAAAATTTACAGACGTCAGCAGAAAATTGCACTACGGATGCAAAGCAATGTCATCTCGTATTGATTTTTATTGTGCTATATAGTTGCATTATTGCACCATAGTTGAATTGTGTAACATACTGTATGTAAGGTCTTATGTATTAAAGATATCTCAAAGAGAACAAAGACTTATTTCCCATAGCAAACAGACAGCACTGGGTTGTTGTTTTTTCTCCAAAACTGCACCAAGAAAGCGAAAGGTGGTCTCTGGTTTCTGTGGGAAACAAGACACTTTTGGTTTTGACACATGAGGCTTTGTTATTCAATTAAATTTTATGATCAATAAAGTAATGTTGCTTCAAATAGTGCATATTATCAAGTTGCTGTGTAGTCTAAGCCTTGATATCCATTAGCTGTGCAATCTGCAGGCAATAAGGACTACATACAGTATTTAAGGCACCTTTACAAGGAAAGAATTTTCAAACCCCCGAGGAGCGATGGAGGGTAAAAAATGACATTACTGAGAATGTGATGGGCATTTCCATCCTGACGATCCTCACAGTAGGGAGGAAACTATTATCAGGCCTGGCGAAGGAGTGTCATTGTGACTAAGGGACAGGTTTTGCAAGAGTCATGCACTTGGCAGCAATGTCTATTATAAAAGTAAATGTCGCTATGACAGCAAGATCAATCAAAATCATCGATGAATAACAGTTTTATTGTTCTTTCATTGATTTTCTTCTTTATTCACAATGGCCATTTATTGTTATGATCAGAAACAAGCGAATCATACAGATAATTGTCCAGGGTAAACGTCCAATAAGCAAGCCTAAATTTGTGGAACTTTTTTTTAACAATCTTCCAAATACATAATAAGATAATAATGCTGAGGATGGATGGATGGATAGATAGATAGATAGATAGATAGATAGATAGATAGATAGATAGATAGATAGATAGATAGATAGATAGATAGATAGATAGATAGATAGATAGATTTCAGGTATGTCTTAACCAGGGGCGCACTTATTAAATGACTCTATTGATCTATGATGTTGCTTCTACATAACAGTTTTATTTCCATAGCATTGGAAGTGCTATTTTAGGCTAAGTACTGCATTATTAACAATTTTATCAGGTCTCCTTTTAAGTTCTAAAAATGTACGCATGTTTTCTAATTAGAAAGAAAAACTCTTAAAAGATCTTACCTGCGGAGATAACTTTCCAACTCTCTGTGTTATTGGTTCATTGACAATAACTTCCACTTTGCAGGAATCTTTCTCCTTGGGGATGGAGAACTGTAGGTCATTTTCTGATAGGTAACTGATTTGTCCTTTCATCACCGTGATCCCATTATTAACTTTGACAAAGGAAGAGCTCAGGAACCTCAAAGTCACTAATATTAAAGCAAGTGATGGATACATATGACATCTCCAAAAAAGATTCATCTTTATCTACCCTTACATATATCCTAACATCTATGATCTTCCGCTAGAGTCTTTTTCCTTTTCAGGATTATTTTACACACCACCGGGCAATGGCTATTCTTCAGTCATCTGTTCAACATGAAGAGCTGCCCCCCTCGTCCAAGATCTTGACAACAACAAGCTCTTTCAGGAAATCGTGGGGCTTTAATAAAACTTGATGAAGAATCCTGACAACACCAGATATTAATGTGCTCCTTTTTATTCTCTAATCCTACAAAATAAGGGGATAAAAGAAGGAAATGAAGTGTGAGATCACTAAAATAGCTGAAAAACTTAAATACATATTTCTTCTTGGATACGACTGGGATAAAACAGAACCTGCATCTTATGTAAAGGATTAGGGACACAAATAATGACTTAAACCTGCACACAGGTGGCACAAAATCATTAAGTATTATTAAACTAGCACTTGTACAAAGATTGCCGAGCTTTCTATCAGCTGCCCAAGGGCACATGTATTCTCTTTTTTGAAGATTTAAAGAAAAAATATAATTTTTTATTTACTGTACTGTAACATTTGTTGTGAAATGTGACATTTTTACATGTTGTAACCCACCGAGCCAAATCACACTAAAGTCAGAGGCCAGGGATTTGCCAGAAGCAGGATAAACAAAATGTTCTCATCTCTAAACCATGGGTGATCTTTAGGGGAAGCCATTAGGTTTCTATTCATATATACTTAATATTGTCATAATTTTAATCTTAAAATTAATGCAGCTGTGGAATGTTAATATTCTACTTCAGCAATGAAGGATTTCTGTAAATATTTACTTTACAATGTAGCTTTAATGAGGAAGAAACATATACAACAGTGATAACGATAAATGTAACAAAGTAAAATAGAGGGGGAGGGTAAAGATAGGGATAATAGAAGTTTTAAGAGAATGGCAGGTACAACCATACAATATAAAATTCTTGTTGCTTTCTCAGTAAGAGAGATACATTTTTGCTTTAAAATAATGAAAATATATAATCGTTACAATCCAAAATTCCTAAAGTCAGTCCAAACTTTTTCAGTAAATATTTCAGACCTATTGACATGTCAACGAATTTAAAAATTATAAAAAAAAGATATAACCAAGCTAGAAAACCATATATATAATTAAAGAGGTATTACAATTTCAGCAAATAATGGTTATTCTATGTATAATGGAAAGTTCTACAATTTTTTCCATATAATTTCAGTATCAATTCCTCACATGAAATATAATAATCTCTGCTTGGAGTGATTTAAAAACGGACCTTCATTATTTAGTTAAGAGGATCAACATCTGTCCTAGTCATGTGATGGACCGATTACAAGACACAATGACTGTAGTGTGACTGTAAGCAGTCCTGCACCTGTGTGTTCATCACATGACCAGGACAGATTTGTATCCACTGGAAGTGAATGAAGCAAGCCGAGATCTTAAAACAGTGAGGAGTTGGAAAATTATACTGTGAATAACCATTTGCTTAAACCGTAATTCCCCTTTAAAGGAAACTTAGTGTAATGACGGGGTAGGGAGACAGACAGGTGAGCCCTAATCTACCCGCCACTCAGTCCCTGCCTACTTACACGGCCCGTCCTAGGCGACGGCGTACAACTGGGCGACGGTCCCTACGCTCAATATGTGCATGACAGACAAACAGACAAGGGTACACAGAAGCTAAGGGAAATGGGTCAGTTGCCCATGGCAACACCGCGAGCAACAGGAGTAGTGAACGAGCCAAGTCAAAGCAGGAGTGTACAAGGTATCAAATGCAGAGCAGGAGCGTAGTAAGTAAAGCCAGGTTCAAAATGAAGCAAGGTCAATAATAATAATAGCAGGAGCAGCAGAGCCAGGAAACAGGAAAATCACAGGCAAAGGACAAGCAACAACTGAAGGTATAAATAGACCGAGGGCGGGAGCTAGAACCGTCTGGCCAGGCTGTGATAGGTTCTCCCACTCCTCAGCCTCCCAGCCTGAGTGGTGGCAGATGGAGTCACTCTATCAGACCTAGGCACAGATGCAGACTGATTAACCACGGGCGTCGACACAGAAGCTGTGTCTGGCAGATCCTTTAAACTTAGTGTTGTCCCATCAGGACTAGATCTTCCTAACACATAGCATTTGGTGACCAGCTGATTGCCGCTGATCACCTGTCATCTCCTGGGAGTTACAGTAATTGACCTACAAGTATACTTTTGTAGTGATGGAAGACACCAAAGTAAATTGAGAAATTCTATATGAAGAAGACGGAGAGAACATATATTTCCTAGGACAAAAGTCAAACCCACTGCCAGGCCCCAGTGCTAATCTTCTTATCCAATGCAAATAATTGTCTGAATATGGAAGCCATTGGTATATAGTGTTCTCAGTTTTACTTCAATTAAGAAAAATAATACATTTATTTTATGCATCTGCTTTGGTCCAAGCAAGTGCTGTTCTTGTATAACAACTTAACATCTGCTTTTTTCATAAACACACACAAGAAGTAACAAGTGGCAACACATCTTTAAAGTGGCACTAAGCAGCACAACTGAAGTGTTTACAAGCAAAGCTTCCCCAAGTGCCTGAGGCTGTATTTTAATTGGTACAGCAATGACCTCCCATTCAGCTATGGGAAGGAGACTTTATTGGGAAAAACAACCATAATTACGTGCTGTTAAAAACATAAATGTTCTGAAGAATCGCTCTAATTGTACAGAAACACTTGATCAAAACATACAAAGGGCAATGCAGATGTTCGTACCAACAGGTATCACATTACATTCTAGGATAAAGGAGCATAAATCACTACTGTAAAACATGTACTTCACTAAAATAAAAATATTTCTTATAAAACAATTAAATTGAGGGATTTCTTTATTAACAAAGAAATAACAGGGGTGATCTGAAATCATACTCTTCATAGTGTACATAACACTCCAGTCATCATCTTGTACTATACACTTTCACACCAGTGTCAGCAATTGTACTTGAAATCTAATATTTGGAAAGCACACATAGAAAATCCATTTAAATCTGGTTTCGGAGATCAAATTACTCTATGCAATGCCATAAGTTTTCTACAGTAATACAGAGATTTTTATTCTTTCCCATGACTAAATAGGGATAAGATGATCCAAAACAATCCGGAATTTGAGAAAAGATTAAGATCTTAATTCTAACAATACATTTGCCTTGATAACCTTAGCACAACAGTTAATGACTTCCAGATGTAAGAAGCTGGGTGGCACAAAACAGAAAATGTGAATAAACAGGATTTCCTTAATTATATCAGTCAAATATAGTTCCACGTAAGTTTTTGAAAATTATACGAGGCTGCAATGTTTTTTTCTATGAATATTATACCATCCAATTCCCCTTACTAGTTCATGTTTGTGACAATGAACTGTTATTTAAGCAAAATGTAACATTACAGCAACGGTGCCTGAGTACACACATTGCAGAGATTTTAAATTATGACTGCATTTATTTGGGGACAGAATTATCCAACCCATATCACCTATGATGAATAAAGGACCTGCCCCTTAAAAATTAAAGGACTTGTCTTCTTTGGACAATCCCTACTTGTTAGAAAGGTTCCTTGACAATAGGCTGATCACAAAGTGTCCCCCTGCAGGTAACCCCAGTGATCAGCTGTAATCTGTGGTGAAACCTGACAGTAGGCGTTCAGTTTCTCTGCAGTACCACCACAGGGGAAATTAAGCATTACACAGTGCCAACTCAAGTCAATGGATGGTCTGTGTAATGCAGGACAGGACAGGTCCTCCACAGTGAGAGATGCTCTTTGTGACTGGTCTCCACTCTGACCAAGAGTTGAGGATGCTCAATAGAGGATCCCTCTCTATTAACTTAGAATTCCCTAATAGGGTACAGTATATGAAAATGGGTTTTCTAAACTAGATAACACCTGTAATTGCTGGTTTCATCAGAATTTTAGCAATCATTGCAACCAAACATAGTTACATAGTTATTAGTATGGTTGAAAAAAGACACGTCCATCAATTTCAACCAAGGGATGGGAAAAGGGAAGGGAAAAATTTCTACACAGAGGAGCTAATATTTTTTCGTTCTAGAAAATTATCGAAGCCTTTTTACAGCCATCTACTGTAGCTACTGTGACCAGCTCCTAGGGTAGACTATTCCATAGATTCACAGTTCTCACAGTAAAGAAGGCTTGTTGCCTCTGCAAATTGAACCTTTTTTTTTCTCCAGTCGGAGGGAGTGCCCCCTTGTTTTTTAAGGGGGTTTTACATGGAACAGGATTTCACCATATTTTTTGTATGTGCCATTAATATATTTATATAAGTTAATCATGTTCCCCTCTTAGTCGTCTCTTTTCAAGGCTAAATAGGTTTAATTCTTTTAATCTTTCCTCATAACTTAGATTCCCCATGCCCCTTATTAGCTTCGTTGCTCTTCTTTGTATTTTTTCCAACTCCAGGGCATCCTTTCTATGAACTGGAGCACAGAACTGAACTGCATATTCTAGATGAGGCCTCACTAATGCTTTGTAAAGTGGTAATATTATATCCCTGTCCCGTGATTCCATGCCTATTTTAATACACAACAATATCTTGCTGGCCTTTGAAGCAGCTGATTGACATTACATGCTGTTATTTAGTTTATGATCTACAAGTACACCCAGATCCTTCTCAACAAGTGACTTCCCCAGTGTAGCTCCCCCTAGGATATATGATTCATGCAGATTGTTGGTACCCAGATGCATAACTTTACATTTATCTACATTAAACTTCCATTGCCAAGTGGACGACCAAACACTTTGTGTGTTCCAATCAGCTTGCAATTTACGAACATCTTCCATAGACTGAACTATACTACATAGCTAGGTGTCATCTGCATAAACAGAAATAGTGCTATTAATCCATCCTCTATATCCTTAATACACCACTTATAAATCGGGGACCATTCAGAGTAGGAATCATTGTCCACAACTCTCTGGATACGGTCCTTGAGCCAATTCTCAATCCAATTACAAACTATACTTTCTAAACCAATAGTCATTAATTTACCCATTAGATGTCTATGAGGGACAGTGTCAAATGCCTTTACAAAGTCCAAAAACACTATATCCACAGCGGCCCCTCTGTCTAGGCTTCTGCTCACCTCTTCATAAAAACAAATCAGGTTGGCTTGACAACTTCTGTCCTTAGTAACATGTATTGTCATTTTCGATCAGTCCAGTTTTCAAATCTTTGTTGAAGAAGAATTTTACTCCACTCATCTCTGCAGAATAACTTAATACATAGTTCATACATATTGGCATATTGGTAGGTTTTAGTGTATGAACTGCAGATCCTGACAGAGCATCACTATTGGGTGTAAGTGCATGATTTCAGTAGGTCAATCCAAAACGTTAATTGTGCTTCTTCTTAGCAATTCAGATGTGGACCTCCTTTTGTATTTTAAATCACTGTGTAACTGCAATGACTAAATAAGCTGCAGCTGGCGGGGCATGGCCTGACTGTGCATGGAGTAGGACGCACCCTTCTGATCTCCTGCCTCCGCTCCGTACATTTATCCGGATTGCACTGCATTCTTGATGACAACGGTACCTCTCTTGCATAGAGTGGTCATCCTTTGCACACGCTGAGCCTGGGCATATATTTATTTCTCTGGTATGCCGCGGAAAGGAGGTAAAACCCCCATCAAAGCCGGGCGCACCACCGATTTTCAAGATTGCGCTGGGCGTTAAAGGAGGTCAGAAACCCCGGCACAGAGAGGGGTGGATCTCGCTGCCCATCTGAAGCAATATGCCCGCTCTGGCAGCGTGGTGATCGTCTGCATGGCCCCAAAAAGACCGACAGGGGGGCTCAGACTCCACGGAGCTGTCTTCTGAGGAGTACACTGCTGATACAGCAATGGCACTGCTGCCTCTGCAATGCTTATCCCCTGAAGCACGTGTGAGCCCTGGAGTGGCTGCAGGTGAGCCCACGCTGAGTGATGTGATAAAAGCCATCTCTAAATGTAACACTGCCATCAGTTCACTGTCACTACAGGTGGGGAGGCAAGAATTATCTGTCCTTAGACAGGACGGTCACAAAATTTCTGAACGTACCACTAAGGTGGAGGCTAGAAACTCGACACTGGAGGATGATGTGCTCAAAGTTAAAAAATCTTCTAGGAGAGCCATGCAAGATTCCATGGCGTTGTGGTCTAAGGTGGATGACCTGGAAAACCGATCGAGGCGCAACAATGTTCGCATTATTGGAGTCCCTGAGAAAGCCGAGGGATCTAATCCTACAGATTTTATTGAAGGATGGTTTCTACAACAATTTTGGAAGGATGTCTTGTCTCCTTTATTTGCTATTGAGAGGGCTCATCGTGTCCCCACTAGGCCGCTGCCGCCTGGGTGTCCGCCACGTCTAATTCTGGCTAAAGTACTTCATTTTAAGGATCGGGACACTTTGCTTCGTGGAGCTCGGGATATGGCGGAGCTCAGCATTAATGGATGTAAGATTTCTCTTTTTCCGGATTACTCAGCTGAGATCCAGAAACGACGGGCTTGTTTTTTGGTAGGTGCTGGACCATATTGTCTTAAATTAATTGAGTGGTGGACGGGATGGGAAATGAAGCTGTATATACTGCATCTTAATGTTACATGTGTGAAATATGTCTATGTCAACGATAATTAGTTGGGATGTCAGAGGGTTATCTGATGCTACTAAAAGTATCTTGCGCAGCGCATTGATGAGGGAGGTCCTTATGTATGTCTCCTCTGTAAAATTGATCAGCAGCTCCTTGTGCTTGTCTCATTGTATATTCCCCCACCTTTTTCTTCGGTTCTGCTGAAAGAGGTGTTTTAATTTGTGGCCCTGCATCCTGGGACTCCGTGTATATTGGTGGGGGACTTTAACAATGTTCCTGACTCGGCCTGGGATAGATGTCATATTGCTGCCTCACCTGTGGTGTCGGAGCATACCCATTTTGGTGTACTCATTGAAGGAGCTGGCCTTATAGATGTATGGAGAGACAAACACCAGCTGGATAGACAGTTTTCCTGCTGCTCATCAACATACGCAACATTATCCCGTATAGATCTGGCCCTTTGTTGTCCTGTGTTGTGCCCCAAGATAAAGGAAGTTGAATATTTGCCTAGGTCTTTGTCGGACCACTCTCCCTTATGGCTTGTTGTGGCACTAAGGAAAGGAAATAGTGGCTCCTGGCTATGGAAACTTAACCCGTTCTGGCTGTCTATTATGCATGATGGGGACCAGGTCCCACGTTTGTTAGGGGAATATTTTGAATTTAATGTGGGGTCGGCATCGGTCCATTCAGTATGGGAGGCTATGAAGACCTACTTAAGGGGGGTGGTGATTAAGTCCATTAATATTACTAAATCTAAGTCTAAGGCTGTGGGCACCGCACTACATGCTGATGTGACGTCTTCGGAAGTAGCTTTTATTGCTAACCCAAAATCGGATACTAGTGAATGCTTGAAGCAAGCCCAGTCTTCTTTGAAGACTCACCTACTGGAGATGGCTGATAGAAAGAGACAGTTTGCCAAATAGAGATTCTATGCAGAGGGGGAGAAGGTTGGCCACATGTTATCTATGATATCTAGGACTCAGCGCGGCTCGGCACATATTAGTGCTTTGAATGATGGCTCGGGTAACTTGCTTTCTGATGTCCCGGGTATTTTGGGAATATTGCAGTCCTTCTATGCATCTCTGTATTCCTCCAAGGTCACTCCTACTAGTTCAGATATCATGCGTTTCCTGGATGCAGCTAGACTGCCTAAATTAACTGAGGAGGCTAGGAGCCAATTGGATGCCCCTCTTAGTCTTGTCGAATTGCAGGAGGATGTGCGAGGTATGGCTAATGACAAAGCCCCGGGAGTGGACGGCTTTTCCACGGAGGTGTATAAAAGGTATGAGGAGATACTGTTACCCTGCCTTCTAGAGATGCTCCAAGAGTCTTTAGCGCCGGAATTTCTCCCGACATCTATGCAGGAGGCTATTATTGTAGTGCGGCCCAAGGAGGGGAAAGACCCATCGCTCCCTGAGTCCTATCGCCCTATATCCTTATTGTCTACAGATGTTAAAATCCTTGCACAAGGCCAAGCAAATAGATTAAATAAGGTTATTACTTCTATTATTCACCCTGATCAAACCTGATTTATGCCTGGGAAAGCAATGTCTGTGTCACGGTCCCAGGGTATGTGGACCCACTAGGCCGCTCTGCCATAGCGGACAAGCAGCTGACCAGGTCACAGTCTATACGAAAGTCTATAGTAGTAGTAACACTTGGGTACCTGAACGAGCCCAGACCGTGGCTGTGTCTTCAGTACGGATGGAGGTTGGTTCAGCAGGTAGCGCCAGACGTGGCAGGCAGTATCCGATGTGGCAGAAGACACTGGACGTGGCAGAAGACACTGGACGTGGCAGAATACACTGGACATGGCAGAAGACACAGGACGTGGCAAACGTCAGCAGGTGCAGAAGACACGACTCCGTCACTAGTAGGCACAGGAACAAGAACAGCACGGGATACAGGAACAGGTAACAGGGCACAGGTAACAACTGGAACGGGAAACACTAAGGGACCATTTACAAGACAGACTTGGGATAACTAGAAACGCTCAGGCAAGGATCAGAAGGGCTGGGGCCTTCTTATAGACCAGGAAATCATGGGCAGTTGATGATGATGATTTCGTCTTGTGTGCGCGCTGGCCCTACGGGATACAGCAGACCGGAGCGGAAGTGAGCGCTGGCATCTCCTAGGAAGGAGATGGGGACCAGCGCTCACGGATCCATGGCTGCGGGCGTCGGGAGGTGAGTAAACCCGGCGGCCCGTGGCCATGGACGATACAGTCTGTAAATCTTAGACGGCTGTTTCTTGGCTTACAGATTCCGCCGGATAATGATGGTAATAGGGCCATCCTTTCTTTGGATGCTGCTAAGGCATTCGACAGTGTTGAATGGCCATATTTCTGGCACGCGCTTGCTAGTATGGGGATAGGTCCGATTTTCATCTCCTGGGTCAAAGTGTTATAATCTAGTCCCAAGGCTAGAATTAGAGCAAATGGGAGCCTATCGGAGAGGATTCCACTTTATAGGGGTACGCGACAGGGGTGTCCGCTCTTGCCCCTCCTTTTTGCCATTGCTATTGAGCCCCTGGCTGCTGCGTTTAGACTCTTCTCCGTGATTAAAGGGTTTCAGTATTGTGGCTATGAAAACAAAATTGCGTTGTACGCAGGTTATGCGTTGCTATTTTTGGGGGATACCGGACCCTCCCTAGAGGCAGCTATGGCTCTGGTTGAGGAGTTTGGACGCCTCTCTGGTCTCACTATTAACTGGCAGAAGTCGGCGTTGCTCCCGCTTGATCCTTTACCTGTGCCTTTGGTGAGGAGGGGGAACATGGTCCAATGTGTTGAGCAGATACGCTACTTGGGTATCGAGGTGACTAGGCGACTGTCTGATTTTGAAGATCTTAACCTGACTCCTCTAATACAGAAGTTTAAACGCAAGATTGGTGCATGGTGAAAGCAGACTCTTTCTGTGGTGGGTCGGGTGAACCTTATTAAAATGATATTGATGCTGCAATGATATTGATGCTGCAGTTGCCCTACTTATTACATAATGCACGGGTGTGGATCCCGCTTTATAGGTTTCACAGGATAAATGTTCTTTTTTGGGATTTGATATGGCGCAGAGGTCACCCTAGATTAAGGTTGGAAATATTGCAGAGGCCCAAGGATTTGGGGGGGCTTGCCCTCCCTAACCCCTGGACGTATTTTCTGGCTGCGCAGTGTCAACATCTCAAGGGCTGGGGTACACATATAGGAGAGGAGGCTTCAGCATTGACACTGCAATATAATTTGGCATGTGATGTGTTGTTGGAGGCTGTTGAGGGTGGTCATCTCTTGGGTAGACGTTCTGTGTTTCCAACGCTAGACCTTATCCACAAAACGTGGGGAAAAGCAAAACAATTACGAGGGGTGCAGGGTCACACGGAATAAACTCCCTTATGGGGGAATGGTTCGCTCCCAGAATTTTTTGCGTAAGATGGTTTGGAATACTGGAAAGAGGTGGGGCTTGCGAGGGTTTCCCAATTGGTTAGCGGGTCTGGTTTTAAATCCTTTCGGCAGTTTCAGGATGACTTCCATATCCCCCATAGTGGTTTTTACAGGTATCTACAATTAAGGCATGCATTTCAGACACAATTCTCCCAGTCTCCGGTGGTTATACAACGGGACACTCTTATTCAACTCCTTGGCTCTTCTGGTAATACAAAAGGAGTTATATCGGGGGTGTATCAGCTGCTGTTGTCGAAATTTTTGGATAGATACCCTTTAGTTGCTATGCGTAAATGGGACCGGGATATACCCGGGATTGACGAGGACCAGTGGTCTACTATAATGGAGGCTATCCCCAATGTTTCTTTGAGTGAGGGTGGTAGACTCTCTCAATTTTATATAGTACATGGTGTCTATAAAACGCCGGTGGTACTGCATCATATTGGGGTTTGGCCTGATGCTACTTGCCCAAGATGTGGTCTGGAGCCTGCTGATCTCCTCCATATGCTGTGGGATTGCCCGCAACTAGATCTGTTCTGGACCGGTCTCCTGACAATTGTAGGAAGGGTATTTTCTTTGTCGGTGCCCAGGGAACCTAAAGATTGTTTGTTGGGTTTTGTAGATGGGCTGCCTCTGGACTCTAATGAGAAGGTGGCCGTGGGGAGACTGCTGTATGTGGCTTGAAAGTTCATTGCGCAGCGTTGGATACAGCCCTCTTCTCCGACCGAGCAAGAGTTTATAACAAAGGTGAATCTGTTACTTCTTAATGAAAGGGCTGTTTTTCTTAAACGTGCAGCGTCTGCTAAATTCACCAAATTATGGGCGTCTTGGCTGGACACTGATAGTCTGGCTTGTGTCTCTGCGCAGGGATAGAGGGGGGAAGAGTTAGGTATTTAGGATTCTTAGTGTGTAGAGGGGGGGATAATGGAGGCTTGCTGTATAGGTGTTCCTGGGTGCTAATGTACGTGGCTGTTTGGAATAATCTCGGGGTAACATAGGTCTTTACGTTGGTATATGCTACGGTGTCCTTTGGAGACTGGGGAGCCAATGGTCTTATTATACATATTGTACCTGTATATACATCTGCCCTGCATGGTGAGTACTTCCTCTGTATATGTAATGGTCCTGTCCTTCTTGTCATTTCTGGCTGCTTGGTCGAGTGTGGGAGGGGGCGGGTTCTTTTGTGTATGTTTTTGTATTTGTTGAAAATGTTCAATAAAAAATATTTGATTAAAAAATAAGCTGCCGCTTATGGACAGACCTCATCCGTTTAAGTGGGACATTTGACTTGAAGGACTTAAGGGTCCAGGTAAGCTGGAAAAGCAACCTTTAAAAAGGCCATGGTGGATCTCTGGATGGGAGAGGATTAGGTAAGTTTTGCTTTGGCTCTGTGGTGGGGTTTTGTGCATTTTCAACGTTTGCCCTAAATTTAACTGGATTATCTGGTAGAATTCAGAATCCATGATCCCTTCTATAATAGTTTTTCAGTCCTGAGGCAGCAAAGCATGTATACACCATTACCACCAACATGTTTAACGGTTGATAGATGTTAATGTGAAATTCTCCATTGATCCATAGTGGGACCTATAATGAGGATGGATATTAGCTAAGGCCCACGTAGCATCACGTTATTGTGCTGCGCTTATCGGGCACGTCAGGAAAACTCCCGACAAACACATTAGGGTTCCTTCACCCTGATAGAGGCCAAAAAAGTGTCCTTGGGCTAATATACATCAGTATATATATTATTATTTTTTTTGAAGAATGGAAAATTATAGTTGACTGCGCTATTCCATCCTGAGGGATCCCATGGAAAATTTTCTTTAACATGGGATCTATGGGTGACCAATGCCACTGTATGGCATCCGTCACAGAGGTACGTTAAAAGTATACGTCAGGAAAGTCCTTACATCTCTGTCCATACCTGTCCATCAGGTAGCGCCCTGCCCCAGGGAGGCGCTGTGCGGGAAACTTATTCCACTGTATGCCTATACATTGGGATACGCTGCAGCCTGCTGTCGGAGGTATATGTCGGGAGTCTTCATCAATGACGAGATGTGAAGGGGTTCCCTGGCTAGAAAGGCCTTTAGTTCTTAAAATTTGTCTTCTGGGATGTTTTTGGACTTCCTCGATGATTGGTCACTTCCCCCCTTTAGAATAATTTTCACTGGTCAGACAGTTCTGATAGATTCTGCACTGTTACAAGTTTTTTCATTGGAAGAAAATGACTTACTGTAATTAAATATAATCCCAGAGTCTAAGAAATTGTTTTGTAATACTTTCCAGACAGAAATATTTCAATTACCTCATCATTTCTGGACCTGAAACAAGCAGTTCATGCATGAAAATCTACAAATGTGTTGGAATTTCTGCAAAGAAAAGTGAGCTAAAATTCCTTAAAATGCTAAGAAATGTTTGGTTAAAATGAGTGCTGCAAAAGGTGGTGCAAACAGTAATTAAGTTTAAGGGGACAGTTACCTTTAAGATGGGTAATATAGGTGTTTAATAACTTTCAATAATTAGGAAATCTGTATTTGAGTCTATTCACGCGGTGAACAGTGTATATGTCGCCCATAGTCTTCCATTGTAAAAAACGTATATAGCGAAGTATACGTTTTTTTACGGAATGAAAATATTATACCGATGTTTACTTGGCTGACGGATTCCAACAGGACACTTTGTGTCCACCGGGTGAATCGGGCTCTATGGATATGTTTGGCATACACTGAATGTATACGTTGAACGTACAGTGCAAATGCAGTGTTAATAGACGCTTACTTGTTTAGTTTCTCATTTGTCGTATGCTACACTGAGATTTTTTTGGCGCTACTGATAGAGTGACAGCTGCAGTCCACAAGACTACATGCAACTCAATGTATTCCTCCATACTGCAGCTGTAGTCTAATAATTTAAAAATCAATCAGTAGCACTACAAAAGTCTCAGTTTAGCCTTAGGGTGCCGATACATGTAGGGGTTTACCGCAAATTTGCACTGTTTGCGAGTGCACGGCACGTAAAAGGTGAAGAACTTGGTTTTTATGTACTTCACCTCAAATATCTTGCATGAGTAGGTCCTATTCTAATTAAATAAAATAGTATTCTTATCGTTCATGCTCTCTGTCATCAGTGTTAAGCTGCTGTCTTACTATCATTTAAAGACAAATACATGGGGGAAAGGTTCATATTGTGGGAAGTATCTATTCATGCATGCTCCTTTACCAAGTAGATCTTCAATCACCACAAAATTGAAAATTCATAGAATCGGGTGCATCTGTACATTTATGGCTGCCCTTACATATTCAGCATTAGATGAGATGAGATAGATTGCCATAATAATAAAACTGAGCCACAATTTTTCTCACTTTAATATCACTGTGTAGCTGCAAGAATAGACTAAAAATGTATGAATAAGTCAAGGAGATGAAGGGTCATTCAGGAATTCATCTTTATTATACAGAATACTGAAGGTAGCTGGAACATATTCTTAAGAACATCACGTCACACCCAAATATAAAAATATTTGTATCTGTTTTGTGACAAAGACACCAAGATTGAAAGTTGTCGACCAGATGTAACAAAAATCAATTACAAATGTTTGTCAACAACTTTTATAGTCTTGTTTGAAGTTATTTCAGAACTTTCCAATGAGACAGTGTTAAAACCACACATGCATTTAATACTATCATGCACATCCAAATTATGTACATCAAACATCATAGACATTTTTTTTTCTTTCACTATGAATAAAAAATGCCAATGTAAAGCGCATTTGTTATAGAAATAAATGTGGTTATTAGTCATGGGAATTCAGAACCACATCTGCAGCACTAAACACTTGGGTGGCCACATATGACAAGTTCCAGGCATTCAGGGTTCTTGGAATATGCTGTTGCATAGAAGTCCTGTTGTGTTTTAATTGTGCAATTGGAAATGATCACATATACAATATTGCAGCTTTTAGAGTACCTTAAGGGCGGGTTCACACATAGCGGAATTTCACTTAAATTCCGCTGCGGACACTCCGCAGCGTTAATCCGCAGCGGAGCCGTTTCTCCATTGACTTTCACTTTAATTTAGCAGTGTTCGTTTACACGATGCGTACAATTCCGCTGCGGAGCATAGGCTGCGGAGCGGAATTTGGTGTCCGCAGCATGCTCTGTCTGTTGCGGAGCAGTGGCGGACTGGTTGCGGACTCATGGCGGAATTTCTCCATTGACTTCAATGGAGAGTCAAAATTCCGCAATGAAGTCCGCAGATCTTATGTGTGCTGCGGATGCGTATTGTTTTTACTACCATGACATTTCTTCATTCTGGCTGGACCTATGTATTTCTAGGTCTACAGCCAGACTGAGGAAGTCAATGGGGCTCCCGTAATGACGGGAGCGTTGCTAGGAGACGTCTGTAAATAGTCACTGTCCAGGGTGCTGAAAGAGTTACGCGATCGGCAGTAACTGTTTCTGCACCCGGGACAGTGACTACCGATCTCAATATACATGTATCTGTAAAAAAAACATATAAGTTCATACTTACCGAGAACTCCCTGCGTCTGTCTCCAGTCCGGCCTCCCAGGATGACGTTTCAGTGTAAGTGACGGCTGCAGCCAATCACAGGCCAAGCACAGGCTGCAGCGGTCACATGGACTGGAGCGTCATCCAGGGAGGTCGGGCCGGATGCCGAAAGAGGGACGCGTCACCAAGACAACGGGCGGTAAGTATGAATTTCTTTGACTTTCACTAGGGAAAGTGCTGTCCCTTCTCTCTATCCTGCACTGAATAGGGAGAAGAGAAGCACTTTTCCTGCAGTCCGCAGCGGCCAGTCCGCATCAATTTTCTGCACATTTTGTGCAGATCCGCTGCAGAATCTGCAACGCAGATTCTGTGCGGCATTGATGCGGACAGTTGCGGAGGAATTCCGCCATGTGTGGTCATGCCCTTAGCACAGCATAGCTATAATCAGTGGTCATATTCTAACTGGGTGATGGCTCAGCATGGTCACCATGTAAAGTTAGTCTGCCGCCAAAATAGTAGGTATCCAAGTTATTATTACAAACATATTAAAGAGGTTGTCCGAGAAGAGAAAAAAGGGCTCATTCTTTTTCCAGAAACAGCGTCACTCTTGTTCATTGGCTGAGTTGGGTATTGCAGTTCAGTCCCGTTCACTTGAACAAATGCAGATCTCTTATTTTGTAATCTCAGAAAACTCCTTGTTGTTGGTGCCAGTGGCGCCCCTCACTTCTGATCTATACCCCTGTTGGTACTATATAATTAATAGGAAATTAATCTATCATTAATGTAAAGCCAAAATTAATACTTTGACTAAATAGGAAAATGTTCTCACTCACTTCTGATTATTTTGCCAAAATACCTATTGAAAAAAAACGTTCTTATCAGCAGATTCAAAATCCAAACATTCAGGTTTGGTGCTCCATTTTCTAACATCTACGCCAAGTAAATAGATGGTTCATGGAAGTTCATAGCTCTTTAGCCTTTAGCACAAAGGGGCACCACAACTGCAGAGAGAAAAGCGCAGTTCTTGCAATTTTGCCGCAGTCGTAGGAAATTTACACAGGGTGGTAATGGTGTGGCAGTAAGCTGTTCCATTGCTATACTGCAAAAATGCATATCAATATGTGTATATTAGGCCTCATGCACACTTCAGTTTTTTCCTTCAGGGTGCTATCCATTTTTGTCACGGATAGCACCCTGAACCCATTAATTTTAATGGGGCCATGCACACCTCAGTTTTTTTGACGGTCCGTTGCTCCTTTCCGATCCAAAGTAGAGCATGTCCTACTTTGGTCCGGGATTCCGTGACGGTGAGGCCCATGCAAGTCAATGGGGCCGTCAAAAAAACTGAAGGCACACGGAAGGCATCCGTGTGCCGTCCGTGTGTGACGGAGCCGTTGCCTAGCAACCGCCGGGCGGGCAGAAACACATTACAGAAATATTACACTAATCGGCAGCCACTTGTCTCTATCAATAACTGATAGAGAAAAGAGGCTGCTGATTAAAAATAAAATAAAAAGCCTTTCATACGTACCCGGTCGTTGTCTTGGTGACGAGTCCCTCTTCTTCCTCTAGTCCGACCTTCTTTTGTGACGCGGCAGCCTGTGATTGGCTGCAGAGGCCGCGGCAGCCTGTGATTGGCTGCCGAGGCCGCGGCAGCCTGTAATTGGCTGCAGCGGCGACATGGATTGAACGTCATCGCTGGAGGCAGGACAGGAGGAATGTAAGTATGAACTTATTTTTTTTGTAAAAATTTTATTACATTAAAATTGTATTTTCCGCGCGCCGAGCATGGTACTGTCACCCTGGACAGTACCATGCTCGGCGCACGGAAACGGAAACACGGAGTGCACACGGGAGTGCACACGGAAACCACACGGCCGCTAAAACGGGTTCACGGACCCGTCAAAAGCGGTCGTGAAAACGGTGACGTAAGTGTGCACGAGGCCTAAGTACCACTTTTGCTGCAATTGTGGTTTTGCAAGAGAAAGTTCTGCAGTTGTGATTTTCCTATTTAAAGAGGTTTTACACTTTCTGACAAATGATGACCTATTCACTGGATAGGTCATTAGTATATGATTGATGCGTATCCGACACCCGGACCCTGCACCGATCCGCCACTCCGACTTTTCAAAGATATAGCAAGTTGTTATCCTGTTTATGTTTTCCAAATTTGATTTTACTAACTTTTCCATATGGAGGTTATGATGGGACCTGCTATTTAAACAGCTGCAAACCTTCTCATGCTTATAGGAGTTTATGAATAGTGGAGATCTGAGATATACAACTCCTGCTATTCTGTGAGAGACAAATGAATTCTTTAGCATTAGATTCTTAACTCTTCCTTTGGGATTACCACTATTTATTCTTCAACATCTCACTCCTTGCCACCATCGTAAAAAAAACTACTAGAACTATCTAATGTTTCAGTGGCAGCAGAAAATTACACACCGCATTAACCTACTACAAACAGATGCTGGTAGGTATTTCTAACTATCTAGAGGATAAAAAAAGCTACATATGTATATAGTGTAGAAGATGGTTAATGGAGTTTATCTCCCAATAGGAGATGTAAATGTTTATATTGAGAATCTATAAACCCTCCACTCACACAATAAAGCAAGCCCTCAACCTTGAAGGAGTAAAAAGACCATTAGAAGAACAACAATAGGATAATAAAGATAATACAAGACAGTGGCTATTACCAGTGTATCCCGAGTATGGATGTGTATGGTATTAATGTCATTTATTTCAAAAATGATGGTCTTTGATAAAAGGAGGTGACATTCTTAGGAAGTCAATGACCCTAATAAAAGCTCTGTAAACAGAGGAAGTATCACACAATATAAGTGATAACCTATATATTTCCTGTATAACCAGATAGAACCCATCATCCTATTTTTCCCAAAGCAAAATGGTGATTATCTTGCATGTCACAAATAACCATAAAATGTTGAAAATCATACATCTGCTGTGGTAAATGAAGCATGAATATCCCCATTGTGCTCAGTACACGGCCATAATTGCTTTAGTCAGCTGGCTGCTGCATTTATCTACAAATCAAACAGATCACACAGCTATAATTTCCGATCTTCCAAGCCAGAATACAGAGCACTTTGAGCCAATGCTCCAGGCTTCACAATAATAGCTAAGGCAGACAAAACAAATGATTTCATGTTTTACAACCTTCCACGGTCTGCTCTTACGTGACTATTTTGTTTGCCCATCCCAAAAACATCATAATTAGAGACACACAGTGGTGGATATGTTCTAACCTGCAAGTATCACAAAGCCAGGTCTCAAAATTTGATTACAAAAAGTCACCAAACATAATAAAATACAATGGAAATCTAAATAGAAATGGTAAGCAGCATCTCAAATAGATCAAACTGATGTGTTTTCAAATCAAATCTCAATGTGGATCTCGCTGAAACTCCCAGCAGCCAGTCACACTGAAAGGAAGTAGTCACTTGAAATAAAAGAAATGGCAGGTTGGGTTGTACGTTAGCATGTTGTTTTTGTAAACATCCTTTAATCCAGCAATCATAAAAAAAGTGGAAATTGATTAATTATTCTTTATTTATTTATAACCTATTCACATGATATCGCTGGGACCACCACTGATCATTAAAATGGAGGAGTTTGAATGAACCGCTGGACGAGCATGCATGTTTCCAATCCATTCAAACTCTATGGGATTTACGGAAGAAGCCAAGCACAATGCAACAGCATATGGTGTGAAAAACCTTTTAACATTAAAAATAAATAATTCAAATATCTTGTAGTCACCTAAATGTCTAACCAAGGTAAACTGTAAAAGCAAAAATTTTATTGATTTTAGTCAACTTAGTTAAATCTAGGATTAAATAATTGCTAATTCTACTTGTTGCGTTATAAGAGAAATTAGACAAGAATTGGTATATTATGTTTTAAGTCTTCTTTCTTTGGCACTGGGATATAAACTGGCCTCGTATAATCTGTCAAACTGACCTCTTCAAGACTTGTTGGCATAAGTCTGATTATTCTTCAGTTGTTAGTAAAATCTTTATTCCTATATCTACAGTGGATATAAAAAGTCTACACACACCTCTGTTAAAATGACAGGTTTTTGTCACGTTACAACGTCAGCACAAGATTAATAATTTCAGAACTTTTTCCACCTTTAATGTCGCCTATAATCTGTACAATTCCATTGAAAAACAAACTGAAATCTTTTAGGGTGGAAAAATAAAAATAAAAAACAAAAATAATGCAGTTGCATAAATATGCACACCCAACTAATACTTTGTTGAATTACCCTTTGACTTTATGACAGCATTCAGTCTTTTGGGTAGAAGTCTATCAGCATGGCACATCTTGACTTGGCAATTGTTGCCCACTCTTCCTTGCAAAAGCGCTCCGAATCTGTCAGATTGCGAGGGCATTTCCTGTGTACAGCCCTCTTCAGGTCACCCCACAGATTTTCAATGGGATTCAGGTCTGGGCTCGGGCTGGGACATTCCAAAACATTGAACTTCTTCTGGTGAAGCCATTCTTTTGTTGATTTGGAGGCATGCTTTGGATAATTGTCGTGAAAGGTGAAATTCCTCTCCATCTTTTTAGCAAAGGCCTGCAGGTTTTGTGCCAATATTGACTGATATTTGGAATAATTCATAATTCCCTTCACCTTATTTATTTATTTATTTCAGTTACTTATATAGCGCCAACATATTACGCAGAAAAACAGCCCAAAAGCATAATGCTGCCTCCATCATGCTTCATTGCTTTTGGTGATGTGCAATGTTGGCTTTGCAACAAACATACCTTTTGGAATTATGGCCAAATAGTTCAACCTTCAGCTCATCAGACCATAACACGTCTTCCCACATGCTTTTGGCAGACGTGATGTAAGTCTTTGCAAAACATAGCCGGGCTTGGATATTTTTCTTTGTTAGAAAAGACTTCTGTCTTGCCACCCTACCCCACAGCCCAGACATATGAAGAAAACGGGAGATTCTTGTCACATGCACAACACAACCAGTACCTGCCAGAAAGTCCTGCAGCTCCTTTAATGTTACCGTAGGCCTCTTGGTAGCCTCCCGGACCAATATTCGTCTTGACTTTTTATCAAGTTTTGAGGGACATCCAGTTCTTGGTAATGTCACTGTTGTTCTAAATGTAATCCACTTCTTGATGACCGTCTTCACTGTGTTCCATGGCATATCTGATGCCTTGGAAATTCTTTGGTACCCTTCTCCTGACTGATGCCTTTCAACAATCAGATCCCTTTGATGTGTTGTAAACTCTTTATGGACCATAACTTTTGCTGTCCCATGCAACAACGAAAATGTCAGGAAAATCCTAATAGAACAGCTGAACTTTATATGGGGTTACTCGAAATCACTTTAAATAATGGTGGCTGTGTACAGACTACTATTTGACATGAGTTTAAATGTGATTGGCTAATTCTGAACACAACCACATCCCTAATTATAAGAGGGTGTTCACACTTATGCAACCACATTATTTTTGTTTTTATTTTTCCCCTCTAAATTATTTCAGTTTGTTTTTCAATGGAATTGTACAGATTATGGGTCACATTAAACGTGGAAAAAGTTCTGAAATGATTCACCTTGTACTGACTTTGTAACAAAAACTGGCATTTTAACAGGGGTGTGTAGACTTTTTATATCCACAGTATATCTATTCAGCTACAGAGGAGAGAAGTTAAGCAGGTCACACACTAGAAATTTTACATGGCCACTCTCTCATCTTCTAGTATAAAGCTGATTTGTGTATACATGCATTATTTGAGCTGTCTTAAAAGAAGAAAACAAGAATGGAAGGTCCTTTGGATGGCTTTTTTTTTAATAATGGAGCAATATCCTTGAAGGGAAAAAAAAGGAGCTCATTGGAATTATATTGCCGCTTCCTGAAATGCCCTATGGGTCTTGCTACAGCCATGGCTTTGTGCCTTATGCACAGAGGGCACACTGGACTGGGATGCTGAGCAGTTAATTTTCCAGGAACATAACAACTGCTGTATCAGCACTATTAGTATTATGCGGCCCCATGTGGACACAGTATGGCACTGTTTTGGCAATGTCCGAGGTCCTGGGTTTGAATCCAAACAAGAGCAAAATCTTAAAATAATATTTTTTTTAGTGCTTGCATAGGTTTCTACCAAATAATCTGCTTTCCTCCAACACACAAATAAAAATACGAAAGGTTAATTGGCTTCCTTTGGGCCTAAGATAGGGAAATTAGATAAACCCCATTGGGGATCAGGACTAATGTAACTGGTGACTTTTTCTGTACATGGGCATTAACATGGTGGAGCAATAGTGTAAACATTTGAAGATTTTCCCTTTTAGACGTATATCATATTGTGCTATGGAGTAGTCCTACCATACATGCAGCTGGATACTGGATGAAAGTAAAGCTCCCTTATATGCCCCTTTGAAAGTGTTTGTTCTGTGCTTCTATGTAAGCATGTCTGTATCTGTGTATGCGTGCATATATAACACGTTATTGTATGTGTCTATTTATTTGTGTATATGTAAGTCTTGGTGTAAGGGAGAAGGCTTTGGGTTCCTAGAGCACAGGGCTGACTTTTTATTGGGGAGCCAACTGGACACTGCGGATGATTTGCAAGGGGGTCTGCTGTGCTGGGGGAGACAATTCTAGCATGGGTGGTGGAGTATTAAAACTAGGCAGGGGCGTAGCTAGGGGGGGCAGGCGGGACATGTGCCCCGGGCGCAACCCGGTGGTAGGGAACGGGGGGGCGCCGAAGAGCAGCTGATCACTGCTGATAGGTGCCCCGTATGTCGGACACCAGCAGCAGCTTTAGGAAGAGCCAGGAAATTACGGCGTTCTGACTGGGGTCTGTGACGGCCAGGGAGTGGATCAGTCCAGTCACCTGACTTGTCACCTGACCTCAAATCAGTGAAATGAGGTCAGATGAGACACAGGTCAGGGGACAGGTCCACTCCCATGCTGCTGCCATCCAGCTCTGCTGTTACACACACGCCAAGAAGCAGAGAGGAAGCTCCGCCCACAGCCCGTCCTGACCTGTGATGCTGTCAGCAAGGAGACATGGTGAGTGTCTGTGTGTGTGTGTATGTATGTTTAGTGTGAATACAGTGTGTGTCTCTGTGTTTCTATGTGTATATGTTAAAGTGTGTGTGTGTGTGTGTGTGTGTGTGTGTGTGTGTGTGTGTGTGTGTGTGTGTGTGTGTGTGTGTGTCTCTGTGTCTCTGTGTCTCTGCATATGTTTGTCTCTTACATCTACTACATTACCTGTAGTCAGAGAGTTATCACTGTGTTATCTGTGATGTTACATAGGACTGCAGGCAACAGCTACTACATTATCTGTAATCAGAGAGTTATCACTGTGTGTTATCTGTGGTGTTACATAGGACTGCAGATAACATCTACTACATTATCTGTACTCAGAGAGTTATCACTGTTATCTGTGGTGTTACATAGGACTGCAGGTAACATCTACATTATCTGTACTCAGAGAATTATCACTGTTATCTGTGGTGTTACATAGGACTGCAGGTAACAGCTACTACATTATCTGTACTCAGAGAGTTATCACTGTGTTATCTGTGGTGTTACATAGGACTGCAGGTAACACTACTATCTGTACTCAGAGAGTTATCACTGTGTTATCTGTGGTGTTACATAGCACTGCAGGTAACATCTACTACATTATCTGTGCTGTGTACATATGTGCCTGTGTGGGTATATATGGGTCTGTTTGTGAATGTATCTTTGTGAATGTATATTTGTGCCTTTTATGTATTTGTATATGTTCCTGACTGTGTATTTATCTGCCGGTGTGTGTGTGTATATGTGTCTGTACGTCTATATATTTACCTTTATGTATGTATTCCAGATATGTGTATGTATATTTGCCTGTATGTCTAAATATCTGTCTTTATGTATGTACAGTATATATGTTCCAGCGTGTCCATATATGTTGTTAATTTTTGGTTTGTGTAGAGGGCGGCAATAGAGAGTCCCGCACAGGGCGCCATCCAAGCTAAGGCCGGCCCTGGCTGTCACCAACCCTAGTCAGAAGGAACTCCATCGCTGCCTGCGCCGAATAACCGCCTCGGCTTCTCCGGTAAGTCACACCAGGCAGAGCGGAGAGTGGTAGCGGTAGGCTACCGCTCACCGGTCTGTTCACAGTGTGGCGCTAAGTACAAGGGTGGGGAGTGTGGCGCTATTTACAAGGGGGCGGAGTGTGGCGCTATTTATAAAGGGGGGAATGTGGCACTATTTACAAGGGGGGGGGAGTGTGGCACTATTTACAAAGGGGCAGTGGGCTGTGTGTGGCACTATCTACAAGTGGGGCTGTGTGGCGCTATCTACAGGGGGCTGTGTGTGGCCTCTTTAATTTATTTTATTTTAATTTCTTTTTATGTTAATTACATTATAGAACTACATCGCTTGTAAAATGTAGAAATGCTTTTATACTCGAGTTACATTAAAAAAATTGTGAAAAAAAAATTACACCTCGTTGATTGGTAGGGAAAGAAAACATGGCGAGGGGGAAGGAGATGTCGGGAAATAAATGGGGGGAGGCACCAATCTGAATCTTTGCCCCGGGTGCAGGAGAACCTAGCTACGCCTCTGAAACTAGGGATGAGGAGGAAGGCCAGGGCAGAAAATAATGTTGTGAATAGGTTAGATAGGGGTCAGACTATATTGGTGGGTTGAGAAGTGGACTGTGGATTAGGCAACAGGATACAAAGATCCATGTTACAAAACAACATTAAAGCTAAACATGCCCACAACATTTTTAAAAAAATCTAATTTTTGATACTGAATGTGAAAGATTGGAAGTCAACTTAAAGTGTATGTTCACAAAGCAAAATGGGAGAGCTTAAAGAGAGACTTTCCCCTGCCCATACATGTGCAGCGGGGTACACCATGTACTAGACAGTGCTTCACAAACTCTGGGGCACTTTAATTTTTTTCCTTTCCTCCTCCGTTATTTAGATATCGGTGCCGTTATATTTGGCGCCCGATATTTAAATAACCCCCTGAACTGTCAATATGGCGAATGCGCGCACACGCTCTCTCCTCAGCTCTCGGCAGACAAGATCACTGTCCTTGGCTGCCGAGAGCTGTAGAGTGAGAGCATGCGCGCGCATTCGCACACAGCTCCGACTACCGCCGCCACGGAACAGAAGAAGAAGAATTCACATTCTTCTCCTCTTCTGTTCAGTGGTGGTGGCGGGGCTGCGTGATCGCGCACGTGCTCTCTCTTCAGCTCTTGCTGTGACCCTGTCTGTAGCTGATTGGGCAGTGTCACAGCAATGTTACACGCCCCCTTGCCATTAACATGCCCCATTGACAGTTCAGGGGGTTATTTAAATATTGGGCGCCAAATATAACGGCACCGATATCTAAATAACAGAGGAGGATACGAAAAAAATGTAAAGTGCCCCAGGGTTTGTGCAGTCCTGCCTACTACATGGTGCACTCAGCTGCACATGTATGGGCAGGTGAAAGGTTCTCTTTAAAGGGGTTTCCCACGAGGGACATTTATGACGTATTCACAGGATATGTCATAAATGTCAGATAGATGCGGGTCTCATCCAAGGGACCCGCACCTATCTCTAGAACGGGGCCGCCTAAACCCCGTTCTACCTCTGTGTGTGTCGGCTGATTTCCGACCATGAAGGTGAAAACAGCGTAGCTTGCTGAGCTACGCTGTTCTCGTAAGCCCCATAGTACTGAATGGTAGTTATGGAAACAGTGTAGCTCAGCGAGCTACGCTGTTTTCGGAACTCCCGACCATAATGTCAGGAAGTTGCCAAGAGTCAGCGATGGCAGACAAAGCTAGAACGGGGTTTAGGGGGCCCCGTTCTAAAGATAGGTGTGGGTCCCAGAGGTGGGACCCGCATCTATCTGATATTTATGACATATCCTGTGTATATGTCATGAACGTCCCTCATGAGGAAAAAACATTTAATGACTTGGTACTGGAGGAACATATCTGGAGGAACATATCTTGGTACTGGAGAAACAGCTGGTGTTGCTGAAACATGGCTAGACTCTTCACATGACTGGGATGTAAATCTCCATGGTTTTATACTCTTTCGGAAAGACGGGACAAATAGGAAAGGCGGTGGTATATGTCTGTATGTGAGAAGTGATATGAAGGTGAGTTTGAAAGAGGCAATAGCTTGGGAAGATTGTGAAGAGCTTGAAACCTTGTGAATGGAATTACAAAGGGCGGTAAACACAAAAAAACTATTTTTGGTCTAATCTATAGACTCCCCAATATAACGGAGGAGATGGATCATCAGTTATATAAACAGATGGAGCGGGCTGCACAGGGGGGTACTGTAGTGATAATGGGAGATTTTAATTACCCATATATTAATTGCTCTCATGCTCCTGTTTTAACTGCAAAGGGCAGATAATTCCTCAACCTGTTGCAGGATAATTTTATGGCTTAGTTTGGGGAAGACCCTACAAGAAGGGACGATCTGTTGGATCTGGGAATTTCAAGCAATACACAGTTTGTTGGGAATGTCACTGTCCGAGAAAACCTTGGTAACAGTGACCACAGTATAATTTTTTATTGCTAAACTGTAAAAAACGATCATGGGCAGGGAGAAAAAAACACCTACTGTATTTTTCAGACTACAAGACGCACCTGACTATAAGACGCACCCAGGTTTTAGACAACAGAAAATAGCAAAAAATTATTTCAGGATATTACTACTTTTCCAAAGAAAAAACTGTTAAAAAATAGCTATAACTTTTATATTTTTTCATCGATTGAGCGGTGTGAGGGCTTACTTTTTGCGGGACGAGTTGTAATTTTTATTGCCACCATTTTTGGGTACATACGGTTTTTCGATCACTTTTTATTTAATTTTTTTAGCGCTAAGGTGACCAAAAAACACCTTCCGGAGTTTTATTTTTTTATTTTTTACGGCGTTCACCATGCGAGTTAAATAATGGTATATTGCAATAGCTCGGACTTTTACAGACGCAGTGATTCCAATTTTTTTTAATTGTGCTTAGGGAAAAATGGGAAAAGAGGGGTTTTGAACTTATAATATTTTTTTTACACTCCTGAAAATGTAACTTTTTTTTTACACATTTTATTTGTTCCCCTAGGGGACTTGAACTTTCGATCGTTAGATCACTGGTACAATACACTGCAATATAAATGTATTGCAGTATATTGTCATTTTTGCAGGTCTTTGCTAAGCCCTGCTGGGGGCAGACAGAAGGCAGACCTGGGGGCCTTCATTAGGCGTTTCGAACAGAAGTGTTCTTACTCATAGCATAACGTAACAGATTTGATACATGTGTTTTAAAATCACAGTTAGCCAATCTTGACACATCCAATTAAAAGACAGTTCTACATACCATTTTTAGAAACCGATTAAATGTATAACAAAGTTACAAAATGCATAACCGCATGTAGAAACCTATGCAGAGTGATTTGCGATAGTTATACAAAGTATAATTCATATTCTAGAAAAGAAAAATGAAGAAAAAAGTGTCAAAATATAACCTAGGAAATATCTACTAAACGGGAAATGTGTAAGAAGACACAGTCCCTATATTATCAAATGGGTTTTGAAACTATGGGTATATAACTAAATATAAATAAATTGCACCAAAAATTTCAAAGTAATGAGACTGTTTTTCATTTGAAAAAAACTATTGTAAACGATAAAAAATTGCAAAATGTATCAAATGCACAAAGAAATTTAACAAAAACCACAGTAAAAGAAATAATATATATACTTAGGCGCTAAATATGCATAACCAGAGTATATAGATATTATGTACAAATTACTAAGTAATGGATCTACTTTACACTTAATTTATATATAAAAAATGTTGTCAATTGTGTCGCTGACATGCAAAAATGTACAAAATTGGAATATTACATACATTTTAGATTGTATTTGTCGGCTTAATATTTTTAAATATCTTATTTTAAAATGAAGTCATTAGAAAATGCAAAATAGGAAAAAACTTTTCCCTTCAAAGCCAAACCTTTTAGCTAGTATAAATATAGGAGATCTCCAATTTGGGATGATGAGTAGAAATTTGGAGGATGCAATAGGCTTCCCTATCCAATGGCCTCCCCTGACAGGTTTTCCCACTAGCTCAATACCATGGAATATGAAATATAGGTTCCAGGTGTTATCATTAATGTAGTCCACAAACTGTGGTGTGGATGCCACATCCATGTAATGTTTGCAAGTATAGTATGAAGACCAGAGAATTTAATCTATCTAACAATAAAATACAGGGTGGGCCATTTATATGGATACACCTAAATAAAATGGGAATGGTTGGTGATATTAACTTCCTGTTTGTGGCACATTAGTATATGGGAGGGGGGAACTTTTCAAGCTGGGTATTGATCATGGCGGCCATTTTGAAGTTGGCCATTTTGTATCCAACTTTAGTTTTTTCAATGGGAAGAGGGTCATGTGACACATCAAACTTATCGAGAATTTCACAAGAAAAACAATGGTGTGCTTTGTTTTAACGTTACTTTTTGTTAATAAAGAAGTTTCTTTCTACTATACATTATGTGAGTGTACTTGACCTCTTCCTCTATAGGTTTTTCAGTATATTTATGGTCAGAGTACCAGGTTATATTGGGGTTATGTGTATGATCCTCCATTTCTATATAGTTGCGGTTACCTATGTCATTTGACTGCTATCGATACAAAAAAGATATTTACATTGTCTTCATTGAATTGGAGTTCGTACTATTGCTGCTTGTGTACAAATTGGTTATTTATACTAATTTCTCTCTGTGTCCCACACAGAATCAGGTACCGTGGGTCCCATGGACTACAAAGCCAGAGATGGCGCCTGGCGATCCTTGATGGATCAAGTTTTTAAGGATGAGTCTGCAGTGTCTGGTTTTACTGGTTCTGAGAGCGTGAGCGAACTCCAGCACAGATACAAAAATCTCCTCCACCGACGCATGAAGGTCTGGTGGAACAAAGTATTCTTAGAAAATTATATTCAGAGATGTCTTATTCCAAGCGGTCTTAGGATCCAAATTTTTCCCTCATTCCCAATCAGTGATGAAACTTTCATCACCAGGTGGGAAGATGTTTGTAGCAGTAGCTCTAAAAAGTTCATGGAACTTTTGGTTGGGCTCAATCAAGATACACTTGCCTCGTTGGACGCAGAAATCGAAGATGTCCAATCTCAGTTGATTGCACTTTTGTCTATAGATAGCATGTCCAAATTTAGACAAAGTCTTGAAGTTCAATTCTCCGAATGGGAGAAGGAAATTCAAGCTACAAAATCAAAAAAGTTTACCAGGGACGTCGGAGATTTCCAGCAAAACCGGGTATACAGATGGAGGAGAAATAAAATAATAGGTGGACGGTGTCGTACACCATCTGTATCATCCATCTCCTCTCTTAGTGAAACAGAAAATGCATTTTTTCGATTTAATCAATCATCTGGTCCGCGTCCTAAAAGAAAACTCACGCAGAGACAAATGGCAAACAAGAAAAGACCAGACACGCAAGACCCTACTCATCGCCTAAAGGTGATCAACCTATCCACACATATTTTCTCAGAAATAGATAGAAAGGTTATTGAAAAAGGCCTCACTTTTTCACCCTGTAATCGTTTCGATGTTTTCTCTGCAGTAAAAGATCTGAACATGTTTGGTCGGTCACTTATACACAAAAAATTGTTCCATAAATCCAACCATGCGGATATTTTTCCTACTACAGAGGAACAACAAGCTTTAGGGGCCCTTGAGGAATTACTGGAAGAACAGGATACCAATGTATCAGGTAAAATTCCAGTATGTATTCGCACTAAATCAAAGACATTTCCTCCACTCAGTTTGTGCCCCGCTGTAGATTCATTCGTTAAGGCGGTTACACTAGAATTTCAAAACATTCCCGGTAATATCAGACATGATAATTTAACTACAATACAACGGGAAAGTCTAAACAAATTACAAAAAATGAAGGATGTTGTGTTCAAGGCTGCCGATAAAGGCGGTAATGTGGTTGTATGGCCTTGCCACATGTATGAGGCTGAAGCCTACAGACAATTACGTGATAGACAGTGTTATAAAAAACTAACATTTAATCCTTCATCCTCTTTTAGATCTTTACTGCAGCAGATACTATCGAGAGCCTTACAGGAAGATGTTATTAATAAGGATTTGTTAACTGCACTCACAACTGTTGAATCTATTGTCCCTACATTGTACCTACTCCCAAAAGTGCATAAGAATGACACAATACCACCAGGAAGACCAATAATTTCAGGTAGGGGCAGCATTACAGAGAAGTGTTGTAAATATATTGACCATCACTTAAAAGATTTGGTCATAAACCTTGCTTCATATATCCGTGATTCCGCAGATCTTCTCCAGAAGGTTAGCGGCATCAGCATTGACGATGACATGCTATTAGTTGCGATTGATGTGGAATCCCTCTATACCAGTATCAGGCATGCTGATGGGATTGGGGCCACGAAATTCTTCCTTTCCACATCCAATCTGGAAAAAGCCATGCGTGATTTTCTTGTTGAGTTACTAGAATACACTCTGACGCACAACTTTTTTACCTTCAATGGGAATTTCTACCTACAGCTCCAGGGAACGGCGATGGGGGCTGCTTGTGCACCCTCATATGCCAATTTGTTCCTTGGACTGTACGAGAGAGACCTATTGACAAATGACCAGGATGATTCAATGGACCGGATCCTGTTTTTGGCACGGTACATTGATGACATCCTGGTCATCTGGAAGGGTACATCATTTGAGTTAGACAAGTTCATGTCGGATCTCAATAATAACCAGGTTAATCTTAAATTTACGTATAAATCAAATAGTCAATGCATGGATTTTCTAGACATCAAATTAACTAAAGACGCTGACGGATTCTTACAGAGTAATGTGTATCGCAAGGAGACCTCTGTTAATTCTTTATTGCATTTTTCGTCTTCCAATCCACCACAGACCTTACAGGCGATCCCTATCGGGCAATTTCTGAGGATAAGGAGGATATGTTCCTCCGATACTCTCTTTGAGGAACAAGCCAAGGACCTAAAAAAATCGCTTTATCGACCGAGGCTATAGTATGCGGTCCATAAAAAAAGCGTATCACAGGGCCAAGCATACAAATAGAGATGACCTTCTGTTCACATAAAAGAAGAAAGACACACAGACTAAGGTGAGGTTTATAACTAACTATCACTCGAGGTGGCCACAAATGAGGGAAATTTTTAAGAGGTATTGGCCAATTTTACTCACGGACCCAATTCTTACCAACTATGTGACTAGGTACCCTAGTATCACAGCAAGACGCTCGAAAAATCTGAAAGATCATTTAGTGAGGAGTCACTATGATCCGATTACGAGAAAACATCCATTCGGGACAAAAGGCGCGAAATGGGGGTGTTCCCCGTGTGGGCACTGTGTGGCATGTCCCAACATTGAGAGAATAACAATGTTTCCCAATGTGACAGGTACGAAAATGTACACTATAACACATTCAATATCATGCACCACGAAAACAGTGGTGTATTATGCAACGTGCCCATGCCCTAAAGTATACGTTGGTCTCACTTCAAGGGAACTAAAGGTGCGGGTGAGGGAGCATATGTCTGACATCAGACGAGCAGCCAATGAGGAAGCCGTGGAAACTCTAAAACCGATACCGCGACACTTTAAAAACACATCACTCTTGCGATCCAACGAAATTAAAGGTGAGAGGCATTGATCACATTGTTACAAACATGAGAGGGGGTAATATCAAACAAAAATTAGCACAATGTGAAGCACGCTGGATTTGGACCCTTGGGTCAATGCATCCACTGGGCCTTAATGAATCTCTGAACTTCGCTCCTTTTCTCTGAACCACTGACTCCTTGCGGGTCTAGGTTTTTTAATATATTTTAATACATTTTTAATTGATTGTCATTTTATGTATATAGTCATTACCTTGTTAACAACCCTCTTCTATGAATTTTTCAATCTTTAAGGTACACAGATATGCAGTCATGTTTGGAAATATATATCGTAGATATTGGAGGCCATGGACATTGGAGAGGATGAAAATAATATATATGCCCATTGTTCAATTAGCATGTGTTATTTCTTTTTGCTCAATTTACTATTAATATTTTTCTTTCTTTTTATCTATGGGGGATTTTTTAGATTTTTTAGATTTATTTATTGTTGTCACAACATATATGTGTGTTTTTTACATCTGTCACAGTAGTCACTGTATATATATATATATATATATATATATATATATATATCTTTATTACTAATGTATTTGTAATTATTATTATTTATGCACATAAAAATCTAGTATATGTTATCACCGATGATTTATTTATTTATTTATATGTTTATACATATTTTTTTATTGGATATTAATATGTATATATGTAGATATTTATGTATTTGTTGATTGCTCTTGTATGTATTTTTTGTATATATATATTTTTTTACTTATGCATCTATAATCACATGTATTATTGACTATGCACTTAATAAATGTTTATATATATCTTCATTCCAATTTTATAATTGTATATTAATTATACTTTCAGATATATATATACATTGTTACACTTTTCTTTTCTTTATTATTATTCATAAATATCGTTTCTTCTTTTTTCTTTTTTCTCTCTTTTTTCAAGTCCTCTTCACACATTGCATTAATCATTTAGTTTCTCTTTTGCATCGGTCCCTTCTTACACATATAGTGTATCCTCTTTAGTTATTATTTTTCATGGACCGTCTTCCTTTATTGTCATATGCACTTGCGTCTCCTTTTTTTCTTCTCCCCCTTTTTTCTTTCTTTTGTTGACAGGGTGCATCTATCTATGTTGTACCCTGTCAAACAAACATATATCCTCTCCAACGTTCCCCATTCGTTTTACATGTATATTCATATACTTATTGCTATTACTTACATTTCCTTCGGTCTGTATTTCCCTTCAGTGGTGCAGGGGGAGAGGGGTGTGCGCTGGCTAGGGGTGGGGGAGTGGCTCACGCACTCTCGGCCGAGTCTCCAATCGTAGCTGGACGTGGGCGGCGCTGTCAGACACCGCTTGCTCACGTCCGCTCCGATGACGCGGTTCCGGAAGTGGGGCAGTAGCCATCTTGCTACCCCCGGCTTGTCGCCAGCAAACCTCTTACACTGCTTACACTGACATGAATTACATCTAATTACACCAGTATATAAGGGAGGGTCCCGCTGGGAAGACGCCACCCCCGGACGAAGGCATTCGCCGAAACGCGCGTCGGGTCTGGCGTCTCCCCCATGCGGTAACATGAATCTGGGTACGTACTATCATCTCTATATTAGACTCTTGTGGCTGCTTGGTCATTAGATTTAGGCTGTATTTTGTATGCATCAGTCCTTTTTGTACTGTCTTGCTTTGAAATTTACCTTTACTGGTTATATTTCCTGATACCAGCAATTGGTGTTTTCATACTGGAAGCACATTATCCTTACATATTAGCACCTTACAAATATACTGTTTCTTACATGTTATTTATATTCAGCTTATCACCGGTATCAGCATCTAACCCTGGGTCTCTATTACATATGCTTAAAGAGGCTCTGTCACCAGATTTTGCAACCCCTATCTGCTATTGCAGCAGATAGGCGCTGCAATGTAGATTACAGTAACGTTTTTATTTTAAAAAAACGAGCATTTTTGGCCAAGTTATGACCATTTTTGTAGTTATGCAAATGAGGCTTGCAAAAGTCCAAGTGGGTGTGTTTAAAAGTAAAAGTCCAAGTGGGCGTGTATTATGTGCGTACATCGGGGCGTTTTTAATACTTTCACTAGCTGGGCGCTCTGATGAGAAGTAACATCCTCTTCTCTTCAGAACGCCCAGCTTGTGACAGTGCAGATCTGTGACGTCACTCACAGGTCCTGCATCGTGACGGCCACATCGGCACCAGAGGCTACAGTTGATTCTGCAGCAGCATCAGCGTTTGCAGGTAAGTCGATCTTACCTGCAAACGCTGATGCTGCTGCAGAATCAACTGTAGCCTCTGGTGCCGATGTGGCCGTCACGATGCAGGACCTGTGAGTGACGTCACAGATCTGCACTGTCACAAGCTGGGCGTTCTGAAGAGAAGAGGATGTTACTTCTCATCAGAGCGCCCAGCTAGTGAAAGTATTAAAAACGCCCCGATGTACGCACATAATACACGCCCACTTGGACTTTTACTTTTAAACACACCCACTTGGACTTTTGCAAGCCTCATTTGCATAACTACAAAAATGGTCATAACTTGGCCAAAAATGCTCGTTTTTTAAAAATAAAAACGTTACTGTAATCTACATTGCAGCGCCTATCTGCTGCAATAGCAGATAGGGGTTGCAAAATCTGGTGACAGAGCCTCTTTAAGTCCCAATACCATTTCATGTATCCTGTATGGGCTGACGCCTTTTTTACATTGTATGACTCATTTTTAATTGTTTGTGTCTCTATTTGTTAATAAAGAAGTTTCTTTCTACTATACATTATGTGAGTGTACTTGACCTCTTCCTCTATAGGTTTTTCAGTATATTTATGGTCAGAGTACCAGGTTATATTGGGGTTATGTGTATGATCCTCCATTTCTATATAGTTGTGGTTACCTATGTCATTTGACTGCTATCGATACAAAAAATATATTTACATTGTCTTCATTGAATTGGAGTTCGTACTATTGCTGCTTGTGTACAAATTGGTTATTTTCCTGTCTATATAAGGTCTCATAGCTGACAATACATATCAGAGAAAAAATCAAGCCATAAGGAGGAAATAACTGCCTGTAGAGCTCAGAGACAGGATTGTGTGGAGGCACAGATCTTAGAAGGGTATAAAAAAAATTCTGCTGCACTGAAAGTTCCCAAGAGCACTGTGGCCTTATAATTCTTAAAGAGACTCTGTCACCACATTATAAGTGCCCTACATAAGGAGACCGGCGCTATAATGTAGGTGACAGCAATGCTTTTTATTTAGAAAAACGATCTATTTTCACCACATTAGGAGTGATTTTAGCTTTATGCTAATTAGTTTCTTACTGCCCAAGTGGGCGTTTTTACTTTAGACCAAGTGGGCGTTGTACAGAGGAATGTATGACGCTGACCAATCAGCGGCATGTACTTCTCTCCATTAATTTAGTCAGCGCATAGTGACACTGTGTTATTTACTATGTGCTGTCTTATACTAACATATTAACGTTACTGAAGTGTTTAGAGAGTGACTAGACATTCCTTCCAGACAGGACGGGATGTCTATTCACAATCCCTGCACTTCGATAAAGTTTGTTTGGTACTTACAGCAGAGCAAAGCGTAATCTCGCTGTAACCTGTCATTTACAGCGAGATCTCGCGAGATTACGCTTGCTCTGCTGTAAGTACCAAACGAAGTGCAGGGATTGTGAATAAACATCCCGTCCTATCTGGAAGGAATGTCTAGTCACTGTCTAAACACTTCAGTAATGTTAATATGTCAGTATAAGACAGCACATCGTGAACAACACAGTGATGGGTTGAATGGGAGAAACTTCTAGAAGGCAGCACTCCACCAATCTGGACTTTATGGCAGAGTGGCCAGAAAGAAGCCTCTCCTCAGTAAAAGACACATAAAAGCCCACCTGAAGTTTTTGAAACTATTGAACTATTTTCTAGTCGTCATGTCTGGAGGAAACCAGGCACTGCTCATGATCTGCATAATACCTTCCCTACAGTAAAGTGTGGTGGCAGCAGCATCATGCTGTGTGGGTGTTTTTAGGAGTTGGGACAGGGAGACTGGTCAGGGTTGAGGGAAAGATAAATGGAGCAAAGTACAGAGATATTCTAAAAAGAAGACCTCCAGCATAAACACAGCTTTCCATATCTGCACACCCCACCTGACTGTATACCACACTCTACACTTCTTTTATGTATACTGTTGTTAAGGACCTGCCAGGCACCGCTTCTGTATCCACGCCCATAGGTAATCAGTCTGCACCTGCTTCTATGTCTGTGAGACTGACTCCATCTTCCACCACTCAGGATGGCAGGCTTAGGAGTGGGAGAGCCTATCACAGCCTGGCCAGACGGAGCTAGCTCCCCCCCTTTCCTGTTCCTCCTTGCTTGTGATTCTTCTCTGTTGGTTTCCTGGCCCTGCTGCAGCTTCTTGAACTACTTGTCCCTGCTTCGTATTGACCCTGGCTTACTGACTACTCTTCTGCTCTGCGTTTGGTACCTCGCACACTCCTGGTTTGACTCGGCTTGTTCACTACTCTCCTGCTCTGCGTTTGGCACCTCGTACTCTCCTGGTTTGACTCGGCTCGTTTACTACTCTTGTTGCTCACGGTGTTGCCGTGGGCAACTGCCCCGTTTCCCTTTGTTCTGTGTTTCCTTGTCTGGTTGTCTGTCGTGCACTTACTGAGTGTAGGGACCGTCGCCCAGTTGTACCCCGTCGCCTAGGGCGGGTCGTTGCAAGTAGGCAGGGACTGAGTGGCGGGTAGATTAGGGCTCACTTGTCTGTTTCCCTATCCCTGTCATTACAACTGTACTTACTTTTTGAACTGCTGCCTTGTCTGTGCTTTAAAAAAGCCTCCATCTTGATTCTTAGATTTTCCCAGCTTTCTCCTCCTCTCTGCTTTGCTATCAATCCCATGATGCTTCAGCACAGCATCACATAACCAGCTAAAGACCCTCCCATTTCTGCATGCTGGGGGACACTGATTATCATTCTCTCTATATTTTCCTAAATAAGCTGAGAAACCATAAGTATACAGACAGGGAGGCTGCACTATTTTCTTCTACATTATACCTGTGTGACAGGAACATGTCTAAGTATCAGTGGTAGCTGATGATAGAAGTTTCTGTCCCCCCTCTCCAAAACTAGTGTGGTACAGGAACTGCTGAAGCCTGTGATGGGTGACACATAGATCTCCATAGACTCAAGTAGGGAAAGCGTGTAGATAGAAGCAGCCAGAAAAATAACAGGTGAGAGACTGACCCACAGAATACCATAATGGCACACATGGGAAAGTTTAGTTTCAGCTGGAGTGTCCCTTTATTGAAAACCTGATCCAGAGAGCTCTGGACTTTAAGGGGGTTTTACACTGGGCGATTATCGGCTATACAAGCGTTCATAGAACGCCCATTGACGATAATTGCCCTGTGTAAACAGGGCAGCGATCAGTCGATAAACGAGCAAACATTCAATCAACTGCTGATCGCATCGTTTTAAAAAAGTTAAATATTATCGTTGACGGCAGCACATCTCCTTGTTTAAACAGGGAGATGCGCTGCCGACATGATAATAACGTATGTTGATGAGCGATAAATTTAACGACCGCTCATCTCCAAGCATAGCTGCACGTGACCGGAGCAAATGAGCTCGCTGCAACGGGCGATTATCGGCCAGTGTAAAAGGACCTTAAAACTGGGTCGAAGATTCAACTTTCAACAAGACAATGACGCTAAGCACACAACCAAGACAACTCAGAAGTGGTTTATGGACAACTCTGTGAATGTCCTTGAGTGGCCCAGCCAGAGCCCTGACTTGAACCCAATCAAACATCTCGGGAAAGACCTGAAAATGGCTGTCCACCGACTGTTCCCATCCAACCTGACAGAGCTTGAGAGGATCTGCAGAGAAAAATGCAGAAAATCCCCAAATCCAGGTGTGCAAACAGTGTGGCATCAAACCCAAGAAGACTGGAGGCTGTTATCTCTTGCAAAGGTGCTTCAACTAAGTACTGAATACTTATGGCACTGCAATATTTAATTTTTTTCCTTTTCAATAAATTTGCTTGTTCATCAGCTGATCATTGCCCTGTTTATGAACGCTCATTTGCCCGATAATTGGCCCGTGTAAAATGTCCTTATCTGTTGGCTACTTTTCTCTCTCGTCTTTTGAAACAACATGCCTGTTCAATGGTGCTAATAGAAAATGTCTGGGCCGGGGTTGATTCTTGTTACCTATCTTATGTGTACAAGATAGGAGCATGCGTGTAAGTAAACACATTGATTCATACTGCAAGACACCCAAGATTAAACAAAATCAATTTATAGACTGGAATCCTGGACCACCTGTCGCCATTTTTATGGCTCATAAGAATTGTGGTCAAGTAAAAATCAAGCAGCTGCAAGACTAAAGCAGATGGAGATGAAATGCTTATTTCAGTACAGGATACGGTACCAATTGATCAAATTGTGATATGTTTCTTTGTTTCTAAGTGTAACTAGTTGCAACTGTTGCAGAGGGAAAATGTACTGTACAAGTTAAAAAAAAATAGTAAAATTAAATTTCTAAAAGTAAAATTATTTTAGAATACTTTTTTATACTACGTGAAACCTAAGAGACTGGTGAATACAAATTGTGTCATTTGTTTCACAATTATCATTTATATTATTAAGTTCTGTCTATCATAAACAAGATATAAAATCTGAGATGTTAACAAGTTAAATTATCAGTCCACCAAAACGTAGTAAAAAAAAGTATAATACAGTAAAATAAAATCTTACTGTTTTTCATTCTCTGGGCTTCTGCTATGATATGATGGATCATTATTTAGGGGTTATCGTCTATTTTGAGTAATGATATCCCAATATATGTTTTATTTACAAGTATGCATCATGAATTAATTATGTGATTGATTGATTGATTGATTGATTGATTGATTGATTGATTGATTGATTTTGAGTAATAGATACAGGGCTTTTCTTTCCTCCACAACCAAGAAATGACACAATTTGGATGAAGTTACCTTTTTAAATAACCAAGAACTATTAAACAAAGACCAAGGAGAAAGTTACAATTCTTACATTAATATTAAATATATTGGCTGTATATTAACAATGATGAGTAAATAATTACCACAACAAACATAAGAGATTATATAATTGTATTATACTGGTGCAAATTGTTCTATATAGGTCCACAAGTAAAAGTATTAAGAAAACTAGTAACTCATCTTTTCATAGTGAATAGATTTTAGGCATAAGCAAAGCCCCTGAGAATACAGAGAACCCATAAAGTTTACATAATAACATAATAGTAGGCAGAGCTGCAAGATTCCCAAATGGTGTCAGTATACTCACAGTTCTCCTGGCAAAAGTTGTCTTTCCAAACTCCAGAGATATACAGGGAATCCTTGTGGCTGAGCTTTGTGCAGGCTTCCTCAGTGCTGAGCTCCTTGTTTGCACCTCAGTTTAAAGCAAGTGAATTTAGTTGAGAATGTCCAAAGGAGAGAAATCATGGGATTATTGTGATAAGAGCACTTATAACAATGTTATAAAATGTTTACACTAGAAGAAGTCTTTGGCAGCTTGCCCTAGTTCATACTGCTTCCTGCATAGTCTGCTGGGACCCCACAGAGCACTTGTTAATGAGATCTGGGCTTTATCAGGACTTGTTGCTGCAGGCTGCCAGCTGTAAAGTTTACTTCCCCTCCTAAAATGACACAGCTTGAAACCTCACTCCCACATTTATGTGCTTAGGTTTTATAAATTCCCATGCTGCAGTGGTTCAGCATCACATGCATCCTATACACTAAGGTTATCACAACCTCACCTTTGAGGAATCCAAGCAGAGGATGGTGAGATTAAAGATTAACTGTGCACAGGGTAAAATGCACTGGGCTGGAGCACCGAAGATGGATAGCTCCGTCTCTTGCTAAAAGTTCATGTCACAGGATTGTCTGGATGCATTAAAAAGGCAGCACATAATAGTACAGACAGACAAAGTAGTAATAGTAGGATGTGAAAGGGTTTATAATATAACCCATTAGCAGGGCTGATTTAACAGATTTGTGCACCAAGGTCAAATATGTCATCTGCCCCAGCTCACCCCGAATTTGTTCCAATAACTCTGAGCCTAATTTTATATATATATATATATATATATATATATATATATATATATATATACACATGATAAGTAACAGCAATTTTTTTTGCAATTTTTCTATGAAATCACAGGCAACTATGCTATACAGAAATACTGAGTACATTGTCCATATAGTGTCATACAGAACCCTGATAAATAGTATACAGTGCCACAATATTGTTACACATTGTTTAGATAAATATTATCATGCAGTGGCTCACATTATCCAGATAAATAGTTCCATACAGCGCCCAGATACAAAACATTCTAAAATTCATTACACAATTACAATATAGTAACAAAGGTGGACATAGAGCAATCGAACCAACAGGCCATGATCAGACAAATGTTTTAACAAGAGAAAGTTAATTGTGAAATCACATGCATACAAATATTCCAAGGGATATACATTCTATAGAAACATAGAAAAAAACACAATAGCTACATGTGCATTACGATGTGCATTGCAGTTATTATTTTAAAGTGGAATTAGCCATATTAGGGACAGATGGGTCAATGGCAACTAGGCATGAAGTACAGTCAGGAGGGTAAAGAACAGCCAAATACTTGTCAATGAAGAACTAAACCTAAAGAACAAGGCTTATATAAGTGCAGCTAAACAAGCTGCTAATATTATACACAAATACATATGATAAATTTCCACAACTTATCAAATCAAGATACAGTATATAAAATCTGTGCAGCGAAATATGTTGGTGCTAGCAACAACCTAAATCCTTTTACATGGGCAAATTATTGCGATGACGCTCGTTCCCGATCATTGCCCTGTGTAAATGGGGCAACGATCAGCTGATGAGCTCGTTTCTGCAGCAGAAGATATTATCAATGCAAAACCTGCAACTACGGAAAAAAATAAATCATACTTACTCAGAACGCCCTCCTCCTTCCTTCAGTCCAGCCTCCTGGGATGACAATGCATCCCATGTGACCGCTGCATCCAATCACAGGCTGCAGCGGTCGTCATATGGGAAGAAACGTCATCCCAGTAGGCCGGCCTGAATGACGTCAGAGGCCGGCCTCCTGGGATGACATTGCAGAATCCAATCACAGGCTGCAGCGGTCACGTGGGCTGCAGCGTCATCCAGGGAGGCCGGACCGGACTGCGATGGAGGGATGCGTCGCCATATTAACGGCCTACGCAAATATGAGCGGAAATTCTGTTCGAACAAACGCACCACAATGTGGTGCAGTTTTCGGACGGCATGTACTGCGGGTTCCAGGTCAGAAACGTTGCGTTGTTTTTACGCAGCGTATCCCTACCGTGGGAACCTGGCCTTAGTATTCACCTTCTTTTCTTATATGTGTCTATTAAACAACCTGTAGCCAATCAGGGAATTCAGAGCAGTAGGAAATGAGAGCAATCATATTCAAGTGGTGAATGAGGAAGGGCAAGACGGAGACCACATATGAGGAAGGATCCTGTCAAATTAGTACTGAAAGATACTTCAGGCAAATTCCCCTCATAGGGGTCACATGGGGTTAACTGGGATTACTGCAGGTACATATGGAAGCATCAACAAGCTTTTCAGAGCCAATCACTCCAACAGTAAAACTGATAAGAACTTTACAAATAGACTGCAAGAGTTCATGAACTATTCCCATCATGTTTGTGCAATTCAGTGTAGGTCTAAAAATTTTTAATGTATGAAAAATATATCTAAAAAAAAGCACACAATAGTATCACATTTTATGTCTACGGCTATGTTTCTTTTTGGCTTATATATTTGGCTTGTAGGCTTATGTTTCTGTCCATTTTGTTTTTTTTAAATTTATATTTTCTTTGTGGGTGAACAATTTTTATAATAGAAATCTTTAGAGAATAGAAAACGTTATTGCCAATTATGACAATCACAGAATAAAATAAAACCTCTACAATTTACACATTGAAAAAATTATAAAAGCACAAACGGTCGGAACATAAAAGGAAAGTAAACACATTATGCCAGCACATGTAATACAAAAACATTTGCTTATTTATAAACTGTACTGAATTTGTGTTAATAAATCTTTTTGAAAGCAAGGAAGTGTGTGTGGGGGGTGATTTTTGGTGGTGTATTTAATAGCATGGATTGGTGGTTGTAAGAGAGTACTTGTGAAGATGATTTCAGAGATTGTTCGTCTACATTTTCTGCAATTGAGGAGGGAAAAAATACATCGGATGGGATTGGTAGAGACAGACCTTTATTTTGGACTTATATTCAAAATAATTTATTTACATTTAATTTACAATTTATATTATTAAAAAGGTAGGGCACATTATTGATTAATGACTATAATTGATGGCCACTTATAATACTATAGAACAAATTAAAGTTTTTATTTGTTTGTTTGTTTTTCAATCAAGCATGTTATTTCAATTTAAGGGCTTGTTGACATCTGCGTCGGTGATTCCGTTGTTCTGCTACGTCAGAGGAGCAGAAAGAAAAAAATGGAAGCGCCAATTCTGCTGCATGGTGGACACCATCGGCGCCCAATGGAACCCATTGACTTTAATGGGTTCCGTCGGGTTTACATCATGGCGTTCATCGCTTTACCGGATCCAAAGGCGCTATTGTTTGCGCTATTGTGGGCCGTTTCTGTGATGGAGGCCTCTAACGGAGATTCTAATGCAGATGTGAACAGGTCCTAAGTTTGTTGTTCACTTAGTTTGTGTTTGTGTAATTTTATCTTAAACATGGTATACTGAACCTGTAGCAAACTCATCGTTTTACTAGAATTAACAAAGATTGGATATGATTGTCTCCTCTGCACCTTCTGATGTGGATGACCCTTAATCTTGATGAAAATAAGGAGATAAGAAATCAAGAACAAAATACAAACTTCTACATTTGGACTATAGTGATATATGTGATTCACCCCTTAAAAAGCAAGATAGGTTATCAAGTGTATTAGGCCTTGAATATTGTCTGTACAAGCCAATGAGTGATGACTATGTACTCTGCTCTCACTGTGTAAGGGCCTGTTCACATCTGTGTTGGAGGCCCTGTTAGAGGCCTTCATCACAGATCTGGCCTACAATACTGCAAACAATAGTGCAGCATGCTTCGCTAATGTTACTGGTAAAACCACCAACAACATGATGGAGACCCGACGGAACCCTTTAAAGTCAATCCCTTCAGTTGGGCACCGACGGTATTTTCGTTGTTCTGCCTGTCACGGAATCACTACTTGAGCATTTCCCTAAAGTGAAAGATTGTGGAATTGCTATACGAGCAATCCCCCAAAGGCAGCTGGAGACTGTCTGGAACAAGCGTACAAGTAAATCAGCTACCTCAAGTCCGTCACCACTCTGGTCTGCAGAGTCTAAGGCTTTTCTTTGGTCTTTACCAGAGCCCACCGCAAGGCAGGTTGGATTTGGCCGCATAGAACCCAAGTTGCTTTTACAGAATAAGGTGTTGGACAGGAGGTGCACTTACCAGAACGGATAACCAGAAATCCGGAGTGGTAATAAACAAGCAGAGTTCAAACCAGGAAAGACTACAAGTCCAAATCGCTAAACAGAAGAATACCAGGAGTGCAAAGGTTGAAAACCAGCTGTGAGCAGAATATCCAAATAAGTGAGCAGAGGGTAAATCCTAAGACAAAACTAAAGTCCAGTTCAAAGAGTCCAAGTATTCAAGGTAATTCAGGGTGTAACAAGGAGTTTGATCAGACACATGCATTCACAGGAAAATCACAAGCAACAAACAAGAAACTGAACAGACTCAAATACTCCACCCTTGGCCCTGATAGGTTGCAGACAGAGAAAATATATTGGCTCTGCATTTCAAACCAGGGCCACTCAGAAGCTTGGCTAGTAGTCATGACAACCTAAAAGTGACGGATGTTTGGTAAAACTCTGCTTCTCTGATGGAGCAGAACAATGGAAACAGAGACTCAGATATGAACAGGCCCTAACGCTTGCAGATTTTTTTTAGGTTTTGCATGTAGACTGAAGATTTGATATTCAGTCTGTACACGTCGTTCCTGGCATTCTGCCTCTTTACCATTCATATGTTCTTATTATATAATATATAAGTTATGATTTTTATTTTCTATTCAGACAGCATAGTATACTTAATACATTTTATTATTATTTGTTGATGTGTCAGGATTTTATGCAATATTTCTTGATTTGAAGATAGATACTTTGAATACTGTGACGTAGGAACTATAGACCAGGGGATCACTATGCACTTTATGCCTCATTCACATCTGCGTCAGGCTTCCATTCATGGGTTCCGTTAGACCTTTCCGTCAGGGTAACCCATGAACGGAAAGCCAAACGGAAAACATAGGTTCCGTTTGCAATACCATTGATTTCAATGGTAATGCTTCCGTTGCAAATGGTTTCCATTTGTCTCCATTCCGTAAGGTTTATTTTTTTTTTAGCAGAATAAATAGTGTAGTCGACTGTGCTATTGTCTCCACTAAAAAAACCTGAAACCTTACAGAAAGAAGGAAACCATTTGAAATGGAAGCATTACCATTGAAATTAATGGTAATGCAAAAGGAAGCTATTATTTCCGTTTGGTTTTCCGTTCATGGGTTCCCCTGATGTAAAGGTGTAACATAAATATAATTTATTTATGTTACGTAAATAGCGCAAATATATTCCGCAACGCTTTACAAAAGTTGTCCTCACTCACTGTCCCCAGTGGGGCTCACTATCTAAATTCCCTATCTGTTTTTTTGGAGTGTGGGAGGAAACCGGAGCACCAAGAGGAAACCTACGCAAACAGAAGGAGAACATACAATCTTATCCCCTTAGTGACCACCAATACGCCTTTTCACGTGAGTCACTAAGGGGCCTTAGGCTAGGCTGACGCCTTTTCACGTGAGCCTAGTCTAAGTCCTGCACGGGTCTCCCGTGCAGGCTGGAGACGGGGCTCAGCTGTCTGATGACAGCTGAACTCCTGCTCCAACGCCCGCGATCGAAGTTCACTTAGATCGCGGTTGTTTAATCCGTTAAATGCCGTCGTCAATAGCGACCGCGGCATTTAACTTTGTTTACAGAGGGAGTGCGCTCCCTCTGTCACCCATCGGCGGCCCGCAAATGCAATCACGGGTCTCCGATGGGTTGTCATAGCAGCCGGGGGCTTGATAAAAGCGCCCAGGTCTGCCTTGGACATATGCCTGTTAGGACGCGCCGGAGGCACGTCCTAACAGATTGCCTGTCAGATTTACACTGACAGGCAATAATGCTCTGGTATACGAAGTATACCAAAGCATTATAGCAGCAATCTGAAGATCGCACAGTAAAGTCCCCTAGTGGGACTAGTGAAATAAATAATAAATGTGAAATAAAGATTAATAATAAAAATGACAGTAAAAAAAAAAAATAAAACCATTTTTTTCCATAAAAAGTGGTTTTATTTAGTAAAAGTGTAAAAAATAAATAAAAGTACACATATATGGTATCGCCCGACCGTAATGACTCCATTAATAAAGTTAATATGTAATTTAAACAGCAAGGTGAACACCGTAAAAAAAAAACGCAAAAAAGCATGGCGAAATTGCAATTTTTTTCCATTGCCCCCCAAAAAAGTCATAATAAAAATGAATCAATAAGTGCCATGCACCCCAAAACAGTACGAACCAAAACTAAGTCTCATCCCGCAGAAAACAAGTCCAAAAAATCACTACATTGATGGAAAAATAAAAAAGTTACGGCTCTTGGAAAGCGACGATGCAAAAACAAATAATTTTAGTTCAAAGGTGTTTTTATTGTGCAAAAGTCGTAAAACATAAAAAAACCTCTACATATGTGGTATCGCCGTAATCGTACCGACCCATAGAATAAAGGTAACATGTTATTTACGTCGCACAGTGAACGGCGTTAATTTAAAAACGCATAGAAAAATGGCGGAATTTCAGTTTTTTTTTATAATCCCCCCAAAAAAAGTTAATAAAAGTTAATAAAAAAATTATATGTACCCAAAAATGGTGCTATTAAAAAGTACAACTAATCCCGCAAAAAACAAGTCCTCATACAGCTATGTAGACGAAAAAATAAAAAAGTTATAGCTCTTTGAATGCGACTATAGAAAAACGAATAAAATAGCTTGGTCATTAGGGCCTAAAATGGGCTGGTCACTAAGGGGTTAAAGGGAGTCTGTCACCACATTTTTGCCTCCCAAACCACTAATACCACTATATAAGGAAGGATGAGCGTTTTTACATACCAATGTTAAATCAGCCCATTGTAAACCATGAAAAAAGTGCTTTTATTTTTTCTGGGCACCGTATGCAAATTAGCAATAAAGAGTCCTGCAATCCAGGCGGTGACCTGCATTCTAAGCAGAAACCACGTAAAATGCAGGACACTTCGTGGATTGCAGGACTCTTCAAATATTGGGCAACATTGGTATGTTTGAAAAACTATCATCCTTCCCTATATAGCGCTATTAGCGGTTTGGGAGGCAAAAATGTGGTCACAGACCACCTTTAAAATTAGAGAAATAATAACCACTTTTGTATTTGGAGAGAACACATTGGTTTGGGGCTTAATTTGTTAAATGGGCCATCTCATTGATTATTTATCCATCATATTTTTGTAGTACATTAATTTATTGCATTCTGGGGCTGTCATCTGTGGCCCGCGGGACACAGAGCCGCTAGACTCTGGAATTCCCTGACCTCGCTGTCCACATATGAACAGCGATGTCTGGGGCTTCACCAGAGCCGGAGTCCCGTGCAGAGCGCTAGTATCGGCTCTGCTCCGGGACTCTGTGGAATTCCCTGACATCGCTGTCCATATATGGACAGTGTGTCAGGGTCTTCCCCAGAGAGGAGACCCGAGCAGAGCGCTAGTACAGGCTCTGCTCCGGGACTCCCCAGAGCAGTGAGTCCCAGTGATGTCAGGACCACAGCTGGAGTCCCAGGAAGAGCCTACTAGCGCTCTGCCCGGGACTCCGGCTCTGGGGTTGCCCCTGACATCTCTGTCCATATATGGACAGTGATGTCAGGAGCAGAGCTGGAATCCCAGGCAGAGTGCTAGAAGCGGCTCTGCTCCGGGACTCCAGCTCTGGGCAAGCCCCTGTCATCACTGTGGCAGCATCTGCGGAGGGCACTGTGGCAGCATCTGCGGAGTGCACTGTGGCAGCATCTAAGGAGGGCACTGGGGCAGCATCTACGGAGGGCACTGCGGCAGCATCTACGGAGGGCACTGCGGCAGCATCTACAGAAGTCTCTGCTGCAGCATCTGCAGAGGACGCTGCGGCAGCATCCGCAGAGGGCGCTGCGGCAGCATCCGCAGAGGGCGCTGCGGCAGCATCCGCAGAGGGCGCTGCGGCAGCATCCGCAGAGGGCGCTGAGGCAGCATCTGCAGAGGGCACAGTGGCACTATCTAAAAAGGGGCTGCCCAATCTTGACACGTGTGTCTGCCAAACGCTGCCAACTGAGCCGCCGGATTGCATTTAGCGACACTTAAACTGGAAAACTGGATTGTTGAAATAAGCACGTGGAGAAATATCTAAAATTTTAAACCTGGCGGTATTATTAAAGTAGTGTAGTATTCATTTTGTAGTAATGTAGTATTATTATTATTATTATTATAGTAATATAGTGTTATAGTAGTTCAAATAAGTAATTTATTAACAATAATTTTGTGGTGTATCATGCAATACCATCAGGGAGGCGCCTGATTGGCTCCAAATGTATTCTACAGCAGGGCAATAACATACAGCCAATATCATTAAGAACTATCTTCAGCGTAAAGAAGAACAAGGTCCTGGAAGTGATGGTATAGCCTCAATAGAGCCCGGATCTCAAAATCATCGAGTCTGTCTGGTATTACATGAAGAGACAGAAGGATTTGAGGAAGCCTACATTCACAGAGGATCTGTGGTTAGTTCTCCAAGATGTTTGGAACAACCTCCCTGCCGAGTTCCTTCAAAAACTGTGTGCAAGTGTACCTAGAAGAATTGATGCTGTTTTGAAGGCAAAAGGTGGTCACACCAATTATTGATTGGATTTACATTTCTTTTCTGTTCATTGATTTTGCATTTTGGTAATTGATAAAAAAAAAAAACAACTATTAACACTTCTATTTTTTAAAGCATTCTTACTTTGCAGCATTTTTTCACAACTGCCTAAAACTTTTGCATCACAGTCCTTGTTGTTATTATTGTACACATAGTCCATATCATCAATTAGGTCTATTAGTTAATTTGCGAATTATCACAGAAGAATTACATTCTAAAGGCAAGTGATTGGCTTCAGAAAGCTCCAAAAGTGGTTGCCTTATGCTGGACCTTTAAGGCCCGTTACTGTGTTGGAGCCTGGGCCCACCGGAGGATCCTCTGGTTCTGTGCTGGGCCAGTCCAACCCTATGTGTGGGGCAGGGTATGGTGTCACTCCCTCTGCTGGTCACAGCTTATTTAATTTTTAGGCTGCGCATGTGTATATTGAATTTCATATTGTATGCACCTTTCGTCTTCAATTGTACCGCTTACATAGATCACTATAGCCACCAGCATTACCTATAACATTTAGCTGAGCAGCCCAATACTATTCTTTTGGGGGGCATTTTGTACACCTTTAATGGTAGATCTTATCATGGATCGCTATTTTGTCCTGCCGTATACAGTGTTTTTTCATTATTGTTGGTTCTAATAAAATGCGATTTACTTTTCCATAGCTGGATATGCATGCCTCTTGTTTTTGGTACATTTCCAGATTCTTAAATCATGCTCTGTCCTCGTGTGTACTTCTGTTCTTTAAAGGCCATCAACAAAGATTTTCACATGAGAACCTCTGCCCCTCTTACTTCCCCTACAAAGATCTCTTTCTCCTCATCATTGCCCCCAAAAGATGAAGAAATAGGTTTACTACTTTGAGTTGATGCTGAGACAGCAGAGTTTTTTTGTGTGGGGAAGAAGGCTTGTACCGCTCTGAGGTTGTGCCAGCACAAAGAGCCTTGGAGATCTCTTAAAGGGGTTGTCCGAGATATATTTTTATTTAAAATTTAAACACACAATGCACACATTAAATATTGAATAATATACTTACCTGTGCAATCTTGCTTCTGTTCTCCGTTCTGGCAGCTCTTTTCTTCCGATCACCTGTCTTCTGACGTCACGTTTTCTTCCTCCTCCACTGTCGTGTCGTATCCTGATCACATGGTCTCGCCTCAGCGAGACCTCGGATGGGATACGACACGTCACTGGAGACTTACCCTATCAAAGCCTACACATAGTAGGCTTTGATAGGGGATCATACTTCACGATGCAGCACACGGGTCGCATGCAGCCCTTGAGGCTGTTATCTGCGGCCCGCGGGACACCGTACACTGTTTAACAACTGGTTCCCGACCGCTGGCTGTATTTTTACGGCCAGCGGTCAGAGACGGGTCCTTAAAACCCGAGCTATAGACTTTCTACGGCTCGGGTTTTAACTTGCTGCCCGCGCGATCGGGCAGCTGAATGTCGGGTCTCCGGCTGTCAGTGACTGCCGGGGACCCTGAGGAGAAGACAGAAGCAGCTTTCGCTGCTTCTGTCTTCTCCGATGTCTTCTTACACAGCGTTCAATGAACGCTGTGTATAGGAATAGAGGCAGCGGCCGCGCCGCTGTCTCTATTCCTCCCGGTGATCATGTGACTGGTCACATGATCACCGGGTGCCGTTAGTAACAGACTTCTGCTGGGTCTTACTAGACCCAGCACAGCCCTATCAGTGACAATCGTCACTATGAGAGGGCTGATTTCCCCTGTAACTGGGGCTGCTGTGCAACAGTACAGTGGAACAGATGGTGTAAAAGAGAGAAAAAATATATAATGTTCCCCAAAGGTCTTTTTTGACCTTTGGGGGACAGACCATAGTAATAAAAAAAATAATAAAGTACAAAAAAAAATTAAATAATAAATACACATAAAATACCCACCCCAAAAAAAATACGTCCCGTCCCCCCCCCGCCAATCATTGTTGTAATGCTAGCGCTGACCCAATTACCCTATAATAGACATGTAATATATTAAAATTTACGGTAGACAATGACGATCACAAATAAAAGGTCTATTTTAGTGTAAAAGTTATTACCCAAAAAAAATAGCTGAAACGTAAAAAAGCTTATTTTTTTACTATTATTTTCAAACTTTATGAATAAAAATTCTAAAATGGCAAAAAAGGTGTGTATAAAAACGATAAAAAAAGAAACCTGCATTGTCTACGGAAAAAACGTCGCAAAAATCACGTCGTTAGCCCAACAAATAAAATAGTTATAGCCATTTAACTAATGCGTGCTAAAAATGTATATACGTTGTCTGGTCCTGAAGGATCAAAATAGCCCGGTCCTGAACTGGATAAGATCTTCTGGGGTCCTGTATCTAAGCCTACATTGTTAGGCTTAGATACAGGGTCTAACAAACAGTGTCACACATGGAGCCTGTATCTAAGCCTAACACAATGTAGGCTTAGATACAGGACCTCAGATGACATTCTTTTTATTCCTGTATAAGGGTATGTTCACACGGCCTATTTACGGACGTAATTCGGGCGTATTAACCCAGCTATTGAAAGCAATGGGCTGACGTTTGTCTGTTCACACGAGGCGTATATTTACGCGTCGCTGTCAAAAGACGGCGCGTAAATAGACGCCCGCGCCAAAGAAGTGTCATGTCACTTCTTCAGGCGTAAATGGAGCCGTTTTCCATGGACTCCATGGAGAACCAGCTCCAGTTATGTCCGTAATGGACGCGGCGTTCAAGCGCCTGCACATGCCGTTACGGCTGAAATGACGGGGCTGTTTTCTCCTGAAAACAGCCACGTAATTTTGGCAGTTTCGGACGCTGCCGTGTGAACATACCCTAAGATTAGTGTTTTGGGGCCCTGTATCTAAGCCTAACATGTGGTATTCTTAGATACATGGCCCATGTGTGACACAGTCTGCTTGGGTAATGTATCCAAAGCTACCTTGTGGTAGGCTTAGATACATGGTCTAACAGTATCAGGGTATGTGCACACGGTAGCAGGCTTTTACATCTGAAAAGACAGACTGTTTTCAGGAGAAAACAGCTGCCTCTTTTCAGACGTAAAAGCTCCTCCTCGCATTATGCGAGGCGTCTGTGACGCTCGTAAATCTTGAGCTGCTCTTCATTGACTTCAATGAAGAACGGCTCAAATTACGTAGCAAAGAATTGTCCTGTATATAATGTATATAAGTGTCCTGCACTTCTTTGCCGAGGCAGTCAATTTACGCGTGGTCGTTTGACAGCTGTCAAACGACGACGCGTAAATTACAGGTCGTCTGCACAGTACGTCGGCAAACCCATTCAGATGTTTGCCGACGTATTGGAGCCCTATTTTCAGACGTAAAACGAGGCATAATACGCCTCGTTTACGTCTGAAAATAGGTCGTGTGAACCCAGCCTCACACATGAGCAGTGTATCTAAGCATCCCTCTTTTTTTTTGTTTTCTTAGTTATTATGTGTTTTTTACAGTTTGGGTCCTTGGTACTACATCAAGTTCAAGGACTACTTCAATGACACCTTTTTTATTTTTAATAAAATCGTTAACCAGTGTTGTGTGTCTTATTTTATTACAATATTTTTTCTATGTCCTTCTCATTTATTTAAAAATTTATTACTAGTGCATTATTAATGGCCACTGTCTAACAGCGTCCATTAGTAAGTCTTCATGCACACTAGCGTGTGTATTTTCCGCGCGTGAAAAACTTGCGTCAATCCCGTCCGTGTTTTTGCGTTAGGGCGGATTAACACGAACGTGCTATACGTCCGTGCAACCCACGTGGTATTCACGCGGGTCGCACGGACCTATGCAAGTCTATGGGGCAGTGCAGACAGTCCATGAATTTTACGCAGCGTGAGTCCGCTGCGTAAAACTCGCGACATGTTCTATATTTCTGCGTTTTTCGAGCATCACGCACCCATTGAAGTCAATAGGTGCGTGAAAATCAGGCGCAGCACACGGAAGCACTTCCGTGGGACGCGCGTGATTCGCACAACAGCAGTAAAAGCATGAATGTAAACAGAAAAGCACCACGTGCTTTTCTGTTTACAAACATCCAAACGGAGTGTCATAATGATAGCGGCTGCACGAAAACCGCAGCCGCGCATCCGTATGAACATGACACACGGAGCTGTCAAGTGCACCGTATTTGTGTGCGCAAAACGCACACACTCGTGTAAATCCGCCCTTATGCATAAGTGTGCTTTTTGATTGTCATGTGTTATTCACGCACTCACAAAGCCAGCCCATTTTTTTCTTCTTTTTTCCAACAAATTGCTGTGTAAATCACGCACCAAACACGTGTGCGGTGCGTGGTTTTCACGCATGCATTGACTTCAATGTGAGTGTAGGTGCATGATAACGCACCAATAGAGGACATGCAGTATGTTTCACGCAGCGGACTCTCGCTGCGTGAAAAGTCACGCATGTGTCAACGGCCCAATTGAAATAAATGGGTCGCGTGTGTTGTGCGTTTTTTTAAAGCACAGCACACAGACTTGATTCACGCTTGTGTAAATCGTGCCTAAGGCCCCATTCACACCAGGGTGAATCTCGTCCGTGTGCTGATTGTCAAAACCACGCGACCCATTTATTTAAATGGGGCCGTTTTCACGCAGCGAGAAACATACTGCATGTCCTCTATTGGTGCGTTATCATGCACCTACACTCACATTAAAGTCAATGCGTGCGTGAAAACCACGCACCGCACACGTGTTTGGTGCATGATTTATGCTGCAATTTGTTGTAACAAAAGAATGGCCTTTCTGAGTGCGTGAATAACGCATGCCACTTGCTAAGCACACGGATGCATAACGCACACAAACTGACCCGATTCATACGCGTTTCTCACGGGCATCAATCTTACACGCAAGTGTGCATGAGGCATAAGACGGGGCTGGACGAACACTAACCATCACTATGACCCTGGTACCCTCCGCCACCATGGGCACTCGGAATAGCATACCTGGGTAACATCCAGTAGCTGACCATCGCTAATACTGTGGTGGCCACAGCGCTGGCTGTTATTATTAGGGCACGTTCAGACGTGTCAGAGTTTTTATGCTTCAAATGTTGTTGCAGATTTAGGGGAAAGTACGCAACGAATCTGCACCAATATTTGCAGTTTTGACAGGTAATTCAGACGTTGCAGAAAACACAGCAGACTTGCCACATATTTCAGTTTTTGCATTGCAAAGGCTGAAATACTTTGTGCCATTCCACTTCTCTGCAACAGACAGTGCATGCTGCGGCTAGAAATTTCTGCACCGCTGCCTATCGTCCGCAGCAGAGTTTTCATCAATGTTTGAACTAACTTGCATAAAAATGTGTAGAAGGCCTGATTCAGACGAACGTGGCGTTTTTGCGCAGGCAAAACACGCAGCGTTTTGCCTGCGCAAAAGTCACTTACCTGCTCCGTGAGGCAGCATCAGTGAAGGAGGTCAGCGGGGAGGAGCAAGGACAACTCACATGAACTCTTGGAAGGTACGTGCACGCTCATTGCAGCCTGCAATGAGCGTGCACGGGAAAAAAGTTTCATGACAAGGAAAGATCAACAAACCAGACCTGAACTGCATGTAAACAAGCTGTGCTAAATTCAAAGCAGAGATGTGGTAAGTAGAATTTTTTTTTTTAAATAATGCTTTATTTAGGTTGTCTGTATAAGGGGTAATGTAGGACACAGTTTTTGAAAAAATGTTGGTATCTCGGACAACCCCTTTAACCAGGGGCGTAACTAGGAAAGACTGGGCCCCATAGCAAACTTTTGACTGGGGGCCCCCCCCCCTCTGCTGGGTATCACACAACCCCCCCCTTGTAGATAGTGCCTCCCTATAGATTCCACCACACAGCGCCCCCCTATAGATAGCACCATACACAGCCCCCTGTAGATAACGCCATACAGACCCCCCCCAAAAAAAAAAAACGGCCTATAGTTTGTCCTACAAAAGACATGCATCCCCTATCCACAGGATAGGGGATACATGTGCGATCGCTGGCAGCGATAAGGAGAACGGGGGACTGAAAGTTCTCCATGACTAACCTCGGACTTCCGGCGTCTGCGCAGTTCAATAAAAATGAAAGGAGCGCTGGTCACGCATGCGCACAAGCACGACCGGTGCGCAAGTCATTTCCATGGAGCTGCAGACAGACTACGGAAGTCCGAGGTTTGTCATGGAGAACTTAGGGGGGACTTTCGGTCCCCCGTTCTCCTCATCGCTGGGCGTCCCAGCGATCCCACATGTATCCCCTATCCTGTGGTTAGGGGATGCATGTCTTTTGTAAGAACAACCCCTTCAGTGGCGTCGCGCTGTAGCAGCCATAGCGGCTGCTAGCGGAGCCTGCGGCCATGGGAGGGGGCCGTGCCGGCGGGTGGCACGGGCCCCCTCATGCTGCAGGCCCCGTAGAAGTCGCTACGGCTGCTATAGCGGTAGTTACGCCACTGCGCATAGGTTTGTACGGCGTAAAACTACAGCTCCCAGCATGGCCGAAACAATGATAAGGATATGCTGGGAGATGCGGTTTCACAAAAAAAAATCATACCACCATCATCTCGCTGCAGATCATACAGTGACTACAATACTGATTAGAGGCAGAATAAACATTTACATTAAGTGACTCACCGGTGACGTCTCAGATTCTAGTTCTTTTCTTCTCCCTCCGGTTCAGACATCTATGATGGATTTCTCCCGGCCATGACCCATTTCTGCAGTTTTCCGTTTAGATGTCTTCAGCTTCTCACTTTTAAAACATTTCTGCACCTGTAAACAAAGTTAAAATTCTCAACACCTCTAAATATAACTGTCACACACACACATACACACACACACACATACACACACACCGTGCCCCCTGTAGATAGTGCCCCCTGTAGATAGTGACCTACATAGAAGCCCCTGTAGATAGTGCCCACATATGGACTCCAGAGCTGCAAGGCAATAGTGCTAACCACTGAGCCACCGTGCTGCCCTACATATAGCTTCCCCTATAGTTAGTGCTCCACGTATAGCCCACCTCTGTAGATATTGTCCCACATATAGCCCACCCCTGTAGACTGTGCACTACATATAGCCACCCTGTTGCTAGTGTCCCACAGGTAACCCACCCCTGTATATAGTGTCCCACACATAGCCCACACCTATAGAAAGTACCCTAAAAAATAGCTCCCCTATAGATAGTGCTCTACATATAGCCCACCCCTGTATAGTGTCTCACATATACTGCCTCACATATAGACCCCCCTGTAGATAGTGGCCCACATCCCCACATACAGACCTCCCCTGTAGCTAGTGCCCCACATATAGACCCCCCCTGTATATAGTGGCCCACATATAGACCCCCCTGTATATAGTGGCCCACACCCCCACATATAGACCCCACTGTTGCTACTGCCCCACATATAGACCCCCCTGTAGCTACTGCCCCACATATAGACCACCCTATATATAATAGCCCACATAAAGACGACCCCCCCCCCCCTGTAGATAGACCCCCCCACTATAGATAATGCCATTCAAATTTTTATGAGGAAAAAAATATATAAAGTTGACATACTCACATTCTCCGGTTCCCACGCTGTTCACTGGCGATGCAGACATGCTCTCTTCTGAGCATGTCTGCAGGAGCTGAATGAGCGTCCTTCAATGACGCTGATTGGCGGGGCAGAATGACTTGCCCCGCCAATCAGCACCTTCCAAGCATGGAAGCGGTGCGATGATGTCATCGCGCCGCTAGCCAATCAGTGTCATTGTAAGGCACTGGATGGTCAGGCACGGAACATGCCCGGCCATTCAGTGCTAATACATATATTTGGCTGCCGCTAGCACCGGGGCCCTCTCCGGTGCTAGCGACACCTACAGGCATGAGAGTGCCTGTGTAAGGCTCGGTGGCGCGGGCCCCACAGTAGCGGTGCTACCCCTGTAGCAGCCATAACGGCTGCTAGCGGCGCCACCGGGTATTTGGGAGGGCGTGTCGGCTGGCGGCACGGGCCCCCTCAAGCCCCGGGCCCCGTAGCAGCCGCTACTGCTGCTACCGCGGTAGTTACGCCACTGCCTTTAACCAAGGTTGTTTGGACCTTAATGACCAAGCCAGATTTGTCAAATCTGGTATGTCTGACTTTATCAGAGAATAACTCTGCAAAAGTTTTGAATATCCAAGTAATTCTGACATTGTTTTTTCGTCATATGTTGAACTTTATTTTAGTGGTAAAAGTAGACTGATACGATTTGCGGAAAATTAAAAAATAGAAAAATTTAAGAAATTTTGTAAAAAATTTACATTTTTCCCTATTTTTAACTGCATTATGTCACATATGTACACACATACTGTACAATTTTTTTAATTAAATATATATTTCCATCTCTTTACTCTGTTTTGGCAGCACTTTTGAAAAAATAAAATACATTATCAGCAATTTAGAGGACTTCAAAATTTATAAAATTATTATTCAATTTGTAAGTACATTTTGTTTTCCTGCACCAAGCCAGGTTTTCAGAGGCTCATAGGTCTCAGAATGATGCAAACCCCCACAAATGACCCCATTTAGAAAACTAGACCCCTTAAGCTATTTATCTACGGGTATAGTAAGTATTTTGACACCACAGTTTTTTGCTAAATTGAATGCATAGCAGGCGGAAAAAAAATAATTTCACTTTTTTCATAAAAGTATCAGTTTGAAGACGGATTCCTTTGCAAAGCGAACATGAAAATGAAGAAACACACCACAAAATCTATCACCCTGTTTCTCCTGTTTTCAAAAATACCCACATTGTGGCCCTAATGCGTTGGCTGGACACACGGCAGGGCCCAAAAGGAAGGGAGCACCCGGAGACTTTCAGGACTCATATTTTGCTTGAAAATGTTTTAGGCCCCACTGTACATTTGGAGAGGCTTTGAGCTGCCAGAACGATAGAAACTCCCCATAAACTACCCCATTTAGAAAACTAGACCCCTTAAGGTATTTACCTAGGGGTATAGTAAGTATTTTGACCCCACAGTTTTTTGCTAAATTGAATGCATAGCAGGTGAAAAAAAAATTCACTTTTTTCATAAAATTATCAGTTTGAAGACTGATTTCTTTGTAAAGCGAACATGAAAATGAAAAAACACACCACTAAATCCATCACCGTTTCTCCTGTTTTCAAAAAAACTCCCATTGTTGCCCCAATCTGCTTATTGGACCTGTGGCTGGACCAAAAAGTGAGGGAGCACCCTTTGGCTTTCAGGGCACAATTGAATAAATTCTAGGCCCCATATTATGCATTTAGAGGCATTGAGCTGCCTGAACAAAAAAAACAAAATACGCAGAAATGACCCCATTTTAAAAACGAAACCCCTAAAGGTCATCTAGTGGTGTAGTGAGCATGCGGACCAAAACAATTTAAAGGTGGAAATAATGGGTATTATTTCAAACACTATGGGTATATAATATTTTCTTCAAATTCTTATTACATTTCCAGATAAAATGTAGAAGGTTATTTTGTTAGAAATATGCCACATTAATAAATTTGTGCGGCATACAGAAGAGAAGTGAAGCCATGTATTCATAACGGATGCATCTCGCTATATTCATATTTGCCTGTACTTATGACTATGTCATACACTGTGTTCACACGCACTAATTACGGACGTAATTCGGGCGTTTTTGCCCCGAATTACGCCCGAAAATAGCGCCTCGATAGCGCTGATAAACATCTGCCCATTGAAAGCAATGGGCAGACGTTTGTCTGTTCACACGACGCGTATATTTACGCGCCGCTGTCAAATGACGGCGCGTAAATAGACGCCCGCGTCAAAGAAGTGACCGGTCACTTCTTTGGCCGTAATTGGAGCCGTTATTCATTGACTCCAATGAATAGCAGCGCCAATTACGTCCGTGATGGACGCGGCGTTCAAGCGCCTGCACATGCCGTTACGGCTGAAATTACGGGGATGTTTTCAGGCGGAAAAATCCCCGTAATTTCAGCCGTTACGGACGCTGTCGTGTGAACATACCCTAATTATAGCAGCAGGGCGTAAAATAGAAAAATAGAACATGTTCTATTTTTTTAACGGCACGGGCACCTTCCCGTGAGAAAACGGGAAGGTACCCGTGGGTAACAGAAGTCTATGAGCCCGTTATTGCGGGTCGTAATTACGACCCGCGATAACGGGTGTTTTTACGGTCGTGTGCATAATGGGAGCACGGCTTGGAAAAACGACCGGCTGCTTGAGGCCTGCCGTGCTCATCTCCTGAAATACTCTGTGCTGCCTTAAACTCTGTGGACAGGTCAGGATCCTGTTTCTTTTAAATGCTGCTAGGGAACCCGCTCGATCCACTATATAAGGCTGCGCTACAGTGCAGCATTTAAAAGAAACAGGATCCTGACCTGTCCAGAGAGTTTAAGGCAGCACAGAGTATTTCAGGAGATGAGCGTGCAGATTCAGTGCTGCTGTGAACTCTGCTCTTACCATTACGTAGCTCTCAGTCTGTTACCTCTCCTCCACTACTGTCCTCAATGACACCTTCATGATTGGCAAGTCACCACGTAACGGTAAGAGCAGAGTTCACAGCAGCACAGAGTATTTCAGGAGATGAGTGTGCGGATCTTGTGCGCGGTGGTGACTTGCCAATCATGTGAAGGTGTTCTTGAGGACAGGAGTGGAGGAGAGGTAACAGACTGAGAGCTACGTAAGGGCATGACCACACATGGCGGAATTCCTCCGCAACTGTCCGCATCAATGCCGCACCTAATCCGGGTTGCGGATTACGGCTGCGGATCTGCACAAAATGTGCAGAAAATTGATGCGGACTGGCCGCTGCGGACTGCAGGAAAAGTGCTTCCCTTCTCCCTATCAGTGCAGGATAGAGAGAAGGGACAGCACTTTCCCTAGTGAAAGTAAAAGAAATTCATACTTACCGCCCGTTGTCTTGATGACGCGTCCCTCCTTCGGCATCCAGCCCGACCTCCCTGGATGACGCGCCAGTCCATGTGACCGCTGCAGCCTGTGCTTGGCCTGTGATTGGCTGCAGCCGTCACTTCCACTGAAACGTCATCCTGGGAGGCCGGACTGGAGACAGAAACAGGGAGTTCTCGGTAAGTATGAACTTATATGTTTTTTTACAGATACATGTATATTGGGATCGGTAGTCACTGTCCCGGGTGCAGAAACAGTTACTGCCGATCGCTTAACTCTTTCAGCACCCTGGACAGTGACTATTTACTGACGTCTCCTAGCAACGCTCCCGTCATTACGGGAGCCCCATTGACTTCCTCAGTCTGGCTGTAGACCTAGAAATACATAGGTCCAGCCAGAATGAAGAAATGTCATGTTAAAAAACCAATACGCTCCGCACCACACATAACATGTGCATGACAGCTGCGGACTTCATTGCGGAACTTAGAATCTCCATTGAAGTCAATGGAGAAATTCCGCCATGAGTCCGCAACCAGTCCGCCACTGCTCCGCAACAGACAGAGCATGCTGCGGACACCACATTCCGCTCCGCAGCCTATGCTCCGCAGCGGAATTGTACGCATCGTGTAAACGAACACTGCGAAATTAAAGTGAAAGTCAATGGAGAAACGGCTCCGCTGCGGATTAACGCTGCGGAGTGTCCGCAGCGGAATTTAAGTGAAAATCCGCCATGTGTGAACCCGCCCTAATGGTAAGAGCAGAGTTCACAGCAGCACTGAATCTGCACGCTCATCTCCTGAAATACTCTGTGCTGCCTTAAACTCTATGGACAGGTCAGGATCCTGTTTTTTTTAAATGCTGCACTATAGCGCAGCCTTATATAGTGGATCGAGCGGGTTCCCCAGCAGCATTTAAAAGAAACAGTGTGTGTGTTTGGGTATGTGTCTTTGTCTGTTTTTGTTTTTATATGTGTGTTTGTGTGTTTGTGTATATGTGTTTGTGTATATGTTTGTGTATATGTGTGTGTATATATGGGTGTATGTGTATATGTTTGTGTGTAGATGTTTGTGGGTGTGTGTTTTTGTATATGTGTGTGTTTGTGTATGGGTGTGTGTTTGTGTATATATGGGTGTGTTTGTGTATATGTGTTTGTGTATATGTGTGTGTATATATGGGTGTGTTTGTGTGTTTTTGTATATGTGTGTGTTTGTGTATATGGGTGTGTGTTTATGTGTGTGTTTGTGTATATATGGGTGTGTTTGTTTATATGTGTGTATATGTGTGTTTGTGTATATGTGTGTGTTTGTGTATGGTTGTGTGTGTGTGTGTGTGTGTGTGTGTGTGTGTGTGTGTATATATGTGTGTAGGTGAGTAGAAGTATTGTTATTGTTCACATTGATAACTGTTTTTTTATGTTGTTGCAGATTTTGATGTACCGATTGGACTACATCTTCGATTCGTTGGACTACTGCGTAGATCTACATTTATTCAAATTTTAATAAAATGGTTAACGAGGGTTTTGTTGGGGATTTCTTATTTCAATAAAAAAGAATTGTCTTTGTGTTTTTTTTTAAACTTTATTAGTGCCTAGATAATGGCAGTTGGCTGATTGACAGCGTCCATTATTAAGGCGGTACTTAGTGTTAGCCGGTGCAGAGGCTAGCACTAACCACCCATTATTACCCCGGTACCCACCACCACCAGGGGTAGCTTGGTACGATCCAGTACCCGACCATCTGTTGTGATGGTCGGGTACTGGGGTGGCCGTAGGCTGGTATTATGAGGCTGGGAAGGGCCAAAAACAGTGGACCTTCCCACCCTTGTAATGCTAGGCTGCTGCTGCTGTGTTGTATCGGGCTGGTTATAAAAATGGGGGGGACCCCCACGTCGTTTTCTTTTTTTTTATTTAACAATAGACGTTGGGTCCCCAACATTTTTAATAACCAGCCATATACAAGGCCGCAGCAGTCTGGCATTACATGGGTGGGAAGGGCCACTGGTTTTGTCCATTCCCAGGCTAATAACACTGTGTTGTATGTGGCTGGTTATGATAAATTGGGTGGAACCCCATGTCTTTTTAAAAAAATAAATAAAATAAAATAATAATTTAAAAAAATGACGTGGGGTCCCCCCCACTTTTATAACCAGCCAGCTACAACACAGCAGCAACCTAGCATTACAAGGGTGGGAAGGTCCACTGTTTTTGGCCCTTCCCATCCTCATAATACCAGCCTGCGGCCGCCCCAGAGCCCGACCATCACAACAGATGGTCGGGTACTGGATCGTACCTGGCTCTTCCCGGCACCCCTGGTGGTGGTGGGTACCGGGGTAATAATGGTGGTTAGTGTTAGCCTCTGCACCGGCTAACACTAAGCCTCGCCTTAGTAATGGATGTTGTCACTCAGACAGCGGCCATTACTAAAGTGGTAGTAATAAAATTTGAAAAGAAAAAGACAAAGATATAGATAAAATATTTTATTGAAATAAAGCACCCCCAACACAACCCTCATTAACGAATTTATTGTAGAAAAAAAAACCGTCATCGAAGTAGTCCTCGAAACCGACGTAGTCCAAACACCAAACCTGTAAAAAAAATAAAAAAAATGAAATAAAACATGGCGTAGGCTTAGATTCAGTTTAATGTGTGATACTGACTGTTAAACCATATGTAGAAGCCTGCCGCGAAGTTGACTTAGATACAGGGCGCCAGCAGACAGTATCATACATGGCCATACAGACATATATACAAACAAACAAACATACATGCAAACATACATACATACATATATACAAACATACATACATATATACAAGCATGCACATATATACATGCAAACATACACACATATATACATACATACATGCAAACTATCATACATACATGCATACACACACACATGAAAACATACATACAAACATGCAAAGATACATACATACATACATATATACAAGCATGCACAAATATACATGCAAACATAATTACATACATGCACATATATATAAACATACATGCAAAAATAAAAACATGCAAACATACATACATACATGACAACATACATACATACATACATACATACATACATGCAAACATACATACATACATGCAAATATATACATGCAAATATACATACAAACATGCACATATATACATACATGTCAACATACATGCAAACATACATGCACATATATATATACATACATGACAACATACATACATGACAACATACATACATGACAACATACATACATACATACATACATGCAAATATACATTCATGCAAACATACATAAATGCAAACATACATACATGCAAATATACATACAAACATGCACATATATACATACATACATGCAAACATACATACATACATACATACATACATACAAACATACATTCATGCAAACATACATACATGCAAATATATACATGCAAATATACATGCACATATATACATACATGCCAACATACATACATACATACATGCAAACATACACACATGCAAACATACATACATGCAAATATATACATGCAAATATACATACAAACATGCACATATATACATACATGCCAACATACATGCAAACATACATGCACATATATACATACATGACAACATACATACATACATACATACATACATACATACATACATACATACATGACAACATACATACATGCAAACATACATTCATGCAAACATACATACATGCAAACATACATACATGCAAATATACATACATACATGCCAACATACATGCAAACATACATGCACATATATACATACATACATACATACATACATACATACATGACAACATACCAACATACATACATGCCCAAAAAAATAAATAATACGTTCATACTTACTTTCCTCCAGTCCGGCCTCCAGCGATGACGTTTCATCCATGTCGCCGCTGCAGCCTGTGATTGGCTGCAGAGGCGGTCACGTGGGATGAAGCGTCATCCTGACGTAAGTGACCGCCACTACAGCCTGTGATTGGCTGCAGCGGCGAAAGGGATGAAACGTCATCGCTGGAGGCCGGACAGGAGGAAAGTAAGTACGAACGTATAATTTTTATTTTTTTATTACATTTATTGTATTTTCCGTGCGCCGAGCATGTACTGTCAAGGTTGCTGAAAGAGTTAGTGCAGCCCATTAACTCTATCAGCACCCTGGATAGTAGCATGCTCGGCGCACGGAAGTGACAGGTTCGGTCCGAATCGAACTTTTGATAAGTTCGCTCATCTCTAGTGATGGGCAATATATACAAATGAAGGAAAATGCATCCAACTATGTTGCAAACTCGAGTCTGTTCACTAGATAGAAGAACACCTTCAGGGCTGCCATGACAAGATTTGTTTTTTTCAGTAACTGGTTGTACAACGTCTCTTTGGCTCCATCAATCCTTATAAGGGACGAACGTGCCAAGTGACGAGGTACACCATAACAGCCCCCTGCCCGGCAAGGTAGGAACCGCTATGTGCACAAAACAACCAATCACCTACAGAATATATAAAGGGGCAGTGTTCAAAACCATCTATAGGAACAGTAAAGGATCACTGATCCCCAAAATGATGTCAGTATTTCCAGAACTGTAACAAGGCCCATGGTGTATTGATAAGGAACAGCTTGATTATTAGAGATTCTCCCAAAAAAATATCATGCCCATATCACGGTACAGAATTAGGAATGTAACAGCTGTATGTGGCAGAACATAGTCATAAGAAAAAGGAAATACATCCCCAATTTATTCTTGTAATGATTGCTATAATGCACGACTTCCACTAATTGAGGGGTGGCTTAGGCCGCAGGTGTTGGATTTATCTACTAATAAATGCAATGCCCACATTTATTTTTTATTTCAAGAACACTTGTGGGGGTCCATGTTCTGAATAGACAGATGTGGGCTCCTGCACAATAAACAGTATTCATTTGTCAGTGATCACGTCCAGGATTTAATTGTCCAAGAAATGTATAAAAAAAATCAAAAAGGGGAAAATTAGTTTTACAGTCTGAAATAAATACACTTTACTACCTCCCCGTGAGAATCCCTCCCTCCCTTGGAAAGCCCAGAAACTAAACAAAAAATATGAATAAATAAAATGGACTCCCTTAAATGAATCCCCCACCCCACCGTTTTTGGTGTTCCCTAAATTATATATAAAATCAATAATTAGAAACGGTGTGATAGGTCTCAAAAAAGGTGAAGTTGCACAGGCCTGAATTTGAAGGGCACATGGGGCAGTAAAAGTGGGGATCCCTCCTCCTTCCATGTTTACTATACACCAGGCATCTCCATTGGGGGTATTCCTTACTCTCAGTGGTAGGCACGGGGTGAAGGAAGTGGCGCTCAGTGTGCCTTTTGACTTCCTCTGATTCAAAGGATTCTCCAGGTGCGGGGGAGTCAAACAGGTGGTGCTCTATAATGTTCTCCTGATATTGGAGGAAACTGAGCGTTCCCTGGGTCTTGTAGAGCACATAGCTGTTATAAGTAGCTGTCTGGATGAGGTAGATCGCTACCTTTTTATACCAAGCCCTAGTTTTGCGCTTGACCAGGTACGGTTGTAGGACCTGGTCAGATAGATCGACTACCCCCATGAACTTATTATAGTCCACCACGCAGACCGGTTTCCTCTTACCAGAGGTAGCTCCCCTCTCCCTCACTGCCACTGTGGTGTCTTCATGCCCGGTGGTCAGCATGTACGCCTCCTTTTTATCACTCCATTTGACAGCGAGCAACTGGTCGATTGCAAATGAGAGTGTCGCACCCCTTTCTTTTCACCTGGACACCAGTTGTTGAAGGAAGCCGACTATATTTGCGTACCGTCCCACAGGCCCCTGTATTAGCAGCATGGAGGTACTTATACAGGGGGACACTGGTGTAATAATTGTCAGTGTAAACATGGTACCCTTTCTGTAAGAATGGCACCATGCGTTCCCAGACAATTTTCCCACTAATGCCAACATCCTCTGGGCATCCTGGGGGATTAAGGTGGCAGTCCCTGCCCTTATATATAAAAAGGCCACAGGTGTAGCCCGTTGTGCTCTCACATAAGGGACTCGTCTACCACTATTTTTTGGCCTGGGGTGTATAAATTTACAAATTACTCAGATAGGAGGGAGATGAGGGGTCTCAACTTGTTGAGGCGATCATGGCCTGGGTCACTTCTTGGGGGGATTTGGGAGTTGTCTGAGAAGTGCATGAAACGCATTAGAGTCTCATAGCGCGTTCGGGCCATGACAGCAGCAAATACAGGGGTGCTGTGGATAGCGCTGGTAGCCCAGTAGGAGCGGATAGAAGTTATTTTTTACTATCCCCATGTTTAGGGTAATTCCAAAAAAATTTTTCATCTCACAGACGGTTGTGGGGATCCATCCTCTGGCATAGTAAGACCTTGGATTTTGGGTGGCAAATTACCTGGCATATAAATTTTTCTGCTTTACAATTAGTTCCAGGACCTGATCACCGACTTCTGCAAACTCTTTTGTATAAGTTGCTCGCTCGCCCGACGATTCGTCGCCGTAGAGCATCACACCGCAAAGCAAAATAAAAGACGTTAATACCTCAGAAAATAAACAAAAAACAATAGGTTCGCTGATCAATTGTATCCTGTATCAAGCCTTAAATAAAATTGTGTTACTCGTCTGAACCTCAAAAAGGTGTAGGCGCACCGTATAACCCAACACTACACCGTGTACGTACGTTACCTGTCCACGCCTGGCCGCCTATCTGCAGTTCACGTTTTAACACAATTTTATTGTACAAAAAGCAGAAATAAATTGAAAAGTAGTTAGGGCTGGCTCGCCAATGTTAAAGGGGGTGAGGTAATAACGGGATTCACTGGTTAGTGACACCCACTATTACTACCGCCTTTATAATCAGGGTCACTAGGGTTATGCCTAGATCCCCTACCTTTTCCTTATACTAACGTCGATCTAATTGCTTTAGCTGCTACTCAAGGGAATAAGACCATATAGTAAATAAAGGTAATATTTATTAACATACAGTAATCACTCTCATATATAAAATACAGTAACTAATCACAGTACAGTATAAAGACGGTATCACAATCCTAATTATACCGCCCCCCACTTACCTAAACATACACAGAATACAGTTACGTTACAACACAATACACATAAGTTACTTGTAATTCTCACACGCTCACTATCTCTGCCCCACTCCCTCCTAATATAACTTTCCCTATACACTAAGGGTTAATACGGGATAAGGAGGAACAAGGGGAATGGGTACTGTGTACCTGGGGATGTGCAGGTCAAGGGTCACTGCAGGGTACTTAGGGCAGCAAAGGTAAGCAAGGGGTTAACTCAGGGACTGCAAGGGGTTAACTTGCACCAAGGGTTACTCAGGGAATCAAGGGTTAACTTAGGGAACACAGGGTTACTCAGGGAAGCAAGGGTTAACTCAGGGACTCAGGGACAGCAAGGGTTAACTCAGGGACAGCAAGGGTTAACTCAGGGACTCAGAGAAGCAAGGGTTACTCAGGGAGAGTAGGGACAGTACTCAGAGAGAGCAAGGTGTTAACTCAGGGACTCAGGGAAGCAAGGGTTAACTTACTCAAGGAGAGTAGGGAGAGTACTCGGGGAGCAAGGGGTTAACTCAGGGAACTTCAGGGACAATAAGGGTTACTCAGGAAGAGTAGGGACAGTACTCAGGGAGAGCAAGGGGTTAACTCAGGGAAGCAAGGATTACAGCAGGATGAGACAGGGAGAGACAGGGTTAAGTGTAGCTGCTGCTACACTTGATACTTAGCGTGACTCGTTGGTGGAGCAGAAGCAGAGGCAGAAGCAGGAGGCGTAGCAGCAGGTCTTTAAAGGAGAGAGAGATGGGCCGGGTCGTGGTGGTGTGGGAGGCAGACAGGCAGCTCTCAGCTGGTGGTGAGGTCGTCTTCTGCTAGCTCCAGCTAGCTTCGGCTACTGAGCATACCGACACAGGGCTATTTAACCCTGTCGGTACACTCGCAGTGGGGGGCTAGTGGCGCTCGCCCCCGGCTAGCATGCGTCGGCATGGTGATAATTTATCACCAGCCGACTCATGAGCACCCGCACGAGAACGTCCGTGCGCGCGGGAGACTTGAAATGGAGACAGGGGATAACTATCTCCTGTCTCCATGGTTTCCAAACAAAGCAGGGCAATGCTAATTGTCCTGCTTTGTTTACAACCGCAGTCATGACCAGGGCTGTTGCTACATATTATATATGTGTATGTGTATATATATATATATATATATATATTATACACACACACACACATATATATATATATATATATATATATATATACAGTGAAGGAAATAAGTATTTGATCCCTTGCTGATTTTGTAAGTTTGCCCACTCTCAAAGAAATGAACAGTCTAGAATTTTTAGGCTAGGTTAATTTTACCAGTGAGAGATAGATTATATTTAAAAAAAAACTGAAAATCACATTGTCAAAATTCTATATATTTATTTGCATTGTGCACAGAGAAATAAGTATTTGATCCCCTACCAACCATTAAGAGTTCAGCCTCCTCCAGACCAGTTACACGCTCCAAATCAACTTGGTGCCTGCATTAAAGACAGCTGTCTTACATGGTCACCTGTATAAAAGACTCCTGTCCACAGACTCAATTAATCAGTCTGACTCTAACCTCTACAACATGGGCAAGACCAAAGAGCTTTCTAAGGATGTCAGGGACAAGATCATAGACCTGCACAAGGCTGGAATGGGCTACAAAACCATAAGTAAGACGCTGGGTGACAAGGAGACAACTGTTGGTGCAATAGTAAGAAAATGGAAGACATATAAAATGACTGTCAATCGACATCGATCTGGGGCTCCATGCAAAATCTCACCTCGTGGGGTATCCTTGAACCTGAGGAAGGTGAGAGCTCAGCCGAAAACTACACGGGGGAACTTGTTAATGATCTCAAGGCAGCTGGGACCACAGTCACAAAGAAAACCATTGGTAACACATTACGCCGTAATGGATTAAAATCCTGCAGTGCCCGCAAGGTCCCCCTGCTCAAGAAGGCACATGTACAGGCCCGTCTGAAGTTTGCAAATGAACATCTGGATGATTCTGAGAGTGATTGGGAGAAGGTGCTGTGGTCAGATGAGACTAAAATTGAGCTCTTTGGCATTAACTCAACTCGCCGTGTTTGGAGGAAGAGAAATGCTGCCTATGACCCAAAGAACACTGTCCCCACTGTCAAGCATGGAGGTGGAAACATTATGTTTTGGGGGTGTTTCTCTGCTAAGGGCACAGGACTACTTCACCGCATCAATGGGAGAATGGATGGAGCCATGTACCGTCAAATCCTGAGTGACAACCTCCTTCCCTCCACCAGGACATTAAAAATGGCTCGTGGCTGGGTCTTCCAGCACGACAATGACCCGAAACATACAGCCAAGGCAACAAAGGAGTGGCTCAAAAAGAAGCACATTAAGGTCATGGAGTGGCCTAGCCAGTCTCCAGACCTTAATCCCATCAAAAACTTATGGAGGGAGCTGAAGATCCGAGTTGCCAAGCGACAGCCTCGAAATCTTAAAGATTTACAGATGATCTGCAAAGAGGAGTGGGCCAAAATTCCATCTAACATGTGTGCAAACCTCATCATCAACTATGAAAAACGTCTGACTGCTGTGCTTGCCAACAAGGGTTTTGCCACCAAGTATTAAGTCTTGTTTGCCAAAGGGATCAAATACTTATTTCTCTGTGCACAATGCAAATAAATATATATAATTTTGACAATGTGATTTTCTGTATTTTTTTTAAATATAATCTATCTCTCACTGGTAAAATGAACCTAGCCTAAAAGTTCTAGACTGTTCATGTCTTTGACAGTGGACAAACTTACAAAATCAGCAAGGGATCAAATACTTATTTCCTTCACTGTATATATATATATATATATATATATATATATATATATATATATATATATATATACATATATACGGACACTTCCCTTTACAGTGCCCAATGGCAGACAAGTCCGGAGACGCTGCAGGCCATGGTAGCGCATTTAGGCCACTCTCACAGTAGCACGAGCAACGTGCGGCCTGGCGTTATCCTGTTGAAAAACGGCTTATGGAACACTTTGGAGAAATGGTCACACAACTGCTTCCACATCAATTTAATGTAACGTCGAGCTGTTAGTGTACCTGAAATCAAGACTAGAGGTGTTTGGCTACCGTACATTATGCCACCCCACACCATAATTCCAGGAGTAAGACTGGTGTGACGTTCCCTTGTGAAGGACTCTTCATAGCGTTGCCCACGTGGTCTCCAGAGAAATCTCTGGCTATCATTGTGTCCGAGACAAAAGCGGGACTCATCGCTGAAGAGCATAGACCTCTATTCTAGCATCCATTAACGTCTTGCTGTGCACCACGATAACCTTTGAGAGTGGTGGTATGCGGTCCATGGAACATCTGTAGCTGGATATCTGTCTCGTAGCCCAATGTCATGCAAACGCCTTCTGAATGTTTGTGTCGACACTGGTTTCCGCCCTAGGCTTGGGATGAGACGTCCAATTTCTCTTGCAGTACAGAATGGATCACTAAGCGCTATTCTTCCAATCAGACGATCCATCCATGCTGAGGTTTGCCTCCGCGCACCTCTTGCTGTCATTCCCGTTCAGTGTTGTTCTCTAACCTCCAGGACACGCAACGTTGAACAGTGCTGACATCTCGGCCTAGGCGCGTAGCGATCTGCCGGAGTGATAAACCAAGGTCTCTCAGTTCAAGGATTCTGTCCCTTTTCAGGCATCGCACAATCATCCCACACCACTTTATCTGATTTTTGAGGTTTCATGTGGCTAAAAAACTTTGCTTTCAATCAGTTTTTTATGCCCCTGCCACAGATTGGGGCTAAGTACTTGAAAACTTTATCATTTGCAGATCTTAGCGGCACCTGCTACTTCCTCGATTTGCATAACATTACGGCTTGCCCCTCTTGGTGTTGCAATTTCAATGTTGAGGAGTGTAAATAAATGTAGAGTTCTCTCTAGTGGTGCCCATTCTCATTAGACAAGGATGCAGAAAGTGAGGTGTATATGATTAATTGATTGAATGACCTACGATCTGGCTTTACTAAATGAAAATGCTGTTAGTCCCAGACCAACATTAAGCTAACACTACAATACTCTACAAAATACATTGTGTATCCAGAAATAACAAGTCTACAGTAATATTTCCTAAATATTATGTGCAGTACTCATGTAATGTTTACGATGACTTCTAAGAGCTATCTAGACATGTTTGAATTTCATGATGACAAATGCAACTTTTCTTTCATAATTTTAACAGTAATTGCTTTAAATGATGCAGTGACCCGAAGGCACAAAGCATGAGAAAATATGATGTCCTAATTCTACTAAACAAATAATACGAACACAACACTATGCCTAACAGAACAGTTTATTTATGTGTCAATTAACACACATAGCAAATAGAGCCTTTCAGCCATTCTTTATGTTCAGCCATTATTTGGCGGTAGATTTTATTTCTTCTAAAATTATTTTATATTTGTTGCCATATTTTACCACTGTTTATAGAGGTTTGGATTAATGGTTGACGTGAAAGAATACACAGAGGAATCAAACATCTGATAGTAATTAAGTCCTGTCTTCCTTGTGCTATGATTTGCACAAATGTGCTGAGAGCACCCTAAACTAGCATCTGCTAGGGACATTGCAAGGAATACTATACCTAACCACTAAACCACCACCATGGAAAAACATGTGATTTACATAGCTGGTTTCTGTTGGATTTTAGTCGGGATGTCCGTGGTTTTACTAGAAATAATAGCGCTAATGTTTCCGGTATTTTCATCCGGATCTACATCGGCGGTCCCTAACAAAGCCTTTAGCGCAGATGTGAACAAGGCCTAAGCTGTAAGGAAGGAGGGGGCCCACTTTGGCCACAGGGGTTTTAAAACAAGTATCCTTCTACTTTTATCTCCATTCCCTGCTCATATTCTCAAGTCTATCATCTAGGACACAAACACTGCATCATCCCAGTTTTTTAATCACAAAGATTCTATGGTTGTCTGAGCTGCTCTGTGATTGGCTAAGAGCTGATTGTCACGGCCGTGGTCACGGACCGCCACCGTTCCTCACCTGGCGACACCCGCGACCACAGTCCGTTGTCTTCTTGCCGGCGTCTCCCTCCTGGGAGATGCCAGCACCCGCGGCCGGCTGGTCCTGCTCTCACTGGTAGGTGCGCGCGGGGCGCGGTCCTGGCCTTAAAGGGCCAGCGCACACATGTTTAAAGTTCCCTAATCAACCACTGCCCATCCTGGACTATAAGAAGGGCTTTGCCCTTCCACTCTCTGCCTGAGCGTTGTTGTAGTTTTCCCATGTCTGTATTGCAAACGGTCCCTTAGTGTTTTCCTGCTCCCAGTGTTCCCTTGTCCTGCCTCCTATATACTGTATACCGTGCTGTGCCTTGTTCCGAGCCTGTATAGCACCTGAGCCGTACCTTGCCTGCTGGAATTCTCCATGTCGGCTGTTACCTGTCCTTCTGGATACCATCCGCCACGTCTGGCGCAACCCACCACCTCCAACCCCATCTGGACTATCTCAGATACCCATGTGCTACACTACTACCATAGACTTTGTGCGTAGACTGTGAGTTGGTCAGCTGCCTCTCCCCTATGGCAGAGCGGCCTAGTGGGTCCACATACCCCTGGATTTTGACACTGATAATGTAATATCTGAATGGTCGACAGCCACAGATTCAGGTGCAAGAGGAAGGATTTCTGCAGCTTTCAGTACAGTTAGTTTATACCTTTACGGACCTTAGACTACTAGAGCTGTTATTATTAACCCCTCTTTGCACTAGCCCATCAGGGATGTTATTAACCCCTATACTGCCCTAAATCACAAGATATTCTACCATTAACCCTTTTAATGCCCTAGACCACCACATGTTACCCATCAATGCAGGGGAAATTAAGAGATTTGCCTGACGTAGGGGGGCCCACACGCTGTTCTTCCTCAGTTGTATTTGTCCGCCCCTGATGGATAGTGTCATATATCAGATCCTCAGTGGAGCTAAACAACGGAAAGTCCCCATGTTTTCCCCATAAAACAAATCTTAAAGGCATTATACTGTGTGGGGCAGCTATGGGGAGCATTGGACTGTGTGGGGCAGCTATGGGGAGCATTATAGTGTGTGGGACAGCTATTGGGGGGGATTATATTGTGTGGGGGCAGATATGGGGCATTATACTGTGTGGGGCAGCTATGGGGGGCATTATACTGTATAGGTCACTATGGGGGGGGTATTATACTGTATGGGAGCAGCTATAGGGGGCATTATACTGTGTACTGATATTATGATGATCTATCGTAAGGGTAGGCCAACAATTTTTCAGTCCCAGAAACCTCCTTTAATTTTATACTGTGTGGGGGCAGCTATGGGGGAATTATACTGTATAGAGGCAGCTATGCTATAGGGGGCATTTTACTGTATGGGGCAGCTATCTGTGGCATTATAATGTGTGGGGTCAGTTATGGGGAGCATTATACTGTATGGGGGCAGCTATGGGGGGGGGGGGCATTATACTGTGTGGGGCATTATACTGTGTACTGATATTATAATGATCTATAGTAAGGGTAGGCCATCAATTTTTCAGTCCCAGAAACCCCCTTTAATGTCATTCTGTGGCTTCACAGAAATATATGAGTTGGGAATAGCTCTTTAAGTGTCAATCATATTAGATGTTATCCCTATTATTATTATTATTATGATAATGCACTTATAGGATTAAAATATATTCCCCTAATAAGATTTTTGTCCTGCCGTTGGGCAAGGCGGCTGAGCATAGGCGCACGCAGGGGTCTGGTAGTGTTGGGGGGGGGGGTAGTGAGGCCCAAGCTGAATTCTTGCATCAGGGCCCATGAGCCTTTAGCTACGCCCCTGGATTTGGCCTTAGAGAGGGTTTTGAATAGTTTACTGAAAATATTCAAGACACCTATTTGAACCTGTGCCCTGAATATCTATTGATTAACCATGTATTAGGTTACAATATGCTGTTTTCTACCTCTGACCTTGTAGTAAAATGTTTGCTTTTACATTGTACAATTATGTCAATGAAAAGAGCCAAAACATCAATTTTCAATTTAAAAAAAAGGGTGCGAACAGGAATTGTTCATTGTTCATATTATTGACATATTTTTATTGTGAATGTTTGTATTCAATCCCAATCTTTGCAGTATGTGCCACATTCTTTTTAAACAACATAAAGTGGCTTAACTGCTTTGATCTTCAAAGGAAATGTTTATATCCTTTGGTTTTTTAATGAAATAAGCCAAGTGGGTTGGTTTCTACAAGATTATTGCTCAGCAACCAATAAAGCTTGAGGAATGACTTACTGAACGACACATGTACTAGACATGATTAAAGCTATCACAGTTTTGATTCCTTCTTAGACTAGAGGTGCACTATAAGTCAATCTAAGGTGAATCTACACTGATATATTGGGAATTGCATATAATTTTCTAGAATAGTTCTGTTATCATAATTGCTTACATTATAAGAATGGGTCTCAGCACTGAAGCCACAGGGATCTCGAATTGCTTGCATTTGTTCTACAATCTGTCAATCTATCGAGGCTGTTTTACAATAGTCTGTGTGAGGAGCAACAATAATAATAATAATCTCTAGTTATATAGCGCCCACATATTCCGCATCACTTTACAATTCAGAGGGAACGTGTACAGACAATATTAGACATTACATAGTGAGAAAAAGTATTAACAATTCAAACAAGAGGCGTGAGGACCCTGCTCGCAAGAGCTTACAATCTACAAGGAAATAAGGGAGACACAAAATGTAAAACGTGCTTAAAGAGGCTCTGTCACCAGATTTTGCAACCCCTATCTGCTATTGCAGCAGATAGGCGCTGCAATGTAGATTACAGTAACGTTTTTATTTTTAAAAAACGAGCATTTTTGGCCAAGTTATGACCATTTTTGTATTTATGCAAATGAGGCTTGCAAAAGTCCAAGTGGGTGTGTTTAAAAGTAAAAGTCCAAGTGGGCGTGTATTAGGTGCGTACATCGGGGCGTTTTTAATACTTTTACTAGCTGGGCGCTCTGATGAGAAGTATCATCCACTTCTCTTCAGAACGCCCAGCTTCTGGCAGTGCACAGACACAGCGTATTCTCGAGAGATCACGCTGTGACGTCACTCACAGGTCCTGCATCGTGTCAGACGAGCGAGGACACCGGCACCAGAGGCTACAGTTGATTCTGCAGCAGCATCAGCGTTTGCAGGTAAGTAGCTACATCGACTTACCTGCTAACGCCGATGCTGCTGCAGAATCAACTGAAGCCTCTGGTGCCGGTGTCCTCGCTCGTCTGACACGATGCAGGACCTGTGAGTGACGTCACAGCGTGATCTCTCGAGAACACGCTGTGTCTGTGCACTGCCAGAAGCTGGGCGTTCTGAAGAGAAGTGGATGATACTTCTCATCAGAGCGCCCAGCTAGTAAAAGTATTAAAAACGCCCCGATGTACGCACCTAATACACGCCCACTTGGACTTTTACTTTTAAACACACCCACTTGGACTTTTGCAAGCGTCATTTGCATAAATACAAAAATGGTCATAACTTGGCCAAAAATGCTCGTTTTTTAAAAATAAAAACGTTACTGTAATCTACATTGCAGCGCCTATCTGCTGCAATAGCAGATAGGGGTTGCAAAATCTGGTGACAGAGCCTCTTTAAGTACAATGGCCCAGCCAGGGCCAGTTTTAGACAAAGTATGAATAATGCAGTCAATTCAGAAGGCGGTGTGCAGAGAACTGCATCGGTGATTTCTAGTGCATCCAGGAGTGTTGCAAGCCCCAAAGCATATGTCCCCCCTCTCACACAAAAACATTTGCTATATACATATACAATTATTAAATCATACCACTATACCAGATTAAATATTACCTACAAACTACTACTGAACACAACTCACTATTAAAAGACCAATATAAAAATCACTGAACAGGCCATACTTACTTACAAGGGCAGGTACATACACCACTTCCCAGGAGGACGCAGACAAACCCCAATGCTACATAGAGGGAGATCACACAGGTGCAATATACTGATGAACAGACACTCTCACGCCTACTATTCATGAGGGGGGTGGCTGCTTAGTATTATCATTGCACACACAGATAGCTTCTATAAGTCTGCCAGTCACTTGTTTACATGTAGTGCACCATGCTGGCATACAGCCTATTAGTTACACCCATACTATTAGAACAGGCGGGCTGCCCAGGGATTCAATGTCCTCAAACCCGCAGTAGTCTAACATCCGAACCTGTAAAAAAACGGACAAAAAAAACCATTAGTAACACATAAAAAAGCAAAGCAATTTTTATATATAACTTTCCTGGGTCCATCGCTGGAGCCGCAATGTCAGCACGCTGGGCCTAATATGTAAGCCTATCATATGTGATAAAGTCTATCTAATCCTATACATAGCTATAGGGTCAGAGTGCTACAAATATGCTGTCTCATATATACATAAATATATATATATATATATATATATTCATACACGCACACATATGTTTTTGGGGGTGGACATGTGTTAGTACAAGGATACTTACTGCTGAGACCCTGTATCTAAGTCTATCAGGTGTTATAGTGTCTGCTGGGCCATGTATCTAAGCCTATCATGTGTGATACTGTCTGCTGGGGCCATGTAACTAAGGGTATGTTCACACACACAAGTTAAAATGTATGAAAATTATGGAGCTGTTTTCAGAGAAAACAGCCTCTATTTTCCGCCGTTTTTGAAGCTGAAAACGTTTTCTTGAGCTGTTTTTCCATTGACACAATGAAAAACATCTGAAAACGGCTCAAGAAGTAACTTGCTCCTTCTCTTTACATATCGTTTTTTTCCCGTGCCATTTTTTGGGAAAAGGCGGCGTAGAAAAACACCCCATCAGAACGAAATACCGTTTTTTCCCATTGAATTCAATGGGCAGATGTTTGTAGGCATTTAGCTACCTTTTTTTAGGCGTATTTTAAAGCGTTTAGTGGTAAATATATGTCTCAGGACTTGTGCCCCTGATCTTTTAAGACCCTAGCAATGCCTCTGGGGTCCGTACACCCACAGAGCCGTAACACATACTGAGTAGGAGTTGGTGGTCTGCATTGTCAAAAGCTGCAGATAGATCCAGAAGAATCAGTTGAGAGTATTTGTCGTTGAGAGATCATTTGAGTCTTTAGTAAGGGCAGTTTCTGTGGAGTGTAGAGTGCTGAAACCAGATTGTAAGGGGTCTAGAATGGAGTTAGCAGAGAGATAGCGGATAAGGCGAGAGTAGACCAAGTACGTAAGGGAATTGCTGAATATTAAATGTATATTCACACGTAGAGTATGTCCTGCAGATTTTCCATCCGGATTTGCGTATTATAGTAGCAGAAGTGGATGAGGAAAGGTGCAATAATTGAGGAAAAAAACACACACAGAATACACGCATAAATTGACCTGTGTTGCGGATTATACTGTATATCCACGGCATGTAAATTTTATGCTGCAGATTGGCTACGCATTTCTAGCAGAATTTCCCAATTATATTCAATGGAGAAGTCAAATTCCGCAACAAATGCCATTGTTTGTCGAATTTGATGCTGTTATCTTGCGTATTCACAGCAAATTCCAGCTGCTTCTTGGGATGAGGTTTAATCACAAGTGACCAATCACAGGCTACAGCATTTACAAGAGATAAAACATCATCACAGGAGGCTGCCTGTACACAGTGCAGCCACAAGAGCAGGGACGCATTGCTATGACAATGCCAGAAGGTGAGTATAGGTCTTTTTTTTTTATCGCGTCTGTTTATCGCTCCATATGCTGCAGGTGACGGCTGTGTTTTACAGCCATCACCCGGGGCAAACAGCCAGGAACAGCGATCCTGTTGTTCCTGGCTGTTTAACCCCTCAAATGCTGCGGTCGATCGCGACCGCAGCATCTGAAACATTGAAAAGAGGGGGCGGCCCCTCCAACAGCAGATCACCCCCCCATCAGCAGTGAGATCGGGGGGGTGACGACAGTTGTCATGGCAGCCCAGGGGCCTAATGAAGGCCCCCAGGACTGCCTTCACTCTGCCTCTGCTAAGCCCTGCCTGTGGTATTGCAGTATATTGTCATTTCATTAGTCCTAGAGGGACTAATTAAATGTGTAAAAAAAAGTGAAATAAAGTTTTTAGTAGTGAAAAAAATATATATTTTAAAAGTTCACAAAACTCCCCTTTTCCCATTTTTCCTCTAAAGTAATGTCAAAAATAAAAAAGTTAACAAAATTGGTATCGCTGTGCCCGTAAAAGCCTGAACTATTTAATATATTTAACGTGCACGGTGAACGCCGTAAAAAAAAAAAACATTTAAAAAAGCAAAATCTTTGTTTTTTTGGTGAACTTAACTCCCCAAAAAATGTAATAAATAGTGATCAAAAAATTCTATGTACCAAAAAATAATAGCTATAAAAACTACAGCTCGTCCCGCAAAAAATGAGCCATCACACCACTCAAACAATGAAAAAATAAAAAAGTTATTGCTCTCAGAATGTGGCAACAGAAATAAACATTTTTTTTTTAAAAAAATTATTTTTTTTCCTTTAAAGTAGTAAAATATAAAAAAAACATGTAAATTTGGTATCACCGTAATTGAGCCACAGAATAAAGTTATGTTTTCCTTTTTACCGCACGGTGAAAGCCGTAAAAACGAAACCCAAAAAACAATTGAGGAATCGCAGTGTTTTCTGATTTCAGCAAGCAAATTTTTCTTCAGTTTCCCAGTACATTATATGGTACTTTAAATGCTGCCAATAGAAACTACAACTCCTCCCACAAAAAATAAGCCCTCACACCACTCTATTGACTGAAAAAAAAATATGTTATGGCTTTTGGAAAGCGGGGAGGAAAATAATTAATTTAAAAATCTGAAAAATTGCTGCGGCGGGAAGGGCTTAAGGGGTATTTCCATCTCGAACGCTTATAGGGTATCCACAGGACATGGCATAAATGTCCGATAGATGCGGGTCCCATCTCTGGGATGCAAACCTATTTCTAGAACCTATTTCAGCCACCTCGTCTGACAGTGGCTGGAGCCCAGCGACAGAAGGTAGGATGAGGCTCCAGCCACTGTCAGACGAGGTGGCTGAGTTTTCCGGAATCAGCAGAGCATGTCCTGCTACGCTGTTTCCAGAACTTCCACAGAAGGTTATGGGAGTTACAGAAACAGTGTAGCACAGCAAGCTTTGCTGTTTCCGTAACTTCCATTCACTTCTATCGGAGTTCACAATACAGTGTAGCAAGAACCTACTCCCCTCGTATGACAGTGGCCGGAGCCCAGAAACACTGGCAGAAGGTAGGACGTGGGTCAGGGCGCCCCATTGTAGAGATGGGTGCGGGTCCCAATGGTGACCCCCGAATCTATCGGACATGTATGGCATATCCTGTCCGAAATGGGAATACCCCTTTAAAGGAGTTGTCAGGTTTCAGAAAATTTAGGTTACTTTTTGTTTAATTAAAAGTTATATAATTTTCCAATATACTTTCTGTATTAATTCCTCACAGCTTTCAAGATCTCTGCTTTTTGTTATTCAGTAGGAACATTCATTGTTTACTCCCAGTGGATACAATTCTGTCCATGGTCATGTGATGGATACACAGGTGCACAGCCCATTACAGTTACAGTATGTCTATCAGAGCTGTGTCTTCTAACAACTCCAGCACCTGTGTCCATCACATGACCGTGGACAGAATTTTATCCACTGGAAGTAAACAATGAATGCTCCTTTTGAAAACAGTAAGGGTATGTTCACACGGCCAAATTTCAGACGTATACGAGGCGTATTTTGCCTCGTTTTACGTCTGGAAATACGTCTCAAATACGTAGTCAAACATCTGCCCATTACTTTCTATGGGTATAACGCTGTATTGTCCACACGACGCGTAATTTTACGCGTCGTACGGCAATTACGACGCGTAAAATTACGCCTCGTAAAAAGAAGTGCAGGACACTTCTTTGGACGTTTTTGGAGCTGTTTTCTCATAGACTCCAATGAAAACAGCTCCAAAAACGGACGTAAAAAACGCTGCGAAAACGGCGTGAAAACGCCACGAAAAATGCGAGTTGGTCAAAAAACGCCTGAAAAGCAGGGTCTGTTTTCCCTTGAAAACAGCTCTGGATTTTCAGAAGTTTTTGTTGACTACGTGTGAACATACCCTAAGGAATTAATACAGAAAGTATATTGGAACATTTTATAGCTTTTAATCATACAAAAAAAACAACATTTGCTTTAACCGGACAACCCCTTTAACTGTTTAGTTGAGCTTGTATAATGCAGTGGGACAGTTATTTTCCCTGCATCAGATTACTGTACAGTGCCTAGTGTAAAGACTACACTTACAATCAACAGAACAAGCTCACTGTCAGCAAAGAATGCTGGGAGACTCTAAAGCCTGCCAAATTGTGAATGCAGCTGTGAACTACAATATAATATATATATATAATATAATGTATAATATATTCTACAAGTTAGTCAGGTTTAGTACAAGATAAGTAATGTAATGTAATTACAAAGTTACTTAAATGGGTTCTACAGTCCCTAAAAATTGACGGTCTATCCTCAGGATAGGCCATCAATATCTGATCGGTCGGGGTCCGACTCCCGGGACCAGCTGTTTTGAAGGGGCCGCAGCACTCATTCACTTTAATGGGAGAAAGCTGTACCACTATGAACCACCGCTACAAGTGTATTGGTGAGTCATAGTACGAACAGATAAGGAATGAATGGAGCGCTGAAGCCACTTCAAAACAGCTGATTGGTGGGGGTGCCAGGATCGTGGGGGTGCCAGGAGTCGAACCCCGACCGATCAGGTAGGCCATACATTTTTAGGGACCGGACAACCCCTTTAACTTTTTGTGTAGGTTTATTTTATATGTAAACTAAGTTTTTTTTAATTGTGGATGCTTCTAAAAAACGTTTCTTTACTCGTCTTTTATATTGCAACCAGGTTTAATATTCACTTTTGGTAAATGTAACAAAGAATGGTTTAAACCATTGTAATAATGTGAACTGGCAAATCTGTGAACCAGGGAATTAGGTGAAATGATTTGCTCATCCCCAGCTGTTTTATCCATTTGACAGCAGTATTTCCATGCTGTTCTTTGTCAAATTTTTAACTAGCTTTCTCAAACTTTTGCCTAAACTAAAGGCCTTTTTACATTGGTAGGTGATTGGCTGAACAAATGCTTGTACGAACTCTCGTAAACAGGGCAGCAATCTGCCAACAAACGAGCAATCGCTAGTTTGTTGGCTAATGGAATCTTCTAAGTGGCAGCAGGGGATGTATTGTTGACAAGATGAAAGATTATGGGAACGAACGCTCGTTCATCAGCATAATCACTATTATTGCTCCATGTAAACAGAACAAAAGAGCACTGACGGTCATGCTGTTATTGTCGATTGGCGCTCATTACCGGCAGAAAATCTGCCTGTGTAAAATCACCTTAACACTTGAGTTTCTTTTGTTACTTTCATTCAACCGTTTCATTCAGTCCATATAAGAATTATGTTTACAGAAAAGAATTGAGGCTATGAGAATAATGTCTTAGTTTGGGAATATAATTGAAGATAGTTACACCTGGTCCTTCAATATTGGCAAACGTAAAAAAATTACAAAATGCTTATGCTTCCTTTAAAAGCCTGGTTTTATGTTTCAGGAACAATACAGAAAAAATTTATTTTGATGCTGGCATGTCTTTATTTTGCTGCCAGAATAAAATGATCTTGCTGACATCAGGTAATTATCTCTCTGTTAACATTGTCTGCTCAGGATTGTAGAGATAAAGGTCTGTCTTCTCTTTCACTAAAGTAGATACAACACATACACTATCTCCATTATAAAAAGAAGAGCTGCAATGGATTTGTGCATTCTGCACACAAGTACATAGATTCAAGGTTGTGAGGTGGATAAAGAACTCATCTACAAACATATTCTTACCATACATTCAGTTCATTCCAAAGATCTATTGTTATATATTTTGCCACAGGTATTGGGCACATAGAAGATATTGTAGATCATTAACCTCATGTATTTTGTCACATGCCTCCCTAATTTCCCTTCCTGCTAAAGTTTAACTACGTGACGCTATGACCAAAATGAAGGAACGTTTTGCTCTCCCTTTACAGAAAAAAATTGGACAAAAAACATTTTCATTTTATATACTTCTAAAACAAATATTATATAACTTGTAAATCACACTGTGCCAATATTTACAAGCATATAGTAATAAAATACAAATTATCGTGGACTGTGTGCTTATTTCTTTATATCTTCACTCAAGGTGACTCTCAAGCATATTATGCATAGCCCATTTAAATCTACAATCCTATTAATCCATATAGATTTTATTTATAAATATTTATCTACTTTTTCTTTTCCTTTTATTATCTCTAATCTAAAAAAAAAACAACAACAAAAGAAAGCAGCACTGCTAATAACTAAAGTGTGCAAATCCTCCAAGGATACCCGACGCAGCGTCCCATCTGTAGTTAAGTAATCCAAGTATGAGGCAGCACTCCAGGGTTGTGATAATAAAAGTGAAAATTTGGATGAATAAAAGATTTGCATGTGGGTGAATAAAACCTATATGTTTCTTGATAGCAGTTTGTTCCCTGAAGGTGCCGCTGTATGTGTTTTATGTCAGCTGCAATGTATGGGAGTTAATTGACAGACAAATGTCATAGATTGTTATAGTCTCCAGGAAGTACGGACCCCTCCCCCAGAGAGTGACAGGGGAGATGCATACAGCACCTTATCTGTGTATAGTGTCTATTGAATACCCCTTTAATAATAACGAGGTAACTCTGCTCATCTTGTCCCAGTCTATACGGCAAAGATGACAAGTGACCTACAGAAAACAGGAAATATCAGCCTATTGTGACTGCTCTAGTGGCCAGTGTGAGAACTGGAACATTTAAAGATATCCTTTTTATGTGGATAGTCACATAAATTAACACCGATAAAACTTAAAACAAAAATACAGTATATGTTTATAATAAAAACCTGATTTAAATAATATTTCATTTTTTGATGATGCATTCCCTTCAAAGTCAGTATAAGTCACTTTCTACAGCAACCTGTATTGCATATGTTTACTAGTGAGAGCATGTTGCTGTCCAAGCATGTCTTGCTGTGAAACAACACTACTACCTAATAACGTGTTCACTAAAAGTAATTATGATCTAATTTTCTCTTGCGTATAAAATGTTGTTCATAAGGGAAATTAGGTCTAGTTAACAAAAGAGAAGTGTAATTTAGCGTTCATCTTTTCATTTATATAGTGCCAACATATGCTGTTCTTTCAGGCTCACTAATCTCTGTTCCAGTGGAACTATCCAATTTCCTTATCGGTGATAGAAACACAAATTCAAGACTACAGCACAGTAAAGAAACAATGCTACCCACTGTGCCACCATATTACATTCATGACAGTATGAAGTCAAATATTTTTCTTGTCTTCTGCCTATATGGTATAGTAAACATTGTTGCAAATAATAGGAATCAAGAGGGCTTCTGCCAATCCATTACATTTCTAATCTGTCCATTTAAGAAAAACAGCATATTGTGATAGGAATACATTAGCAATGAGCAGCTAACAACATTAAATAAGATATGAGATTGTGAAAACAAAGATATTAGGACAGAACATGTTGAGCAGTCTGGAAAGTATTGTGAGAATCCTCTAATCTTGTGATGAGTCTTGAATTTAGTCTAATCCTCTATTTTTGAAGGGTTTAACACGCTGGCTATATGCCAAGCTACTACAAATATGGCAATATCATTAGAATAACTAATTGTGTAAACTGAACACGTTTTATAACTTTCAATGTATTGAGAGATGGATTCAGAAAATGTATCGTAAAAATACAGTACAAATAGATGTTAGTCAAGTTCTGAGTTTTACATTGCTGATGAAAATATGTCAGCGCTGTAATTATTAAATTGTACAGCTAAACGGGAGGAGTGGACATATTGAACATGTAATCTACATTACATTATCGGCTGGTGCTGCCAAAATCGGCGGGTTCGGCCGACGTGATTCTAATGTGTAAGCCCACATTTAGGTCCTTTAGGGGACTAGAATCCGTGGTCACTGATACATGAAGGGGTGTCATTTAATTGACAGATGCAGAAAGGGGGACAACATTTGACATAGAATGGGACAGGAAAATGACAGCAGTCATGTTACATGGCGTGTTGCATCTGCTATATAAGTCACATGTTCTTTTATCACTGAACTTAGTCTTTAATATAGAGTCCCCACTTTCCTCCTTCCTACAGCATCTGTACCGTGACGTCCTTTTTGTATAACCTACCTCCATACTCCCTACTATATAATACATGGTACCTAGATCCATACTGAATGGGTCTGTTTAGAGGGGAAGGATATCAAAGCCTTAGGGTATGGACTATGAGAATAGGGTGACTGTAATATTCTTTGATCTTGGTGACACGCACCTAATCATAAATTAGGAGGCCCATATACCATGTTCTTGAAAAGGGGCTCTTTAAGCTTTGGCCACCCATGGTTTACTTTTTTTATCCAAATCTTATGGGTATAGAGTAGGAAATGATACATTCATTACAGAATAAAGTTTCACCACAATAGACTGATATCATATTGGCATCCTAAATTGTTAGCCAAGTTGTAGGACGGCACAAAATAGTCCGTTTCACCTAGGAGATGTGGGAGAAGAGAGATGTTTAAGGAAGAATAATGGTCCATACAGAAACATTTGTTTTTTTGATTTTGTAGTAGCTGTAAAATGTTGCTATATGATGCGAGATATAAGGTCTCCACAGTAAATAAGAACTACATATAAGCAATATTTACCTACAAATGTACTCAAGACTGAAATAAACTAAATAAAGCCACGTCCTTTTATCCTGTATATATTTTTTTATCGACACATAGAATTTAGCATTGCATTTCTCTGCCTGCTCAGTACTTTGGCCTCCTTGGTGAACATTTCAATTCCATTTTTATCCATCTCTTCACATTATCAATGGTGTCATTTGATTTCCAGAGGACAAAACTTGGCAGAGTACTGAATACATAACAAAAGCTTTCTTCAGGACTTCCAAAAATACCTTGCAGGTGACTTCTTAACTCTTTCAGTGAAAATTAAAGTGAAATTGAAAAAAAAAAAATAGATTTCCAGTTTTGTTTTTTCGGTGTTGTGTGAGTTTTATCAGCGGTAATCATGTTAATGGTTGCCTAGGAACCTCCTTGTGTTGTGCCTCGCTTGGTAATTACATGCCAGATCCCGCAGTTGTTAATTACAGTTACTCTCTATCAAATAGCTTTGTACTTTTTGAAAGGAGCTCAAATTCCGCAATAAAAGGCCAGATTTAGAACTATTAAATTGTTCGGAGCATTTATGACCCTTTGTACTTCCAGAAGAAATTGGATGTGAAATGAAAATGTAGGAAACACGATCACACTATCAAACTTTCTAAAAAGATTTGCAAACCATTAGTTGACAAATACTATAATGAAACCTAATATATTAGAATCTAAACTCTGTAATAAATCTTGGTACATTTTTTTATTCATTTAGAATGTTTTTAGAATTCTGACACCTCCTAGTAGTCTCTTTTGGAACAATGCTACTTAACAACTAATTACGATTGCCTCATTTTATTTCTCGCAGGGTATTAGATGATGCCAAAAAAATGGATGGCAGACCCAAGAGATTGTATTGTATGAATAAATCATCATCTTTTTGTATTAGTGTTCTGTTACACTCCCAAAAAATAACTTCTAGTGTCAGTTGCATGTACAGCCTTGGACCACTGAAGTTCACAGGAAATCCACCAGCTGGTCCTTATATGCCTCATTGGGTCCTTCCTGCATGTTTGACAAACGCAAAGATGGGAAGAGCAATTTGTGTCTCAAACCTCATAACTGAATAGACACTTGTCTGCTCCAATCTCTCACCCATAATCTTTGACTACATTACCTTGGGTGTAGCTGGCATGAAGTACAATACTCTTATTGTGCTTAGTTAAAATTAAATGGATAAAAGGCCCAAGGAGAAGCATTTTAACTGTGAGGATAACTTTATGGCCACCAAACTTTCAGAGATCATAAGCTAAGTAATACTCAACAAAATCCGAAAGGAAAAGTTTTTTCACAATTTGAGGTGGCCTTGCAGCAGCTACATATGGCATATGTCAGGAGGTCAAATGGTGCAGCGACAGTGATAAGATTTAGGGCCGGCCTTAGGATAGATCATCATAAAAAAATGCCCCATAAAAAAGTATAATGCCCCCCACAGTATAAAGCCCCTTTAGTGCCCCCATACAGTATAATAATAATATTTAATAATATTATATATTATAACCCCTTCAAGGACACAGTATTTTGCCCTCTAATTGTGCCCACACAGTATTATGCCCCCTAAGTGCCACACACACAGCCACCTTTAGATAGTGCCACACAGCCCCCTTGTAGGTAGTGCCACAGAGCCCCCTTGTAGGTAGTGCCAGGCACGCCCTTGTAGGTAGTGCCACAAAGCCCCCTTGTAGATAGCACCCCCCCTTTTCTGTGGATAGCGCCACTGTAACGCCCTGAAGGAGCAGAATCCCCCTGTGGCCAGGGATTCCGCTACTGGACAGAGCACTTGATGTCTCTGTCCATATATGGACAGTGACATCAGGGGCAACACCTGTAGCGGAATCGCCGTCCACAGCGTTGCCGACGCTGTGACCGGGGATTCCATTCCAGGAGAAGCCCCTGACATCTCTGTCCATTTATAGACAGTGACATCAGGGGCTTATACTGGAGTAGAATCCCCGATAACAGCGAAGGCAACGCTGTGGACGGGGATTCCGCTTCAGGAGTTGTCCATGATGTCACTGTCCATATATGGACAGTGACATCAAGCGCTCAGTCCAGTAGCGGAATCTGCACCTTCAGGGATCTACAGTGTGCTAGTAGATAGCAGAGCAGGGAGATACCTCTGTGCTCTGCTATAGTGTTCAATAATATTTGCGTTCTAAGGACGCAGATATTATTGAATGTGGCCTCGCTACCGCTTTAGTAGCCACGGTGGCTGCTAGCGGTGGCGCCAGCCATGGGGGTCCTGTCCAGATGGGCGGCACGGGCGCCTTCATGCACAGTGTCGCCACTAGCAGCCGCTATAGCTGCTACAGTGGTAGTGAAACCACTGAGATAAGGAGCGCCCGGGCGGAAAGGCAGCTGCTGAGTCGCCTGGCCCGGGCGCTTCTGAAACACATATGTATGGAGGAAGGGAAGAAGGAAAAAGTATGTGATCTAATAATAATAATTAACTTTTATTGATATACATTAAAATAGACAATTAAACTAAAAGTCCATTGGTGCAATAAGGTATGTGTGAGTGACCCCCAAACTCACATACCTGTAGGCCATATATAGTGTGGTATAATATTCTTATGAATTGTAGATTGTATTGCTATCAATAGTGTTTCAATTGAGGAACACATTAGTTTATGCTTCCAGAGTGGCAAGCATATAGTCTCAGACTGTGACAGTGCAAAAATTAGGGCAATGATAGCCAATTGCACTACCATGCGGCTGCACTACAGCACAGTGTGAACATGAGCTTGCTGACTACGCCCTCACGTTGAGGTCTCTGTGAACCAGAGCGACAGCGTGTGACGCAGCCTGTGGCTACAATGCTGTCAATTGTATAACAAGAAAATCATCATAGCTCTACTGTATGACAGGGGGCTATATGGTAGTGGAATTGATTTTATTATTGAGCAAAACAGTGAGTGAAGGTGTTAGGTAACAGCAGCATGTATCTGTAAATTCACGAGTTAGGATGGTTAGAACTACTCATGCCATGTAACACACCTACAAAGCGTGACAGTATTTGAGTCAGGGCAAGTGGCCTGCCGCACCATCATGCAAGACTGCCACGGCACAGTGTGAACAGTTGCTGACAGCTGGACTATCACGCCGCCGTCCCTGGGACCAGAGCAGCATCGTGGGGAACAGCCGTGGTTACCTTACTGTGGCCGCGCTCAGCAACAGCTGAGAAGCGGTATCACAACACTATACCGGAGTGTGACTCAACTGTAAGTGGAGTCAGACTCAGCGTGTGTACTGTTTCTCAGAGCGGAGCAGTGCCTCCAGCGCTGAGAAATCAGAGAGGCCCCGCAGGATAAGCTGTCCTACAAGGCAATAGCTCTATTCCCATGAGTGAACGGGGTAGGCACCATTGAGGGAACCGCACGGTGGATTACCGGCGGTCAGATTGGAGCGTAGCAGCTGGATGAAAGCTCACACCCAGCTGCTCGGGAATGACAGCAGGGTGTGCTGCACTAACAACACGCTCGTGCTGTAAGCTGAACAGCCGACTGCTGTCAGCCGTGCAGTAGAAGCAATTGATAGACTAACAAACGATTGGCCTAAGTGTGGCAGCTATGGCCTTGTTGGCACCAAGGAGACATTAAATTGTTAAAGCACCCGATGCGCGTTTCGCCAGCATTCTGCCTTCTTCTAGGGGTGGGGGACCGCCATTGAGCTGCCCTATAAATAGGGCAGAAAATGATTGACATCCAGGCTAGCCAATCCTAGAACAGGAAGAGAATGCAGTAGTCAGATTAAATGAATAACCACTTGTATAGAGAGCACCAAGTTGTAACTGCTCATGTCAAGTTGGACATTGATAAAAATATCAAATATCAAAATAGAAATCATCTAGATTTTAAAAGGGCCAGAGAGATTGCACAAGAAGAAAAATATGTAAATAAATAAATAAATGAATAAATTAATGTGTAAAGAAATTATTATAGAAATTTTAATATCCCAAAAGATATATCCCACGAAAATATATATCTTTAATTTTTAATTTATCAAGAGGTCCCAGGTGGAACACGCATGTTCAGGACAGGGTCCAATATCAGAGAAAACTACCGAACCCAAAGTTCTCATTAAATCCAAATGGATTGACTGTATTGAAATTGAAGATCCATTCACTTTCTTTTTTGAGGAGTGCCAGATCTAAATCTCCCCTTCTGATGCCCAATCGTATTTGGCATATAGCCCAGCCTTTAAGAGTAGTCCAGTTCAAATTATGTTTAATTTTGAAGTGTCTGGCTATTGGGGTAGGGCAGAATGGTTTGTTTCTGGACTGACAATCAATTCGATTCTTATCGTAATTGATGATGGATTTAATATGTTCCCTGATACGGATACGGAATTCTCTCACTGTTTTGCCAATGTATTTAAGGCCACAAGGGCATTCAAGACAATAAATCACACCTGGTGTATCACACCTGATGTGGTCCCTGATGCTATGCCTGGTTCCATATGCATCTATGAAGTGTCTTTTTTTGTACCAAGATTCTACAGGCCCTGCACATTTTGCAAGGATAAAATCCAGGGTTCGAAATGGTCTTAGTACTATTTAATCTTGAGAAATGGCTCCGTACTAACATATTCAAAATAGTCTTGCCCTTTCTATAACCCAGAGAAACTCTGTTTCCCAAAAGGTTCCTCAGTGTAGGATCACTAAGCAGAACGTTCCAATGACAGTTAAGGACGTTATTCATTTCATCCCAATTTTGGTGAAAATCTGTAATGAAACGTGGTTGTTCTCGTCCCACATCTACTTTCACCTTTGGGACCAGCAGCGTTTGACGCTCAGTTCTCAATGCCCAATTTTATGCCCTTTTGATACTTTTTTTAGAATAATTTCTCACTGACAGTCTATTTTTCAATTCAACTGCCCTTGTTTTAAAGAGCTGAAAGGTTGAGCAGTTCCGTCTAAGACGCAAAAATTCCCCTTTAGGGATCCCTTTAATAGTACTGATAGAATGAGCACTTGTGGCATCTAGAAGGCTATTTGTGGCCGTATCCTTGCGAAACAGGTCTGTCTCAATGATTCCATGTTCGTTCACAAAGATCCTCACATCCAAGAAGGGGATTGAGTGTTGGTCGTATATCGTGGTCAATTTTAAATTAAAATTGTTGGTGTTTAGAATTTTTATAAAGTTTTCCAGATCACTGGCGGGACCGTTCCAAATAAACATAATGTCATCAATATAACGCCGCCAAACATTGATGTTAACTGTAAATTGATCCATTGAGGGGCAGAAGACAAATGTTTCCTCCCACCAGCCAAGATAGAGATTTGCAAAGGTTGGTGCTACTGCTGCTCCCATCGCCGTTCCGCGCACTTGTATGTAAAACCGTCCATCAAAAACAAAATAATTGTGTTTGAGGATAAATCTAAGTGCACGTAAAACGAAAGTCCTGCGTATCGGACTGTAGTCCTCCTTCCTTAATAAAAAGAATTCAACTGCACTGCAACCTGTGTCGTGGTCAATACTGGTGTACAAGGACTCCACGTCACAGGTAGCCAGCCATTCATTCACCTCCAGGGAGCTACCATCCAGATCCTTTAGGATCTGCATAGTGTCCCTGGTGTGGGAAGGCAACTGGTAGACAAATTCACGCAATTCATGATCCAACCAGTGATTGCAATTTTCGGTCAAATTTCCCACACCAGAGACAATGGGCCTCCCTGGGGGTTAGTGGAACTCTTGTGAATCTTAGGCAGGAGGTAGAATGTGGAGATCCTAGGATTTTGTACTTTGAGAAAGTCCCTCTCAGTAGCAGTAATTGCGCCTCCTTCGAAACCCTCTAAAATCATGTCGTTATAATCAGTGACAAACTGTGAAGTGGGGTCACCCCATAATGGGCGATAGCATGCCTTATCCATCAATTGTCTCTTCGCCTCATGTAGATACTGATCCTTAGACCATATGACTACATTACCCCCTTTATCAGAGTTTTTAAAAACCACATCCTCCCATTTTTTCATTTCTTGTAAAGTCCTTTCTTCATTTGGGCTGATGTTATTAGATGGGCATATGGCAGGCAATGACAATAGATTATGTGTTACTAAATCTATAAAGACTCTGATCGCCGGGCAGCTGTCAAGTGGGGGCATTACGCGGTTTTTGGATTGGAGTTTCTTTTTAAATTTATTAGAAATTGAAGAACCCGTCTCATTACCTTCCACTGTTGTTTAATTCTCAGCAAGTAATTCTTCCAAGTCCCTAAGAGTGTTCTGTTCTACATACGATAGAGATTCCACGTTCCCTGTGCTGGTTAGATCGTTATGTATATGAGTGATTGGTTTATTATAGAGCTTCTGATAATAAAGTTTTCGTCCAAACAAATGGAGATCCTTAATAACTGTAAATTTATTTAATCTTGTGGTTACACAGTAATTAAAGCCTTTTTTGAGGACTGAGATTTGTGAATTGGTCAATACATGTTTGGAAAGGTTGATAACTCTGAGGCAATTCTCACGTTCATCATCAGGGTTAATATTCATTTCTTGTGGGTTCTCTGATGACCTCCTCTCCCTGTTTGGGAGCCCCTGAAACCCCATCTCCCTCTGTCCCGTATATGGACAGTGACATCAGGGGCAACACCTGTAGCGGAATCGCCGTCCACAGCGTTGCCGACGCTGTGACCGGGGATTCCTTTCCAGGAGAAGCCCCTGACATCTCTGTCCATTTATAGACAGTGACATCAGGGGCTTATACTGGAGTAGAATCCCCGATAACAGCGAAGGCAACGCTGTGGACGGGGATTCCGCTTCAGGAGTTGTCCATGATGTCACTGTCCATATATGGACAGTGACATCAAGCGCTTAGTCCAGTAGCGGAATCTGCACCTTCAGGGATCTACAGTGTGCTAGTAGATAGCAGAGCAGGGAGATACCTCTGTGCTCTGCTATAGTGTTCAATAATATTTGCGTTCTAAGGATGCAGATATTATTGAATGTGGCCTCGCTACCGCTTTAGTAGCCACGGTGGCTGCTAGCGGTGGCGCCAGCCATGGGGGTCCTGTCCAGATGGGCGGCACGGGCACCTTCATGCACAGTGTCGCCACTAGCAGCCGCTATAGCTGCTACAGTGGTAGTGAAACCACTGAGATAAGGAGCGCCCGGGCGGAAAGGCAGCTGCTGAGTCGCCTGGCCCGGGCGCTTCTGAAACACAAGCAGGGCAAGGGAGCCAGCGCAGCACCCTCTTCCAACTGCTGGAGTGATGCGCCCTATGCAATGGCATATATTACATTGTGGTGCGGTTTTTCGAACAGAATTTCCGCTGCGGAAGAAAGTGCTTATGCTTACCCCCTCCGTCTTTTCTGCGTGTAGTCCGGCCTAGATGACACTGCAGCCTGTGATTGGCTGCAGCGGTCACATAGGATGAAACATCATCCCAGGAGGCTGGACTGCAGGAAGAAGGAGGGAGTTCTGGGTAAGTATGATTTTTTGTTTTGTTTTCCAGAGTGGCGATTTTTGCGGCGTAATCGCTTTGATTACGCTGCAAAAGTCGCATTTCTTGGCTTTCTGTTGCAGGTTGTGCATCCCCATTGAATTCAATGGGGAAAACCTGCAACAGTAAATCAACAAAAACGCAGCGTGAATTGACATGCTACGGAATTAAATTCAGCACCGCAGGTCAATTTATTAACGTTTACGCTGCATTTTTTCCCACAGCGTGGGCATGAGATTTTCTAAATCTCATCCACTTTGCTGCTACTGTAAATGCTGCGGAATTTCCACACACAACTCCGTTGCGGAAATTCCGCAGCGTTTACGCTACATGGAAACCCGGCCTAGGGTTTCACACAAGCATAATGCCAGAACATTTATGTGCCCGTATTAGGACTGCAAGCCCTGGCCGATGACCCGAACTAACAGCATCATATGTCATTAAATAACGTAAGTATTTTAACCCCTTGATGCATTATCACGTACATGTACGTGATAAGTGTCATAGGGAAGTATGGAGGGCGCTCACGGCTGAGCGCCCTCCATACCTTGCAGGTGTTTTCAAGCTGAGTCCAGACTAACGGCTGGGAACAGCGATCGCGCTGTTCTTGGCCGTTTAACCCCTCAAATGCTGCAGTCAATCGCGACCGCAGCATCTGGGGCGTTATAGAGAGGGGGCGGACCCCTCTCCGACAGCTCATCGGCGCCCCCACACCACGATCGGGGGGTGCCAATGATTGTCATCGCAGCCCGGGGGCCTAATGATGGCCTCCAGGTGTGCCTTTTGTCTGCCTCTGTTAAGCCGTGTCTCTGCCACGGCTTAACAGAAGCCTGTGAAAATCACGATATACTGCAATACATTAGTATTGCAGTATATTATACCAGCGATCTTACGATCACTGGTTGAAGTCTACTAGTGTGACTAATAAATGGTGTAAAAAAATAAGTTTAATAAAGTTATTAGTATTGAAAAAGTAATTATTAAAAGTTCCGAAAACCCCCCTTTTCCCATTTTTCCTCTAAAGTAATGTAAAAATAAACAAAATTGGTATTGCTGAGTCCGTAAAACTCTGAAGTACTGCAATATAGCGTTATTTAATGCACACGGTGAACGCCGTAAAAACTAAAAATTTAAAACACCAAAATTGCTGTTTTTTGGTCATCTTAGGTCACAAAAAGTTGTTTATAAAATGTGATCAAAAAGTTTATGTACCAAAGAATGGTACCAATAAGAACTACAGCTCGTCCCGCAAAAAAATAAGCCCTCACACCTGCTCAATCCACGGAAAAATAAAAAAGTTCTGGCTCTCAGAATGTGGTGAAACAAAACAATTATTTTTTTAACAAAAATTTTTTAAATTTGGTATCACCGTAATCGTATTGAGCTATAGAATAGAGTTAAGTTGTTGTTTTTACCGTGAAAGCCGTAAAAACGAAAACCAAAAAAACGATGTAGGAATCACAGTTTTTTTCCAATTTCTGCCGGCAAATAATTTTTTTCCAGATTCTCAGTACATTATATGATACTTTAAATAGTGCCATTAGAAACTACAACCCGTCCCGATAAAATAAGCTCTCACACTACTCTATTGACAGACAAATAAAGTTATTGCTTGGAACGCGGGGAGTGAAAAACGAAAACTGTAGGAATTTCTGTTATCAACACTCAAAGTAGCAGGACGAGGCAAGAATGCTTTGTTTGGTTTACAAGATATCTATCGCCAACATAAGTAAAAGGAATTTCTTTTTAATACAAATGTTTATAGAGTTTCCAAGTACTTCACTGCATCTACCCATCATCCATCCACATTCCACAACTCCAGGCACTGTGGTTTGTTGTTCTATTAAACCAATATCAATTTATAAGTTGCTATTCAGACATGATTGTATGTTTCTGCAAATCAGGAAACCTTATGCTTGCGGTTCTATAAGGTTGTTGTAAAGATCTCTAATATAGCGCCCATAGCTTGCTCTGTACTAGTGCTGTACCTCCATGTGTCTCAAATTTGTATAAGGACACAAAGAGGTATTTTTCTTAAAAATTCTGTATGAAGCTGAGAGGAAAAACCTGTGACGTGCTTCATCACATGACATAGTACAGCTATGCAATGCCTCACAGAGCCATCATATGGTAGCATATGATGTGCCTACAGGTTCATGTTATGGACCTTTCAGATCTCTGTGTACTGCAGCACAGGGTCCATGTGCAGCTTTTTCGTGTGCATAAACCCTAAAGCAGTAAGGCTCTTTTCACAATACGTTGCAGCCCTGCGTTAGGAGAATCTGTGAACGTATACCTCTGCAGCGTAAGTCACTATATAGGCATACAATAAGATACGTTGCTAATAGGCTCCTACAGTAATAAAAAAAATATATATACCGTAAGGTATATTTTGTTTGTACTCTATCCATCTGTATAGCATAGCAAAATCTACTACATTATTCTATACAGCAAAAAAAAAAGTTATGCCGAAGTATACCGGCTCAACATATGCCAGGAGGGCACTCTCTTTTGGTATATGCTGGGTGAATGGATGCCTATGGATATATTCAGCCTATATGCCAGGAGCTTTCCTTGCGCTTTTTGCTGAGCGTAGGGCTGTAACGTGATGTGAGCAGAGTCTAAGTCTTATTTTTGATACCACAATAAGACCTGTGATAAAATAATATTCCGTATAGTATATTAGAACATTTTAAATTCTGTAATCACATTCATTTTATTTACCCATTTATATGACTTTGTTCACAATACTAACAATAGGAACTGAACACTGTTTACATTTTGGTGCATTTGCAGTTTAATTTTTCTATACGTTTCACATAGTCCATATGCCCACATACAGTTAGCAGCATACACTAAGGACAGCAGAGTCATGGCTAGGCTTTACTTCACCCAGGACAAAGATTTTGTTTGCTGCGCTAGCCCTTTATTTCAATACCTTGGTGAAGGCAGATTGGCTTGTTGCTGCCCACTCCTGGCACACAGGGCACTGTATATGCCATGCCGGCCCTCCCTTAGCAACAAACTGCACATATAGCCTCTAATCCGGAAGCCATAAAGGATGAATTTGTTATTTAAAAACATTGGACAACTCCATCTCATATGCCCTATAAAGGACAAGCAAAGCTGGTAGAACAGGCACTTACTGCATATACAGTATGAAATATGCAAACATTAACAAGACTATGAGATTTATTTTCACGTAATCTGAACGTGTTCCAGTTACCTTTAAATTTCCATTTGACACACCCCAGAGGCGTAAATTGTAGCTCCTGGGTCGAAGTGAAAAATCTATGACAGATATCCCCACCTACTATGTGTAATTTATAATAATGTGTCAGAGAAGTCTTTGGCTGTCCTCAGGCACCAGGGCCCAGTTGCAACTGCTACCTCTGCCACCCCTATAGCTACAAACTCGGGAAACAGTCCACCCCTCTGGCTACATTTAAATATTTCTATTCCTATTATTGTAGGCTGACTAGGCTCCAACGCAATATCACATATCCAGTATAAATTCTGACCTAATTTTTATTTGTTACTGATTAGTAGTCATAAATTGTGCGCCTAACCAGCTTCTTAGAATTGCACACATAAAACTACAGGTATTATAGTGAAAGCATTTAACATTATAGTCAATAAATATAATAAAAACATAAACGATCGGGGGAACGAAGGACTTAATGTCGAGTCAACGGTCCTGCAATCATTATAATCAGGCATCTTTCCCAGGACTTGTGCTGCTTTTAAGTTTCGTCCAAATTGAGGAATTTAGCTGAACCATAAACATAAACCACATGTCTCTTCTAACCAGTAATTAAAAGGCACACATTTGTTTGGATGCCTTTTAAATAACAAATCTGGTACTGGGGTTAAAGCATAGAGTTTAAATCAAAGGAAGCTGTCAAGGAAATATTTAGACTGGATGTGGGAGGAAGCCAGAGCAGAACATAGCCTAGAAATTAAGAATAACGATAATGTCCACGGCCTCTTCACAAAGACCATATGGACATCTAATAAGTACCATAGGACAACTAGGAGCTACTTACACATTTAGACCTGGAATTGCTTACGCAAAGAAACAAGCTAATTAGATAGTTTCACTCCATCCAAATTGATATGGTTGTTTTCTTGGCCTGATACGTACTATTATGATATACGCAGTGGAATGCCGTGCTTTGGCTAACTACTGTTTATTGCAGGGGGACTTATACAGTTATCATGATATTTGGTAATTATTTTTTCTTAATGAACCAGTCTGCTAGCTATTATTTGTCCTTAAAAAAAATATATTGCATTAATAAAATAATCACTCATGTAGAAATTAGGCTTTGCCCAAATTGTTCTCCAACCCCCCCTTCCCACTTAAAAACAAAAAAATCTGGAGTCCTATGATGTCACATATCTGGCCTGTTACTTCATCCTTGGAGTGGTGTCAGGACCTCCATATCTTTAGCAAAATTGCAAATATAGTCTTGAATAAAAATACCCTGAACTTTTGTGCATACAGTTCTCATGCAGATCTTTGTGGTTCCAAGGTTAAAACCCTGCGTGTAGTCTGATTCTGCATTACTCCACTTTCACTACCCCTTTATCTTGCTAACATACAGAGAGTAGAGGAGGGGGGCAGGTGGGAGAATATAACACGACTGCGGAATCTGACTACACACAGGATTTGTTTGTAGTCTGTACCCATAGGAACAATATATCTACATAGGAGCCATCAGAGGCAAAACTTGAAGCTCCTGGACCTCAATGCAAAACTTGTAACATTGCCTCCCATCTACCATTTTTGAACACTGCAGTCTACGTATGTGGCAAAGGAGCCTTTGGGCCTCCTCAGGCACAAGGGCCTTAATGAGAAATCTGCCTCAGCACCCCCTATATCTATGCCCTTGGGAGCTATATTCACAAAATGGTAAGATAGGGTTGCAAACGTTTATCATTTCTCGCAACTGGTAAAGCTAACTTTGCTTTACTCACTTTGGCCGATCACAAGGTCAGGATCACTAATGGAGACTTGCAAATCACATATGACACTGGACTTGGTTTTTGTATTGTACTTTACGTGAACTGGGGCAAGGTAATTATGCTGTGGGTGGGTAATGAATTGTATTTTGAAGACATACAGGGTGCTATCAACAATTTCATGCACAATGTTTTAATACGTCCTTAATTAACAATTAACAATTGAGCTCCCATTTACTTAGTCCCCTTTACGATTGTAGGGCCTCCTGAAATAGAAAACAGACATGACAGCTGCCTGGTTTTGAAATAAACTCTATAAATTAGTTATATGTCTTTTAGCTGTAGTCCGTTAAAAAATAGTGTAGTACATAGTCCACAACAGGTGGTTTTACTCAGCACTTCCCTCTAGAATATCACAGCAGACTATTGTTTACTTTTTCCAACATCAGAGGAAATGCTGATCTCAGCTTCCTACTTAGCTAATTGAGTGGAAAATGCTGCTCTGAACTCCTTGGTTCTGGCAAATGCACTGATGATTTGTAGAAGGACTTTGTTAAACTCAATAATGCCTCCAGCACATGTTATTATAAGCGAGAATAGCAGAATACCTAGAAAATGTCAATGCAACAGAATGATAAATTCTTCTTCAGAAATTCCCCACAATATATATACACATAGCATAACCAGTCCTAATGCTGTCAGCATTCTGTCAACAGTCTATGCGGTAGAAGCTCTTTTAACTTCGGCTTTCTTTTGGTCTATCTGTATGACATGTCTGCCACCTAATGGCCAATGTTATACCAGCATATAGAAAATTATCAGCTAATTCTTTAACTCTGAATGTGCTGACATTTCAATAGAGTTTATTATAATGGCTATGATCACTAACTTCTCACCAAAAATTATAATTAATACTAGTCCTTATTAATGAATTAGAATATAATCAAAAAGTTAATTTCAGTAATTCAATTCAAAAAGTGAAACTCATATTATATAGATTCATTACACACAGAGTGATCTATTTCCAGCATTTTTTTCTTTTAATGTTGATGATTATGGCTAACAGTTAACGAAAACCCCAAATTTAGTGTCTCAGAAAATTAGAATATTATATAAGCCCAATTTCAAAAATGATTTTTAATACCGAAATGTTGTACTGAAAAGTATGTACATTATATGCCCTCAATACTTGGTCGGGGCTCCTTTTGCATGAATTACTGCATCAATTCTGCATGGCATGGAGGTGATCAGCCTGTGGCATTGCTGAGGAAGATGAGAGACACCAAACCCAACAATGCAGACGAGCTGAAGGCCGCTATCAAAGCAACCTTGGCTTCCATAACACCTCAGCAGTGCCACAGGCTGATCACCTCCATGCCGCACCACGTTGATGCAGTAATTCATGCAAAAGGAGTATTGAGGGCATATACTGGACATACTTTTCAGTAGGACAACATTTCGGTATTAAAAATCATTTTTGAAATTGGGCTTATATAATATTCACATTTTCTGAGAATTTGGGGTTTTCATTAACTGTTACCATAATCACCAACATTATAACTTTACAACATAACATTACAACTTTTTAAATTGAATTACTGAAATAAATTAACTTTTTTATGATATTCTAATTCATTGAGAATATCAATGCTGTGAAAAAGTATTTGCCTCTCCCAAATTTCTTCTGTTTTTACATACTTATCACACTTGAATGTTCCAGATCATCAAAATAATTTTAATATTAGATAAAAATAAACCAAGTAAACACAAAATGCTCTTTTTAAAAGGAATGTGTCGCAAATTATTATTATTTTTTTAAGTAAGTTAATTATTTTTACTTTTTTTGTCTTTTTTTTCTTCCACAAGGTTGGAAGTATTAAAAATTAAATAATAATTTGGCATGTTTTCCTATGTTGACCACCAGAGGGAGCACTTCCCATAATTACAGCAAAATTAATCAGGCAAAGCAACCTGACTCACGGTTGCTGTAAATGTGGGAGGTACACTCTCCCTACTAGTGACAACACTCACCACCCCTCCCTATATTTGGCTACAAGCCAGGAAGAGGCGTCTTCAAATTGCCAAGTATAGTCCAGCTCCATTTTGGGAGTGATTGCCCAATGATAGGACGTGCTGATCACAGCAAAACAGCTACCTGACACACCAAAAATCTGAGAATGACAAAAATCAAGAGGGAGAGCCTGATGAGGATGGTTTTTCAGTTGACAGGTTCACACGGCTTGTATCTGATGTGTTTTCGGTGCATCTTATGCGCCGAAAAATGCATCAAAAAATGCTTTATTAAGTTTCCCATTTACATCAAATAGCTTTTTTACAAAAGTGTTTTTAAAAAACGTGTTGTGTAAAAAAAAAGTAGCTTCCGGTCACTTCTTTGGCACGTAAAACGTACCAAATGTTCTTATAGTCAATAGGAGTCCTAATTATGTGCCAAAAAGCGAGCACAAAACATGTAAAAAAACACGCTGAAAACCCATCAAAAACGCCTGTATTTTAAAAAGCGCTTCACAAGAAATGCTAGTGCATTTGACATATTTACACCATTTTTCATAACCAGCCAGATACAACATAGAAGCAGCAGGCTAGCATTACCGGTTGCGGGAAGGCCCACAGTTTTAACACTTCCAAGCCTCATAATACCAGACTGTGGCTGCCCCAGTGCTCTACTATCACTCCAGATGGTCGGGTACTGTACCCAGCTCTTCCCAGTACCCCTGGTGCTGATGGGGAACAGGCTAATAATGGGGGAGTTAGTGCTAGCCTTTTTACTGGCTAACACTAAGCCCCGCCTTAGTAATGGACGCTGTCAAACAGACATCTGCCCTAAGGCGCTAAAAAAAGTATTAAAACACACAAAAAAATATTTTATTATTGAAATAAAAACTCCCCCACACAACCCTCAATTACCATTTTATTTAAAATAAATACATTAAGAAAATACCATGCTCATCGAAGTAGTCCAACAAATTAATGACGTAGTCCAAATGGTCCAGCTGAACCTGCAAACCAATAAAAACTGAGTAGTATGAAAAATAAAAAACTTATGCCGCCGCTACACAACCCCCTCCCACAACCCTCCCCCCCCCCCCAAGCATGCAGCTGCTACACAAACCCCCACGCAAAACCCTCATACATGCAGTTGCCACACAAACCCCCCAAAAACAAAAACCCCCAAACATTCAGCTGCTCACCAAAACCCCCCACACAAACCCCCCAGACGTGCATCTGATGCCCCAAAAAGAAAAACATGTAGCACCTCACCCACCAGCCACCCTAGTAATTTACCTGATGTGTTCCTGCAGCCTCCGCCTCACTTCCCCAGTTGCTCCTCCGCTCTGTATTGCTGGAAGTCACAGCCGGAAGTCGTCATAATACTGTCCGGCAGCGGCTACCGATCTTCAAGAAAATTGTGCCAGCTTTCCCCCTAGAAACCAGCTTCTATGCTGTGTCGCTGTGAACTGCGCATGCCACAGAGCATGCAAAGTTCACAGTTAGAACGGCACCAGCATAGGAGATATGGTCAGCTCCTGTCCCTATTAGTCCTTCTCAATGAATTATAATATCAATCAAAAGTTAATTTGGTTCAGTAATTCAATTCAAAAAGTGAAACTCATGTATTATATAGATTCATTACACACAGAGTGATCTATTTCCAGTATTTCTTTCTTTTAATGTTGATGATTATGGTAACAGTTAATGAAAACCCAAAATGTAGTCTCTGAGAAAATTTTAATATAATATAAGCCCAATTTCAAAACTGATTTTTAATACTGAAATGTTGGCCTACTCAAAAGTATGTACAGTATATGAATTCACTGTACTGAACGATGTATATAATTGTGCTCCCACAATATAGAAAAATTGGTAAATTCACTGAAGTGACGATTGAGTAAAATATACCTTTTATTATAGTAACTCGCTAAAAACAGGGGTAACTCACCACTGTGAAAAAAGCCCCACCGTGTGTATTAAAAACGTATTAAACAATAAACACTGAATCAATTCGATAGGTATGTCTCAGTGTTTGTGTGGATATTCATCCGGAATCAGCATTTAAACTGGGCATAACAATAGTTTGAACCCCAAAACACACCAGAGTCCGTGATCGACACACCGGAATCTCCTAATGCTGGGTACACTGTAATGCTACTGTCCACTATGCAAAAAATCCCTCATACAAAAACGACCCTACGCGTTTCAAATACTTATCCTCAGGGGTCTGTATCTTGGTCACTCTGGCCAAACCGCCAGCGATATATATTCAGCAGCAGGTATTCTGCTGTACATCACGGAAGGATGCTCGCGTCGATGTCAGCGGCATACTTCATTTCTGGACTCTGAGTTGCTATAAGCACCAAACTCCGCCCCCTGTTCTCGGCAGCGCTATCCGAACCAGCCAATCACAAGCACCCCCTGAATTCGTGACGCCTGTCCATGTGACTCCCGGCCGTCAGCTGACAGCCCGGAACCATCATCGACCGCATCAAAACGAACACGCAGGCGCAGTGGAAGCCACGGACGTATCGCCCATGCTGCCAAGAACCAGCAATAAAGGGAAGGAGTAAAAAGATATGGAATATAGGATATATATTGCGGATCAGTTCCACACCGCAACTGGACTACCTTTAAACAGCCCTTTAACTGTAAGTACATATTGATTAAATAAATGCGGTGTCCATCACATTGTGAAGTATTGATTAAAAAACCTGTTGCACACGACCTAGCCATTTGGCCATATCAATATGCTGAAAACGCCACCTGTCAGTGCAACCAATTGCCTGGCTAACTAATGATGGACGATATGAATGCATGTTCATATAAAGCACGTATAGTTAGTCTGCTCGTTTAGACCTGCTGGTTGTATACATGCCAGTCTGTAGATCCACTGGGCTTCTTTGCGCAGAATAAGGTTGTCCCAGTCGCCTCCCCTTTTCGGAGGTCTTATAAGTTCAATTGCTTGAAACTTTAAACATTCTGCACGACCCTGCTGTTTAGCATGTACATGTTTGGATATCGGGGTATCCCTGACATGGACAATATCTCCAACATGCTCCCTTATTCGGCGCCGAAATTGTCGCACCGTTTTACCCACATAGTTTAGGGGGCATGGACATGTGATCAGGTAAACCACTCCCGCTGTTTTGCAGTTAACAAAATCACGAATGTCGTACTCCTCTTTTGTTGCGACACTCATGAATTTGTTTCCCTTTAAGATGAAATCACAGGCCTTACAGCTACCACATCTATGTGTACCTGGAATTTGTCTATCCAACCATGTGCCCTTAGGTGTAATAGGGTCAAAACAACTGTGCATGACTCTATCCCTAATGTTTTTCCCTCTACGGAACGTGACTGAGGGCCACTGTGTGATCTGGTCTGCCAAATCCGCATCAGCACTAAGGATACGCCAGTACCTTTTAAGGATTTGCATAATTTCATTTTGTTTCGAATCGTAAGTGCCTATGAGTCTCGTGACTCTTTCTTCTTTTCGTTTTTTAGGAACAAGAAGACTCTGCCTATCTGCATCCCTCGCTCCCTCATAGGCCTCTCTGATTACACCCATGCGAAAACCTCTATCCTTCAATCTAATTTTGAGCTCCTGTGCCTGTCTCTCAAAATCGTCCATGGAGCTGCAATTCCGGCGTACTCTCATAAATTGGCCTTTAGGAATGCCACGCTTAAGGGGATATGGATGGCAACTGTTCCATTGTAAGAAACTATTGGTCGCTGTTTCCTTCCGGTGTACTTTGGTACGAATTGTGCCTTCCATTATTTTTATAATTTTAAGATCTAGAAAGGACAGTTCTTGATCACTAATTTCGCACGTGAACCTTAGCCCTAGATCATTTGTATTGAGGGCTTCTACAAAACTATTGAACTCCTCAACTGTTGAGTTCCAAAACAACAGCACGTCATCAATATATCTAATCCATATCCCTATTGACGAAGTCCATTTGGCAAACTTATCCCCAAAGACAATTGTCTCTTCCCACCAGCCAAGAAAGAGATTTGCATAGGTGGGAGCAGTAGGACTCCCCATTGCTGTACCACATTGCTGGTGAAAAATCTTGTCTTCAAAGATGAATACATTTTTTTCCAGAACAAAGTGTAGTAACTGCAAAACAAACTGGTTATGGGCCATAAACTGAGTACCCCTAGATCTAAGGAAGTACTCCACCGCCTCACAACCAAGTCTGTGTGGAATGGACGAATACAATGCCTCTACATCCAGGCTAGCCAATAGTGTATTATGTTCCAAAGTAATACCTTCAATTTGTTTCAGAACATCCATGGTGTCACGTACATATGATGTCAGACCCAGTACAAAAGGACGTAACACCTGATCTATATATGTACTCACGTTCTGGGTTAAATTGTTGATGCCTGAAACAATAGGTCTGCCACATAAGGGGGGATACCCTTTGTGGATTTTGGGCAGGCTATAAAAACATGCCATGATGGGAAACTGTGGAAACAAAAAACCAAACTCACCAGCACTGATCAGGGATCTGCTTTTAGCATCACATAGAATGCCCAAAAGCTCCTTTTTGAAAAGTGCTGTGGGATTGTCTTTTAAAATGGTGTAACAGTCAGGATTGTGTAAAATGTCCTCACCCATTTTCTTGTAGTCTTCCCTGCTCATAACCACGATGTTCCCACCCTTATCGGATGCTTTTAGAACAATATTTTGTTTTTTCTCCAACGTGGTCAGAGCTAAACGTTCGGACCAAGACAAATTGTTGTCAATGCCTCTCATATCCTGACTTAAACTTTTAATCTCGTCTCCCACCATGTCTACAAATAAATCCACATTGGTGAAGTCTCCTATTGGTGGCAGCTTCCTACTCTTCATCCTAAGATTAGTGAATGGGCCTAATCCTGGGGTTCTACCAGATTCCTCAAGTAATCCCTCTAAAGCCTCTAGGCCTTCCAGATCCGATTCTTCCAACCCCATTTCCATGCATTTTTTCCTATTATGATGTTTAAAGAATTTGATCCATTTAAGCTTACGAGCAAACAAATTCAAGTCTTTAATCCAGGTAAATGAATCAAACTTCACAGTGGGGACAAATGAAAGCCCCTTCTCTAGTAACATGGTCTCAGATGCGCTCAAATTGTATTCAGATAGGTTTATAATTTGTAACCTATCCGTACCTTTTCCCTTCACTAATCCTTTTGTCCCCTCAGCATGTAGCGGGAAATGGGGGGATTGTTGGATAAAAAATTATTGCCACTATTGGATGAAGCTCTAGCTCGGCCTCTATTCCTACCTCTGGCCCCTCCCCTAAATTTCTGTCTCCCACCACTAGTACCAAGGAAAGGGCCCACTCTTTCAGAGTCTGTTGTTTCACTCTCTGATGTAGATGGGTCAGATTCTCTTGGTACCCTATTTAACTGTTGGTATTGTTGTTGTTGAGTGTTCACAAAATCGTAAGCTTTTTTCTCCCTAAATTCCTGTAGGTCTCTCTGAAACTGGAAGTGCTTACGCTCTTTAAGATGATTAGTGAACCTTTCTAGAGTTTGTTGTAGGATTTTATATTTTTTCTCAAAACCAAAGGTATCAACCAGAGACTTAACTGTCTCGATTTCTTTTTTAAGCTCAACACTGATATGGTCAAACTGGACTTTTTCTTCCTCAACTAAAATTTGCATAAGTCTCAGTGAACTCCCTGTAATCTCCTGTTCCCACCTCTCTTTTATGTTAGTTGTTTTTAATCTTGAGGCTGGGGCAATAGGGACTCTCAGGCCTCTGGGAACTATTTTGTTTTTGAGATAGTTCTCCAGACTCTGAATCTCCCACCAGCTCCTTGTGTAATCCTTATGTAGTCTAGTCAGGTTCTTGAAAGTGGATTTAAGGGACGCACCCTGTGCTGTATACACCAGTTCACATTCAGAAAATACACTTTTTGCTTCACTTATCCACCCTTCTGTATTTAACTCAGAAAGTGCAAAGGCTGCCATACCCAGATATATTGTAATATATAATGAACTGTATAGATTAATATAAATTCACTGTACTGAACGATGTATATAATTGTGCTCCCACAATATAGAAAAATTGGTAAATTCACTGAAGTGACGATTGAGTAAAATATACCTTTTATTATAGTAACTCGCTAAAAACAGGGGTAACTCACCACTGTGAAAAAAGCCCCACGGTGTGTATTAAAACCGTATTAAACAATAAACACTGAATCAATTTGATAGGTATGTCTCAGTGTTTGTGTGGATATTCATCCGGAATCAGCATTTAAACTGGGCATAACAATAGTTTGAACCCCAAAACACACCAGAGTCCGTGATCGACACACCGGAATCTCCTAATGCTGGGTACACTGTAATGCTACTGTCCACTATGCAAAAAATCCCTCATACAAAAACGACCCTACGCGTTTCAAATACTTATCCTCAGGGGTCTGTATCTTGGTCACTCTGGCCAAACCGCCAGCGATATATATTCAGCAGCAGGTATTCTGCTGTACATCACGGAAGGATGCTCGCGTCGATGTCAGCGGCATACTTCATTTCAGGACTCTGAGTTGCTATAAGCACCAAACTCCACCCCCTGTTCTCGGCAGCGCTATCCGAACCAGCCAATCACAAGCACCCCCTGAATTTGTGACGCCTGTCCATGTGACTCCCGGCCGTCAGCTGACAGCCCGGAACCATCATCGACCGCATCAAAACGAACACGCAGGCGCAGTGGAAGCCACGGACGTATCGCCCATGCTGCCAAGAACCAGCAATAAAGGGAAGGAGTAAAAAGATATGGAATATAGGATATATATTGCGGATCAGTTCCACACCGCAACTGGACTACCTTTAAACAGCCCTTTAACTGTAAGTACATATTGATTAAATAAATGCGGTGTCCATCACATTGTGAAGTATTGATTAAAAAACCTGTTGCACACGACCTAGCCATTTGGCCATATCAATATGCTGAAAACGCCACCTGTCAGTGCAACCAATAGCCTGGCTGACTAATGATGGACGATATGAATGCATGTTCATATAAAGCACGTATAGTTAGTCTGCTCGTTTAGACCCGCTGGTTATATACATGCCAGTCTGTAGATCCACTGGGCTTCTTTGCGCAGAATAAGGTTGTCCCAGTCGCCTCCCCTTTTCGGAGGTCTTATAAGTTCAATTGCTTGAAACTTTAAACATTCTGCACGACCCTGCTGTTTAGCATGTACATGTTTGGATATCGGGGTATCCCTGACATGGACAATATCTCCAACATGCTCCCTTATTCGGCGCCGAAATTGTCGCACCGTTTTACCCACATAGTTTAGGGGGCATGGACATGTGATCAGGTAAACCACTCCCGCTGTTTTGCAGTTAACAAAATCACAAATGTCGTACTCCTCTTTTGTTGCGACACTCATGAATTTGTTTCCCTTTAAGATGAAATCACAGGCCTTACAGCTACCACATCTATGTGTACCTGGAATTTGTCTATCCAACCATGTGCCCTTAGGTGTAATAGGGTCAAAACAACTGTGCATGACTCTATCCCTAATGTTTTTCCCTCTACGGAACGTGACTGAGGGCCACTGTGTGATCTGGTCTGCCAAATCCGCATCAGCACTAAGGATACGCCAGTACCTTTTAAGGATTTGCATAATTTCACTTTGTTTCGAATCGTAAGTGCCTATGAGTCTCGTGACTCTTTCTTCTTTTCGTTTTTTAGGAACAAGAAGACTCTGCCTATCTGCATCCCTCGCTCCCTCATAGGCCTCTCTGATTACACCCATGGGAAAACCTCTATCCTTCAATCTAATTTTGAGCTCCTGTGCCTGTCTCTCAAAATCGTCCATGGAGCTGCAATTCCGGCGTACTCTCATAAATTGGCCTTTAGGAATGCCATGCTTAAAGAGGCTCTGTCACCAGATTTTGCAACCCCTATCTGCTATTGCAGCAGATAGGCGCTGCAATGTAGATTACAGTAACGTTTTTATTTTTAAAAAACGAGCATTTTTGGCCAAGTTATGACCGTTTTCGTATTTATGCAAATGAGGCTTGCAAAAGTACAACTGGGCGTGTTGAAAAGTAAAAGTACAACTGGGCGTGTATTATGTGCGTACATCGGGGCGTGTTTACTACTTTTACTAGCTGGGCGTTCTGATGAGAAGTATCATCCACTTCTCTTCACAACGCCCAGCTTCTGGCAGTGCAGATCTGTGACGTCACTCACAGGTCCTGCATCGTGTCGGCACCAGAGGCTACAGTTGATTCTGCAGCAGCATCAGCATTTGCAGGTAAGTAACTACATCGACTTACCTGCAAACGCTGATGCTGCTGCAGAATCAACTGTAGCCTCTGGTGCCGGTGTCCTCGCTCGTCTGACACGATGCAGGACCTGTGAGTGACGACACAGCGTGATCTCTCGAGAACACGCTGTGTCTGCTCTGCCAGAAGCTGGGCGTTGTGAAGAGAAGTGGATGACACTTCTATACACAATGCCCAGCTAGTAAAAGTAGTAAACACGCCCCGATGTACACACATAATACACGCCCAGTTGTACTTTTACTTTTCAACACGCCCAGTTGTACTTTTGCAAGCCTCATTTGCATAAATACGAAAATGGTCATAACTTGGCCAAAAATGCTCGTTTTTTAAAAATAAAAACGTTACTGTAATCTACATTGCAGCGCCTATCTGCTGCAATAGCAGATAGGGGCTGCAAAATCTGGTGACAGAGCCTCTTTAAGGGGATATGGATGGCAACTGTTCCATTGTAAGAAACTATTGGTCGCTGTTTCCTTCCGGTGTACTTTGGTACGAATTGTGCCTTCCATTGTTTTTATAATTTTAAGATCTAGAAAGGACAGTTCTTGATCACTAATTTCGCACGTGAACCTTAGCCCTAGATCATTTGTATTGAGGGCTGCTACAAAACTATTGAACTCCTCAACTGTTGAGTTCCAAAACAACAGCACGTCATCAATATATCTAATCCATATCCCTATTGACGAAGTCCATTTGGCAAACTTATCCCCAAAGACAATTGTCTCTTCCCACCAGCCAAGAAAGAGATTTGCATAGGTGGGAGCAGTAGGACTCCCCATTGCTGTACCACATTGCTGGTGAAAAATCTTGTCTTCAAAGATGAATACATTTTTTTCCAGAACAAAGTGTAGTAACTGCAAAACAAACTGGTTATGGGCCATAAACTGAGTACCCCTAGATCTAAGGAAGTACTCCACCGCCTCACAACCAAGTCTGTGTGGAATGGACAAATACAATGCCTCTACATCCAGGCTAGCCAATAGTGTATTATGTTCCAAAGTAATACCTTCAATTTGTTTCAGAACATCCATGGTGTCACGTACATATGATGTCAGACCCAGTACAAAAGGACGTAACACCTGATCTATATATGTACTCACGTTCTGGGTTAAATTGTTGATGCCTGAAACAATAGGTCTGCCACGTAAGGGGGGGATACCCTTTGTGGATTTTGGGCAGGCTATAAAAACATGCCATGATGGGAAACTGTGGAAATAAAAAACCAAACTCACCAGCACTGATCAGGGATCTGCTTTTAGCATCACATAGAATGCCCAAAAACTCCTTTTTGAAAAGTGCTGTGGGATTGTCTTTTAAAATGGTGTAACAGTCAGGATTGTGTAAAATGTCCTCACACATTTTCTTGTAGTCTTCCCTGCTCATAACCACGATGTTCCCACCCTTATCGGATGCTTTTAGAACAATATTTTGTTTTTTCTCCAACGTGGTCAGAGCTAAACGTTCGGACCAAGACAAATTGTTGTCAATGCCCCTCATATCCTGACTTAAACTTTTAATCTCGTCTCTCACCATGTCTACAAATAAATCCACATTGGTGAAGTCTCCTATTGGTGGCAGCTTCCTACTCTTCATCCTAAGATTAGTGAATGGGCCTAATCCTGGGGTTCTACCAGATTCCTCAAGTAATCCCTCTAAAGCCTCTAGGCCTTCCAGATCCGATTCTTCCAACCCCATTTCCATGCATTTTTTTCCTATTATGATGTTTAAAGAATTTGATCCATTTAAGCTTACGAGCAAACAAATTCAAGTCTTTAATCCAGGTAAATGAATCAAACTTCACAGTGGGGACAAATGAAAGCCCCTTCTCTAGTAACATGGTCTCAGATGCTATTGGTTGCACTGACAGGTGGCGTTTTCAGCATATTGATATGGCCAAATGGCTAGGTCGTGTGCAACAGGTTTTTTAATCAATACTTCACAATGTGATGGACACCGCATTTATTTAATCAATATGTACTTACAGTTAAAGGGCTGTTTTAAAGGTAGTCCAGTTGCGGTGTGGAACTGATCCGCAATATATATCCTATATTCCATATCTTTTTACTCCTTCCCTTTATTGCTGGTTCTTGGCAGCATGGGCGATACGTCCGTGGCTTCCACTGCGCCTGCGTGTTCGTTTTGATGCGGTCGATGATGGTTCCGGGCTGTCAGCTGACGGCCGGGAATCACATGGACAGGCGTCACGAATTCAGGGGGTGCTTGTGATTGGCTGGTTCGGATAGCGCTGCCGAGAACAGGGGGCGGAGTTTGGTGCTTATAGCAACTCAGAGTCCCGAAATGAAGTATGCCGCTGACATCGTCGCGAGCATCTTTCCGTGATGTACAGCAGAATACCTGCTGCTGAATATATATCACTGGCGGTTTGGCCAGAGTGACCAAGATACAGACCCCTGAGGATAAGTATTTGAAACGCGTAGGGTTTGTTTTTGTATGAGGGATTTTTTGCATAGGGGACAGTAGCATTACAGTGTACCCAGCATTAGGAGATTCCGGTGTGTCGATCACGGACTCTGGTGTGTTTTGGGGTTCAAACTATTGTTATACCCAGTTTAAATGCTGATTCCGGATGAATATCCACACAAACACTGAGACATACCTATCGAATTGATTCAGTGTTTATTGTTTAATACGTTTTTAATACACACGGTGGGGCTTTTTTCACAGTGGTGAGTTACCCCTGTTTTTAGCGAGTTACTATAATAAAAGGTATATTTTACTCAATCGTCACTTCAGTGAATTTATGTACAGTATATGCCCTCAATACTTGGTTGGGGCTCCTTTTGCATGAATTACTGTATCAATGTGGCGTGGCATGGAGGCAATCAGCCTATGGCACTGCTGAGGTGTTATGGAAGCCCAGGTTGCTTTGATAGCGGCCTTCAGCTCGTCTGCACTGTTGGGTCTGGTGTCTCTCATCTTCCTCTTGACAATACCCCATAGATTCTCTATAGATTCTCTATGGGGTTTAGGTCAGGAGAGTTTGCTGGCCAATCAAACACAGTGATACTGTGGTTATTAAACCAGGTATTGGTACTTTTGGCAGAGTGGGCAGGTGCCAAGTCCTGCTGGAAAATGAAATCCTCATCTCCATAAAGCTTGTCAGCAAAGGGAAGCATGAAGTGCACTAAAATTTCCTGGTAGTCAACTGTCAAGTCAGCAGTCTTCCCCATGAGTGTGTAGCCTACTGAACCAGAAAACCTTTGCAGGTGTTTTGTGTTGATTAGCTGATTAGAATGTCATGGCATGAGGCTACAATTTTCAACTTTTACCCAATATTCTAATTTTCGGAGAGAATAAATTTTGGGTTTTCATTAACTTGCCATAGTCTTCAACATTAAAAGAAAAAAAATGCTAGAAATAGATCACTCTGTGTGTAATGAATCTATAGAATATATGAGTTTCACTTTTTGAATTGAATTACTGAAATAAATTAACTTTTTGATAATATTTGAATTCATTGAGAAGGACTAGTATGTGCCGTATAGCATCTATGTATGTGTCATGAAGAAACACATACACAGATGCTAATAAAAATGGCAGCCTACTAAAACATGAAAAAGTATTAATATATATTTTTTTTTTTAGGGGACCTAATAAATTAATTAGATATAATATTAAAATATATAAAAACAAATAAAATAAAAAATTTCAAGACACCTTCCCATTAAATGAGTCCTACCAGGCCCCATAAATTATATAAAAACAAAGAAAATAATAAAATAAAAAATTTCAAGACACCTTCCCGTTAAATGAGTGCTAACTGGCCCCATGTAAAAAAAAAAACAAAAAAAAAAACAGCTAACCAATTTGAATTGACAATTGGGTTCAATTTCACTAGTCCCACCGAGGCATGATTACTGCCAGACCAGTTGAATCAAAACATCACTTAAATAGAACCTGTCTGGCAATGTGAAGAAGGCTAGGAGTACTCAAAAAGCAGCACATGCCATGTTCTAATTCAAATATATATGCCAAAGTCAGTAATATCTATCAGTCTGGAAAGAGTTACAAAGCCATTGCTAAGGCTCTGGGACTCCAGCAAGCCACATTGAGAGCCATTATCCACAAATGAAAAAAACTTGGAACAGTGGGGAACCTTTCTAGGAGTGTCTAGAGCACATCGACGACTCATACAGGTCACAAAAAAACCCAGACGGATATCTAAAATACTGCAGGCCTCAATTGAGTTATGGGCAATATACAAAATTCGACAAAAAGAAAGACATTAATGGCATTAATGAGAGGGATGCAATGCGCAATCCACTGCTGACCAAAAAGAACACGAAGATTTAACTCGCATTTGCCAACAAAAACATCTAGTTACATTTTCACTTGGGTGATATAGGTTTTGAATAAATCTTCATCCTCAATAAATGGAATGATCATTTAAAAGTCAAATTTTGTGCTTACCACGGGGTGAGAGCTGTATTATACAGCTGGCACCCTCCTGTAATGCCCAGGACTGGAGCTATTCTCCGATCCGGCCGATTAACCGCTCAGATGCTGCGCTCAATAGAGAGCGCAGCATCTGAGGGGTTTTTACCCGATCGGCAACCCAGCGATGCAATTGCTGGGTTGCTAAGGCAACCGGAGGCCAAATAATGGCATACGTGTCTGCCTTGTACGGAAACCGATGAGGACCCGCCACATTGTAGTGCTTTTTCTTCTTTACGCCTCATGCACACGATCGTGTGTGCTATCCATTTTTTACAGACCCGGTTCACCCGCTAAAGTGAATGGGTCCATGAAGACTATCGGGTGCCACTCGGATGCCGTCAAAAAAGGCCCGAGTGGCACAACGGTCGTGTGCATGAGGCATCGGTCGCTGTGTAAATGAAAAAAAATTAGTTAAACCTACGTTTTCTTTGAAAAAATTTACATTTTCATTTTCATGGCCTATTTCCAATAATTGCTGCAAAAAACCTGTGGAGTCAAAATGGCAATTATACCCCTAGATAAATTCCTTCAGGAGTTTAGTTTCCAAATTGGGTTCACTTTTGGGGGATTTCCACAGATTTTTCACTGCAGGAGCTCTTCACACCTGACATGGTGCCTAAAATATATTCTAATTAAAAAAAGGCCCCAAAATCCACTAGGTGCACCTTTGCTTCTGAGGCTGGTGCCTTAGTCCATAAGAACACTAGGGCCACATGTGGGATACTTCCTAAAAATGCAGAATCTGGGCAATAAATGTTGTTACCTTTCTCTGGTAAAACCTTTTGTGTTACAAAAAAAAAAAAGGATTAACCCGTTAGTGACCAGCCCATAGTATTTCTACGTCGGTCACTAACGGGCTTTATTCCGATACCATTGACTTTCTACATCACTGCATCGGAATAAAGTAGCGCGCCGGGGGGAGGTTTAGCTCCCTGCTCTCAGCTGCCGGAGGTAGCTGAGGGCTTGGAGCAGTGACCGGGGACCGATGTTTGCGGTTCCCATTCCGGCGATCGCCGGTATTCAACGAATACCGGCAACCGCCGTTACAATGGATGGGCCAATGTAAATTAGTTTTTTATCTCCTCTCACCATGTATGTTTGGTGAGAGGAGATAAAAAAAACTACTTGTTAGGCCCCCGCTGCCACTGATCGTGTCCCCCCGTGCCCCCCCACCCCTAACTGCCAGGGAAAAAAGAAAAATGGCGCACGCATGCGCTGTCAGTGTAAGGCCTCATGCACACGACCGTGTTTTTGCGTCCGCAATTCCCCCGCAAATCCACGGGAGAATTGCGGACCCATTCTTTTCTATGGGGCCGTGCACACGACCGTAGTTTTTGCGGTCCGTGCACGGCCCGGGAACCCGGACCGCAGAAAGTACGGACATGTCCTATTATGGTCCGGAGTTGCGGTCCGGGCTCATTGAAAACAATGGCCCGGCCATGTGCATGTGCGGGCGGCTTGCGGCTGACAGTCCGCTGACAGTCCGCAGCCGGCCGACACGAAAATCACGGGCGTGCACACGGCTACGGTCGGGCTACGGTCGTGTGCATGAGGCCTAAGGCAGCTATTCTGCCTGTACATAGAAACTGATCAGGGACCCTTATAATTGGTCCCTGATCAGATGTCACTGTGATATACCTATCACAGTGACCATAATCCTATATTTTCAAAATACAGCACAGGATTTGTGCTCTTTCCCTCCCTCCTCTCACTGTAGTTGATCTGTGAGAGGAGAGAGAGTAATACTATACAAATCTTGTGCTGTACTATACTGTGATATACACCACAAATTTGGCCGGGGTTCCCATATTACCTGTAATCACCCCCCAGATTAACCGCAATCACCCCAGATTACCCGTAAATCACCCCAGATTACCCGTAATTACTTGTTGTCTCCGTAATTATTATTTTTTTCCGCTGATTTAGTTTTAGTTGTTGTTATTAACTGCGGTTTACTGTTTTTTTTTCTGTTAGTGTTGTGTCTATATTATATATATAAAAAAAATACAAAAAAAATGTAAAACACAAAAAAAAAAAAATTTACTTGTTAGTTTAGTGTTACAAAATAATGAAGCCGCAGAATGTTCTCTGCAGAGCAGGCATACGCCATGCTATGCTATGCTCTAGGGGTTCCGGCAGCGATACGGACACTGCGTCAGAAGCAGAACTTGGCTCAGAAACCGACACAAGTTCTGTTTCTGCCACTGGACCCCCCAGCTGTCACCGGTGAAGGGTCAGGAGCAGGGCCTAGTAATGCAGTCCCTCCCGCAATGTGGGATCCTGCACTTTCTTTCTCCCCCCAAATTCCGCCATTTACAGCGACTCCAGGCATCACCACTGATGTTGCGAATTTTACCCCCTATAATTTTTTTCATTTGTTTATAGGCGATCAGGTCCTGGAACTAATTGTCCAGCAGACAAATTTATACGCAAGGCAAATTGTCACCCAAAATCCCAGGTCTTACTATGCCAGAGGATGGATCCCCACAACCTTCTGTGAGATTAAAATTTTTTGGGGAATTACAATAAACATGGGGATAGTAAAAAAAAACTTCTATCCACTCCTACTGGGCTACCAGCGCTATCCGTAGCACGCCTGTATTTGCTGCTGTCATGGCCCGAACGCGCTATGAGACTCTCAGACAACTCTCAGACAACTCCCAAATCCCCCCAAGAAGTGACCCAGGCCATGATCGCCTCAACAAGTTAAGACCTCTCATCTCCCTCCTATCTGAGTCATTTCTAAATTTGTACACCCCAGGCCAAAAAAAAGCGGTAGACGAGTCCCTTATGTCCTTCAAGGGCCGTCTATCATTTCGCCAATACGCCCTCCAAAAGAGCCCGATACGGTGTGAAGCTTTATAAGGTGTGCGAGAGCACAACGGGCTACACCTGTGCCTTTTTTATATATAAGGGCAGGGACCGCCACCTCAGGATGCCCAGAGGATGTTGGCATTAGTGGGAAAATTGTCTAGGAACTCATGGTACCATTCCTACAGAAAGTGTACCATGTGTACACCGACAATTAATACACCAGTGTCCCCCTGTATAAGTCCCTCCATGCTGCTAATACAGGGGCATGTGGGACGGTACGCAAAAATAGAGTCGGCTTCCCTCAACAACTGGTGTCCAGGAGAATAGAAAGGGGTGCGACACTCTCATTTGCAAGCAACCAGTTGCTCGCTGTCAAATGGAGTGACAAAAAGGAGGTTTACATGCTCTCCACCGTGCATGAGGACACCACTGTGGCAGTGAGAGAGAGGGCCGCTACCTCTGATAAGAGGAAACCGGTCTGCGTGGTGGACTATAATAAGTTCATGGGGGGAGTCGATCTATCTAACCAGGTCCTACAACCGTACCTGGTCAAGCGCAAAACTAGGGCCTGGTATAAAAAGGTAGCGATCTACCTCATCCAAATGGCCACTTACAATAGTTATGTGCTCTATAAGACCAAGGGAACGCTCAGTTTCCTCCAATTTCAGGAGAAAATTATAGAGCACCTCCTGTTTGACTCCCCCGCACCTGGAGAACCCTTTGAGTCAGAGGATGTCAAAAGGCTCACTGAGCGCCACTTCTTCCACCCCGTCCCTGCCACTGAGAATAAGGAATACCCCCAAAGGAGATGCCGGGTGTGCAGTAAATATGGAAGGAGGAGGGATATCCGGTTTTACTGCCCCATGTGCCCTTCAAATCCAGGCCTGTGCAACTACCCCTGTTTTGAGACCTATCACACCGTTTCTAATTATTGATTTTATATATAATTTAGGGAACACCAAAAAGGGTGGGGTGGGGGATTCATTTTAGGGAGTAAATTTCATTTATTCATATTTTTTGTTTCGTTTTTGGGCTTTCCAAGGGAAGGAGGGATTTTCACGGGGAGGTAGTAAATTATTTATTTCAGACTGTAAAACTAATTTTCCCCTTTTTGATTTTTTTATACATTTCTTGGACAATTAAATCCTGGACATGATCACTCACAAATGAATACTGTTTATTGTGCAGGAGCCCACATCTGTCTATTCAGAACATGGACCCCCACAAGCGTTCTTGAAATAAAAAATAAATGTGGGCATTGAATTTATTAGTAGATAAATCCAACAACTGCGGCCCGTGCCACCCCTGAATTAGTGGAAGTCGTGCATTATAGCAATGGTTACAAGAATAAATTGGGGATGTATTTCCTTATTCTTATGACTATGTTCAGCCACATACAGCTGTTACATTCCTAATTCTGTACCGTAATATGGGCATAATATTTTTTTTTTTGGAGGATCTCTAATAATCGAGCTGTTCCTTATCAATACACCATGGGCTTTGTTACAGTTCTTCTGGAAATACTGACATCATTTTGGGGATTAGTGATCCTTAAGGCTGGGTTCACACGTGGCGGAATTTCACTTAAATTCCGCTGCGGACACTCCGCAGCGTTAATCCGCAGCGGAGCCGTTTGTCCATTGACTTCCACTTTAATTTAGCAGTGTTCGTTTAGACGATGCGTAAAATTCCGCTGCGGAGCATAGGCTGCGGAGCGGAATTTGGTGTCCGCAGCATGCTCTGTCTGTTGCGGAGCAGTGGCGGACTCATGGCGGAATTTCTCCATTGACTTCAATGGAGATTCTAATTTCCGCAATGAAGTCCGCAGCTGTCATGCACATGTTATGTGTGCTGCGGATGCGTCTTGCTTTTTTAACTTGACATTTCTTCATTCTGGCTGGACCTATGTATTTCTAGGTCTACAGCCAGACTGAGGAAGTCAATGGGGCTCCCGTAATGACGGGAGCGTTGCTAGGAGACGTCAGTAAATAGTCACTGTCCAGGGTGCTGAAAGAGTTAAGCGATCGGCAGTAACTGTTTCTGCACCCGGGACAGTGACTACCGATCCCAATATACAGCAACCTGTAAAAAAAAATAGAAGTTCATACTTACCGAGAACTCCCTGCTTCTGTCTCCAGTCCGGCCTCCCAGGATGACGTTTCAGTCTAAGTGACGGCTGCAGCCAATCACAGGCCAATAACAGGCTGCAGCGGTCACGTGGACTGCCGCGTCACCCAGGGAGGTCGGGCTGGATGCCGAAGGAGGGACGCATCACCAAGACAACGGCCGGTAAGTATGAATTTCTTTGACTTTCACAAGGGAAAGTGCTGTCCCTTCTCTCTATCCTGCACTGATAGGGAGAAGGAAAGTACTTTTACCGCAGTCCGCAGCAGCTAGTCCGCATCAATTTACTGCACATTTTGTGCAGATCCGCAGCAGAATCTGCAACGCAGATTCTGTGCGGCATTGATGCGGACAGTTGCGGAGGAAATCCGCCACGTGTGAACATGCCCTTACTGTTCCTATAGATGGTTTTGGACGCTGCCCCTTTATATATTCTGTAGGAGATTGGTTGTTTTGTGGACATAGCGGTTCCTACCTTGCCGGGCAGGGGCCTGTTGTGGTGTACCGCCTCACTTGGCACATTCGTCCCTCATAAGGATTGATGGAGCTAAAGAGACGTTGTACAACCAGTCACTGAAAAAAAAAAAACCTTGTCATGGCAGCCCTGCAGGTGTTCTTCTATCTAGTGAACAGACTCGAGTTTGCAACATAGTTGGATACATTTTCCTCCATTTGTTTGAAGATATTGCCCGTCACTACAGTACAGTTTATTTTTTCCTCTCTGACTGATTTTATATTAGGACAGAATTCTGTCCACAATGACATCATAATGGCACAGATGCGGGAAACTGCTTCTTCAGCAAGGCATAGTCATAAGTACAGGCAAATACGTCTATAGCAATATGCATTCGTTATGAATACACGGCTTCACTTCTCTTCTGTATGCCGCACAAATTTATTAATGTGGCATATTTCTAACAAAATAACCTTCTACCACGTCTCCTCTATTTTATCTGGAAACGTAATAAAAATTTGAAGAAAACATTATATACCCATAGTGTCTGAAATAATACCCATTATTTCCTCCTTTAAAAAATGTTTGGTCCGCATGCTCACTACACCACTAGATGAATACCTTTAGGGGTTTAGTTTTTAAAATGGGGTAATTTCTGCGTGTTTTTTTTTTTTTTGCTCAGGCAGCTCACTGCCTCTAAATGCATGATATGGGCCCTAGAATTTATTCAATTGTGCCCTGAAAGCCAAAGGGTGCTCCCTCTCTTTTTGGCCCAGCCACACATCTAATAAGCAGATTGGGGCAACAATGGGAGTATTTTTGAAAACAGGAGAAACCGGGTGATAGATTTTGTGGTGTGTTTCTTCATTTTCATGTTCGCTTTACAAAGAAATCGGTCTTCAAACTGACACTTTTATGAAAAAAGTGAAATATTTTTTTTTTTTCTCCTGCTATGTATTAAATTTAGCAAAAAACTGTGGGGTCAAAATACTTACTATACCCCTAGATAATTACCTTAAGGGGTCTAGTTTTCTAAATGGGGTCATTTATGGGGAGTTTCTATCATTCTGGCAGCTCAAAGCCTCTCCAAATGTACAGTGGGGCCTAAAACATTTTCAAGCAAAACATGAGTCCTGAAAGCCTCCAGGTGCTCCCTTCCTTTCGGGCCCTGCCGTGTGTCCAGGCAACGTATTAGGGTCACAATGGGGGCATTTTTGAAAACAGGAGAAACAGCGTGATAGATTTTGGGTTGTGTTTCTTTATTCTCATGGTCACTTTACAAAGAAATCGGTCTTCAAACTGATACTTTTATGAAAAAAGTGATTTTAATTTTTTTTCACCAGCTATGCATTAAATTTAGCAAAAAACTATGGGGTAAAAATACTCACTACACCCCTAGATAAATACCTTAAGGGGTCTAGTTTTCTAAATGGGGTCGTTTATTGGGAGTTTCTATCGTTCTGGTAGTTCAAAACCTCTCCAAATGTACAGTGGGGCCTAAAACATTTTCAAGCAAAATATGAGTTCTGAAAGCCTCCGGGTGCTCCCTCCCTTTCGGGCCCTGCCATGTGCCCAGACAATGCATTAGGGTCACAATGGGGGCATTTTTGAAAACAGGAGAAACAGAGTGATAGATTTTGGGGTGTGTTTCTTCATTCCCATGGTTGCTTTACACAGAAATCGGTCTTCAATGTGATACTTTTATGAAAAAAGTGTTTTTTGTTTTTTTTTCACCTGCTATGCATTAAATTTAGCAAAAAGCTGTGGGTCAAAATACTCACTACACCCCTAGATAAATACCTTAAGGGGTCTAGTTTTCTAAATGGGGTTGTTTATGGGGAGTTTCTATCGTTCTGGTAGTTCAAAACCTCTCCAAATGTACAGTGGGGCCTAAAACATTTTCAAGCAAAATATGAGACCTGAATGCCTCCGGTTGCTCCCTTCCTTTCGGGCCCTGCCGTGTGTGCAGACAACGCATTAGGGTCACAATGTGGGCATTTTTAAAACAGCAGAAACAGGGTGATAGATTTTGGGGTGTGTTTCTTCATTCTCCTGGTCGCTTTACAAAGAAATCAGTCTTCAAAGTGATACTTTTATGAAAAAAGTGAAATTATATTTTTTTACGCCTGCTTTGCATGAATTCTTACAAAAAAACTGTGGGGTCAAAATACTTACAACACCCCTTAATAAATACCTTAAGGGGTGTAGTTTTAAAAATGGGGTCATTTGTGGGGTTTCCACCATTCTGACACCTATGAGCCTCTGAAAACCTGGCTTGGTGCAGGAAAACAAAATGTACTTCAAAATTATTACTAAATTTGTAAGTCTTCTAAATTGCTAAAAAAAAAAATATTTTTTTCAAAAGTGCTGCCAAAATAGAGTAAAGAGATGGAAATATATTGTAATGATGGGGGTAGGGAAACAGACAAGTGAGCCCTAATCTACCCGCCACTCAGTCCCTGCCTACTTGCAACGACCTGCACTAGGCGACTGGGTACAACTGGGCGACGGTCCCTACACTCAATAAGTGAACGACAGACAAACAGACAAGGGAACACAGAACCTAAGGGAAACGGGGCAGTTGCCCACGGCAACACCGTGAGCAACAAGAGTAGTAAACGAGCCGAGACAAACCAGGAGAGTACGAGGTGCCAAACGCAAAGCAGGAGAGTAGTGAACAAGCCGAGTAAAACCAGGAGAGCACGAGGTACCAAACGCAGAGCAGGAGAGTAGTCAACAAGCCAGAGTCAATACGAAGCAGGGACAAATAGTACAAGATGCTGCAGCAGGGCCAGGAAACCAACAGAGAAGATTCACAAGCAAGGAGGAACAGGAAAGGCAGGTATAAATAGACAGAGGGCGGGAGCTAGCTCCGTCTGGCCAGGCTGCGATAGGCTCTCCCACTCCTAAGCCTGCCATCCTGAGTGGTGGAAGATGGAGTCAGTCTCACAGACCTAGAAGCAGGTGCAGACTGATTACCTATGGGCGTTGATAAAGAAGCTGTGCCTGGCAAATCCTTTACATATATATTTAATTAAAAAAAATTGTACAGTATGTATGTACATATGTGACATATTGCAGTTAAAAATAGGGAAAAATTATAATTTTTACAAAATTTCTTCAATTTTTCAATTAATTTCCGCAAATCGTATCAGTCTACTTTTACCACTAAAATAAAGTACAACATGTGACGACAAAACAATGTCAGAATTACTTGGATATTCTAAACTTTCGCAGAGTTATTCTCTGATAAAGTCAGACATTCCAGATTTAACAAATCTGGCTTGGTCATTAAGGTCCAAACAGGCCCGGTCATTAACGGGTTAAAAATGAATTTCTGCAACAAAAAAAAAATTACATTTGTAAATTTCACCTCTACTTTGCTTTAGTTCTTGTGAAACGCCTAAAGTGTTAAGAAACTTTCTAAATGCTGTTTTGAATACTTTGAGGGGTGACGTTTTTAAAATGGGGTGACTAGGGGGGTTTTAATATATAAGGCCCTCAAAGCCACTTCACAAATGAACTGGTTCCTGAAAAAGTAGTCTTCTGAAATTTTCTTGAAAATGTGAGAAATTGCTGCTAAAATTCTAAGCCTTGTAACGTCCTAAAAAAATAAAAGGATGTTCAAAAAACAATGCCAATCTAAAGTAAACATATGGGGGATGTTAATTAGCAACTATTTTGTGTGGTATAACTGCCTGTCTTACAAACAGATGCATTTAAATTTAGTAAAATGCTAATTTTTGCAATTTTTGGTGTTATTCCACAATATAATTCTGAATGTATCGAGCAAATTTTGCCAGTAACATAAAGTCCAATGCGTCACAAGAAAACAATCTCAGAATCGCTTGGATAGGTAAAAGCATTCCGAAGTTATTCCGACATAAAGTGAAACATGTCATATTTGAAAAATGAGGCTCTGCCAGGAAGGTCAAAAGTGGCCACAGCGGGAAGGAGTTAAAAAAAACTTACCTGAAACTCAAAGCATCGGGACAGGAAGGACTTGCTTCCATCTGTTCTTGCTAACTTTCAAAGTGTAAAGGGGAGGGGTGAGTATAGCTTTTTTATTATGTTACAGCTATCCCTGCATGTATCCCCCTCCCTATTTTATAAGATCCCATTAATATAGATCTATGGTAGATCTATATTAATGGGATCTCATAAAATAGGGGTGGGCCTGGTGGTTAGATCATCTACCCCCCCCCCCTATTTTATGAGATCCCATTAATAATGATCCCACAGCCCCCTCTAGATAGTGTCACACATAACCTGTAGATGGTGACACCCCCCTTGTAGATAATGCCACACAGCCCCTCCTTCTAGTGCCACACACAGACCATCTTTTAGATAGTGACACACAGCCCCCTCTTCAAGATAGTGCTACACTGCCCCACTTCTAGATAGTGCTACACTGCCCCCCTTCTAGATAGTGCCACACTGCCCCCCTTCTAGATAGTGCCACACAGCCCTAATTGTAGATAATGCCACACAGACATCCTTGGACATAGTGCCACACACAACCCTTTGTAGATAGTGCCACACACAGTCCCCATGTAGATAAGGCTACATAGCCCCACTTGTAGATAGTGCCACACAGCCCCCCTTGTAGATAGTGCTACACAGCCGCCTTTGAAGAAAGGGTCACACACTGCCCCCCCCTGGTAGATAGTGTCACACACAGCCCATCTTTTAGATAGTGCCACACTGCCCCCTTCTATATAGTGCTACACTGCCCCCTTCTAGATAGTGCTACACTGCCCCCTTCTAGATAGTGCCACACTGCCCCTCTTGTAGATAGTGCCACACAGCCCCCCTTGTATATAGTGCCACACAGCTCCCTTTGTAGATAGTGCCGGTGTTGACACAAACCATCAGAAGGCGTTTGCACGATATTGGGCAACGAACCAGATGTCCAGCTACAGGTGATCCATTGACCACATGCCACTGCTCCCAAAGGCTATCATCAGAGCCGGTTTTAGGCAAAGTGGGGCCCTGGGCAAAATGACAAGAGGGGCCCCAAATTTAATGTACCAACAACAGTTACATTCAGTCAATTCAGTAAATGAAAACAAATATAAATTTGGTATCGCTGTAACCGTATTGACCCACAGAATAAAGTTAACGTAATTTTTACCGCACTCTGAATGCCGTCAAAACAAATCCCCCCCAAAAAATGGAGGAATCACTTTTTTTCACATTTCACCACACAAAATTTTTTTTTCCAGTTTCCCAGTACATTATATACATTACATTATATACAGTACATTCCCAATAGATTATATGGTACAATAAATGGTGAAATGAAAATTTACAACTCGGCCCACGAAAAAACAAACTCTCGCTCAGCTATATCGATGGAAAAATAAAAAAATTCTAGCTTTCAGATGGTGGGGAAGAAAAAACAAAAGTGAAAATCCGGAAAATGGCTGCGGCGGGAAGGGGTTAAGCAGGTCCCCTATTCACACTCACTGGTCTACAGAACACCAACCTCTTATCTTCCATTACTTTACTCTGGCTGCATAGTATTATTGCAGCAATATATATTCAGACCCCAGATAATATATGTCACAATAACAGAGAATTTAAAAAAAAAAAAAAAAACCCAGACCAGACTACTGCTGCAGCCAGGCCATATAGTACTTAAAGGGGTTGTCTGGGCACAGGATAGGTCATCAGTATAGAATCGTGGGGGTCCGACACTCAGACCCCGCATCGATCAGCTGCTCCAGCTGCCCCCAGGCACCGGATGTTAAGCAGTGTATGGAGCCGGAAGCAGATGGCTCCACACCTTGAATAGCAGCCGTGCTGCAGAACTGCAAATCTGCTCCTATTCACTGGAATACTGCAGTTCGGCCATTATCCTGTGACCGGAGGGATTCAGAGCAGCTGATCACTGCATGTTCCGGGTGTCAAACCCCCACAGATCATATACTGATGACCTATGCTGTGGATACAGGGGCGTAGCTAAAGTCTCATGGGCCCCGGTGCAAAAGTTCAACTTGGGCCCCCCCAGCGCCCACAAAACTTTTTTTCATGGCGCAAAGCAGAGGCCTGCCCGTTACCTTAAAGAGGCTCTGTCACCACATTATAAGTGCCCTATCTTCTACATAATATGATCGGCGCTGTAATGTAGATTACAGCAGTGTTTTTTATTTAGAAAAACTATCATTTTTGACGGAGTTATGACCTATTTTTGCTTTATGCTAATGACTTTCTTAATGGACAACTGGGCGTGTTTTACTTTTTGACCAAGTGGGAGTTGTAGAGAGAAGTGTATAACTGGGCGCTGAGGACCGATCGTGATAGCTTACTGACCCCAAAAATTAGGGCCAATATAGCACAACCACGATTTATTACAGATTACAATGAAAACTGGGATGGAATGACGCATATCATGAACCACCATTGGAACATCTTACTCAGTGACCCAGTGCTTAAAAATCTCCTTAGCAATAAAGTCTCCTTGGGATATAGAAAGTGTAAAACCATTTCAAATATCCTGGTACAAAGTCACTTTTCAAGAAAGAACAGAGCCAATAAGGTACTCAGTCCTGGTTTCCATCCGTGCAAAATGTGCAGAGCTTGCCGGGTACTAGTGGACAAAAAAGATTTTGTGGACGCCCTTGGTAATCTCCATCGGATTACAGATCACATAAGATGCTCAACTTCTGGTGTGATCTACTGCCTCGAATGCCCGTGTGGCCTGAAATATATTGGGAAAACCAAGAGAGAATTGCGCATACGAATTCGCGAGCTTATCAATTCAATAATCAATTTTGAAAAAAATATGAAAGACTGCAAGACCAAAAACAAGCCCTTTAACCCGACCCCTATAGCTAGACACTTCGGGGACGTACATAATTCTGACTGGACCTCCTTGAAGGGCTGGGCTCTGTGCCAAATACATCTGGGCATCAGAAGGGGCAATCTAGATCAAGCACTCCTCAAAAAGGAGAGCGAATGGATCTTCCACATGCGGACAGTGAGTCCCACGGGACTAAATGAAAATTTTGGCTTTGGCTGCTTTTTATAACAAATATACACCTTGGTTTCGGCTGCTTCTTGTACTAATAAGATAACAAAGTAACAAAATATAAGTTAAATAATTATATATAAAAATCCTCTCATAAAATCTTTCATAAATGCTGCTCCTTATAACACAATGGGGACTGAGGATGATAAAAAACCTCCCCTATTTCTCTTTCATTTCCTAGTGTTAATGCATATCTGCATATTTGCAGAGCTCAGGAAATGCCTACAATTTAATTTGAACTCAGACACATCTGTATGGTGTATTATAGCTGCTGCCATATGTTCTATCCCAAATTTTAATGACAATACGTGTATTTCCATACCAATCGAGACCAAGGTCTCTGATTGGCTAATGGGGCTTTCAATCAACCAAGAACCCTATTTATAGGGCGGTTTAATGGCGGCTTTTCACCCCTAGAAGAAGCCAGAATTCTGGCGAAACGCGCGTCGGGTGCTTAGCAACAATTTTAACAATCCTATGGTGCACCACTTGGCCCTAGCTGTCCAAGTTCCACTACTCGTTCCACGATCCTCTTTGTAATCACGGCTGCCAGCTGCCTGCTGGTTGTCCGTGCTCGTGGCTGCAGTGCGCCCTGCTGAGTCTATCAGCTGGGTGTTTGCATTCTGTCTGGCTTCTTGCCGGCTCCCGTTGGTGACTCCTGTTCACCTGCGGGTACAGACAGCAGCCTCGCCGCACACATTCAGTTGCCCCTGGGGTGAGGTTCGGTGCCGGACCTTAGCCCTCGCCGCTCTGCTTTTGCCCAGGTACCACTGTGGCACACCTTGCCATCAGGCAACTTGCAGGCGGTCAATGTGACACTGCTTCTCGGCTTACAGCTGAGCACGGCCACTATTGCTCACGGCCGTCCTAATAGCAGAGTCATTCCTGTGAATGACTCTCTCACATTGCCTCTCAGCTGACAGCTGAGAGTGTTCCTACTATTACACACGGCCGTTCCCCACACTGCTGCTCTGATCCCCAGGGACACCAGCGTGAGGGTGCGGTTTAGTGACTGTTCACACCGTTATACCAACACTAACGCAGGGGAGAGAGGCTTGCAAGGTCTCACCTCGCTTATCATTACACTTCTTCTCAATACGCAGCAGGGCACATCTCTACTGGCCCAGCTGCATTTATTGCCACATAGTGTAACAGTCATTACTTCAATCAAGGCTATACAGCCAGTCTCAATTCAAGACAGAGTGATCGGTAGAACTCTTAGCTTAACAGCTTCATTAATTTATAATGCAATCTGTGGCAGTTATAGTATAATCATCTAGTACTACTAACAGAACATACGGACAGCAATATTATATATCACCTCATCAATTAATTCATGGCCAAGGGTATGTGAATTGAGGGGTCACTCACACATACCAAATTGCACCACTGGACGTTTTAATCATTTGTTTCTTTTAATGCAAATATAATAAAAGTTAATTATTAATTTTCTCACAGACCACATTCTTTTCCCCTTTTCCTTTTCCTGATCTAACTCAGCTCAACTTGGAGGTGTACACCAATGTGGTCTCTTTGACACGATACAATATTGTGTAATAGGTGATCTTCACCAATCTTGACACTGACCAACCAGCGTCATACACTTCTCTCCATTCATTTACACAGCACATAGTGATCTAGCTAGATCACTATGTGCAGGCACTTACTCACATATTTAGGTTACTGAAGTGTCTCGAGAGTAAATAGACATTACTACCAGCCAGGATGTGATGTCTATTCAGAATCCTGACACTTCGGTAACGTTTGCGCCTCGGGGCTCAGGCGTTCAGGAGGCCGCGTCCGACGGGACCGCCGCCGCAGAGGGGATGACATCACTGCCTGAGCCACGGAGGAGCGAGAGGACACGCTGCCAAGTGCTACCGGAGCGGAAGGCTCCGGCAACTCACCAATCTCGACGGTTCCAGGGTCCATCTCTAGAGGGCTGAATAGCCCCAGCCCATCAGCCAGCCACGCCATCCCCCACTCAACTACCGCAACACGGGGCTGAACCAGCAAGGCCTCCATCGGTGACTAGAAACAGACAGCGTAGTACAACTCAAAACACTGTGTGTTCCTGTAATGGCGCCAACTACCCTAACCACCTCTTATATAACCTATAGTCTCGCCCTATAATCCCCCACCCCCAACTAACTCATACCTCTCCCCTTAGAATTCCTTAACCCCTTCCCTGCCTACACCCATTGTCATGCTGGCCTACCCCTATGGCCTTTTGCCTGTGTCCGGCCTGTACTTGACAACTTATTTTTAAGGCCGGATTTACACGAGCGTGTATGTGTTTTGCGAACGCAAAAAAACGTGGCGTTTTGCGAACGCAAAAGGTACTTAACAGCTCTGTGTGTCAGCCGCGTATGATGCGCGGCTGCGTGATTTTTGTGCAGCCGCCATCATTATGACACTCTGTATGTTTGTAAACAGAAAAGCACGTGGTGTTTTTCTGTTTTCATTCATTCTTTTTACTGCTGTTGTGCGAATCACGCGCGTCACACGGAAGTGCTTTCGTGTGCTGCGCGTGATTTTCACGCACCCATTGACTTCAATGGGTGCGTGATGCGCGAACAACGCACAAATATAGGACAAGTCGTGAGTTTTACGCAGCGGACACACGCTGCGTGAAACTCACGGACTGTCTGAACGGCCCCATTGACTAACATAGGTCTGTGCGAGGCGTGTGAAAATCACGCGCGTTGCACGGACGTATATCACGTTTGTCTGAATTAGCCCTAATACTGCTAAAATCTTTCAGTGTGGTTGATACATGGTGGGCACTATAGATATAAACACCGTTCAGCCATAACATTAAGGCGATGTTCGGTCTGTGAGGTACAGAATGCATGTTTACCGCATTTCCTGGACCGAACACCATTCAGGGAGCAGCACTGCTAGCATCATAGCTATGTATGATGCTAGGTGTCCCTGCCTCCCCGTGGTAATACTGTCCAATACAGTAATCATGTTTTCTTTTTTTAAATCAAACCAATTTTATTGATACGAACACATAAAAGAAATAACATAGTAACATTCACATTACAATTTTCCAGCATCGTATACAATAATGACAGCATATGAGAAAATCCCCAACTTCCCCCCTTACCCCCTTACCCCCCTCCCCGCACGGCCCCCCACTATATCTCTGCCCTTTGTTTCTAGTACCATTCCTGGCCAGAGCACATTTCTCTTATCAAGTTTCCCCACCACCCCTTTTTGCTCCAGACTCTACCATCTCCAGTTCCTCAGACAACTCTCGCCCTTATTCTGTTTAGTTCAGATGACAGCACCTCAGGACAGGCCATCCATCTGCTTCATTGTTTCTCAAATTTTTTTAGTAATCATGTTTTCAATATGGGACGGTAGTTGTGTGGGAAGGCAGTGACTCACCGCGTCATGGATGACTAGGAGTCCGGCTCACGTTTAGCTCTGTCTTTATCTTGTTGTAATAATGTTTTAGTTGGAAGTAATCCCATTGTGTCTTAAGAGTTCTGGTGCTTTCCGGTAATAAATCCTCATAAGGTTTCAAGTGACCAGAAGTCAAAACTTGTGCAAATGTCAAATTTGGGTCAGTCTGGGATCTGCCCAGGACAGAAGGATGCAGACCCAGAAGAAATGCTCTGTTACCCAAAATTGGTGTCAGCGGACCGCCCCTAGAAAAAAGCTTTGCCTTAGAAAGATACATTCTGCAGGTCGTAATCCAAATTACATAGGGTAGAGCCACAACATTAGACCTGGACCAAGCCGTATCCGGACACCAGGGAAGAGTTGTCAGGGATAAGTCTGTCTGAGCACTCTCTAACTGAATCCACAGTTTACTTGGGTGACTAATTGAGATGTCATGTATTCTCGTCGTGGTTGCAGCCATATAGTATAGGAAGCAGTCCGGTAGGGCTAATCCCCCTTTCTGTTTTTTCTGAATTAAAATATGACGTGCTACTCTAGGCCCTTTTGACACCCAAACAAATTGTTTAAAAAGTTTTTTTAGAGCGTGAAATAGCGTTTTTGGGAGTGTACAGGGTAATGTTTGATAGAGATATAGTAGGCGTGGCAGAACATTCATCTTTAATACATTAATTCTGCTTAGCCAAGACAAGAGTTTACCTTCCCAGTTAGAGAGTTCGCGTTGTATAGTGTGTAACAGAGGCAAGTAGTTGAGAGTGTATGTGTTTGTGAGGTCTGATAGAATGATAATACCCAGATAATTAATCGCTTTTTGTTGCCAAGAAATATAAGAAGACTGAAGAGATTGCACAAGTTGAGTATCCAAACATACATTTAGAGCGCTGCTTTTAGCGATATTGATCTTAAAATTACTATAATGACTGTAAGCGCTAATAGTAGACATATGTGCAGGTAAAAGAAGTAAGAGGTCGGGAAATGTACAATAGGACATCATCAGCAAACGCTGAACACTTTACCTGGTGTCGTCCAATCTGCAAGCCTTTGATGTCATAATTATTTCTTATGGTATTCAGTAGGTGTTCCATCACTAATGCATAGAGCATCAGAGAAAGGGGGCATCCCTGGCGTGTGCCGTTATTAATGTTAAAAGTAGGGGATAAAAAAGAACATTCACACGAACCTGAGCTTTAGGACCAGAATAAAGGGCTCAGACACGTTGGAGCATAATTTGACCCAATCCCAGCTGCACTAACGCTTCTTCCAGGAAACCCCAGTCCACCCGATGGAAGGCCTTGTCAGCATCTAATGAAAGTAACATACATAGGATACAATGTCTCTTGGCATAGTTAACAAGAGAAAAGGATTTAAGCGTATTATCACGAGCTTCTCTAGAAGGGACAAATCCCACCTGATCCGGGTGGACTGGGGAGCCAGCAAGCTTCCCAATCTATTTGCAATGAGTTTCGCATACATTTTTGCATTTGTATTTATCAGGGATATGGGGCATTAGCTTGTGCATAACTGAGGATCTTTACCTTCTTTAGGTATAACAGTGATGTGGGCAAGTAAGAATGCTGGAGGAGTAAGTGTACCTTGAGCAGGGCCTGCAGTGCCATGAGCAAAATTGGGGTTATCTCATCATTGAAAGATTTGTAAAACGCCTCAGTAAAACCGTCGAGGCCTGGACTTTTACCCATTGGAAGATTTTTAACTACATTAGAAAGTTCCACCCAGGTAAAAGGTGTTTCTATTTGCGCTGCATCTTCCGCAGGGATTGAGGGCAATGCTGTATCGTGTATATATTGAGAGAGAGATCGGGACTGTGAGGAGGTGAGGTTTATAGTGTGGTGGGAAGGGAGATTGTATAATGTTTGATAATATTCTAGAAAAGCTGCAGCTATTTTATCAGTCAAATGCACTACTTTACGAGTGGCGTCTTTAAATGACGGAATATACGATGCTGCTCTCTGGTCTTTCAATGCTAAAGCTAGGAGTTTACTTGGGTTATTACCCCATTCATAGAATGATCATGAGAATAAGTGTCGAGTACGGTCATATTTTAGATTAACCGTATTTGGAATCTCTTGACAAGTAAGCAGGAGTAAGCAGGAGTTTTTGGAGCGTGCGTAAGGTGCGTTTAAGTTGGGCTTCCAATAAGTGGAGATCCGAAAGCATAGAGAGTAATTTAGCACTTGCTTCTTTCTTTATTCTGGCCCCATGTTAGATCAATACCCCTCTCAGAACACATTTTAGGGCTTCCCATCTAATCGGAGGGGAGGTGGTGTCTGATACATGGTCTTGTATCCTGAAGGAGCGACTCATTGAGTCTCCAAGTAAAGGAGCTTTTAGAGTTCGGTAGAAGTCGAAATGCACAGAACACTGGAGCATAATCAGACAGCAAAATATTGCCAATATTAGAAGATACCTGAGTAAGTAGTCTATGCTGGGCAAAGATGTGATCTATTTTGCTAAAGGAGGTGTGCACATGTGAATAGAATGTGTAATCCTTGTCATCAGGATGGTTAAGACGCCAGACATCACTCAACTGCATATCATGCAATACTCTGCGCACTTTATTGATTTTGTTGTATGCAAGACTTGTGTTTCCTGAGGAGGTGTCCAAAGACGAGTTAATAGGGAGATTGAAATCTCCACAAAGTATGAGTCCTCCTTGCGTAAAGGAATGTAATTCATCTAAGACTCTAACTAGGAAGGCAACCTGATTTATGTTAGGAGTATAAATATTAGCTATAGTGTAAATCTGTGAGCCAATCTCACATGTCAAAAGAGAAGATGAGCATCAGGGTCAGTTTTAACCTGAAGTACTTTATGTGAAAGGGATTTATGAAAGAAGATAGAGACTCCTTTAGTTTTACCCTCAGGGTTACTACTATGATATGCAGATGGGTAATAGCGAATTTTCAAATGTGGAAAATGATCTGTATGAAAGTGAGTTTCCTGTAAGCCAACTATATGAGCCCTATGTTTATGCATGGAATAAATAATCTGGGATCGTTTTTGGGGTATGTTGAATCCCTGTATATTGAAGGATGCAAGAGACACCTCCATCATTTCAAAAATAGGCCTCTACTTTTTATCGTAGAGAGGGAGGGGGAAGGAGGGAAAGAAAAAAAAAAAGGAAAAGGGAGGGGGAAGTTAAGTTAAAGACAATGAACTAATGAATAGAGACATTTTGTGACACAAAACAAAAACAACAGTAAAGTCTATCAGTAAGCACTAGAGATGAAGTGTGCGCTAATTCAATACTAAAGGTTACTATAACCTATAAGGGAGTAGTGAAAGACACAGTCGGAGTGCGGATACACACATCTACAGGAGACTTGGTCATAATAGGAATGTTAATATAAACAGAGTACATCAAGAAAATAACAGTATAATGGCACATAGGAATTGGGGGAAAAAACAATATATGAGCAGTCAAAGTGCTTAACAATGGGGAATGTCATTAACGATAAACCCTCCTTGGTGGGGTGCGTTGTCTGAGTCGTTGTAGTCTTGGAGAAGAAACGTGTGTTGCCTCCTACATCCCAGGAAGAAAACGGAGCGACCAGACCCAAAGGCTCATTCAAGACTGCCTCTTTGGCCGGGAGGCACATCATCGGGATCTCTAGAGCCTGTAAGAAAGAGGGTAGCTCCTCTGGAGTGGCGAGGACTGCAACGCCGTTTCCCATCTTCACGTTTAGGGCAAAGGGGAAACCCCAGCGGTAAGGTATATTGCGAGACTGAAGTATAGAGAGGAGCGGTTTTAAAGATGCTCTTTGTCAGAGAGTGCCTCTGGATAGATCCGGAAATAGGGAAATTGTGTTTCCATCAAAGTCAATAGACTGGAGGGTTCTGGCTCGTTGCATAATTTCTTCATTAACTGCAAAATAGTGTATACGGCATATGACATCACATGTTCTGGTCAGGTCGGCACTACGTGCTCGAAGTGCCCTGTCAATTTCAATATGAGAGTCTACTGTTTTTTTTTCAAAAGAGAGTTGGAAATGCCTTTGATCCTATGTTATATCAAGTTCAGAGTCAACGCAGCCGTCTACCAGGAAATTTTCTAGCACTTCATGCTTCCCTCTGCTGACGAGCGTTATGGAGATGCTGATTTCATTTTCCAGCAGGACTTGACACCTGTCCGCACTGACAAAAGTACCAATACCTGGTTTAATAACCATAGTACCACTGCGCTTGATTGGGGTTTTCATTAACAGTTTGCTATAATCATCAACATTAAAAGAAAAAAATAAATGCTGAAAATAGATCACTCTGTGTGTAATGAATCTATATAATGAGTTTCACTTTTTGAATTAAATTACTGAAATAAATTAACTTTTTGATGATATTCTAATTGATTGAGGACTAGTATTATGTAGTAGCAAACCCTCACGTCTGCAGCTCCATCTCATGAGAAGTTTGTAGCCTAATTCCATCCAGGCTATTAAAACAGCTTAGAGGTGAATTCAGTCTGCCAGTTTCTAACAGTACGAGAATCTCCTTCTCCCATCGTCACATATAAGAAAGTTTGTCCCTTATTGCAACACATACCATATTTTCAAAGAGTCAAAGTTTCCATGTTCTTATTTCAGGGAAGTTTCTAAAGATTTTTTAATTCAATAAAAATGCTAAATTTTTTATTATTTTTGGCACGTGTCAAGAAGTCATCTTGTGATTTAATGCCTAGCAAGTGTATAGGGAAATGAAATTGGTACGGTTTTGCTAGGCAATCTCAAAGTGGCATGGAGTGAGAAATGCGTGGGGCATAGAATGACCGATCGAGCAAAAGTCAACTGCAAGAACTCAGTTGAGTTGCATGGTAATATTCGACTAAAGGCCTCATGCACCCGACCGTTGGCATTGATCAAGGCCGCAAACTACGTGTCAGTGTATTTGTATTTGGGTTCGTAATGACTCTGCAGCTTCCGCAACCATTCCGTATATTACGGCCACGTTGTTTCCGTGTGTCATCTGTAGTTAGAGGTGAACACGCATAGGTAGGTTACTTAATCAGCTTTCCCAGGCATTTTGTTGTGATGTATCTGCAAAACGCAGACAGCACATAGATGGCTTCTGTGTGCAGACCGTCATTTTTGCAGACCCATTGACTTGAATGGTGTCAGTGTTCTATTCGCAAAAAATGTGGGGCACTTCTTTGAGCCATTCGGACCACATTCCATTCATGCATAAGGCACTCTGCCTCTGACATCTTGATGGGATGGTGTTGTACATATTTCCATTTGGGGAATTTCATCTTTGGTAAATTAATCTGGGTGGTCTTACATGCAACCCTTACCTCCACCATACACACTATATACATCACTGTTTATCCCCCTTCTTTTGTGAACGGGTTACCTATTTATTGTGTTTTTGATGTACTTCATACCTACAGTGTATCTTTATTGTTGTTACTAGGTATTTCATGTATCTTTGGAGAATATCCTATTTTTAGAGAGGTGCATTGCACCACTTCATTACAATAATTTTTGGATTATACCTCATTCATGCATCAGTCCCATAATACCTTGTAAATCACACTGGTCTTTAGTGGCTCCTATCCAGTCCAACGTTATGTTGGATCCTCTACAATTCTTTATTGTGTACTTTTGTGTATTAATAAAGATTCAGATTTTCTATTTTCATATTACTAATAGTCTGACTCCTTGTGTTCTCTTGTTTGGTCTATATTTTGGAGTTTCTATCTTTTCAACACTTTGGAGGTAGTATGTCGTAAACAGGAACCACCTAACCTTTGACCCACTGTCCTGTGAGACCGTTTACCACAAAAAATGTAGATAGCACACCGAAGAAAAACACGGTCGTGTGCATGAGCCATAAACGCAGTACACCCAATCTTGCCGATGGTCTTGAGAATAATCTTTAACTTAGACCTCATGCACATGACCGCAGCCACGTGCACAGCCCGTGATTACAGGCAAGGGCGGGTGTAGTGTCACCCGTGGGCCGTCCGCAATCACTGACCATGCACACAAAACATCTGCATTAATTTCAATGGTGCAATTGCAGACCATAAAATTACTTGTCCTGAGTTTTTGCGGTCCACAATTGCAGCCCCCATACGGTCCGTGTAAACCATGGTCGTGTGTATGGGCCCATAGAAATAAATGGGTCCACAAACCATCCGCACTTTTGCGGATAAATTGTGGACGCAAAAACACGTTTGTGTGCATGAGGCCTTAGAGCCCTGCCAAACTGACTTAAGAAGTTGTGATTGCAACATAAATCAAGTCCAGTCTTGGGATTAGAATAGAGATCGTGCGAAAGTAGCATATTTTTATTGAACATCTATGTATGATCATTTATATTAGACCTAGCCACATACACACAAATATACAAAACACCTAATGTTCAAAGCATTATGAAAGGACAGGAAACCACTGTCATTAGAGAAAGGCAAATGCCAAGGATGAAATGTTTGCATTATCCACAGGTCCTACTAATTTTTTCTTGAAGATTTACGAATACAATCTTAAATTCAGACAGCTAAGAATTAGACTAGATGCACCAAATTTATTATTGTGGCTCAGGCTGAATGATAAACGTGGTGTACCTTTAGACACTTCTGTCTAGCTTTAAATCACCTCTTGGTTGGTTTGCTTTGGAGCACTTTTTTTTTTTTTTGAAATTTTTCTTTTTTTTTTTTTAAAAAAAACTGTTCTTTTTGTAGCTTTCATTGATACATTTTTCTAAAATTATTTGCGCCAATAAGAAAGTACAGCTGTATTTCTGGCACAGAACAGCTCGTAAATCTGCCCCACTATGTCTAGCTATAAGAGTATGTTCACACGGAGGAATTTTGCAGGCTGAATCCGCTCCAAAATTCCCCCTCCCATTAATTTCATTCAATGGGAGTCGGACGCTTCTTTTTCCCACTAGCTGATTATAAATCAAGAAGAGCCCTGCTCAATCTTTTTGCAGATTCCACCCAAACGTCCCATTGATGTTAAAGAGGCTCGGTCACCAGTTTAGAACTGCCCTCTCCTACCTAATCTAATAGGCGCTTTGATGTAGATAAACATTTAAAAAAAAAAAATAATAATAATTTTTGACCAAGTTAAGAACACTTTAAGATTTATGCAAATTTGTTCTTAATGCCCAACTGGGCGTTGTTTTACTTTTCACAAAGTGGGCGTTGCAAAGAAAAGTGTATGACGCTGACCAATCAGCATCATACACTTCTCTTCATTCCAGCCCAGCTTGATCCACATGGAGGTGTATATATATTACATACATACACATATATATATATATATATATATATACATACACACACACACACACACACACACACACACACACACACACACACACACACGCAACCGTTCAAAAGTTTAGACTCACTTAGAAATTTCCTTATTTTTGAAAGCAAAGCAGTTTTTTTTCAATGAAGATAACATTAAATTAATCAGAAATACACTCTATACATTGTTAATGTGCTAAATGACTATTCTAGCTGCAAACGTCTGGTTTTTAATGCATATCTACATAGGTGTATAGAGGCCCATTTCCAGCAACCATCACTCCAGTGTTCTAATGGTACATTGTGTTTGCTAACTGTGTTAGAAGGCTAATGGATGATTAGAAAACACTTGAAAACCCTTGTGCAATTATGTTAGCACCGCTGTAAACAGTTTTGCTGTTTAGAGGAGCTATAAAACTGACCTTCCTTTGAGCTAGTTGAGAATCTGGAGCATTACATTTGTGGGTTCGATTAAACTCTCAAAATGGCTAGAAAAAGAGAGAGCTTTCATGTGAAACTCGACAGTCTATTCTTGTTCTTAGAAATGAAGGCTATTCCATGGGAGAAATTGCCAAGAAACTACATACACACACACACACATATATATATATATATACACATATATAAATATATACACACACACACACACACACACACACACTGCAGCATACATTTTTACAATGGCACTGTATGCTTATACATTGACATATGTTTGAGTTTTCTCTGACTGCTACTCAGGCCGCTACTACCACACTTCACTGTTGATTGCATGGGCACAAGCAACAATTACATATACAACATAATGATGTATGTAATTTTGCATTAAAGGGGTTAATATAATGTGCATAGGCGATGTAACAGTGCAAACAAAAACTCTTGAAATGACCGACCAGAAAAAAGGTCTATAAAATATCTAAGGACTGGCTAATACACATGTATTCTATTGGTGACTATAAGGGTATGTGCGCATACAAAATAAAAAACATCTGAAAATACAGAGCCGTTTTCAAGGGAAAGCAGCCCCTGATTTTCAGACCTTTTTTTTTTAGCAACTCGCATTTTTCGCAGCATTTTTGTAGCGGTTTTTATATAGAGTCTATGAAAAATGGCTCCAAAAACAGCTGAAGAAGTAACATGCACTTTTTTCGCAGCCATTTTTTTTTTTCCTTTTTTTTTTTTTTAAACGGTAATTTTTCAAAACGGCCGCATAAAAAATTAGCCCATCGGAACAGAACGCCGTTCTCCCATTGAAATCAATGGTCAGATGTTCGGCTTCTGATTTTTCAGCTGTTTTTCGGCCAGAAAAACGGCCGATAATAAGCCGTGTGAACATACCCTAAGGCCTCATTTACACGAGCGTGTGTGTTTTGCGCACGCAAAAAAACGCAGCGTTTTGCGTGCGCAAAAGGCACTTGACAGCTCCGTGTGTCATCAGTGTATGATGCGCGGCTGCGTGATTTTCGCGCAGCCACCATCATAGAGATGAGGCTAGTCGACGTCAGTCACTGTCCAGGGTGCTGAAAGAGTTAACTGATGGGCAGTAACTCTTTCAGCACCCTCGACAGTGAATTCCGATCACAATATACAGCAACCTTTGAATAAAAAATAAATAAAAAAAGAAGACGTTCATACTTACCAAGAACTTCCTGCTTCCTCCAGTCCGGTCTCCCGGCCGTTGCCTTGGCGACGCGTCCCTCTCTTGACATCCGGCCCCACCTCCCTGCATGACGCGGCAGTCCATGTGACCGCTGCAGCCTGTGATTGGCTGCAGCCTGTGCTTGGCCTGTGCTTGGCCTGTGATTGGCTGCAGCTGTCACTTGGACTGAATGGTCATCCCGGGAGGTCAGACTGAAGGAAGAAGCCGGGAGTTATCGGTAAGTCAGAACTTCTTTTTTTTTTTTTTACACGTGCATGTATATTGTGATCGGAAGTCACTGTCCAGGGTGCTGACCCAGTTTAACTCTTTCAGCACCCTGGACAGTGACTGTCTCCTGACGTCGCGTACCGCAAAAATTTTTGCCGGGTTCGGTCAAAACGAGTTCGGCCGAACCTGGTGAAGTTCGGTTCGCTCATCTCTAAGACACTCCGTTTGGATGTTTGTAAACAGAAAAGCACGTGGTGCTTTTCTGTTTACATTCAGAGTTGGACAGCTCTTGCGCGAATCACGCCGTTCGCACGGAAGTGCTTCCGTGCGACCTTCGTGGTTTTCACGCACCCATTGACTTCAAAACTCACGGACTGTCTGCATGCCCCCATAGACTTGTATAGGTCCGTGGGACCCGCGTGAAAAGCACGCGCGTCGCACGGACGTATATCACGTTCGTGTAAATGAGGCCTAAGAGGAAGAAGTGGTGTATGAAAGGTTAAATATACAAGTTAAAATAGAGGTTCACCTTTCATAAGGGACATTTCTGCATTCTGGAATGGATTTTCTGTTCTATAAAGCAAAACACTAAGTCTTTAAGAATAGGGCTGAACATTTCTGGCAGTTTACAGTATGCATCTGAAGTTCTCCTATATACATTACACAAGTATAGACCCGTTTAGGGTCTTAGATGAAAACCATGTCCTTAAGGACCATTGTACATTCTACATGAGCAGGTCTGCAGAAATACACGTGATCTGTTTCTAGGCCTATCCCCTCTGGAACTGGACCAGATTAAAAATTACTAAACTTATGTTTTTGCATAGGTGTGGTTTATTACTTTAGCGGTGGACCACTGTCAATCTTCACTCTAGTTTTCAAAGACTGGCAAGAACCGCACCAAATTTATGAAAAGGTGCACACCTCTTAAAGAATTTTGGCATATTTTGGACTTTGAGATGCAGAAAATTAAAAAATGTTTTTTTCCGATTTTTTTTATTTTTAACTCCAGTAATTTAAAAACTGTATTTTTGGGTTCAAAGGATTTCTAATTCTGAGAGTTAGTAAATTTTAAAAGTACAATTTAAGAGTATGACCAGGGTAATTCCTTCAAAGGCTGAATTAAGCTTTGTGTGTAGGTGTAGATCTCTTGAAGGTGCATTCATACGGTGCGGCTTCGCTGCGCGGGCAAAAACTGCACTACATAGCCTAATACATTTTTACTGCGATTTGATGCAGTTTTCATTCCTAAATGCAGATGCATTTTTTTTGCAGGGCCATTCTTCGCATTTTTTGCAGTGGCAAAAAAACGCAACAGAAAACGCACTCTTAAGAATAATTTTGTAAGGTAATGTAGTTTTGAGGAATAATGGGAGAGATTTCTGAAAACTAGTGCAAGAGAAAAGTGATGCACTTGCCTATAGTAACCAATTAGATTCAAGCAACATGCATATGATGTGTATTACGCGCGAATTTGCTGCACAGATTTTTCTGCACGTAAATTGATCTGTGGTGCGGATTTTAAAATCCACAGCACGTCAAGTTTATTTAAAGGAAACGCACCAAATTCCACAGCACATAATCCATACCCGTTTCCGCATCAAAATGTAAAATCTTCATCTAAAAACGAAATAAAAAAAAAATGCAATATTAAAGAGGCTCTGTCACCACATCATAAGTGCCCTATCTTCTACACAATGTGATCGGCGCTGTAATATAGATTACAGCCGTGTTTTTTTATTTAGAAAAACTATCAATTTTGACGGAGTTACGACCTATTTTAGATTTATGCTAATGACTTTCTTAATAGACAACTGGGCGTGTTTTTACTTTTTGACCAAGTGGCGTTGTCGAGAGAAGTGTATGACGCTGACCAACCAGCGTCATACACTTCTCTCCATTCATTTATTCAGCATATCATGATCTTGCTAGATCATGATGTGCAGTCACATACTCACACATTAACGTTACTGAAGTGTCTTCAGAGTTAATAGACATCGCTTCCAGCCAGGACGCGATGTCTATTCACAATCCCGACACTTCGGAAACGTTTGTGTGGGACTTACAGCACAACAAGCGTAATCTCGCTTAGGGCACTTATAATGTGGCGACAGAGCCTCTTGAAGTGCGGATTTATCCTTCGTAATTGATGGAGTTTTCGCATCACATTCCACAACGTGTGCATGTAGCCACAAGCTCCCAGTTTTCAGATGACCTTTTGAAAGTGAAAGCGTCAATGTGATTTGTTGCTATTTTTCCTTCACTAGAGTGGAGTAAAGCTTGACAGTGCAATGTTCATATATTACATTCATTAAATAAAAAAAATAAAAAAACCATGGACAAAACCAAATTGTTTGCATTATAGTTTACTGAACCAGAAATTGTTTTTAAAATATTTTCATTTAAGTGTGTACAGACATAAATTATTTCTTTCTGGAAACAAAATATATATATATATATCAACTTTTTCTGTACTTTTTCCTTTAAGAATGCATATTATGTTTTATAGTACAATTACCATAGAAAATAAGAGGTACATTGGACAACAGGTCAAATCACGGAGGATAACAGTCATTAAATGTATAACTTAACTAGTTTAACCGCCAACAAAATACTTCTGTTGCTACATTCTTTCAGATGAAATGCTCATTTACAAAAGAAGACCCGGATCATTTTGTCATGGAGGGGTTGCTGGCGGTGTGCCTTTAAGGCTGCCGAGAGCTGCGTGGATTCGGAAATGCAATCTGGATTCCATGGAATAGTCTTTATAATTGTTTCTGTAAATAAAAGACACATTGATTAGTAAAATAGAATGGTTACAAAAACATAAATAGCAGTACTTTGATACATTCGGTTTGGTTCCCTGAAATTTTCAAAGATTTAATAAAACAATGAAAAGTATAGATGATGCAGAGTATCTTTGTGAACAGTTACAGGCTACATTGACACTACTGCATGAAAGCACTTGTATAAATGAACACAACACAGTTCATTTCAGGGCGAAGTGGAAGTTACTTCTGTGTTAGGGCGGCTGATATGGTGGAAACTAAGTCGTCATTGTCGACGTTATAAGATTTCCTGTAACAGAGGAGGCAAAACGGCTTGCTGAGATGTGCTCTGTTTTAGCCTGTCCATGGGCCCTATTAGTGTGAAAAATTAATTTAGTAAACTGTAATATGAGATTGTGTTCAGGGATGTTACAGACATGGAAAGGATTATTTCAGTTCCCTGTCAAAAGTACAACTTACTTTGCAGCTTCAATGAAACGTATGGCTTTATCTTTGTCTCCTTGCTCTTTGTACAAAAGTCCCAGCTCATAATGAGTAAATGGGAGTAAATAGTGGTCATACTTTAGCCTCTTTTCACTGAAATGTCAGAAAACCATTAATTGTAATTTAAATATTCAACAATGGGTTTAAAATGACAAATATAGTATATTATATATATTATAACTACATATACAGTCAAACATTCTTATATGAACCACATGTGTGGACTATATTTTTACTAGAATAAAAGTATATAGACAAAGTACACTTTATTTATTGTAGTTCCGTGCGTCAAGATGGATTGGTAAAGTATCTTCTAGATGTTGTTCCTACCTCTGTATCACTTGATTGAAACAAAGTTCAGCCTGTAATAATCTACCCAGATGTTTTAAGCAAAGGCCTTTCAGTAACTGGACAAGGCACTGATCGTCTCCCAAGTATTCAGTTGGATCTAAAATCAAGACAAAAATAAAGAAGACACTGCTACTTAAATGCTACTCTTAGTTCTGCAGCCCTAAAGAGAGACACGTAATAGCACCAATTGGACGCCACACTTTAATGTAAAAACTATATAAATGAGAATGCAACACGTTTAGGAGGCAAAAACACAAGACCTCAATATAGTTGCCAACGATGGAGGCCGGCTGGTATGAACGCATCGCATTCTTATATAAATACAGAGTTTCACCAATGAAGTGTGGTGTCCATTTGATGCCATTATTCCATAAATAATGGTCATTATACATTTGTACCCCATTGTACTACAGATCAAGGATGAGCTGCAACTGACCTCCGGTTTCCATAATGCTCTCACCAGGGTTGAACCTGCACTAACAAAGCCATACAAGGATGGTTGTAGTACCAAAGGTGTTTTTGTTCATTCTCTTTACGTTCGGTTTACCTTCCATACTATCCAATGAAATATTGGGTGTACTTTTTTTCTAGTTACATTGTGGTCCCCGATGGGAGCTTCAGTGTAAATTCTCTCTTCTCAGGCATACTCTAAACAAGGGCAAATTTCATATGAGCAAATTAATCTAACAGTTTGTTTGTTGGAGCACGGGAAGGAGCCAGAGGAAACCTATGCAAGCACAGTGGGAACAATCAAACACCATGCGGATGGGTTGGGCTGGATTAGAACCAGGAATTCCAGTACTACACCTAGCCACTACCTCTTTAGGAATCTCTAGCTCTTCATCCAACATAGAATTTGCTGGAATATTGTATGTATCTAGAGCACATTTGGAACTGAATTGATGACAGAAATGCCTTTTCCCTTTTCGGATATACAATATATTCAAATAGAAATTTCTAAATAATTATTTATAAATCAAGAAAAAGTGGAAACCAGTATTTGCTATATTTTAAAAAACTTTAACTAGAATTTTTTTTAAATAAGATAAAAAAATCACACTTACTTTTTTCATTCTGCAAAGTCGTTTCTGCTTTTTCTATGGTAACCAGCAGACTTTCTGTTAGATCAGATCGTCTCCCTACTATCTTGAAGCCATTCCATACATACATCATTTCCTACAACGCAGGAGGGTAGAGGTAAAAAATAAAAAACTCAGGTTAATGTCCATTTACACGGGAAAATGATCGGGTACACTAGCTTCATATGAATGCGCGCTCCTGAAAATTGTCCTGTGTAAACAGGGCAACGATCATCCGATGAACAAGCAAACGCCAATTCATCGACTGATCGGCTAGTATATGCCGCCAATAAAATGGCCGCCAGTCTGCAGCACATCTCCCTTGTATAAACAGGGAGATGTGCTGCGGACATGGCAATGTATGGGAAAAAACTACCGTAGTAACAATCGCTCGACCCCATACATAACCAAACACTGATCAATGTGAAAGGAGCACACGATCGCCTAGCTGTTTAGTCTATCGGCACTTGTTTGCACGGCCCATATCGAGCTGTGTAAAAGAACCTTTAGCAGGGTCAGTCTGACCTGTCATTAAGCTTTTCTAATCTCTAATTACCACTACTTACTTCATTATGGTAAATCCCCTAAAACAATTATAGCTGTCTAATCCTGGAAATCATTAACCCAGACTAATTCTCTGCCTAACATTCAGAAAAGCGGATACCAAGATTAACAAAGCTGATACCTAGAGTTCTATAGTACGTGGTTCTGGCCTGCCTAACCCTTTCATTTGTAATTGAGGTGGCATAAATGATACTGTGGAGGCAAAACATTTTTGCTGGAAGTGCTTCTTTACCAGGGTTGTTAGGAAAGGTCTATTAGGGAATTCTCAGCTAATAGAGTGGGGTCCTCTGTTCAGGATACTCATCTCTTGGCCTGAGTAGAGAGCGGTTACAAAGAGTCTTTCATTTAGGAGGACTTGTCCGGTCCTACTTTACATACAACCTATTGATATGAATGGGCACGGTGTAATATTTCCAATTCCCCCTGTGCTGGTGTTGTAGGCAAATTGAACCGTTACTTCTATTCCTCCCCACAGATAAAAGCGGATTGCTGGGGGTTCCAGAAGTGGGACACTTTGACCAATTTTTTTTATCAAGGGACCCGTAAAGCAAAGAATCCCTTTTATAAAATGAGGTGTCCATCAGTACACCCATTCTCAACATGACATGGTTACAGCAACATAAGAGCGAGCCAAAGACCGTGACAAATCACACTCTATGATGGTACAAGGGTAGCTAGGTAAGGACAGGTTGGAGAGGTCAGGTTACGTGACATAGGCCTCAAAAAATTTGTCTTCAAAGCGCACAAAAAAGTGGGAATGTAAGGAGTCAATCTCATGATCCAGGGCAGTAAGTTCCGCAGAATAGCTGCAGCACAGGACTAAGAAGATTTAATAATGGAGGATGAGAGTCAAAGATTTTTGGCTGAGCAAAGAGTGGGTTGGTAAACAGAGATGAGGGCAGAGATGTACGACAGTGCAGAAATGTTTGATTTTACAAAAAACATGTAACCAGTGTAATGAGCAACAGGGAGCATAGGTGTCATTTAATTGCGGTTTAGTAGGGCATAATAAGTATTGCGTTTCATTGTACGGTCTGGATTGGAAGGATACCCAGCAGACTGGCTTAAAAAAAAAGAAAAGTATACCTCCAATTATACGGACATTGCATAGAAAAACGATTATAGTGCAGGAGTTTGCACAAAAATAGTTTTTCTACATGACAGCAAGGACTGGCTATAGTCAGTGCTGCCAGCGGCTCATAACATTGCATTAGGAGAGAGTGAGTCGTGCTCGCCTCCATTGCTCCCGTATCCAGAACAGCCACCATCGCTGTAGGATCACATTACATTCCACAGCACTGGCGGCTGTCCCAGATACGGGAGCCATGGAGACGAGCAGGAAGCAATCCCTCCTAATACAGAGTTAGGAGCCGCCAGTAGCATGGAGAGAGCACATCTTGCTAGTCTCCATGGCTACGGTATGTAGAATGTCAGTCAGCGCTGTAAAATGTAATGCGATCCTACAACGATGGCAGCCATTCTGGATACAGGAGCCATGGAGACTCGCAAGACGCTCTCTCACTTGGACCCTGTCATGTGAATAGAGCCTGAGTGTTGGCCTTTTGCATCTGTTTCCAATCTGGGCAGTGTTCCCGTTTTGCATCAGTTTTTCTCCCTGTTAGTTTTAAAAATGGATGAATTTCATTTGTCAATTTTTTGCCACACAGCCCCCCTTGTACAAAGCACCCCCATGGCACCCCCCTTCATGTAGATAGTGCCACTGTAGGGAACTGCTCCAGGAGGAGCCCCTGAGCAGAATCATCGTACGAATCGGCGGGGATTCTGCTTCCGGAGTAGGGGACTGCTGCTGGAGAAGTCCCAGATGTCACGGTCCATATACTGGGCCGTCAAAAAAAGAAATCTGCTGCGTGAATAGCCCCATTTGGGGTCGATTGTTCTTAAAGGGCCGCCACATGGCAGAGTTTCCCTGTCGTGTGAATAGAGCCTTAATGCAGGCTTATGAGCCACCAGCAGCACGGACTATAGACAGTCCTTGCTGTATTTAGAAACAGATACGCCAATACAAGTAATTTAGAAAAACTATCATTGTGCACACTCCTGCACGACAATAGTTTTTCTATATAATGTCAGTATACCTGGGAGGCATGCTATAAAAGTATAAAATTTACCTTTGGTGAACCTGCACTAATAAACAGGAAAATTGTACAAAACAGCAATTCCCTAATATGTTCCTATTATAAGAATTGCTCTCGTTACAGTAGTGCAGGGGCGGGAAATTTAATTTCACCGACATTGATCTGCGAAACGTCAGCCTGTATTTTGTCCAAAGAGCAGCAAACGATCGTGAAGCCCAAGGTGCATTGCTATTCTATCAATTCCGTGATCTCATGTACATTACTGTGTCAGTCTTACCAAAGCTGGCAGGGTCAGTTTAACTGGGTTGGCAGCTGCATATCTCCGAGACTTTCGAACGGCAAATTTTTCTGTTGGTATCGACTTCCCAGCAATTCTTTGTTTCAAACCTTCCACCTGCCTGAAATAAAAAATTATACTTTCAGAAAAGGTCAACACAAAGCCAATTTAGCACAATGGGTGAGATTTATAAATAGTGCCTTAAGACATTTGAATTTACAAGTCCGTGAAAACGGCACAATACTTCTGACACAACTTATTAGAAACGTCAGACACAGATCTTCTTACACCACCTCATGGTTTTATTATTTAAAACCAATAAACAGAAGTTTTATTACAAAACCTATATTCTGAGCCGCTTTACTGGAGTTGTAAATTATTTTTTAACCACTTCCTGACCAGAAGCTTTACCCTCCTTCCTGACCAGGCCCATTTTCAAGTTTTAGCCATATTCCAATTTAAAAGCAACTTGTTGTACTATTAATCTTCCAACCTACATGTATTTGGTCTTGTTTTTTTAATTCTGAGAACATATTTGGCTTCCATATTGTGTAAAAACAAAAAAACAAAAAAAAACACATTCTACATTTTTTTAAATAATGGAAGGAAAAAAGAATGTGATTTTAGGTGATGTTTGACATCTGGTGCATGACACTGGGTAAACACACCTAAATATATATTTGGCATCTTTTCCCGACTTCAGCGATACAAAATATGTGTGCATTTCTTACAAGCAGGTCGCAAGGTGGAGCTTATAAATGAATGGTGAACAAACTGGCTTTTTGAGAGCAATTTTGCAAAGCTGGCTTGCGGACATCATACGACAGTTACAGATGTTGTGAAGTGCAATAATACCGTTAAAGGGATTGTCCGGTCCCAAAAAATGTATGGCCTATGCTCAGGATAGGCCATCAATATCGGATTGGTCGGTGTCAGACTCCGAGCAGCCCCGCCATTCAGAGACACACTTGTAGCAGTGGTTCACAGTATTACAGCCTTCTCCCATTCAAGTGGACTAAGGGTATGTTCACACGCTTACTAAAAAACGTCTCAAAAATACAAAGCGGTTTTCAAGGGAAAACAGCTCCTGATTTTCAGGTGTTTTTTAAATCAAACTTGCGTTTTTTCACTGCGTCAATGAAAAACTGCCCCAAAAACGTCCCAAGGAGTGACATGAACTTTTTCGTGGGAGTCTTTTTACATGCCGTTTTTGGAAAACTAGGCGTAAAAAAAAAAAAAACGCCCCGTCAGAACAGAACATTGTATTTCCCATTGAAATTAATGGGCAGATGTTTGGAGGCGTTCTGCTTCCGATTTTTCTGCCGCATTTCGGGACGTTTACAGCCCGAAAAACAGCTGAAAACACTGTGCGTGCACATACCCTAACACTGTGAACCGCCGCTACAAGTCTGATCAGTAAAGGAAATTAAGGGGAAGCAGTGCTGCGGCCCCTTCAAAACAGCTGAACGGCGTGGATGCTGGGACCGATCAAATATTGATGGCTTATCCTGGGGATTGGAAAACCCCTTTAACATCCCCACAACGACTGCCAGAGAGGGAGAAGATGCAACTAATGGAAAAGTTTAGTACTGCCAAACTTTTCTGGGATCGCGGTGACAGGCGGTTCACATAGCTGGAAACCAGCATTGAGTCGTCTCCAGGTGAAAGCTCCGTGATACAGCCGTCTCTAGACATCTGTATCACTGAGCTCCTCACAGTCGGCACGCAAGCTGGTCACAACGATTACATGACTGGAGACCACGCTGCTTGGTCTCCGGTTGAAGCTCCGTCATACAGGTGTCTAGATGTTTATAGCCTATGGGCGGTCCGTAACTGGTTAAATAAAGCGGTTTTGTCAAGAAAAAAACATCTTTTGTAAAAATATAGCAGACATGTATAACATAGCAGAGGTTGTGCCTACAGTGATGCCAGTACCTTATATTATATTGTTTTCATGATCATAGGTGCAGGAATGTACATAGCTGGACATGCATAGACTGGAGTTCTCCGGATAGCTACTTTCTATACATTGGACACAGTCATGGCATCCAGAAGGAAAATATTAATTGTTTACTTGGTTTGCTGCATTCAGATAACAGTGGAAAATGTGCACACAAAAAAAAATAAAAAAATTGTATCTCTCTTTCTCATGTGTCAGCAGAAAGGGGGGTGGTTTTCCATTCGCACCCATGCAGCTTATTTATTAAATGTTCTCCTACACATTTCACCTTAAAAAAAGTGGCCGTGAACAACGCCAGGTGATGTTCAGTAGTGATTGTTATATTCTCCAACATGCATATGCAGTGTCGAAGTACACAGCCTTCACTACCCTGCTTTCCAGAATAGCATACTGCTAAGCCAGTATGCAAGTCTTTAATAGTCTTTTAACCAGCACTTAGCCAACACAGCTGAAATGAGTATAAATGGTCAAAATAGTTAAGGGCCTGTTCACATCAGCGTTCGCTTTCCGTTGAAGGGTTCCGTCGGAGCAACCCATCAACGTAAAGGCAAACGGAAACCATAGCTTCCATTTACATTACCATTGATTTCAATGGTAATGCTTCCGTTGCTAATGGTTTACGTTTTTTTGACGGAATAGCGCAGTTAATCTACTAACGGCATCCCAGGGATCATGTGACCAGTCACATGATTACTGGGACCAATAGAGGCAGTGGCGCTGCTGCTGCCTCTATTCTATACACAGCGCTCATTGAGAAACTATCTGAGAATACAGAAGCAGCAAACCCGACACTCAGCTGCCCTATCGCTCGGGTACCAAGCTAAAACCTGCACCGTAAATACACTATGGTGCGGGTTTTTAGGACCCGACCGCTTATATACAGCCGACGGTCGGGAATCGGTTAAATTTACATGGTTCACTATGCGGGTAAATAACATGTAATCTTTATTCTATTGGTTGGTACGGTTAAGGTAACAGTTGTTTTTTTGCACAGCGTTAACCATGTGGTTACGATCGCGGCAATACCATATATATGTGTATTTTCTAAATTTTTTACTGTGCACTTTTTTTTTTTTTTAACTAAAAACTTTATTTAACAGTGTTTATTTTTACCACTAGGGGACTTCACAATGCGATTTTCTAAACCATAACTATACGTGTAAAACTTACAGGCAGTCTATTAGGCGGTGCCATTGGAATGGCCTAATAGACATATAGTCATAGCAGGCCTGGGATATTGGGTCCACCAGAGCGAGGGGCCGCTTTTTGGGAGTGTCTCTACTCACTAAACATCCATGTGCCGTGTGGCATATGTAAAGGAGTAGTCTTCAACCTCTTTAAATATGAAAAACTAAAAAGGGGCTTTCCTTTTTTTGTTAGAAGAGTCCCCTGAAAATAATAATCATAGGGATTCCTGCTGATAAGACACCCAGTCTTCATCTGTAATCTGTGGGCAACCTTGCATTAGGTGTTCAAAATGCCCTAAGCAACTGGGTTATCTAAACCAGACAACCCCTTAAAAAGACACTGTCTTACCTGAACAAGGCCACTATATCTTCTCCTGTGGACCTCACAGCCTCCTCTGGAAGCATGCTCAAGATTGCAGCTTTTTGAAACACATAGATTGCCTAAAATCATAATCACAACACGTTGGACACAATAATGGAATTTCGGTTATTAATCATAAAGAGACACAGAAACAAGAATACATTTTTAAACAGACAATTTACATCAAGGAAAAGGTAGACAACTTCTTCAATTCGATGAGCCACGTTCTGGTATTCATCCATTATAGACTAAGAACTAAAAATCCCTTTGTTATATAAAAGCAGAGTGAATGCCGCATTTGTGCATTTTGTGATGTCAATTGGATGCACTTCAAAAATTTACCAGATGATATGGTGCATCATGCCCCTAGTCATATCAGCCACTTGAAGGAAATATAGGTTTTATAAACAGGATTTAGAAACATCTCAAAGAAATTTGTATGAAAGCTTTAGGGCAAGTGCACATTTTATATTTTGATTTAATAACTTAAAACAATAAAACATGTTAAAATAATAAAAGAGGCAAAGCACCTTTGACCACTTGCTTTCCTTGCACAGCAGGTCAGCATAGTGGTATGCTTTTAGCCAGTCTTGTTGGAAGGAATGGGTCCACATCAGCTCCCAGTAACAGAGGTGGTGAATCTGTTTCCATTCCTGCTGGGCAACAATGCATTGCTTGAAGGTCTCTTGTGCCTGTACAATAAATTAATGAATGGGCATGTTATAAACATAAAAGATGATAAACATTATTAAAGAAGATGATTAAATACACACTCATCTGACAAAAATATGTTCACTGCAGGTAATAAGTATTTAATAACAAAGGTCAGATGATAGCTGCATATTTTGGGACCTAGAAAGGGGACATTATCATTAGTGAATTTTTTAATTTAAATAGCGAACTCACAATTCCATATCTTCAAGATACTTTTAATTTTTAAGTGTATGCCCGCCCCTAAAATGTACTAGTCCTTCTCAATGAATTAGAGTATCATCAAAAATTTAATTTATTTCAGTAATTCAATTCAAAAAGTGAAATTAATATATTATATAGCTTCATTACACACAGAGTGATCTATTTCCAGCATTTTTTTTCTTTTAATATTGAGAATTATGGCTAACAGTTAATGAAAACCCAAAATTTAGTGTCTATGAAAACTAGATTATATAAACCCAATTTCAAAAATGATTTGTAATACAGAAATGTTGGCCTACTGACAAGTATGTATAGTATATGCACTCAATACTTGGTCGGGGCTACTTTTGCATGAATTACTGCATCAATGCGGCGTGGCATGGAGGCGATCAGCCTGTGGTACTGCTGAGGTGTTAGGTCAGGCGAGTTTGCTGGCCAATCAAGCACAGTGATACTGTGGTTAATAAACCAGGTATTGACACCTGCCACACTGCCAAAAGTACCAAGTCCTGCTGGAAAATGAAATCAACATCTCCATAAAGCTGGTCAGCAGAGAGAAGCATGAAGTGCTCGAAAATTTCCTGGTAGACGGCTGCGTTGACTCTGGACTCGATATAACACAGTGGACCAACGCTAGCAGATGACATGGCTCCCCAAACCATCACGGACTGTGGAAAAATCACACTGGACCGCAAGCAACTTGGATTGATTTCCAAATGAAATGCAAAATTAACTTTCATCTGAAAACAGGACTTTGGACACTGGGCAACATTGTTGGTTAACGCAGCCGCCTACCAGGAAATTTTCGAGCACTTCATGCTTCCCTCTGCTGACCAGCTTTATGGAGATGATTTCATTTTCCAGCAGGACTTGGTACTTTTGGCAGTGTGAGTAGGTGCCAATACCTGGTTTATTAACCACAGGATCACTGCGCTTGATTGGCCAGAAAACTCACCTGACCTAAACCCCATAGAGAATCTATGGGGTATTGTCAAGGGGAAGATGAGACACCAGACCCAACAATGCAGACGAGCTGAAGGTCGCTATCAAAGCAACGTGGGCTTCCATAACACCTCAACAGTGCCACAGGCTGATCGCCTCCATGCCACGCTGCATTGATGCAGTAATTCATGCAAAAGGAGCCCCGACCAAGTATTGAGTGCATATAACGTACATACTTTTCAGTAGGTCAACATTTCGGTATAAAAAATAATTTTGGAAATTGGGCTTATCTAATATTCTCATTTGCCGAGACTAAATATTGAGTTTTCATTAACTGTTAGCCATAATCTTCAACATTAAAAGAAAAAAATTCTGGAAATAGGATTACTCTGTGTGTAATAAATCTATAGAATATATGCGTTTCACTTTTTTAATTGAATAATTGAAATAAATTTACACTTTGATGATATTCAAATTCATTGAGAAGTACTAGTATATGACCATTTGCACCTATATATAACCTACCGATAAATTGAATAAGTTCGATCTTTGCATAAAGCGTTAAGAAATGCATTTGGTCGGTGGCCTGACTCTGCACTGAGAGGACGTGTTTTTCCCTAGCTCTCCTTCCCACCGTTAGAATCTGCTGAAATCCCACTCATCCATCTCCACAAAAAGCCGGAATTATCATATTCCAGGACCGGGTGTAGATGAGAGAGGTCTGGAGTGGTTATTTTGGCCATCTTCATTTTAAGATTGCGGCTTAGCGCCGCATGTGAAGCCGGGGCCTCGATTTTTAGGCCGGTCCACTCGCGGCTCACTTCCGCTTGCTAAGATCGCCAAAGCATCCACAATAAGGATCATCTGCTGCCAGCGATGTCCCTCCCTGATAACCACCTAACAAAGGAGGCAACCACAAACGTCAGGTGAGGACAGAGCCTTTAAAGGAGGGAGTGAGTCCCCTATCAGAGTTACACCTCTGTGAAGGGCCACACTAGAATCCACCTTCCCCCTGCTCCAACATCTATGCCCAGCAGACTTGGGGCTGATACTTACAAGCAGAAGTCTAATACTCCTTACTGTCCGGCAAAGCAGGCGAGATTGAGGACTGTAGAGACCTCCTGGACAAAATAACACTGTGCAACGGCCGCCATCTTGGCAGCACCTAAGGCTCCACACTGCAGCCATATACTGTATTACCACAGGAGGGGACAGCACCTAGATTTTCATAGCCACAACTGTGCTCTAGTAGCTCCCTTTCCCTGAAAACGAGAGGCGGCCCGCCACAGCCTGGGAGGTGTTTTTTTCCTCACATCCCACCATCTATAGCAGAGAGACTGTAATTTCTTGTCATAATCTCCTGAAGTCCATCTTGGAAAGTACTGGATACAAGGCAAAGCCTTAATTTTTCTGGACTCTGCCAATATACGGTCTACGCATATTCGTTACTCCAGGGCTCTGCTCTAATTTTTTAGGAGGAATATAACTTACCCCTCTTTTATGATATATGAAGTAGTATACATGTTATTGCTTTAACATGACGGCTGTTTAACTCTTCTAGATGTATTGGGATATCTAACTCAAGACAGAACCTCAATCATTCCTGAGGTAAGTGCTACTCACCTCTAACCAACATATCTACCTGTTGGAGGCGGCTGTAAATATGGTTAAAATTGGCCCTCATAAGTCTAGAGACTCCTCAGGGGCTTTCAGATCCACTAGCCTTGATAACTTTGGACGTATCCGGTGATTTTTTTTTACAAAGCTCGATCGACAGTCACACAAGGTGACAAGATGTCTCCACCAAAATTACCACACCATAATACGGTAGATGATGAAAGTGACATGTAAGACGCACAACTCAATAGCATTCTTCCTATTTCTCATTCCTTTATAAGCAGAACACTGGCTAAAGCTCTAGAATCTGTGGTGAAAGAACTACATGACATCAAACAAAATTTCCAACAGATAGGCCATAGGGTTGAACAGCTGGAGTCCACCCAATCTCAGCTAGTTACATACACTGCAGCAGCCAATTCCTCCTTTCTTACCTGCCAAAACCATCTCAATAAAATGATAGGTTGTTGCGTCTCCCACGGTTGTCTTGATCCTCTAACCAGTCTAAGATTAAAAGGGGTCCCTGAGTCGATCACATCTGAAGCTCTACCCACTTCCATTAAACAACTGTTCATTACTATTCTTGGAGATGCATACATACAAGAGATCTCCATTGAAAGAGTTCACAGAGCCTTGAGGGCCAAACCAAAAGCAACAGATCCCCCCCAGAGATGTTATTTGCCGCCTATTTAGCTCTGTAACACGTGATGATATTCTGAGGAAGGCACGGGATGCTGAACCAATCACTTTGAAATCCTGGAGCCTTCCCCTTTTCCAAGATCTTGCTAACATTACTCTCTCCAAGAGACAGATGCTCAAACCCCTCACTGACCTGCTCAGAAACAAGCCTATTGTCTACAGGTGGTGGTTTCCATTTGGACTTTCCTTTATGGTGGATGGACAGTGACTGACAATCCGCACCTATGGGGACTTGCCTGAGTCCCTACAGGTATTTGAGACTCCTGATCTCCAAATTTCCGATTGGTCAGCTGTACTGTACGTTGCTTCTCTTCTATCCATTGTTCTTCCCACTCCCTGGGAAACCGGAAGCTCTGGCAGAGCAGCCAAATCCAAGAAACGAGTGGGGAAGCTTGCACCTAAAGGGAATTCTTATGGACTCCACTTGAATTCTATGAAGGTTTGCAGAATTTAGCTCTTTTAATAGGCAGTTCGACTAATACATGTGCATAATATGTTCTCACTCACGGTACTAAATGTGTTATCTGTTCACTTATAGTAGCACTGTTTTTCTTTAGGGTATGTTCACACGGCTTAGCAAAATACGTCTGAAAATACGGAGCGGTTTTGAAGTGAAAACAGCTCCTGATTTTCAGACGTTTTTGTAGCAACTCGCGTTTTTCGTGGCATATTTTACAACCGTCTTTGGAGCGGTTTTTCAATAGAGTCAATGAAAAACTGCTCCAAAAACGTCCCAAGAAATGACCTGCACTTTTTTACGCGCCGTATTTTGAAAAACGATGCGTAAAATACCGCCTTGTGGGAACAGAACACCGTAAATCACATTGCAAGCAGTGGGCAGATGTTTGGAGGCGTAATGGTGCAGTAAAAGGCCCGAATTACGTCTGAAAACACATCGTGTGAACATACCCTTAGTCAGGGAGAGCTCATATACTACTCACTAACCTTCACTTTCTTGTTTTGTTTCTAAATATTGGTGAGGAATTATCACTCATATACTGACCCTGACAAGTTAGGCGATATTTCTGTTATTTCTATAGATTGAAATGTATTAATATATCTCATGTCCAACTGATGTCCCATTTACATCTATTATTTGGTATGCATGATACCATCGTTTACCTTTGAATTACCCCTTTGTATAGTTTTGCAATGTTTCCCTCACTCTTTGGAGAGTTAAGTTATTCCCACAAAGCCTATAATAGCTAGATTATCATACCACCTGAAGTGTCACACTATCATAAGACAACCCATTGTCCTGTCTGACCATGTTTCACAAGAACAATACCGGTCTTCTTCTAAAATTGGTGCATATAACTGATATGCCATGGCATTGAAGTGTGGGGATATTCATATTAACTCAAAACGTGAAGGGCTTGAATGACCCCAGAAAAAGGAGCCAGATCTTGGCCTTACTGAAAAAAAAAGAGAATTCTAGCATTCTCTTATTGCAAGAAACGCACTTCACGGCGCATCGCATTCCCTCGCTTTCTCACCATTGTTACTCCACTTGGTACCACAGTGCACACCCCTCCTCCTTGAAGGGAGTCAGTATTGAGTTTCATAAAAATGTTCCCTACATACACACTCTAACCTATCCTGTTACAGAGGGATGTTTCCTCTTTATTAAGGGTTCAATAGCGGGTGCCCCGGTCACCATTGCCTACATCTACGCCGCTAACCATAAGCAAATGCGATGGTTAATAAATACACTAGAACAATTGAGAGATTGTGCAGAAGGCATGCCGATATTGGGAGGGGATTTTAATCTTGATTTTGACCCGTTAGTGGATACCTCCAGTGTTACCTCTTGTATATCCTATACGAAGTTAAGGAAATTTAAAACCTGTCTTAGGCAGCTTGATCTGGTGGATGTTTGGAGATTACATCACCCTGTAGAGAGAGATTTCACATACTTCACACACATTCATAACTCCCATCATAGACTGGATTACCTACTTCTTTCAGGACGATATCTACACTCGGCACTTTCATCTCACATTGGCCCTATCCAGTTGTCTGACCATGCACCGATATCATTCCAAATCTCGGAATGGTTTCCAACATCCACCCCCCGAGATCCTGGTCTTGGTCCCTAAATGAAACCCTTCTCGACAACCCGAAACACCTTGAGGAAACACGGAAGTCGCTTTCTGAGTTTTTCGCTCTGAATGAGACGCCAGAGATTTCTTCCCCAGTTGTTTGAGAAACGCACAAGGCTTTCATTAGAAGACAACTAATTGCACTAGGCTCTAGATGTAAAAAGCAACACACCGCAGAACTTAATTCCCTTCTTACCCAAATAGCGGCACTGGAACTCATCGGCAAACGCTCTAGCGCTACCCTAGAGCAGAATGACTTGGAGATACTCAGAAATAAACTTAAGGCTTTATTAAACATCAGATCTGTCAAGTTGTACCGGAGAAGTACCTTTAAATTCTATGCACATGGTGACAGAGGCTCAAAGGTTAGGTCTGCTCTCCTTAACCCCTATCCGCACGGAGTAAGTAACTATACGTTGTCGCGGGAGGTTACTTCCCGCACGAGGACGTATAGTTACTGAGTTGTTTCCAGTGCACACGGTCGGCGACAGTGTGCACCGGGTAGTCAGCTGTCGCCGGCAGCTGACACTCGACTCTTGCCGGCCAGCGGTCCTTTTCGGTGAATTAACCCCTCAAATGCAGCGATCGCTGCATTTTAGGGGTTTCTAGCATATCGGCAGACCCCGGTCTGAAATCGCGGGGTTTGCCGATAGTTAGCATGGCAAATGGAAGCCAAACAATGGCCTCCGTGTCTGCCATGGACGGAAGTCCATCAGGACCAACCTCCGGCTGGTCCGGATAGGCTTCCTGTCAGTGACAGGAAGTCACCGTGTCGTTCCCGATGCACACTGTCGGCGACAAGGTGTGCATCGGGAACCGGGAGGTCAGCTGTCCCCGCTAGCTGACACTCCAGTGTTGCCAATCAGCGGCTCATCGCCGCTGGTTTCGGCAATTAACATCTTAAATGCGGCGATCTATTGCGATCGCCGCATTTAGGGGGTTTGTAGCACATCGGCAGCCCCCATACAATTGGGATTGGCACATCGGCAGCCCCCATGCCCCTGATGGCATCCGGTGGGCAGGCAACGGCCTCCGGGTCTGCCATGTATGGAAGCCTATGAGGACCAGCCTCTAGCTGGTCCTCGTAGACTTACGGTCAGAGTGACTGTGACGTCACACTGACAGTTGGAATACATTACACTACTAGGTAGTGTAATGTATTCTAGCAGCGATCAGAGCTGCAGGTAAAAAAAGAAAGTGTAAAAATAAAAGGTTTTTTTCCCCAATAAGAAGTAATTTATTATAGGAAAAAAATGAAACGGTTAAAAAAAAAAAGTATATTTAGTATCACCACGTTCGTAACGACCCAAACTATGAAACTATAATGTTATTTTTCCCGCACGGTGAATGCCGCAAACAAAATAAACAAAAAACTATGCCAGCATCGCTATTTTTTGGTCACCACCTATCCCAACATGTAGAATAAAAAGTGATCAAAAAGTCGCATTTACCCCAAAATAGTACAAATAAAAACACAACCCGTCCCACAAAAAACAAGACCTCCCACAGCTTTGACTAAAAAATAAAAAAAGTTACGGCTCTCAGAATTTGGGGTCTTGGAAAATAAATTATTTTATAGAAACGTAATTTTATTGTGCAAACGCTGCAAAAAACATAAAAAAACTATATATATATGGTATCGCTGTAATCGTACTGACCCGCAGAATAAAGTAAAAACAATTTATTGCGCACAGTGAACGCCGTAAGAAGGAATTTAAAAAGCCAAAATCGCAGTTTTTTGGTCACCTCCGTCCGCTCTAAAAAAAAGTGATCAAGAAGTTGTATGTATCATAAAATTATACCAATAAAAGCTACAGCTCGTCCCGCCAAAAATAAGCCCTCACACCGCTCAATCGACCAAAAAATAAAAATAAAAGTTCTGGCTCTGAGAATGTGATGATACAAAACAATTATTTTTTTTTAGCAAATAGTCTTTTCTTTGTAAAAGTAGTAAAATATAAAAAACCTATATAAATAATCACCGTAATCGTTTTGAGACGCAGAAAAACTAAACTAAAAGTTGTCGTTTTTACCGCACGGTGAAAGACGTAAAAACAAAACCCCAAAAACAATGGAGGAATCAGTTTTTTCCAATTTCAATCCGCAAATAAAAAAAAATTCAGTTTCCCAGTACATTTTATGGTACTTTAAATGGTGTCAATAGAAACTACAACTCCTCCCGCAAACAATAAGCCCTCACACCGCTCTATTGATGGTAAAATAAAAAAAAGTTATGGCTCTTGGAAGGTGGGGAGTGAAAAACGAAAATGGAAAAGCAAAAAAGGATCAGTCCTAAAAGGGTTAATTAAAATCGAATAAAAAAACATTTGTGACGGTATTGCCGTACTCGGGAGAAATTGCGTTACAAATGTTGGGGTGCTTTTTCTCTTTCATCCCTTGTGAAAATTGGAAAATTTAGTGGAGAAAAATGTTGATATTCATTTTCACGGCCTAATTACACTAAATTCTATTAAAAAACTTTGGGGTCAAAATGCTAACTATACCCCTAGAAAAATTCCTTGAGGAGGTGTAGTTTCCAAAATGGGGTCACTTTTGGGGGGTTTCCACTGTTTTGGTCTCTCCAGGGCATTGCAAACGCGACATGGCACTGAAAACCAATCCAGCAAAATCTAAATCCAAAAGGCGCTCCTTCCCTTCTGAGCCCTGCTGTGAGTCCAAACATCAGTTTATGACCACATATGGGGTATTGCTGTAATTGGAAGAAATTGCTTTACAAATGTTGGGGTGCTTTTTCTCCTTTATTCCTAAAAAGGAAAAAATTCTATGTTTTTGCAGAAAAAAAAGGTGATTTTCATCATCACAGTCTAATTCCACTAAATTCTGCAAGAAGAAAACTGTGGAGTCAAAATGCTAACTATACCCCTAGGAAAACGCCTTGAGGGGTGTAGTTTCCAAAATGGGGTCACTTTTGTGGGCTTTCGACTGTTTAGGCACCACAAGACCTCTTCAAACCTGATATGGTGCCTAAAATATATTTCTAAAAAAAGGAGGCCCCAAAATCCTCTAGGTGCTCCTTTGCTTCAGAGGCCTGTGCATCAGTCCATTACCACACTAGGGTCACATGTGGGATATTTCTAAAAACTGCAGAATCTGGGCAATAAATATTGAGTTGCGTTTCTCTGGTAAAATCTTCTAAAAAAAATAGATTTGTAAATTTCACCTCTACTTTGCCTTAATTCCTGTGAAACGCCTAAAGGGTTAAAATACTTTCTGAATGCGGTTTTGAATACTTTGAGGGGTGCAGTTTTCAAAATGGGGAAATATACAAGGCCCTCAAAGCCACTTCAGAACTGAACTGGTCCCTGAAAAAGCCTTTTGAAACTTTCTTGAAAATATGAGAAATTGCTGCTAAAGTTCTAAGCCTTGTAACGTACTAGAAAAATAAAAGGACGTGAAAAAAACTAAGCAAAACATCAAGTAGACATATGGGAAATGTTAACTAGTAATTATTTTGTGTGGTATTACTATCTGTTTTACAAGTAGATACATTTAAATTTAGAAAAATGCAAATTTTTGCGAATTTTCGCTAAAATTTGACGTTTTTCACAAATAAATATTGAATTTATCGACCAAAGTTTTTCACTAACAAAGTACAATATGTCACGAGGAAACAATCTCAGAATCGCTTGGATAAGTGACAGCATTCCGAAGTTATTACCACATAAAGCGACACGTCAGATTTGAAAAAAATCATCTGTGTCCACAAGGCCAAAAGAGGCTGTGTCTTGAAGGGGTTAAGAAACGGGCAAACCACTCCTTTATTCAAGAGATTAAAACGGCCTCTGGTAATAATGTTGGAGATATTAACAACACAACCAAAGAATTCCTTGCCTTCCATACTTCTCTGAACAACTTGCTGGAACACAAGGATGCTGGGTCGCTCACCTCAGAGTTTTTAGATTCTCTCACTCCCTTCTTTGTCCCCCAAAGAGAAGCTCTCCTTGCTTAAACCATTCATGCAACAGGAATTGCTAGGTGTTCTCCGTTCCATTCCTAATGGAAAGAGCCCTGGACCAGATGGTTTTCCTGTTTCTTATTACAAGAAATTTCACCAACTCCTTATTCCAAAATTTTTAAATGTTTGCAATGATCTGGTCAAGGGCACCCTATTACCCCCACAGACCCTTGAGGCACATATCACTGATTCCTAAGGAGGGTAAGGACAAGTCACATTGTGGTAGTTACTGCCCCATATCCCTCCTCAACTCAGACCTGAAGCGGTGGGCAAAGTTATTAGCCAGACGACTCAAACCTCTGCTTACTAAACTTATTTCACCAGAACAGGTGGGTTTTGTACCAGCCAGGAAGGGGAAACATAATACCACCAGACTTATCAACATCATTCATTACGCCTCTTTGAAGAGGATTCCATTGGCCTTACTCAGTACAGATGCCGAGAAGGCATTTGATAGGGTCCGGTGGTCTTCTATCAAAGCAACTTTGATTAAATTCGGTTTACCCCCCTTTTTATATCCGCTATCTTCTCCCTCTACTCGACGCCTAGGGCGAGACTTCGATTGAATGGTACACTATCTCCCCTCTGACATTACCAACAGAAGGAGGCAGGGATGCCCTCTTTCCCCGACGTTATTTATAATGGTTATGGAAAACTTCACAAAATAATAGTTCAAACTGATGATATCCAAGGCTTAAATCTTGGTGGGGTAGTTCACTCCACAGCAGCGTTTGCCGATGACCTTCTAGTGATAATCACTAACCCGAGACAGGCCTTCCCTCATGTTCTGCGCATATTTGAACTTTTTGGATGGGTATCTAATTTTAAAATAAAGTACTCCAAGTCTGAAGTTTTAAACATCGCAATCAACTAACGAGATGTAGGGGTGATTAAGAATTTGGCGCCTTTTAGATGGCCTAACTCAAACATTAAATATTTGGGCATACATTTGCCTAGTAATATTTATTTGTTATATACACTGAATTATGCACCTTTAGCCTGCAAATTTCACTCTCATCTTCGTTCCCTCAATATCCCATTCCTCTCATGGTCAGGACGAAAAAATTACCTGAAAACGTACATTCTCCCTCCCATGCAAACTGTGCCGATCCGCCTTCCCAACTCATTTTTTGTCACCATTAGGCAACTCTTCTCACAATATTTATGGGCTGCCAAGAAGCCAAGGCTACCCCACAGACTCTATTTTAAAATCTTATAAAGGGGGCGTGGGACTATCAGACCCGCAAATTTACTACCAAGCCATCCATCTGAGTAGATGGATATCCCTGCTTAGAACGTGTGACTCTTCCCCTGCCTTGATTGTGGAAAGAGCATTATTAAACCCGGATATGAGGTCCAACCTCTGGTGTAGAACTACTGCTCATAAAATAACCGATGAGGTTAGCCCCACTATTAGAGGCACTATTGAGGTCTTCCGTCGGTTCTTACCCTTTAAAGACCCTTCCAACGCAATTTCTCCTCTTATGCCCGTGGCCTTGTTGCCCAATGTTATGGGTTGCCCTAGCCCTATTTATAGTCTATGGAAACCATTTTGTGTTACAACAATTTCTGAAGCCTTCAAAGATGGACAGCTTCCTGACCTGCCCTCCCTAATCCCAGTTCCACCTGATGGCCACTGAATTTTCTACAAATTTTAAATTTCAATGAAGATCTGAGCCATCCTGTTTGGAAACGTTCTTACTTCTCCCCTCCCTCACCAGATAGGAGATAGAAAACACAGCGCCACATAGTGTAGATTACCCGGGCAATGAAAGTACAATATCCAAAAATCCAAATAGGTGCTCACCTAGGATAAGAGGATAACGGACAGTGGAGAGAATAGTAGCTGCTGCTGCCAGGACTCAGTGCCAGTGTTCCAAGGAAAACCGCAGAGGATATGCTGATGTACAGAAAAAACAGAGTCTCCAAGGCGCTGCTGCACTAGGAAGGCAATAGGCATAAGCGATATGTAATATTCAAGCGATTTATTGAAAACAAGGCTACGCGTTTCAATGCCGCACCGGCATCTTCATCAGGCCAGGTTGGCCTGATGAAGATGCCGGTGCGGCATTGAAACGCGTAGCCTTGTTTTCAATAAATCGCTTGAATATTACATATCGCTTATGCCTATTGCCTTCCTAGTGCAGCAGCGCCTTGGAGACTCTGTTTTTTCTGTACATCAGCACTCCCTCACCAGAGGAATCCTCTCCAAGATCTATGGAGGACTTCTCCTTGAGAGAACTCCAGACAAACCAAGTTATTTACTAGCATGGGAACAAGAGTTAGAACTTACCTTTACAAGAGGGGAAACCTCTCAAATCCGGAGACACTCGCATGGGTTTTCCAGGTGTGTTAGAATTCAAGATAATTCTTTCAAAACCCTAAGCAGATGGTACAGAACCCCAGATTTTTTTTACACAGAGCTACCCTTACCCACTCAAACAAGTGTTGGCATTGCAATACTGAGAAAGGGACTATGTCGCACATCTGGTGGGAATGTACAAAGGTTCAACCCTTCTGGATAAAGGTCTCCAAAGTTAAGGTGATCACCAAATCCACAATTTCACTGTCCGCCCCCCTGATCTTGCCATGGGCCTCTTCAGGTGACTTTTGTCCTAGACGCCATAACCTCTCTACACACCTTCTTACAGCGGTGAAGCTGCTCATTCCCTTATATTGGCGTTCTGATGCTCCCCCCACAGTTAGTGAATGGCTCTCCAAGGTAGACTCCATTTGTAGGATGGAGGAATTATTAAGCCGGGAATTAAAAAGACATGATAAATTTTTAGAGGTTTGGGAATCTTGGCTAGCTTTCCGCAGATCACCCTGCGAGACGTCCCAACCCTTTCCTTCTGCTAGTGTGTCTAGTTAAGAGCAGGTGCCTTTTTATCTAAATGCTTTTAATATTTGGTTCAGGCAGCAGCAATATATGTGCCCCCCCCCCCTCTCCTCTTCTCTCTCTCTCATCTCTTTCTTTTACCTTCTTCCTGATATTTAAATTACCTCAACTGCTATACTCCTTCAAGGTGACCGGATGATACGGGAATCTCTTGTTCAATTGTTTGTACATAGTTTATTATGTTCACTTAGGTTTGCTTTGATTGCAACTACTTGCTGATGTTACTTGTAAGGCCTGCGCACCTTCTCTTTATTTTGTCTCTTGATATCAAACGTTATTTACCAAGATGTTCAGATTTCAAATGTACGACGATTGCATGTATGTTATTCTCTTTTCTGAATAAATAAAAAGATTTGAGAAAAAAAAAAAAAGCAATGCATTTGAAGTCCTATAATACATTGTAATCCAGCTCCGCATTCAGAATTTTGCTGGCTTCCTCATACCTCAAACACCCAAGCAGCCCCCAGCTACATAGTATTATCGACACCGATTTTTTTTTTGCCAATTTTCACTATAGGAAGTAGTGTTTACCCCTGGCACTAAACATTAGTCTAGTCTAGTTTTGAAAATGCGTGTCAGGGATAGCGTACAAGAATTAGAAGTTCCAAAGATGGCTGCCGACATTCATGAAGTAGTAGTAATAGCAAGTACTGCTTGAATCATGGAAAAAAAATGCAATTGTTCAATAAGACTATTAGTTTACAACTTATTCAGCTGAAATAAAACCCAAACACTTTAGTGCTTCTTTAAGGTTACTAGATCTAGATGTAAAATGTAATATGATGTTCAAAAGGTGAACCTATATTTCCATCAATACATCCACTTAGTGGCAAATCTATAGACTATCTCTTCACAATTGCCTGTGGCTAACATCAAAAGCAACACATACAGTTTGCCATCTCTTGGAAAAAAAACTATACACATATATTTTACATGTTTACAGTCTTATTTTAGTCTAACTGAAGTGCTTTTTTTAGATGGTAAAAATAAAAAATACCTGTTCAAAGTTTCCTTTAAGTACATCTATCCGGGCAGCATAAAACAGAATTATGGAGCCCTGAGTAAAAGAGAAATAAGTCAATTATGAGATTTTTTTTTGTACACAACTCTCCAGATTTAGGCATTTCGCAGTCACATACATTTGGGAATTTCTTGAGGTAGGGTTCAATAAGAGAGTCTGCTTCTTCAAGATTACCTTCTCCAGTGCCTAAGAAAAATAAAGATTTGAAAGATTGTCTTCGTATATAATAGTATGGTGAACCAACAATAATGTCTATAAAGTATTTAGGATATGATTGTGTAGACTATTAACTACTGTGATTCATATAGAAGTGCAAAACCTTGGTGTGGCCCCAAAATTATAGGAACAATTTCCTATCACATTGTAGATGGCAAGAAATAGAACCATTCATAACTAGTAGGATAAAATATTTTGTTTACTAACAGTTTTAAGTAAACCCAGACCACAAGCTTTCATAATGGGATGTATTAAAAAAAGAATAAAAATATAGCAGGTGGGGGCAACAATGTGCTGCTAACGTAAAATGAAACCACAATAATGGATTTTTTTTTTATACCTATTGGACTATGGCAAATATTAAACATTAATTTAAATGGTGCCATAATTATAGCTTCAACATTTAGTTCATAATCAGAATAACTAGAACAAATCTAAACCAATGTCAACAATAATATTCATCATTTATTCTTTAATGAAAGTGAGTAGGTGATCATTTGGGCACATACTCTAGGGCAGTGATCCCCAACCACGGACCAATACTGGGCCGTGGATCATTTGGTACCGAGCTGTGGTATCCGGTATTCGCAGTGAATTGTGGGTGAAAAACCACACCAAATTGTGGTATAGTTTTTTGCCTCGAATGTCCGCTGCGGAAAAAACTGCTGAGCATTCAGCCGGCCTGCTAACAGGCCGACCTCCTGGGACAACGTTTTATCCCAGGAGACCGCTGCAGCCTGTGATGGGCTGCAGCAGCAGCCACAAGGGATGAAGCATCATCCCAGGAGACCGATCCCCTGACGTCATCCAGGCCGGGCTCCTGGGATGACTTTTCATCCCATGTGACCGCTGCTACAGCCCGTGATTGGCTGCAGCTGTCAGATGGGATGAAACGTCATCCCAGGAGGCCGGCCTTGAGGAAGAAACAGACTTCTGAGTAAGTATAGGATTTTAGTTTTTTCAGAGTTGTGTTTTTTGCAGCGGAATTGCTGCGATTCCACCTCAATAAATGCAACAACTGCTATTTGTTGTGGGTTTTACCTCCTCATTCAATTCAATGGGGAAAACCAACAATAAATAGGCAGCGTTTACGCAAATACAATTGACACGCTGCAGAATAAAACTCTGCACCACACATTAATTTGAGCGTTTTTTTGGAAAAATTGTCTTGCATGAAACTGGTTCTTGGTTAAAGGTTGGGGATCGCTGCTCTAGGGGAACTTACCAAGTATTAGTGAGATATAAGTATGATAAAACAGCAGCGTGAGGACACACAGAATGGCTCTTACACTGGCACCAGAGGCTCCTTCTCTCAGCTGGAAAAGGCCCAGCTCCTGTTAAATATAGTAAAACCATTACCACAAGAGTTGCAGTTAACTCAATATAGTTTAGGGTGGATTCACACGTGGCAGATTTTGTGTCAGAAATTTATGCGACTGAAAATCAGTTCCATTCCCCTACATGTGGTTGTTTCTGCAGCAGGTACATGGATTTCTGCAAGTTCAATTCAGAGGAATCAAACAGACGGTCGCAGAAATCTCTGAAAAAAAAATCTGCTGCCTGCACCTTCCGTCCAAAAAACCATACCACATTGTGCGGAAAAAATCATCTAAATATTTACCCCCTCTGTCTTCTCTGCGCATAGTCCTGTTTCCTACGATGACGTTAAAGGCCATGTGACGCTGCAGCCTGTGATTGGCTGCAGCAGTCACAAGGGATGAAACGTCACCCCAGGAGGCCGGACTGCAGGAAGAAGGAGAGCGTTTTGGGCAAGTATGTTTTTTTTTCCGGAGTTGCGATTTTTGCGGCGTAATCGCTGCCATTACGCCGCAAAAGTCGCAACACTTGGCTTTCTGTTGCAGGTTTTGCATCCCCATTGAATTCAATAGAGAAAACCCACAACAGAGAAACAAAAACGCAGAATAAATTGACATGCTCCGGAAATAAATTCCACACTGCAGGTCAATTTATTAACGTTCACACTGCGTTTGTTTTCCGCAGTGTGGGCAAGAGATTTTCTAATTCTCATCCACTTTACTTCTACTGTAAATGTTGCAGAATTAGCACACACAATTCTGTAGCGTTCACGTAGCGTTGGATTTCGGCCAAAGGCTGTTTGTTAAGATGCTTCACATATTTGCCAGCAGTGCCAGACATCTGCGTATCTAATGGACAAGTTCTTCAATGTGCATTCATTCAATGTTAGATTAGACTCAATCTCTAATCTGTTTACACGTTCTTGATTGCCACATGTAATTTGCAAAATATACATTAACACAGGTTTTAATTTTATATTATACAAATCACAACATATTTGTTATGGAGTTCAACTTTAAGAAGACCAAAGTAAAAACATTGGAAGATACATATTTTATAACGGAAATGACTGTAATTACATAGTAAAACTAGTCCGTGTTGGTTGTGTGTTGAGGATTTGAAATCTGAGGAATCCATACAGACAGTATATTGGGAAATTGTAGAACTTAAAACAAAAAAAACATTAATTTGCTGAAACCGAATAACCCCCTTAAGACCTAACAGTCTGGCTACATGCAGCTGCCACTAGAGGGAGCTTAATGCATACGGTTACACATTGAATTTACTAACCCATAGTATGCAGTAAGCTCCCTCTAGTGGCTGCTGCAACACAATCGTGTTCATGGCTGTACATTCACTAGTTAAAAAAAACTTATGCATTTGCATTTGGTCTTTTCTTAAATTCCCTTTTTTTACAGGTTACGCTATGGATAGGAAATATACTTAAATTTAATTGATGTTTCTATTATATCTGGTCTACAAAGCAACGTGTGAGAATTGGATGCACGTAAGCAAAAAATACCATCACACCGATGAGGTCAGGAACCAAATTTTACCACAACAAAAGACACCAGCTCACCATTCAGCTTTGAGTAACAGGTAGACATTGCTGGAGCCTGGAGAGGTGAGGAACCACTGGACCCAGAAACGTAACCCCCAGACAATAAAGATCATTAGTATTAACCCCTTCCCTACTCTAGGCCATCAGTTACTTCATTATAAACCAAAGACAACCAGGGATGGGAGAATTAAACTAAACCTAAAAAATACAAAAAACACAGTAGCAATGTATGGTAGTATTATTTGGGCATCGAGTAACAATATTGTGTGTGCAATTTATGATATTATTCTGTGGGTAATTGAAGCTTCATTTTGATACGGTGTTTTATTTTGGCACTCTGACGGTATGATGTGAGGGATTAGGATATCACGTGGACACTGCATGGCAGTATTGTGAAGGCACTAGATGACAGTATAATGTGAGAATATGACAGTGTTATGCAATTGCTGGATTGTGGTATTATTTGTATGGCAGTAGTCATGTATAAACATTTGGGTAACAAGTGCAGATGTATGGGAACATAAATATATTCCTCCTTTTTGGAATATACGAGAAAAAAAAAAAAGTCAGGGCTCTACTTTCTTTTTTTGCTACTACTCCATTTTCCATTAAACCGCCCTTGTTAACTTTTCCTGTGCCAGAAGAGGCTTGTGCTTATACAAAATACAGCAAGTCATAACTCCAATATTATCATTCGATTGTAGTACCAAAGCCCTTAATATCCTAAGTAACTTTTTCTTTGTTTTCTTCACACTTTCTAGAGTTATAAATCTGTTACGTCATAGCATAATATAAATACATATTTTAAATTCCAGAAAATCAATCACCCTGTTTCCAGAAAAGCCAATGAATTCCAGCAACCTGAGAACCTTTGACGGTAGGAGAGAAAGCATCTGAAAAAAACAAAAAAGGCAAAATCAGAATGTGAGATCAGGAAGGAACAGTAAAAATAAATGGTCAGTACTCAGGAGGCCCAGACACTGTCTTATCTTTAGAGGATATTGACTTAGATGAGAATAGAACGGGATCATTACTACAAGCTTATGAGGGGGATTAAAAAGGAATTGCATGCCCACAGATCTGGCATGTTATCGCTCACCCAGATGTGCCACGTTCGTGGATAAGAAGCTATGGATACTGCAGCATTTGTTTGACTCAATTTTACAGCACGCTGTGCGGATTTTTGCGACTGACTTCAATGGGAAGAACATTCAAGGTAAAAAGATACATAACTGCTTAGCTTACAGTGTTTTCACATGCTGTGTCATGATCAAGAAGCTTTTTATAGAAAACATTTTAGGCCAGGATCACACACACACACACACACACACACACACACACACACACACACACACACACAGTTTCGATGCAGTTTTTGGACTCTGTTTTTTTTTTAGCCAAACACATAAGTAGACACAAAAGGAAAAGAGAAAAAAAAAAAAATACAAGAATATGCAGGATTGGATTTGTTGAGGCATTAAAACCACAGACCCCAAAATTTATTTAAATCAGACCCCAAAACTAAAATCAGACTAGACACAAACATTTTTTTTCAAACCTCATTCTAGATCCCAAAACAAATTCAAACCCCAGAATTAACTCAGACCCCATTACTGACACCTAAATTAATCCAGACCCACGTTAGGACATTGTATTCACCGCTGAACAGCATCGGGACCAAGTAAAAACAGTGCCCAGAGGTTAGGAGGGCTCAGGAGAATAGTGGAGTAGTGGGTTAGTAAACGGAGGGCTAGACAGAAGGGAAGTTACTGCAGTAACTGGGGCCTGTGTAGTCTTCCCTAATAGAAAATACAGAAACCACAGTCACAAGCAGTGCTACCAGGCCCCTATTTTTAAAAATTTCAACTGGTACCCAGATGGCAGGCCTGAATGGGTCCATGTAATCTATTGTCTTGCCAAGTAAGTCCAGCAGAATAAGAGCCAATCCAGAGGTGGCTAATAAAAAGGAGCCCAATTAAGTCCATTATTCAAAGGAACTAGATAAGTGCTGGATCAAATATTCTGATTAAAAAAAATAAAAAATAAAAATATACAGAACATTTTATTGCAAAGGTAGAAAATAAAAATGAAACATGCTACTATAACTTGTTTTAGGCCCTGTTCACAGGGAGTTTTTTGGCGCCGATTTTGACGCGGAATCTGAATCCGCTCCACAAAACGCCCGAAATCGCCCCCCCCATTGATTTCAACGAAAGGTGGAGACGTTTTTTCTTCCCCCAGGCAGCTTTTGGCCACTCGTGGGGAAAAAAAACCCTGGTCGTGGATTCCGCCTCTGACTTCCCATTGAAATCCATGAGGCAGAAAAAACATGTCCATGCTTTTTCCGCTACGTTTTTTTTTGCCCGCCGACCTTGCATTACACAGCGAAAAAAAACATGAAAACCACGGGGAAAAAAAAGCGCAGGCAGTTCAAAATCTGCCTTAAATTCCTGAAGGGATTCTGAGGCCGATTTTTTCTGCCTGCAAAAAACGGTGTGAAAGGTCCTTAGGAACCAGGCACACGACCATAGAGTTAATGCACCTGTAAATACTGTCCCTAAATACGGATCCGTAGTCCTGTATGGTCATCCGTAAATCATCCGCATATACAGAATGGTGTCCGTAAATACGGTCCATAGTGCATCCGTATTTACGGATCCACAAAAAGAATTAGAAAACTACAAGTGATATGCAACAACTGAAAACCTGGCATCGCCTAGCAAAGCTTCCGTAATTACGGACGGATACTGTTGCACATCTGTAGCCGTCCGTAACTACGGAAGCACCCATAGACATATGGGGAGTCTGATGTAATTACGGCCCAAAAAAGGACATGTTCTATCATTTCTACGGCACGGACACCCATTCGTAAAGATACGGAAAGGAGTCCGTAGAAATGAATGGGTACTTAATTACGGCCTGTAATTACAGATGAAAACTACAGTCATGTGCATGGGGCCTAAATCAGGAAAGTATCAATCTCTGAATGATCCTCTGTTTCTGGCCTTCTGGGATTCTATAGAATCTCGAAGTCCTGTGGTGGAACCTTTAATGGGAGTATTAAAAAAACAAAAACCGATTACAGGGCAACATTTGTTGCAAGAGTTGGATCATGTATAAAGATGAAGGTGCTGCCACTTTGCTTGTCGCACTAAAACAAGATCAAATTCTGCCTAAACATGACCCCTGCCTAAAATTCTACCAATCTGAAAACCAACCTATTATTCCAACATTTGGAGAACTGAGAAATAGCAACATATTTGAATATGGTTTTGTTTATTTGTAACAATTATTAAAAATACTTACCAAATTAAAGGCACCTATGCCCAGTTTAACGCCACCTTCAAATTGATGTTGAGTTTCACTTGAGTTCTTGTTTTGGTTCATTGATAAAAGAACTTGATGGCATTCTCTATCAGATGCAAACATCAATCAATTTATTAGCAATTTTAAACTTTTTAAGGACTAAAAGGATAAAGATAGCACTTTAGAACAGGAAATTGAGGAAATGACATTGTAAAACAAACTTACTTGTAGATTTGGTAACTTGTCCTGATTTTGAGTCCGCCTTTGATAAAGTTGATCATGTTTTCATCCTGGAAGAATTTCATGTTTATGGACAAAACTAAAATCTATATCCCTACTTCTTACAAAACCCAAAAATATTTATTAAACAGCTAAGAAGTTGGCCATTGACTAGAATGGCCGACTATTTGGCCGCTTCAAAAAAAAACAAAAAAAAACGACAAGAGCTTCCAGTCATCAGACACCAGATCGGACATTGTTGGAGTATCCTACGTATATGCCACCAATGACTCATGAGACAATCTTTTTTTTATATAACCGTATTGATTAATCAAGATAAAGAAAACCGCCTGACATTATTTCCTTCTTGCACTCTAAATAAAGGCCAATACCTGGACTGGAAAATACGAGGCCAAAATGACCTTAATTATCCCAGCAGTCGCTTGCCACATGCTAGTGTCCTATGGCAAGCTTTGCGTTCTAAAATCAGAAAATCTAGCACAAGAAAATGATCCTGCATTCTGTAATAAAAAGGAAGACCCTATGATTATAGTTTATGAATTTTAGTATTCAATATTGTGCACACAAAACACTAGTCCTAATTCAATAATGTAAAAAATAAATAGCTAAGAAAGCCCAAAATGGTAAAACAATAAAATTGTCAATACAGTCACCATTAGAATTACATATTGTATCCTTGTCGCTGCTATTCAGGTGACCTATCGTATCGGTTTACATTCTTGCGTAGGGAATGTCGTCTATAGGGACATCATGTAAGCAGGCTAGCCAGTAACAGTCCGCTATCTCTAGGTCATAATGGTTAACACACGTCACTGCAGCAGGCCACAATTGTCCTGCCTGCTCATGTGACTTGTCAGGATGTTGGGGAGCCTAATAGTGGCGAAAGAACGGTGAAGAGTACTAAAGACAAGTTTATTTGAGATTATTTCAGCATCTTGGGCAATTTTATTGTATCCCTGGTAAACCCCTTTGAAAATGATCAAAATAGATAAAAATGGTGCATTAGTCCCAGGTTAATTAATTTTGTTAGTCACAAATACCTTGTTCTGTAATGCTTTACCAGTGCACAATTGGACCCATTTTTAAAAAAAGGGGAAAATATTAGAGACACACACAATCCTGTCTCCTTAAAGGGGTACTCCACTAAGCAAATTAACGTTATTTTTGTAGAATACATATTTTATTTTTTTATTTTTTACAATTTTCCAATAAACTTTTTGTATCAATTTGTTATGGTTTTCAAAATCTGCTTGTTGTTATTCAGTAGGAACATTCATACTTCACTTCTAGTGGATACAATTCTGTCCATGGTCATGTGCTGGACACACAGGTGCACAGCTCATTACAGTTACAGTATGTGTATCAGAGCGGTGTCTTCTAACAACTCCAGCACCTGTGTCCATCACATGACCATGGACAGAATTTTGTCCACTGGAAGTAAACAATGAATGATCCCATGGAGTAACAAGCAGAGATCTTGAAAAGCGTGAGGAATGAATACAGAAAGTATATTATAGAACTATTAAATACACACAAAAAAACAAACCATTAACTTGCAGAAACCGGACAAGCCCTTTAACATCCATTTGAGAAACTAGTATAGGATATACTCATTACCTGCACAAATGTCAAAGCAGCCTTCTGCAGGAGGCACTCAGCATAGCAGATCTCAGCATGCATTTCCTCTGAGGGAAAAAAACATATCGGGGTCAAATTCTGTGAAGGACAGGCGTTCTGGCATCTGCTACAGAACAGTTTCTGAAACTAGATTCTAGGCACAGCAGCCTGAGGATCAATACAAATACTGTCAGTCCAATAGAGGATTCCTTTTCTATATGAATGTGCACAGCAATGATCATTTACAATCATCCGCTTTTCAAATAGCTATGGCTTTGCTCACATCAATACCATAGTCTACGGTATTCATTCCCTCAAAACGACAGAACTCTTGCACAACAGAGACAAACTGAAAATATTGGCACCGAATCCGTCACCATAGGAATCAATGGTGATGCAAACGAAAACCTATGGTTTCCGTTTGTTTCAGTCAGGGTCCCGTTCTGATGGGAAGCTCCGATGTAACGTCAGAATGGGACCGTAACACAGATGTGAACAAAGCCTAAGGGCCTCCCACACACGAGCGTGTTTGGTCCGTGATATACGGTCCGTATGTCGGCCACAGTTCCCAGACCGAACACACTGCAGTGAGCCAGGCTCCTAGCATCATAGTTATCTATGACGCTAGGTGCCCCGGCCTCTCCACGGAACTACTGTCCCGTATTGAAAACACGATTACAGTACGGGAAAGTTGTCCCGCAGCGAGGCAGTGACTCCTAGCATCATAAATCACTATGATGCTAGGAGCCCGGCTCCCTGCAGTGTGTTTGGTCTGGGAAGTGCGGCCGACGTACGTTCCGTACATCACGGACCGAACACACTCGTGTGTGTGAGGCGCCTTAGAAGTTAAGAAATTTGATTGAACAGACTGTATTTAGAAGCCTAAGATATAACTACAGAGATAAGGGTGTGCTTTATTTGCTACAATTACTCTTTCCTCGAAGAAAAATCATCATTACAAAGCCATCATTTGACAGGGATTTGGACAGGAAGAAGGCGGCGGCATCGAGAGCCTGCTCTCATGTAACTTCTTGGAAACAAAGTCAAGGTGGCAGCTGCATGGGAGTATAGTGAAGGTAAAGGCGTCGTACTTTACTAGAAGGCTGGCATAAGCACAGCAAGGAGTCTAGCACTGTGAGGCCTACTATGTGGCTGACATTACGAGGCTGCCACTACAGTGACTATTTTCACAAAAGCTGGTTTAGAAGGTGTGGGCATTTTAATACACTTCTCATGGCACGATTTCACTTTCTTCATACAGTAGAAATAGTCCTAATACAATAGAATAGACCTAACAAATGACTGAGTCAGTAGGACTGCCCACTGTTAGCAGAGATGAAATACAAGTTATATTAAATACAAATACCGTAAATATCAATCTGCAAAGCTCCCTCTGCTCTACCCTGTAGTTTTAACAGCATACGCAATGTGACAGGTTCCCTTGAAGTCATTTGTGTTTAAAAAGGAAAAAAAACACTCTTTGGAGAAGAACCCTCCCCTAAATAATGTAATTATTACCTTCAGACAATTGGTCCCCTGTCTGTTTGGACACTAGATTAGACAAAGACTCCACCACAGAATTTCTCTTCCTGAACCTTTAAAAATTAAAAGTTACTCTCACTTTAAAATTTCTTTCACCGCTATATTACACTATAATTGACACAACGTTGCAGAATAAAAGAAAAACACATAGTTCATAGACTTCGAATACATCAGTGATCCTTTATTATTTTATTTTAATTACTAAAGCCACCAGACGTTTAGCAAAGTGAAATGCTTGCAATAAATTCCTTAAACAAAAAAAATATATATATTTTTTTGTTTAATCAGTTGGGTAGACAGGGACCTTTAACCCATCATCTGTTTTTTCATGGTATATTCAATTTGCTGCCACCAAACGCCTTAGACAATTGGGGATGATATGGTCTCTTTATATGAATGTAACCACAATCGCCCGCTCTAGTCCATGGGCTGTTTTTATTTCGAGGCCCTGAGTATTTACTTGTACTTTTAGATTGAAGGACTGTATGACTATATTCCCTTGGGAATAAAGAATTATAACGTGTGAAACAGATGTCACGTTTTTAACTGAAACCTTCTTGGTAGATTTCTAAGAAAAAAGCATTAATTTCTAATGTATTTTTGGTCTGTTTATTGCTAAATGCCATTTACACTTTGATATGCGAAACGGCATCTTGGATCTTTGGCCCTATTTGCATAACCTTTTATTGCCTATGTTTGAGAAATTAATAAATTTGGCACTTCTGGGGCAGTCCGAAAGACAAACGATTTGAGCGATTTTAGTTCTTTAGAATGATAAATACGTTGAAACCTTTCTGGCTGCGCACCCCCTCTATGTAAATACTTCTCAATTTTCTCATCACTTTTCAAAATAGGAGACAGGAGACAAAAGTCGCAAAAAAAGGTGCAAATAGGCCGAGCGCCAAAATTAATATTTTTTTTACATCAGAAAAGTGGCCTAAAGCTGAATGTATATTCCACTCTATAAAAAGTTACAAAAAGGTTTATAAGAAAATAGGAAAATTTCCAAATTTATACAGAAACCAGCACCAAATACGATAAAGCGTTCCTAACTTTTCAGCATAAGCTGTCAAACGTGTGTACATGAGGAATAACAATATTTCTGGTCACTATATGACTTGTGGCATTTTATAGCACTTTTCCCCTCTGCAGACTATCTCGAATTCTCAGTGGTCTCTGATCGAGTGCGTGGAGCCTAAGGGTATGTTCACACGAGGGCGTCCGTAACGGATGAAATTACGGGGATGTTTCAGCCTGAAAACATCCCCGTAATTTCAGCCGTAACGGCATGTGCAGGCGCTTGAACGCCGCGTCCATTACAGACGTATTTGGCGCTGCTATTCATTGGAGTCAATGAATAACGGCTCCAATTACGGCCAAAGAAGTGACAGGTCACTTCTTTGACGCGGGCGTCTATTTACGCGCCGTCATTTGGCAGCGGCGCGTAAATTACGCCTCGTGTGAACAGACAAACGTCTGCCCATTGCTTTCAATGGGCAGATGATTGTTAGCGCTATTGAGGCGCTATTTTCGGACGTAATTCGGGGCAAAAACGCCCGAATTACGTCCGTAATTAGTGCGTGTGAACATACCCTAACTGTTATGTCTTCCATACACTGCACACAAAGAAGGGAATCCTGCTCTTATCTCGATCACATTCACACTATATGGACAAAAGTATTGGGACACAACACATTACACTTACAGGAGCTTTTATGATATCCCATTCTAAATCCATAGAAATTAGTATGTAGTTGTTCCCCTCTTTACAGCTAAAACAGCTTCCACTCTTCTGGGAAGACTTTCTACAAGATTTTGGACTGTGTCTGTGGGAATTTTTGCCCATTCATCCAGAAGAGAATTTGTGGAGTCAGACATAGATGTTGGACGAGAGGGCCTGGCTCGTAATCTCCATTCTAATTCATCCCAAATGTGTTCGATGGGGTGGAGGTCAGGGCCCTGTTCAAGCCAGTCAAGTTCTTCCACACCAAACTAACCCAACCATGCCCCATGGACCTTGCTTTGTGCACTGTCGACGCACTGTCGACACACAGTGACCACCAGGACCCAGTCTAAGGACTTTTTATGGGTAAGACCATCCTGGTAATCCTTTACACAGGGTCTTGTTCAGACCCATTACCTTCACTCTTTGATGTCTGTTTTCGGGACCATTTATGCCCTTTAAACAGTATCAAAAATTGTAAATAGATCTAACTAGTTTTATGCTACACTAGTGTTAGTCTTACCCCAAACCCATACTTCAAAGGTTTATTATACATACCTTGGCTTTCCTGACTTGTCTCTATGTCATTTTGTGATTGAGTTCTCCTACTGTTATACTTCTTTTAAATGTTTGTTCATTATGTATATTTAAATAAAGTTTTGTATTGACATTTTTTCGAATATATATTGGCTATAGACTCTGTTCTTCTCATGTTTATATATGTATCATAGAGTTGCCTCATTAACAGATATGGGAGGATGTTCCCAGGAACATTACCTAGCCCAATAATATTATTTGCTTTTGGATACCATTAGTTATAACTGTCGAAAGTTGGTAGCATACAATAGTCCAAAATGTCTTGGTATACTGAAGAATTAAAATTTCCCTTCACTGGAACTAAGCAGCCAAGGCCAACCCCTGAAAAACAACCAATTTAAATAGCATTCTCTCCTTAAAACTTTACAGTTGGCACAATGCAGTCAGGCAGTGAACGCTCTCCTGACATTCGCCAAACCCAAATAGCCATCAGACTGCCAGAGAGAGAAGTGCGATCCGTCACTCCACAGAACACGTTTTCACTGCACCAGAATGCAGCGGCGGTGTGTTTTACACCACACCATCGACCTCTTGGCATTGTGCTTGGTCATGTAAGATTTGCATGCAGCTCCTCGGCCATGGTAACCCATGCCATGAAGCTCCTGAGGCACAGTTTATGTGCGGATGTTAATGCCAGAGGAGCTTTGCAGTTATTGAGTCAGAAGAGCGTTGGCAACTTCTATGCACAATGCGCCACAGCACCCAGTTATCCCACTGTGACTTTACATGGTCTGCCACTTTGAGTTGCTGTGGTTCCTCAATGCTTCCACTTTGCAATAATACTACTCACTGATTGTGGAATATCTAGGAGGGAAGAAATTTCACGAACTGACTCATTACAATGGTGGCATCCGATTACAGTACCACGCTTAAATTCAGTGAGCTCTTTAGAATGACCCATTCTTTCACAAACGTTTGTAAAGGCAGACTGCATAGCTAGGTTCTTGGTTTTATATACCTGTGGAATGCAACTTAATAAAACACCTGAATTCAATGATTAAGAGGTGTGTCCCAAAACTTTTGACCATATAGTGTATATAGAAGCTGTAACAGCATGGAGGACATTATACAACAGTAATGAGCAGTATAGCCGAGAATCAAGCACTGGAGTAAAGCGTCTCTAACTCTGCTCCTCCCTCCCCTCTGCATAGACTTCTATTGGCAGGGTGTAAAGAGACACACCCTCACTTCCTGCAGTCTGTCTCATCTGCTCTGTAACGAGAGACTGATTTTGCTTAACAGGGGGTGGACAGCAGATTTCAGGAAGGGAGACACCTAGTGGCAGTAACTTTACATATAATTTGCATGGATAAAACAAAATTTTAACAGCAAGTAAATTACAAAGTTGATATATATCAGGTATTCTATCAAATTAGCATAAATTGTTGGAAAAGTTAGTGTCTATTTAAAAACAAAGTATATACCTCTGACATGTCTGTAAAGCTTCTTTCATCGTACCAATTCCCATCTGTATGTCCAGAGGCTCAAATGTCATCGCTGCTTGCATAACCAAGATGGTGCTGTATCCAAGAGCATGATACATGCTATCTTTAGCCCTGTAGAATTAAGGCATACCAGTCACATCTGTGTTAATTTAATCTCTTAACATCATTTAACAAAAAATATATAAAATAAATTACACATTAATAATTCCCCTCGTCGATAATACACATCCCTGCACACTCAGATTCTGTCACCCCCCCTAAGCTTTAATACATTTGACCGTTACCAAGTAACAATTAAAGAGGCTCTGTCACCACATTATAAGTGCCCTATATTGTACATGATCTGATTGGCGCTGTAATGTAGATTACAGCAGTGTTTTTTTATTTAGAAAAACGTTCATTTTTGACGGAGTTATGACTTATTTTAGCTTTATGCTAATGAGTTTCTTAATGAACTGGGCGTGTTTTACTTTTTGGCCAAGTGGGCGTTGTACAGAGGAGTGTATGACGCTGACCAATCAGCGTCATACACTTCTCCCCATTCATTTACACTGCACTAGCGATATAGCTATATCGCTATGTGCAGCCACATAAACACACTATAACGTTACTGCAGTGTCCTGACAATGAATATACATTACCTCCAGCCAGGACGTTCTGTGTATTCAGAATTGACACTTCGCTAACACAATCCCGACACTACAGCACAGCAAGCGTAATCTCACTGTGCTGTCATTCATAGCGTGATCTCGCGAGATCACGCTGTGCAGCTATTAAGTCCCACACAAACTTTACCAAAGTGTCGGGAGTGTGAATAGACATTGCGTCCTGGCTGGTAGTGATGTCTATTCCCTCTCAAGACTCTTCAGTAAAGTTAATGTGGGTGTATGTGACAGCACAGCAGGATTACGCTGTGCTGAGTACAAATGGGCATGAATGGAGAGAAATGTATGACGCGGATTGGTCAGCATCATACACTTCTCTTCACAACGCCCACTTGGTCAACAGTTAAAAAACGCCCAGTTGGGCATTAAGAAAATAATTAGCATAAATATAAAATTGCTCATAACTTGGTCAAAAATGATCATTTTTCAAAATAAACACTGTTCTCGACATTACATCACCTATCAGATTATGTAGGAGATAGGGCACTTATGTGGTGACAGAGCCTTTAAGGCTACATGGCGACTTTGGCAGCGACATAGGTCGCACAGGTAAAGAACGCTATTTTATAGCAGTGTCGCGCTGGCTGCGTTACAGTAATCAGAGTGGATGTGGCTGCGTTGCATCCCGCAGTTTGCCTTGACTGAGACACAACAGTCGCAAGAAATCTGAACTTTGACGTTTCATGGTAACCTGCGGGTCACAACACGGTCTTTAACTATAATAAAATTACTGCATGTTGGTCTATAAATTTACATTAAATGGCTATGTGCACACCTTTGCAATAGGAAAAAAATATATTAGACATGCATATATATATATATATATATATATATATATATATATACATACACACACACCTGGAGAGATTCAAGCTGCATTAGGTTATTGGCGGATTCTGCATTGCGTCTTTTCATTTGAAGACCAGCTGTCTCTAAAATACATGTTTGTGGACGTGCAATTTCAGGGCTTAGTTACCTGTGAAGCATGTTTCCCCTTTCTTCTCTCCATGCTCTCCCCTCCCTTTCTCACACACAGACACGGCGGTGAGACATTTCAGTGAAAAAAATCCAGCTCAGAAATCTCTTCAGGGATAGAGTTTGCGGTGTGTGACTAATACTGCCCTGCTTTGACCACAGATGCTTCTACAGTGCTCAGAAATAGTTAGGAAGACGCAGGAGATACATATATGACCATAGGATCAGAATACACACACAGGGTTTGTTTGTAGTCTCTAACCATTGTGCAGAATCTGCATCAATCTGGTGCATAAGACCTGTACAAACAAAACAGTAAAAGAGTCGCGATCAAGACTAATTGAAATTTAAAGAAATATTCAACTTTGCAGAGTGTAGCAAAAAAATAAAAATAAATGGATAGCTACAATGGTGTGCATAGCCTTCAAGTATAATGTCAAGAAATTATATTTAAAAGTAATAATGTGAAAAAAATAAGTCAAAAGACATCCAGGTTGTCAAGTAATATTACATATTTATTTAGTAACCTGAAAGTCTTACCATGGACGTAACAACTCCAGAGCTTCTGAAAACTTGTTATTTAAAAATAAGTTCAGAGCCAGAGTGCATTCCTCCAGGGCACATCGGAGATCCATCTTGGAAGCCCTGAAGAGAAAAAATATGCAGATCATCAACTTCATACAGGGCCACACCTACTATGAGGCGGGTTGAGATCTGGCCTCAGGCGGCAGCATCGTAGTGGGGGTGGCAAAAGAGAGGTCAACACAGGCGCAGTAAACATTAGACCAGTGTGCTGGTTAAACCCTCTCCGGCTGCATCAGGCAGGACCTTGTTTCTATATCCTGCATGCCCCCTTCTGTCCTCCAGCTGTTCTATCATTAGATGTCAGCAGTCGGTGACGAACAGGAGGGAGGGGGAGGAAGTCTACAGAGACAGTACAGGCAGAGAGCAGGTTTACATTGTCTGAAGCAGTGATAACAGCTAGAAGCTAATAACAGATCCTGGTGTGCACTCTTCCAAGACCTCCTCTCCAGGCAGCACAGTATATGCAGGCTCTCATCCCCTCCTCCTCCTGACTACTGAACTCCAGGCAACCATCGCTGCTGACCTATTAAGAGTCTCCAACTACTTGATCAGACTGTCTGCATATGAAAAGTACAGCTACCTACAAAAGTTAAGTGTATATGTTTGTGTGTGTATTCGTTCGGTTTATCCATGTCATATCCATCCATCCATGTCTCTCCTATCCAACCATCCATCCATGTCTCTCCTATCCAACCATCCATCCATGTCTCTCCTATCCAACCATCCATCCATGTCTCTCCTATCCAACCATCCATCCATCCATGTCTCTCCTATCCAACCATCCATCCATGTCTCTCCCATCCATCCATCCATGTCTCTCCCATCCATCCATCCATGTCTCTCCCATCCATCCATCCATGTCTCTCCCATCCATCCATCCATGTCTCTCCCATCCATCCATCCATGTATGTCTCATATCCATCAATCCATGTATGTCTCATATCCATCAATCCATGTATGTCTCATATCCATCAATCCATGTATGTCTCATATCCATCAATCTATCCATCTATGTCTCTCATATCCATCCATCTATTTAAAGAGGCTCTGTCACCAGATTTTGCAACCCCTATCTGCTATTGCAGCAGATAGGCGCTGCAATGTAGATTACAGTAACGTTTTTATTTTAAAAAAACGAGCATTTTTGTATTTATGCAAATGAGGCTTTCAAAAGTCCAAGTGGGCGTGTATTATGTGCGTACATCGGGGCGTTTTTACTACTTTTACTAGCTGAGCGTTCTGACGAGAAGTATCATCCACTTCTCTTCAGAACGCCCAGCTTCTGGCAGTGCAGACACAGCCGTGTTCTCGAGAGATCACGCTGTGTCGTCACTCACAGGTACTGCATCGTGTCGGACGAGCGAGGACACATCGGCACCAGAGGCTACAGTTGATTCTGCAGCAGCATCGGCGTCTGCAGGTAAGTAGCTACATCGACTTACCTGCAAACGCCGATGCTGCTGCAGAATCAACTGTAGCCTCTGGTGCCGATGTGTACTCGCTCGTCCGACACGATGCAGGACCTGTGAGTGACGACACAGCGTGATCTCTCGAGAACACGGCTGTGTCTGCACTGCCAGAAGCTGGGCGTTCTGAAGAGAAGTGGATGATACTTCTCGTCAGAACGCCCAGCTAGTAAAAGTAGTAAAAACGCCCCAATGTACGCACATAATACACGCCCACTTGGACTTTTACTTTAAACACGCCCACTTGGACTTTTGCAAGCCTCATTTGCATAAATACAAAAATGGTCATAACTTGGCCAAAAATACTCGTTTTTTAAAAATAAAAACGTTACTGTAATCTACATTGCAGCGCCTATCTGCTGCAATAGCAGATAGGGGTTGCAAAATCTGGTGACAGAGCCTCTTTAAGCACTACAAATTTCAGTGAATGGAAGGGATTTATTCATCTATTTCAAAGCAAAAACGTCAGCCCTGTCACAGGGCTTTTTGAAGAAAATCGCACGAAAATGTATCCGTGGAGCAGATCTATAAATTTGAAGAATGTCCATATTTGCTGCTGAGTGGTCGCGGATTTGTTGAAGATTTTCCCCATAGAGTTCATTAATATCAAAATCTGCAACCAATGCCCCAAAAAAATATAACCCAATATTTTCTCATAGTTTAAAATAAAGAGATTATACCCACCTCCCCTGGTGCTCTTTTAACAAAGCATCCTTGGTTCCCCTGATGGTCTCTGTACAGCTGGTATCCTGTGATGATGCTGCATCACATTTGACAGCTGCAGCCAACCACAGGCTGCAGTAACACATTGAACGAGACATCGTCACAGGATGCCAGCTGTACAGAGACCGTCAGGTGGACCAGGGACACATTGCCACAGGAGCACCAGGGGGCGAGTATAGTTTTTTTTTTTTTCTCAGCTAGTTTCCACGACCCGATTTGTTGCAGATTTTCGGTCAGATTCCCCTGTGAATTCTGGGTTGGATTTGTTGCAGAATTTTCTGCAGCATATCTGATCCATGTGTGCGGCCTCTAAATGGACACAAAGGTTACAAAGTGCTCGGCTGGTATACAGTTTTATGCCACCCAAAGACATGCAAAAAAAAAAAAAACAACAACATATACCACAGCACAGGAGTCTTTGATCTGTGTATATGCACACCAAAAGTTTCTAGAAGTTCAAAGTAGGGCACCATATAACTTTTCGCCTCAGGTGGTAAAAAAGTTAAAATCGGCCCTGACTTCATATACACGACAGAAATGTCCCCCAGGATTCTAGTTTACATTAAAGCCAGCACATAAAAATATTTTAAAAAACCTATAAAGCAGCTCTGTAAAGTGTATATATCGTAATTGCCATTATTCTATTGGCGAAAATTTATATAGTGCAAACACATACTGTAGGTCTGGACCAAATATGCATTCACTGACCGATTGGCCCAAGTTTACAAAACCGTTTACTCCAAGCTTTAGTGTAAAATGTGCCACTAAAACTATGCTAAATTCTGACGTGTCACATTTTAGCAGCAAAATGTTGGACTTTTTACGGTTTACTAACGTAATCCATCCGGACAACGTAGGAACCTTTGGATGTTTCCAATGTAGGAGTATAGTTTTTAATATGAGCATCATGAAAGATCTAACCGCCACAGTAGGTATAATTTCTTCCACCAGTAATAAAAGCCAAATTCTAGGTTCAAGTATACGAGGGAGTCCTTCTTTGATCCAGCGCCGTTTCGTTAAAAGGAAGTAATATTCCAACTTTATTTCAGACAAAAGTCAAATCCACTAGCACATTGTGCCATGACTAAGGACAGGTGATCTGTCTGAAATGCGTAGGCTTACTGCTGACAACCACCCTTACTCCTAGTGGATTTTACTTTTGTCTGACAAAGTTGGAATATTACTTCCTTTTAACAAAACAGCGCTGGATCAAATTCTGCTGTGTTTGTACCGTGTGCCGCCACGTGGATCCGTGCGCAGTTCAAATCTTGACATACATACATACTGGTGAGCTGGAGGAATCCTCCTATATTTTCTTAGTCCTACTTTAATCTCAAGAAATTCCAGTACTTCTGTCCAGAAAGTATTAATAATTGGATAGTTCCAGAACATATGCAGAAAGGAGCCCTCAGCTCCTTGGCAACGTGGACAGACAGGAGTAGGTATACATTCCATCCTTAATAATTTGAAAGGTGTGAAATAGATTTGGTGGAAACATTTTAATGGAATAAGTCGGTCTCTTGTAGATATTAAGATACCTGTTAGGCTATGTTCACACGGGGTATTTTGCCGAGTTTTTTGACGCGGAAACCGCGTCGCAAAACTCGGCAGAAACGGCCCGAGAACGCCTCCCATTGATTTCAATGGGAGGCGTCGGCGTCTTTTTCCCGCGAGCAGTAAAACTGCCTCGCGGGAAAAAGAAGCGACATGCCCTATCTTCGGGCGCTTCCGCCTCCGACCTCCCATTGACTTCAATGGGAGGCAGGAGAAAGCGTATTTCTCGCTGTTTTTACTATGTTCACACGGAGTATTTTGGGGGAGGAATATCTGCCTCAAAATTCCGTTTGGAACTTTGAGGCAGATATTCCTCTCCCTGCACGCCGATTTTCGCGGCAATTATCGCGCCGTTTTTCGCCCGCGGCCATTGAGCGCCGCGGGCATAAGGCTATGTTCACACTGGGTATTTTGCCGAGTTTTTTGACGCGGAAACCGCGTCGCAAAACTCGGCAAAAACGGCCCGAGAACGCCTCCCATTGATTTCAATGGGAGGCGTCGGCGTCTTTTTCCTGCGAGCAGTAAAACTGCCTCGCGGGAAAAAGAAGCGACATGCCCTATCTTCGGGCGCTTCCGCCTCCGACCTCCCATTGACTTCAATGGGAGGCAGGAGAAAGCGTATTTCTCGCTGTTTTTACTATGTTCACACGGAGTATTTTGGGGGAGGAATATCTGCCTCAAAATTCCGTTTGGAACTTTGAGGCAGATATTCCTCTCCCTGCACGCCGATTTTCGCGGCAATTATCGCACCGTTTTTCGCCCGCGGCCATTGAGCGCCGCGGGCATAAAACAGCGAGAAATACGCTTTCTCTGCCTCCCATTGAAGTCAATGGGAGGTCAGAGGCGGAAGCGCCCGAAGATAGGGCATGTCGCTTCTTTTTCCCGCGAGGCAGTTTTACTGCTCGCAGGAAAAAGACGCCGACGCCTCCCATTGAAATCAATGGGAGGCGTTCTCGGGCCGTTTTTGCCGAGTTTTGCGACGCGGTTTCCGCGTCAAAAAACTCGGCAAAATACCCAGTGTGAACATAGCCTTATGCCCGCGGCGCTCAATGGCCGCGGGCGAAAAACGGCGCGATAATTGCCGCGAAAATCGGCGTGCAGGGAGAGGAATATCTGCCTCAAAGTTCCAAACGGAATTTTGAGGCAGATATTCCTCCCCCAAAATACTCCGTGTGAACATAGCCGAGGGGATAGGCATTTCCTTACGATCGTCTGAAAATACAGAGGAAAGAGTCTGAGACCATCGGCCCAGGGCTCTATCAAGTTTTTTAGCTGGAAATAACGGAACCGGAGAGGAGTTGGGATCTAGTGTTTGGACCTAAGTTGAGTAAAAGTTGCCACCTTCTCTTCCACATCTTCCAAGGTTAGTATACCCAGGGTTGCCCACTCACTAGGGTTAGGAAGTCTTTGTAGCTGTGGCAGGAGCGGGCTATAAAGCGGCGTGCTAGGTGACCAGGACCACTCCTCTGAGTTAAAGAGCAGCATTGATCTCTGTCAGACCTTCAGAGTAGTCTGCATTGGAATTTCAAGTATATGTCCCAAGGGGGGGGGGGTTCGCTGTCTATAGATAGAGTTCACGAGGGCTTTATAGGACCAGGAGTAGCGAAGCTTACAGCTCAGTACAGGGATTTAAGGGTCTATGGATAAACCACCACCAAAAACATACACCAGTTTGCTAGCAAGGAAGGAGAGCTAGAAGTTCGGGTGTGCCAGCCCACCCTGCTCAGTGGGTAGCTGTGGTGTACCCAGAGTGATTCTAGAAGCACCACCTGCCCAAATAAAAGATCTAAGATCTTTGTCAATATTGGAGTAGAACGATAATGGTAGCCATACTGGAGAATTATGAAAGGTGCAAAAATCTAGGTAGAGACTTAATTTTGAACAGGTTAATTCTGACTGTAACTGCGAGAGGTAGGGGTCTCCATCTATCAAAGTCTATCTTGAGATGCTATACCAAAGAAGGGATATTGTCAAGTAAAAAATTACAAATATCTGAACTAACCACTATACCCAGATAAGTAAATTTTATCTGACCATTGTAGTGGGGGAGGAAGTGCGACATTCCTAGCAGCATAGTCTATTGCCATTATCAAAGATTTTGACCAATTCACACGGATGATGTAAATAAATCAAAACAACGATAATTGTGCCCGCAGAGATGGGCCCGGATTAAGAAATAGAAGCGTATCATCTGCGTAGAGAGCCACGTTCCTCCCTTCCCCCATCTCGAAGCCCTTTATATCAGGAGAGGCCCTTATAGATAGTGCTAGTGGCTCAAAAGGTAAGTGCAAAAAGGGAAGGAGATAGCGGGCAACCTTGCCTAGTCCTTTGGGCTAGCGTAAATGAGGGGAAAATGTGACAATTGGTTTTAATACTTGCTATAGGTTGGGAGTATACTAACTATACCCAGCGGATAAATCTGGGGTCAAATCTAAATTTGCCTAGTACAGACCACAGATAGGACCACTCTACCAAGTCAAATGATTTCTCAAGATCCAAAAGGCAACAACTATGGTGCCACCTGACTATAGTGGATATGTTGGTAAAGAGCCTCCAAAAGTTAATATCAGTGGCCTGCCCTGGCATTAAACCAGATTGGTCCGAATGAATAATATAAAATATAATCTTTTACATATGAATCGTCAGAATTATGGCTAATATTTTAATATGACAATTAAGGAGCGAGATCGGCCGGTATGAGCCACAGTCTCTAGGATCTTTATGGTGATTGGGGATAAGAACTATAAGAGCCTCTCTCATAGAAGGGAGGAGGGTAGTACCACTACTGAAGGATTGAAAAAGGGTAAGCAAGCGAGGAGCAATGACGTCAAAATACAATTTATACCATTCTATTGGCAGACCGTCCAGACCCGGGGTTTTTTCCGATTTGAAAAGAAGCCAATAGCCTTTGTGATTTTCTCTATGGTCAGATCTGCTTCCAAAAAGTTTACATCCTCACTATCTAGGGTGGGGAACATAATGGCATCTAAGTATTCCTCTTTTTCAATTGAATTGTATGAAACGTTAGAAAAGTACAAAATTGGAGTAGAACTTAGCAAATACATCATTGACAGGCACCCCAGTACAGGAGGCGATTTCTAAAATAGGATTCAGAGTCAAGTGTCCTTTCTAGCCAAATAGGCCAGCAAAAGACAATTCTTGTCCCCCTACTCAAAAACCCTCTGTTGGGAATATAAGGTTTTCTTACTGGGGAGTTCAGTTAGTAAAAGGGTATATTCGCGTTGCTTCGCCGTGAAGGTAGTAAAGGCCGAGGAGCCCCTAGTCCTGAGATATTCCTCCTCCGCTACAACTTGTTCAGCCTCCAATCCTATAAGTTGTTAAGCTAGTCATTTTCTATGTTCGGATATTGCTTGTATAACTATCCCTCATATATGCTTTGAAGGCATCGCATACCAGATATCTATCAGGTGAACCTAGATTGGTATTCGAAAAACCTATATATTTTTCCAAGGAAGGTCGCGACCTCAGTGCAGGAGAGCCATAGGGGACTCAATCTCCATATTTTCTGTTTTGCAACTTCAGGGAAACCCAGAGTTATGATGAGGGGAGAGTGGTCCGATATTCCCCGAGAAATGTATTGTGCATCTACCACATATACTAGAAAAGCATCATTTCCAAATGCCAGGTCAATTCAGGAAAAGGACCTATATGCAGGTGAGTGGCATGAATAAGCTAAGGAATGAGGGCAATGAGTCCGCCAAATTTCCCTCAAGTGATAAGTGGCAGCCCAATTAGCCAAAGGGGAACTACCCCCTGGGCCCCCCTCTTGTTTATCTATCTAATTCAGAGAACAACATTAGGTTGAAATTCCCAAGGAGCAAAAGAGGAGCAGGGCCAAACTAAGTTACCAGCAGCATTATGTCAGTGAGTAATTGGACAAAGGATGTAAAATGGATCTGACATAGCAGCACAATGATTCCCCCCCGCCCCCTAGGATCTGGCTTAACAGATGTAACCTCACATTTTAAAGATTTGTGGACCAACAACAAGACCCCACAGGAGTAACTGGAAAAAAGAGGCATGATAACCATGCGTGACCCACGGTCGTGAACAATTCGCAATTTGTAACCGAGTAAATGAGTCTCTTGTAAAACTATAATTTGCAGGGGTGGTACGTGGAAAGAAAATTAAAAACTAAAAAAGGACCTTTTAAATGTCATTAAGTCCTCTCCCATTCCAAGAGATAATTTTAAGATGGTGTAGCGTCTCCATGAGTGATATTAAATACAATACAGACCCGGAGGACATCAATATACAAGGGTTGAACACATAAGCTATGCCCCCTTTGGGAATTAGTAACTTCAGTACTCCCAGAGATCAGATCACCAGTCCACATGGTCAGACAATCATATATAAACAATTCGACAAGTATGAAAGGCAGAAACAAAGCCAACCCAAATCCAGCCTACCCATCCCCTCAAACGCGAGACAGGTTTCATTACCAATTGCAGCATGTAGCAAGAAACAGAACTACAGGGTATGCTTAAATGGTTAGTGAAAGAGGGCAACCCCCTTCCCCTGGAGTGCAGTAAGGATACTCAATTACAACTAATAGACTCAATAGAGCTACAACATAAAAGACAGGAGTATTTCAGCAATATATCCAAGTCCTGGTATATCTCCCGACACCCATCACAACTGAAGACATCAGCAAAGAAAATCCAAGTCTTTACAGAAGAGCAAAGTTGGGTTCCAGTTCTATTTTCTTACAGCATAGGATACTACAGGAGTAGAGAAATCAGAGTCCATGACGTTCCAACCAGGCAAAGACCTCTTCAGGTTTATCCAGGAATATTGCTGAGCCATTGTGCACCAATCTGAGTTTTGCGGGTTAAACCATAGAATAGACAATTTATTTCTCCCTCAAACATTTCTTGGCTCCGCTGGAAGTACAAAAGGCAACGGTTTCCAAATAGTCGGGAAAGACTCTCACATCTTGGTTGGTATGTTTCAAAGGCCCCTGTTTCCTCGCAAGAAACAAATTCTAGCAATTTGTCTCTGTCTTTGAAGTTCAGAAACTTAGCAATGAAAGTATGTGGCGGCATCCCAGGTGGAGGAGCTCTAGTCAGGATCTGATGTGCACATCCCACACAGAACATAGGAGAAAAGGGGCAGTGTCCCCAAATGTTGATTTGAGCCAATTTTCCAAGAATGCAGCAGGATCTGGCTTTTCCACTCCTTCAGGCAGGTCGACAAAGCGGACGTTACATCTACGCAAACTGTTCGCCATGTCGTAGAGTTTAGCCCGCCATGCGGACTGTTGAGTTTCTAAAATGTCGACCCTCAATCTCAAGGGAGTCACCACATCTTCCAAGTCAGAAATACACCTCTCAGATTCAGTGGCTTTCACGTAATGTGTGTACATCAGCTCTGAGAAGACCAAAGTCTGTTTGAAGGGCATCAATTTTCTCAGAACAGTACAAGATTCCGTAATAGGCTTTAACCCCTTCCCCTACCTGACTTTGGCGTATGGATACGTCAAATTTCGGGAAGTATGGAACTGGCTCAAAGGCGACCCCCTCTAACAGCTCATCGCGCCCCCCGCAATGCAATCGCGGGGTGGCGATGGTTGCCTGGGGGCCTAATGAAGGCCCCAGGTCGGCCATCTTTGTGCTCCTATTAAGTGCTGGCTCTGGCAGGGCTTAATAGAAGCCTTTTGAGAATCACGATATTAGTATTGCAGTATATAGTGCAAGCGATCTAACAATCGCTGGTTCAAGTCCTCTAGGGGGACTAATAAAAATTTAAAAAAGTTAAAATTCGGGAAAAGGTTTTTTTTTTATGTAAAAAAATTAATTAAAAGTAAAAAAAATAAAATAAAAATAAACATAATTGGTATCGCCGCATCCGTAAAAGTCTGAACTATTACAATATATCATTATTTAACCCGCATGGTGTACGCCGTAAAAAAAATTAAAGTGTAAACGTCAGAAACGCTATTTTTTGGTTACCTCATCTCCCACAAAAAATGAAATAAATAGTGATCAAAACGTCGCATGTACCCCAAAACGGCATCATTAAAAACTACCGCTTATCCCGCAAAAAAATAAGCCTTCATACCACTTAAATCGACTGAAAAATAAAAGTTATGGCTCTCAGAATTTGGCGAGACAAAACAAAATTTGATTTTTTACACTTAGGTTTTTACTTGTAAAAGTAGTAAAATATAGAAAAAACTATATATATTTGGTATCGCGGTAATGGTATTGACCCACAAAATAAAGTGAATATGTTGTTTTAATTGTACAGTGAATTCCATAAAAACTAAGCCCAAAAAACAAAATGAAGGAATCGTAGTTTTTTCATTTCCCACAAATATTTTTTTCCCGTTTCCTAGTACATTATATGGCACAATAAACGGTGCTACGAAAAACTACAACTCGTCCCGCAAAAATCAAGCCCTCATAGGACTATAATCGACAGAAAAATCAAAAAAAATGTATGGCTTTTGGAAGGTGGGGAGGAAAAAACGAAAATGAAAAATCTGAAAAATGGCTGTGGCAGGAAGGGGTTAAACATGTCCAACATGGACGGTTCAGGAGGGGAGTCAACAAGTGTGGAAGGAAAGGTGGAGACCTCAGAAGGCCCAGATATAGGACCAGTGGATTTATCCATTTTGTCTGTAATTTTAGATTGTTTGGAGGGTGACCATTATGGGATTACCCCAATTTGCAGGATTATGTAAGAGCAGAGAGATAACTCAGACTAGTGTACAGCCAAAGATACGTCAGAGAAGTATTGGCATAGGGAATGGGGGGGGGCCTTCCATGCGTCACATTATATCCAGATTACATCTGCGCAGTAGGGACAGCAGGGGGTTTGTAGAATACCCAACATGTCATTTGCAGCCAGCTGCTAAAGGTACTGACCACTCCCTGTAGCGTAGAGGAGAAGTGGGGGCCTCAGGAAATTTTGCTCAAAATGGCGGCTGCATCCACTGGAGCGCCGTCTCCTTCACAGGATTCAGTTTGTCCTGGCCTCCGCCTGCAACAAGGCACTAGGGCAGACACTTGTGGGCCATTTTCAGGTGGTCTCCGCTGCAGCGTATTGCACTGCTCCGGCTGGAAGTAGCTGCCGCCCGGCTACGGCCGCAAATTGAGGACGGGGATCAGATTGCTGTGGTAGGCCCAAAACTCCTGCTTGCAAGATCCGGGCCAGAAAGGACTCAAAACTTTCCCCCCAGTAGCGGGAATGTAGTGGAACAGCCAGTGCTGCTCAGAATTGCTCCAGGAGAGAGAATGGAGGAGGATTGCAGCGGTGCCCCCCTGCAACATGTCCTCTCCCACAGGAGTCCAGGCCACGTCCCCCCAAATTTATTGCGTCCGTTTATTAAATCACTCCAACTACTTCCTTTGCCAATTTTAGGAAATATGGGCCATTGGGAAAAATATTAATTTAAGGGTACTATCATTTTTGTCCAGGCCAGTTGCATTACTTTTTTGTGTTTTTTTTTTTTCATTTTTCTGTTGAACTACAATTCAAAAGCAATGTCTGATTTACATTAGTTGATTTTCAGTAAATTAAAATGTATTACTTTTGTCAGTTTCAAGTTATTTTTTCCTTTCTTTAACAGAAGGGTACCAACAATTTTGTCCACGACTGTATATACATACATATATGGCAGATGTCGGAAGGGGTTAAACAAAGAACAAGTATGAATAGGGTGTAAACATAATACAGGAAAACAATAATTAGAAGCATTCTGTAAGCAAATACAGAAGGACGAAAGAAATATACATCGCATCGTAAAGTAATATTTAGCTTAGAAACTCCACTTAGCTCTCTTTCACACGTCAGTATTTGTAAGCCAATACCAGGAGACCTAAGAGTCCAAGTTTCAGGAATTTCGGAATGGTCGTTTAGGCATAAAGATAGGCTTTGGGAGATGAATTGCGAGTTTTGAGTGTCCTATTTTATCCCACAATACACTGCCAAGAGATCAGCAATTAATCCTACATCTGCTTCATGAAAATAGTTGAAGCTGTAATAAATAAAACCAGGTCATTGCGATTCTACGTGGTCACAGCACTGGTTAGATGTAAAAACAAAAAATGTGTATAACTGTATGTAACAAGGTATATATTGTATAACGTCCATCAGCAATCAGAACTAGATCGCACCCCCTTTTTCCTCTAAATGTCGGTCGGACTACCAAATAGCACTTCTACTTTCTAGAACAGATGATTAAACAGGTGTGTGGTGTGGAGTAGTACTTTTATGGGTCCACTTATAACAGCTCTACCTACATAATCCACGACCAATACACAATCCCCTCATTGAATAGGAGCATACAGGTTAGTATGCAAGTGGCTACGTGACCAAAGGGGAGATTTATAAATTGGGTCTCAAAAAATAACTGGCCTGGTTGCCCATAGCAACCTAGCAGAGCTCAGCTATCATGCCTTAAACTGTTCTCCAAAATGAAAGCTGCATTGTGATTGGTTGCTCTGGGCAACAAGGCAAGTTTTTGTGTTTGACACATTTTTATATTCTTTACCTCAACCGTGTCTCTTCCTTAATATCAGGTGAGTTTCCTCTGAATACTATAAATCTTCCTGAACTCTATAGTAAAAAATTGAGTATTTGGCCATACTAGCCAATCAGATTAAAGCTTTTACTTTTCAGAGATGGCAGCCTGATTGGTTGCCATGGTTTCGGCTCCATTTCCCCTTCGTTTTGATTAATCTCCCTTAGGCCTGATTTACACGAGCGTAGTTCACGTCCGTGATACGCGTGAAAATCACGCGCGTCGCACGGACCTATGTAACTCAATGGGGCCGTTCAGACAGTCCGTGATTTTCATGCAGCGTTTGTAAGACTCACGACATGTCCTATACTTGAGCGGTTTTCGCGCATCACGCTCCCATTGAAGTCAATGGGTGCGTGAAAATCACGCAAAGCACACGGACGCACTTCCGTGTGCCGCGTGTGATTCGTAGAACAGTTGTTTAAGAAATGAAGGCAAAAAATAAAAGCATTTTTTTCATTTCTGATTTTAAACATAAAAACAGTCATAACGATGCCATATGTGCGAAAATCACGCAGCCACGCACCAAATACTTATGGCACAGTGAACTGCACGCGCAAAACGAACACGTTCGTGTAAATAAGGCCTAAGGGTCAATGCATCGGATGCGTATTACGTGCAGTTTTGGTATTTGCGTGCGGCAAAAAGCGCAGCGTAATACAGTACCAGCATAGTCAATGAGATTCCAGGAAATCTCATGTACACGCAGCAGTTTTTTTTTCCGCACATAAATTTACCTGCGGTGCGGATTTCAAAATCACACCATTGTCTTGTGTTTCCGATTGTGAATTCTATCTGCCTAGTGCTGAGGGAGGGGAGGAAAAAAAAACAAAAAAAAACGCACCAAAACCCGCAGCATGAAAACACGCCAAAAAACGCATCAAAACAATACTGCACAATTAGGTGCGGTTTTTACATGCGCATATTCTGCGTATTGATGCAGTTTTGGTGCGTATTTCCACAGCAAAATACGCAACGTGTGCATGTAGCCCATATGGGAGGTGGCCTGGTGTAGTCCATCTTGGCTTTTAAACTCCACTAGTAGTCAGTGACAGATTGACAAATGTCTTCGGAGTTCAGTGACTGCATACATCGCCATTAGTGAACAATGGTTGCTATTAAACTGTAGTCAGGGTGACTACCAATAACACAACAGAGGCCAATATAATTTCCTGTGTATGCCCTATACACATCAGATATTCTAGCATCACCACATTAATAAGGGGTAGTTCACAGTTTTTTTTGTAGGCAGAAAAAATCTGCAAGCATTGTTTTATCACTTTATTTCTCCGTGTTTTTTTGCCCACGGCCGTTGAGTCTAATGCGAGGACCACTGCAAGAACCGCTCAGAAACCAGCACCACAGGTTTTTCCTGCCTCCCAATAATCTCAATGGGAGGTCAGAGGCGGAAAACGTGAGAAGAAAGAACAAGTCGCTTTTTTTTTTCTCACGAGCAGCCAAAGTGCTGTGGGGGGGGAAAAAAAAAAAAAGAAAAAAGAGAAACACCTCAGCCTCCCATTGAAATCAATAGGGGGCGATTTAGGACGTGTTTTTTTTTGGCACGGATTCGGCCCTGTTCACACTGAGTTTGACGAGTTTTTTGACGTGGAAACCGCTCCGCAAAACTAGTCAACGATTTCAATGGGAGGCGGACGAGTTTTTTTTACCGTGAGCGGAAAAACGGCGTCGTGGTAAAAATAAGCGACATGACCTATCTTGAGGCGGTTTCCGCCTCCAAAACCCCATTTCAATCAGTCAGAAATGGTAAAAAAAAAAAACGGCTCGACGAGCGTTTTGACGAGTTTGTCAAACCACTGTGCAAAAAAGTCCGTGTGAACACAGCCTTACCGCGGCACGGTTTTTCTGCTCGCGGTAAAAAAAAACTCGTCCGCCTCCCATTGAAATCAATGGGAGGCATTTTCGGGCGGTTTTTGCGGAGCGGTTTCCGCGCCAAAAAAACGAAATTAAAAAAACTCAGTGTGAACAGGGCCAAGTTCACACAGAGGTTTTTGTTGCTGAGTTTTTAATGTTCGGAACAAACCCGGCTGTTTTATGATCACATTAAAAAAAAGCTATTTACATTTTTCTGTTCATAACATAAAAAGTTAAATACATTGTGGAATTACAAAAAATAAATAGTTTAGGAAACAAAATACTTTCCATAGTCCACGAAAGATGCTTAACCCTTTAGTGACTAGTGCTTTTGTATTAATTGAAAGAAAAGCTGCAGATAATAGGGTCATACGGCATTTCTTATACGGCTAATCACACGCAAAGTATAAAAAAGGAGCTTCCCTATGAGAAAACTTCTCACATCACATCCCTCTTCCACAGTAAGTATACAGCATATCCCTCAAACAGAATATCGGATATCTACATTTATACAACATGGAAACATCAACACTGCAATAAGGCATAATAACGGAAATATATGAGGAAATTTCCAATAAGAAAAGCCATCCTGAAGAGGACAAGATGTCCCCAATGCTGCGTCACAAGACCCAGGCAGCCTGTGCCATTTACTCCTAATTTGCTGGTCGCCACAAACCTGCTAATCTTGCATTTATTTCATAAATAGAAGCTGCTTTCTACAGCAACCTTCTGCTACAAGGACTGGAGGATACATTTTCCATCCCTCCCCTAGTAACCAAGTCTATACAAGTAGATTCATACATGACAATAATAAAAGGTCCCTGATGGAACTGCAAGCAGGAGGGAGGGAACATGGAGGCAATGCAGATGCTCCAGACGACCTACCAGGCACTGTAGTGTGGCTAGAATCCAGGACAACACAGAATAATACCTGGGTCAACAGTGAAACCTGCTGCCATGAATTTGTTTTTAGCAAAGGAGAATAAAAAATGTAAAAAAATAGTACACGCGCGGTCTTATTATTGCATACATTTCCAAGGTGAAATGTAAAGGATGCAGCGCACAGATGTATAGGAGGCATTTGCGGACAAAATTGAAGCAATGTAGAATGAGCTGCTATACTTACAGGGTGAAGCCTGCCGGTAAGACGACAGCAATGCCACAAAATGCAGTAAATCCTTCTTGCTTAGGACACTCTCTTTAGGAGATGGAAATAGAGCACTTCTAGCAGGACATGTATATTATGTAAACATACATATATATCAGTGCACTATTATGCGCAGGTACACATTGAGCAGCTATGAATTAGTCATCAAAAAGAAAAAGAAGGAGCAGCAAAGTTCACAAGGTGGCAGCTGGCACGGCAGGGGCTCCCCATTACAGCATTCAGAAGAAATGTCAAGTAAATGAACAGCAGGTCGATGCTGGTACGCCGGATGATGCTCGCTCTTCTTTGCTCAGGAGGGATGCTGGGAGTTTTCACCAATGTATGATGCAGCCTAATTCTAATCCATCACTCTCCAATACAGGACAGACTGAATACACGCAGTCTATTTGCTGGTGCCTTACTATCTGCAGTATCCACACGGGGAGATCAGATAGCAATGTAGGTTAATCTACCACCATGTGACGGAAGACACTAAGAATCATTGATCTCTTTTATTGGACGTTAGCAAGCTGATCGAGTGCAGAAACACACAAACCACTGAATATCCCAAATACGTCCCCACTTCCGTCAGCGCACTTCCAGTAAACGTATACGTTTATTCAGATTCCACAAGTCTGTGCAGTGAATAAATAGCCATACAACACATCTTCCCATAATGTATTCAATGATATAGCCACTGGAAGGAGACTTTTTTTCCTCACATTCCAGCTCTAAAAATACATCTGTATGATGTTATGGTTTGGGGGGGGGGGTGTGAGTACTTTTAAGGTAACATTTTGAGGCATGTATGAATTAACTCCTTAGGTCACAAGGAAAATAGTTTAAGAAAACAAAAACAAACTAATCATGTTAAGATCAAAAACTAGCAATACGTTTATTGCATAGAATCTTATGGTTATATAAAATACTAAATGTGCATATATGCCATTGTCGAATTAACAAAATCATCATAAAAATGTGTGCCGTTGGTTTCCTTTTTTTGTCAAAACAATGGTAAAATCGGTAAACCTTCGTTGTAAAATGCTTTCCAAGGGTCTGTTCACACGTGACGGATTGGTTACAGAAATTGACGCATGGACATACATCTTGGAGTTTGTAAAAATGTATGTACATGCTGCCAAAACCACCCCATACAGGATGTATAGAACCTATTTTCAGACACAGAAAGCTCTGCAAAAAATCTAATACGTGTGTACACACCCATAGGGGTTAATAAAGACAATTATCTTATTATCTTTGGCTCTGATCACGCTGCTCCTTCTTCAAAAAGAACACACCGTGTGTGTGTGCCATCCAAGTCCTGTCCATGATCCGTGGAAAGATAGGACATGTTCTCTCTCCCCATGGATCGGAGAGTCGGGTCAGTTTTCACAATTCACACACTGAAGCGAATGGGTCCGTCAAAACTATCGGGTGCCACTCGGATGCGGATGTGAAAAACAGCCCGAGTGGCACTCTGTCATGTGCAAGAGTCCCTCTTTTTAGGAAGCTGCCCGCTAAAACTAGGTTAATATTCTTCAGATCTCTTCTATGTACGCTCTGCAATATTTCTACAAGATCGTTTGCTTTAGGAACATGCAGAAAATCCTGTAGATTAACAGTGTAGGCAAGTTCATCTCCAGTTTACTTTAAGCATTTATTTCTAGGTTTAATGTCCTTTAAAAAGCAACAAAAGAAAAAACTATTTTCTGGCATATAATCTAGTTTTATTAAATTCAATATATGTAGAGGAGAAACAAGGAGTTTATTTAAAAAAAAAAAAAAAAAAAAAGAAGGGTTGTAGCCTTGTTGTGGCAATGTTAGAGGCAGACACATACTTCGTTCTTTTATTGTCTGTACAGACAATGCAGCAGGGTGTGTGCGCGCGCATTACGGCAGCTACAAATACTGGGAGTTAATCCATAGAAAAACGTCAATAGAGTAATAATGTCTCCAGGAAGAGACGGAGAACTGCCCCTCCCTTAGAAACCAGGTAGATTCAAAGAGTCATCGGTTTGTACAGTGTTGCTATTCATCCTTATCTAGGCCTCCAGCAGTACAGTAGAGCTGTCCGGCCATTAAATCCACAACCCTCTGATGATGAAAGAACTCTCCCGACCCTGTCTTAGGCCCCATGTACACGACCGTGCACGCAATCACGGCCCGCGATTGCGGGCACGGCCGGCCGCTGACTGACGCATTTTCGGGCCGTGCTCCCATACAAAGTATGGGAGAACGGCCCGCAAAATGTGAAAGAACGGACATGTTCCATAATTCCCGGAACATTTCCACGGCACTGACACCCTTCCGAGGTGCAACGGAAAGGTGTCAGTGTTCAATGAAAGTGAATGGCTCCGTTTTTGCGGACCGCAAAAACGGAGGTTTTTTACGGTCGTGTGCATGGGGCCTTAGTCGAATAACAAACTAATGCGAAAATTGGGGAAAAAAAGAATAAATATTATATATATTTAATGGATATTCACAAAAGTTTTATTAAAAAACAAAAAAAAACAAAAACAAAAACTCAAATTAAGAAAAAATATGCTTAGGAATAAAAACCTGAATTAAATAAGGTTCCCTTTTAAAGAGGTTCTCCATTTTGGACAACCCCTACTTGTTAGAAGGGTCCCTTGACAATGAGTGGATCACAAAATGTTACATCAATGTGTTTTCTGTATAATACAGCATAGGACAGGTACTCCAGAGAGTGCCGCTCTTTATAACTGCTCTCCATTCTGGCCAAGAAAGGAGGGTCCCCCTCTATAAACTCTGAAATTCGTAATCCGGTCCATGAAAATGGGTGTTCTAAACTGGGCATCCGCCCTTAGCAGAAGGACATTAAAAAAACTTTTTAAATATTTTAACCCCTTCCCTCTTTTGACCTTCCTGACAGAGCCTCATTTTTCAAATCTGACATGTTTCACTTTAAGTCGGAAAATAACTTCGGAATGCTTTTACCTATCCAAGCGATTCTGAGATTGTTTTCTCGTGACACATTGGACATTACCACTTTTCTAAATTTAAATGTATCTGCTTGTGAGACAAGCAGTTCTACCACACAAAATTGTTGCTAATTAACATCCCCCATATGTCTACTTTAGATTGGCATCGCTTTTTGAACATGGTTTTATTTTTCTAGGACGTTACAAGGCTTAGAACTTTATCAGCAACTTCTCACAGGTTCAGTTGTGATGTGGCTTTGAGGGCCTTCTATATTAGAAACCCCCAATAAGTCACACCTTTTTAAAAATTTCACCCCCTCAAAGTATTCAAAACAGCATATAGAAAGTTTAACCCTTTAGATGTTTCACAGGAATTAAAGCATAGTTACATAGTTTGTTTGGTTGAAAAAAAAGACACAAGTCCATCAAGTTGAACCAAGGCATGAGAAAGGGGAAGTAAAACGTTCCTACACATAGGAGCGAATATTTGTTTGTTCTAGAAAATGATCTAAGCCTTTTTTAAAGCCATCTACTGTCCCTGCTGTGACCAGCTCCTGCTGTAGACTATTCCATAGATTCACAGTTCTCACAGTAAAGAAGGCTTTTCGCCTCTGCAGGTTGAACCTTTTTTTCTCCAGATGGCGGGAGTGCCCCCTTGTTTTTTGAAGGGGTTTTACATGGAACAGGATTTCACCATATTTTTTGTATGTGCCATTCATATATTTATATAAGTTAATCATGTCCCCCCTTAGTCGTCTTTTTTCAAGGCTAAATAGGTTTAATCTTTCCTCATAACTTAGATTCTCCATGCCCCTTATTAGCTTCGTTGCTCTTCTTTGTATTTTTTCCAACTCCAGGGCATCCTTTCTATGAACTGGAGCCCAGAACTGAACTGCATATTCTAGATGAGGCCTCACTAATGCTTTGTACAGTGGTAATATTACATCCCTGTCCGGTGAGTCCATGCCTCTTTTAATACACAATATCTTGCTGGCCTTTGAAGCAGCCGATTGACACTGCATGCTGTTATTTAGTTTATGATTTACAAGTACACCCAGATCCTTCTCAACAAGTGACTCACCCAGTGTAGCTCCCCCTAGGACATATGATGCATGCAGGTTGTTCGTACCCAGGTGCATAACTTTACATTTATCTACAGGCTGGGCCATTTCTATGGATACACCTAAATAAAATGGGAATCGTTGGTGATATTAACTTCCTGTTTGTGGCACATTAGTATATGGGAGGGGGGAAACTTGTCAAGCTGGGTGTTGACCATGGCGGCCATTTTGAAGTCGGCCATTTTGTATCCAACTTTAGTTTTTTCAATGGGAAGAGGGTCATGTGACACATTAAACTTATCGAGAATTTCACAAGAAAGTTTCCCCCCTCCCATATACTAATGTGCCACAAACAGGAAGTTAATATCACCAACCATTCCCATTTTATTTAGGTGTATCCATATAAATGGCCCACCCTGTACATTAAACTTCATCTACCAAGTGGACGCCCAAACACTCAGTTTGTTTAAATCCGCTTGAAATTCACGAACATCTTCCATAGACTTTACTATATTACATAGCTTGGTGTCATCTGCAAAAATAGAAATAGTGCTATTAATCCCATCCTCTATATCAGGGGTCTCAAGCACGCGGCCCGCGGGCCGCATGCGGCCCCTGAGGCTGTCATCTGCAGCCCGCGGGACACAGAGCCGCTAGTATCGGCTCTGCTCCGAGACTCTGGAATACCCTGACATCTCTGTCCACATATGAACAGCGATGTCTGGGGCTTCCCCAGAGCCGGAGTCCCGAGCAGAGCGCTGGTGTCGGCTCTGCTCCGGGACTCTGTGGAATTACCTGACATCGCTGTCCACATATGAACAGCGATGTCTGGGGCTTCCCCAGAGCCGGAGTCCCGAGCAGAGCGCTGGTGTCGGCTCTGCTCCGGGACTCTGTGGAATTACCTGACATCGCTGTCCACATATGAACAGCGATGTCTGGGGCTTAACCAGAGCCGGAGTCCCGGGCAGAGCGCTAGTACAGGCTCTGCTCCGGGACTCTGTGGAATTCCCTGACATCGCTACCCATATGTGGACAGTGCGTCAGGGTCTTCCCCAGAGCGGAGTCCCGGGCAGAGCGCTATTATCGGCTCTGCTCCGGGACTCTGTGGAATTCCCTGACATCGCTGCCCATATGTGGACAGTGTGTCAGGGTCTTGCCCAGAGCGGAGCAGAGCGCTGGTGTCGGCTCTGCTCCTGGACTCTGTGGAATTCCCTGACATCGCTGTCCACATATGAACAGCGATGCCTGGGGCTTCCCCAGAGCCGGAGTCCCGAGCAGAGCGCTGGTGTCGGCTCTGCTCCGGGACTCTGTGGAATTACCTGACATCGCTGTCCACATATGAACAGCGATGTCTGGGGCTTAACCAGAGCCGGAGTCCCGGGCAGAGCGCTAGTACAGGCTCTGCTCCGGGACTCTGTGGAATTCCCTGACATCGCTACCCATATGTGGACAGTGCGTCAGGGTCTTCCCCAGAGCGGAGTCCCGGGCAGAGCGCTAGTATAGGCTCTGCTCCGGGACACTGTGGAATTCCCTGACATATCTGCCCATATATGGACAGTGTGTCAGGGTCTTCCCCAGAGCGGAGTCCCGGGCAGAGCGCTATTATCGGCTCTGCTCCGGGACTCTGGGGAAGCCTCTGACATCGCTGTCCATACACCCACAATGATGTCAGGAGTCCCAGTGATGTCAGGAGCACAGCTGGAGTCCAAGGAAGAGCCTACTAGCGATCTGCCCGGGACTCCAGCTCTGGGGTTGCCCCTGACATCACTGCGGCAGCATCCACAGAGGACTCTGCGGCAGCATCCACAGAGGACTCTGCGGCAGCATCCACAGAGGACTCTGCGGCAGCATCCACAGAGGACTCTGCGGCAGCATCCACAGAGGACTCTGCGGCAGCATCCACAGAGGACTCTGTTAATAAGTTGAATAATAGTGGTTCCAACACTGAACCCTGGGGTACATCACTTATAACCAGTGACTATTCAGAGTAGGAATCATTGACCACAACTCTGTGGATACGGTCCTTTAGCCAATTCCCAATCCAATTACAAACGATACTTTCTAAACCTATAGTCCTTAATTTACCCATTAGACGTCTATGGGGGACAGTGTCAAATGCCTTTGCAAAGTCCAAAAACACTATATCCACAGCGGCCCCTCGGTCCAGGCTTCTGCTGACCTCTTCATAAAAACAAAACAAATCAGGTTGGTTTGACAGCTTCTGTCCTTAGTAAAACCGTGCTGGCTGTCACTTATAACCTATATAGTCCCTCAAACATTTTCCCCAGAATTGATGTTAAGCTTACTGGTCTATAATTACCTGGCGAAGACCTAGAGCCCTTTTTGAAAATAGGCACCACATTTGCCCTGCGCCAGTCCCTTGGCACTATACCAGTCACGAGAGAATCTCTAAATATTATGAAGAGGAGGACAGGCATAACTGAACTAAGCTCCTTAAGAACTCTAGGGTGTAACCCATCTGGTCCCGGGGCCTTGTGTACGTTTATTTTATTTAAATTTAGCTTGCACCATATCTACATTCATCCAATACAGTATATCAACTGATCTATTAACAGCACTGGCACCAGCTACATCAGCTGCTCTTTCTTCTGTTGTATATACAGAGCTAAAGAAACCATTTAGTAACTCTGCCTTCTCTTGATCCCCTGTGACCAACTCCCCATTACCACTATCTAGGGGTCCTACATGTTCAGACCTTGGCTTTTTTGCATTTATATGCTTGAAGAATTTTTTGGGATTTGTTTTACTATCCTTGGCCACCTGACTCATTTTGTATTTTTGCTGATTCGATTACCTTTTTACAGATAGAGTAGAGTAGAGGTGAAATTTACAAATTTCATTATTTTTTTTGCAGAAATTCATTTATTTTTTTTAACACAGGAAGTCAATATTTATTGCCCAAGTTCTGCAGATTTAGGAAATATCCCACATGCGGCCCTAGTGTGGTAATGTACTGATGCACAGGTCTTAGAAGCAAAGGAGCACCTAGAGGATTTTGGGGCCTTCTTTTTATTAGAATATATTTTAGGCACCATGTCAGGTTTAAAGGGCTCTTGCAGTGCCAAAACAGTAGAAATCCCCCAAAAGTGACCCAATTTGGGAAACTACACACCTCAAGGAAACTATCTAGGGGTATAGTGAGCATTCTGACCCCACAGGTTTATTGCAGAAATTATTGGAAGTAGGCCGTAAAAATCAAAATCTACATTTTTTCAAAGAAAATGTAGGTTTAGCAAATTTTTTTTCATTTCCACAAAGACTAAAGGGAAAAAAAGCACCACAAAATTTGGAAAGCAATTTCTCCCAAGTAAAAAAATACCCCACATGTCTTCATAAACGGCTGTTTGGACACGCGGCAGGGATTAGAAGGGAAAGAGTGCTATTCGGCTTTTGTAGAGCACATTTAGCAGCAATGGTTTGCGGAGGCCATGACACATTTGCAAAACCCCTGAGGGTCAAAACAATGAAACCGCCCAAAAAGTGACTCCATTTAGGAAACGACACCCCTTGAGGAATTCATCTAGGGGTGTAGTGAGCATTTTGACCCCACAGGTGTTTCATAGAATTTGTTAGAATTGGGCAGTGAAAATAAAAACAATACCTTTTCTTCAATAAGACGTAGCAAAATTTTGCATTTTCTCAAAGATAGAAAAAAAGAACACCAACATTTCAACAATTTCTCCAGAGTACGACAATACCCTAAACGTGATCATAAACTGCTGTTTGGGCGCACGGCAGGGCTCAGAAGGGAAGGAGTGGCATTTGGCTTTTGGAGTGCAGATTTTGCTGGATTGGTTTCTGGTCGTTAGGTCGCATTTGCAAATCCCCTGTGGGACCAAAGCGGTGGAAACCCCCCAGAAGTGACCCCATTTTGGAAACTACACCCCTCAAGGTATTCACCTAGGGGTGCAGTGGACATGTTAACCCCGCAGGTGTTTTGCAGAAATTAGTGTGCACTCAATGTTGCAGAGTGAAAATGGGATTTTTTCCATAGATATGCCAATATGTGGTGCCCAGCTTGTGCCACCATAAGACAGCTCTCTAATTATTATGGCATATGGCCCTAATCTTTTGCCTGGACATTTGACAGGGCTCAGGAGTGAAAGAGTACCATGTAAAATTGAGGCCTAATTTGGTGATTTATAAAGTATTGGTTCACAATTGCAGAGGCTCTGATGTGAAATAAAACCACTGAGAAGTGACCCCATTTTGGAAACTGCACCCCTCAAGGCATTTATTAAGGGGTGTAGTGAGCATTTTCACTCTACAGGACCTTTCGATAAATGATTGCGCTGTGGATGGTGCAAAGTAAAAAAAATTAGATATGCTATTTTAGTGGCAAATATGTCATGCCCAGCTTGTGCCACTGGTGACACACATCCCAAAAATTGTTAAAAGGGATCTCCCGGGTATGGCGATGCCATATATGTGTAAGTAAACTGTTTGGGCACGCTGTAGGGTTCAGAGGGGAGGGAGCGCCATTCGGCTTTTGCAGCGTGGATTTGCTTGGTAGTAGTTTTGTTTGAGTATTGCTGGTGTTTTTCATTTATAACGTGGGGCATATGTAAGCTGGGCAGAGTACATCGGGGGCATAGTCAGGTGGTAGAATAATTGGGTTACTAAAAAAAAAACTGTAAAATAATCCATAGATATGGGTTACGCTGTATCACAATCGTTTCTGCACAGGCCATTGTCATACTGATTCCTTATCCCCCTTTTGGTTCACACTCCCCAGCAAAATTCCCTAAACTGCAAAGGTGCGAAGTGCTGTCCTGGAATAATACGGGCACCATCGCTTCCAACAGATATGTTTGGGTCCTTCCCTTCCTGGTTCCCTAATTTTAGGGCCTTGATAATTCCCCTCTTGAAACATAAGGAACGTTCCCCTTAGAAATGCACAACTGCATATCTTTTATTTCGTGACTTATTAGAGCCTTAGCTAAATTATATTTTTTCATAGACAGGTGTATGAGGGCTGTTTTTTTGCGGGACGAGCTGTAGTTATTATTGGTACCATTTTGGGGTACATGCGACTTTTTGATCACTTTTTATCCTATTTTTTGGGAGGCAAGGTGGCATAGTTTCGTTTTTTTTTTATACAGCATTCACCATGCGTTATAAACTAAAGGTTATCTTTATTCTGCGGGTCAGTACGATTCCGGCGATACCTAATTTCTAGCACTTTGGTTTTACAACTTTTTGTACAATAAAAGTACTTTTGTAAAAAGAATGTATTTTTTCTGTCGCCATGTTGTCAGAACATAACGTTTTAATTTTTTTAATCGACGGAGCTGTATGAGGGCTTGTTTTTTGCGAGACGAGCTATAGTTTTTATAGGTACCATTTTTGGATACATGCAACTTTTTGATCACTTTTTATTCCAATATTTGTAGGGCAAAGTGACCAAAAAAAACCCCAGAAATTCTGGTATAGTGTTTTACGTTATTTTTTTTACGCCTTTCACCACGTGGAACAACAATATTTTTATAGCTCAGGTCATTACGGTCCTGGCAATACTAAAGGTGTATGGTTTATTTTATTTTTTCCAATAATAAAAAGGACTTTATAAGGGAAAAGGGCGATTGTGAACACACGCCACGCACAGACCAATACAAGTCTATGGGGCAGTACAGACAGTCCGTGCTTTTTGCGCAGCGTTTGTCCGTATCTCGGCGTATCTCGGCGTATTTTGCACATCACGCACCCATTGAAGTCAATGGGTGCGTGAAAACCACGCAGGTCGCACGGAAGCACTTCCGTGCGAACTGCCTGTTTCGCGCACCAGCTGTCAAAAGGATGAATGTAAACAGAAAAGCACCACGTGCTTTTCTGTTTACAAACATCCGAATGGCGTGTCATAATGATGGCGGCTGCGTGAAAAGCATGCAGCCGCGCATCATATGATGTTGCCTCACGGAGCAGGTAAGTGGATTTTGCGCAGGCAAAACGCAGCGTGTTTTGCATGCGCAAAAACGGCACGCACGTCTGAATCAGCCCTTAAGAGTATGCTACTATATTTTGTGTGCTAATACATTACACTGTGTCACATGCTTCTGTTAGGGCAGCACATAGTGTGCCCTAACAGCAGGTAAACTGAACAGACAGCCCTGGGGTCCTTTCTAGGTCCCCAGTGCCGACTGCAGGGGGATTACCTGGTCTTCAATTGCGTCACTGGGTTTCCAGTGGCGGGATCGAAGAGGTGAGTTCCCTTTGATCATGCCTTGCTCAAGACCGCGGCGATCAAAGGGTTAAACAGCTGGGGCTGGAGTTCTCTCAGATCCAAGCGGTGTCCAGCAGACTGCTCTAAGCAGGAGCTGTAATTTACAGCTCCTTACCTTAAAGAATAAGCGCTCAGCTGCCTCTTCTACAGCGACGCCAAAAGACGTCGCTACAGACGAAGGACCTGCGTGCGCTGCATGCCATCAAAAGACGGTAAGCGGTCGTTAAGGAGTTAAGACGATTGCTCTCCAAAATCTTTGCACAGCATAAGGCTCTGTCTCCAGATTATCAAATCCCTATCTCCTATTGAATGTGATCGGCGCTGCAATGTAGATAACAGCAACGTTTTTGTTTTTTTTTTTTAAAACGATCATTTTTGCCCAAGTTATGAGCAATTTTATATTTATGCAAATGAGCTTTTCAATGGACAACTGGGTGTGTTTTCTCGTTTTACCAACTGGGCGTGTATTAATAATAATAATAATAATAATCTTTATTTATATAGCGCCAACATATTACGCAGCACTTTACAATTTAGAGGGAACATGAAACAAACAATATCAGACATTACATAGTGACAAAGTTCATTTACAATTCAAACCTGGGGAGTGAGGACCCTGCTCGCAAGAGCTTACAATCTATGAGGACATAAGGGAGACACAAAGTGTAACAGTGTTTGTTCTGCACAATAGTCCGGCCATTTTTATACACATGCGGTGGTAACATAAAGCTGCATGAGCCGGTCACCAGCCACTATCCGTGTATGACGGACATGAAGAGAAGGAGTGTGAGGGAATCTTATTCTGATGACTAATCTAAATGGAGGGCCATGGAAAGGAGTCAGATTAGGGAATGTTATAGGCCTGTCTAAATAGATGTGTTTTCAGGGCACGTTTAAAACTGTGGATATTGGGAATTAATCGGATTGTCTGGGGTAGCACATTCCAGAGGACGGGTGCAGCACGAGAGAAATCCTGGAGACGGTAGTGGGAGGTTCGGATTATGGAGGATTTTAATCTAAGGTCGTTGGCAGAACGTAGAGCCCGAGTAGGGTGGTAGACAGAGATGAGGGAGGAGATGTAAGGAGGTGCAGCACTGTGGAGAGCTTTGTGGGTGAGAGTAATAAGTTTGAATTTTATTCGGAAGGGGATGGGCAACCAGTGCAGTGACTGGCACAGATTAGAGGCGTTGGTGTAGCGGTTGGTCATAAAGATGAGCCTGGCTGCTGCATTGAGGATAGATTGGAGAGGGGAGAGTTTAGTGAGGGGAAGACCGACTAGTAATGAGTTACAGTAGTCAAGACGAGAGTGAATCAGAGCAACAATGAGAGTTTTGGCAGTTTCCTCCGTAAGAAAAGAGCGGATTCTGGAGATGTTTTTGAGGTGAAAATGACAGGAGCGTGAAAGTGATTGTATGTGAGGAGTAAAGGAAAGATCTGAGTCAAAAATAACCCCGAGACAGCGGGCGTGCTGCTTAGAAGTTATGATAGTGCCACACACAGAGATGGAGACATCAGGTTTAGGGAGGTTAGTAGATGGTGGGAACACAAGGAGCTCAGTTTTAGAAAGATTCAGTTTCAGATAGAGAGAGGACATGATGTTAGAGACAGCGGACAGACAATCACTGGTGTTCTGTATTAGAGCAGGGGTGATGTCACGGGAAGAGGTATATAATTGGGTGTCATCAGCGTAGAGATGGTACTGGAAGCCAAATCTGCTGATGGTTTGTCCAATAGGAGCTGTGTAGAGAGAAAAGAGGAGTGGACCTAGGACTGATCCCTGAGGAACCCCGATATCAAGGGAAAGAGGAGAAGAGGTGGAACCAGCAAATGACACACTGAATGAGCGGTCAGAGAGATAGGAGGAAAACCAAGAGAGAGCCGCGTCCTTGAGGCCAATAGAGTGGAGCATGTTAAGTAGGAGTTTGTGGTCTACAGTGTCAAAGGCTGCAGAGAGATCCAAAAGAATCAGGAGAGAGGATTTACCGTCCGATTTAGCCGCCAAGAGATCATTTGAGACTTTAGTAAGGGCAGTTTCTGTGGAGTGTAGAGTGCGGAAACCAGATTGTAAGGGGTCAAGAATGGAGTTAGCAGAGAGATAGCGGATAAGGCGAGAGTAGACCAAGCGTTCCAGGAGTTTGGAGATGAAGGGCAGATTAGAGACTGGTCGGTAGTTGGCAGCGCTGGATGGGTCAAGTGTTGGTTTTTTCAATAATGGGTTTATAATGGCATGTTTAAAAGCGGAGGGAAAGATACCAGAGGAAAGAGAGAGGTTAAATATTTTAGTGAGGTGACTAGTGACAGCTGGGGAGAGGGACTGGAGGAGGTGTGAGGGGACAGGATCACTAGGGCAGGTAGTAGGACGAGAAGAAGAGAGGAGCCTCGAGACTTCTTCTTCAGTTATTGGGTCAAATGCTGAGAGTGAAGAAGAGGGAGTGCGGGGGGGAAGGGGATCGATGTTACTAGGGGACTGGGAGATAATATCATGCCGGATGTTGTCAATTTTAACTTTAAAATAATTGGCCAGGTCTTCAGCACTGAGATCTGTGATTGGCGTCTGCACTTTAGGACTAAGGAGGGAGTGAAAAGTATCAAAGAGGCGTTTTGGATTATTAGATAGTGTGGAGATGAGAGAAGTGAAGTAGACTTGTTTGGCGCGGTGAAGGGCAGAGTTGTAAGTTTTGAGCATAAATTTGTAATGGAGGAAATCTGCATCCAAATGCGATTTTCTCCACAGTCGTTCAGCACATCTCAAGCACCGGTGAAGAAAGCGGGATTGAGGCGTGTGCCAGGGTTGTCGTCGTCTTTGTCGGGTGGTTCGGAGTGTAGTGGGGGCTGCTTCACCCAATGCATTTTTGAGAGTGTTATTATAAAGTTTGGCAGCCAGATTGGGACAGGAGAGGGAAGAGATAGGGGACAATGAGGACTGTAGACTGTCTATGAGTTTCACAGTGTTAATGGCATGTAGATTTCTGTATGTCTGATACGTAGGGATGACCTGAGGAGGCAGAGAATATTTGATAGTAAAGCAGAGAAGATTGTGGTCAGAAAGCGGGAGAGGAGAGTTAATAAAGTCAGAAACTGAGCAGAGCCGGAAGAAGACCAGGTCAAGTGAATGCCCGTCTTCATGTGTAGGAGAGTTAGTAAGTTGTGACAGACCGAGGGACGAGGTTAAAGATAGAAACTGGGAGGCAGATGAGGAGATTGGGTTATCAATGGGGATGTTGAAGTCACCCATGATGAGAGTGGGTGTTTCAGAGGATAGAAATTGTGGAAGCCAGGCAGCAAAATGATCCAGGAATTGGCGGGGTGAGCCCGGTGGGCGGTAGACAACTGCCACTCGGAGGGGAAAAGGGTGAAAGAGTCTGAGGGTGTGGACTTCAAAAGAGGGAAATGTGAGTGAGGGGACCGGGGGAATGACCTGGAAAGTGCAGTGTGGGGAAAGAAGTATACCTACTCCTCCACCCTGCCTGTTCTCAGTTCTGGGGGCATGAGAGAACTGGAGACCACCATAAGATAGAGCAGCAGGGGAAGCAGTGTCAGACAGGTGTAGCCATGTTTCTGTAAGAGCCAGAAGGTTGAGAGAGTTAGAAAGGAATAAGTCATGAATAAAGGTGAGTTTGTTGCACACGGACCGAGAGTTCCAGAGAGCACAGTTAAAAGAGACAGGAGAAGACATACAAGGAATGGCAAGAAGATTTGCAGGGTTTCTATGTGTGGCAGGTAAGTGGTTGAGCTTGGCAGAAGAAAAGGGAGGCCCAGGGTTGGGAGAGATGTCCCCTGCAGCTAGTAGCAGGAGAATGCAGAGAGACAGCATATGGTTATGTGATTTATGAGAGTGATTTTTATGTTGGGCAGTGGGATGAGATGGGTTAAGTTGACTGAGGAAAGTGAATAGTGAATGGGAGCTGTACATGGGCGAGGCAAGGAGAGAGGGACTGATGTAGACTGTTTTTGGGCAAGTCTTAAATGGGTGATAGGATTGAAAACCAAGAGCAGCTATAATGATGAGAGCGGTGGCAAACATCTTTGTTTACAGATAGTTAGAAATCTAATATTGAGAGCGTGGGCTAGTTTGTCTGGTTTGGTAATGCAGCTTACCTGTCACTGACCTTGTGCAACTGCCATGTATAACTGCCAGGACACTTTGACAATATGACACTTAGACAGAGATGACTTCTGCCGTCGTGCCCCCCTGCACGAGTGCCTTCCCCATATGCTACATCTAAATTTATAGGGGAGTAGATGCTCAGATCTAGGCCTAATTAAGCTCGTTCAGCTATTAATCAAATCAACTAGACACATGAGGTGAAAAGCTATGCAGAGATAAACAAACAAACTAGCAGGTCTGGATGATCATAAAACTTAACGACGATCAAACACTTTGACAAAACTTTGAGATAACATTAGACTATATAGCAAGACAGGAAAGCAGAGTTATATACCATAAAATAACAGTTTCAGCTTTTTGAAATGCAGCTACAGCAGGGATGAGGTTCATGCAGGAATGAAATGGATTATATACCATAAAATAACAGTTTCAGCTTTTTGAAATGCAGCTACAGCAGGGATGAGGTTCATGCAGGAATGAAATGGATTATATACCATAAAATAACAGTTTCAGCTTTTTGAAATGCAGCTACAGCAGGGATGAGGTTCATGCAGGAATGAAATGGATTATATACCATAAAATAACAGTTTCAGCTTTTTGAAATGCAGCTACAGCAGGGATGAGGTTCATGCAGGAATGAAATGGATTATATACCATAAAATAACAGTTTCAGCTTTTTGAAATGCAGCTACAGCAGGGATGAGGTTCATGCAGGAATGAAATGGATTATATACCATAAAATAACAGTTTCAGCTTTTTGAAATGCAGCTACAGCAGGGATGAGGTTCATGCAGGAATGAAATGGATTATATACCATAAAATAACAGTTTCAGCTTTTTGAAATGCAGCTACAGCAGGGATGAGGTTCATGCAGGAATGAAATGGATTATATACCATAAAATAACAGTTTCAGCTTTTTGAAATGCAGCTACAGCAGGGATGAAGAGAGAAGACACATCAGCTCCAGGCGTCAGAGGGTACAGTGCAGGGTATGTGCAGGTAAGCATAGCAAACTCCCTAGAGACGAGCATATTAACCTTTTGGACGCCTTTCAGCCGATGTATCTTCTTTGTCCGACGACAAGGTTGAAGGACCTGTGGGTGACGTCACGCTGTGTGTCTTTAGTGAAAGAAGCTGGTTGGGAACGATGAGAAGTGAATGATGCTGATTTGTCAGCGTCATACACTTCTATTCACAACGCCCAATTGGTAAAAACACAATACACGCCCAGTTGGTAAAACGAGAAAACACACCCAGTTGTCCATTGAAAAGCTCATTTGCATAAATATAAAATTGCTCATAACTTGGGCAAAAATGATCGTTTTTCAAAAAAAACAAACAAAAAAACCCCAAAAAAAACAAAAAACAAACTTTGCTGTTATCTACATTGCAGCGCCGACCACATTCAATAGGAGATAGGGATTTGATAATCTGGTGACAGAGCCTCTTTAAAGTAAATATCTGCCTTTTATCAGAATTATACCGTGCTGAATAATTTCTTAATACAGTGAAATCTCTTTGAGACGAACACCCATAAATGCATTGACAAATGGTCTTCTAGAAAGGTGGTCCACTAAAAAGAAAATGGCCGGTATGCAGAATATATGATGGAAGTGAAAATCTTGTCACAAAATCTGGTCTAGATAAAGAGGTGGTCTTTTGGAGAGGTTTCACCATAGAATTATAGAAGTCGGAGCTTTGTTTTTCTGATACAACCATGGGAGCATATTAAAGGGAACCTGTCAGTTCCTATTTGCCTACCAAACTGGTCCCAGCATTTGGTATGTGTCCACATATCTTTTGATTTTTTTGTATTACCTAGTTTGTCCAGACAGACTACTTTATTGCCCTAAGCAAATGACTCTGCAAGTGCCACTTGGGTAGTCTGTTTCCCTGCAAGTGCTCCTTTTTCCCACCATTTTAGCATGCTCAACTCCACCCTCTTGCTCAGTTTGGACGTTGGCATACTATGGCAGGAAAACAGAGTTGCTCTAGAACGGTGCCACCTGACCTCTGTCCTACCTTCTAACACTGGCCTACAAGCTGGCAGGGTTTTCCGCAAACAGCCCATTACGTTTTGCTACGCGGTTTCTGGAACTTCCATAGAAGTAAATGGGAGCGTCAGAAAAAGCATAGCACAGCTAGCTACGCTGTTCCTGGAACTTGGGGGCTACAGAAACCATGTAGCTCTTTGTGCTATGCGGTTTCCCCAACTCCCATTCACTTCTATGCGAGTTCCCGGAAACCGCATCGCAAAACAGGATTGGCTGTTTCCCAGAAAACCCGGCCACCTCGGGAGTCAGAGATCCTGGGTATATACACCATAAATATCAGAGATAGAAAAGCTTGGTTTACAGTGAAACAATAAAATATAAAAAAATAAGTTATACTTACACTGGAATGTTCTCATATGCATCTTCAAAGCCCTCCTAAAACAAATAAAAACACAAAAGATTAGTACGTATAAGTTTCCACCACACTAGCCTACTACTGTACTATTACTAGAAAAGTAAAAGCTTATGTACTGGCAAGGGGGAGTGTTACTATGGCTGTGACACTGTCCAATCAGATATGGACAGTGCCACAGCAAGAGTGAGCAGAGAAAGTGCACGCTCTCTTTGAAGATCAGTCTTTTCACCCGAACTGGCAAGGGGGGGGGGGGGTGTCTCTGCTACGGACAGTGTAAGAGCTGTGGAGAGGAGAGCACGCATGCGCTCTCATCTCTTTAGCACTTACGAGAGATCAGTCTTGTACTTTGTCTGCCGAACTGGCAAGGGGGCGAGTCTCTGCTGCGGACAGTGTAAGAGCTGGGGAGCGCTTACACTGTGCGTAGCAGTGGCACGTCCCCTTGCCAGTTCGGGTGAAAAGACTGATCTTCAAAGCTGGAGAGAGCGTGCACTTTCTCTGCTCGCTCTTGCTGTAACACTGTCCATATCCGATTGGACAGTGTCACAGCCATAGTAACACGCCCCCTTGCCAGTACACGCTCCGTTGACGGTGTAGGGGGTTATTTAAATATTGGGTGCCAAATATAACGGCACGGATATGTAAATAACGGAGGGAGGTAGAAAAAAAATAATTAAAGTGCCCCAGCGTTTGTGCAGCCCTCCCCATTATATGCTGCACATGTATGGGGAGGTGAAAGGTTCTCTAACAATGCAGCGCAGCAAACAGAGCAGAACAGATTAGAAAACAGACAAAGATGATATATTTTTAAATATTTGCTGGAGCTTTTTAAAGACCAAATTTATAATAAACCACTAGGTTTTAGATCTAGTAAATGAGCCTGCTGTATCTAATCGTGAGGTAGGAATCTGACAATATTACTGTCAGAAAAAGCTTCCTGATCACAGCAAACGCTATACAAACAGATCTATAGCAAGCACGCAAAAATAAAATACATTTGAAAAAAGGCCTAACAACGAATGCTTTGAAAGAGGTTTTTCTTGGGGGCCCCCCCCAAACTTTCATAGCCGACAGCCCGCAGCTGCATCGCTGGGTCTCATAAATGACCCAACAACACAGCACTAGCAGTCAGGGCCGTTGCTAAGGTCTAAAGACCACAGGGGCAATAACCACAATACATATATGCTTCGCCCCCCTCAAAATGTTTGTATATAAATCGGAGACAGCATATCTATAGGACTACGACCCCTACAGCTCCGCCACTGGATAAGATTAGATACAGAGGCTCAGGAGATCGTATCACACACAATAGACTTCGATACAGATACTAACAAACAGTATCACACATAGTAGACTCATACAGGGCCGCTTTAAACCGTGTTCTTATACTTATCCTCCTTTCTCCTGAGCAGGGTCCTCTTCGACTCTGGATGAAGAGCGTGTCCCGATATCATTCAGTGCCAGGGGTTGTGTGGTGAGAACATAACGTGGGGAAGCTGCGCCCGGACCACACTCAGGTGCAAGGAGGGTAAGTATACGGTTACAGTAGTAATAGGGGCCCATGTAGTTTATTACATAGGTCTCAGTTACTACAGTAAATGTAGGGGGCTGTGAGCACTCCTGGCTTCATGGCCCGGTAGCAATTGCGACCCCCCTATAGCTACGCCACAGTCACGATCTCTTCTTTAAATGTGATGTTCAATGTGTTAGGCCAGGATCACACACAGTTTTGATTCAGTTCTCGGTGAAGTTCCTTGAGCCAAACGCAGGGGTGGACACAAAAAAAACTGCTTATTTTCGCCCGTTTTTCGGAAGCAAAACGCCTCCAAACATCTGTCCATTGATTTCAATGGGAAATACGCCGTTATGTTCAAACGGGCCGTTTTTTTTACACGAAAAAGTTAATGTCACTTCTAGAGACGTTTTTGGAGCAGTTTTTCATTGACTATAGAAAAACAGCTAAAAAAATAGCAGTAAAGAACGCCGCGAAAAACACGAGTGGCTTAAAAAAACGTCCGAAAATTCACTTGAATAAAGCTCCGCATTTTCAGACGTTTTTTAGTAAGCGTGTGCACATACCCTTAGTATTTTCTTTTTACCTTTCCTTCCTTTTGGATTCCCTCCTGCCTTTGGTTTAAAAAAAAAATTTAAAAAAAATGATATGCATAATAAACCACCATAAACTGCAGCAGAACGGCATGTGTAAATCTGGCCTTAACGTTTTAAAACACAATGGGAACCATCACTGGTGTCGCTAGCACTGGGCATCTGGGGCCCTAGCTATAAAGGGTCGTAGTCTTATAGATATGCGGGCTCCGAGATGTATATATTTTTCTGGTGGGGGGCGGTAAATATTTGTCTTGGGGCTTGTGCACCTGATCTTTTAAGACCCTAGCAATGCCTCTGGGAACCATATATAGAGGTTCCTGATGTTACTATATTTTTAACCTATAATGGCCTTTCTGGGTCATTGTAACTCAAAACCACATCTGTTTTACAATGCAACAGGCAGTGACTAAGCATTTTCTTATAGTCTGCCTAGTAGTGCAGTACTACTAAAATACTGCCTACCTGTATAGAACGGCGCTCTACCTGTACTGCATGGACTGTACTGCGCTCTACCTGTACTGCATGGACTGTACTGCGCTCTACCTGTACTGCATGGACTGTACTGCGCTCCACACAGTTCATGCATAGCAGTACAGGTAAACTGTACAGGACTCTGAAGAAGCTCCTGTCCTCAATATAGAAAGGGATTTACTGCTTCCAGCAGTTCTGACTTTTAGGCTGGGTTCACACGAGCACATTAACGTCCGTAATGGACGGACGTATTTCGGCCGGAAGTCCCGGACCGAACTCAGTGCAGGGAGCCGGGCTCCTAGCATCATAGTTATGTACGATGCTAGGAGTCCCTGCCTCTCCGTGGAACTACTGTCCCGTACTGAAAACATGATTACAGTACGGGACAGTTGTCCTGCAGAGAGGCAGGGACTCCTAGCATGTACAATTACGGCGATACCACATATGTAGAGGTTTTTTATGTTTTACGACTTTTGCACAATAAAAACACTTTTGAACTAAAATTATTTGTTTTTGCATCGTTGCTTTCCAAGAGCCGTAACTTTTTTATTTTTCCATCAATGTAGTGATTTTTTGGGGCTGGTTTTCTGCGGGACGAGACGTAGTTTTGATTGGTACTGTTTTGGGGTGCATGGGACTTTTTGATTCATTTTTATTAATGACTTTTTTGGGGGGCAATGGAAAAAAATTGCAATTTCGCCATTGTTTTTTGCGTTTTTTTTTTTACGGTGTTCACCTTGCGGTTTAAATTACATATTAACTTTATTAATTGGGTCATTACGGTCGCGGTGATACCATATATGTGTACTTTTATTTTTTACACTTTTACTAAATAAAACCACTTATTGAAAAAAATATATATTTTTTTACTGTAATTTTTATTATTAATCTTTTTCACATTTATTATTTATTTCACTAGTCCCACTAGGGGACTTTACTGTGTGATCTTTAGATCGCTGCTATAATGCTTTGGTATACTTCGTATACCAGAGCATTATTGCCTGTCAGTGTAAATCTCCGGCGCGTCCTAACAGGTATATGTCCAGGGCAGACCAGGGGGCTTTTATCAAGCCCCCGGCTGCCATGACACCCCATCGGAGACCCGCGATTGCATTTGCTGGCCGCCGATGGGTGAGAGGGAGCTCACTCCCTCTGTAAACAAGTTAAATGCCGCGGTCACTATTGACGGCAACATTTAACGGGTTAAATGGCCGCCATCGAAGTAAACTTCGATCGCGGGCGTTGGAGCAGGAGCTCAGCTGTCACGGGGGACCTGTGCAGGACTTAGACTAGGCTCACGTGAAAAGGCGTCAGCCTAGCCTAAGGCCCCTTAGTGACGAATGTGAAAAGGCGTATTGTTGGTCACTAAGGGGTTAAGAGCAAGGGTTTTAAGAAGCAAACATATCCTAAGGCCTTATTCACACGGACTTGTCCATTTTGCACGCGTAAAAGGTCCGTGTGTCATCAGCATATGGTGCGCGGCAGCGTGATTTTCCCACAGCCGGCATCATTATGACACTCTGTTTTTAGGTTTACAAACAGAAAAGCGCATGGGGCTTTTCTGTTTTCATTCATTCTTTTTACTACTGTTGCGCGAATCACGCGCGGCACCCGGAAGTGCTTTCGTGTGCTGTGCGCGGTTTGCACGCACCCATTGACTTTAATGGGTGCGTGCTGCGCAAAACACGGGCAAGTATAGGACATGTTGTGAGTTTCACGCAGCGCACATACGCTGCGTGAAATTCACTGACAGTCTGAACGGCCCCATTCACTAACATAGGTCCGAGCGACCCGCGTGAAAATCACACGCGTAGCACGGACATATTATACGTTCATGTGAATAAGGCCTAAAAGTAACGTTCAAAATGCAGCACCCTCTGCTAGGATCCCATTTTGCCATAGTACTAGGAACACATATTAGGGCAGTGTTTTTCAGAACCTTATTGTATTTTTATATGCAGGTAAGTAATTGGTTTATTGTATTTGTTTATTCAGCTGGTTATAAATCGCTAAATGTTTTGCTGGTCTACTCAGTAAAGAGCATTTATGTTAACCTTTTGCTGCAGGCAGAATGTACAATATACGAACACGAGAGAGCTCACCATGACCGATTGTATTCAACAAATAAGAATAGACACATGTAAAGAAAGAGAGTATCACGAATATTTAAGTACAACCTCCCTATATAAAGGTTAATGCATTTAGAGTAAAGATGCTTGGACAATGGAACATCATATTTGTGGTTATGTTGATTTTTGATCTGTGTAACTTGTCTTGGGAGTCATATTAACCAGCTTTTTGTATTAAAAGACTGTGGCCTGAGGGGGAATATTTGATCAAACTCTACAATAGTTAACAACCGCACCAACATCACTCTAAAAAGTGCAAACGTTTGTACATGTAGTTTTTAGCTGTAACAGATCACTTTTTTTTCTTTTAAGGCTTGAATGTACAACATGTTCCTAGAATTTTTTCCATTTATGGAATTTACATTCCATATATATTACATTTTCTATACTTTTGTTTCTTTAAACTGAACTCCATGGAGAAAAACGCAGAAGGAACTCAAAACCGCAGTCCCTCAAAGCCTTCCTATTAGCGTTTTTTCGAACTCTGGGAAGGTAAAGAATAACATTCTGTAATATAAAAGATAAAAGGGGATATATATATATATATATACATACATATATATACACACACACACACACACACACACACACACGATTAGAAAAACATGGCTACTTTTTTTTAAAGAAAGTGACACTACCGTTCAAAAGTTTAGGGTCACTTAGAAATTTCCTTATTTTTGAAAGAAAAGCACCGTTTTTTTTTCAATGAACATTAAAATAAATCAGAAATACACTCTATACATTGTTAATATGCTAAATGACTATTCTAGCTGCAAACGTCTGGTTTTTAATGCAATATCTACATAGGTGTATAGAGGCCCATTTCCAGCAACCATCACTCCAGTGTTCTAATGGTACATTGTGTTTGCTAACTGTGTTAGAAGGCTAATGGATGATTAGAAAACACTTGAAAACCCTTGTGCAATTATGTTAGCACCGCTGTAAACAGTTTTGCTGTTTAGAGGAGCTATAAAACTGACCTTCCTTTGAGCTAGTTGAGAATCTGGAGCATTACATTTGTGGGTTCGATTAAACTCTCAAAATGGCTAGAAAAAGAGAGCTTTCATGTGAAACTCGACAGTCTATTCTTGTTCTTAGAAATGAAGGCTATTCCATGCGAGAAATTGCCAAGAAACTGAAGATTTCCTACAACGGTGTGTACTACTCCCTTCAGAGGACAGCACACACAGGCTCTAACCAGAGTAGAAAGAGAAGTGGGAGGCCCCGCTGCACAACTGAGCAACAAGACAAGTACATTAGAGTCTCTAGTTTGAGAAATAGATGCCTCACAGGTCCTCACCTGGCAGCTTCATTAAATAGTACCCGCAAAACGCTAGTGTCAACGTCCACAGTGAAGAGGTGACTCCGGGATGCTGGCCTTCAGGGCAGAGTGGCAAAGAAAAAGCCATATCTGAGACTGGCTAATAAGAGGAAAAGATTAATATGGGCAAAAGCACACAGACATTGGACAGAGGAAGATTGGAAAAAAGTGTTATGGACAGACAAATTGAAGTTTGAGGTGTTTGGATCACACAGAAGAACATTTGTGAGACGCAGAACAACTGAAAAGATGCTGGAAGAGTGCCTGACGCCATCTGTCAAGCATGGTGGAGGTAATGTGATGGTCTGGGGTTGCTTTGGTGCTGGTAAAGTGGGAGATTTGTACAAGGTAAAAGGGATTTTGAATAAGGAAGGCTATCACTCCATTTTGCAATGCCATGCCATACCCTGTGGACAGCGCGTGATTGGAGCCAATTTCATCCTACAACAGGACAATGACCCAAAGCACACCTCCAAATTATACAAGAACTATTTAGGGAAGAAGCAGGCAGCTGGTATTCTATCTGTAATGGAGTGGCCAGCACAATCACCAGATCTCATCCCCATAGAGCTGTTGTGGGAGCAGCTTGATCGTATGGTACGCAAGAAGTGCCCATCAAGCCAATCCAACTTGTGGGAGGGGCTTCTGGAAGCATGGGGTGAAATTTCTCCCGATTACCTCAGCAAATTAACAGCTAGAATGCCAAAGGTCTGCAATGCTGTAATTGCTGCAAATGGAGCATTCTTTGACGAAAGCAAAGTTTGAAGGAGAAAATTATTACTTCAAATAAAAATCATTATTTCTAACCTTGTCAATGTCTTGACTATATTTTCTAGTCATTTTGCAACGCATTTGATAAATGTAAAAGTGTGAGTTTTCATGGAAAATACAAAATTGTCTGGGTGACCCCAAACTTTTGAACGGTAGTGTACCTGTTCACTGGCTGCATGGGGCATTGCAGCTCAGCTCCATTCACTTAAATGGTGAGGTGCAATAACCTGTGGACAGGCGTGGTACTTTTTCTAGAAGAAAATAGATATGGTTTTCTAATCCTGAACAACTCCATTAGGATGGAAACACACCATTGTTTTTTTTTTGCCAAAGCACAGGAGTGGATACAAAACAGAAGATAGAAGTCTTTCCTATATACTTTTATTTCCTTTTCGATTAATTTGTCTCTGGCTCAAAAAAGTAAAAAAAAAACAAACAAACTGCATGTGTGTTTCCAGCAATAGGTAATCGCCACAAAACTGCTAATTTTATCAAAACCGCTGAGCCCTTTAAGTGCTCATGCACATGGCAAATCCCCATGAGCAGTGCACTGAACCTATATGGCTCCTTAGTACGGAGGCTTCTATGAACTGCTGTACAGACTGTGTCTGACTGTGTGTATGGAGATATAAGAAGGGTAAAGCCCGAAGGAGTGAAAGCACCGATGCAGCCGAAGCCTTCCTAGAAAAGCTATATTAATTTATTACACATAATTCCCTAATTAGTAGTCATGTAAACATTTCCTTCCAGACATGAACAATTTGGGTGTATACTGTAAATTGTTAGACAGAGGAAACAAGTATATTACCCATCATTTTAACAATTTAAATACCTCTCCAGGAATTCACTGTTAATTGTGGTTGAAATTCTGTTAAACAAGTTTCTACTGTAAGTAGATACAAAGTCATGTAATACAAGGACAAATATTGTGAAATGTCAGTTCCACAGTGAAAGAACTATTCAGAAGTAGAGAACATAAGAGTAAAATTCGATTTTATTTTTTTTATCTTTAGTTTGATCTGCAGCAAAAGCATGAAGACTGCAGACAGAGTTAATATTGAGAAACCGCCACAATCCCTGAAATATTCCTCTTTCATGCAGATCAGTCCCCATATACCTAGTGTGACACTAGTAAAATAGTAAATAGAAAACAGGGGAAGGAGGAGGATGCAGCTGCAGTTTTCCACTACGTATTTTATTTAAACAGCATGAGAGGAATCGGGTTCATCAGGGGACAGCCGATTGGCTCAGCACTAAAATCCCACTAGAAATAGCCCACACACTCTGCGAAAATGGAAAAAAAACTGCAGAAAAATGCCCAAAAATACATAGATTAGGCAAAAAAATAATAAAAAAATCACGAATTTAATAGACTTCTACAACTACCTAAAGGAATTTTTCGATACAACGGCTACACTATAATACATTTTGTTATCAGATAACTTATAGTTCCCTAATATTGTAAGGGGTTTTCCAATGCCCCCAAACTACAGGTGCAGTCCTTTAAATGATGGATTCCGGCATCCTGTTCAGCACAGCTCCCCCCCCCCCCTAACTGTAGCAGTCCCTGCTCTGTGAATACTTGTCACTTACTCAAGCCCCCCCCCTTTTGGTCACCTGATATCAAACGGGTTGACACAGAAGGGAGGGTAACATTTTTCTGTGTCAAAACATTAGCTAAAAAATAATAATTCAGAACGTCTTACCAGATTGAAAAGTAGTATTAGGATTTTATAATGAAGGTAAATAAAGAAGTTATATACTTTTTAAATAAACAGCCAAATACAACAGAATTTTGTTACACAGGAAAGCCCCATGCACACTAACGTATTTTTGCGGCCGCAATTCACCCCGCAAATCTGTGAATTGCGGCCCCATTAATTTCAATGGGCCCATGCACTGCCAAGGAGCCTGGACCGCAAAAACGGACATGTCTTATTACGGCCGTGTTTTGCGGTCCAGGCTCATAGAAGTTAATGCACGCGGCCATGTGACCGGCCCACAATTTGCGGGCGGCTCGCGGGTGACACGTGGCCATCCGAGCCGCAAATCACGGCCGTGCACACCACTACGGTCGTGTGCACGAGGCATAAGAGAGGCATAAGAGAAGTTTTCTTTTTCTTTTTCAAAGAAAAAAAATAAAAATAATAATTGCCTTTATATACAATTTGACATTTATATATGAATAGATTAATAATGCCCCAGGTCTCCTCTGGCCCTCCAGATATCAGACCCGTTTACATGAAATTACCCCCATGTGATGGCGGAACAGTTTATTTTTACGTGTGCTTTTGACAAGTCTTTTTGTAAAAATGACAGGTTTGCAGCAAAATCAGCAGCTGAGAACCAATAATGATCTACCACAGAAAGTCAATTTTGTCAACAATGCGTAATATCTATCATTTGCCATGACTTTGCCACCAATATACTACCTTTTATAGACAGGATAAAAGCAGGCCAAATTTGCCAGCAACTTATAGTTCAAGTCACGTCATTGCTGATCAGCATGAATACACATAAGACAGTACAGGGTGGAGCAGTTCACCACCTTCCCTTTTACCCTGAAGGTGGTTTCACACTGGCTGATATTCGCTGGTGTTTACCACCTATTAATGAGCACTGATCGACAATACGGCTTGTCGATCAGCGCCAGTTTGCTCCATTCAAACGGAGCAATGATCAAGAACATAAGTGCGAACAATCGTTACTATCGTTCGGCCCCATACGTTTGGTCAGCAACACATTCCCTGATTACACAGGGACATGTGCTGCCAACTAGCGACCATTTTTCTGGCCGCATAAAGGATCTGATCAGCCGAAGAAAGATTGTTTGCTCGTTCATCAGCAGATTGCAGCCCTGTCTACACAGGGCATTGGCCGGGAATGAGCGTTCGTATGATCACTTGTTCGCCCGATCATTAGCCCGTGTAAAAAGTGCCTTTAGTTATCTGCAGCTACTAGGTATCACAAGAAGTGTAAAAGTGCATTAAAGACCTTTTCTTTGCGTATAGCTATTTTTCATAGGTGTCACAATTCACGACAGCTTTTCAAACTTATTGTAATACCAAGTAGCTGAAGGTGACAAAGGATCAGGGCCGACTTTCGGGGTGTGCGACCTGTGCCATTGCACAGGGCGCATCACTCCAGAAGGTGGAAGGGGCGCTACGCTGGCTCTCTTCCCCAGCTTGTGTTTCAGAAGCTGCTATGGCGGTAGCGACGCCACTAAGAGAAGCCCAGGCGGAAATGCAGCTGCTGAGTTGCCGGGCCTGGGCACTTCTTCTCTTAGTGGCCGGTGGCGCCGCTAGCAGCCACAGCGGCTCCTACAGCCATGGCGATGCCACATTCAATAGTATCTGCGTTCTTCGGACACAGGTACTATTAGACACTATAGCAGAGCTTAGACAGGTATCTCCCTGCTCGATCTACTAGCGCCACTGTAGCTCCCTGAAGGAGCGGAAACCCCGTGTGGCCGGGGATTCCGCTCCTGGACGGAGCGCTTGATGTCTCGGTCCATATATGGACAGTGACATCAGGGGCTTCTCCTGGAGCGGAATCCCCGGTCGCAGAGTCGGCAACTCTGTGGATGGGGATTGCGCTTCAGGAGTTGCCCCTGATGTTACGGTGTCCATATATGAACAGAAACGTCAAGCTCCCTGGTCACAGGGGGATTGCGCTCCTTCAGGGAGCTACAGTGGCGCTACCTACAAGAAGGGGGCTGTGTGGCGCTACCTACAAGAAGGGGGCTGTGTGGCGGGCTGATGGTCATTTTACTGCGAGTGGCGGGCTGATGGTCATTTTACTGCGAGTGGCGGGCTGATGGTCATTTTACTGCGAGTGGCGGGCTGATGGTCTTCAAGTGGTCTCCACCTCTGACCTCCAATTGAAATCAATAGGAGGCAGAAAATACCTGCAGCGCTCATTTGCTACTTTTTTGCCCGCGTCTTTTGCATTAGCTTCAACGGCTTAAAAAAAAAAAAGTTAATAACGCTGTCAATTAAAAATGTGCCTGAAAATTCCAAAACTGTGTAGTGCTTGTTTTTAGCACGTTTTCTGTCTTTCACAGAACAATTTTTGTTAGGGGTGCCTTGAGGAAATTATTTTTTTCCAGAGGTGCTTAGAGTCCGAAAAGGTTGGGAAACTCTGTACTAGGCTACAGGATCACGCCGGCCTATGCAAGGATCACATTGTGGAGCAGCTCAGTTATTCGTGGGAACGGGGCCTAGGCGAGTACAATTTTTTTTTGGTTTGGGGGCACTGTCTACAAGGGGGAGGTGGGGGGCTGTATGGCACGGTCTACAGGGAGGCTGTATGGCACAATCTACAGGGCAGCACTATCTACAATGTGTGGATGTGTGTGTCAGCCAGGGTAGGGGGGCATTATACGGTGTGGACATACTGTGTAGGGGCACTTAGGGGGCATAATACTGGGTGGGCACAATTATAGGACAAAATAATGTGTCCTTGAAGGGATTATAATAGATTATACTGTATGGGGGCCTTAAAGGGGCATTATACTGTGTGGGGGCACTATATAGGCCATTATACTGTGTGGGGGGGGGGGGGGTCATTATACTTTTTTAATGGGACATTTTCTTTATGATGGGGTCGGGCGCCAAAAGATAATTTCGCTCGGATCGCCATCTACCCAAAGGCTGGCCCTGCAAAAATTCAATGGGAATATGGACAGCAACTCCGAACGGTCTTCGTGGATTCATGCTTATCAGCCCCCATCCACCTAGAGTGACAGTAAGGAGGACTGAGAGCAGGGGGAGCTATAGAGCACAGCGTTCAGGTACTAGTGCGGTTCTGTTTTTTACCTCTATGACTACATGTCCGGAGTACTGCCTTTTAACACACAGCCCAATCCCAAAATTCCTACTTACTCCTTCGGCACTGTCCACAGCTCCACTGCTTTACCCTGCCATGTCACTAACACATCATAAACTTGGGTGCTTACGGTAGTTGGTCTAATACTACTCTACCAAAGTTTGTGTAGAGCATTAATTGAAGATTATTCTCTGGAACAGATTAAAGGGTAACTAAACGTTCAAACTTCTGACATGTTATAGTGACAAGTCAGAAGTTTTATATGGTGAGGGTCCGAGAATTGAGACCCCCATCAATTCCTAAAACGAAGCGGCAGAAGCGCTCGTGTGAGCTCTAAGCCACTTAGTTTCTTTTCTGTTCAGCTTTTTTCCGGAAAGCCGATGTAACGGAGTACGGGCTCAGAGACTTTATATGGAGTCCGTACACCGCTACATTAATTTCCAGAAACAGCCAAACAGAGACCAAGCGGATGAGCGCTCACACCAGCGCTTCTGTTGCTTTGTTTTAGCGACTGATGGGGCTCTCAATGCTCGGACCCCATCAAATCAAAACTTCTGACTTGTCACTATAACATGTCAGAAGTTTGTTGAACATTTAGTTAACCTTTAAGTCAGGGGTCTTAAACTCAGCCATGTAAATGGGCCACACCTGGCTGCTCAGTTGGCAAATAAGAATATGAATATGAAGATTGGGCAGCCCCTTTTTAGATAACACACACACACACACACACACACACACACACAATTTAGGCGTGGAATCCGCAGCCAGAGCATTACCGACACTTAGGCCGGGGATTCCTCTGCTGGAGGAGCCCCTAACGTCACGGTCCATAGACCGTGATGTCGGGGGCAACCCCATAGCCAGAGTTGAGCACTAGTATAGGCTCTGCTCCAGAACTCTGTAGAAGCCCCTGACATCAACATCCATATATGGACAGTGATGTCAGGGGCAACCCCGGAGCCAGAGTTCCGGGCAGAGCGCTTCCTGGGACTCCATCTCTGCTCCTGACATCACTGTCCATATATGTGTTTGAGACCCCCCTGCTTTAAAGAGGCACGGTCACCACATTATAACTCTTTTTTGTGAGATTCCAGCAACGGATACGAAATCTCGCGAGATCTCGGAGCTGAACGAGATTTGGTTACACTTGCCGGAATCTCACAAAAAAAAGATTCAGAAGTGTCAGGATTCTGAGTACACATGACGTCCAGGCTGGATGGTCATGTGTATTCATTATCAGGACACTGTAGTAATGTTAGGGCTTGTGTATGAGGCTGCACATAGTGATATATCTATATCGCTAGTGCAGTGTAAATGAATGGAGAGGAGTGCATGATGCCGATTGGTCAGCGTCATGCACTCCTTTGTACAATGCCCACTTGGTCGAAAGTAAAAGTACGCCCACTTGGGCATTAAGAAAGCTCATTAGCATAAACTTAAATCGCTCCTAACTTTGTGAAAATAGATCGTTTTTTTAAATAAAAAGCATTACTGTCACCTACATTACAGCGCCCATCTCCTTATGTAGGAGACAGGGCACTTATAATGTGGTGACAGAGTCTCTTTAAGTAGTCCAATGCCATTTTACAGAGAAGCCACTCAGACTAGTCTATAAACAGTTACATCTATTGTGTATTTGGAATGTACATACTGATTTGTTTGACTGTCCTATCCGCTTTCTATGTAATAATAAAACATTAGGCTGATTCAAACAAGTCAACAGACCCTTACTAAGCATTATATTTATTCTATAGAATGCACAATTGAGTAAGTGCACTGTTTATTTTATAGAGCATGTAAAAACGCTCAAGAATATGTTAAACTGTTTAATAGCTTAGATAACAGAAAACGCAGCTGGGAATATCTCCACACTAAGACCAAATGCACACAATGCGTATTACGTGTGGATTTGCCACGCATATTTTTGTGCAGCAAATCCGCAGAGTAATACAAATCCAGCACAGTAATGAGATTTCAAGGCATCTCATCTACACGTTTTTTTACACGATTGACCTGCAGTGCGTATTTTACAATCCGCAGCATGTCAATTTATCTTGCGTTTCCTCTCGCAAATTGTATCAGAGTAGTTAAAAAAAATTAATAATTTGCAGCATAAAAACGCACCTATTTCCACATCAAAATGTAAAAACCGCACCAAAAAATAATAAAAAAAAAAAAAAAAAAATGAACTGCGGTTTTGATGCAGATTTTCTGCACCAAATTCTGCAACGTGTGTATTTAGCCTTAGGGAGCCCTAGCATTGTCACGCACATGGATTATACAGGCTGGTGGTGTGTATTCAAACAGCAACTCTTATCCCCAATCCAGAGCATGGTACTGGCCACGACTTTGCCCTCTTTGGCAGTCAGTACAAGCTCTGAATCGTAGATTGCCAGTTATTTATTCTCCTGGTATCTGGTGGGGAAAACAGTAGGAGATGACTGTTCAAAAAGTGGCATGGTTGCTCACAGCATAGATTCCAACTTTTTTTTTTTTTTTAAACTGCCCTGTAAGAAATTAAAGATGTGATCTGCTTGGTTGGTATTGGCAACACTAAGATTTTGTAAGGGGAGTTTTTATGCGTTAGGCGGGATTCACACGACCGGGTCGTTCCCGAGCCAGAGTGTCGGCCGGTAAAATCGGCCATTTTGCATTACGTTTTGCATCCGTGCCGGGCCGGGCAGATCCGGACAGTGACATCAGCGGCAACTCCTGAAGGGGAATCCCCATGTATTCGGGGATTCCGCTTCAGGAGTTTCCCCTGATGTCACTGCCCAGATATGGACAGAGACATCAAGCGCTCTGTCCAGGAGCGGAATCCCCGAAAACACGGGGATTCCGCTCCTTCAAGGAGCTAAAGTGCGGCTAGCACATAGCAGAGCGAGGAGATACCTCCCTGCTCTGCTATAGTGGCGTCGCTACAGTAGTAGCAGCCGCAGCAGCAGCAGCAGCTGCTAGCGGCGCCATCGAAGGTGTCGCCGGGCCAGGGTGCTTTTAAAACAAGCAGGGGAAGGGAGCCAGCGCAGCGCAGCGCTCCCTTCCACATGCTGTACACCCCGGCCCTGCCACACAGTGTACAGCGATGCCATTCGTCAGAATGGCATCAACTCCTCCTCCTCACATGCACTCTGCGCTGTGAGGAGGAGGAGATAGAGCGCAAGCCACGGAAAACCCGGCCATCACTCGGGACACATCCCGGTGATGGCCGTGTATTACCCGGCCCCATAGACTTCTATGGGAGCCGGGCGGCCGGGTACCCGGGCGAAGATAGAGCATGTCCTATTTTTTGACGGCCGGTTTTCCCGGCCGTCAAAAAATCGGTCGTGTGAATAGCCCCATTAGGGGTCTATTATTCCTAATGCAGCCGGGTGCCGGCCGATTTATGAACGGCCGGCACCCGGCCGGGAAACCCTGCCGTGTGAATGAGGCCTTAGTCCCTTTGTGTTTCCTATGACTTCATTCCATTACCTTGATGGACTGGTTTAGTTATGTCCTTACATGTTGTTACCTTTTCTATAAATAGCAAACCAGAAAAGCTACATGGCTAATCTTTGAGTAAACCAAATAAAACAAAAGTCCACATTCATATGAGCATAAACGACTAAGACTTCGTTCACATCGTTGAAGGCTCCATTACGGGCCTGCCAACAACATGAATTTTAAGTCTCTGAGGCATAATCTAAAAATGAAAATCATAGTTGAAGTCTTTAAGACTAAAAACTTGATATTAGATATTAATAAGGAGTTGAAGGCGTGGCCCGGTCAGGATGGGGACGCATATCCGCTTCTCTTCCTATCCTAGGCTGTATTCCACTTCTATCTAAAGCTTCTAGGACGACATTTTTTTTAATTTTCATCCAATGGGTGGCAAATGTGAGCAGAGTGGTACCCTACCTCCTCAAAAAGCTCCAGTAGTCATCCGAGGCAGCATAGTTCACTATCTGGTAGACGCACAACAACCAACACCAACTATTATGTCTGGCACACCTGGTACTAATCTTCTGGCAACAACAGGAGCCTCCATGCAGCCTTTTATCAAACTTCCACTACCTTCGGTGGACTCAGGTACTGTAGCAGCCAGCAGCCTCCTGAACATCTGTTGGACCCACCAACATCAGGAGCGGTCCGCGTGGACCCCAGGTCAGTAATGCTGCAGGCACAGTAGACACCCCATAATGGGTTGCATCCACCACCTCCGGTACAATTGAGGGAACCACAGCATGCAGCATCGGGTGCGGACCACGTGCATAGTGGTCCACAGGTCAGTGACACCTAAGATTAACTACCATACAGTGCACTCCGTTATGCCCACTCACACAGAACCCAGGCCCCCCGAAACACCAATCCTTTCCTGACTCTAGGGGAGTATAAGCCCTGTGGGATATACAGGTTGATATCAGAGGAATACAAACCAGGGATGATATGGAGGGGTAAGCCTCCCTCCTGAAGTGAGCATACAAGGCAGAGATATCCGCTTTTCAGACTAATCTACAACGGTTCAAAGATCATATTGGTGTTGTAGAGGCCTTAGCTGATATTCTGCCAGAGCGGAGGAACACCAAAAGAACCCTTGACATTGATTCTCAACAAAACACTCTTACATTATTGATGCATAAAATTGGGGTCCCCAAAGTAAGTTGAGGGTCCCCGATCAATCAATAGTTACAAAAAGTCTTGGGGGGCCTCAGAACTCTACATTTGAACTCCACCGATAGACCACGCAACGTGATTTGTCGCATTCATACATACCAACAAAAGGAAAATCTGCATGAAGGAGCACATCCTGTTAACCAAGATACCACTCTTAAGGTCCTGCTGGACTTTTCTAGGGCTACCCTACTCAAGAGGAAGGCACTTACAACGGTGCTGAATCCCCTTCGACAGCATAATCTAGAGTATTTCTGGGGTGCTTATCAGGTGGCGGACTCACGTGTTTCATTTGCCTGAAGAAGATGTTAAGTTCTTAATGGCAGCCCTGGGCCTACTGTAACGTCCGCGGCCGCAGACCGCAAACTCCTCTCATCCGGCCGACACCTTCCTTCCCGGAGATGCCAGCACATGCGGCCGTCCTGGCCTGCAGTGACCATTAGGGTGCGCCCGCAAGCCCCGCCCCAGACTTAAAGGGCCAGCGCGCACACGTTTAGAATGGTCTAATCATCCTTGACTATTAGAAGGGCCCTGTCCCTTCACTCATTGCCAGAGCATAGTTGTGTTTTCCCTTATCAGTCTAGAAAATGGTCCCTTAGTGTTTTCCTGTTCCCAGTGTTCCCGTTCCTGCTACCTGTACCCTGTACTACTTGTTCCTGTGCCTTAAAAGAGATGGGAGTCGTGTTGTTACACCACACCCGGTATCTGCTGTCAAGGTCCCATCTGAGCCTAGCCATCGCTACTGTCTGTACTACCATAGGTACCCTTGCTCGGACTATAGACTTTAATTGGTACACTGTTTGGTCAACTGCTATCCAGCTATGGCGGTACGGCCCAGTGGTTCCACATACCCTCAGGTCGTGACACCTACCTGGAGTGGCTGTTTACCCTTTATTTTTCACAACAGGAACCAGCACATAGACCAAGAAACCTGCGTGCGCCTTCATATGGACTGCCTGAGTAACACCATACTAGTTCTTTGGCCTGACATGACATCCAGGGGCCATCTATGAAACTAGAGTACATTTGATTATTGCGTCTCTCTGCTGTCTACTCCCCCCTCCCCCATCGTTTGTGTTCTGGCCCCCATATCCCATTTCTGGAGCACGTTTCAATGGCAAATTAGCTGGAGAAATAGAGCTTTCTACTGAAGCACCTGTTTGCATGGCAATCCTGACCACCTAATTTGCTCTCAATTATTGCTGGACCAGGTTTACTCTTATATCATAAGGGTATATAGTTCAAGAATGTTGTTGTCTTAGATCAGAATAGCATGGCACAATGAGACACCGAGGTACAACCGATTTTCAACGGTATTGTTGTTTTAACTAGAAATTGAGTGTATACTTTCCATGTGATTTACCTCTTGGTACCCTCAGAAGGAGTTTGCGTTCGGACCCAAATAGTGCCTGATAGATATAAGATTGAAATGTATATCTCGGCTTTATTGAGGTGTTTCTGCTTCATCCCCCTAATGAGCCTGGATATATTTTATCAAAGGATGAATAATACTTTACTGTTTCAGATGGATCTTGGAGAGCAATAGGGACCTAATGGCTTAGTTTCATTATTAGGAGTCCCACCCTAATGGTTGTTCTCTTCCCTTACGATGGAAAATCCGGATGGTCACAGCGGAATAGTTTTCTACGGCTTAATGGACACTAATGATAATATAAAATGTAACCACGATATACACGTCCAAATATTCTATATTCATAGACTAGTTTTTGCTATGTCAGAGCAGTGGTCTCCTGCCTTGGGATTAGGCAGATACTCCCTGACTGTCGAAAGCCCATTCTCATTTATGGAGGACTTCTGGTCACACCGACCAAAAGGGGAAAATCCCAATATGAACAGGCCAGTTTTAGATTTCGGCAGTCCCTTCCCTGCATTAGGGCACCCTTCTTTGTACACTTGATGATTTCAACATATATATCGCCTGATCGCCTTGTTTGTGTGTATTGGTATTTCGCATATTTGAAACCAATAAAAATTGATTTAACATGGATATTAAATCAAGAGTTTAGTTGCATAAAGAGAGCTCAATTACTTAACCCGAAAATGAGGCACCAGGCCTTTTACACTTAAAACCTAATATTGGGGGTTTTCTTTACCAAAATAATTTAACAGTGCAGACTGTGAACAATGTTTTTCCATTCAAATTTGGAGCAGGAATTTCTGAAATGCCACATAGTAGAAGATTAGTCTTATGAACAAGGTCTCTCTTTAGCCAAATCTGGAAATACAACAAAAACCTCAATAAAATCTATGATGCGGTTAATTCATCTGTGGTCAGACCCGGAAACGCGATCCCCAATACGGACACAAAAATGCACCGGTATTACGCTTGTGTAAAACTGGCCTAACTGTGGCTTTGAGGCCATACTCATAGCATTCAACCCCAATTCTTTAACAATTGTCAATTACCAGGTGAGTATTACTTCTTTTGTGAGTGTAGCACATTCCCTGCCTGCAGCCGTTTTTTTTTTTTTTTTTTTTTTGTTTTTTTTAAATGTCCCAGACAACCCCTTTGAAAGCGAGATTCATCATTGACTCCACAGTTTTTGCAGGAATTAATGCAAAGCAGGTGAACAAAACTAAAATTTCACTTTAACAAATGTGTCATTTTAAATAAAGATATTTTTTGTGAAGAAAACATCAGAAAGGAGAAACAGGGTTATAAAATGAGCGAGTTTCTTCAGGGTTCAAAAGTCCCGATTGCGGCCCTAACGTGCTACCTGGACACATGGCAGAGCCCAAAAGAAAAGGAGCACTTGATGGCTTTCAGAACACAAATTTTGCTTAAAAACGTTTCAGGCCCCATTTCAAACTTGTCCAGGCTTTAAGCTGCCAGAATGATAGAAACCCCACCATAAATTACCCCATTTTGACCCCTTAAAGGGGTTTTCCTATCAGGGACATTAATGACCTATCCTGTGGATAGGTCATAAATGTCAGATTGATGCGTGTCCCACCTCTGGGACCCGCACCTACCTCTAGAACGGGGCCCCCTAAACCCCGTTCTACCTTTTTATGCTCCCGCTGCATCCCGGCCACTTCCGGACTATATGGTCGGGAGTTACAAAGCTGAGCTACGCTGTTTCCGTAAGTCCCATAGTAGTGAATGTCAGTTACGGAAGCAGCGTAGCATGCGAGCTACGCGGTTTCCATCTTCATGGTCGGAAATCACACGAGTCAGCCGAAGCAGAGAGAGGTAATACGAGGTTTAGGGGGCCCCATTCTAGAGATAGGTGCGGGTCCCAGAGGTGTGACCCGCACCTATCTGACATTAATGTCCTAGCCTGTGGATATCTCAAACATTCCTAATGGGAAAACCCCTTTAAAGGGAATGTGTCGCTAGAAAAAAATTTTTGTTTTTTTTAAACAGTTAGTGTATAAATAATTAAACATTGTTCTAATTTTTTTTATTTTTTCACGAGTCAGGAAATATTATAAAATTAGATTCTAATTAATAACATTTCCCAGTGCTGGTCCCTAGATGGAGCAATTCCCAAAATTGCAGCATTGGCATGTGGTAAAGCAACCACATTGCTTTATGCTGCAAATTTGGTGTAAACACACACGCTCTAGTGAGCTCATAGAATCCCCCCTCCTTTATCCTGGCTAGTGCCCGGAGAAAGGAGGGGATTGAACGGTCAAACCTCCTACACGGTGTGTCGCCATTTTTTGAGCTAACACACAGTGTAGTAGGTTTACATACAGTAGTAATCACACACTAAAACACGTACATACACAGACCTAACTTAACTGCTCCTGCCGCCGCCGCTCCCTCCGGTCCATCCGCTCCAAGTGCACAAGTCCGGAAGCCGCGACCGGAAGTAGTAATCTTACTGTCCGCCCGCGGCTTCCGGTCCACAAGAAAATGGCGCCGGACGTCGCTCGGCCGAAGACCTTCAATTTGGACTGTGTACGCCGTTCCCACACAGACGGCGTACAGCATAGTGGATGGAACGGGCCCCGTTCGCATTCACTATGGGGCTGTATGTGCCGTATTCCATGTCTGTATGTGTCGTTAATCGACACATAAAGAGATGGAAAAAAAAATGGCAGCCCCCATAGGGAAGAAAAAGTTAAAAAATAAAAAAAAAGTAAAAACAAAAACAAATAAATAAAACTATTTTTAATAAAACACTAAAAGCAAATTGATATAAAAAAGTTTTCGCGACACTCGTCCTTTAAAAAGGTATTAATATAAGGGTGTAGTGACAATGCTGACAACAAATTTATTTTAGGAGGAAATAAATCAGATTTATCTCAGAAAATATGGGTATATATTGTTCAATTCAATTTGTTTTGTTTTTTTAATAATTTTTTTACATGAAATGAGAAAAAAATAAATTAAAATATGAATGCCATACAGAATAGAAGTGTAGTGACGCTAAGGAAGGCATGTCCATAAAAACGCATTCAATTGTCCATATGTTTATATCTCGCTAACAAAGTAGTTGTCCTACATTTGTGTCATTCCATGACGCGGTAACGCCAAATTCTTTTTATTTTTTATTTCAAAAACACCTGTGGAGGTTCATATTCTGGAACAGATGTAGGCTTCTGCTTAATAAATGGACTTCATAATAAAAATTGGTTTGGGACTGATCCAGTCCTGGAATTGCATTTCAAAATTGGGGTACAGTAGTTGCAGAGGCCTTGTTGTGATGGAAACATGGGTATCCCTCCTAGTCTTTCATGCTTTCTACAAACCCAGCATCTTTTTGGTCTCGGTGTCAGGTCTGTGGAGTCGGTTGAAATGTACCTACTCAAACTTCAAAATAAGCTTAATCTTGCACCGTTTTTTCCAGTGCCTTTTGCAGGTCTGGCGCTATCTGCTTGGCCACTTCACGGGCAAGGGCTATATAATCAATGGGTGCAGGATGAGAAGAGACTATGTGCTCTGCAGGGCTTGAAAGCTGGGACTGAGGGTGCTGCAGCTCATCTTCCTGTGTGTATAGCAGGGGTGCAGTGGCGGGAAGCGCCGCCATCTTACCTCCCTTTTCCACGGCCGCGGCTGAATCTTCCATTGCTGGCTTATGCGCACTTCTGAGGAGGTACCTGTCCATACAGGCACCACCGGGTATGTTTCTGTGTGCAGGGCTGGTGGCTTCACAGCTGATTGTCGTCGCCGGAGCGACTATTGCGAGCAAGCAGGCTGGACGGGAGCGGGAGCTCAGTCACTCGCGTCCTGCATCGCCAGCGCCGGAACCGGAAGTCTAAAAAAACCTATAATTTTTGATATATAATTTGTTTCTTAAATCGTCAACTGGGCGTGTTTTTACTTTTTACCAACTGGGCGTTGTACAGAGTGTATGACGCTGACCAATCAGTGTCCTACACTTCTCATTGTTTGAGCCCAGCTTCTTTCACTGCAAAATCAAATTGGAATGATGAACTGGAACAATAAGGGTATGACGCGGATTGGTCACTGATTGGTCATCGTCATACACTCCTCTGTACAAAGCCCAGTTGTTTATTAAGAAACTAATTAGCATAAATCTAAAATGGTTCATAACTGTCAAAAATGATAGTTTTTCAAAATAAAAAACCACTGTTATCTACATTACAGCACCGATCAGATTAGGTAGGAAATATATAATCTGGTGACAGTGAGGCGGAATTCACACGACAGCGTTTCCCGGCCGGGTGCCGGCCGTTCATAAATCGGCAGGCACCCGGCTGCATTAGGAACAATAGACCCCTAATGGGGCTATTCACACGACCGATTTTTTGACGGCCGGAAAAACCGGCCGTCAAAAAATGGGACATGCCCTATTTTCGGCCGGGTACCCGGACCCCATAGAAGTCTATGGGGCCGGGTAATACACGGCCATCACCGGAATGTGTCCCGAGTGATGGCCGGGTCTACCGTCGCTTGCGCACTCTCTCTCCTCCTCCTCACAGTTCAGAGTGCATGTGAGGAGGAGGGTCTTTTTTTGCTCCCTGTAGGAGTCGGAATACCCAATCCCCAGCCGGGGATTGGGGATTCCGCTACAGGAGAAGTGAGTGACTGCACTGTCCATATATGGACACAGCGAAGTCACTCACTTCTGCAGCGGAATCCCCGACTCTATGGCCGGGGATGCCGCTACAGGAGAAGTGAGTGACTACACGGTCCATATATGGACATTGAAGTCAGTGACTTCTCCTGGAAGGGGGGGGGGGGATATGTGCAACCTACAGGGGGCTGTGTGGCATAGCCTACAGGGGGCAGGGTGGCATTATCTACCAGGGGGGCTGTGGTATTATCTACAAAGGGCTGTGTGTGGCAACAAATTTAAATGAAATTCATCAGATTTTAAAACGGACAGGGAAAAAAAACTGATGCAAATCGGGTCCAAATCGGCGGGTAAAAACGGCAACACGGCCCGGATCGGAACGGATACAAACCGGCCGGGGAAAATCGGCCGATTTTCCCGGCCGACACTCGGACCCTGTCGTGTGAATGAGGCCTCCCGATCTGACCCCCTTAGACTTTTATCTTTGGGGTCATCTGAAGGCAATTGTCTATGCTGTGAAGATACGAGATGTGCAGCAACTGAAACTACGGATACTGGAAGCCTGTGCTAGCATTTCTTCTGCAGTGTTGCTATCAGTGTGTGAAGAGTGGGAGAAGAGGGTTGCATTGACAATCCAACACAATGGGCAGCACTTTGAACACATTTTATAAGTGGTCAGAAACTTGTAAATAACTCATGAAAGAATAAAGTAACGTTAAAACCAAGCACAACATTGTTTTTCTTGTGAAATTCTTCATAAGTTTGATGTGTCACATGACCCTCTTCCCATTGAAAAAACTAAAGTTGGATACAAAATGGCCGACTTCAAAATGGCCGCCATGGTCAAGACCCAGCTTGAAAAGTTTCCCCCTCCCATATACTAATGTGCCGCAAACAGGAAGTTAATATCACCAACCATTCCCATTTTATTTAGGTGTATCCATATAAATGGTCCACCCTGTATGTATGTATGTATGTATGTATATATATATAAGAAAAAAATATTACAAGTTAAAGGCTATGTAAACCTTTGAAAGGCTAATAAGGGTTTTAATTAAAAAAAAGGTGTCAGTGCGTTTTGTGTAACTTCGTAAATAATTTGTATTACATTTTTTTTTTACTTTTTAAGATACAGCTGCTCTGTACTCTATACAGAGCAGCTGTATCTAGCACTATTCACTGAATCAGTCAGCCCCGCGGACCTGATGGGTACAGTGTCGGCGGGTCCTGATCCACCTGTAAACTATCACATCTAAGTTATGAACGGACACATTTTGGACTGGGTTGTACAAATATAAGAAAATACTTCTTTAGGGGGGGTGATTAAAAAGGTCTCAATTTATTTAGAGAATCAAAAGGTCATTGAGGGGGGGGGGGGGACTTAAGAGTTACCCGTAAAATGAATGAACCGCATTATGGCTTCATAACGGAAGATGGACATCACAGCTGCAAATACAGAAGTAGAATGGACAGCTATTGATGCCAGTAGGAGCAGTTTATGGTTTATTTCACCAACCCCATATATACCGTATATATCGGCGTACAAGACGACTTTTTACACCCTTAAAAAAATGTCAAAAGTGTGGGGTCGTCTTATATGCCGGATATTGTCTACATTAGGGATGCACGTTGCAGCCGCACAGCTCAGTATAGTACACATGACTATGAGAGCGGGGCTGCGGCTGTGTAATTCAGCCACAGCCCCGCTCCTGAGTCATGATAAGTTCGCGGGGTCAGGATGATGCAATGCGGCCAGCGCTGCACTATTGAGCGGCGGCACTGGAGACAGAACATGGCGGGCGCGCTACAAAACACCCCCATGTTCTGTCTTCAGTGCCTGAACTGCCGCTCATTAGTGCAGCGCCGGCCGCATCACCTCATGCTGACCGCGCGCGCACTTCCTGTCAGGAGCGGGGCAATGGCTGTATTACACAGCCGCAGCCCCGCTCTATAACGGCGCAGATCAGAGAAACCGCTCATCTCCGCCGTTATTCCCCTGAATGCTGCGATCACAGCTGACTGCAGCATTCAGGGGAAAGTGAGAAGGGGGGATGCCCCTGGATCGCGTCACAGGGAATTCCTGTGACGCGATCGAGGGCCATACCATATATGGGCAGACAGCCCAGGGTCTATTGACGGACCCCAGGGCTGTCTTACCATATTTCATGTTGTTAGGACATACCCAAGTATGTCCTAACAACTGCCTGTGTGCTATCTGTCCACAGGCTAATGTACTGGCACATATCTGATATATGTCAGTACATTAAAGTTTAAAAATAAAGTAAAAACAAAGTATTGTTAAATTTTAAAAAAAATACACCTTCACCTTTTTTACAATAAACATTAAAATAAGTCTCAATACATAAAATACACACATTCAGTAATGGCGCGGACAACAATGTTTTTGCATCATTTATGATGTGTACGCTGTAAAAAAAATGAAATAAACACGGCTTTCATTCACTTATTAATGTGAGGCGCGAGGTGCGATGAATTTACCCTCCATGTTCCTCACATTAATAGTAATTAACCCCATCATGTACCTCGCACATTAACCCAATATGACTGAGAAACATGATGGGATTAATTACTATTAATGTGAGGCGCGTTCAAAATTCATCACACGTCGCGCCTCACATCAGAAAACGGAAGATTTTTTTTTTTATTACTGTTGGCAAAAGTATCGAAATTGGTATCGAAATCGCAATACTAAACTAAGTATCGGTATCGAAGTCCAAATTCTGGTATCGTGACATCCCTAGTCTACATATTGTCTACACACAGGTTGTGTGTTACCTTGTGAGCCTGCAGTCCGGTACACAGGCTCCCGGGATGCACGGAATCCGCCACGGATCTGAGGGAAGCCGGTATTAGCCGCCAGGGAACATCTCTGTAAGATCCTCTGGCCCGCCCTTTCCTCTCATTCCCTGCCTCTCAGATCTCGCACGATGAAGCAGCCTATCTGCGCATGCGCGAGTTCAAAGAGACAGAGTGTCTTGGGTCCTGCCGCCGATGGCCATAGTGAAGCGCTCCTGCACGAAATGGTGAGTATATCTTAAATTCTATATTTTAAGGGTAAAAGTTGGGGGTCGTCTTATACGCCCAGTCGTCTTATACGCCGACATATACGGTAATCGCAATGCCCCAAAAAGGTTTACGTGCAAGGATATTTGTGGAGGTCCTCAATCTAAAACAGAGGCATGTGCAATAAACGGTGCTTGTTGGACAATCAACTGCATATTACATTCCATAATGGCCATTCAATACTTTGGGAGTTACGGAAACAGCATAGCTCAGCGAGCTACACGGTTTACGTAACTCACAACCATATAGCCTTTTTCATGGTCGGAATTCATATCATTCAGCCGCGACACAGCGACTGAACAGGGTTTATGGGGCCCAGTTCTTGAGATAGGGGCTGGTCCCAGAGCTGGGACCCGCTACTATCTGACATTTATGACATATCCTGTGGATATGCCATAAATGTCTCGTGTGAAAACTACTTCATCTAGAGACAGACCAGAGGGCCATTATAAGGCCCCCGGCTGCCATAGAAGACACAGGTGCCCTGCGATCGTATAGCAGGGTGCCGGTGGTGTGAGAGAGGGAGCCCCCTCCCTCCAAAACCGCTCAATTGCGGGGCTCGCTCTTGAGCACCACACCCGAGGGGTTAAAGAGAGATCGATATGGATATCGATCTTGCTCCTTCGAGCAGGTCTTCTCCCAGCCTCGAGCAGGGAGATTTAACTGCTCCCGGCGGTGATTATTTATTCCGATGCAGCGCCGTAAAAAGGCTACTGAATCTGAATAAAGCCCGTTAGTGGCCGCTGTAAAAAGGACTAATGAGTTGTCACTAACGGGTTAAATGGGGGCATTAGAAACGCCAACACCTCCCGCAAAAAATAAGCCCTCACATCAATCTTGACAGAGAAAAAAAAAAAAAAGTTATGTCTATTGGAATGAAGGAAGTAAAAAACGAAAAAAAAACAAAAAAACCTCAGTCTTTAAGGGGTTAAGAATGTCTAGGGGTGAGTTCCCTAGAGTTTGCTGAATGTTTTGGTGCTTATTAGGTGCAGTGGCTGTGTGGGTGGACACTATATGGGGTGGAGCATTACATTATTGCTCAGGTTTACTTATAAATTGCGAGGCTTATTTGCAGATATGTATTTATTCACTTGTCTGTAGGACCACATGCCTTAGACATATCAATTTGAACGCCATATTAAACACACACACACACACACACACACACACACACAGGATCATCATAAGGGTGGTTCGGGCAGCTGCCAGGGCCCCATGGCTGCCCGACAGGGCTGACGTTAGAGGAGAGAAACTGGGCAATTGCCCAGGGCTACCATGCTCTTAGGGCCCCATGCAGCTATAGGGCCCGAGGCATGAGGGGGCCCACAGCACATATCCCATGACATTTATGGGCCGGGCGGCAAGGGCCCCATCATAGACTGCTCCAAAAACGTCCCAAGGAGTGTCCTACACTTTTTTCGCGGGCGTCTTTTTACTCGCCGTATTTTGACAGCGACGCGTAAAATTAAGCCTCGTGGGAACAGAACATCGTAAATCCCATTGCAAGCAATGGGCAGATGTTTGGAGGTGTAATGGTGCCGTTTTTTCAGGCGTAATTCGAGGCGTAAACGGCCCGAATTAGGTCTGAAACTACTGCGTGTGAACATACCCTAAAGAAGAAGATGTGACAGATCCGCTCCAAGGGTCCTTTTACACAGCCCGGTATGGCCACATCTCATCAACTGGCGCTCATTTGCTCCTTTCACGAGGAGCTATGATCAGAATGGCGACGAGGGATCATTACTATGATAGTTTGTCCCCATACATTTCCATCATGTTGGTAGCACATCTCCCGGTTTACACAGCAAGCCGTGCTGCTGACTAGTGACCATTTTGTTGGCCACATAAACGATCAGCGGATAGTGGTCCTGTTTACACAGGGCAATAATCGGGAATGAACGTTCAAATAAACTCTTGTTTGCCTCTGTTAAATTGCCTTAAGGAAACCAAGGTGTAACTAATTATAGTGATCACTTAAGACGAAAGGCTATAAATCACTAGATAATTCAGCAGTCCGCTAACAAGAAACACACCCGGAGCTGTTCTTAGAACATAATATTTTCCAAAAGAACATTAGTCTGATTACCATCACAAGAGCATTAGTACCATCTAGAATCGCACCACTAGGCCTTATTCACACACAGGCAAAAAGGGCCATGGTGGTACAGTTGATAGTATAAAAAATATAAGACCAAAACATACGCACACCCTAAAATCCAATCAGGGAATAGGAATTTACATAACAATGCACATATAAAGCAACTAAAATGCCAACAAAATACCCTTTGTGAAGCTTTCCTTAGCCTGTACGTAGAATCATCCTGGTTTCATCATAGTTATATTTCCATAATTAATTGCTACACAAACTAGTTATAACAATTAGGAAAAAATGTGCTATAATTAGATTAGTTTTAGTGATCATATACTAGGTCACATTGCCAAGATACATAGCATATATAGGTTAAAATGATTATGTTTGATGCATAACAAAATAAATGAGTAGGACAATATTATGATTTTAGCCCAGGTTTGGGGGAAAAAGTAATATCCATAAATGTAAAAGGGACATACACTGTCTAAATTCCGTGTAAGGGGTTAGTTTTATACAAAATCTGTACAACATCTGATCTTAATACATGCATACTGGTATAGTAGAGAAAACCATTTTGTAGTAAATTCTGTTAGTAACGGTAGTGTGAACTTAGCCTATCAGTTTTACCTCTCTTCCGTCAGAAGAAAAGAGGACCAATACATTAAAACAGAAAGCAATAGTTCCATTAGAATTACCATTGAAAATCAATGTTAAGTCTAACAGAACCATTGCTTTCCGTTTAATGCATAGATCCGCTCTTCCTCTGATGGAAGAGAGATAAACGTACAGTAACGCTAGTGTGAGAGAAGACATAGGTATTAGTGTGTTGCACTTGGTTCCATTCTATCTATTCACATACACTACCGTTCAAAAGTTTAGGGTCACTTAAAAATGTCCTTATTTTTTAAAGAAAAGCAGTTTTTTTCAATGAAGATAACATTAAATTAATTAGAAATACACTCTATGCATTGTTATTGTGGTAAATGACTATTCTAGCTGCAAACGTCTGGTTTTTAATGCAATATCTACATAGGTGTATAGAGGCCCATTTCCAGCAACCATCACTCCAGTGTTCTAATGGTACATTGTGTTTGCTAACTGTGTTAGAAGGCTAATGGATGATTAGAAAACACTTGAAAACCCTTGTGCAATTATGTTAGCACCGCTGTAAACAGTTTTGCTGTTTAGAGGAGCTATAAAACGGACCTTCTTTTGAGCTAGTTGAGAATCTGGAGCATTACATTTGTGGGTTCGATTAAACTCTCAAAATGGCTAGAAAAAGAGAGCTTTCATGTGAAACTCGACAATCTATTCTTGTTCTTAGAAATGAAGGCTATACCATGCGAGAAATTGCCAAGAAACTGAAGGGAGTAGTACACACCATTGTAGGAAATCTTCAGAGGACAGCACAAATAGGCTCTAACCAGAGTAGAAAGAGAAGTGGGAGGCCCCGCTGCACAACTGAGCAACAAGACAAGTACATTAGAGTCTCTAGTTTGAGAAATAGACGCCTCACAGGTCCTCAACTGGCAGCTTCATTAAATAGTACCCGCAAAACTCCAGTGTCAACGTTTACAGTGAAGTGGCGACTCCGGGATGCTGGCCTTCAGGGCAGAGTGGCAAAGAAAAAGCCATATCTGAGACTGGCTAATAATAGGAAAAGATTAATATGGGCAAAAGCACACAGACATTGGACAGAGGAAGATTGGAAAAAAGTGTTATGGACAGACGAATCGAAGTTTGAGGCGTTTGGATCACACAGAACATCATTTGTGAGACGCAGAACAACTGAAAAGATGCTGGAAGAGTGCCTGATGCCATCTGTCAAGCATGGTGGAGGTAATGTGATGGTCTGGGGTTGCTTTGGTGCTTGTAAAGTGGGAGATTTGTACAAGGTAAAAGGGATTTTGAATAAGGAAGGCTAACACTCCATTTTGCAACGCCATGCCATACCCTGTGGACAGCGCTTGATTGGAGCCAATTTCATCCTACAACAGGACAAATGACCCAAAGCACGCCTCCAAATTATGCAAGAACTATTTAGGGAAGAAGCAGGCAGCTGGTATTCTATCTGTAATGGAGTGGCCAGCGCAGTCACCAGATCTCAACCCCATAGAGCTGTTGTGGGAGCAGCTTGACCGTATGGTACGCAAGAAGTGCCCATCAAGCCAATCCAACTTGTGGGAGGGGCTTCTGGAAGCATGGGGTGAAATTTCTCCCGATTAACTCAGCAAATTAACAGCTATAATGCCAAAGGTCTGCAATGCTGTAATTGCTGCAAATGGAGAATTCTTTGACGAAAGAAAACATTATTGCAGACTAATTACACCTCAGCATAGCAACAGTATTCCCAAATGGCAGTGGCCTCTTTCAGCAGGATCATTTGTCCTGCCACACTGTAAAATTTGTACAAGAATGGTTTGAGGGCCATGACATGGTATTGGCTTGGCCTCCAAATTCCCCAGATCTCAATCTGAGCAAGCATCTGTGGGATGTGCTGGAAAGACAATTACAAACCATGGAGGCTACACTCTGCAACTTACAGGACTGCTTCGAACATTTTTTTACTCCAGATACCATGGGCCTTCAGAAGTCTTGTGGAATCAATGCCGACAAGTCAGGGCTATTTTACGGTCACAAAATATTAGGCTGGTGGTTTTAAAGGTTATGGCTGAACGGTTTTTAACTTCTTCCCGCATCATGACGTAACTGTAGGTCATAGTGGGAGGGGAGAATATGGAGCAGGCTAAGCCTGCTCCATATTCTGCAGGTGTCAGCTGTGTATTACAGCTGACACCTTGCTCCAACGGGTGGGATTAGAGAGAACTCAGATGCATCTAAGTGGTTAAATCAAAGTTGTTAGACAGAGGGGGCCCCTTCTGTCATCCAATTGCCCCAGTGACACGATTGTTGTCATAACAGCATGGGGGCCTATTTAAACCCTCCCCCAGGCCTGCCACGTTAGATCTCCTATTAAGCCGTGCCAGAGGCTACTATAAATATGCACTGCAATACATATGTACAAGTCCTTTAGTGGATATTTATATTTAAATACACTGCACAAAAAAAAATAAAATTTTTTTTTTCCATAAAACAAAAATAAAACCATAATAATTGGTATAGTCCGTAACAGTCAGAAATATTACAATATAAATGATTTTTAAATAATATGTAGAAGAAAAGACCGCACGGTACTCACCACTTGCAAAAAAGATTTCTTTTTATTCTTATGTTGATTCAGGAAACACGGGATTAGAAGACAATAGAGCCGACCGTTTCACGTTCCTTCAGACATTTTCGCGATGCCTTGAGAAAGTCTGAAGGACGTGAAACGATCGGCTCTATTGTCTTCTAATCCCGTGTTGCCTGCCTCAACATAATAAAAATAAATCTTTTTTGCAAGTGGTGAGTGCCGTGCGGTCTTTTCTTCTACATATTATTTGCAAAATCTGACTTTTATACGCACTGAGCACCACTAGACAAAAGGCTGTCAAACCACAAGTCCCAGTGAGCACAAGCACAGAAGTTTGTGACATTGCAAGCTACAGGTAGTGCCAAATATTTTTATCTCTACATGTTGCACAATAAATGATTTTTATCCCACACTGTGAACGCGGTTAAAAAAAAACAAAAACAACAAAACAGTTTTTTTGGTCATCTCCCCAAGTCAAATGTACCTCTGAATGGTAACGAGAACACACACACACACACACACACACACACACACACACACACACTACAGCTCGCTCTGCCAAAAGCAAGCCCTCACACAATTCCATCAACACAAAAATAAAAAAAGTTACGTTATGGGTCTCAGAATATAGCGCCACAAAACACATTTTTGTAACAGAAGTTCGAGCCTGTTCACATCAGCGTTAGTTTCCGTTCCTCTGACGGAAAGGTTGAACGGAACCCGATCGTTTCAGTTTGCATTACCATTAATTTCAATGGTAATGCTTTAATTTCAGTTTGTTTCTGTTCCATAAAGTTTGTTTTTTTCACAGAAACAATAGCGTAAACAGCACTATTGTTTCCGGAAACTTTACAGAACGGAACTCAATGGTAATGCAAACAGAAGTGACAGTTTTCGTTCAACCTTTCCGTCAGGGGAACGGAACCTGAACGCTGATGTGAACATGTGTTTTTCCCGCACAGTGAACACTAAAAACAATTCTTAATGAGAACCTGATCCAAGTGCTCCGGACCTCAGACTGGGCCAAAGGTTCACCTTTCAACAAGACAATGACGCCAAGTACACAGCCAAGACAACACAGGAGTGGCTTTGGGACAACTCTGTGAATGTAAGAGTGGCCCAGCCAGAGCCCTGACTTGAACCAAATCGAACATCTCTGGAAAGACCTGAAAAGGGCTGTTCGACGGTCCCAATCCAACCTGACAGAGCTTGAGAGGATCTGTAGAGAAGAATGGCAGAAAATACCCAAATCCAGGTGAACAAACCTTGTGTCATCATACCCAAGAAGACTGGAGGCTGTTATCACTGCCAAAGGTGCTTCAACTTAGTACAGAGTAAAGGGTCTGAATAATTATGTCAATGCAATATTTTGGTTTTTCCTTTTTAATAAATTCACAAAGATAACGAACATTCTGTTTTCACTTTGTCATTTTGGGGTATGATAGGGAAAAACGTCAGAAAGTGTCTGAAGACTTTCCGAATGCATTGTATGTAAGGGTATGTGCAAACGACCTATTTTCAGACGTAATGGAGGCGTTTTACGCCTTAAAGGATGGCTACAATACGTCGGCAAACATCTGCCCATTGCTTGCAATGGGTCTTACGATGTTCTGTGCAGACGAGCTGTCATTTTATGCGTCGCTGTCAAAATACGGCTCGTAAAATGACGGCTCAACAAAAGAAGTGCAGGACACTTCTTGGGACGTTTTTTCATAGACTATTGAAAAAAGCTTCAAAAACGGCCGAAAACACGCCGCAAAAAACGTCTGAAAATCAGGAGCTATTTTCCCTTGAAAACAGCTCCGTATTTTCAGACGTATTTTGTTTATAGTGTGAACATACCCTCAAAGCCTTACCTAGATACCACAAGAGGGAATAAACCTTTTTAAAATTAAATAAATCACACTTCAAGGTTCAAAATCCTAAATGTTCAAAGTTTACTTATATAAAAGTAAAATACTATATTTATTGTACATCTAATGATCTTAAATATATTGAAAACTATTCTATCCTGGTTTTGGTTGAGTACAGCCAGAAACTATGATATGGCGGTGTACTTTTTATCAACTGGCAACAAAAGCAGATATTCCTACTTGGAATTAACAGAAAATTCCCTTAAAAAAAAAAAAAAAAAAGTGGAGAAATTTAGCAATGGAAGATTTTTGATCATGGCTGTAGAAAAAATAAGTTACGAAAGGCGGTTAAGACCAATTATTTAACCAGTAGTAAATAATGAATAAAATGTTCTCATTTTTACTCAGACAAAATAATGATGTTGCCGAGTGTCGATACATGGCACTACTGCTTCAGGACTAAAGAATAATCCCTCAGGTTGCAACCTGTCCATAAAAATAAATGTCAAATGTGCAAAGTTACAGAACAGGCTCTCAATTACTAGTCTGAGCCTCCCTAGGGATTCTAAAAGAAGAACAAGAACTTGGTTTGCTATCAATCTTGACATTTCGAATTTCCAAATGTGCTGTAATGGCTGTACAATAAAACATTAATACTCTTGGTAATCTCTTTTCATACACGGAGATTCCCTGGTTGAAAAGGAGATATTTCTGTGCCCAACGAAAGCATCACTGTATACAAAAGTGTGTAGTACATGAATGCACATTTGACGCGGAAACCGCACAAAAAACGGCCGAAAACACCTCATTGATTTCAATGGGAGGCGGTGGAGTTTTTTCTCCGCGAGCGGTAAAACAGTCTCGTGGGAAAAAGCGACATGCCCTATCTTCGGGCGTTTACGTCTCTGACCTCCCATTGACATCAATGGGAGGCAGAGAAAGCGTATTTGCCCGTGGCGCTCAATGGCCGGGGGCGAAAAATGCGGCAAACGGCGTGCAGGCTGATCAAAATCTGACTCAAAATTCCAGACGGAATTTTGAGGCAGAAATTTCTGTCTGCAAAAAACTCCACGTGAACAGGGCTTTAGTGAGTAAAATGTACATTACAGAACGAACACGTGGAGTCATTGGGGAAGGGGATGTAATGCCCTGTAATATGCACTGGTGTAGGTGGAAGGCAGTGATGAACGGTTATGTGGTGGAGGGAGAGGGTAATGTGTACTTTTGATGCAGATTAATATATATATATATATATATATATATATGTTACTTTATGTACATGTTTGTGTGTATGTATGTATGTATGTATGTATAAGAATTATTTGTTTATGTGTGTATGAATAGGTATAGTCATGTGTCATTTTTGTACATGTGTATGTTTTTTTTTTATAAACCGTGTATATGTATATCTGTTGGAAGGGAGGGGGCCTATTTAAAATTTTGGTATGGGGCCCCATAATCACTGGTTACGCCCCTGCTTCCTCTATCTGCTGCTATTGGAGGGAGCTAGAAATATATCCTCAAAGGCAGCAATGTGACCATCAGGTCACAAACTAGAAGCTTTAATTAAGACAAGCCGCATCAGAACAGCCTGATTGGACGATCACAGAAAGATATACCACGATTGCCATTGACCTTAAAGTGGATCTGTCAGATCTTTATGCTGCCCTGTAGGAAAACAGCATAAAGTAGGGACAGATAGGCAGATTTCGCAGTTTGTCACTTAGTCTGTAATTTTCAGTTGTTTGGAAGAACTTGCATTATAAATTTGCAGCGAGCATCCAGCGCTGCAGGCAAGTAGGCAAATGATATGCATAATATTCACGGTCCCCTCACCGCTGATAGACACATTTCTCCCTATTAATAGGGAGAACCCCTTTTTCTCACAATAGAGGGACCTGCACGTATCAGGCATTTATGCTAAATCTTTTTCTTGCTAAAGTGACTGTCATAAATACATTCTTTGTACTATAGCCATTTTATGGTTTCTATTTTTAGAGTGAGTGAAAGCAATGTGTGTACTCATAGTAAACTTAGCAGTGGTAGAGTGACCTTTAGTTCACTTTTGTGTTTGCACATGCACAAAAATACCCCTCAGACATATCAAGTATATTGTTCTCTGAAGACACATACTACTGGGATTCATTTATTAATTTTCCAACTAAAGACAATTCTTTCTACTATACCTAAAATTTTGTAAAATGGAAATGTAATGGGTTATTTTATATTCTGAAACATTAACCCGTTAGTGACCGGCCCATCGAGTTTCTACGTCGGTCACTAACGGGCCTTATTCCGATGCCATGGACTTTTTACGTGGCGGCATTGGAATAAGTTTACAGAGCAGGGAGCTGTCAAATCTCTCTGCTCTCAGCTGCCAGAGGCAGCTGAGGGTGGAGAGCGTCCCTGCTCTGCCGGGTGAGATCGATATTAGTATAGATCTCACCCGTTTAACCCCTCAGATGCGGTGCTCAATAGCGAGCACCGCATCTGAGTTGTTTTGGAGAGAGGGAGCTCCCTCTCTCTCCCTCCGACACCCGGCGATACGATCGCCGAGTGTCTGTGTCTCTAATGGCAGCCGGGTGTCTAATAAATGCCCCCAGGTCTGCCTGTAATGAATGCCTGCTAGATCATGCCGGAGGCATGACCTAGCAGATGCCTGTCCGTGTTAAACGGACAGGCAGTAATACACTGCAATACAAAAGTATTGCAGTGTATTATAAATGCGATCGCAGAATCGCATATTATAGTCCCCTAGTGGGACTAGTAAAAAAGTAAAAGAAAAAGTTTAATAAAGTTAATTTTAAAAAAATGTGAAAAAAAAGTGAAAAACCCAGCTTTTCCCCTTACAAAATGCTTTACTATTAAAAAAAACAAAATAAAGTTTAAAAGTTACACATATTTGGTATTGCCGCGTCCGAAACGACCCCGACTATAAATATATTACATTATTTAACCCGCACGATGAACGTCTTAAAAAATGTAATAAAAAACTATAGAAAAATTGCTGTTTTCTGTGAATACTGACTTTAAAAAAATGTGATAAAAAGTGATAAAAAAGTCGCATCTACCATATATATCGGCGTACAAGACGACTTTTTACACCCTTAAAAAAATGTCAAAAGTGTGGGGTCGTCTTATATGCCGGATATTGTCTACATTAGGGATGCACGGTGCATCGAAACTTCGATACTGTTTCGATACTTGTGCATCCCTAAACGGTTCGATACCGCTATTTCCTGTATTTCGATACTGAGCTGCGCAGCCGCACAGCTCAGTATAGTAACACATGAATGTATGGGAGCGCGGCTGCGGCTGTGTAATTCAGCCACAGCCCCGCTCCTGAGTCATGATAAGTTCGCAGGGTCAGGATGATGCAATGCCGCCAGCGCTGCACTAATGAGCGGCGGCACTGGAGACAGAACATGGCGGGCGCGCTACAAAACACCCCCATGTTCTGTCTTCAGTGCCTGAACTGCCGCTCATTAGTGCAGCGCCGGCCGCATCACCTCATGCTGACCGCGCGCGTCAGGAGCGGGGCAATGGCTGTATTACACAGCCGCAGCCCCGCTCTATAACGGCGGAGATCAGAGAAACCTCTCGTCTCCGCCGTTATTCCCCTGAATGCTGCGATCACAGCTGACTGCAGCATTCAGGGGAAAGTGTAAGGGGGGATGCCCCTGGATCGCGTCACAGGGAATTCCTGTGACGCGATCGAGGGCCATACCATATATAGGCAGACAGCCCAGGGTCTATTGACGGACCCCAGGGCTGTCTTACCATATTTCATGTTGTTAGGACATACCCAAGTATGTCCTAACAACTGCCTGTGTGCTATCTGTCCACAGGCTAATGTACTGGCACATATCTGATATATGTCAGTACATTAAAGTTTAAAAATAAAGTAAAAACAAAGTATTGTTAAATTTTAACAAAAATACACCTTCACCTTTTTTACAATAAACATTAAAATAAGTCTCAATACATAAAATACACACATTCAGTAATGGCGCGGACAACTATTTTTTTGCATCATTTATGATGTGTACGCTGTAAAAAAATGAAATAAACACGGCTTTCATTCACTTATTAATGTGAGGCGCGAGGTGCGATGAATTTACCCTCCATGTTCCTCACATTAATAGTAATTAACCCCATCATGTACCTCGCACATTAACCCAATATGACTGAGAAACATGATGGGATTAATTACTATTAATGTGAGGCGCGTTCAAAATTCATCACACGTCACGCCTCACATCAGAAAACGGAAGAATTTTTTTTTTATTACTGTTGCCAAAAGTATCGAAATTGGTATCGAAATCGCAATACTAAACGAAGTATCGGTATCGAAGTCCAAATTCTGGTATCGTGACATCCCTAGTCTACATATTGTCTACACACAGGTTGTGTGTTACCTTGTGAGCCTGCAGTCCGGTACACAGGCTCCCGGCATGCACGGAATCCGCCACGGATCTGAGGGAAGCCGGTATTAGCCGCCAGGGAACATCTCTGTAAGATCCTCTGGCCCGCCCTTTCCTCTCATTCCCTGCCTCTCAGATCTCGCGCGATGAAGCAGCCTATCTGCGCATGCGCGAGTTCAAAGAGACAGAGAGTCCTGGGTCCTGCCGCCGATGGCCATAGTGAAGCGCTCCTGCACGAAATGGTGAGTATATCTTAAATTCTATATTTTAAGGGTAAAAGTTGGGGGTCGTCTTATACGCCCAGTCGTCTTATACGCCGCCATATACGGTACCAATAAAAACTACAAGTCGCCCCGCAAAAAAAAAAAGCCCTCATACAACCGCATCGGCGACAAAATAAAAACGTTACGGCTCTTCAAATATGGAGACACAAAAACAAATAATTTTGAAAAAAAGCGTTTTTACTGTGTAAAAGTAGTAAAACATAAATAAACTATACAAATTTGGTATCGTTGCAATTGTAACAACCCGCTGAATAAACGTATTGTGTTATTTATACCACACGGTAAATGGCGTAGATTTAAGACGCAAAAAAGAGTGGCGAAATTTCAGGCTTTTTTTTATTTCCCCCGAAATAAAAGTTAATCAATAAATAATATGTCCCCCAAAATGGTGCTATTAAAAAATACAACTTGTCCCGCAAAAAACAAGACCTTATACAGCTATGTCGACGCAAAAATAAAAACGTTATAGCTCTTGGAATGCGACGATGGAAAAACTTAAAAAATGGCTTGGTCATTAAGGTCTAAAATAGGCTGGTCATTAAGGGGTTAAAGGGGTTTTCCAGCCAATAAAAATTGATGGCCTATCCTCAGGATAGGCCATCAATAGCTGTTGGGTTGGGTTCTGACTACCGGGACCCCGCCGATCAGCTGTTTTGAAGGGGATGCAGTGCTTGTACGAGCGCTGCTTCCCCTTCATTTCTTCTTGCTCACTGTGAATCGTCGACACAGATGTAGAAGCGATTCACAGGTATTGCAGCCTTCTAACATTCAATTCAATGGGAGAAAAGGCTGCAATACCGGTGAATCCCCGCTACATCGGTGTCGACGATTCACAGTGAGCAAGAACAAATTAAGGGGAAGCAGCGCTCTTACAATTGGCAGGGGTTCTGGGAGTATGACCCCGACCCATCAGCTATTAATGGCCAATTTTTATTGGCTGGAAATCCCCTTTAAGGAGGACAGGTGAAAACGCACAAAAAGTAGCACTTAATTGGGCCGGAGCAGTGCCTGAAGTTCATAAGGAAATCCCAACACACATCCCTAGCGTCCGAACATAATTTCTTATCTCCTGTACCATTACTTGGAGACAAGGAGATTATTGGGATAGAGGCATTGCCACACAGTATAGATAACTTTCACACTTTACAAATGGTGCGGATTTGAATTTTTTAAAATAAAAACCAAAAAAACACAAAAAGGGTCTTATTCTCTAGGGTCCTTTTACACTGGCAGAATGTATGACTGTAATGAGCGCCAATCGACAATATAGCAAGTCGATCGACACTCCTTTAGGTTCTTTTAGGCTGGGTTCACACCGTTTTTTTCAGGTGGAAAATCTGCCTCAAAATTCCATTTGAAATTTTGAGCCAGATTTTGCTCTGACTGCACGCGGTTTTTCGCCCGGGGCCATTGAGCGCCACGGGCAAAATACGCCGCGAAACATGCTTTTTCTCTGCCTCCCATTGATCTCAATAGGAGGTCAGAGGGAATCAAGATGCAAGAAAATATTTAGGTTTTATTGCAATTTTCTTGCATCTTGATTCCTTTTGTACTTTTCTGTGTACCCTACTAGCACAACACTAACAAATCGAGGAGTGCATCCCAATATTTACTCTTCAATGGGAGGTCAGAGATGTAAACGCCCGAAGATAGGGCATGTCTTTTTTTTTTTACCCGCGATACAGTTTTTCCGCTCGCGGGAAAAAAATTCTCCGCCTCCGATTGAAATTAATGGGACGCATTTTCGCCCGTTTTTTTACGCGTTTTCCGCGTGAAAAAAAACTGTGTGAACTGGCCCTTACATGGGGCAATCCTTAGTACCATATGTGACCAAACGACGGTTAGGGAACATACAGTTCCATTGTGTGCAGCACATCCCTGTTTGCACAGGGAGATGTGCTGCCAAAAACAGATTTAAAAACCTGCATAAAAGATCTGATCAGTTGACAAACAAGCGTTTGCCTACATATCGGCTGATCGCTGGGCATGTTACACTGATGATCAGGAACAAGTGTTCGAATGTGCGCTGGTTTGCCTGATCATCAGCTTGTGTAATAGGGCCTTAACACGGCAAAAAAAAAAAAAATCTAACGTTTTTTTTATTTGTGGCCGTTTATTTATAGCAACTTTTGTGGCCAGGAGTGCTCTAGGTATGGTGTTTTTCCCATAAGCTTCTCAAGACACCCAAAAAATAATAATTTACGAAAAATGCAGTTTTAGGCCCCATGCACACGACCGTATTTTTTCCCTCCCGTAAAAACTGGCGTAAACACGGGTCCTTTGTCACCCGTATTTACGCACCCGTTTTCTCTGCTTCTCTTCACACGTAGAGAGAGATATTGCACTGCACTAATCGGCAGCCCCTTTTCTCTATCTAGCACTGATAGAGAGAAGAGGCTGCTGATCAGTGCTGGATAGAGAGAAGGGGCAGCCCTTTCAGGAAGAGTTTCTGCAGCGATAGAAAGAAGTTCATACGTAATCCGGCCGTTGTCTTGGTGACGCGTCCCTCTTAATATCCAGTCAGACCTCCCTGGATGACGCAGCTGTCCATGTGACCGCTGTAGCCTGTGATTGGCTGCAGTGGTGACATGGGATGAAACGTTATCCCAGGAGGCCGGACTGGGAGGAAGAAGCAGGGAGTTCTGGGTAAGTATGAACTTTTTTTTGTTGCAGATTTTTGAAGGAAACATTAGAAATCTATATTGTGAGCGCCGCGCATGGTACTCACTGTCTAGCGGTAGTCACTGTCCAGGGTGCTGAAAGAGTTACTACCGATCAGAGCAGCCCCTTCTCTCTATCCAGCACTTATGGTTTAAATATTTCAGCACCCTGGACAGTGACTACCGCTGGACAGTGAGTACCATGCGTAGCAACGCTTCTGTAATTACGGGTGCACACACGTAGCCACCCGTAATTACGGGAGCCCCATAGACTATGGGCCTGCCCGTGCCGTAATTACGGCCTGAAATAGGACATGTTCTATATTTTTCAATGGCCCGGGCACCTTCCCGTAAGCAAACGGGAAGGTACCCGTGGCCATTAGAAGTCTATAGGCGTGTGCATGGGGCCTAAATTGCCAGAAAAAATAAAATCTGTGTGTGAGAAGGAGGCCTTAGGGAAGGAATGGGAGACGATCCAAGAACAACCCCTGCTTCCTGATGGTAGAGCCAATAGTGTTGTTTTAGTGGTTTTTTTTTCTGGTGGTCGGACTAGCCAGTATGTGCTATAACATTTGCTGATTGTATACACATAGATACTAACAGTTATGTGGTCAGCTTCCTGTTCTGAAGGGGTGTAAAGAAAGAAAAAAAGAAAAAATATTTAACAAACATTGTGTTGACATACAGGTTAATTAAAAAGTGATTGTTACATGCCAGCAGGAGCCCTTTTATTTGCCAGCTGAAAAAAAGGGAAATGTGTCCGTGAACAATAAATCAAAAAGATCAGAAATTAGATAAATATATCTGTATCTACACTACCGTTCAAATGTTTAGGGTCACTTAGAAATTTCCTTACTTTTGCAAGAAAAGCACAGTTTTTTTCAATGAAGATAACATTAAATTAAACAGAAATACACTCAATACATTGTTAATGTGCTAAATGACTATTCTAGCTGCAGACGTCTGGTTTTTAGTGCAATATCTACATAGGTGTATAGAGGCCCATTTCCAGCAACCATCACTCCAGTGTTCTAATGGTACATTGTGTTTGCTAACTGTGTTAGAAGGCTAATGGATGATTAGAAAACACTTGAAAACCCTTGTGCAATTATGTTAGCACCGCTGTAAACAGTTTTGCTGTTTAGAGGAGCTATAAAACTGACCTTCCTTTGAGCTAGTTGAGAATCTGGAGCATTACATTTGGGGGTTCGATTAAACTCTCAAAATGGCTAGAAAAAGAGAGCTTTCATGTGAAACTCGACAATCTATTCTTGTTCTTAGAAATGAAGGCTATTCCATGCGAGAAATTGCCAAGAAACTGAAGATTTCCTACAACAGTGTGTACTACTCCCTTCAGAGGACAGCACAAACAGGCTCTAACCAGAGTAGAAAGAGAAGTGGGAGGCCCCGCTGCACAACTGAGCAACAAGACAAGTACATTAGAGTCTCTAGTTTGAGAAATAGACGCCTCACAGGTCCTCAAATGGCAGCTTCATTAAATAGTACCCGCAAAACGCCAGTGTCAACGTCTACAGTGAAGAGGCGACTCCGGGATGCTGGCCTTCAGGGCAGAGTGGCAAAGAAAAAGCCATATCTGAGACTGGCTAATAAAAAGGAAAAGATTAATATGGGCAAAAGCACACAGACATTGGACAGAGGAAGATTGGAAAAAAAGTGTTCTGGACAGACCAATCGAAGTTTGAGGTGTTTGGATCACACAGAAGAACATTTGTGAGACGCAGAACAACTGAAAAGATGCTGGAAGAGTGCCTGACGCCATCTGTCAAGCATGGTGGAGGCAATGTAATGGTCTGGGGTTGCTTTGGTGCTGGTAAAGTGGGAGATTTGTACAAGGTAAAAGGGATTTTGAATAAGGAAGGCTAATCACTCCATTTTGCAACGCCATGCCATACCCGGTGGACAGCGCTTGATTGGAGCCAATTTCATCCTACAAAAAAGGACAATGACCGAAAGTCACCAGATCTCAACCCCATAGAGCTGTTGTGGGAGCAGCTTGACCGTATGGTACGCAAGAAGTGCCCATCAAGCCAATCCAACTTGTGGGAGGGGCTTCTGGAAGCATGGGGTGAAATTTCTCCCGATTAACTCAGCAAATTAACAGCTATAATGCCAAAAGGTCTGCATTACTGTAATTGCTGCAAATGGAGCATTCTTTGACGAAGGAGAAAATTATTATTTCAAATAAAAATCATTATTTCTAACCTTGTCAATGTCTTGACTATATTTTCTAGTCATTTTGCAACTCATTTGATAAATATAAGTGTGAGTTTTCATGGAAAACACAAAATTGTTTGGGTCCACGGTGTCCTCAATGCCCGCCTTATTTACTTAATGTTTAGCCTCAATGCCTGCGTGCCACAGCGAGTGGACAGTATCGTCCCAGTTGTATATAAACCGATTAGGGGGGGAGGTGTTATATACAGGGTTAATAAACAGGGATGATGGGGTCCCTGTATATTACCCCCAACATACCTTTATATAGCAGCCATCAGTCCAGTATATAACCCCCATAAACCCTGTATACAGGGATGATGGGAGCTATAAACAGGGGTGATAGCTGACTGGTATATACAGGGATGATGGGGGTTTTATAGAGGGACCCCCCATTCATCCCTGTATATACCAGCTCACCATCATTCCTGTATATAACCTCCAGCAGCCGTTTATATAAACATTGAGGCACGCACTGTCCACTCACCGTGGCGTTTGTGCATTGAGGCTTAACAAGAAGTACATCTTGGACCAGTAGGATGTCTGAAACGCCGGTATATGGCAGAAATTCAGCGGAATATGAAAATATGCGCTGAGCCTAACAGACCGAAGGAGCAGAGGGATCTTCTTCACTCGTCGTTGGAGTGGGGTTAGGCCAGTAGGTTTGGGGTTTTTTTAGGCACTATTGGGGCATTATACCGTGTGGGGACAGCTATAGGGACATTATACTGTATGGGGGGCAATGTCAAGGGGTATATTATAAACAGTAGCATAAGGCAGGCTTAGGGGGATCCATATTAATTCAATGGCATGGCAATAGGGGGCATGGCATGCATAAAGAGGTACAGCAATACTGGAGGTGATGTGACGCTTTAAAGGACCGACCTACTCAGACAACGTGAATAATATCTTTAAATAAAAGGAGTGTTCGCACAAAACATTTGTATGGCATATCAAATATGACTGGTGGTATTGCAACTGCTGAAACCCCAACCGATCCAGAAAACAGGAGTGCCCCTTCTCCGTTTCTAGCAAAGAAGTGCCAGTCCATGTACAGTCACTCTCTCAATGGGAGATTGAGAAACAATTGAGCGCTTACACTCTTCCCAGGATCAGTTGGGGGCTCAGTAGTCAGGACCCCACCATTCATACTCTAGTCCATATACCATACAACTTGCAATGATCTTTTTACTTTCAATGCAGAAGTACAGGCTTTACATATTTCTCGGTTACACAAAACATATGGTTATTTAAGAATTCAAGTGAATTGAACCGATCAAATAAACCAAGGCCTGTTTTTCGCCCGTTAAGCAATGTACGTATCAGGGTTAGACGCACATTATCTATGATTATAGTCATGTGCTTTATAAGCTGCTGATTAATATTAGACCTATAAGCCGCTCTAAGAAGGGGCCTCCAAACAAGCTACAATAGATTGTACCTGCTGACTGAAGGGTGGATGGCTTCAAAGTTTCTTCAAGCTGAAGCTCCGTTCTAGTTCATGCAGACAACCAAATATATAGCACATCTAAATTTGTTAACCACACTTACAAGACATACATTTTAGGAATTATATCTATTATACTAATGTGGTTATAAACAAAGTCTCCTTTTTCATAATGAAATAAACTCAGGAAACAACAAAGTAGAGATCGCCTTAAAAATAATCTTTATGTAACAGATGACAGGATCTAATATTGCAAGTTACTGTATGCTGAAATTCAGCATTGTATATAACAATAATAATAAAAAGCATAATACTTCCTCTAAATGATGTAGCTACTGCCACACTGTAAACTCTTTCGTCTGGCTTATAATGTCTAGCCATCCTATAATGTAACAGTTCCTAATAAACGCTGGAAATACGCTGTATGCTTAATTGCTCAATACAAAATACGCAAATGAAAATAATTAAAGGGAAACCCTGGTCCACCTGACTTCCAGATGAATATTCTCTGCAAATGCAAGACCTGTTAAGCTACATTCAGACGTGCGCAGCTAACCTGGGGCTAACCTCGGACGTGAAAAACTAGTCTATGGAGGGACGCGTGACACAGTAAAATAGGACATGTCCTATTTTTTCACGAACCCTTCACACGCTCTGTTGAAGCAACGGTTGTGTGAACAGCCCCTTCGGAGTACATGAGTCCACGTGACATCAGTTTTAACGGTCGTCACACGGACTACAAAGACGCTCGTCTGAATGAGCCCTTAGTCAGCACCAGAATTTGGATGGCCGTCTAGTAACAGACTAAGCGGCCAGATGTGAACACGCGGGAAATCCATAATCTTGGAGATTAGAATTTCTGTAGTTTAGGCAAAGAATACGCTAGACTAGTAGCAATCATTGGGGGAAGATAAACGAAGACAAGACAAAAAAAAATAAAAAAATGGACCCCTTACCGCTTTGCTTCTTCCACCTAGATCTTCTCAGGCTCTCACATCAGGCTGCACAGCAAACAAGGTGCGAACCCCGAGCAACATCAGGACGTTATATGCGATGCAGGCCTAATGTGACATAAGGATGTGGTGTGCAGCATCACATATAAGACCGTGACTCTGCCCGGAGTCAGGACCTTTTAATACGGTACTAACGGGGAAAGCGGTATCGGGCCTACCTGTACCCTGTGACATCCCTGTCCAAAGAGTAAAATCTAGGACAGATAGGAGCTAGCGTAAACTATAGTAAAATTGTTGAACCGTGTGCGGTCCCACCCTCTTACTAAGCTCTGCCCACTTTGTTGGCTGATCGCAGCACAAATGAGCATTTGCAGCATTTGTTCAGGCAATCTGCGCATGTAAAAGGACCTTTAGATATTCATGAGGAGACGAGTGGCTCTCAGACACCTCTCATTCAGGGGAAACAAAACAGGCCCAAAAAGTGAAATCCAACCAGTCTAATTTATGTTTTCCAAGACGCTACACAACAAGCCAAACAAATTTGAATTGCGGCAAACCCTATTGAAATGGTCTGCCTAAAAACTAAAATGTGCGTAACCAGCTTTTCGCAAGACTGATATGAGTGGAACGGCTGTATAAAACCCACCGAGCTCGAAACCCATTTTTGATCATACTCATTACTTTGCAAAAGTGCGTTATTGCTGGCTCCTAAACCTGGGTAAAACGGAACCAGGCCCGATTAAAAGAACAAAAAACGAACCCCTTAATGACCAGGCGCTTTTGCACGTATTGACCAAAGATTATTTTTTGTTTTTTCACTGTCGCATTCTAAGAGTCGTAACTTTTTTTTTCGTTACGTCGACCATATAAGGGCTGTTATTTTGTGGGACGAGTGGTATTGTTTAATTGCACCATTTTTGGGTGCATATAATATATTGATTAACTTTAATTTAGGAAAGAATTGAAAATAGAACCGCTGATCCAGCATTGTTTTTAAGTTATAAACTTACGCTGTTCACTATGCAGCATAAATAACACGTTACCTTTATTCTAGGAGTCAGCACGATTACAGGGATACCAAATACGTAAGGCCTCATGCACACAACCGTAGTGGTGCGCACGGCTGTGATTTGCGGCTCGGACGGCCGCGGAGTGTTACACGCGAGCCACCTGCAAATCGCGGGCCGTGCACATGTCCGCGTGCATTAATTTCTAGGAGCCTGGACTGCAAAACACAGCCGTAATAAGACCTGTCCGTTCTTTTGGTGGTCCAGGCTCCTGGGCCATGCACGAACCATGGAAACCACGGTCGTGTGCATGGACCCATTGAAATAAATGGGGCCGCAAATTCACCCGCAGATTTGCGGGTGAAATGCAGCCGCAAAAAAAACGCTCGTGTGCATTGGGCCTACAGGTTTTAGGTTTTCCTATGTTTGCAAAATAAAAACCCTTCAAAAAGAACAAAATAATTACCGTACTTGTTTTTGCATCGCCGCATTCCAGGAGCTGTAACTATTTTTCTGTCGATAAAGCCATATGTAGGCTTGTTTTTTTGCGGGACAAGGCGTAGTTTTCGTTGGTAGTATTTTGGGGTATATAGGACTTATTTATTAACTTTTATTTTATTTTTTACGGGAGGAATTGGAGGGGGGGGGGGGAAAAAGCAATTTTTCCGCTATTTTTTGTGGGTCGTGTGCATGGGGCCTAAGGAGGTTGGCACAGCAATGTAGGATTTTTAAAGAAGTTGTTAACACAGCACTAATGATACACATATTACATTAACTCCGATTGCTACATTCGAGTCATAAAAAGTTGTGTACATAAGTAAACCGCAGGGGGAAAAAAAGACTACTAAATTGTATTAGAACAAGGAGAGCCTGGCTAATTCTTTTATCCTTGCTATAGTTCTCCAGTAACATTCATTTAAAAAAGGACACAGACAAAGTCAATAGCTGACAAATAGAAAAAGTGTTTCAGAAAGGGCTAATGGAGTACTCCTAGAAAATATAATGATTTAGGCCGGATTCCCATGTAGCCAATACGCTGTGGAATTTCGGCAACTGAATTGTGAGGAAATTCCACAACATTTACAGTAGCAGCAAAGCGGATAAGACTTAAAAAAATCTCATGCCCACGCTGCAGAAAGGAAAAAAAAAAAAAACACAAAAAGGAAAAAAAAAAAATAAATTGCGTAATTCTGCGCTGTGGAATTCATATACGCAGCATGTCAATTTATGCTGCGTTTTCTTTGATTTTCCATTGTGGATTTTCCCCATGGAGTTCTGTTGCAGGTTTTGCATCCCTATTGAATACAAAGTGTTGTGACTTTTGAGGCGTATTTGCAGAGATTACGCCGCAAAAACCGCAACTACGGAAAAACGAAAAAACACAATTATTGAGAAGTGTGTTTCTTTCTCCGGCCTCCTGGGATGACATCGCATCCCATGTGACCGCTGAAGCCAATCACAGGCTACAGCGGTTACATGGGCTGCAGCATCATCCAGCGAGGCCAGACTGGACTGCACAGGAGGGACGCGTTGCCATAACAACGACCTAGGTAAGTGTGAGTGTGAGTGTTGCTTACGGCTTTCTGCAACGGAAAATCCGTCCGAAAAGACGCACCACAACGTGGTGCGGTTTTTCGGACGGAATGTACTGCGGGCTCCAGGTCTGATACGCTGTGCAGTTTTTAAGAAGCGTATCTGACCCGTGGGAACACGGCCTTAGGGTTCTATAATGACAGGGTCTGTTCCACAGGACTGGTGCATAGCAGACGTGGTGACAATATTCAAAATGGTAATCAAAAAGTGAGCCTGGAAAATATGGATCTGTTAGTGTAAATAGTAACTATACTTTCAATCAACTTTTTATTTTATGGCAGCATGTGTAATATAAATAGATTTTGTAGTATACTTTATTAATACATTTGGGCTACTTTTTGTGTTATATGTGTTTGAAATAGCCACTGCCACATTTTATTTCTTGACTTTTTGCTGTTGCTAGCAGAAGCAGAAATCCGTACACCGTTTGAACCTATTGGTATACGGACTCTGCTGCCTGTGAGTACGGGTAGGCGGAGGCCCCATTCTGACGTCAGATGTGCATGCTCCCATCGTGACGTCAGGAAGGTCTCTCTGCCTCTCTATACTATACAGTTCTCTATATAGTAGCAGGCAGCAGCAGAGCCCAGGGAAGAGAATGTGATGCGCTCTGCTATAGTCCGTGTGTACAGAGGTGCTTGGGGAGAAGCCTCCGTCCGGCGCACCCACTCTTCCCCTTTATATACACTATGGAACTGGCAGTAGCAGACTGCCTCATATTCTCTGCCTCCCCCGGTTCCATAGTGAATAGAGGCGGAAGAAAAGTGAAGGGAGGGTGCGCCAGACGGAGGAGTCTTCCACAGTGCCTCTATATACCCTATGGAGCGGACAGTAGAAGAGGCACTGTAGAAGAAGCCTCCGCCCGGCGCAGCCTCTCTACATTCACTAGGGGACCCGCAGAGGCAGAGAATATCATGCACTCGGCTACTGCCCGCTCCATAGTGTATATAGAGGCACCGTAGAAGCCTCCGTCCAGCGCCCCCGCCTCCCTGCACCCCTCTATATAGATCATGGGTCTCAAAGACGCAGGCCACATGCGGTCCTTGAGGCGGTCATCTGCGGCCCGCGGGACACAGAGCCGCTAGTATAGGCTCTACTCTGGGACTCTGTGGAATCCCCAGACATCACAGTCCATATATGGATAGTGATGTCTGCGAATTCCCTAGAGCTGGAGTCCAGGGCAGAGCGCTAGTATAGGCTCTGGTCTGGGGAAGCCTCCGACATCACGGTCCATACATGGACGATGTCGTTAGGGGCTTCCCCAGAGCAGAGCGCTAGTAGCCCGGGACTCCAGCTCTGGGGTTGCCCCTGACATCACTATGCATATATGGACAGTGATGTCAGGAGCAGAGCGGAGTCCCAGGCAGAGCAGCATCTACAGAGGGCACGGTGGCGAAAACCGCAGCAAGAAAGTGCAAAAATACTCCGTGTGAACAGGGACTAACAGCTCGTGTGACCGCTGTAAAGAAACTGCAGGTTATTACAGCTCAAAGTGTACGATAGGACACGGACACACACACACACACACACACACACACACACACACACACACACACACACACACACACTAGGCAGCACAAGGTCCTGGGGTTTTTCTGATTGTCTGGCAGTTCAGGTGCATGATGGGAACTATGGGCAGATTGAAAATTGCATAAAGTACTGGCAACCACCACACACACAGTAAGGCCGGATTTACATGAACGTGTGAGTTTCTTGCGCGCAAAAAAAGCGGCGTTTTGCGCACGCAAAAGGTACTTAACAGCTCCGTGTGTCATCACCATATGATGCGCGGCTGCGTGCGTGATTTTTCGCGCAGCCGCCATCATTATGACAATCTGTTTGTAAACAGAAAAGCACGTGGTGCTTTTCTGTTTTTCATAGTTTTACTGCTGTTGCGCCAATCATGAAGTGCTTCCATGTGCTGCGCGTGATTTTCACGCACCCATTGACTTCAATGGGTGTGTGATGCGCGAACAACGCACAAATATAGGACATGTCGTGCGTTTCACGCAGCGGACACACGCTGCGTGAAAATCACTGACAGTCTGCACGGCCCCATAGACGAACACGGACGTATTACACTTTAGTCTAAATAAGCCCTAAGACATGCTCCTGGCAACTGGCCAGTCAGCAAGTGTGAGAAAATAGATGTGGACTGTTGCACAAGGGGAAAAAGAAAAAAAAAAAACACACAGCTGCAAAATAGGTACTTTGAAGTGAAAAAAATGACTAGGAAAAATGTATTCACATAGAGTGACATAATAGCAGTTTAATAATTTTTTTTCCTTTGGGCGAAAGCTTAGTTACACTTTAACCTTTTACCTGTTGGTAAAATATTTGAAAGTTTTCCAAAAGATATTATCCTGGAGTATCTCAATGAAAATAAACTCCCTATCAGCATGGGTTTATGAGGGATCGATCTTGTGAAACTAATCTGATCAGCTTCTATGTAGAGGCAAGTTCTACAGTGGACCGGGGTGAGTCATTGGGGGTCATACAGTTAGGTCCAGAATTACTTGGACAGTGACACAATCTTCATGATTTGGGCTCTGCATGCCACCACATTGGATTTGAAATGAAACAACTGAGATGCAATTGAAGTGTAGACTTTCAGGTTTAATTCAAGGGGTTGAACAAAAATATCCTGTGAAAAGTTTAGGAATTGCCACCATTTTTCTACACAGCCTCCTCATTTCAAGGGCTCAAAAGTAATTGGACAAATTAACATTGCCATAAATAAAATGTTTTGTAGAGAATCCTTTGCAGGCAATGACTGCCTGAAGTCTGGAACCCATGGACATCACCAAATGCTGGGTCTCCTCCTTTGTGATGCTTTGCCAGGCCTTTACTGCAGCTGTCTTCAGTTGTTGCTTGTTTGTGGGTCTTTCTGCCTTAACCCCTTCCCTCTTTGGCCGCTTTTGACCTTCCTGACAGAGCCTCATTTTTCAAATCTGACATGTTTCACTTTATGTGGTAATAACTCCGGAATGCTTTCACCTATCCAAGTGATTCTGAGATTGTTTTCTCGTGACACATTGGACTTTATGTTACTGGCAAAATTTGCCCGATACATTCAGTATTTAATTGTGAAAAACACCAAAATTTAGCGAAAAATTGCAAAAATTTGCATTTTTCTCAATTTAAATGTATCGGCTTGTAAGACAGGCAGTTATACCACACAAAATTGTTGCTAACTAACATCCCACATATGTCTACTTTAGATTGGCATCGTTTTTTGATCATCATTTTATTTTTCTAGGACGTTACAAGGCTTAGAACTTTAGCAGCAATTTCTCACATTTTCAAGAAAATTTCAAAATGCTATTTTTACAGGGGCCAGTTCAGTTGTGAAGTGGCTTTGAGGTCCTTAGATATTAGAGACCCCCAATAAGTCACCCCATTTTAAAAACTGCACCCCTCAAAGTATTCAAAACAGCATTCAGAAAGTTTCTTAACCCTTTAGACATTGCGCAGGAATTAAGGCAAATTAGAGGTGAAATTTACAAAGTTCATTATTTTTTTCCAGAAATTCATTTTGAATCCATTTTTTTTGTACCACAGAATGTTTTACCCAAGAAATGCAACTCAATATTTATTGCCCAGGTTCTGCAGTTTTAGGAAATATCCCACATGTGGCTCTAGTGTGCTACTGGACTGAAGCACCGGCCTCAGAAGCAAAGGAGCACCTGTTGGATTTTGGGTCTCCTTTTTATTAGAATATATTTTAGGCACCATGTCAGCTTTGAACAGGTCTTGTGGAACTAAAACAGTGGAAACCCCCCAAAAGTGACCCCATTTGGGAAACTACACCCCTCGAGGAATTTATCTAGGGGTGTAGCAAGCATTTTGACCGGCCAGTTTTTTTGCAAAAATTTTTGGAACTAGGCCATGAAAATCTACATTTTTTCAAATAAAATGTAGGTTTAGCTAATTTTTTTTCATTTCCAAAAGGACTAAAGGAGAAAAAGCACCATAAAATTTGTAAAGAAATTTCTCCCGAGTAAAACAATACCCCACATGTGGTAATAAACGGTTGTTTGGACACACGGCAGGGCTTAGAAGGGAAAGAGCGCCATTTGGCTCTTGGAGCTCAAATTTAGAAGGAATGGTTTGCGGAGGCCATGTCACATTTGTAAAGCTCCTGAGGGGACAAAACAGTGGAAACCCCCAACAAGTGACCCCATTTTGGAAACTACACCCCATGAGGAAATTATCTAGGAGTACAGTGAGCAGTTTGACCCCACAGGTGTTTTACAGAACTTATTGGAAGTAGGCCGTAAAAATGAAAATCTACATTTTTTCAAATAAAATGTAGGTTTAGGTATTTTTTTCTCATTTCCACAAGGACTGAAGGAGAAAAAGCACCATAAAATTAGTAAAGCAACTTCTCCCGGGTAAAACAATACCCCACATGTGGTCATAAACGGCTGTTTGGACACACGGTAGGGCTCAGAATGGAACTAGCACCATTTGGATTTTGGATAGTGTCTGGGCGCCATGTCACATTTGCTGAGCCCCTGTAGTACTAGTACAGTGGAAACACCCCAAAATTGACTCCATTTGGGAAACTGCACCCCCTGAGGAATCATCTAGGGGTATAGTGAAAATTTTGATCCCAAAGGTTTTTTGCTGAATTAATTAGAATTAAGCCATGAAAATGAAAAATACTTTTTTTTTCCAACAAGATGTAGTTTTAGATCAACATTTTTCATTTTTACAAGGAATAAAGAAGAAAAAGCACCCCAACATTTGTAAAGTAATTTCTCCCGAGTATGGTAACACCCCATATGTGGTTATAATCAGCTGTTTACATATATGGGAGCATTCAGAAGAAAAGGAGCGGTATTTATCTTTTGGAGCGTAGATTTTTCTGGAATGGTTTGCGGACGCCATGTTGCATTTGCAAAACCCCTGATGTACCAAACAAAAGTGACCCCGTTTTAGAAACTACACCACTAAAGGCATTTATCAAGGGGTGTAGTGAGAATTTAGACTCCACAGGTGTTTTTCAGAAATGAATACGCAGTGGATGGTGCAAAGTGAAAATTGCAATTTTTCCACTGATCTGCCCATTCACCGCACAAGATGTTGTGCCCCTAGAGAATCTTACCCCATAAATTGTTAAGCGGGTTCTCCCGGGTATGGTAATGCCTTACTTGTGGCCATAAATTGCTGTTTGGGCACGCTGTAGGGCTAAGAAGGGAAAGACCGCGATTTGGAGCATGGATTTTGCTTGGTAGTTTTGTTTGAGTTTTGCTGGTATTTCCGTTTATAATGTGGTGGCATATGTAATCTGTGCGGAGTACATCAGGGTATATGTAATCTGTGCGGAGAACATCAGGGCATAATAAGAGGGTATACTAATGGGGTAAATAATACAATTATCCATAGGTGTGTGTTACGCTGTGAAGCGATCCGTTATGCACAGGCCGGTGTCACACTGATAAACGGTTTTCTTTCTTATCCCCCTTTTGTAACGCTCTGCACCTTTTGGGGACATTTTCTCCTTCGTAGTTTGGGAAATATTACTGGGAAAGTTTTGCGCTGATATAATACGGGCACCCTCGCTTCCAGCGGATGCGCTATGTTCATTCCCTTTCCTAGTTCCTAAATACTAGGGCCCTGAAACTGGAGGAATGTTCCCCACCGGCCTGCGCATTGAGATGTTTTTTCATCACCGCATTACTAGTGCCGTAACTTTTTTGTTTTTCAGTTGATTGAGTGGTGTGCGGGCTTGTTTTTTGCGAGACGGGCTGTAGATTTTATTGGTATAATCTCGTTTACCTCCGTAATCTCGCGAGATTACGCGTGGCTTGCTGGAATCTCACAGAAAAGATTCAGAAGTGTCAGGATTCTGAATACACATGACGTCCAGGCTGGATGATCATGTGTATTCATTATCAGGTCACTCGATTAACGTTAATCTCTGTGTATGCGGCTGCACATAGCTTTTAAACGTGCCCTGAAAACACATCTATTTAGACAGGCCTATAACATTCCCTAATCTGACTCCTTTCCATGGCCCCTCTTCTAGATTAGTCATCAGAATAAGATTCCCTCACACTCCTTCTCTTCATGTCCGTCATACACGGATACTGGCTGGTGACCGGCTCATGCAGCTTTATGTTACCACCGCATGTGTATAAAAATGGCCGGACCATTGTACAGAACAAACACTATTGCACTTTGTGTCTCCCTTATGTCCTCATAGATTGTAAGCTCTTGCGAGCAGGGTCCTCACTCCCCAGGTTTGAATTGTAAATAAACTTTGTCACTATGTAATGTCTGATATTGTTTGTTTCATGTTCCCTCTAAATTGTAAAGTGCTGCGTAATATGTTGGCGCTATATAAATAAAGATTATTATTATTATTATAGCTGCTGTGTAAATGAATGTAGAGGAGTGTATGATGCTGACTGGTCACTGATTGGTCAGCGTCATACACGTAAACACGCCCAGTTAAAAACACAATAGGACAAAACGAAAAAAAAACGCCCAGTTGTCCATTTCAAACCTCATTTGCATATATATATATATATATATATATATATATATATATATATATATATATAAAATAGCTCATAACTTGGCCAAAAATGAACTTTTTAAAAAAAAACATTACTGTTATCACATGCAATAGGAGATAGGGATTTGAGAATCTGGTGACAGAGCCTCTTTAAGGCTGAACTGAGCTTGCGCACGCACCCTGGTGGTCACTGCGGAATAGGACGCCGCATGTGCTGGCATCTCTGGAGAAAAATGCGTTGGCAGGATGAGAGGAGTTAGTGGTCAGTGTCCGCGGACGTTACACTAGTGTCACAAGAGAACACCATTATATTTATTGTGAACACGTGTGGAAACTGAATTTTTGCATTATAGGTGGTCCAATATACCAAAAGGTCCACTCCTGGTACCGTTTCTCGTCATCACAGTATATTCTGGGGCTTATTTGCCCTCAATCCCTTTCCAGTACCCTTGGGTCACTTCCCTACGTCCTTGTTTGCTAATTTGGCTTGTGGAGAGAGAAATCCTGCAAAGGTTATTATGACGAGGCCCATCTGGGCTGCGAGGGCTTCATATGAGCAACATGGGTTGCATCTATATTACAAAAGCCCAAACTTAGGCTGGTTCACACGACCTATTTTCAGGCGTAAACGAGGCGTATTATGCCTCGTTTTACGCCTGAAAATAGGGCTACAATACGGCGGCAAACATCTGCCCATTCATTTGACTGGGTTTGCCGACGTACTGTGCAGACGACCTGTAATTTACGCGTCGTCGTTTGACAGCTGTCAAACGACGACGCGTAAATTGCCTGCCTCGGCAAAGAAGTGCAGGGCACTTCTTTGCAACGTAATTTGAGCCGCTCTTCATTGAACTCAATGAAGAGCAGCTCAAGATATACGAGCGTCACAGACGCCTCGTATATTACGAGGAGGAGAATTTACGGCTGAAACGACGCAGCTGTTTTCTTCTGAAAACAGTGTCATTTCAGCCGTAAATGCCATCTATCGTGTGCACATTCCCTTAGGGCAAAAAACACACTTTGACTGGAAAACCAAAACCCAGTAAAACAGAAAACTGCAACCAATGAAAAATCCTGTTCACAAAAGATCGATACAGAAAATTCTAAGCATGGCCATAGGTGATTTAAATAAAGCAAAAAGTAATTTTCTACATAAACCAGTATCCTTATTCGGACAGTATTTGTGTTGCTGATAGAAAATGGAGTAGTGTAATGTACAAATATAGTTAATCTTTAATTCTGCACAACCAGCAGACTAGTGGTAAAATACAGCTGCTCTTTAGCATTTCCTTAGAACCTTTGCCCTCTCCAAGAAGTCCCTTCTATAGATGATGTAATTTATTGTACAGGACTTTCCGATGGTATACACTGCCCCGAAGGCTGGTGTGAAAACGATACATGATTGCATCTCAAAATGCATAAAGAATATTGTATATCACCTGTTAAGATAACGTAACAAGGATTCACTGTAAACATCAAGTAAGAGGGAAGGGCGAACCCTGGACGGTCAATGTCCTCTGTACTTCAGATGTTTTCGTTCATTAGATAGGGTAGTTGTAAAGCTTACAACACTGGATAATATAATTTATTTACAACCAATTAAGCAATTAGCTTTGGCCTAAAATAAACTCTACTATTTCCAGTGTAAACAATCCAAAAGGAAATATAAGGGGCAAGATAACCTGGGTAAGTTGATATTGTACTGGCTTGGAGCTGATTAGAAGCACATATGCATAAAAGACAATACTATCGGCATTATAAAACATAACAAGTATCACGTTAACAAGGTTCATTCACAAACAGACGAAACCACAACTAGATTCCACACAGTGGCGTAACTACCACAGTAGCAGCAGTAGCAGCTGCTACGGGGCCCGGGGCATGGGGGGGCCCGTGTCGCCTTGACAGTCAGGCACATTACATTATGTGCCAGGCATGGAGGCACGGGCCCCCTAATGCCTACTAGTAGCATCCCGTCCCTAACGTTACACTAGGCATCCGGGGGGGGGGCCCGGTGACAGCCGTGGGGGGGGGGGGCCGGGGGCCCGGTGATATTCACTGTGCACTCCACTGATAGTCCGACTCCTCCTCCACACACAGTGGAATAGGACGGCGATACGTGGTAGGAGGAGCGCTCAGGCAGGGGAGAGGACAGGGGGCGGAGCTAAACGAATGGTGCGAGACATCGGGCGGAGGACAGTACAGTCAGGAGCCAGGACTGCCGGAGTACTTGAATCCCATATGATGGGCGGAGGACTCAGGACTGCCGGAGAACTAGCATCCCATAGGACGGGCGGAGGACAATCAGAGGACGGACGGAGGACGTGCAGACTGCAGAGGACAGGTACATAAAATAAAAAAGTTCATGGGAGAAGGGAAAAGTTTTTAGGTAGAAAAATCTGCCTCATAATTCCTTCCGGAATTTTGAGGCATATTTTGAACACTTCCCACGTTTTTCGTTGCGTTTTTTTGTGACGTTTTTCGGCCATCGGGCCGTGGACAGAAAAACGCAGCAAAAAATGCATGGGAGGCGTCGGCGTCTTTTTCCCGCGAGCAGTAAAACTGCCTCGCGGGAAAAAGAAGCGACATGCCCTATCTTCGGGCGTTAACACCTCTGACCTCCCATTGACTTCAATGGGAGGCAGAGAAAGCGTATTTCGCGGTGTTTTATGTCCGCGGCGCTCAATGGCCGCGGGCAAAAATCGGCGTGCAGGCAGAGGAAAATCTGCCTCAGACTTCCAAACGGAATTTTGAGGCAGATATTCTTCCTGCAAAAAACTCAGTGTGAACATAGCCTAACGCTTCTTTTACCCGCAGGCGTTTTTTACTGCTCGCAGGAAAAATGTCATGGTTTTCAATGGGTGGCACTTTCCCCCTAACACCTATACTGAAGCCTTAAGGTCCTGTTCACACAGATTTTTTTGCAGACAGAAAAATCTGCCTAAAAATTCCTTCTGTAATTTTGAGTCAGATTTTCACATGCCTGCACGCCGTTTGCTGTATTTTTGGCTGCGTTTTTTGGCGGCGGACATTGAGCGCCGCAGGCAAATTTCTCTGCCTCTTATTGTCAATGGGAGGTCAGAGACGTAAACGCACGTAAACGCACGGAGATAGGGGCAAGTCGCTTGTTCCCGTGAGCGGTTTTAGCTCGCTCGCTGGAAAAGAGACATCCGTTTCCGTCTGTTTTTTTACACGTTTTTCCGCGTCAAAAAGCATGCTGAAAAACTCCATGAATTCCCCCTCAGGGTATGTGCACACACACTAATTACGGACGTAATACGGCCTTTTTTGCCCCGAATTACGTCCGAAAAAAGCGCCTCAATAGCGTTGACAAACATCTGCCCATTGAAAGCAATGGGCAGACGTTTGTCTGTTCACACGAGGCGTATATTTACGCGCCGCTGTCAAATGACGGCGCGTAAATAGACGCCCGCGTCAAAGAAGTGACCTGTCACTTCTTGGGGCGTAATTGGAGCCGTTATTCATTGACTCCAATGAATAGCAGCGGCAATTACGCCCGTAATGGACGCGGCGTTCAAGCGCCTGCACATGCCGTTACGGCTGAAATTACGGGGATGTTTCTTCCTGAAAACATCCCCGTAATTTCAGCCGTTACGGATGCTGTCGTGTGAACGTATCCTAACAGATATACTGATGCCTGCCTGGCCCTGCCCTCTGCCAAGTTATATAACTTCAAACTTCACACACATTACATTACATTAAAGAAAGGGGTCCTCTGGGCATTTTATATTGATGGCCCATCCTTAGGATAGACCATCAATATCAGATCAGTGGGGGTCCGTGATTGATGGGACCATAGCGTTCGTCTGACTTTTCCCAGTTAACAAGCACAACACCGTACACACACGGGGCGACTGTGCCTGGGATCGCATTCAAGTGAACGGGACTGAGCTGCAATCCCAGGCGCAGCTGCTACCGATGTGTACGGCGTTGTGCCTGGTAAACACTGAAGAGGCCAAGGCGACGAGTTCTACGGCCCCTCCAAAAAAGCTGATCGGCGGGTGTTCTGGGAGTTGGACCCCCGCCGATCTAATATTGATAACCTATCATAAAGATAGACCATCAATAAGAAATGTCCAGAGGACCCCTTTAACACCCTAATGACATGCCACGTAAATGTACGTAGCAGCCATCATGGGGAAGTATGGAACGGGCTGAGCGCCCCCATACTCAGCAGGTGTCAGCTGTATATTGCAGCCCAGTGTCGCAGTGTAGCTATAGAGGTCGCAGTAGTCACAATTGCGACCTGGCCCCGAAGGCAGTGGGCCCGTAGAACTGATAAGTGTTCATTGTCGGGAAGGCGGGAGTTGTGGCGCCGTTGGTTGCCGGGAGGGGGGGGGCCCAGTCAAAAGTTTGCTATGGGGCCCAGTCTTCCCTAGTTACGCCCCTGATTCCACATGTACTTTTTTAAAAGCAAATCACTGAATGTGCAGGAACGTCTCCTCACAGGATCAGATTGCACTCAGTTGGGCTTCTTTGTCATAGCTATGTACCAAGGCAAAGTATTTCCACAAACCGGTTTTCCTTATCTTTTAGTGACATTAGTGAATTGCAGACTGTTGAACGTTCACCTGGTGAGCAATGGCAAAAGGGATTTTACACATGACGATTATCGGTCTATGCAAAAAGGGAAGCGATCAGCAGATGAACGAGCAAACGCTCAATCATCTGCTGGTCGTATCGTTTTAAAAGAGTAATAGACTATCGTTGTCGGCAGCACATCTCCCTGTGTAAACAGGGAGAAGCGCTGCCGACATGATACAAATGTATGGGGACAAGCGATCGGAGTAACGACCACTCATTCCCATCCATAGCTCCGCGTGACAGGAGCAAGCGAACGCCGATCAACGATGTCTCGTCGATCGGCGCTCGCTGAACAAGCCAGACGTCGGCCTGTGTAAAAGGGCCTTAAGTCTGAACAACACCACTGAATTTAACATGAGAGCAAATGGGCCAAAATATATATAGAAATTGTTACAATGTATTTAAAGAGGCTCTGTCACCACATTATAAGTGCCGTATCTCCTACATAAGGAGATCGACGCTCTAATGTAGGTGACAGCAGTGCTTTTTATTTTAAAAAAAAACAAACATTTTCACCACTTTATTAGCGATTTTAGATTTATGCTAATGAGTTGCTTAATGCCCAAGTGGGCATATTTTTACTTTAGACCAAGTGGGCTTTGTACAGGGGAGTATATGACGCAGACCAATAAGCGTCATGCACTCCTCTCCATTAATTTAGGCAGGGCATAGGGATCCTTATGTGCTCTTATACTAACACATTAGCAATACTGAAGTGGTTAGTGAATAGACATTCCACGGGATGTCTATTCACAATCTCTGCACTTCGTTACTGTTTCTATGGTAGTTACAGCAGAGGAAGCGTGAACTCGCTGTAACCGGTCATTTACCGCGTAATCTCGCGAGATCACGCTTCCTCTGCTGTAACTACCACAGACAGAGTAACGAAGTGCAGGGATTGTGAATAGACATCCTGTGGAATGTCTATTCACTGTCTAAACACTTCAGTATCGTTAATGTGTTAGTATAAGGCCTCATTTACACGAGCGTATTATACGCGCGTGCGACGCGCGTGCTTTTCACGCGTGTCGTACGCACCTATAATAGTCTATGGGGCTGTTTAGACGATGCGTGAATTTTGCGCTGCGTGAGTGCGTTGCGTAAAACTCACGACATGTTCTATATTCTTGCGTTTTTCACGCAACACGCACCCATTGACTTCAATGGGTGCGTGAAAACAACGCATGCCACACGGACGGTCCTGCGTTGCATGCGCGAAAATCACGCAAGAGCTGTCAAAAGGATGAATGTAAACAGAAAAGCACCACGTGCTTTTCTGGTTACAAACATCCAAACGGAGTGTCAAATTAGAGATGAGCGCACCGAACTTCACCGGGTTCGGCCGAACTCGTTTTGACCGAACCCGGCAAAAAATGTTCGGGTACGCGACGTCAGGAGACAGTCACTGCCCACGGTGCTCAAAGACTTAAACTGTTTCAGCACCATGGACAGTGACTTTCGATCACAATATACATATACGTGTAAAAAAAAAACAGAAGTTCGGACTTACCGATAAGTCCCGGCTCCTTCCTCCAGTCCGACCTCCCGGGATGACAATTAAGGCCAAGTGACAGCTGCAGCCAATCACAGGCCAAGCACAGGCTGCAGCCAATCACAGGCTGCAGCGGTCTCATGGCCTGCCGCGTCATCCTGGGAGGTGGGGCCGGATGACAAGAGAGGGACGCGTCACCAAGGCAACGGCCGGGAGACCGGACTGGAGGAAGCAGGCAGTTCATGGTAAGTTTGAAAGTCTTTTTTTATTCACAGGTTGCTGTATATTGTGATCGGCATTCACTGATGAGGGTGCTGAAAGAGTTCCTGCCGATCAGTTAGCTCTTTCAGCACCTTGGACAGTGACGGGCGTTGACTAGCCTCATCTCTATGATGGCGGCTGCGCGAAAATCACGCAGCCGCGCATCATACACGGATGACACACGGAGCTGTCAATTGCCTTTTGCGCACGCAAAACGCAGCGTTTTTTTGCGCGCGCAAAACGCACACGCTCGTGTAAATGAGGCCTAAGACAGCACATAAGGATCCCTATGCACTGACTAAATGAATGGAGAGGAGTGCAGGAAACTGATTGGTCAGCGTCATGCACTCCTCTGTACAACGCCCACTTGGTCTAAAGTAAAAATACGCCCACTTGGGCATTAAGCAACTCATTAGCATAAATCTAAAATCGCTAATAACGTGGTGAAAATAGATTGTTATATGAGACAATTTTAGCTTCATTGCTGCTTAAAATAAATATGGATGGACACCACTTCACAAGCTAATTTTACCTTTTTCAGTGACCCAGCAATAAGAACGGGCAGATATTAACAGAAAATGCAAAATGGAAGCCCCATAAGTACATTTATAGGCATGTTGGCTGCTGGGAATATTTTCAACTCTGAAAATAAAGATGGACGACTCTAAGGTCCCGTGCACAAGCAGATTTTCTATCCAGATTTGTGGGCAGAAAATCCCCAGTGGAAGACGGTTGCTTAAAGAGCATGAAAATGTAAAAAAAAAAAAATCCACGTGCGGCTGAAAATACTTTTGCACGGAAATCATGCTATGCTGCGGATTTTTACATTTACTGCATGATCATTCTGTTCTGGATGTCCACTGCAGAGTTCACTTTTTATTCAATGTAGTAGGAGTGAAATCCGCAGCAAAATCCACACAACACGAAGATTTTTCTGTGGAAACATTGCACAAATAAACGCTACGGAAAATTTGAAAACACATTCGCTACTCAGGAAGGAGAGCAACTTTATAAGAGACATCCCATCCTGAGCACTGTCCCCACACCGATTGCAGGGCGACAATGCTGGTGATTTAGGAAAGTATCACATGTGGATAAACCCCACAGGTAAAACAAACAATGCAGATTTTCCGCACTGGATTTCATTGCGGAAAATCTGCAGTGTATTACAGTAGTAGCAGAGCGGATCAGGTTTGAACAAATCTCATCCACATGCTGCGTAAAAAAACAAAACAAAAAAAAACAAAAAAACTAAATTATCTGCGCTGCTTTTTTTTTTAATCCGCAGCATGTCAATTTAGGCTTCAGAATTTATGCTTTTCTGTTGCAGGTTTTCCCCATTGAATTCAACGGGGAGGTAAAACCAACAAATTGCGGATGTTGCGATTCCGCCGCAAAAAAAACAACTAACTAAATACACAACTCAAAAAAAAAAATAAATGGTTATCTTTACCCAGATCGCTCTGCGTCCTTGTCTAGGCAGGCCTACTGGGATGATGCTACATCTGTTTTTTTTAACTGCTGTTGCCCGCAGCGGACGACACCATTTGGTGCAGTTTTTCCCTGCGGAGTCCAGGACAGATACGCGGTGTACTTTTACTTAGCATATCCGCTTTGTGTGAACATAGCCTTGAAGTATTCTATGTGCAGAAGCGGTGTATATTCAAAGTTACATTGTGTGTTTAATTACTACTCACAGATCAGCTTTTTATGGAAAAGCCACAAGTAGTACAGTGGCAAGACAACCGCCATAGACATCCAAGATCGGCCTTGCATCATACTTGTAATTAAAATACTTCCTAAAATGGGGAGCTTGGAGGAGAATGGCTCTGGTTTCAGGAACTGTACAGGTCTGAACTATTGGCCAAACTGGTGAACTAAAAACCACAGCATACAGTTCAAATGCCACCCAGAATCATGCCCTCCATTGCCAGATTAGGGAAGGCCAAACAATATACAGCAAGGGCACAGACATTTTGTATTGAATTTGTCATCCCTGTATTGTGGGTAGCTTTGCAACATTTGCCTCTCTAGCTTTTGTGAAACTACAACTCCTAGCATGCCAGTAATAAGTACATGCTGTGAGTTATAGTTTGATAATAAGAACCACAGGTGGTCATTGATGTTTGTGTGCACGGTGTATATAAACAAGTACGTATGCATATATCCAAGTGCATGTACAGTATGTGTGTGCGTATATTTGTGTAGTTGTGTGTTTTTATCTTAAATCCTGAATTTGTGCTTCCCTGGCAAATTTGCAATGGGGCACTATTTAATACACACACTGATTTGACCATAAACATAAGAATATTCAGGGACAATAGAAATATTACTACTACATGATTTAGTCAACTGCGCTATTGATTCCGTCAAAACAATAGAACCGTCACAACGGTGACAAACGGAAACCATTAGTAAGGTTTCCGTCACCATTGAGTTAAATGGTGGGGGAAATGGAAGCTAAGGTTTCCGTTTGCCTTTCCGTTCAGGGGTTAACCCAACGGAAACCTCAGCGGAAAGGAACGGTGATGTCAACACAGCCTTAACTGGTGCCTAAACGCTTTGCCTTTGGATAGTCATTACTCCACTCCATAGTGCTAGCCTTTCCCATATGGGTGCCATCAAGTAACTTTTGGTGTCAGCATGAACACTTCTAGTAAGTCAGCCTTATGTACAGTTCACAATGTACTATGAAATGTATATAGGCAGTATGGATGCGCATGTAATACTTGCAGATCATGCCGTGGATTTGCAGTAGAGAATTTTTCTGCTGCATCTGAACATAGGCCTTTTCTTCAATGCTGTATATTGGTCAGTATTTCGTATCAGTAGTTCTGTATTGCAATTTGCATGTTAAGCCCCATTCACATCACATTTAGGCCTTCCGTCAGAGGTATGCACCGGGAAGACCCCCCCCCCCCAGAGCATCACAACGCTCTAGGAGGAGCCCCTGGCGTCACTGTCCATATATGGATAGTACGCCAGGGGCTTCTACAGGAGCAGAAACCCCGGCCAGAGCGTAGGCAATCCTCTTACCGGAGATTCCGCTCCTGGATGAGCCACTGACCTAAATTGGCAGTGACGTCAAGGGCTTCCCCGGGGTCAGCGCTTAAAGTAGCAATGTGCCGGGGGAGTCCTCGACGAGTGGAAGAGCTCCCTCTGCTCCTCCCCTCCGTACTTACGCTGAAGCAGGGAGCGGATGCAGATCCAGTTGACACCGGGACATACCACCGGCCGCCCGGGACAGTAGGACACTGCCCGAAATTCAAGGACCGTCTCGCTGAATCTGGGACAGTTAGGAGGTATGGTGGCACCTTACATACAAGGATCCAACTGCTTTAGGCTTTGCTCACATCTGTGTCGTGGGTTTCATTTGTAACAGAAGCTATTACGCAGTGCTGTATTTGTTGCAAAGAAGTATACCAGCGAGCCCCATTGACTTATAATGGGGGTCGATCAGGTTTGGCCAAGGGGGTTCTGTCATTTTGATTAAAAAAAATAAAATGGCACTGCTTGCAGCGCTATTTTTCTCTGCGAATTTGTGGAATCTATGACGGACGCCTCCAATGCATATGTGACTATAGCCGAATACCTACAAATTCAGTGGTGGAAACCTCAGCATGAACCAAGATAAAGTAGTTTTCCGATTTTATGTAAATAAAAGCGGAGTCAATGCATTATAAAAAGTTCTGGAACTTTCCAATATACACTATAAGTAATGGGACACGCCACGTAATCATTGAATTCAGTTTTCATTCAGTCTCATTGCCACTGGTGTATAAAATCCAGCTACTAGCCATGCAGTCTGCCTGTACAAACATTTGTGAAAGAATGGGATATTCTAAAAAGGTCACGGAATTTGAGAGTGGTACTGTAAGGGTATGTGCACACACAAACTCAAAAACTTCTGAAATTACAGAGCGGTTTTCAAGGGAAAACAGCTCCTGATTTTCAGCCGTTTTTTTAGCAACTCGCGTTTTTCGTGGCGTTTTTTACTGCCATTGTTGGAGCGGTTTTTCTAGAGAGTCATGTCGGAACAGAACGCCGTTTTTCCCATTGAAATCAATAGGCAGATGTTTGGAGGGTTCTGCTTCCGATTCTCAGGCCATTTTTCGGGCTGTTTACGGCCCGAAAAAAGGGCAGAGACAGCCCGTGTGAACATACCCTAATAGTAAACCACCATTGCAAGTCAGTTTGTGAATTTTCTTCCCACTTAGATATTCCATAATCAGCTGTGAGTGGTATTATTGCAAAGTTGAAGCGTTTAGGAACCACAGCAACTCGACCTTGAAGTCACAGACCAAGTAAAGTCACAGAGCAGGGTCTTAGTGCATAAAAGTTGCCAACGCTCCGCTGACAATAAATGCAGAGTTCAAAAACTTCTCTGGCATTCATATCCACACAAAAACAGTCTGCCGTGAGCTTCACGGCATGGCTTTCCATGACCGAGCAACTGCTTGCAAACCTTACATCACCAAGCACAATGCCAAGTGTCGGATGGATTGGTGTAAAGCACGCCGCCACTGGACTCTGGAGCAGTGGCAACGTGTTCTGTGGAGCGACAAATCACGCTTCTCTATGTGGCAGTCTGATTGACAAGTCTGAGTTTGGCGGATGCCAGGAGATCATTACCTGCCTGACTACATTGTGCCAACTGTAAGGTTCAGTGGAGGAGGGATAATGCGATGGGTTCCAGTGAAGGGAAATCTTAATGCTTTAGCATACCAAGACATTTTGGACAATTGTATGCTTCAAACTTTGTAGGAACAGTTGGCGGAAGGCCATTTTCTGTTCCGGCATAACTGTGCTCCAGTGCACAAAGCAAGGTCCATAAAGGCATGGTTGAATAAGTTTGCTGTAGAAGATCTTGACTGGCCCACACAGAGCCCTGACCTCAACGTCAAACACCTTAGTTATGAACTAGAACGGAAATCGTGAGCCAAGTCCTCTCGTCAACATCAGTGTCTTACCTCGCAAATGTTCTTCTGGATTAATAGGCAAAAATTTCCCAGTCACTCAAATCTTGTAGAAAGCCTTCCTAAAAGAGTGGAAGCTGTTTTAGTTGAAAAATGGGGGGGGGGGGGGCAACTCCAAAGTAAGGGGGTTTTCCCATAGTGAACATTAATGGCAAATCCACCGGATATGCCATAAATATCCGATAGATGTGGATTCCACCCATCTCTAGAATAGGGCCCCCTAAACCCGGTTCCAGCTTACTCCGCTCCCGCTGCCTCCCAGCCACTTCCTGGTTAGGTGGTTAAGAGTTACGGAAACAGCAGAATTCTCGCTAAGCTACGCTGTTTCTGTAACTCCCGACCACCAAGCCAGGAAGCGGCTGGGAGGCAGCCGGGTAAGCTAGAACGGGATTTAGGGAGCCCTATTCTAGAGATATGCGCGTATTATAGAGGTGTGAGCCACATCTATCTGACATTTATATGCCATAAATAATGCTTTAGAATGAGACATCATAAAAGCTTCTGTAGGTGTAATTTGTAGGTGTCCCAATACCTTTGCCCATATAGTGTACTTTGGGTATATTTTTCAATGCAATTACGCCAGTTTTCTGGCATAATCGCATTAAAATGCCTATCCTGACATTTTTTCTGACACAAAGTTAGTAAATTTACAATAGATTCTGTGAGGTAGACCATGTACAACGCTGCACACCACTAAAATTCTACACTGATCTGAACACCAGTGTTAATGGGTATGACCATATGTAGACCTAATTTATAAAAATTCTGCGCTCTGTCAATAAATGGGAACATTCTTTGCTATAATTATAGCAGAACAACAAACATCTCAGACTGGGATGTTTAGCTTACAGGATTGCCTATTCTGGTTACAATTGTAGCAAATTCACAAGATCTTAGTAGTTCTACGTTTTCCCTGCATAGTGGCGCTTCCGGCCGTGAAGGAAACGGAAGACGGTCCTATTAACTTGAGTAGGGCCGTGCTGCAGTTCCCTGCACAGCGGGTGGCCGCAGCGCCTCTGTGTAGTTAAATACAAGGAAGGTAATGCAGCACTAAATCAGCAGCATGGGCCCCTTTAGGCCAGCGGTCCCCAACCTTTTTTAACCACGGACCAGTTTAATGCAAGACAATTCTTCAAAGGACCTGCAAGGGGCGGGGGGGGGGGGGGTTTCGGATTAGTTCACACGCTCCGTAAATACTCTTGATTTTCCGCAACGGAATTTGTTGCAGAAAATCTGCAGCAAATACAGTAGCAGCAAAGTGGAAGAGATAGAACAAATCTCATCTACACGCTGCGTAAAGAGTGAGCTGAAAAACCGCTCAGAAATTGACTGCTTTAGGCTACACGCACACTTACGTATTTTGCTGCGGAATATACGCACCAAAAACGTACGAAAATCGCAGGTAAAACAACAACGCACCTAATCGCGCATTTTTAGTGCGGTTTTTACGTTTTGATGCGTGGGTTTTGGTGCGTTTTCCTTAAAACTAGACAGATATAATTTGCAAGCGGAAACGCAAGATAAATGGACATGCTGCAGATTTCAAAACACACACCACAGGTGAATTTACATCCTGATAACGCAGAGTGTACATGAGATTTCCTATAATCTTATGTACTTTGCTGGTACTGTATTACGCTGCGGATTTGCAGCACGCAAATACGCACAGCAAAACCGCACGTGACACGCATCGTGTGCATTGAGCTCTCAGGATTGGTGGGGGTCAGACCATCACCTATTATAAAGCAATAGCATATCCTAGTGATATGCAATCACTTTAGAAGATAGGAATAACCCTTTAAAGGGGTTATCCGGGGACCAAAAATTGCATTGCAATAATATATTTATGTGAATCTAACTAACTTACTAATATATTTTAATTAAAAATTCTGTGCTAAATGGTGCAGTTCAAACCTCATGAATGATTCAGTAAGTGCTGGAGGTTTTCTAATCGTGATGACGCTCCGACATGGCCCCACGTGACTGAGCTCTTGCTTCATGTGCCGTTAGTGAACATGACCGCAAGGGGCTGTCACATTGCCTATTGCTTGAGTTCCGAGCAGAGCATCAGCTAGAGTATTGCCCGGGACTCCAGCCCTGCTCCCGACATCCATATTTGGTCAATTCAGGGGTTCCCCATCGCTGGAGTCCCGGAGCAGAGCATCAGCTGATGCTATGCCTGGCGACTCCACAACTACTGCCCATGTCATTGTCCATATATGGACAGCGACAGTGACGTGGGCAGAAGTTGTGGAGTCCCCAGGCATAGCATTAACGGATTCTCTGCTCGGGGACTCCAGCGATAGGGAACCCCTGAATTGACCAGAATTCGGGAGCAGGGCTGGAGTCCCAGGCAAAGCGCTAGCTGATGCTCTGCTCGGGACTCAAGCAATAGGCAATGTGACAGCCCCTTGCGGTCATGTTCACGAACAGCACATAAAGCAATAGCTCAGTCACGTGGGGCTCTGTTGGAGCGTCATCACTTTTAGAAAAGCTCCAGCACTTTATGAGGTTTGAACTGCACCATTTAGCACAGAATTTTTAATTAAAATATATTAGTAAGTTACTTCGCTTCACATAAATATATTATTGCAATGCAATTTTTGGTCCCCGGATAACCCCTTTAAAGTTTAGATTCACCGACAGCAGAGATCTTGGTGAGAAATTGGAACACAAATGGGCAGATTTAGAATTACTGTTGCCATATTGATCACAGTGGCACATGCTGCATGATAAATTTGGCGCATCTTGCTAGATACATTAGTCAGTTTTCTCTTCCTTAAAGAGGCTCTGTCACCAGATTTTGCAACCCCTATCTGCTATTGCAGCAGATCGGCGCTGCAATGTAGATTACAGTAAAGTTTTTATTTTTAAAAAACGAGCATTTTTGGCCAAGTTATGACCATTTTTGTATTTATGCAAATGAGGCTTGCAAAAGTCCAAGTGGGTGTGTTTAAAGTAAAAGTCCAACTGGGCGTGTATTATGTGCGTACATCGGGGCGTTTTTAATACTTTTACTAGCTGGGCGTTCTGACGAGAAGTATCATCCACTTCTCTTCAGAACGCCCAGCTTCTGACAGTGCAGATCTGTGACGTCACTCACAGGTCCTGCATCGTGTCGGACGAGCGAGGACACATCGGCACCAGAGGCTACTGTTATGGAATAAATATATGTATAATGTATCTGGGACCTCAAAGAGTGCAATGCTGAAGAGAAAACATGTATTAGAATATATTCTGGGAAAGGTAATGGAATAGATTTGCAGACATTCTGTAGATAGTAGAAATTGGGGCCCTACAAGGACTTACCAGACACAAAGGAGTCTGTTTGATGTTTGATGTTTGAGTTCTGTGCATACAGCCAAGATAAGATAAGGACCAGACACCAGATTAACAACTAGAGATAAGAACAATGTACATTGTGACATAAATCACAAGGGAAGAAACCACAAGAATGTAAATGATTAATGTGTGTCTGCACGTAGTCATGTGATATTTTTACTATATAAACTCTGTGTCTCTGCAAATAAAGTCAGAAGGATTTTTACCTTGAGAAACGTCTCAGTGTATCTGTTGCTTCTCCGAGCTCGCACCCCCCCACCTGATTTGAACCTGCATGGAGATCAAGGCGTAACGTGACTCAAATTGCGATCACAGAAATTGGCGCCCGAACCAGGGACTTGACCAGAAGGACGGCACCCCACCTAGGGGATCTCCCGGGACTTGAATGGCGACCACCCGGACGAAGGAACGTGCAGACCACTGCTGCAGCAAGGTAAGAAGACTTAATTCTTACAAACTCTGCTCTGCACCTTCCTGTCTGGTAGGTCACCTTCCCGGTAGTACTCCTGAGGGATAGAGGGGCCACATGAGGGTATTTTTAGTGTAAAAATCTGGTCAAGTCTATATGTAATCCTACCCTCAGGATAAAGTGCCTGATCTCCATGACAGTATTTGTATGAATGTTGTAGAAACCCAGTTTTGTGTCACAAATGCATTTTAGAATAAGGAAATTGTTTTTGGAAAAAACTTCCGATAATCCGGCAAATTACCAGAAACATGTGTACATGCTTCAGGTGACTACGGGGATTATGATAGGCTAAATTTTAGCCCAAAAATCGAAAATTTTGTGCAATCTGATAATCCGGCAAAATACCGAAAATGTGTGTACAGCATTGAGGTACTTGCGGGGATTATCATGCACTGATTTTCAGCTCAAAATTCCAGTATTTTCTGCAATCCGATAATCCGGCATGTCAAATGAACAGCTTGATTTTACGTTTTCCTTATTATTTGGATCAGGAATATTTGTCATATTACTGTTATGGTGTGGAGGATATCTCCTTGAGTGGTGTTTAAAGTGAATAAGAAGAAAGTAAGCTAGTTATAAAAGGAATTTAATTCTCTGGCCAGAGTAGAAGGTTTAAAAGGGTTTTGAGGGGATAAGTAACTGTATAAAATAGGTGAGAAAGGTAGTGTGGGACTTTCCCTAACAGCCAATAGCCATAGTGTTTGTTAGTGAAGATAAAAACTGAGAGAGAAGGGTAAGAGTCCCCTCCATCATAGCAGGGCTATGGGAAACAGTCACGGCAAACGAGAGTTTGAGGTATGGCATATGGGTGAGCAAGCACCTGTTAAAAGGGTGTAAGCTTACTAGGGGATCGTAAATCCAGAAATTCACCTATCAGGAAAACTACCCCCTACATAACTTAGGGTCTGCCTATAGGCGACCACTTATAACTAGACAATGGGGAACTGGTGTCCCTATTAAGTACAGAGACTAGAAACTGTCTAAAACAGATGAGAATGGAATTCGTCTGTCAGCTAGAATCTGTAATAAGAGTAAGTACGGAAGCTAGAAACTGTCTAAAATAGATGAGAATGGAATTCATCTATCAGTAGCTAAAATCTGTAACAGGAGTAAGTACGGAAACTAGAAACTGTATAAAACAGATGAGAATGGAATTCATCTGTCAGTAGCTAGAATCTGTAACAAGAGTATGAGATGAGCACCCCAAAGGACAAACCGCCAAACAGGTAGTAGCAGAAAGAGAAGGTAAAAAGGCAACGCAGGGAACAAATAAATAAATAAATAAATAAAAAAAAATTAATGAAAGCATGTGGTCTAGAATCCCACGGACGGTTAGACGCAGAAAAATGGAATGAATGTTGTGACACAAAACGTGGATGGGTGAAAGATAAAAAGTTACAGGGGAAAGCAGAAGCATGGAGAAAAGTGTCAGAAGAAGTAGTACGAGGAGGTTGTCAGAGGAAATTCATATTTTATAAAGTAAAGTTTAAAGCAAAGGAAGTGATAGAAGTAGTAGCTGTTTTAATGTTGCAAGTGACCTTATAGTATATTCCCATATGATATAATTTAGAATCAACTAGTGTGATAAGAGAAGGGGGAGGTGAAGAACAGCTGCTAGTGATATAAGAAATGTAATCTTGTTCTTGAAATGAATGGACACAACATTAAATGCTGATATAGATATTTTGTATGACTTTGTGTCATTTTGTAGATTGAATCAGGAAAAGTGATAAATGTAATAATGTATAAGCAGTCCTTCACAGCCAAACCACTAGACACCTCTGTCTTATATGATGAGACCCTTGATCCTGGCATACATTCTGCACAGAGTGCAGAGTTGCTTGCCCTGATCAAGGCATGTAAACTGGCAGAGGGAAAAAGAGGAGGGCGGCTCCAAGCCGCAGATTGGGCAAAAGGTATTCTGGAGAACAAAGGGAAGTTGGAAGGTAGAAAGTTGATAGAAAGTGCTTTAGAGGGATTTGCAGAAGAGGAAGTTAGGAATAAGAAAGGTATTGTATGTATTAGAAAACACGACCAGCCGACGCCCGGTAATGGCGTCCGTACCTCATGTTGAGTGTGTCCTCATTGTTGGTGGGAAACCCCCTGCGCACTGTTTCCAAGGGGAGAGGCTGCCCCCCCCCTGCCCCTGATGTGGCCACGCCCGGCCCATCCAAATCAGTATGAAATAATCACCTTGTTAATTTTGTCATTTGTAGTGTTTTTTCTATTTACAGAAGTTCCAGTCTAGTTCACTGATGAAACAACACGTAATTATAATATAGAGATGGTGGCCGTCAGATTGTACGGTTAAACATTAACGTAGATAATTCTTATACAATGGTGTGATGAATGATTGCAGATACGTATGTTGTTTTGCCGGCATTGAAAGTGTTAAGATTGTGAGAGAAGAAGTTGTGAGAAATGAGTTTGTGACCCCCCTCCCTCCCCTCTAAAGTGTGCTGTGTTTGGGAGGAGGAGGAGGGGGGCTGACTGGGTGCAGTCTGCAGGGCTGATGAGACAAAGGGATCTCAATATGCACTGCTGAGATATATATATATATGTAATGTGTACAAACCGAAATACATTTCTTCTCTTTTGCGCAAGCGCTGTTGGTTATAAAAGTTACGATATTTATGTGTTATGATGTGATCAGATTTCATGTGTTTTGATCATTCAGACGTATTAAACTACAGATACTGTGAGACACGGGGGAGTTTTGAAAATGTATGTGCCCCCACCGTTATACTGTTTATTGGTTTGCAGTAATTAATGTTATCAGAGATAATATTTTCTGTTTTATTGAATAACTAACTACAATTGTTTTGTTTTTGATTTCACACATGAGTTATGTCATTGTAAAGATCAAATGTTTGTCAGGAAAAAGGCATTTTTGTTTCAGGCTGTTGTACATTACAGGAGGTTAAATTAGTGTTATGTTGAGATGTAGTTTTGAACTCTGCTACATCACTCTCGCAGAGTCCACAAAGGGGGGAAGGGTGAAGGAACTGATCAGGTACAATTTTAGTTTATGTGTAAGAGACCATCCCCCTCCAGCAAAGTTACACAGGAGGCGATGTGACGTCACTCACACGAGTCTTTATGGATTTGGATGAGGGAGAAGGCAAAACAAAACTTGTCTGGACATTGTTAATTTGATGTAAAGTTTTTGGGAATGTTTTATTTTTATTTGTTTTTGTATTAATCAAGTATTTGCAGAACCTGATAAAAGTGAGATTCTCAAAGTATTTTGGATTATCAGCTGAATGAGGAGGAGTTGTGTTTGGTAGCGGCTTGTGACACCAATCCATGGAGTACCTCTACGCAAGCATATACTTTGTACTGTACTGAACAAAATGGACATGACACTGCAGTTCTCACACAAAGTCATGGACCACAGCAGCGCCCGGTAGCATGTTATTCAGCTAGACTAGACCCTGTGGCCCGAGGTTCCCCATCATGTGTGAGAGCTATCATTGCTGTAAATTCAATGTTAAACAAGGCCTCAGATTTGGTCCTGGCATTTCCACCACATGATATTACTGCTATTCTAACTCAAGTACAACCTAAGCATTTGTCCACTGCAAGACATTTGAGATTAACCTGTGCTCTTCTTCTTCCTGAGCAGGTTACTTTACACCGCTGTACTACATTGAACGCAGCTACCTTACTGCCTTTGGAGCAAGGGGGAGAAGACGTAGGTAAAGTATGGTCACAATTTTTGCCTGAAACTGATGAACATGATTGTATGGCCCTTATGGCCCAGGAAACAGTGGGGTTCGCACATGTAAAAGATACCCCACTCCAAAACCCAGACCTAATACTCTTTGTGGATGGTTCAAGGTATTGTGTAGAAGGATCTTTTCTTACAGGATATGCAGTAACCACCGAAGATGTAGTCCTAGAAGCAGCCTCCTTACCAGCGTCCCGCTCAGCACAAGAAGCGGAGCTTAAGGCCCTGGCAGCAGCATGCCAACATGCAGAAGGAAAGACAGCAAATATATACACTGACTCTCGATATGCTTTTGGGATTGCACACGATTATGGCCCCATATGGAAGGCTAGACAGTTTTTGACCTCTGCAGGTACACCTGTAAAGAATGCAGACTTTGTAAAATACTTGATGGAGACCCTGATGTTACCCACAGAAGTAGCAGTAGTAAAAATTAAAGCTCACACTAAGGTGAGTTCACCAGAGACAAAAGGGGAAATGCCCTGGCAGACGAAGCGGCAAAGCAAGCAGCACAGAAGCTACCCGTGTTAGCAGCCGTATATCAGATAAAAGATCCAGAGGAAACAAGACCAGCTGTAAGCCCGGAACTACTGCAAAAACTTCAAGGACAAGCAACAGAAGAAGAAAAAGACAAGTGGACGGCCCAAGGAGCAACGCTACGAAAAGATGGCCTCTGGCAGTGCCAGAATAAACTGTGCCTGCCTAAGACAATGTTCCCAATGATGGCCCAGATAACACATGGAGAGACACACCAGTCAAAAACGGCAATGATGGGCTTGGTAAACAAGGTGTGGTATGCTCCAGGGTTTAGTGTGATGGCCAGCAGTTTTACACAAGGATGCATGATCTGTGCAACACATAATATTGGAAGAACTGTAAAAGTACCACAGAAGCACACACCCAGACCTATATATCCGTTCCAGAGACTGCAGATAGACTATATTCAACTACCCAAAGTTGGTACCTATGAGTATGTGCTTGTTTGTATTGATCTCTTTTCAGGATGGCCAGAAGCTTTTCCAGTAACCAAAGCTACAGCCGTAGCCACAGCAAAGAAACTGATCAACGAGGTGGTGTGCAGATATGGAGTTCCAGAGATGATGGAGAGCGACAGAGGAACTCATTTTACGGGTGAAATCATGAACTATGTGTTGTCAGCTCTAGGCATAAGTCAAGCCCTACATACACCATACCATCCACAAAGTAGTGGGAAGGTTGAGAGACTAAATGGGACTCTCAAATTGAAAATCCAAAAAGTAATGGTAGAAACCGGGAAACCATGGACCGAGTGTCTACCATTAGCCTTGTTCTCAGTAAGATACACGCCCACAAAAAGAACAGGTCTCAGCCCATATGAGATCTTATTTGGGTCGGCTCCCAGATTAGGATGTTATTTTCCATAGATGCTCCAAATGCAGTATGGTAGGTTAACTGACTATGTATAAACGCTGAACAAACAATTGACCAAGGTGCATGCACAAGTTTTTGCTTCCATTCCAGGTCCTGATTCAGTTGAAGGGACGCATAAGCTAGAACCAGCAGATTGGGTCGTTGTCAAAAGACACGTGAGGAAAAGTCTAGACCCAAGATTTGATGGTCCTTTTCAAGTCCTACTCGTTACAAGCACCTCAGTGAAGCTAGAAGGAAAGGCAAGGTGGATTCACGCCAGTCATTGTAAAAAGGTTCTTCAGCCAGAAGAATGAAGATCTTTGCGGTTGTTGCGGCGGTTGTTGCGTGTGCTCTTATACAAAAAGGCAGAACTGCTACTCCTGTACACGTAATCAGTACAGAATCACTGGAACAGTTCAGGACAGTGTGGGCGAATGCCACAGTGGATAGAAAGCAGGGTAACTACACCTGTAAGGCCAATGACCCGTGTTATACTACAAATGTGACTACAACCGAAGGGACTTGGAGAAAAGGACCACATGGAGGGACTGTGTACCTTCACATAGACAAAACAGCCAACATTAGCATACAAGAAGAGACGGCTGTTGTTTTGTTGTTATGAACCAGATTTACAGTATCTATAGAAATATACAACCAGTAAAAATAGAAACAAAATGATAAATAAGATTTATGAAAGATGCAACAAGGAGAGGCTGAACTCTACGATTGTAATAAAAGAAACTGATGGGATGATATTATGTATGAATAATAGCCAAATAAGAAATAGAAGATATTTTGTATTCTTGATAATAATTTTAAGAGATAGTTTTAAGCCACATATAACAGTACAAAGTCTGGAAAGAATCCCACACACTTGTAAGAGCGCTGTAACCCAACAGCAGGAAAAGAATGTACACTTCAATATTTCCTTCCCTGAATCCCCCAGCTGTCATAGACAAAAAAGAGAATGGTATGACACGCTATTAGGAGGGGTAGGAACGGGATTAGGAGTATTGAATGGGATACAGTTAGAAACAGTTATGAACAAATGAAACTCAGTGGGAGATGACACATCTACTGCATTAAGGAGAGGTGCCTCATGGTTACCTACTACCTTTCACTTACAGCGAAAAGGGTTAGCTATAGATGAACGGTTTCTAAATGTTTTTAATGAAAGTATGCTAACCGAATATACAACATTACAGAATGTATCAACTTTTGTAAATTGGACAGTATGTACGCTTAAAACGATGTGGCAACAAGAACAGATAAATAATTGTAAGAATAAATTGTTTAGTAGTCATGTTAGGCAATGGACAGACATTCTGCCCATAGGAGAGAGAAATGATACGTGGTTATTGTTCCAGCCTGAGTATACTGAGTGTACACCTAAATGGTGTGCAGGAAGACTAATAGCATTTAATGTGAAAAATCCTACTCTATTATGCAAATTTATTGTTATGCCAATGGTAATGATTGACCCGGTGACATTATTAGGACAATATTGGATGCCAGAAATAAAAGGAACACACATAGACTCTCAAAATAAGACAAGGAATATAGATTTGTGCCAGTTAACAGAGCAAGGATATGTATGTAATCAACAGTCAGGGATATATGAACCCTGTCTAATGCAGCACCAGGATAATGTATGCGCACTCACTATAATCCCAGAAGCTAACCTACAGGTTTATATTGAAGTAGGTCCACAGCATGTATGTTTAATAACTAACGACAAGCAGACCCTTAGCCAGTTTAATCTCATAGGACCATTTTCAGGATGTCTATACAATGTGACGCATTTGACTTGGGGGAACCAAACTATAGTGTTCCTGCCTACTTTAGAAGAAATAATGTCCACTGTATGGGTACCTGAACCTTTGCCCTATGGAAATTTTAGTTTGCCACTGGAAGAGTTAAAACAAGTGTTACAAAAGTCTAAAGACGTAAAGAAATTGATAGCAGCCCATAATGTAACTCTAAGTAAAGTGAAAGTATTGGCTACAATAGCAGCTAAGGAAGTAATAAATTTATCGTCAGCAATAAAAGATGCCAGTGCCCATCACTGGTATGACATATTTACAGGATTTTCCCCCACTGCCACTAAGATACTGCATGTGTTATTCCAACCCTTGATATGTTTCATAATATTGTTTATATTGCTTACATGTTTCAATTGTTATGCATTTTGCAAAATAAGGGAAGCATTCAATCAGAGGCCTATACATTATGATGAAAGAGTGTTGTGAGATTACCCCACCTACATACCTGTGTGAATCAAGTGAAGAAATGGATCGAAGCCTTGCTATCAGGAGATAGAAGTAGCATTGGAATTTAGGTGTTGGTAAAATCACAAAAGGAGGGATTGTTATGGAATAAATATATGTATAATGTATCTGGGACCTCAAAGAGTGCAATGCTGAAGAGAAAACATGTATTAGAATATATTCTGGGAAAGGTAATGGAATAGATTTGCAGACATTCTGTAGATAGTAGAAATTGGGGCCCTACAAGGACTTACCAGACACAAAGGAGTCTGTTTGATGTTTGATGTTTGATGTTTGAGTTCTGTGCATACAGCCAAGATAAGATAAGGACCAGACACCAGATTAACAACTAGAGATAAGAACAATGTACATTGTGACATAAATCACAAGGGAAGAAACCACAAGAATGTAAATGATTAATGTGTGTCTGCACGTAGTCATGTGATATTTTTACTATATAAACTCTGTGTCTCTGCAAATAAAGTCAGAAGGATTTTTACCTTGAGAAACGTCTCAGTGTATCTGTTGCTTCTCCGAGCTCGCACCCCCCCACCTGATTTGAACCTGCATGGAGATCAAGGCGTAACGTGACTCAAATTGCGATCACACTACAGATGATTCTGCAGCAGCATCGGCGTTTGCAGGTAAGTCGATGTAGCTACTTACCTGCAAACGCTGATGCTGCTGCAGAATCAACTGTAGCCTCTGGTGCCGATGTGTCCTCGCTCGTCTGACACGATGCAGGACCTGGGGAAGTGACGTCACAGCGTGATCTGCCAGAAGCTGGGCGTTCTGAAGAGAAGTGGATGATACTTCTCGTCAGAACGCCCAGCTAGTAAAAGTAGTAAAAACGCCCCGATGTACGCACATAATACACGCCCAGTTGTACTTTTACTTTTCAACACGTCCAGTTGTACTTTTGCAAGCCTCATTTGCATAAATACAACAATGGTCATAACTTGGCCAAAAATGCTCGTTTTAAAAAAATAAAAACGTTACTGTAATCTACATTGCAGCGCCGATCTGCTGCAATAGCAGATAGGGGCTGCAAAATCTGGTGACAGAGCCTCTTTAAGCCACCTCTTGGTTGGTTTACTTGAAACCAACATGTTGCGTTAGAATTTGACACATTTTAAGACAAAGTCCAATTTTCACTAACCCGCGCACCTTTATCTAAACACTTTTCAAAGCAGTCTAAAACATTATAGATCCAGCGTAAAGCACGCAATACAGTTTTTTCGTAAAAATGGAGTTCTGGATTTGGGCACATTTAGCTTATTAAATCGCCCTCAAAGTAAATTAGTAAAATTGCATATATTATTATTCTAGCTTTGGCTGATCCTTAGTAGAAAGTGATCAGATCTCTTCAGAATCTCACGAGTGGCAATGTATCCCTTATTGCTGGTTCTATGTAATGGCTCCCTCTGGTTTTAGTTATTCATTTGGCAGCTACATGGATGAAGACTAAAAAGTAAAAAAATATCAGAGATCACATTAAACATGAGACATGGGGAATATTGCTATGGACATACAACACGGCTAGCATCCCCCGATACATATGATCACATCACCCTGACAACCATCAGGAGACAAACTGCTCCCAAATGCATTATTATGGGTTAGATCCATTATCTCACAACCTCTCCATCCCTCGTGATTACTTTGTTCTGAACAGATCTGTGACCGCAGCTGCTGCCAGCCGTCCATATCACACACCATTTGCCTTCTGGTTGACGTGACACATGTTGCTGTGCAGTAAATACACACGACGGTTATTACGCTATACAAGGTGAGGTACACCTGGTGATCAGACTGTGGACCCCTATGTTGTATGGAAGGATGTCCAGTGAGGGAGCTCCATGACTGTTCCTGGCATTGGTGGACTGTCCTCAGAGGGGTTTCTGCCCAGGATGCCATTTTCCTCTATGGGGAGCAGATGTTTAGCACATAGGAAACACGCATTTTACACCCACGATCTTTTATTTATTGTAACCATTGGAACATGTGAGGTCTTATTAGATTGTAAGCTCTTATGCCTGGGGTCCACACTCCCACCATCTTGGTTGTTGGTTATTACATGGTCATTTTGAGGGTATCCTCTTGGGATCTGCTGTTTTTATATAATATGATTTATGGTAGGGGAACCATACATACAAATGTCATGTAAGAATGAATGGCTAGGTGATCATCAACGTTATAACCAGAACCCTTGAAGATCTATTTTTAAGACAATTGTCGCGCAGTCGGCTTAGTACATAAGAGAACGCATTCTATAATCTGGAGTTAGAAATGGCTATTTCTACCACAGTTTTTAATCGGTAAAACCACCACCACCCAACGCCATGAGGTTGGCACAAATTGTATAGCCATCTTTACGCCTGCTACAAGAGTTAGTCATTGCCATAGTAACCACAACACCTGGCTTCCACCTGTTAGCCCCCCAGGTGCCCAGTCTTACTCATACAGCCATATAGTGCTGAGGTGCGGGAGAATATCATAGGACAGCTCATGATTCATTCCTATTGAACTTCCAATATTAACCTGTAAGCAGCTGGAAGGGAATAGGCTACAAGTCTCCATTTCTCCTAGGAAGTGAGCTGGTCGTAGCTTTCCTGACACACATATAGAGCTGCATGGAGGGAGAGCTTCCTCCGTGTATAATACATGAGCACCGCTCAGAGACGTAGCCTGGACACACACGTAGTGCTCGTACCTCATCGTTCTCTGTTGCATTGCTCACAAACGCCATATTTCCTCTCTGCCAGTGACGAGGGGTTTCCTTCCTCCGGCTTGCTATGGGTTACAAGCCCACACACTCGCTGCTCTGCGGGCAGATAGTAAGGAGATACTCCGGGCTTCTCATAGCAGCCGGTCGCAGGTTTCCTTAGCCACGCCCCCAGCGGTACAGCAAATCAGCAGCGCTGGCTCCTCTGGACACGCCTCCTGGTAAAATATTTACATGACGGGCGCTCCCGCTGCGTTTCTACTTATTTGTCCAGTCCGTGTGACCGCCGTTAAAACAAGGGCCATCACACGGACTTATGTATTTCAATGGGGCCGGCCGTTCACACGACCGTTATTTCAACGGAGCGTGTGAAGGGTCTGTGAAAAAATAGGACTAATGTCCTATTTTACTGCATGTCACGCATCCCTCCATAGACTCAAGTCTATGTGGGATCTGTGACAACGCGTCCCGCACTGGTGAACCTAGGGCTTTTCATGTCCGAGGTCAGCTACGTACATGACAGGGTCCGAGTAACGGCCGTTCTCGTCAGTATTTCTCCTCCGTTTTGCATCCATTTTTTTTCCGTTTGTTTCCGTTTTTAAATGCCAATTTTGACCCGTTTTGCATCAGTTTTTTTCAGTGTCCGTTTTAAAAACGGATGAATTTCATTTGTAAATTTTTTGCCACACACTGCCCTCTGTAGATAGTGTCACACACTGCCCTCTGTAGATAGTGTCACACACTGCCCTCTATAGATAATGTCACACACTGCCCTCTGTAGATAATGTCACACACTGCCCTCTGTAGATAATGGCACACATCCTCCTGTAGGTAGTGCCACACAGCCCTCTGGTAGATACCACCCCCCCCCCCCTCCTGTAAATAGCGCCACTGTAGGAGCAGAATCCCTCTGGCCGGGAATCTCCGCTTCAGGAGTTGCCCCTGATGTCACCGTCCATATATGGATAGTGACGTCAGTGACTTCTGGAGCGGAATCCCCGGCAACAGCTTTGGGAACGCTGTGGCCGATGATTAAAGGGATTCCGCTCCAACAGGGAGCAATAGTGGCGGTATCTACGGAATGGGTGGGGTGCCATCTACAAGGGGTCTGTGGCAGCATAAAAAATATCCTCCTCCTCACATGCACTTCACACTGTGAGGAGAAGAGAGCGAGCGAGTGGCAGAAAGCACGGCCGTCACTCAGATCACATCCAAGTGACAGCTGTGCTATACACGGCCCCAAAAACTTCTATGAGAGACGTGCGGCCAGGAGAACGGCCCAAAAAAGGGCATGTTCCATTTTTTGACCGGGCCGTCAAAAAATCGGCCATGTGAATACCTCCATTTGGGGTATATTATTCTTACTGCAACCGTGTGACGGCTGTTAAATAAACGGCCGTCACACGGCCGAGTATCCTTGTCATGTGAATGGGGCCTTAGGGCTTGTCCACACGTAAGGGCTTGTCCACACGTAACTGAGTTTTCTGCAGAAAATTTCTGCAGCAATTCCGTTTAAAGTAGCGGACATTCCGCTGCGGAAAAAACGCACCATTTTCGGAGTTATTTTGCTGCGTCTTTTTCAATGCTGGGAGATGGTGACATCTCCTCTGAAAAACACAGAAATTCAGTCCACTTTCCGCAGCAGAAATTGACATGCTGCAGCACGAAAAATACGCCCTGCTGGTAAATTTCGTGTCAGAATTTTTACGCAGCGTCTGGATGAGATTTGTTAAATCTCACCCACTTTGCTGCTACTGTATTCTGCTGCATATTTTCCGTCCGCAATTCCGAACTGAAAATACGCAGCAATTCCACTATGTGTGGATAAGTCCTTAGGGAATGTTCCCACACACAGGATACGCTACAGATTTTCTGCAACAGAAAATCTGCAGCAGAATCTCTAGAAAAACGTTGGGAAAATCTGTCAAAAAAATCAGCACCAAATAGTGTGTTTTTCCTGCTCATATTGCTGCGGAAACGCTGCTTTATTTTACCTGCGGATTTAGTGTCATACATTAGTTATAGCAAAGTGTATGTGCACCTGCAGATTTCCAGCGGTTTTTACTGCGTTTCCGCTGCGAAAACGCTCTAAAAACCGCAACAACATAAATCTGTTGCAGATTTTATGCTCCCCATTTAGGTCTATGGACCAAACACACAGCATCTCAGCCAGGGGCGTAACTAGGAAAGACTGGGCCCCATAGAAAACTCTTGACTGGGCCCCCCCGCCCGGGTGCCACAAGCAGCCCCCCTTATAAATAGTGCCCCCTGTAGAATGTACCATACTGCTCCCCTATAGACAATTCTATATAGCCCCGCCTATAGACAGTGTCACACCCCATTTGTAGACACCGCCCCCACCTCCCCCTTGTAGATAGTGCCATACAGCCCCCCTGTAGATATCGCCACAAAGCCCCCACTGTATGTAGGGCCACACAGCCCCCACCCTTGTATAAAGTGCCACACAGCCCCCCCCCCCTTAGTAGAAAGTGCAGCAAGCCCCCCCTCCATAGTAGATAGTGCCACACACAGAGCCCTGTAGATTGCGCCACACTCAGCCCCCTGTAAATAGTGTCATACAGTTTCCCAATGTGTATAGTGCCACACAGCTCCCCCTTGTGTATAGTGCCACACAGCTCCCCCTTGTGTATAGTGCCACACAGCTCCCCCTTGTGTATAGTGCCACACAGCCCTCCTTTGTGTATAGTGCCACACAGCCCCCCCCCTTGTGTATAGTGCCACAAGGCAATGGCGCATCCGAGAAAGTTGTATCAGCCAGGGAAATGTCACTCAAACATGGAAAGGTGGGTTTGGAGTCAGGATTATGTGGCTCTTCAGGATAGCGGCACTGCCCCATGACCCTCTAATGAGTAATTAGCATATAGTGTGCATCGTTTTAAAAGTGGATTTTAAGGATTTTCCTGCATCTGAAAAAAACATACAAGGGAATGTTTGGAAATATTGACAGGTCATATTACCGCATGGTGGCGGTTCAAGGGGTTAAAACTACCAGACAGGTTCCCATGAATATACAATGAATTGAGAACAATTCCATCTGCCCTCCAATTTTGTTATTATAAATATATCCTATATAATTTCAGATCCAGAACCAAGCTCTGACATATATAGAGTACCACAACCAGCTCAGTACATAAATACAGCACTAGAACCAAGCTATGACATATATACAGCACCAGTACCAAGCTCAGTACATACATACATACATACATACAGTACCACAACCAAGATCAGTACATAAATACAGCACTAGAACCCAGCCCATACATATATACAGCACTAGAACCAAGCCCATATATATACAGCACCAGAACCAACCTCAGTACATAAATACAGCACCAGAACAAAGCTCAGTACATATATACATCCCCAGAACCAAACTCAGTAATTATATACATCCCCAGAACCAATCTCATATGTGTATATACAGCACCAGAACCAAGCTCAGTACTTATATACAGCATCAGAACCAAGATCAGTACATAAATACAGCAACAGAACCAAGCTCAGTACATAAGTACAGCACTAGAACAAATACAGCTCAATTTAGTGCAACCCCTGCTGTATAGGTTTGTACGGCGTAAAACTACAGCTCCCAGCATGGCCCGAACAATGGTGAGGATATGCTGGGAGATGCTGTTTCACAAAAAAAAATCATATCCTAATCATACCACCATCATCTCGCTGCAGATCATACAGTGACTACAGTGCTGATTAGAGGCAGAATAAGCATTTACATTAAGTGTCTCACCGGTGACGTCTCAGATTCTAGTTCTTTTCTTCTCCCTCCAGTACAGACATCTATGATGGATTTCTACCAGTCATGACCCATTTCTGCAGTTTTCTGCTCAGATATCTTCACCTTCTCACTTTTAAAACATTTCTGCACCTATAAACGAAGTTAAAATTCTCAACACCTCTAAATATAATAAAGCGCCATACACTGTGTCCCTGATTATAATAGTACCATACACTGTCACACACACACACACACACACACACACACACACACACACACACACACACACACACACACACACACACACACACACACACCTTGCCCACTGTAGATAGTGCCCCCATAGCCCCCTATAGATAGTGACCCCCATAGAGCCTCTGTAGATAGTGACCTACATAGAAGCCCCTGTAGATAGTGTCCCACATACAGCCCTCTGTAGATAGTGCCCACATATGGACTCCAGAGCTGCAAGGCAATCGTGCTATCCACTGAGCCACCGTGCTGCCCTACATATAGCTTCCCCTATAGATAGTGCTTCACGTACAGCCCACCTCTGTAGATAGTGTCTCACATATAGCTCCCCCTGTATATAGTGTCCCACATATAGCCCACTCCTGTAGACCGTGCCCTACATTTAGCCACCCTGTAGCTAGTGCCCCACAGGTAACCCACCCCTATATATAGTGTCCCACATATAGCCCACCCCTATAGAAAATGCCCTAAAAAATAGGTCCCCTATAGATAGTGCTCTACATATATCCCACTGCTGTATAGTGTATAGTAGCGGATTATCATATAGGCGGTTCGGGCGGCCGCCCGGGGTCCAAGGCTCCCAGGGGGCGCATGTCCGCCCGAACCACACATAATTTAAAAAATCACTTCAGAGTTTCATGCAGCTATGCAGCGTGCTAGCGCCACTAATGGCCGCTGCTGATAGGGAGGGAGGGGCGGATTGGGACGGAATAGAGCAGCCGGCGCTGTTGATGGGGAGGAGGGGGATGGACAGTGTAGCGTCCATGGCCACGGGCTGTCGGGTTTACTTACCTCCCGATGCCCGCAGCCATGGATCCTCTCCTTCCTAGGAGACGCCAGCGCTCACTTCTGCTCCGTTCTGCTGTGTCCCGTAGGGTGCGCGCGCACGCACGCACAAAGGAGATCGTCATCATCATCAACTGCCATGATTTCCTGGTCTATAAGAAGGCCCCAGGCCTTCTGATCCTTGCCTGAGCGTTGTTAGTTTTTCCCAGTCGGTCTTGCAAATGGTCCCTTAGTGTTTCCCCGTTCCAGTTGTTACCCGTGCCCTGTTACCTGTTCCTGTGTCCCGTACTGTTCTAGTTTTTGTACATACCAGTGTTGGAGTCTTGTCTACTGCACCTGCTGTCGTTTGCCACGTCCAGTGTCTTCTACCATGTCCAGTGTCGACTGTCTCGTCCAGTGTCTTCTGCCACGTCCAGTGTCTTCTGCCACATCGGATACTGCCCGCCACATCTGGCGCTACCTTCTGCACCGGCCTCCATCCGTGCTGAAGCCACAGCCACCATCTGGAAGAGTTCAGGTACCCAAGCGTTACTATCTACTATTGACTTTCATATAGACTGTGACCTGGTCAGCTGCCTCTCCGCTACGGCGGAGCGGCCTAGTGGGTCCACATACCCTGTGACCGTGACAGTACGCTCAGGCTATGGAACCCGCTGGCTAGCCCAAGACCACAGTCCAGAAGATACAGACGGAGATGCATGACCTACGCACACGTCAGGATCAACTCTTTGAGGCTGTGAATTCTATCCTGGTCCGTCTGGATCTACTCACTGTTCCACCTCCTTTTCTTCCTCCTGAAGCTGTTGCTGTGCCACTGCCCGTTGCTCCTCCTGTTTGTTCCGGATCCACAGTTCCTCTGCCTCTTCCTCCTCGCTACGACGGTGATCCCAGAGCATGTAGAGGATTTATTAACCATTGCACGGTTCATTTTAGGCTACAGGCTCATCTCTTCCCCTCCGAGGAGGCCAAAGTGGCGTTTATTATCTCCCTCCTCGCTGGCAAGACCCTCACATGGGCGAACCCAATCTTGGAGCAACAAGGACCTGTATCCACAGACCTAGGACCTTGTTCCTGCAGTCCTTTTGTGCCGTGTTCGAGGAGCCGGGTCGAACATCCTCTGCCGCAGCCACTCTGTTGAACCTCAAGCAAGAGGGCTCCACAGTAGCTGAGTATGCTATCTGCTTCCGTACCCTAGCAGCCGAGCTGGCATGGAACAATGAGGCACTGGTGGCGACCTTCTGTCAGGGTCTGTCCTCTCACATCAAGGACGAACTGGCAGCCCGCGACCTTCCTTCTACCTTGGATGCCCTCATCCTGTTAGCCACCCGGGTTGATATGAGAATCCGAGAGAGCACTCAAGAGGTTCGACAGGAGAGCTGGGTCCACAGACCAGCACCCTCGGTCCGGAGACCACTATTGCCTTCCCCTAGTGCGCTACCTGAAGAACCCATGCAGGTAGACAGAGTCCGGTTATCTGAACAGGAGAAGCAGCGCAGACGCTCCTCTGGACTATGTATGTATTGTGGCCTTAATTTTGTGTGCCAATGCCCACAGACACCGGGAAACTCCAGTACCTAGGGTTGGTTGGAGAGGCAACTCTAGGTGGAACGTCTCCAAACGTTAAAACCTCTCCCAAATTATCGATTCCTGTGGCCATCGTCTCCGGAGAGACGTCACATCCTTCCTCCGCCTATCTTGACTCCGGAGCGGCTGCTAATTTTATCCAGCAGGATCTAGTGGATCGTTTACGTCTACCCACCATCCGTCTGGAGAGACCCCTGGCTGTTGGCTCTGTGAATGGTCAACCATTGTCCGATCCATTATTCTCATCACGGAGCCGTTGACACTACGGGTCGGAGCTCTTCACTCAGAACAGATCACCTTCCTGGTACTACCTAAGGCTATCAATCCTATTCTGCTGGGTCTGCCATGGCTCCGCTTACACTCCCCGGTTCTTGACTGGAGTTCCGGAGAGGTTCTTCAATGGGGTTCCAGATGCCATAGCCATTGCCTGTCACAAATCCATCCTGTTATGGCCCCTCTGCCTCAGTCACTCTCCGGTCTACCATCTCAGTATGCCAGTTTTGCGGATGTCTTCTGCAAACGAGAGGCTGAGACGTTGCCTCCACATCGGAATTATGACTCTCCCATTGAACTGGTTCCTAATGCTTCTCTTCCCCGTGGACGAGTATATCCTCTCTCCTTGCCAGAGACTTTATCAATGTCAGCCTATATCAAGGAGAATTTGGAGAGGGGTTTTATTTGAAAATCTTCCTCCTCCTCTTATTTGTTAAGAAGAGAGATGGATCTCTTTGACACTGCATTGACTACCGTGGTCGCAACCAGATCACGGTCAAGAACAAATACCCGTTGCCACTTATATCCGAACTGTTTGATCGCATACGATGAGTCAAAAAATTTTCTAAGCTAAATCTGCAGGGGGCTTATAACCTAATCTGGATTCGCCGGGGTGACGAATGGAAGACGGCATTTAACACCCGCGATGGGCACTACGAATACCTAGTGATGCCCTTCGGACTGTGTAATGCTCCCGCAGTATTTCAGGAATTCGTCAATTATATTTTCCGAGATGTGTTGTAGTTTATCTCGATGATATTTTGATTTTCTCCCCAGATCTGATGACCCATCGGAGGCATGTCCGTCAAGTTCTTCTTCGACTAAGAGAGAATGGCTTATATGCCAAGTTGGAGAAGTGCGTCTTTGAAAAGAAGTCTTTGCCCTTCGTGGGCTACGTCATCTCGTATCAAGGTCTTAAGATGGACCCTAAGAAACTAAAGTCTGTCCTGGAGTGGCCACGTCCTAAGGGCCATACAACGGTTCCTGGGATTCGCCAATTTCTACCGGCATTTTATTCCGAACTTTTCATCTCTGACGGCTCCCAACTCTACCCTTACCAAGAAAGGTGTGAACGCCAAGGTATGGACTCCAGAGGCAGAGTCCGCATTCATTAGCCTCAAGAAAGCCTTCACTTCAGCTTCGATCCTCCATTACCCTGACGTATCTCGACAGTTCTCGTTGGAGGTGGACGCTTCCTCTGTTGGTGCAGGTGCACTTCTGTTCCAGAGGAGCTCCAAAGGAAAGGCAGTAGTATGTGGCTACTACTCAAGACTTTTTTTTCTGCTGAGCGCAATTACTCTATTGGAGATCGGGAGGTACTAGCCATCAAATTGGCTCTGGAGGAGTGGAGACATCTTCTAGAAGGCGCAGCTCAACCCAACTTGATCTACACCAACCACAAGAACCTTACCTACCTTCAGTCCGCTCAAAGACTGAATCCTCGTCAAGCCAGGTGGTCGCTGTTTTTCACCCGTTTCCAATTTCTGCTCCACTACCGTCCCGCTGACAAGAATGTGAGGGCCGATGCCCTGTCCAGATCGTTTGAGACGGAAGACATGGTGGAGTCCCTTCAGACTATAGACCCGTCCTGCATTGTCACTGCTAATCCTCTGCATATTAGAGACATCCCTCCGGGGAGGACTTTTGTTCGGTTGGCAGACAGGAAAAGAATTCTCCGCTGGGGACACAGTACTAAACTAGCTGGGCATGATGGTGTCCGTAAGACCCGAGACCTGATTGCTCGTCAATTTTGGTGGCCCACGCTACCTAAAGATGTTCTGGACTTTGTCTCTTCTTGCACGATGTGTGCTTCTAACAAAGTTACTCACTCCTGCTTCAACCTCTGACTGTACCCAATGCCCCTTGTCACCACATTGCAATGGACTTTGTCACAGACCTTCCCCCCACAGCAGGATGCAACACTGTCTGGGTGGTGGCTGACCGCTTCTCTAAGATGGCACATTTTATCCCGCTGACTGGCCTACCTTCTGCTCCTCGACTTGCAAGTCTCTTCATTCAACACATCTTTCTCTTGCATGGCTTGCCTCTTCACATTGTGTCCGACCGGGGGCTTCAGTTTACCTCAAAGTTCTGGAGAGCCCGCTGTATACTCCTGGATGTGAGTTTTGACTTTTCCTCAGCCTATCACCCCCAGTCCAATGGGCAAGTTGAGAGGATCAACCAGATCATGGAGAATTATCTCCGCCACTTCATCTCTTTACAGCACAATAACTGGGTACAGCTTCTTCCATGGGTCGAGTTCTCATTCAACAACCACACAAGTGAGTCCACCACTTCCACTCCATTTCACATTGTATACGGTCAACATCCTAGAGTCCCTCTTCCAGTGTCGACCACATCTCAAGTACCTGCTGCTGACTCTGCATATGGGGACTTCCTGCAAATCTGGCAACAGACCCGGTCCTCTATTTTGCTGGCAGTTGATCGCATGAAGCGAAAGGCAGATACAAGGAGAAGAGAGAAGAGAAGAGAGGTACTAAAGTCTGGCTGTCCTCTCGGAACATTCTCTTGAAGGTACCCTCATACAAGTTTGCTCCCAGATTCCTTGGTCCTTTCGAGATTCTGCAACAGATCAACCCTGTCTCCTATAAGCTGCGGCTGCCTCCTACCCTCAGAATCCCCAACTCCTTCCATGTGTCCCTCCTGAAACCAGTGGTCCTGAACCGCTACAGCAAGACTTCCAGTTCCACAGTTGCTCCCAGCGGTCCTTCTGATGTATTTGAGGTAAGGGAGATCCTGGACTGCAAAAGGGTAGGAGGAAGGACTTTCTATTTGGTGGACTGGAGAGGGTTTGGTACTGAGGAGAGGTCCTGGGAGCCAGAAGAGAACCTCAGTGCTCCTGCTCTTATTAAAAGGTTCCTCTCTTGCTCTGGCCCCAAGAAGAGGGGGCGTAAGAGGGGGGATACTGTAGCATCCATGGCCACGGGCCGTCAGGTTTACTCACCTCCTGACGCCCGCAGCCATGGATCCGTGAACGCTGGTCCCCATCTCCTTCCTAGGAGACGCCAGCGCTCACTTCCGTTCCATTCTGCTGTGTCCCGTAGGGTGCGCGTGCACGCACAAAGGAGATTGTCATCATCATCAACTGCTTTGATTTCCTGGTCTATGCAAATGGTCCCATAGTGTTTCCCGTTCCAGTTGTTACCCGTGCCCTGTTACCTATTCCTGTGTCCCGTACTGTTCTTGTTCCTATAGTGTCTCACCAGTAGCGGATTATCTTATGGGCGGTTCGGGCTGCCACCCGGGGCCCGAACCGCACATAATTTAAAAAATCACTTTAGAGTTTCATGCAGCTATGCAGCGTGCTAGCGCCACTATAGGCCACTGCTGATAGGGAGGGAGGGGCGGACTGGGATGGAATAGAGCCGCCGGCACTGTTAATGGGAAGGAGGGGGAGGGACAGTGTAGCGTCCATGGCCACGGGCCGTCGGGTTTACTCACCTCCCGACGCCCGCAGCCATGGATCCGTGAGCGCTTGTCCCCATCTCCTTCCTAGGAGACGCCAGCGCTCACTTCCGCTCCGTTCTGCTGTGTCCCGTAGGGTACGCGCGCACGCACAAAGGAGATCATCATCATCATCAACTGCCATGATTTCCTGGTCTATAAGAAGGACCCAGGCCTTCTGATCCTTGCTTGAGCGTTGTTCGTTTTTTCCAGTCTGTCTTGCAAATAGTCCCTTAGTGTTTCCCGTTCCAGTTGTTACCCGTGCCCTGTTACCTGTTCCTGTGTCCCGTACTGTTCTTGTTCCTGTACATACCAGTGTTGGAGTCGTGTCTACTGCACCTGCTGTCGTTTGCCACGTCCAGTGTCTTCTGCCACGTCCAGTGTCGTTTGCCTCATCCAGTGTCTTCGGCCACGTCCAGTGTCTTCTGCCACGTCTAGTGTCTTCTGCCCCATCGGATACTACCCACCATGTCTGGCGCTACCTGCTGCACCGGCCTCCCTCCGTGCTGAAGCCGCAGCCACCGTCTGGACTAGTTCAGGTACCCAAGGGTTACTATCTACTATTGACTTTCATATAGACTGTGACCTGGTCAGCTGCCTCTCCACTACGGCGGAGCAGCCTAGAGGGTCCACATACACTGTGACCGTGACAGACAGCAATAGCAGGGGCTGGATAGGACTAGCAGACGTGTGTCTGCTAGTTGTGATAGAACACGCCCGTCTTTGACACTGCACATACCACCAGTGAGGAACAAAAAAGCAGGATGGTGGTCAAGCGCTGAGGAAGGTTAATATGCTATTCGCCTCCTGCCCCAAGCAACCATTGACTGACGGCAGACGCTAAGGGGGGATTAATTATACAGCAGGTGGGGTGTTGAGCATCTAACTCACTGCAGAGGGCTCTATGGGGGGATAATAATTTCCCCCCATAGACACTCAGTAGTCAGTTAGACGCTCAACACTGCCCACCCCACGCCGTATAAAATAAAAACTTAAATACTGAGGGCTCTATGGGGGATAAGGGGGATAATTCCCCCATTCATAGAGTCCTCTGAATTCACTTAGATGGTTAGACCCCCCCCCCCCCATTCAGTATAATCCTCCCCCTTCCCCTCAGTAGTTACTAATATAGTGCAAGGAGAGGTCAGATTGTCTGACTGACTGCTGGGGGCTCTATAGGGGGGGTCTCAGCGCCTAACTGCTGAGGACTCTATCGAAGGGCTATCTCACACCCAGAGATATCAGAATCAGACACTCAGACCCCACTATAGAGCCCCAAGCAGTCAGTCAGACAACCTGACCTTCCCTTGCAATATAATCTCCCCCATACAGTCCTCAGTTTTCTCATGAGAAAAATTTGTGAAATATCCACAGGATCCACAGAATTTGGCAGAAATGTCAGCTAGATGTAGGCCCCACCTCCGGGACCCGCACTTATCTCTAGAACGGGGCCCCCTAATCCCCTTCCCACCTGTTTCTGCTCTCCCTGCCTCCCAGCCCCATCCTGATTACATGGTCGTGAGTTACGGAAACAGAATAGCTTGCTGAGCTACGCTGTTTCCGTAAGTCTCATAGAACTGAATGAAACCTGTATATAGTGGCCCACATCCCCACATATAGACGCCCCTGTATATAGTGGCCCACATCCACACATACAGACCACCCCTGTAGCTAGTGCCCCACATCCCCACATATAGACCCCCCTGAATATAGTTGCCCACATATAGACGACCCCCCCTGTAGATAGAGCCCCCACTATAGATAATGACACTCACAGTTTTATGAGAAAAAAAAACAAAAAACGTTACAAACTCACATGATCCCGTTCCCACGCTGTGGCAGGTCTGCTGGAGCTGAACAACGCGTCGTTCAATGACGCTGGTTGGCGGGGCAGAATGACTTGCCCCGTCAATCAGCGCCTTTCAAGCTCGGTAGCGGCGCTAGCTAGCCAGGCAGCGTCATTGTAAGGCGCTGAATGGTCGGGCACGAAACATGCCCGGCCAATCAGCGATAATGCATGTATTTGGCTGTCGCTAGCATCGGGGCCCCATCCGGTGCTGGCGACGCCTACGGGCATGAGAGGGCCTGTGTTGCCCAGCCCATACTTGTTGGAGGCTCTGCGGCATGGGCGCCATAGTAGCGGCGCTACCGCTGTAGCAGCCATAATGGCTGCTAGCGGCGCCACCGGGTATATGAGGGGGGTCGGCTGGCAGCACGGGCCCTCTCAAGCCGCGGGCCCCGTAGCAGCCACTTCGGCTGCTACTGCGGTAGTTACGCCACTGATCTCAGCACAGAACATGCAGCATAAATTGACATGCTGTGGAATTGACAAACGCACAGCAGAACACTTTCCGCACAACTTTTTGTCATTTTTTTTCCCGTAGCATAGCCATGAGAGTTTTCTAAATCTCATTCACTTTGCTGCTACTGTAGATGCTGCAGAATTTCCGTACAGAATACCATTGCGGAAATTCCACAGCATTTGCATGTATCACTTCTAGTTACTGCTCAATGTGAATGTTTAATATAAAGATGTTATTTGTTAATGTTTTTTTTCAATTGAATTATCTGATTAAGATTAATTAATGATTATGCGATGTAAAAGATTGTTCTCCACAGGAAGTGTCCAACTGGGAGCGAAAGGCGTGAAAACCAGATTCTAACAGAATGTGGACGGATAAAGGAAGGTAAACCGGTAGCACCCAAGGCACTCTTGATGGCACTTGCATTGATGGTGTGTGACCTCACATATGCCCCAAGACTGCACGGATCGATTTGGTAAGATCTAATTGGTATGTCCCCGGTTTTACAGCTGCTGCTGTTGCTAGATTCTGTTAGAGCTGTTTGATTTGCCTTCGGAACAGTCCTGGCAGACCAGTGCTAACTTTATCATACCCGCCTCCCACGAAGAGAAGAGACCTTGAGAGGCCTTCCCATGCAATACAAATTAGATTAAGAAAAATTGGTTTGTGACACTTGTCAGATAAACATGTGGAATCTGTGTATATTTTTGTGAGTAGGAGCTGTTCCAGGTAATCAGCTCAAAGCAAGGTACAAATCCTGCTGAAAAGTGTAACAACAAGTGCAAATACAATGTACCCAGTAACTACAAATCTTCTAGGTGCCCTGTTTATTGGGACAAATAAGTTTTTCTTATATAAAGGTGTGTGTTTGATTTAGTTTAAAGAAACAGTGTCATCACAAATTATTTTTTTATATGTTAAAGATGTTAGTGCTTTATTAAAAACGTTTATATTCATTTGTGTGTTTGTGTTTTACTTTTTCTTATTTTTACACTTTTTCTTCCCTATGGGGTCTGCCATTTTTTGTTCCATTTCTGTGTGTGTCGATTAACGACACATACAGACATGGAATACGGCAGCCACAGTCCCATAGGGACTGCGAACGGCTCCCGTCCCATTGACTGCAGTGTACGGCGTCTGTGTGGGAACTGCGCATGCGCCGCTCCCACACAGTCCTATTCGAAATTGGCGCCGTCCGGCGCCATTTTCCTGTGGACCGGAAGTCGCGGCCGGACAGTAATATTACTACTTCCGGTCGCGGCTTCCGGATTTGTGCACTTGCACCAGCGGCAGCAAACAGAGCGGACGGGCCGGAGGGAGCCGCGGCGGCAGGAGCAGGTAAGAGATCTCAATGTATGTTCGTGTTTGTGTGTGTTTACTACTGTATGTTAACCTACTACACTGTGGGTTAGCTCAAAAAATGGCGACACACAGTGTAGGAGGTTACACCGTTCAAACCCCTCGTTTATCCCGGCACTAGCCAGGATAAAGGAGGGGGGGATGCTGAGAGCTCACTAGAGCGAGGGCTTTTAACCCAATGTTGCAATGCTGCAATTTTGGGAACAGCTCCATCTAGTGGCCAAAAATGGGTAGTATTATAAATTAGAAATAATTTATAATATTTCCAGACTCGTGCAAAAAAAATAAAAAAAATTTGAACAATGTTTAATCACCCACACACTAAATGTTTAATTTTTTAAAAAAAAACATGTTTTTCTGGCAACACATTCCCTTTAAGGGCCTGTCATTGTTATTGTATGTACTTAGCACCATTTTTATATTACGTAGATGATGTTATCACCAGATTAGCATTTATTTTAACAATTGACAAGGGTTGGGGGTCCCCAGCAAGGGCCAGTAAACAGGAACTAAAAGACTTTAATATGATGAACTCCATCACTGAGATGCGGCAGGCGCAGCCTAAGCCAGTACAACGTGTTTGTCATGAACTGATGACAGTGTCACAATTGTAAGCAGCCGTGGAGACAAGCAACTTACCGGAGGAAGAGGACAGATGCGGAGGGTTTGTGGTAGTCACAATAAAACTCCACTACTCTGTCTACGTGGGATCTCACTTCAGGCTCACAGCACAGCCCGGTGATGTATACTAAAAGAGACGGTGGGTCTGACAAATGAGAAGGACCAAGCCAAGTCCTGAAGACATCAGCAAAGGTCAAAGTAAAGCAAAGACCAAAAACCTAAGTGAACCCGTTAGCAGCATCCAAGAGTTTTAATAAGTAAGTGACCAGGAGGAGGGTAATAATAAACCCCCCACTGGACACCACCGTACAATCTGACACCATAATTGTGTGGGTTACCCTAAGGGCGACAGTCAGTTAAGAGCAGAAGCCCGAAGAGGATGATGGTGTGCAGGACTTGTCAATGCACTGGTGGGACCCTATACCCAAACCTGAGATTGCTGATGCCATTATATTATTAGTTGTGGTCCTATTGATATATTGTTTGATGTTTATAATCATAATATATAATTTCTGTAATTTAATATGAGGAAAAGGGGGGTTTGTGAAGGATGGTTTATTTGCTTATATTCTCTGTATGAAATTAAATTATGAATTATCAAGCAGGATGCCGAATTACTAAAACATGTATTCTCCATTTTGTAATGATCTTTCCTCTATATAATTCAAAGAAATGCCTTATCTTCATATGTTCATAATATGGCTTTCTTACCCCATTGTGGCGGGTTGGCTGAATGCCCAGACATAAACTGCAACTATTTCTCATTATCGCATCAAATTCCCCCATGAGAACGAACCACTAACAACACCCCATTATATGCTTGTCTCCAGGTGTTACCTGATTTCAGCATTTTAATGAAGAATTATAATTATGTACTTGAAATATTCTTATCGTCTGCTATTGGCTGAATAAGAAATACTGTCACATTGCCTCTGATTGGTTAACCTCAAGTCTACATCCCATTTGAATGATATTATTATAATTGAGTTTGGCAATAAACCTCCAGAGGAGTATTTTGAGCATACCAGCAGCGTCTGTGTGTTATTTCTCCTCTCTTGATATATATCGGTATGATATCTCCTGATTAGGATGCTGGATAAAGTTCCTGGCGTGAGTTTCTATTGGGACACTCGTCTAAATTTCAGTCTAATTTATTTTGAGCCATTGACTTCCACGACAATACCCTGCAGGTGTCAGCTGTGTTTTACAGCTGACACCCAGGACTAACGGACAGGAACAGTGATCTGTGGTCAATCGCAACCGCAGCATCTGAAGCGGGACGGCCCCCTCTAAAAGATCATCGGCGCCCCCACAATGCAATCATGGGGTGCTGATGGTTGTCATGGCAGTCCAGGGGCCTAATCAAGGCCACCAGGACTGCATTCACTCTGCCTCTGCTAAGCCCTGCCTATAAGTCCCTGGACTATAAGAGGGGTTCAGCCCCTTGCTCCTATGCCTGAGCATTGTTGTCGTATCCTAAGTCTGTCTTGCAAATGGTCCCCTAGTGTTTCCTGCTCCCAGTGTTCCCTGTTCCTGTATCCTGTAACCTGTATCCTGATCTAGTGCGGTGCTGAGCTGTAGCCGTGCTGTGCTGTATACCATGCCTGTCCTGCTACTCCACGCCTGACGTCTACCTGCTGCCTAGTCCTAGCCAAGCCTGCCTTGCTACTGTCCGAGCTGTCACAGGTACCCTATATTAACTATAGACTCTGACCTGCGCCCTGTTGGTCAGCTGCCATACCGCCAAGGCGGTACAGCCCTGTGGGTCCACGATCCCTACGTGACAACATTTATGGCAAAAATATGTCTATACCCATGACTTATACAAGAGGTTTTCTTTAACCTGGCGCAGATTTATTGATGATATATTTTGCATATGGACAGGGCTATGTCTATTACAATATTCTTCGAGGATCTTAATGGGATTTGGGATGAATTAAAATTCACTATGACTCGTATCATTTCCAGGTTAGTTTTCTGGACAGCTTGGTGACCAAAAATATGGAAGGAGATTTAATCACAGACCTATATAGGAAACCTACAGATAGGAACAGTATCCTACATTTTAAAAGTTCCCATCCCCATTCAGTCAAAAAGCTATCCCATAATCCCAGTTTCTGAGAATCAAACGAGTAGTATCGGATCCAGAAAGATTTACAGATAGGATTTTACTGAAATTAAAAGGAAATTTCTTCAAAGGGGATATCCTGAACGTGTCTTAAATGAAACATTGAGAGATGATGGTGTGCCAAGAGAAAAAGTCAATACTGATAAGAGTATACCTTTTGTCCACAAATTTCATCCATTCAATAATAAAACTGGTAACATAATAAAAAAAACATTGGTATATCTTAGGGAAAGCGTACCCCTTGGTAGAAGAGTTTAAAAATGTTCCACTTTGTTGCAATAAGAAGTCTGGTAATCTACGTGACAGATTAGTAAGGGCAGATCTCGGCAGTGAAAAATATTAGTTAAAGCAAACTTTTGTGAGTGAAAATAAAGTAGGAACATTTCCATGTCTTCACTGCAATCAATGCTCGAACTTGATACGTGGACAACAATTTTTCACCCACATTTAGGATATTCCTATAATATCCATGGATATTATACATGTGACTCTGCAAATGTTATTTATCTAATAAAATGCCCGTGTGGTCCTTGTATGTAGGCGAGACTATGCAGTGTATAAAGGACAAAGATAAGTCCACAATCAGACGTGAGAATCTGTTACTGCCCTTCAATTTTTTGAGAAAAAAAACTCACGTTAGCTCAATTGAACAAATCATTGAGCAAATATAACAACCAAGACGAGGGGGTAATGTCAAGAAATGACAGCGACGCCGTGAGGCTTATTGGATACACGCGCTACAATCTTTAGAACCTAGGGGTCTCAACAGAGAATATGAAATTACTAGTATCTTCTTAAAATATTTAGTGATATCCCCTTTTTTATCCCTTTGTTCTCCTTTAGACTTCAACAACAACAAGGTCAAGCAGATAATTTTTTCATATAGAGAAAAAAGCGTAATATGATAGCGATTCAGCACATAACAAATTGGGTGTTTACTCTAACTACAATGTGGAGTAACATTGTCATTTCATATTTTATATTTTGTACATTACTTAGTCATTAAAGCTTCTCATGACAGTGACCCTTTGTATAATGAATTAGAGGTTTGTTTAAACTAATATGTGGCGTAATATTGTATTTAAATAGTGTATTTACTATTATTCGTTTCTGAGTATCCCATTAACGGGTTAAATCGTATGTTTGTGCAATTCTGTCTAATTGTTAATAGTATCTATGGTTGTCCATATTCAAATTAGTAGTGTCATGTGATCGGAAATGTCACTATTTAATTTCCTGTGATTTGATTTGTTCATGACGATTGAGAAAGGCTGAGTACAAGCCGAAACGTGTCAAATGCGTCTTCACCAATGTGACCCATCTAACTTGAAGGGGTTTTTGCGCCATTTGGCATTTTTTTTTAATTGTCCTGCTGGAAGGTGAACCTCCGTCCCACTCTCTATTCTTTGGCAGACTGAAACAAGTTTTTCTTACGAATTGCCCTGTATTTACTGCCATCCATGTTTCTTTCAATCCTGAGCAGTTTTTCAGTCCCTTCCATTGAAAAGCACCCCCACAGCATGATGCTGCCACCAACTTGCTTCCCTGTGGGAATGGTGTTCTTGGGGTGATAGGAAGTGTTGGGTTTGTACCACGTATAGGGTTTCCCATGATGGCCAAAAAGTTTAATTTTAGTCTGATCTGACCAGAGAACTTTCTTCCTTGTGCTTGGGGAGTCCGCCACATGACGTGTGGCGAACTCAAAACATGTTTTCTTATTTTTTTTCTTTAACCCTTTAATAAACGGCCTATTTTGGCCCTTAATGACTTATTTTTTCTTAATTTTTCCTTCAACATAGCTGTATTTGGTTTTTGAGGGATGAGACATTGTTATGGAATTGCAATGCGAGCAATTCCCCAAAGGCTGCAGGAGACTGGCGGGAGTGAGCGTGCAAATGAATCCGCAACTTCAAATCCGTCACGACTCCGATCAACAGAGTCTAAGGCTATGCTAGGGTTTTCGCCAGAGCCGACTGCAAGGCAGGATGGTTTTTTCTTTATAGAACCCAAGTTGTTTTAGCAGAGTTCAGTGTTGGATAAGAGGTGCAATGCAGGCAATACCAGACCACATAACAAGACAGCCTGAGGGTAAACAGAAAATCCAAATCAGAAAGCAAGTGGATATCAGGTATAGCAGAGGTCAAAACCAGCCGGGAGCAGATATTCCAAATCAGTAAACAATGGGTTATCCAGAGACAAGCTGAGGTCAGTTTCCAAGAAGTCCAGAAGTCAGAGGTATAGAGTATTGTCAGAAGCTTGATCAAAACACCTGAAAACAAGAGAATCATAAGCAAAGAAAAAGTGGAGGAACCCAGGTATAAATACTCCACCCTTACCTCTAATAGGGAGAAAGACAGAGAAGAGAGATAGGCTCAAAATAAAACCAGAACCGCCCAGAAGCTAGAGCAGTAGTCAAGGCGAGACGTTAAAGGAACAGACGTTTCCTAATAAATGTATTTTCAATGGCACTAATTAGAGGTAGATATAATATATTGATTAACTTTTTAAAACTTTTTTTGGGGGGAATGGAAAAAAAACCAGGAATTCTGACGATATTAGTTGCGTTTTAAATTTACGTCGTTCACCGCGTAGGATAAAAAAAACGTGTCAACTTTATTCTATGGGTTGATACGATTACAGCAATACTAAATATGTGTAGGTTTTTTTGTTTTACTATTTTTGCAATAAAAACACTTTTAACCCCTTCCTGACCACCCCACATAGATTAACGGGCTGCAGTACTGGTCCTTGTGCCTGCAGCCCATTAATCTACGTGTGCTCCTGATGGACTTGGGTACTTCAGTATGCGTTGCTTTGATTGCTTCAATAATATATAAACAGGCAATCTATTAGGCCTTGCCTCTGGCACGGCCTAATGGGCATATAGCCATGGCAGGCCTGGGGGGCCTTCCTTTGTTAGGCCCCTGGCTGGCATGGTAATCCATCGGTGACCTGCAATCGCACTCGCAGGCCACAGATGGATGACAGAGGAAGCAACATTCCTTTGTAAACCACTAAGATGCCACGGTCTCTATTGACCACGGCATCTATTGGGTTAAATGGCTGCGATCTAAGGTAACTCCAATCACAGCTGTTAGAGCAGGAGCCTGGTTGCGCACCCACTCCTCCCGACATAGGATACCCGATCCGGGCTTATTCCGATGTGACATAAGAAGACTAATGCATCGGAATTAGGCCCCTTAGTAATCGCCATGAAAAGGCGTATTGGAGGTCACTAAGGAGTTAAGAAATGTTTTTGTCTGGCCACTCTTCCATAAATCCCCACTCTATGGAGTGTACGGCTTATAGTGTTCCTATGGACAGATACTTCCACCTCCGCTGTGTATTTTTGGAGCTCCTTCAAGGTTATCATTGGTTTCTTTGTTGAATCTCTGATTAATGCCCTCCTTGCCTTGTTCAAAGTTTTGGATATATTTTTTGTAACCCAATTGCAAGCCTGTATGTACATACCATCGGCGTTCCCTTCCTCCTTGGGAGGCCAGCGTGATCTGCCTCCTGCCGCAAGGACACGTAGGGTGCGCGCACGTGCCCCAGCCAATTCTTAAAGGGCCAGTGTGCGCACCAGTAATTGTGCCCTCAGCCTATCTCAGCATAACCTGATCTGTAAAAGGAAGCCTGCCATGTACCCCAGTGCCTGAGCAACGTTGTACTTCCTAGTATCATCCTGCAAATGTTCCGTACCCTGTATCCCGAGTCTGTCACCTATTGGTATCCTGTATCAGCAGTCTGTTACCTACTCGTATCCTGCATCCAGAGTCTGCTACCTGACCGTATTCCGTGCCCTCTGGGTGCTTCCGGCAATCCGGTACCAGCGTGCTTCCAGCAATCCAACACTAGCGTGCTTCCAGCAATCCGGCATCAGCCTGCTTCCAGCAATCTGGCACCAGCCTGCTTCCACCAATCTGACGCCAGCCTACTACCAAGGTGTAGCGTCCATGGCCGCGGACTACCGGGTTTACTCACCCCCCGGCGGACGCAGCCATGGATCTGTGAGTGCTGGGAGACGCTAGTACTCACTTCCGCTCCGGTCCGCTGTGTCCCGTAGGGTGCGCGCGCACACTCGTGCCCGGTCTTGAAGGGCCAGCGTGCACAAATGGAATCATCATTATCAACTGCCCATGACTCCCTGGACTATAAAAAGGGCCCTGCCCTTCTGATACTTGCCTGAGCGTTGTTAGTGTATCCCATGTCAGTCTTGCAAATGGTCCCTTAGTGTTATCCTGTTCCTGTTGTTACCCGTGCCCTGCTACCTGTATCCTGTATGCCGTGCTGTGTTCTTGTTCCTGAGCCTATTAGTGTTGGAGTTGTGTCCTACTGCACCTGCTGTCGTTTGCCACGTCCAGTGTCGTTTGCCACGTCTAGTATCGTCTGCCACATCCAGTGTCTTCTGCCACGTCCAGTGTCGTCTGCCACGACCAGTGTTATCCGCCACGTCTGGTGGAACCTGCTGCACCCTCCTCCTTCCGTGCTGAAGCCTTGGCCACTGTCTAGACTATCTCAGGTACCCTTGTGTTACGAACTGCTAGAGACTCTTGTATAGACTGTGACTAGGCCAGCTGCCTAGTGGGTCCGCATACACTGTGAACGTGACAGAAGGTACGACCTGCCTGTCTCTGCCTAGCTTTTGTTTGGCCAGCAACTACTCCCCTCAAGAGGTAGCAACCTGGCAGTCTCCCCACAGCAAAGACCAGATCCCTGTATAGGGGTTAAAGGGTGAAGACCAGGGAAGCTGCTTAGACAATGCCCTTAGAGGTGGCCCTACTCCAATCCGGCGCGTAGCACAGTGGGTCCAAAAATCTGCTGGTCATGACACCAATCCTGATCTATACTTCTCCACAACTTTGTCTCTGACCTGTTTGGAGAGCTCCTTGGTCTTCATGTTGCTTGCTTAGTGGTGTTGCAGACTCAGGGGCTTATCAGAACATGTGTATTTATACTGACATCATGTGACAGATCATGTGACACTTTGATTACATAGAGGAGGACCTTATACAATGAATGATGTGACTTCTGAAGTTAATTGGTTTGACAAGATCTTATTTAGGGGTTTCATATCAAAAGGGGTGAATACATATGCACTCACAACTTTTCAGTTTTTAGTTTTTTATATAACTGTAACAATTTAGACTATTTTGTCAGGTATATTACATAAAATAAAATGTATTTAAACTCATTTTAATTCCAGGTAGTTATGCAACCAAACACAAAAAAAACATGCATACTTTTGCAAGGTAATATAATGGGCCTCTACGTTCTGTTTTGTTGAGATATACCCAAATGAGTAGTCAGTCTGAACTGAAATTAACTGTTTCAGAGACCAGACTCGTCATTCAAGCTCCCTGACCTCAACTTGAAAATATGAAATACCCTAAAGATTCATACTGTAGACATGAGGTAACTTTAAATTCATGTTGAATATTTTTTGATAATTTTTTGGTGGTATTTTGGACTACAGAAGAATCCTACAACACTGCTTGCACACAAAATTGTCTATGGTGCTTTATACAATAGAGATTTACAGAATATGATAAATAAAAGTGGAAAACTGTGTGAAAAAGGAGCACAATACAAAACACACATTTGTGTGGAATCAGCAAGGTTATGTGAGAAGTGGAAACATTTAATGCCTAAGCATAGTGGAAATAATCATGGCTTGTGTAAAGTACTGTAAGCTAAAATGCATGAATGAGATAAAAAAAAAACAACCTTTTAACTTGAGAATACAAATAAATTGCATTATAACATAGTCAAACAACATGTGACCCTAACTACAACTGCATTTCTTTCTCCTCAAGTGACCTAGACAGTGGCAAATGGGAGCTGTCCCGCACCTCATCTACTTTGCACTGTCTAATCGCAAGTTGACTTTATTTCTATGGTGACTGAGGCAGTTTATGGGTATATTGCAGTTATTGCATGTGTGATAATGGCATAGATTTATCTGTACAGTTTTACATTATCTAAGAGCTTATCTCTGGTAAAAGCTGTATTTCACTTGCTGTTGCTATGTCTAGTCATTTCCTCCACAATGTCACACAAAAGCTTATGTCTGCTCTTAACGCTATCAGCATTTTGGGGTGGTCTGTCCTACAGTATGAAACAGCATTTTTAAAAGGAGGTGTCCTATCTGTACAACCCCTTCTTTAAATAAGGACCCACTGGCAATCAGCAAAACCATATTTACATTGAAAGTCAGAAAATACTAACAATACACGACTAATCGGGTTCAAAATATCTGAAATAAAATAGACCTGTAGACTTCAGAAATAACACTACACAACTAACGATGTATTGATAATTATAGATGTACGTTCACTTATAATCACAATAGATATCATTGCCTATATGAACGATTAAAACTTAAATTTTATTGTAGAAATAAAAAACTAAAAATGGGCTAGATAGCCGAAGCACTATTAAAGGCGTAAGCACAGCGACCAGTAGGGGGATGCAGATGGGTGCTATATTTATCTGTGTACACCTCAAATGACAAGAGAAGTCTCCCCCTCTTGATTTATTATATAAACACCTGGTCATCCATGCCTCTAGAACTGCGTCCCTACGCGTTTCCACACCCCTTGTTTGCAAGGTGCATCATCAGGGGTCACAATATTTATTCATTAAAAACCCCTTATGGTCGGTAAGCACCTATTGCGTGCTTAAACATTCACCCGGCTCATGCACGACACTAGTCAGCTGGTCGAACACGAGCAGAGTGAACGCCGGACATAAATAGTAGTAGTCCCTCTCACCTAGAGATGACGCGCCGCCCGGCCGGCCAATCCCATACAGGTATACGCCAGTGACGTCACCTGGACAGGGCGAGCCCCCGGACACACAAACCAATCGCGGACGAGAACAACCAAAGCGTCCCTAGTAACCAGGGATCGTTAGGCGGCCATGTTACGAACTGCAAGACGAATGCTGGCCTTGGATTGAATAAGGATGACAATTGGCAACGAAAACCTCCATTACCATCAGAATGTTATATAAAGGGTGAAGGAGCATAATAAGACATAACTAAAAGCTGCCCGCAATCCCTAATTGGTAAATGATTAGTGGAATTAGCATTACAGATGACAGGGAGTGGATACAGAGTCAGGGGAATGTTGTGGATGTATAGGTGGAGCATGGAGGGACATAAACTGGAAACACCAGGGGGATAGGCCTTACGGGTATATGAATTATAGGAAACAGGTATATGATATTTGTTCATTAAGGCCCGCAGGTTTCATGGTATACATGCGGTGCCAGCTCTCCCATCTAAGAAGACTATTGGTCGCCGTGTCCTTCCTATAGATACTCGTTTGAATGCATCCTTGCTCAGTCTTAATGATATTGATATCAAGGAACGTCATTTTGCTGTCATGAATTTCGGAGGTAAAAAAGAGCCCCATCTCATTGACATTAAGGATGGCCACAAATTCATTGAACTCCTCCTTGGTTCCCGTCCAGAGAATCAGGACGTCATCAAGGAAATTTAACCAGAGAAGAATAAAGGATGTCCATTTGTCCATGTCCTCATTAAAAACAACCTTCTTCTCCCACCAGCCCAGGTATAAGTTAGCATAGGAGGGGGCACAGGGACTTCCCATCACCACCCCCCCTGAGCTGGTGAAAGTATTTACCATTGAACAGAAAGAAGTTATGTTCGAGGACAAATCTGAGTAGGCTGACCACAAACTCATTATGGGCCTGAAACTGTAGTCCCCTTTCACTCAAAAAGTCCTCTACAGCTCTGCACCCAGAGGTGTGGGGTATAGAGCTGTAGAGGGCCTCAACATCCAGGGAAGCCAAATGGATGCCGGTATCACATCTAATGCCCACTAGCCTTTTAAGTACATCCATCGTATCCCTAACATAGGATGGCAGGGCCAATACGAAAGGACTAAGGATTCGATCAATAAAGAGACTAGCATTTTGAGTCTGGTGATCAACCCCCGATACAATGGGGCGACCTTTAAGGGGAGACGTGCCCTTATGCACTTTCGGCAGACTATAAAAGGTGGCATACTGTGGATGATCTATAATGATGAATCATTGTTCATCAGCGCTCAACAAATTCAGGGATCTGCCTCGATTTATTATTTCCTTCAGTGTATTCCCAAAGATATTCATTGGGTCACTTGGTAAAATCCTATAGCAGGCTGTATCCCCCAAAATGAGATGGCATATGATCTTATATTGACTCCGATCCATCACCACAATATTACCACCTTTATCTGAAGGCTTGATAACAATTGTCTCATCTTGTTCAAGTGCTTGTAGACCTGCCATCTCCCCCCTAGAGGTATTAAATTTAACCGCATTCAGAGTATCCACTTTCCTGAGTTGATCCCCCACTACCTCAAGAAATACATCAATTGGTGTGTTATCATTGATGGGTGCATTTCTCGTCGATGGGTCCCTTAAATTGGTAAAGGGTCCATCCCTTATGTTCCTTTGACCCTCTTCCCACAATTGATCAAGCGTTCTGAGGTGTGGTAGATTCTCCTCTGAAATCCCCAATTCCAGGCACTGTCGTCTGTCATGGGTTTTGAAAAAGTTCTTCCATTTAAGTTTGTGCACAAAAAGATTAAGATCCTTAACCCATGTGAACAGATCAAATCTTTTTGTGGGCACAAATGACAAACCCTTTTTCAAACTGCTAGTCTCTTCTGTGGTCAAGATTCGTGCTGAGAGATTCATTATCTGCAGATCATCCTCGCGATGACTGAAGATTAAACTTCTCTCCTGTCTCGTAGGAGGTACTCTGAGATCAGATGGTTCCTGGTTAAAAAACCCTCCCTATAGGATCCCTTTCCTCTGCCTCTACCCCATTGATTTGTACGGGTAGGGTTCCTTCCTTTCTATTGATTACCCTTAAGCCTTCTATTTGGAATTCTGGTGTTATCTGAGTCTGACTGTTCTTGTTCAGAGGAGGATTGTTCCGTATCAAGTTCTTGACCCCCCATATTTTTCGTACTATAATCAAAAATTCTCCCCTCCTTAAAGTCAGCGGTATCACGTACATATTGGAAATGCTTCCTTTCTTTTATATGTCCAGTGAATTTCTCTATATCCTGCTGGAGTACTAATTATTTTCTTTCATAGTCTGGATTATTGGAGAATTTTCTAACCGATTCAATCCCCTCTTTAAGTTCAGCAGAGCTGCGAGCCAGCAAAATCTTCTCCTCCTCTAGCAGAAGCCCCATGAATCTGAGAGACGAGTCAATGGATTCTTTCTCCCATCTTTTGAGAAGGTCAGGGGACCTAACCCTTGCAGCTGGAATAAGGGTAATATGTAACCCCCGAGGTACGATCTTATTTCTCAGATAGGTGTCTAGGGTTTGAATCTCCCACCAAGACCTGATGTGATCCTTATAAATTTTTGTAAGTCGGCTAAAGGAGGCACTTTTGCTCAGATGTTGGGCCTGAGAGGCCAATTCATTTTCAGAGAATACTTCTTTTGCATCACTCATTTATTTGGCCACATTAATCTCACCAGTAAGGAAGCCTGCCATCCCCACTGTGAAATATTTGAGTCAATAGAAATAACTCTACACAACTAACGTTGTATTGATAATTATAGATGCACTGTAATGATGGGGGTAAGGGAACAGACAAGTGAGCCCTAATCTACCCGCCACTCAGTCCCTGCCTACTTGCAACGACCCGCCCTAGGCGACGGGGTACAACTGGGCGACAGTCCCTACGCTCAATAAGTGCACGACAGTCCTACGAAGAAGAAGCCAGCACCTACCGGAGAAGTAGAGGGGCGAATGTAACCCTTGGCCAGGCATTCCTGGATATACTCTCTCATGGCTTCACGTTCGGGACAAGAGAGATTAAATATCCTACCCTTAGGGAGCTTAGCTCCTGGTACCAAATCGATAGCGCAATCGTATTCTCTATGAGGAGGTAACACTTCGGAGGCCTCCTTAGAGAAAACATCAGCGAAGTCCTGAACAAACTCAGGGGGAGAAATAGAATTAACAGAAAAACATGACGTCAAGCATTCATTACCCCATTTGGTAAGATCCCCAGTATTCCAGTCAAACGTGGGATTATGCAACTGCAACCAGGGAAGGCCTAAAACCAAATCGGACGATAATCCCTGCATCAACAGTACAGAGCACTGCTCCAAATGCATGGAGCCAACAAGGAGTTCAAAAACAGGGGTATGCTGTGTAAAATAACCATTAGCAAGAGGAGTGGAGTCGATACCCACTACCGGGACAGGTTTAGGCAAATCAATCAAAGGCATAGCTAGAGACATAGCAAATTCCACAGACATGATATTAGCAGATGACCCTGAATACACGAACGCACTGCCGGTAGCAGACCTACCACCAAAAGAGACCTGAAAGGGAAGCAAGATTTTATTACGTTTCATATTTACGGGAAATACCTGTGCGCCCAAGTGACCTCCCCGATGATCACTTAGGCGCGGAAGTTCTCCGGCTGCATTCTTACGCTTAGGACAGTTGTTCACTTAATGCTTGTCATCCCCACAGTAGAAGCAGAGACAATTCTTCCTGCGGAAATCTCTAAGTTGTTGGGGGGACACGGAGGTCCCGAGTTGCATAGGTACCTCCGAGTCTTCCGGGGAGGAACGAAGCAACGGAACCTCGGGAGGCATCATGGGGCAGTCAGAGGAGAAAACATCAAGACGTTCAAGTCGTCGTTCCCTGAGACGTCGGTCAAGTCGTACCGCTAAAGCCATAACCTGGTCTAGGGAGTCAGAAGAGGGATAACTAACTAGCAGATCTTTCAGGGCGTTCGACAGACCCAACCTAAACTGGCACCTTAAGGCAGGGTCATTCCACCGAGAAGCTACGCACCACTTCCTAAAGTCAGAGCAATACTCCTCAACAGGTCTCTTACCCTGACGTAAGGTCACCAGCTGACTCTCGGCAAAAGCAGTCTTGTCAGTCTCGTCATAGATGAGTCCGAGAGCAGAAAAGAAAAGATCAACGGAGGAAAGTTCAGGGGCGTCAGGAGCCAAGGAGAAGGCCCATTCTTGGGGCCCTTCCTGGAGCCGGGACATAATTATACCCACCCGCTGGCTCTCAGAACCTGAGGAGTGGGGCTTTAAACGAAAATAGAGCCTACAACTCTCCCGAAAGGAGAGAAAAGTCTTCCGGTCCCCTGAGAACCGGTCGGGCAACTTGAGGTGGGGTTCAAGAGGTGAGGTGAGGGGGACTACCATGGTAGCATCAGGCTGGTTGACCCTCTGAGCCAGGGCCTGGACCTGTAGGGAGAGACCCTGCATTTGCTGAGCCAGGGTCTCAAGGGGGTCCATAGTTGTGTCAGGGACCAGGGTAGACTAGGTATGGGCTTGTGATTATGTAATGACGGGGGTGGGGAGACAGACAAGTGTGCTCTAATCTACCCGCCACTCAGTCCCTGCCTACTTGCAACGACCCGCCCTAGGCGACGGGGTACAACTGGGCGACGGTCCCTACGCTCAATAAGTGCACGACAGACAAAGAGACAAGGGTACACAGAGCTAGGGAGAGAAAGGGGCAGTTGCCCACACAACACCGTGAGCAACAAGAGAAGTGAACAAGCCGAGTCAAACCAGGAGAGTACGAGGTGCCAAACGCAGAGCAGGAGAGTAGTCAGCAAGCCGGGGTCAATATGAAGCAAGGACAATAGTACAAGAAGCTGCAGCAGGGCCAGGAAACCAAACGAGAAGAATCACAAGCAAAGGAGGAACAGGAAAGGCAGGTATAAATAGACAGAGGGCGGGAGCTAGCTCCGTCTGGCCAGGCTGTGATAGGTTCTCCCACTCCTAAGCCTGCCACCCTGAGTGGTGGAAGATGGAGTCAGTCTCACAGGCATAGAAGCAGGTGCAGACTGATTATCTATAGGCGTTAACCCCGAAGCTATGCCTGGCAGATCCTTTACAGAAGCAGGGTCAAATAGATCAAGAAGCTGCAGAAGGGCCAGGAAACCAAAGGAGAAGAATCACAAGCAAGGAGGAACAGGAAAGGCAGGTATAAATAGACAGAGGGCGGGAGCTAGCTCCGTCTGGCCAGGCTGTGATAGGCTCTCCCACTCCTAAGATATGGACAGAGACATCAAGCGCTCTGTCCAGGAGCGGAATCCCCGAAAACACGGGGATTCCGCTCCTTCAAGGAGCTAAAGTGCGGCTAGCACATAGCAGAGCGGGGAGGTATAGTGGCGTCGCTACAGTAGTATTGATTACCGCTATGATTTACGCCAGCTTCTGGCATAAATTATAATGAATGTGTGGGGCTGCTGGTGGCTCCACTTCTTCCACTAAGCCCTTCCCACTTTCAGAAAATGCCGTGAGCGGCAGAAACTGTTTGCAATTTTGCAAAATTGGCCTAGAGAAGTTGATATATTCCCCCTAAGGGTATGTTCACACGCAGAGTCAAAAAGTCTCAAAATACGGAGCTGTTTTCAAGAGAAAACAGCTCTTGATTTTCAGATGTTTTTTGTGCCACTTGCGATTTTCGTGGCGTTTTTCGCAGCATTTTTTACGGCCGTTTTTGGAGCTTTTTTCCATAGAGTCTATGGAAAACGGCTCCAAAAACGTCCCAAGAAGTGTCCTGCTCTCCGTCGGAACAGAACGCCGTTTTCCCATTGAAATCAATGGGCAGTTGTTTGAAGGCGTTCTGCTTCCGATTTTTCGGCCATTTTTCGGCCGTTTATGGAAAATAGGCCGCGTGAACATACCCTAAGTGATAATAAAAGGGAATTTACTAATTCAAATTGATATACAAAAGGAGAATTTTTTTAAATTACTGTACAGCATGTCCTGTCCCTGGCTTTGTGGTTTCTTTCCTCCATTAAAACACGAAACACACAGTGAAAAAAAAAATACACACAATATAACATAAGGAACAGCATTATGCAATGCTTCTAGAGGAGAATACCTATGTGGTATCAACAGAATACGGGAGAAAATCTGAGGCATATGAGGTACAGTATGAGTCCATATTATTCTATGGGTGCATTATTACGGATCCATACCACCTGGATTTGTAATACGGCTGTGCGCTTGAGTGGCAAGAATAGTCCTCATAATGTTATAAGATGTTATATAAATAAGAGGAACTGCAGCACTCAAGTTTCCCAAAAATTTGTTGGTCTTTATTCACCAAGCAAAAATACTTGCAACTTTCAACCCATGCTGGGTCTTGATCAAGCATCAATGCTTGATCAAGACCCAGGATGGGTTGAAACGTTGCAAGTATTTTTGCTTGGTGAATAAAGACCAACACATTTTTTGGAAACTTGAGTGTTGCAGTTCCTCTTATTTATATTGCATACAAGTTGTCCCCTTGGACCTGGGACTTTCTCTTTGCATCCCTCGTTGGTATATGTGTCTTTCTTCTCTGTGATATTTACCTGGTTGTGCTGCTGATCTCCTGAGAGTCATGAGATGTTAGCCATATCCATGTGTGCCTGTAATATAAGGAGATACAGTATAATTTCTCCTTGTATAATTATCTTGCAAAGTGTTTTCAGTTCCTAAGAGTAATTTACAAATAGTATGATACTGTATAGTCTACTTTTTTGTTTAGGGCCTGTTCACATCAGCATCAAGGTTCCGTTCGTGGGTTTCGTCTACTGTGCTATCGATTTCGCTAAAAAAACTGAAACCTTACGGAACAGAGACAAGGTAAAATCATTTGCAACGGAAGCATTACCATTTAAATCAATGGTAATGCAAAACAGAAAAAGCTATGATTTCCATTTGGCTTCCGTTCATGGGTTCCCCTGACGAAAAGGTCTAACGAAACCCATGAACAGAACCCTGACGCTGATGTGAACACACCTTTAATTACTGTTTTCAGATCTAAAAATAAAATTGCAGTATAAAAATTTGATTTATCTCTCATTCTGCAACTAAAATATACATATACATAAAATTGCAGATTTTCTAGGGTAGAAAATATTATTTTAGATTAAAATGCATTAAATAGAATGTATGTGCCTACTCTTATTTGACTATACCATTCCTCTAGAAGTCATTTTTCTGTGCTCAAGAAGCATCATAAATTGGCATCGTCTGCCCATTGTCTTAACATATATAGGGGAACGTAAATAAACGGGTAAAATATGAAATGCTGATATACATTTGCAATTTTTATATTTATGCAGTTTTGTTGATTTCATACACGCTATACACATACTGTATATGATATGTACAAGCTCCTCACACGCAAAACTTTTATTTTTAAGAAGTTTTTGGACTTAAAGAGGCTCTGTCACCAGATTTTGCAACCTCTATCTGCTATTGCAGCAGATCGGCGCTGCAATGTAGATTACTGTAACGTTTTTATTTTTAAAAAACGAGCATTTTTGGCCAAGTTATGACCATTTTTGTATTTATGCAAATGAGGCTTGCAAAAGTCCAACTGGGCGTATTTAAAGTAAAAGTACAACTGGGCGTGTATTATGTTCGTTACATCTGGGCGTGTTTACTTCTTTTACTAGCTGGGCGTTCTGACGAGAAACATCATCCACTTCTCTTCAGAACGCCCAGCTTCTGGCAGTGCAGACACACAGCGTGTTCTCGAGAGATCACGCTATGACGTCACTCACTTCCTGCCCCAGGTCCTGCATCGTGTCGGACGAGCGAGGACACATCGGCACCAGAGGCTACAGTTGATTCTGCAGCAGCATCGGCATTTGCAGGTAAGTCGATGTAGCTACTTACCTGCAAACGCTGATGCTGCTGCAGAATCAACTGTAGCCTCTGATGCCGATGTGGCCGAAACGATGCAGGACCTGGGGCAGGAAGTGAGTGACGTCACAGCGTGATCTCTCGAGAACACGCTGTGTGTCTGCACTGCCAGAAGCTGGGCGTTCTGAAGAGAAGTGGATGATACTTCTCGTCAGAACGCCCAGCTAGTAAAAGTAGTAAAAACGCCCCGATGTACGCACATAATGCACGCCCAGTTGGACTTCTACTGTAAACACGCCCAGTTGTACTTTTGCAAGCCTCATTTGCATAAATACAAAAATGGTCATAACTTGGCCAAAAATGCTCATTTTTTAAAAATAAAAATGTTACTGTAATCTACATTGCAGCGCCGATCTGCTGCAATAGCAGAAAGGGGTTGAAAAATCTTGTGACAGAGCCTCTTTAAATATCTATTTTGCTGAGAGATGAATATTTGTGCAATTTGTGCAGAAAATGACTGTTTAATGCAGAGTTTCATGAAGATGGGTGTGTGTGGGCATCTACTTTAAAAAAATCTATAGGCTTTGGTGGTGTTTTCACTATTTGGGGATAGTAATCTGTGTCCTGCATAGAAGTGCAGAAACTATAGGCTGAACAATTATTCAGCAAACAGCTATCAGCCTCAAATCCCATATTTAGCTCAACCAAACATACATTTAAATGAGGGGGATATAAAATGCCTTTCAGACAGCTCAAATCGATTCTTGATTTTTGATGTCTCCCATTGCAAAGGCCACACAGATATTAGGCTGTTGGTAAATCCAATCTAAGGCTTCATTCACATCTGCGTCAGGGACCCATTCTGTCGTTCCATCTGAGCTTCCCATCAGAACGGGAACCTGACTGAAACAAACGGAAACCATAGGTTTCCGTTTGCATCACCATTGATTTCAACCAGTGGTGTAGCTATAGGGGTCGCAGCGGTAGCAGTTGCGGGCCCCTTAGTGGCTCGACGCAGGCAGGCGGGATCATCGCGCCAGTCTGCGCCGAGTCACTCATAGCACACAACGGAGGAGACAAAGGAACGGGGATAGGTTAGTAATTATGCTATTTTTCTATTATGCACATATGGGGGCATTATACTGTATGGGAGGCTGATATGGGGGGCATTATACTGCATGGGGGGGCTGATATGGCATGGGGGCTGATAAGATGGGGGAGCATTATACTGCATGGGGGCTGATATGGGGGAATTATACTGTATGGGGGGCTGATATGGGGGGCATTATACTGTATGGGGAGCTCAAATGGGCGGCATTATACTGTATGGGGAGCTGATATGGGGGCATTATACTGTATGGGGAGCTGATATGGAGGCATTATACTGTATGGGAACTGATATGGAGGGGCATTATACTGTAAGGGGGGCTGATATGGAGGGGCATTATACTGTATGGGGAGCTGATATGGGGGGCATTATACTGTATGGGGGCTGATATGGGGGCACTATACTGTATGGGTAGCTGATATGGGGGGCATTATACTGTATTGGGGCTGATATGAGGGGCATTATACTGTATGGGGAGCTGATATAGGGGGCATTATACTGTATGGGGGGCTGATATGGGGGGCATTATACTGTATGGTGAGCTGATATGGAGGGGCATTATACTGTATGGGGAGCTCATATGGGGGGTATTATACTGTATGGGGAGCTCATATGGGGGCATTATATTGTATGGGAAGCTCATATGGGGGGCATTATACTATATGGGGGGCATAATACTGAATGGGGGCAGCTATGTGGGGCATTATACTGTGGGGGCTGATATGGGGAGCATTATACGGTATGGGGCTGTTATGGGGGGAATTATACTGTATGGAGCATTATACTGTGTGGGGCAGCTATGGGAGCATTATACTGTGTGGGGGCATTATACTATGGGGGCTGTTGGGCAAAGCGTCTGGGCATAGGCGCACGCAGGGGTCTGATGATGGTGGTGTTGGGGAGGGATAGGGGGGCCCAAGCTGAATTCTTGCACCCGGGCCCATGAGCCTTTAGCTAGGCCCCGGATTTCAACGGTGACTGATCCAGTGCCAATGGTTTCCATTTGTCTCCGTTGTGCAAGGGTTCCATCGTTTGGACGGAATGAATAGCGTAGTCGACTATGCTATTAATTTAGTCAAAACAATGGAACCCTTGCACAACTGAGACAAACGGAAACTATTGGCATCGGATCCATCACCATTGAAATCAATGGTGATGCAAATGCAAACGAAAACGTATGGTTTCCGTTTGTTTCAGTCAGGTTCCCGTTCTGACGGGAAGCTCCGACAGATTCTCAGAATGGGACCCTGGCGCAGATGTGAACGAAGCCTAAATAAGCAGGATCCTCTGAAAAAAAGTTTTGAAGTGCTAGGTATCCCTAGGATCTGGTACCCAGTGTAGTCTTTGATCAGTGACAGGTGCCAGGATACATATAGTTTGATGGAGCATAAAAAGCGCAAAAGAAATCAGAGCATAGTTGTTGATGTAGCTGAGATCATAATCAATAACAGCCACAGAAGAATAGAAATAACAGGACCCAGAGGGCAAACAGACCAAAATAATAACATTGTGAAAAACGCAGCAAAATACACACTATTTTCTGCCGTAAAAACCGCAGGAAATGGTGCGTTTTTGCTGCAGCAGAATGTCTGCGTTTTTCAACGGAATTGCTGCAGAAATTTTCTGATGAAATTCCGTTATGTGTGGACAAGCCCTTCATGTCTTTTATTTAGCACCTTGACTAAACATCCATAGTGCAGGGTGAAAAAGTAAATGAACCCTTCAATTTCATAACCCATCGTCGAGTTTATTGGGAATGTCCACTGTTCGTAAAAACCTCGGTAACAGTGATCACAATATAGTTGCATTTTACCTATACTCTAAAAAAGAAACACAGGCTGGGCGGGCAAAAACACTTAATTTTAAGAAAGCCAATTTCCAGAGGTTAAGGGCTACACTTCAGGACATTGACACTGGGAAGAACTAATGTCAAATAATGGTACAAATGATAAATGGAAAATTTTAAAATCTACTTTGCATAATTATAGTGCAAAATGTATTGCTATAGGTAACAATTATAAATGACTAAAATTAAACCCCACATGGTTTACACCTTCTGTAAAAAGAGCATTTGAAAATATAAACCTGAGGGTACAGCTTCAGCCCTTGAAAATTACAAAGAGCTTAATAAAATCTGTAAAAAAGAAATGTCAGCAAAAATACAAAATGAAAGGCAGGTGGCCAAAGATAGCAAAACAAATGCCCAAAAATTCTTTAAGTATATAAATGCAAAAAAAAAAACAAGGTCTGAACATGTAGGACTTCTAAATAGTGGTAATGGGGAGTTGGTCATGGAGTATCAAGAGAAAGCAGAGTTACTAAATGGATTCTTCATCTCTGTATATACAACAGAAGAAAGAACAGCTGATGTAGGCGGTGCCAGTGCTGAAGTCTGACCCCCACCATTAGTAGGACACTCACTCTTAGGGAGAGTAGCAACAGTTCTGAATTTTCACCTTATGTAGACAATTTTCTAACCGTGGATTGATGAACACCCAGGTTTTTAGCAATGCTTTTGTATTTTTTCCAGCTTCATGCGTCTCTATTAGGGTATGTTCACACGATTAACAAAATACGTCTGAAAATACGGAGCTGTTTTCAAGGGAAAACAGCACCTGATTTTCAGACGTTTTTTGAGCAACTCACGTTTTTCGCAGCGTTTTTCGCAGCGTTTTTCGCGCCGTTTTCGTGGCGTTTTTTTCGGCCGTTTTTGGAGCTGTTTTCAATAGAGTCTATGAGAAAACGGCTCCAAAAACGTCCCAAGAAGTGTCCTTCACTTCTTTTGACGAGGCTGTAATTTTATGCGTCGTCTTATGACAGCGACGCGTAAAATGACAGGTCATCGGCACAGTACATCGGCAAACCCATTGAAAGCAATGGGCAGATGTTTGCCGACGTATTGGAGCCGTCTTTTCAGGCGTAATTCAAGGCGTAAAACGCCTCCATTACACCTGAAAATAGGTCGTGTGAACCCAGCCTAACACATCTTCTGAGGTCTTCTGAAAGTTGTTTGTCTCGAGGCATTGTTCATACTAACTAATCTTTCTTAAGAATAAAAGATTTGTCAGTAACCAGTCTTTGTGTGCCTTTATTCAAAAGGCAAATCAACTATGAAACCTACATTTCCAATCTCATCTCCCTAATTGAAACACCTTATGCCAATTCGCTCTTGCACAGTAGATGTTTACTGAATGTGCTCAATAAAAGACATGAACAGTACAACTGCCTGTGTGTAATTTGTTTAGTAAAATTTTGTGTCTATAATTGTGACTTAGATAACATTCATACCACATTTTATTATTAATCAATTAACAAACCCAGGTAAAATCCAATTTTTCTTGCAACTGTATGTGTACTAGAGTACTGGAGATGGTTTGCTAATTGACTTTTTTTTTCTCCCTAACATGAAAAAAACTCGCTTCTGCCTCACAGGTGTTGTTTTACCTTCCTTTGGTTATCTGCAGGAGATTAGGTTGAAAAAGACAGATATGTGTTTTTCCAACCTTACTATGTCACTAAATAACACACAAGATGATGAGATCATCTGTCTTGTTGACTGCTATAGCGTTGCGGCCAAATAGAAGACCTGGGATCATCACTGAAGTGCCTATGATGTCATCAGGTAATACATGGCTTAAAAGAGAAAAAGATGGCGCTCCATAGCGTGGAACCTTAGTAGATTTAGATGAACATAAGTAAAATCAGAACTGCTCACCTGGATCAGGATAACGGCGGATCATCATTGGGCATTTTGGACGGCCGCCCGGGTCACGAGGCTCCCGGGGGGCTTATTACCGCCCCAAGTACAATGCGTTATTGCCGAGATTTTGCCCTGAATCATGGCAAACACCGCAACAAAATGGCATTGTGTGTCACGTTGGATACATGGACCCACCGGGCCGTACCGCCTTGACGGTATGGCAGTTAGCCAACAGGACACAGGTCATAGTCTATCGCTCATATAGTGTACCTGTGGTAGCTCAGACAGTAGCAAGACAGGCTCGGTTGGGACTAGGTAGCAGGCAGGCTCCAGGTGTGGTGTAGCAAAACAGGCGTGGTATACAGGACGGCACGACTTCAGCTCAACATGGTACTGGACCAGGATAGCACGGGATACAGGTAAAAGGTAGCAGGAATGGGAAATACTGGGAACTGGGAAACACTAGGAGACCATTTGCTTAGACAAACTAGGGTACTACAAGAAGGCTCAGGCATTGAGGGCACAGCCCTACTTATAGCCCATGGTGCTCTGGGTGCAATCAGCTCAATCTTCCACCTGTGTGCACTTTGGCTCCTTAAGTCTGGACTGAACTCGCGAGCGCACCCTGGTAGTCACTGTGGAACAGGACGGCCGCATGTGCAGACATCTCTGGAGAGAAGGGCGTCAACTGGATGGAAGAAGTTTGTGGTCAGCAATCACGGATGTTACAGTATCCCCCCTCTTATGCCCCCTCCTCTTGGGACCAGAACAAGAGAGAAACCTCTTAATGAGGGTAGGAGCATTGAGATTCTCTTCTGGCTCCCAGGACCTCTCTTTTGGACAAAACCCCTTCCAATCTACTAAATAATAGGTTCCTCCTCTTACTTTTTTAGTGTCCAGGATCTCCTTAACCTCAAAAGTCTCTAATGAACCATTGGGAGCCACTGCAGAAGTGGAAGTCTTGGATTAGCGGTTCAAGATCACCGGCTTCAGCAGGGAGACATGGAAGGAGTTGGGGATCTTGATGGTAGGAGGCAGCCGAAGCTTGTAGGAAACAGGGCTGATTTGTTGCAAAATCTCGAAGGGTCCAAGGAACCTGGGAGCAAACTTGTACGATGGCACCCTCAGCCGGATATTCCTAGAGGACAGCCAGACCTTAGTACCTGGAAGGAACTGGGGAGACTCTCGTCTTCTTGTGTCTGCCTTTCTCTTCATGCAGTCGACCGCCAGCAAAATAGAAGATCGAGTCTGCTGCCAGATCTATAGAAAGTCCCTGAATGCAGAGTCAGCTGCAGGCACCTGGGACGTAGTGGAAACAGGAAGTGGTATACGAGGGTGTTGGCCATAGACAATGAAAAATTGACTCTTAGCGGTGGACTCACTACTATGGTTGTTGTAGGAGAACTCAGCCCAAGGAAGCAGCTGCACCCAGTCTTCATGCTGCCTGGAGATAAAGTGTTGTAGACAGTTCCCCATAATCTGGTTTATTCTCTCGACTTGACCATTGGACTGGGGATGATAGGCAGAGGAAAAGTCCAACTTCACACCGAGGAGTACGCAGAGGGCTCTCCAGAACTTAGAGGTGAACTGAACCCCCCCCCCCCAGACCCGACACAATATGTAGAGGCAAGCCGTACAGATGGAAGATGTGTTGGACGAAGAGATTGGCCAGTTGGGAAGCAGACGGTAGGCCGATCAGTGGAACGAAATGAGCCATTTTGGAGAATCAGTCCACCACCGCCCAGACCGTACTGCAACCAGCAGAGAGAGGCAGGTCCGTGACAAAGTCCATAGCAATATGTTGCCATGGGGCATCGGGCACAGGCAACGGCTGGAGCAGGCCCGCTGGTTTGGAGTGGGCAACCTTATTTGCTGCGCACACCATGCAGGAGGAGACAAAGTCTGTGATGTCTTTGGGCAGCGTGGGCCATCAGAACTGATGAGCGATCAGGTCTTGGGTCTTACGGGCGCCCGCGTGACCTGCCAATTTGGAACTGTGTCCCCAGCGGAGGATTCTTCTTCTGTCCGCCAGACGCACAAAAGTCCTCCCCAGGGTAATGTCTCTAACTTGCAGAGGGTTGACAGGGATGATGTAGGATGGGTTAATGATACTCTGTGGAGACTCCATAGTGTCCTCTGTCTCGAATGACCTGGACAAGGCATCGACCCTCACATTCTTGTTGGCCGAACGGTAGTGGAGCTCAAACTGGAACCGGGCAAAGAACAGCAACCACCTGGCCTGACGAGGATTCAGTCGTTGGGCCATCTGGAGATAAGTGAGGTTCTTATGGTCTGTAAATATCAAGATGGGATGAACTGCGCCCTCTAATAGATGTCTCCCCTCCTCCAGAGCCAATTTGATGGCCAGTAACTCCCAATCCCCAATCGAGTAGTTGCGTTCTGCGGAAGAGAAGAGCTTAGAGTAATAGCCACATACAATTGACTTGCCCTTGGAACCTCTCTGGAACTGGAGTGCACCAGCACCGACAGAGGAGGTGTCCACCTCCAATGAGAACTGTCGAGAAACATCTGGATGATGGAGCATAGAGGCTGACTTGAAGGCACTCTTCGGGCTATTAAATGTCGACTCTGCTTCTGGAGTCCACACCTTGGCGTTTATGCCTTTCTTGGTGAGGTTAGAGATAGGAGATGTCAGTGAGGAGAAGTTTGGAATAAACTGTCTGTAGAAATTGGCGAATCCCAGGAAGCGCTGAATGGCCCTCAAGCCTTGAGGGCGTGGCCATTCCATGACGGACTTTACCTTTTCAGGATCCATCTTGAGACCTTGATTCGAGACGATGTAGCCCAGGAAGGGTAGAGCATCTTTCTCAAATACACACTTCTCCAACTTGGCGTACATGCGATTCTCCCTTAACTGCAGCAAAACTTGACGGACATGTCTCCGATGAGTCATTGTCTCTCGAGAAAAAATCAAGATGTCATCAAGCTAGACCACAACACAAACATAGAGGAGGTCACGGAAGATGTCATTAACGAACTCCTGGAAGACCGCGGGGGCATTACACAGGCCGAAGGGCATTACTAGATATTCATAGTGTCCTCCACGGGTGTTAAATGCAGTCTTCCATTTGTCACCCCGACGAATCCGGATTAGTTTGTAAGCCCCACACAGGTCTAGTTTAGAAAAAAATCTTGGCACCACGTATACGATCAAACAGTTCAGAGATCAATGGCAATGGATACCTATTTTTCACCGTGATATGGTTGAGACCCCGATAGTCGATGCAAGGACGCAGAGAACCATCCTTTTTCTTGATGAAGAAGAACCCGGCTCCTGCCGGGGAGGAAGACTTCTATATGAAGCCCCTCTCCAAGTTCTCTTTAACATAGGCGGACATGGACAGAGTCTCTGGCAAGGAGAGAGGATATACCCTACCACGGGGAAAGGAGGCACCAGGAACTAGGTCGATAGGGAAGCCATACGCCCGGTGTGGGGGCAGTGTCTCCGCCTCTTTGTTGCTGAAGAATTCCGAAAATGCAGAATAATGACCAGGCAATCCTGCCAAGGACCAAGGCAGAGGAGGCTGAGCTGAACGATCTGTACCAGAATTCTGTCTGTGTCCAGAATTCCAGTCCAGGACTGGGGCATGTAGTCAGAGCCAAGGCAGACCCAGCAGCACGGGGTTGACGGCCTTGGGAGGACAAAGAACGAGAGGAGCTCGGAGTGGAGGGCTCCCACTTGGAGCCTCAGCGGCTTGGTCACGGTTATAATTAGGTCTGGCAGAGATAGTCCATTTACAGATGCAACCATCAACGGCCTCTCTAGAGGGGTAGTGGGTAATTGGAGAAGATCCACTAGGTCTTTACGAATGAAATTAGCAGTGGATCCAGAGTCCAGATACGCAGAGACCCGATGCGTTTTCTCGCCGAACACTATTGTCACGGGAATGGACAATTTAGACGAAAGTCCTTCTTTACCCAAGGTTGTCTCTATCACCAACCCTAGGCTCTGGGGCTTTTGGGGACACAGACGCACAAGATGGCCTCCAAGGCTGCAATATAGATAGTTCCGAGATACCTCTGTATTGTCTCTCCTGGGTAGATGGCTTAAAATGGTCCGTCCTCACAGACTCCTTAGGAGGATCAGCATCTGAGGACAGCAGGGGTTGCTGCAAAGTAGGGACCGGACTAGGGAGTCATTTCTCCCAACGAGCTTCTTGGAGCCGTTTTCGGATCCTTATATCAATCCGGGCGGCCAGAAGGATGAGGTCATCCAGGGTAGATGGTAGATCTCAGGCGGCAAGCTGGTCCTTAATCTTAGGAGACTGCCCCTGCCAGAATGTAGCCACCAGGGCCTCAATGTTCCACAACAGTTCTCCCGCCGGGGTGTGGAAGTGGATGGCGTACTCGTCCACGGAGGTGTCTCCCTGGCGTAGGTTCAGCAAGGAGGCTGCTGCAGACGAGACTCGTCCAGGCTCCTCAAAGACCGTGCAAAATGCCCGGAGGAACCCCTGGAAGTCACGGGTCTCTTGTCCTTGTCTCTCCCAGATAGAATTCGCCTATTCAAGGGCCCTGCCAGTGAGGAGAGAGACGATGAAAGCGACCCTTGCGTCATCAGACCAAAATGCCTTTGTATACAGGCTAAAGTGGATCTGGCACTGGTTCAAAAATCCACGGCAGGTCCTTGCGTCTCCATCATAGCGGTCAGGAAGTGGCAAAGAAAATCGGGGATCAGCACTGCCAGGAGGTGTAGTCAGAGGATCAGTACTGCCAGGAGGTGTAGTAGGAGAATCGGCAGCTTGCACCTCCAGCCGACGTGCAATAATGTTCAAGGTCTGGAGCAGTTGGTCCTGTTGAGACCTGAGGTCTAGCATATCCACCCGCATCTCTTCTGACGTCATCATGGTCTTGGATTGACCAGCGGGGTCCATGGCCTGAGCTCAGACAGTAGCAAGACAGGCTCGGCTGGGACTAGGCAGCAGGCAGGCTCCAGGCATGGTGTAGCAAAACAGGCGTAGTATACAGCACAGCACGACTTCAGCTCAACACGGTACTTGACCAGGATAGCACGGGATACAGGTTACAGGTAGCAGGAACGGGAAACACTGGGAACTGGGAAACACTAGTAGACCAAACTAGGGTATGACAACAACGCTCAGGCATTGCAGGGAGGGGCACAGCCCTTCTTATAGCCCAGGGTGCTCTGGGAGCAATTAGCTCAATCTCCCACCTGTGTGCGCTTTGGCTCCTTAAGTCTGGACTGAGCTTGCGAGCGCACCCTGGTGGTCACTGTGGAACAGGGCGGCCACATGTGCAGACATCTCTGGAGAGAAGGGCGTCGACTGGATGGAAGGAGTTCGTGGTCAGCGACCACGGACGTTACATTGTGTCGGTCATGTAAAGGAAAGGGCAGACTTAAAGGTCACATGACCTTATGTCTGCAGTTCTTGTTACGGATTAGAAACCTGCTGGTCACATGATCGCAGGTCCTACAACAGCAGCAAAAGAGAAGACCGTGAGGTGAGCTGCTAGGTAAGTATAAGGGGGTCATGGATTTGTTTAAGGGGTCTGGGGTCTGTGTTTAGTGGTCTATATTTAGGGGGTCTGCATTTAGGTGGTCTGGGGTCTGTATTTAAGTGGTCTGGGGGTCTGTATTTAGGGGATCTGGGGTTTGTATTAGTTTAAGGGGTCTGTATTATGGGGGTCTGTATTAGTTTAAGGGGTCTGTATTTAGGGTGTCTGGTCTGGGGTCTGTATTTAGGGGTCTGGTCTGGGGTATGTATTTAGGAGGTCTGGGGTCTGTATGGGGTCTGGTCTGGGGTCTGTATTTAGGAGTCTGGCCTGGTGTCTGTATTTAGGAGGTCTGGGGTCTGTAGATTTAGGGCAGTCTTGTCTGGGGTCTGTATATTTAGGGGGTCTGGTCTGGTCTCTGTATTAGTTTATAAGGGTCTGTATTTAGGGGGTCTGGTCTGGGTTCTGTATTAGTTTAGAGAATCAGGTATGGGGTCTGTATTAGGTTATGGGGTCTGGTCTGGGGTATGTATTAGCTTAGGGAGTCAGGTCTGGAGTCGTTTATGGGGTCAGGCCTGGGGTCTGTATTTATGGGTCTTGTCTGGGGTCTGTATTCGTTTATGGAGTCTGTATTTAGGGGGCCTGGTCTGGGGTCTGTATTAGTTTAGGGGTCAGGTCTGGGGTCTGTATTTAGGGGTCTGGTCCGAGGTCTGTATTTAAGGTGCTTGTTCTGGGGCTGTATTTGTTTAGGGTGCTTGTTCTGGGGCCTGTATATACTTCGAGGGGTCTGGTCTGGAAATGGCAATAGTTTAGAAGGTCTGGGGGTTGTCCGGGCTCATCGATAGGTCATCAGTATGAAAAACCGGTCCGCGCCTGGACAACCCCTTGAACCCCTTCAGGACCAAGCTCATTTTGGCCTTCAGGACTAGACCCATTTTTTCAAATCTGACATATTTCACTTTATGTGGTAATAACTCCGGAACGCTTTTACCTATCAAAGCAATTCTGAGAATGTTTTCTCGTGACACATTGGACTTTATGATAGTGGAAAAATTTGCTCGATAAATCCAATATTTACCAGTGAAAAACACCAAAATTTTGTGAAAAATTGCAAAAATTAGCATTTTTCTAAATGTAAATGTATCTGCTTGTAAGACAGGCCGTTATACCAGGCAAAATTGTTGCTAATTAACATCCCCCATATGTCTACTTTAGATTGGCATTGTTTTTTGAACATCCTTTTATTTTTCTATGACGTCACAAGGCTTAGAACTTTAGCAGCAATTTCTCACATTTTCAAGAAAATTTTAAAAGGATATTTTTACAGGGGCCAGTTCAGTTGTGAAGCGGCTTTTAGGGCCTTATATATTAGAAACCGCCAAAAAGTCACCCCATTTTAAAATCTTCACCCCTCAAAGTATTAAAAACAGCATTCAGAAAGTTTCTTAACCATTTAGGCGTTTCACAGGAATTAAAGCAACGTAGAGGTGAAATTTTCAAATTTCACTTTTTTTTGCAGAAATTCATTTTTAATCTATTTTTTTTGTAACACAGAAGTTTTTACCAGAGAAACGCAACTCAATATTTATTGCCCAGATTCTGAAGTTTTTAGAAATATCCCACATGTGGCCCTAGTGCGGTAATGGACTGAAGCATCGGCCTCAGAAGCAAAGGAGCACATAGTGGATTTTGGGCCTCCTTTTTATTAGAAAATATTTTAGGCACCATGTCAGGTTTCAAGGGCTCTTTCGGTGCCAAAACAGTGGAAATCCACCAAAAGTGACCCCACTTGGGAAACTACACCCCTTGAGGAAATTATCTAGGGGTATAGTGAGCATTTTGACCCCGCAGGTTTTTTGCAGAAATTATTGGAAGTAGGCCGTGAAAATAAAAATCGTCATTCTTTCAAAGATAATGTAGGTTTTGCTAATTTTTTCTAATTTCCACGAGGACTAAAGGAGAAAAAGCACCACAACATTTGTAAAGCAATTTCTCCCGAGTAAAACAATACCCCACATGTGGTTATAAACGGATGTTTGGACACACAGCGGAGCTTAGAAGGGTTTGGCTTTGGAGCTCAAATTTAGCAGGAATGGTTTGCGCAGGCCATGTCGCATTTGCAGAGCCCCTGAGGGGACAAAACAGTGAAAACGACAAAAAAGTGACTCCATTGAGAAAACTACACCCCTTGAGGAATCCATCTAGGGGTGTAGTGAGCATTTTGCCCCCACAGGTGTTTCATAGATTTTATTAGAATTGGGCAGTGAAAATAAAAAAAATCCTTTTTCTTCAATAAGACGTAGCTTTAGCTCCAAATTTTTAATTTTCTCAACAAATAAAGGAAAAAAAGAACCCCAACGTTTGTAAAGCAACTTCTCTGGAGTACGGCAATACCCCACACGTGGTCATAAAATGCTGTTTGGGCACACGGCAGGGCTCAGAAGGGAAAGAGCGCCATTTGCTTTTGGTGTACAGATTTTGCTGCATTTGGTTTCTGGGCGCTATGTTGCATTTGCAAAGTCCCTGTGGGACCAAAACAGTGGATCCCCCCCAGAAGTGACCCCATTTTGGAAACAACACCCTCAAGGTATTCACCTAGGGGTGTAGTGGGCATGTTAACCCCACAGGTGTTTTGCAGAAATTCGTGTGCACACGATGTGGGAGAATGAAAATGGGAATTTTTCCATAGATACGCCAATATGTGGTGCCCAGCTTGTGCCACCATAACAAGACAGCTCTCAATTATTATGCGATGTTTCCCTGTTTTAGAATCACCCTACATGTGGCCCTAATCTTTTGCCCGGACATTCGACAGGGCTCAGGAGTGAAAGAGTACCATGTAAAATTGAGGCCTAATTTGGCTACATATAAAGTATTGGTTCACAATTCAGAGGCTTTGATGTGAAATAATAAAAGAAACCCCTGAGAAGTGACCCCATTTTGGAAACTGCACCCCTCAAGGCATTTATTAAGAGGTGTAGTGAGCATTTTCACCCCACGTGTCTTTTCCATAAATGATTGCGCTGCGGAAGGTACAAATTAACATTTTTCCCTAGATATGCCAATTCACTGTCAAATATGTCGTGCCCAGCTTGTGCCACTGGGGACACACACCCAAAAATTGTTAAAAGGGTTCTCCCAGGTATGGTGATGCCATATATGTGGAAGTAAACTGCTCTTTGGGCACACTGTAGGGCTCAGATGGGTGGGAGCGCATTTGGGTTTTGGAGCGTGGAATTTGCTTGGTAATAGTTTTGTTTGGAGTATCACTGTTGTTTCCGTTTATAATGTGGGGGCATATCTGAGCTGGGCAGAGTACATCAGGGGCATAGTCAGGTGGTATAATAATAAGGTAAAAAAAATAATAAAATGATCCATAGATGTGTGTTACAGGCCGGAGTCGCACTGATATATGGCGTCCTTTCTTATCCCCCTTTTGGTCCACACTCCGCACCTTTGCAGTTTGGGGAATTTTGCCGGGAAAGCGTTATCCTGGTATAATACGGGCACCGTCTCTTCCAGCGGATATGGTTGGGCCCTCCCCTTCCTGGTTCCCTAATTTTAGTGCCTTGATACATCGCCTTTTGAAACAGAAGAAACTTTCCCCTCGGGCCTTCACAACTGGATAATTTTCTTTCCTGAATTATTGGAGCCTTAACTTATTTTATTTTTTCATAGACGTAGTGGTATGAGGGCTCTTTTTTTACGGGACGAGCTGTAGCTTTTATTGGTACATATTGGAGTACAATCAACTTTTTGATCACTTGTTATCCTTTTTTTGGGAGGCAAGGTGACAAAAAAAAAAAACAGAAATTCTGCCATAGTTTTTTTAGTTGTTTTTTTTTTATACAGCGTTCAACATGCGTTATAAACTACATGTTACCTTTATTCTGCGGGTCAGTACGATTCCGGCGATACCAAATTTATAGAACTTTTTTATAACTTTTTGCACAATAAAATTACTTTTGGAAAGAGAATGTATTTTTTCTGTCACCAAGTTGTGAGAGCCATAACTTTTACATTTTTTCGTCGATGGAGCTGTGTGAGGGCTTGTTTTTTGCGAGACGAGGTATAGATTTTATCGGTACCATTTTTGGATACATGCGACTTTTTGATCACTTTTTATTTACATTTTTGGAAGACCGTGACCAAAAAAACAGTAATTATGGCAGTGTTTTTGAGGTTTTTTTTTTACGGCGTTCACTGCGCTGGATAAATAACATAATATTTTTATAGTTCAGGTCGTTACGGTCGCAGCGATACCAAATATGTATGGCTTTATTATTTTTTTCTATAATAAATGACTTGATAAGTGAAAAAGGGCGATTGTGTTTTGTGTTATTATTTGAAACTTTTATTGTATGTTTTACAACTTTTATTTTTACTTTTTTGACACTTTTTTTTTTACACTTTTCTTTAGTCCCACTAGGGGACTTGAATGTCCAACTGTTTGTTTGATGTTCTAATACATTGCACTACCTATGTAGTGCAATGTATTGGAACTGTCAGTTGTTCACTGACAGCAAGCCTATCAGGCTCCGCCTCTGGGCGGGGCCTAATCAGCTTACGTAATGGCAGACAGGAGTCCATTGTTAGGGCTCCTGTTGCCATAGTAACAGTCGCCAGCCTTGCCATCGCATGGCAAGGCTGCCGATTTTCTACAAACCTCTAGGATGCAGCGATCACAATGGATCGCTGCATCGAAGGGGTTAATGCCAGGAATCGGAGCTAGCTCCGGTTCCTGGCGATAGATCGGGGTGTCCGCTGTAACATACAGCGGACACCCACTGCTGATGACGCCGGCTCAGCTTCTGAGCCGGAAGCTGAGGCGGCGCCATCTTGCCGATGATACCGGAAGCCTCCTGGGGCGATGATACCGGAAGCCTACTATGACGACGGGGCATAGGAGGATTCCGTTACAGGCTGATCGGGAGGTAAGCATTAGCCCTCCGATCGTCTTTGCAGCCACCGGCAACCCAGCGATCACGTTGCTGGGGTGCCGGTGGCTATAAACTCCTCACATGCTGCGCTCTCTATTGAACGCAGCATGTGAGGGGTTAATCGGTCGGATTGGAGGCTAGCTCCGGTCCTGGTCGATACCTCAGGGTGCCAGCTGTAACATACAGCTGTCACCCGGCGGTGATGTCGCTGGCTCAGCTCCTGAGCCAGCTTCATCTCCATGACGTACAGTAACGTCAAAATGCGGTAAGACACCGTTTTTATTGACGTTAATATACGTGATCCGGCGGGAAGGGGTTAATGTATGGTCCTGGGCCTTAGTGTCTGAAATTTTGTGTTTCTATAGAGGCTGGAAATGGCTGCAGAAGCAAGGAGCAAAGATGTCTCATCAGGAGAAGTCGCCACACTGGTCTGTGTCAGATGGAGAAGGAAAGAGAATGACTCCCATCAGTGAAGACGCCACTTGTGAGTCTCTGGATCTATAGAGAATCTGTCCACTCTCCTGACATGTCTGTTGTAGGAAATCCTTGTATTCCACATCAAGTCTTTCTGTACCCAGGACTAATAGACAAAAGCGTGTTACCATTCCCATTGTCAAGAACATGTGTCACTACAAAGTGTGATACTGTTAGCGATGGTTGGAGACTGTCAGTATGTAGGGACACAGCCCTTTGACAAGAGGAATCGTAACACCCATTTGTCAATGCTCGCACAATAAGGTGGTGTTCACTATAAACACGGCAGAGTGGTGGTGGGGAAGGGGGGCCCAAGTTTCTGGAACAGCCCAGGGCCTATGGTCTACTTAATCCGCCACTGGTCAGGATGCGCTGAGCAGGCACAACTCTGTGGATAAGTGAATAAGATGTAATGACGCAAGCTGCTGCTTTCACAGGGTAACAGATCTGTGGGCGCACGGTCGTAATTAGATGCAAAAAATAGGTAGAAATAACATTTGACCTGATGAAGGCTCCCGTTTGGAGCAGAAATCAGTTGTCTGTTATTTCCCAATAATTACTATCTTTACCTGAAAGTGCTTTTGTAATGTTTAGCAGAGCTACAATTGCCCTTTTTTTTCTACCTATAGTTTGCATCAGGTTATAGGTGACTCACAAAAACTGCTGTGGCAGAGAGAGGTGAGTACCAATATCTATGACCAGCTTAACACTATTGTTTGCTGTGTATAGTGACCTTCCAATGTACCACATATAATAACACATACATTAGAAGAAGCATAAATGAGTGAATATACATATAGGATAACAGATAACAACTTTAGATAACCTTTACCAAACAATCCCTTTATTTGTGAATATGTTACAGTATACATCTCTCTGAGTTATGGGGAACAGAAATCACTCACATGGATTGTGATTGATTGTCTGAATAACATCAGGGTGTGATGTAGCAGAGCTGGTATGTGGTACAGAAGCGGTGGTCAGCGAGTAGTCAGGCATCCAGAGTCTGGTATAAGGGACAGAAGTGTGATCTGGAGAGTAGTCAGGTAGTCAAGTATGCAGTACAGAGGATAATCCAGGAGAATAGTCAGGAAAAACTAATCCTTTAACTGGCACTGAGGCCAGCATGCTGGCGCTTGAAATAAGGCACCTAGCACTCTGACTGGTCTGACTTTCGCGTGCTCTGTGCATGCGTGGACCGACATCTCTGCCAGACTCGCTGAGACATACATTGCAGCAGCTAGCAGGAACAGATGGCACTAGATTTCAATGGGGTAAGCATGTTACCTTACCCTTAGGACCTGGCCTCTGAGGGTAATCAAAATTAAATTTGTTTCTTAATTTGTCAGCATACAAAAACTTGTCTGGTACCAAGTTCTCTTCTGCCATCCATATCCATTTTAATGAGCTAGATATTGATGTGATGGGAACCTCTAAGGCTGGGTTCACACGAACATGTTACGTCCGTAATGGACGGAACGTATTTTGGCCGCAAGTCCCGGACCGAACACACTGCAGGGAGCCGGGCTCCTAGCATCATAGATACGTACGATGGAAGGAGTCCCTTTCTTTCTGCAGGACAACTGTCCCGTACTGTAATCATGTTTTCACAGAAAGGGGCTGCAGAAGACCTGAGGTACGCTATTCACTTTGGCCTGCAATTCATTCCTTTTATGTGTAATTCAACAGTATGACAACCAGGTATTGAGTTTATAATTGGGCAGAGGAAGAAAGTGATCAGTAAAAACCGAAGGATCAATAATCCAAAATGTAACACTAATATTTCATCTACTAATTTGAAAGCAAGTGGGAAAAGAAAAAAACGCATGATACTCCGACCATCGGCTGAAAAAAATGAAATACAGCTTTTTTAGGAGAAAGCAAAGCCGCAGAATCTCAGGAGGAAAAAGATTTCTCAGGCAGTGCAACCACTTCCCAAAGCACTGACAAAAGACCCACGAAAGGCAGCAGCAAAAACACCAGATCAAAAGAGGTGAGCTAATTATAAACATTTCTTCTAATACGTTGACTAATCTTGAAATAACTCTAATGGACAAGTGGCTCTGTTTTGTCCCAATGCATAGTACTCAAAAACTTGATTTTATGGTAGATTTCTATTGTTTCAGTAGAAGTCTGCATTTAAAAATGTACTGCTATTATGTGAACATAGTTACATAGAAAATGAAGGCAATTGATCCAGCGTTGTTGTAGTGTTTTAAAAAGGAATCATGTTCCTATATTTATAAAACACTACCACAGCGCTGGATCAATTTCCTTCATTTTCTATTTGCTGCCTACCGTGGACCGTCGCGGAGATCCGAGCGAAGCTGGAGTGTCAGACGCTGGACTGGTGAGCTGGAGGCTTCCTCCCCTCATTTCAACATAGTTACATAGTTAGTATGGAAGAAAAAAAATACATATGTACAAGTTCAACCAAGAGATGGGAGAAACTATAGAACTTTGTTTTACCCCTATTGATCCAAAGGAATGTTTAAAAAAAAAAAAGTAAATAAATATAAAAATTCCACGTAAGGCATTAACCAATCTTCCCTAAAAAGGAAAAAATCCCTCCTGATCCCAAGTACCAATCCAACTGAATCAACATTCAAACAAGAATTCTACACATTGACATAGGCGCTGATATTTTTTTTGTTCTAAGAAATTAGCTAAGCTTTATTTAAAGCCCTGATGTGACCAGCTCCTGTGGTAGTGTAATGGTGGGGGGGGTAGGGAAACGGACAAGTGAGCCCTAATCTACCCGCCACTCTGTCCCTGCCTACTTGCAACGACCCGCCCTAGGCGACGGGGTACAACTGGGCGGCGGTCCCTGCGCTCAGTAAGTGCATGACAAACACGACAAACAAACAAGGGAATACAAGCAAGGGAAATGGGCAGTTGCTCGCGGAAACACCGTGAGCAACAGAGTAGTGAACGAGCCGAGTCAAGCCAGGAGAGTGCGAGGTACAAAGCGAAAAGCAGAAGAGTAGTCGGTAAGCCGGGGTCTGTATGGAGCAGGATCAAAAAGTAGCAGGAGCTGTAGCTGGGCCAGGAAACCTCAAGGAAAGAATTCACAAGCACAGAAGGACAGGAAGAGCAGGCTTAAATAGACCGAGGGCGGGAGCTAGCTGAGTCTGGCCAGGTTGCGATAGGCTCTCCCACTCCTAAGCCTGCCAGCCTGAGTGGAGGAAGCTGGTGTCTGTCTCAGGGATGTACACTCAGGTGTTGACTGATTAATTCTGGGAATTAACCCCGAAGCAGTGCCTGGCAGATCCTTTACAGTACCCCCCCTTTTATGAGGGGCCACCGGACCCTTTCTAAGTGGACCTGGCTTACTGGGGAAACGCAGGTGGAACCTCCTGACCAATACCCCAGCGTGAACATCCCGGGCGGGTACCCAAGTCCTCTCCTCGGGCCCGTATCCTCTCCAATGGACCAGGTACTGGAGGGAGCCTTGGACCATCTTGCTGTCCACGATCCTGGCCACCTCAAATTCCACCCCCTCAGGGGTGAGGACGGGAACAGGAGGTTTCCTCGAGGGGGCCAAGGACGGGGAGCAGCGTTTCAGGAGGGAGGCATGAAACACGTTGTGTATACGAAGAGACGGGGGTAACTCCAGCCGGAAAGAGACAGGACTGAGGACCTCAATGACCTTATACGGCCCAATAAACCGGGGAGCAAACTTTTTGGACGGAACCTTGAGACGCAAGTTCCTGGATGACAACCACACCAGATCCCCGACCACAAACAGGGGGTTAGCAGAACGTCTTCTATCGGCCTGAGCCTTCTGTATGCTCTGGGACGCCTCTAGGTTCTTCTGAACCTGGGCCCAGACTGTGCACAGATCCCGATGAACGACCTCCACCTCGGGATTGTTGGAACAACCAGGTGAAACGGAGGAGAACCGTGGATTAAACCCAAAATTACAGAAAAAGGGAGAGACCCCTGACGAGTTACTGACCCGGTTATTAAGGGAAAATTCGGCGAGGGGAATGAAAGAAACCCAATCAAATTGACAGTCAGAGACAAAACATCTTAAGTATTGTTCTAGAGACTGATTAGTCCTCTCCGTTTGGCCATTGGTTTCAGGATGGAAAGCAGAGGAGAAGGACAGATCAATCCCCAACTTATTACAGAAGGCTCTCCAAAACAATGAAACAAATTGTACCCCCCTGTCAGAAACAATATTGACGGGGACCCCATGGAGACGCAGGATGTGTTTGATAAACAAGGTAGCCAACGTCTTGGCGTTGGGTAGTTTCTTGAGGGGCACAAAGTGGCACATTTTACTGAAGCGGTCTACCACCACCCACACCACCGACTTGCCTTGGGATGGAGGCAAATCGGTGATAAAATCCATGGAGATATGTGTCCAAGGTCTCTGGGGAATGGGCAACGAACGCAGTAAGCCCGCTGGTCGGGACCTGGGAGTCTTGGACCTGGCACAAACCTCACAGGCGGCGACGTAGGCCTTAACGTCTTTAGGCAAACCAGGCCACCAATAATTTCTGGTAATGAGGTGTTTGGTACCCAGGATGCCTGGATGGCCAGATAGTGCGGAGTCGTGATTTTCCCTAAGTACCCTTAGCCGGAATTGCAGGGGAACAAACAGCTTGTTCTCAGGAAGGTTCCCAGGAGCTGAACCTTGATCAGCAGCAATTTCAGAGACTAAATCGGACTCGATAGAGGAAATGACTATACCTGGAGGCAAAATACAAACAGGATCTTCCTCCGAAGGAGGGCTGGCCATGAAGCTACGCGACAGTGCATCCGCCTTAATATTTTTAGACCCGGCCCTATAGGTAACCAAAAAATTGAATCTGGTAAAAAACAACGCCCATCGAGCTTGTCTCGGGTTTAGCCTCCGGGCAGATTCTAGGAAAACCAAATTCTTGTGGTCGGTAAGGACCGTTACCTGGTGCCTAGCCCCCTCCAGGAAGTGGCGCCACTCTTCAAATGCCCATTTAATGGCTAAAAGTTCGCGGTTGCCAATATCATAGTTACACTCCGTGGGCGAAAACTTCCTAGAAAAGTAAGCACAGGGGCGGAGATGGGTGAGGGAGCTGGTACCCTGGGACAAGACGGCCCCCACTCCCACCTCGGACGCGTCAACCTCCACAATAAATGGCTCCCTTTGGTTGGGCTGAACCAGCACGGGGGCCGAGATAAAGCACTTCTTGAGGGTCTCAAAAGCCTGGACGGCCTCAGGGGGCCAATGGAGGACATCAGCACCCTTGCGAGTGAGGTCCGTAAGAGGCTTAGCGACGACCGAGAAGTTAGCAATAAATCTCCTGTAATAGTTAGCGAACCCCAAAAAACACTGTAGCGCTTTCAGGGAGGCAGGTTGGACCCATTCAGCCACAGCCTGAACCTTGGCAGGGTCCATGCGGAATTCATGAGGAGTGAGGATTTGACCTAAAAATGGTATCTCCTGTACCCCAAATACACATTTTTCGATTTTGGCAAACAGTTTGTTTTCTCGAAGGACCTGGAGCACTTTCCTGACATGCTCTATGTGGGAGGACCAGTCCCTGGAAAACACCAATATGTCATCAAGGTACACTACAAGAAATATCCCCAGGTAATTTCTCAAAATCTCATTTATGAAGTTCTGGAAGACCGCAGGGGCATTGCACAACCCAAAGGGCATGACGAGGTATTCGAAATGGCCTTCGGGCGTGTTAAACGCAGTCTTCCACTCATCCCCCTCTTTGATGCGAATAAGGTTATACGCCCCCCGTAGATCCAATTTAGAGAACCATTGGGCCCCCTGAACCTGATTAAAGAGATCAGGAATCAAAGGAAGGGGATACTGGTTCCTTACCGTGACCTTATTCAGGCCACGGTAGTCAATGCATGGCCTAAGACCCCCATCCTTCTTCCCTACGAAGAAGAAGCCAGCACCTACCGGAGAAGAAGAGGGACGAATGTAACCCTTGGCCAGGGATTCCTGGATATACTCCCTCATGGCTTCACGTTCGGGACAAGAAAGGTTAAATATCCTACCCTTAGGAAGCTTAGCTCCTGGTACCAATTCGATAGCGCAATCGTATTCTCTATGAGGCGGTAATACTTCGGAGGCCTCTTTAGAGAAAACATCAGCGAAGTCCTGAACAAACTCGGGTAGCGTATTCACCTCCTTAGGGGGAGAAATAGAATTAACAGAAAAACATGACGTACAACATTCATTACCCCATTTGGTTAGCTCCCCAGTATTCCAGTCAAACGTAGGATTATGCAACTGCAACCAGGGAAGACCTAGAACCAAATCGTACGATAATCCCTGCATCAATAGTACAGAGCATTGCTCCAAATGCATGGAGCCAACAAGGAGTTCAAAAACAGGGGTATGCTGTGTAAAATAACCATTAGCAAGAGGAGTGGAGTCGATACCCACTACCGGAACAGGTTTAGGCAAATCAATCAGAGGCATAGCGAGAGACATAGCAAATTCCACAGACATGATATTAGTAGAGGACCCTGAATCCACGAAGGCACTGCCGGTAGCAGACCTACCACCAAAAGAGACCTGAAAGGGAAGCAATATCTTAGTACGTTTCATATTTACGGGAAATACCTGTGCGCCCAAGTGACCTCCCCGATGATCACTTAGACGCGGGAGCTCTCTGACAGCATTCTTACGCTTGGGACAGTTGTTTACTTGATGCTTGACATCCCCACAGTAGAAGCAGAGACCATTCTTCCTGCGGAATTCTCTACGTTGTTGAGGGGACACGGAGGCCCCGAGTTGCATAGGTATTTCTGAGTCTTTAGGGGAGAAACGAAGCAACGGGACTTCGGGAGGCATCATGGGGGAGTCGGAGGAAAAAACACATAAACGTTCACGTTGTCGTTCCCTGAGACGTCGGTCAAGTCGTACCACTAAAGCCATAACCTGGTCTAAGGAGTCAGAAGAGGGATAACTAACTAGCAGGTCTTTCAGGGCATTCGACAGACCCAACCTAAACTGGCACCTTAAGGCAGGGTCATTCCACCGAGAAGCTACGCACCACTTCCTAAAGTCAGAGCAATACTCCTCAACAGGTCTCTTACCCTGACGTAAGGTCACCAGCTGACTCTCGGCAAAGGCAGTTCTGTCAGTCTCGTCATAAATAAGTCCGAGGGCAGAAAAGAAACAATCAACGGAGGAAAGTTCAGGGGCGCCAGGAGCCAAGGAGAAGGCCCACTCTTGGGGCCCTTCCTGGAGCCGGGACATAATTATACCCACCCGCTGGCTCTCAGAACCTGAGGAGTGAGGCTTTAAGCGAAAGTAAAGCCTACAACTCTCCCGAAAGGAGAGAAAAGCCCTCCGGTCACCTGAGAACCGGTCGGGCAACTTGAGGTGGGGTTCAAGGGGTGCGGTGAGGGGAACTACCAAGGTAGCATCAGGCTGGTTGACCCTCTGAGCCAGGGCCTGGACCTGTAGGGAGAGACCCTGCATTTGCTGAGCCAGGGTTTCACGGGGTTCCATAATGGTGTCAGGGACCAGGGTAGACTAGGTATACGGCTTGTGAATTTGTAATGGTGGGGGGGGTAGGGAAACGGACAAGTGAGCCCTAATCTACCCGCCACTCTGTCCCTGCCTACTTGCAACGACCCGCCCTAGGCGACGGGGTACAACTGGGCGGCGGTCCCTGCGCTCAGTAAGTGCATGACAAACACGACAAACAAACAAGGGAATACAAGCAAGGGAAATGGGCAGTTGCTCGCGGAAACACCGTGAGCAACAGAGTAGTGAACGAGCCGAGTCAAGCCAGGAGAGTGCGAGGTACAAAGCGAAAAGCAGAAGAGTAGTCGGTAAGCCGGGGTCTGTATGGAGCAGGATCAAAAAGTAGCAGGAGCTGTAGCTGGGCCAGGAAACCTCAAGGAAAGAATTCACAAGCACAGAAGGACAGGAAGAGCAGGCTTAAATAGACCGAGGGCGGGAGCTAGCTGAGTCTGGCCAGGTTGCGATAGGCTCTCCCACTCCTAAGCCTGCCAGCCTGAGTGGAGGAAGCTGGTGTCTGTCTCAGGGATGTACACTCAGGTGTTGACTGATTAATTCTGGGAATTAACCCCGAAGCAGTGCCTGGCAGATCCTTTACAGGTAGACTACAGATTCACAGTTCTTATGGTAAAGAATGCTTATCGCCTTTGGAGATTGAACCTTTTTTTCCAGACGGAGGGAGTGCCCCCTTGTCTTTTGCAGGGATTTTACATGGGGTTTTCACCATATTTTTTGTATGGGCCATTCATATATTTATCCAAGTTAATTATATCCCCTGTTAGGCTGTCACGACATAGGGAATGTGGACCCACTGGGCCACTTTGCCGTAACGGAGTAGCAGCTGGACAAACATACTGGTGCCGTATAGCTGGAAGCTAGCTTGTGCCGGACTATCGTAAGCTGGCTTGTGCCGGACTATCGAAAACTGGCTTGTGCCAGACTATAGGAGACTAGGTTGTGCCGGACTATCGGAAGCTGGCTTGTGCGGGATTAGCAAAAGGTGCCTTGTGCTGGATTATCGAAAGCTGGCTTGTGCTGGATTATGGGACTCATCACGGACACGGGAAACGGATACCGAAGTCATCATGGTTAGTAGACTTGACACGGACACTGGACACAGATACTGAAGTCGTCACGGACACTGGACTTGACATAGATACCGGACATAGAACCTCTGCAAACTAACACAAGGTTAGAACAACATTTTTCAAGCACTGGGCTAGTAGTCAGGGTTCCTTAATAGTTCAGGGTGTCTAGGGATAGGCTGGGGACCCTTTTCCTGGTGCCTGCGCTGGACCTTTAAGAACATGCACCAGCGCGTGCGCCCTATGGCACAGTCCTGTGGAGGAGGAGGCAGAGAGCATTCTGGGCTGCCGGTAAGAGGGGAATGCTGGCGGTCCTTACGCCCACTCTTCTTAGGTCCAGAGCGTAGTGGGAACTTCTTGATGAGAGCTGGGGCATCAACATTTTCTTCAGGCGCCCAAGACCTCTCCTCAGGACCAAAACCATTCCAATCCCCTAGATAAAAGGTCTTTCATCCTACTTTCTTGTAGTCCAGAATTTCCTTGACCTCGAAGATATCAGAAGAACCGCTGGGAGCAGTTGCAGAGTTAGGGGACTTGCTGTACTAGTTGAGAACTACAGGTCTCAGGAGACATACGTGGAAGAAGTTACGTTTTTTTAGGGTAGCAGGCATGCGTAGTTTATAGGACACAGGATTGATCTGTTATACCACTTCAAAAAGGACCGAGAAATCTAGGAGCAAATATGTAGGAGGGAACCTTTAAACTGATATTTCTGGATGACAACCAGACTGTCGTTCCGGGGGAAAATTGAGGATGGCCTTCTCTTCCTATCGGCGTATTTCTCCATCCGCGCCACCGCTTGCAAGATCGCTGACTTGGTTTGTTTCCAGATTTGGAGAAAGCTTCCATAGGAAACATTGGCTGCGGGAACTTCGGAGGTAGCAGGCACAGGGAGAGGGACACAAAGATGTTGGCAGTACACTATGAAAAACTGAGAAGTAGCAGTGAATTCGCTTGTAAGATTATTATATGCGAATTCGGCCCACGGAATGAGATGTAGCCAGATGTCTTGTTGAACAGATACAAAACGGCAAAGATAATTTTCAAGCACTTGGTTAATTCTTTCAACTTGGCCGTTGGATTGTGGGTGGTATGCAGATGAAAAGTTCAATTTTACATGCAGAAGCTTACACAGGGCTCTCCAGAACTTGGATATGAATTGCACGTCCCGATCAGACACGATATGGAGGGGCAATCCGTGCAAACGAAAAATATGCTGAACAAATAGACTTGCCAGGCGAGGAGCTGCGGGAAGGCCAGACAGAGGAACGAAATGTGCCATCTTGGAGAAACCATCCACCAAGACCCAGGCAGTGGTGCATCCAGCAGAGGGAGGAAGATCTGTAATAACATCCATGGCAATATGCCAGGAGGTTGGAGTAGACCCACAGGCTTAAAATGACTAGCTTTATTTTGGGCACAGTTGGTTCACAATGAGACATAGTCTACAACATCGTTGGGCAACGTGGGCCACAAGTAGTGGCGAGAGATAAAGTCCTGAGTCTTACGAATAACTGAATGACCTGCCAGCTTGGAATTATGACCCCAGATGAGAATTTTCTTCCTGTCAATAGGACGAACAAAAATCTTCCCAGGAGGAATGTCTTTAATCTGCAAAGTGTTAAGAGCAATAATAATGGAAGAGTCAACAGCAATAATACTGGAAGGGTCAATAATATGCTGAGGATCCTCTTCAGCATCATCGGTCTCAAACGAACGAGACAGTGCACCAGCCTTGACATTTTTTTATCAGCAGGACGGAAATGGAGTAGGAATTTGAATCCGGCAAAGAAAAGTGACCATCTCGCTTGACGAGGGTTCAGGCGTTGTGCAGACAGTAAGTAAGTGAGATTCTTGTGATCATTGTAGATGATAATTGGATAAGCAGACCCCTCTAGCAAAAGCCTTCACTCTTCTTATGGCTAACTTGATGGCAAGTAGCTCACAGTCCCCAATGGAGTAGTTTCTTTCTGCCACAGGGGACCACCTTACCCTTGGAGTTTCTTTGAAAGAGAAGTGCTCCAGCACCAATAGAAGAAGTGTCGACCTCCAACAAAAACTGCCAAGAAACATCAGGATTGTGAAGAAAGGAGGCAGAAGTGAAGGCCCCCTTGAGATTAGAGAATGCTAACTCTGCTTCAGGGGTCCAGACTTTAGCGATAACGTCTTTCTTGGTGAGAGCAGAGATAGGGGCGGTAAGCGAAAAAAGTTTGGGATGAACTGGGGATAGAAATTTGTGAAGCCTAAAAACCTTTGTATGGTACGGAGACCTTGAGGTCGTGGCCACTCTAAGAGGGACTTTACTTTTTCCGGATCCATCTGGAGTCCATGATCGGAAACTATAGAGCCCCAAAAGGGCAAGGATTTCCTCTCGAATACGCACTTTTCTAATTTGGCGTAGAGGTTATTCCTCCTTAACCACGACAGGACTTGGCGAACATGCTTCCGGTGAGTCGTCACATCTAGTGAGTAGATCAAGATATCATCCAGATACACCACCACACAGACATACAGTAGATCATGGAATATGTTGTTCACAAATTCCTGGAACACAGCTAGAGCGTTACATATTTCAAAGGGCAACACGAGATATTCGTGGTGACCGTCTCTGGTGTTGAATGCGGTTTTCCATTCATCACCTTTGCGGATACGGATCAAGTTATAAGCCCCGTTTAGATCCAGCTTTGTGAAAATCTTGACTCCACGTATTCTGTCGAAGAGCTATGAGATTAGCTGTAAGGGGTACTTAGAAAAATACGGCTAGAGAAGTAGATTTCCTGATAAACCCCCTCTCGAGGTTCTCCTTGACATATGCCGATATGGCTTGGGTTTCAGTCTACAAGGAGGTGAAGTCTCAGGAAGCAACTCAATCGGACAGTCATAAGGACAATGAGGAGGCAGGATCTCAGCCTCCTTCATGCTGAAGACATCCGCATAACAGGCATACTGTGGAGGCAGACCAGGGAGTGACTGAGGCACCGGGGATTGTACAGGATGAAACTAATGCGGACAGCAGTGTAGGCATCGGGATCCCACCTGGAGAATTTCTCTGGAAGACCAGTCGAGGACAGGAACGTGTTGGCGAAGCCATGGTAGTCCCAGCACGATTGGGTTAATAGCCTTAGGCAGAAAATAGAAGGCTATTTGTTCCAAGTGTAGAACAACCACTTGTAACCTCAAAGGTTCTGTGATGGAGAGAATTTGATCTGGCAATTGTTGAAAATTCATGGGAGCTACCGCTAGATGTTTCTCCAGAGGAGTCGTAAAGCAAGTGGAGACGGTCTACTAAGGTCTGATTAATGAAGTTTGCAGCCACTCCAATGTCCCAATAAGCAGAAACAGAATGCAATTCTTTACTGTAAGGGTATGAGGCAAAAATGTCTGAAAATGCAGAGCTGTTTTCAAGGGACAATAGCTCCTGATTTTCAGACGTTTTTAAGCCACTTGTGATTTTCGCAGCGTTTTTCGTGGCTTTTTTACGGCGATTTTTGGAGCTGTTTTCTATAGAGTCTATGAAAAACGGCTCCAAAAACGTCCCAATAAGTGACCTGCAGTTCTTTTTCGCGGATGTTTTTTACGCGGCCGTTTTTTTTACGCATAAGAAAACGGCCTATCGGAACAGAATGCCGTTTTTCCCATTGAAATCAATGGGCAGATGTTTGGAGGCGTTATGCTTCTGATTTTTCGGCCATTTTTCGGGCGTTTACATCCCGAAAAACGTCCAAAAATAGGCCGTGTGAACATACCCTTACAGGAAATGAGAGTTTAGGAGAGAATTTTGCAGAAGACATCTGTCCACCTAGTGTAGTCTCTCCTATTGACCCTAGGCGCTGGAGTTTCCTGGCATCTGGAGATATTGGCGCACAAAATGATCCTTGCAGCCACAGTACATATGTCACGATCACAGGGTATGTGGACACACCAGTCTGCTGGCCTAGTCAATTGTCTATGCAAAAGCCTATAGAAGTTCGTAACACAAGGGTACCTGAAATAGTCCAGACAGTGGCCGAGGCTTCAGAACGGATGGAGGTGGGTGCAGTAGGTTGCACCAGACGTAGCGGATAACACTGGAAGTGGTAGATGACACTGGACATGGCAGACGATACTGGACATGGCAGACGACACTGGACGTGGCAGACGACACTGGACGTGGCAGATGACACTGGACGTGGCAGACGACAGCAGGTGCAGTAGGACACGACTCCAATACTACTAGGCTCAGGAACAAGAACACATCACGGGATACAGGATACAGGTAGCAGGGCACGGGTAACAACAGGAACAGGATAATACTAAGGGACCATTTGCAAGACTGACATGGGATAAACTAACAACGCTCAGGCGATGAGCAAAGGGGCAGGGCAAATTTGTATGAAGGCACCTTTAAACAAATGTTCCATGAGGACAGCCAGACTTTGGTACCTGAAAGATACTGAGGCGGCTCTTTTCTCTGTATATCTGCCTTTCGCTTAATGCCATCGACTGCCAGCAAAATAGAGGACCGGGTCTGTTGCCAGATTTGCAGAAAGTCCCCAAATGCAGAGTCAGCAGCGGATACCTGACATCGATAAAACTGAAACACTTTTGCTTAAGGGACCGTCAAAACCTTTGTGGTCTTCTACATACCCTTTTCGATGGCAAACTAACTCGCTGAAATACTTGGGGGTACAGATAGCGAAAAATCCATCGGATCTATATAAATTTAATATCCGCCCATATATACAAAAGTTGGAGGTTACACTGAAAGTTTGGGGATCCTTGTCCCTTTCATACCTGAGGAGAGCATACTTACTAAAAATGACAGAATTACCCAGACTTTTATATTTATTTCATACACTCCCAATTTATCTCCCTCCTGGGGATGGAAAACGCATCAATTTCTTATATCGTACTTTTATCTGGAGGAGGAAGAGACCGAGGATAGCATACAAATTGTTACAACAACCCAAAATCAATGGAGGGATAGCTTTCCCTAACATCCGAATATATAACTTAGCATCCTTACTTCGGGTAATAAGGCAGATGCGTAGCTAGGTTCTCCAGCACCCGGGGCAAAGATTCAGTTTGCCCCCCCCCCACCTCTTTCCCGACATCTCCTTCCCCCTCGCCGTGTTTGTTTTCTCTACCAATCGACGTGTCATTTATTTTTATGTAACGCGAGCATATAATTATTTGTACATTTCACAAGCAATATGGTTCTATATACAGCCCCAGAACCAAGCTCAGTACATATATACAGCACCAGCACAAATACAGCTCAATTTAGTGCAACCCCTGCCGTATAGGTGTGTACGGCGTAAAACTACAGCTCCCAGCATGGCCCGAACAATAATAAGGATATGCTGGGAGATGCTGTTTCACAAAAAATAAATCCTATCATAATCATACAACCCATCATCTCGCTGCAGATCATACAGTGACTACAGTGCTGATTAGAGGCAGAGTGAACATTTACATTAAGTGACTCACCGGTGACGTCTCAGATTCTAGTTCTTTCTCTCCATCCGGTCCAGACCTCTATGATGACTTCTCCCGATCACAGCCCATTTCTGCAGTTTGCCGCTCACATGTCTTCAGCTTCTCACTTTTCCAACATTTCTACACCTATAAATAAAGATAAAGTTATCATTATACCACACACTACACCCCTAAATATAATAGCGCCATACACTGCACCTCTAATTATAATAGCACCATACACCGTGTCCCACACACACCGTGAACCCTGTAGATAGTGCCCCCATATAGCCCACCCCTGTATATAGTGTCCCACAAATATCTCCCCCTATAGTGCTCTACAGATAGCCCACCCCTGTATATAGCCCCCCTGTAGATATAGCCCACCCCTGTTTATAGCCCCCTGTAGATATAGCCCACCCCTGTATATAGAGCTCTACAGATAGCCCAATCATGTATGTAGCCCCCTGTAGATATAGCCCACCCCTGTATATAGTGCTCCACATATAGTCCACCCCTGTATATAGTGTTTCACAGATAGCCCACCCCTGTATATAGCCCCCCTTGTACATATAGTCCACCCCTGTATATAGTGCTCCACTAGATAGTCCACCCCTGTATATAGTGCTCCACAGATAGCCCACCCCTGTATATACTATATACAAGGGTGGGCTATCTGTGGAGCACTACATACAGGGGTGGGCTATATCTACAGGGGGCTATATACTATGTAGCCCACCCCTGTATATGGTGCTCTATAGACAGCCCACTCCAGTATATAGCCCCCTGTAGATATAGTCCCCCTGTATATAGCCCCCTGTAGATATAGTCCCCCTGTATATAGCCCAGCCCTGTAGATATAGTCCCCCTGTATATAGCCCCCTGTAGATATAGTCCCCCTGTATATAGCCCAGCCCTGTAGATATAGTCCCCCTGTATATAGCCCCCTGTAGATATAGTCCCCCTGTATATAGCCCCCCTGTAGATATAGTCCCCCTGTATATAGCCCAGCCCTGGAGATATAGTCCCCCTGTATATAGCCCCCCTGTAGATATAGTCCCCCTGTATATAGCCCCCCCTGTAGATATAGTCCCCCTGTATATAGCCCAGCCCTGTAGATATAGTCCCCCTGTAGATAGATACCCCCCCTGTAGATATAGTCCCCCTGTATATAGCCCAGCCCTGTAGATATAGTCCCCCTGTAGATAGACACCCCCCTGTAGATATAGTCCCCCTGTATATAGCCCAGCCCTGTAGATATAGTCCCCCTGTATATAGCCCCCCTGTAGATATAGTCCCCCTGTAGATATAGTCCCCCTGTAGATATAGTCCCCCTGTAGATATAGTCCCCCTGTAGATATAGTCCCCCTGTAGATATAGTCCCCCTGTATATAGCCCAGCACCTGTAGATATAGTCCCCCTGTATATAGCCCACCCCCTGTAGATATAGTCCCCCTGTATATAGCCCAGCCCTGTAGATATAGTCCCCCTTGTAGATAGACACCCCCCCCACGTAGATATAGTCCCCCTGTATATAGCCCCCCTGTAGATATAGTCCCCCTGTATATAGCCCAGCCCTGTAGATATAGTCCCCCTGTAGATATAGTCCCCCTGTAGATATAGTCCCCCTGTAGATAGACCCCCCCATAGATAAAGTCCCCCCCGCAGATACAGACACACACGTGTATTCCAATTTAAAAAAAAAATAAAAAATTCAAACTCACCTTAATCCCGCTTCCACGCCGTCCGTCAGCTATGGAGACCTGCTCTCTTCTGCGCAGGTCTCCAGGGGGTTGAACACAGCGTCTATGAAAGGCGCTGATTGGCTGGGCAGGATGACTTTCCCTGTCAGTCAGTCCGCGCCTTTCATCGACGGAAGCGTCACTGGTACAAAAGGTACCAGTCGCTTCATTCGTGGAGAGGCGCTGAATGGCCGGGCACGGAACGTGCCCGGTCATTCATTGCTTCTAATTGTACCTGTGTCCTTGCGACACAGGTACAATTATAGTGCAGGAGGAGGGGGCGCTGGCGCCCCCCTCTGAACTGCGCCTGGGGCACGTGCCCCGCCTGCCCCCCCCCTAGCTACGCCCCTGAATAAGGGATTGGATAAATACTACATCACACTTTTCAGATACAGGATTAGAACAAAAACTTCTCCCGGACTGTGCACTACCCACCATGCTTCATTTACAGCATCATATGCTGTCGGAAGAAATAAAAGATAACCCTCTCTTGCTATCTACATGTAAGGGGTGGAATAAAATCAGACACATATTTGGAGTTTCTCAGTTTATCTCCCCTTATCTGACCTTAGTCAAGAATCCTGGCTTTCAGGATGGTGGGTCCCATGCGATATTTGGTAACTGGTTTAGGGCAGGTATCAAGAACATATATTGTCTGCTGCATATTGCGGAAAAGACGATGTACACGAGAACCGAACTTCTGCAAAAATATCCGGATGTACCATTCCCTCACTTCATGTATTTTCAGGCGAGAAGTTATATTAACACTCTGCTACATAAACTGACTGACAGGGATTGGAACCCCGCTGTACATGCAAAATTCAACACACTCCTGAGTTTTAGGGGAGCGATATCTCGTAACTACCAAGCTCTACACACACTTATAGATTATGCGGAAACTGAAGTTTCCCTCTCCAAATGTGTATTAGATGACTCCACTCTAACTTATGGGAATATACTGTTAGGGTATGTGCACACGAGGGCGTCCGTTACAGCTGAAATTACGGGGATGTTTCAGCCTGAAAACATCCCCGTAATTTCAGCCGTACCGGCATGTGCAGGCGCTTGAACGCCGCGTCCATTACGGCCGTAATTAGCGCTGCTATTCATTGGAGTCAATGAATAACGGCTCCAATTACGGCCAAAGAAGTGACAGGTCACTTCTTTGACGCGGGCGTCTATTTACGCGCCGTCATTTGACAGCGGCGCGTAAATATACGCCTCGTGTGAACAGACAAACGTCTGCCCATTGCTTTCAATGGGCAGATGTTTGTCAGCGCTATTGAGGCGCTATTTTCGGGCGTAATTCGGGGCAAAAACGCCCGATTTACATCCGTAAATAGGCCGTGTGAACATACCCTTATCGTTGGAGCAAGCCTATAAATATTTATCATCTGCCAGGTATTTGGAAATGAGAATATATATATACTAACTCTAATTGTTTTAAATGTGGCAAGCCAAGGCTGACGCAAATTTATATCACTCCTTGTGGTCATGCCCTGTGATACAACAATTTTGGGATAGAATAAGAACTTTTACTTTAACACACCTGACTAACTTCGTTCCTAATGCTACCTTGTGGGCTATTTTTGGATATCTGGACAAAGGATGTTATAACTATAAATTGGAAGCAGGTAAATTATTGCATATGATAGAGGCAGCGGGTGTAAAATCTGTTTTGCACACATGGTAGCAAAAACGAGCGCCGCCGTTCCAATTGTTTTTGGATAAATTCACATTTTTGTTCAAGAATGATTGGACGGAAACCTCAATACGTAAGACGGCGCTCATAGAATCCTTTTTTTACACTTGGAGTCGTTTTATCTCTGTTCTTCCACAGCGGATTAGGGAGGCGATCAAAACCAATTTCCAGAACACTGTGTGGTACCAGGAAAGGGTATTAATGGGATCACCACCGACGTCATAATAACAATATATGTGAAACCCGGAATTACGTGTTTGGAACCTGTTAGACGGGACCGCAGGTTTCCCATTAATGCACTTTGGGGCATTTATGCCTGTACCTACCGCAATGGAATAGGGTATACAATATTTGCTGGGTGGCGGTGTTTTGGGGAATGTGGGGAGCATGGCTGGTTCTAAGTTCCTCCTAGGATCTTCTGCTTGATTTTTGATTTGCTGTTCTTTTATTATTTTCTTTCTTATGATTTACTGTACTGAAAAAGGCATTGTTCCTTACCTAGCTACTGACATGGCAGACGCCTCTGTACTTCTGATTTTTGTGCACAGGACTAGCTGCATCTTCTGCTATAGTATCGCTAGTTGTTATAACCACAATGCCTTTGTCGCTTTGATGTTTCTGTTTCATTGTAAAAGAGTTGTTTATGGTGAAAATCACAATAAAAACATTTGTTAAAAAAAAAAAAGTCTTTCCTCTCACTGTCTTGGTGTCCAAGATCTCCTTAACCTCGAATGTGTCTGAAGGGCCGCTGGAGGCAACTGCAGGGCTAGGAGTCTTGGTAAAGCGGTTCAGAACCACTGGTTTCAGGAGAGAGACATGGAAGGAGTTGGGAATCCTGAGGGTAGGAGGCAGCCAAAGCTTGTAGGCGACCGGGTTGATCTGCTGCAGGATCTCGAAGGGTCCGAGAAACCTGGGAGCAAATTTGTACGACGGCACCCTCAGTCGAATACTCCTGGAAGACAGCCAGACCTTCGTGCCAGGAAGAAACTGAGGAGGTTCTCTTCTCCTTGTGTCCGCCTTCCTTTCATGCGGTCCACCGCCAGCAGGATGGAGGATCGAGTCTGCTGCCAGATCTGCAGAAAGTCCCTAAAAGCCGTGTCAGCAGCTGGTACCTTGGACGTATCAGGGAGAGGAGTTTGTGGGTGTTGGGAAGAGACAATAAAGAACGGTGTCTTCTCTGTGGACTCGCTGGTGTGATTATTGTAAGAGGGGAATGCCGGCGGTGAGCGACCGCAGGCATCACATAGGCCATTTTACACGGCCAATTATTGGGCAAATGAACGTTCATGGGAATGCTCGTTCCCGATCATTGCTCTGTGTAAACAGGGAGATGTGCTGCCGACATGATAGAAATGTATGGGGACGAGCGATTGTAGTAACAATTGCTCATTCCCATACATAGCTCCTTGTGAAAGGAGATAACAAGTGCCAATCTATGAGCTGTGTTATCTTCATTTACATGGCCCATGTCGTTTCTTTTCAAGGCTAAATAGGTTTAATTCTTTTAATCTTTCCTCATAACTTAGATTCTCCATGCCCCTTATTAGCTTCGTTGCTCTTCTTTGTATTGTTTCCAACTCCAGGGCATCCTTTCTATGAACTGGAGCCCAGAACTGAACTGCATATTCTAGATGAGGCCGCACTAATTCTTTGTAAAGTGGTAATATTATATCTCGGTCCCCGAGTCCATGCCTCTTTTAATACATGACAATATCCTACTGGCCTTAGAAGCAGCTGTTTGACATTGCATGCTGTTATTTAGTCTATGATCTACAAATACACCCAGATCTTTCTCAACAAGTGACTCTCCCAGTGCAGCTCCCTCTAGGACATATGATGCATGCAGATTGTTGGTACCCAGATGCTTAACTTTAGATTTATCCACATTAAACCTCATTTGCCAAGTGAATGCACAAACACCGTGTGTGTCAAAATCGGCTTGTAATTTATGAGCATTTTCTATAGACTGAACTATGCTACAAGTCCCAGAAATTTTAGTAGTATTCCTTCCTCTTTATCATCAAAGTCAATTGGACTGGGAAATAATTAGCTGTGTTTTTTGTTTTTTTTGTCCAACGGGTCGTGGTTGCAGACATAATGGAGAAATGGGAAAAATGTAATAAATATATCAAGCACAACATAACTAAACAAGCGATTCAAGTTATACAAAAATTAAAAAAGATGACTTGGTTAATGTAAAAAGGGCAGATAAAGGTGTAGCCACCATGATTGTGGATAAAACTTTATACCTCAGTGAAGCAGAGAGTCAAATGACAGACAAAAATATCTATAGAAAATTTAATGGCGATCCCACTCCAAGTATTAAACGTGAGATTTATTTAATTCTTGGAGAACTTTTGGATTGGGAATTATTGACAAAAATCTAAACAATTGTCTTGCAAATAGATATCCACGTGTGCCTATTCACTACTTACTCCCAAAGGTTCATAAAAAAAACTATCAAAACCACTAGGACAATCGATCGTTGATGTGGCGCCAATTCTATACTCCAACCGCTTGCAATCTATGTGAATTCCTATCTAGAGAAGCTAGTAAAAAAAATCTGCTAAATTGCCTGAGAGACACTAGTGATTTTTTTTTTTTTTACAAAGTATCCAGATGTTTGATGTTACTGACATCACATTCTTATGCACACTTGACATTAAAAGCCTTTATACAAATTTATCTTACAATAAAGGTATGACAGCAGTCAGACATCAATTATGGGAAAATGCCTCTTTGAGTAATGTACAAATAAAACTTCTGATGACTTTATTGGACATGGTCCTAACTAAAAATTACTTAAAGAGAACCTTTCACCTCCCCATACATGTGCAGCTGAGTGCAGCTTGTAATAGGCAGGGCTGCACAAACCCTGGGGCACTTTAAAAATATTTCTACCTCCCTCCGTTATTTAGATATCGGTGCCGTTATATTTGGCGCCCCATATTTAAATAACCCCCTGAAATTACAACGGGGTGTGTACTGGCAAGGGGGCGTGTTACTATGGCTGTGACAATCAGATATGGACAGTGTTACAGCAAATGTGAGGATAGAGGAGAGAGTGTGCGCGCGCGCATGTTCTCACTCTTCAGCTTTCAAGATCAGTCTTCTGCTGAACTGGCAAGGGGGCGTGTCACTGCTACGGACAGTGTAAGAGCTGTGGAGAGGAGAGCGCGCATGCTCGTTCTCATCTCTTCAGCTCTTGCAAGAGATCAGTCTTGTACATAGTCTGCCGAACTGGCAAGGGGTCGTGTCTCTGCTATGGACAGTGCAAGCGCTCCCCAGCTTTTACACTGTCCGTAGCAGTGACACGCCCACTTGCCAGTTCGGCAGACAAAGTACAAGACTGATCTCTCACAAGAGCTGAAGAGATGAGAGCACGCATGCGTGCTCTCCTCTCCACAGCTCTAACACTGTCCGTAGCAGTGACACGCCCCCTTGCCAGTTCGGCAGAAGACTCATCTTGAAAGCTGAAGAGTGAGAGCGTGTGCGCTCGCTCGTGCACACTCTCTCCTCTATCCTCGCTCCTGCTGTAACACTGTCCATATCTGATTGGACAGTGTCACAGCCATAGTAACACACCCCCTTGCCAGTACTCGCCACCCTTGACAGTTCAGGGGGTTATTTAAATATCGGTCACCAAATATAACGACACCAATATCTAAATAACAGAGGGAGGTAGAAGTTTTTTTTTAAAGTGCCCCAGGGTTTGTGCAGCCCTCCCCATTACATGCTGCACTCAGCTGCACATGTATGGGGAGGTGAAAGGTTCTCTTTAACTTCTTCACGACCACTCCATGTAGATTAACGGGCTGCAGCCCGTTAATCTACATTTACTCCTAACAGAGTGAACAGGCATTTCCCGCAGCCCGGAATATTTCAGTACTGGCTCCTACTAGCAGCCTTAGTACTGAGTGAAGACATCAGGTGGGATCACAGCCATTATCCCCGCTGATTAACCCCTTAAAGGCGGTGGCCAATAGCGACCGCCGCATTTAAGGAGTTACAATAACATCGGCACCCCGCTATGCGATTGCAGGGTGCCAATGATTGCTATGGCAACCGGAGGCCTAACAAAGGCCTCCGGGTCTGCCATCTACGGATGGTGATTAGGTCCTAATACGCTACCTGTGAGTGTCAAACTGACAGGTATAATACCCTGCAATACATAAGTATTGCAGGGTATTATAATAACGATCCAACAAGTTGGATTTTCAAGTCTCTAGTGGGACTAAATAAAAAGTTTAAAAAATGTATAAAAATAAAAAAAGTAAAAGTTCCAAGTAATAAAATTAAAAGTCACCCTTTTTCCCCCTATAAAGTCCTTTATTAATAGAAAAATAAATAAACTATGCATAATTGGTATCGCCGTACCCGTAACGGCCCAAACTATAAAAGAAAAACAACAAAAAAAACATACCAGAATCACTATTTTTAGTCACTTCCGCCCCAAAAATTTAATAAACAAGGAACAAAAAGTAGCATGTACCCAAAATTGGTACCAATAAAAACGGCTTTCTTGATGGAAAAAGAAGAAAAAAATGGCTCTTAGAATATGGCAACACGTAAACGAAATAAGTTTTTTAAAACCGTGATTTTATCGTGCAAACACCGTATAACATATAAAAAATATATACATATGGTATCGCCGTAATCGCATCGACCCGCAGAATAAATTAAATATGTCATTTATATTGGACGGTGAACACTGTAAAAAAAAAAAGAATAAAAACAAAAAAAAAATTTCACGGCCTAATTCCACTACATTCAGCAAAAAACCTGTGGGATCAAAATGCTCAATATACACCTAGATAAATTATTTTAGGGCTATAGTTTCCCAAATGGTGTCACTTTTGGGGGCGTTTCCTCTGTTTTGGTATCTCAGGGGTTTTGCAAATGCGAGATTGCACCCGGAAACCATTCCAGCAAACTTGCGCTCCGAAAGCCAAATTACACTTCTTCCCTTCTGAGCCCTGCCATGTGTCCAAACTGCCGTTTATTGCTACATGTGGGGTATTGCCGTAATCAAGAGAAATTGCTTTACAAATGATGGGTTGTTTTTTCTCTTTTATGCCTTGTAAAAATTTATAATTTCTACGTTATATTGGAAAAAATTTAATTTTCATTTTCACGGTCTAATTCCACTAAGTTCAGCAAAAAACCTGTGGGGTAAAAATTATCACTATAACCCTAGATAAATTCCTTGAGGGGTGTAGTTTGCCAAATGGTGACTTTTTGGAGGTGTTTCTACTGTTTTGACACAACAAGACTTCTTCAAACCAGACTCGGTGCCTTAACATATTGTCACGATTTGTGGGTATGTGGTCCCACTGGGCCTTACCGCCGTAGCGGGATAGCAGCTGGCCAAGCAGTGTACCAAGTCAATGTCTATATATTCCAAGCACAAGGGTACCTGTGGCAGTTCAGACAGTAGTAACGGCTAGGGTCAGATGGGAACTTGGCGGCAGACACCAGGCATGGTGTAACACAGCAGGCGTGACCGATGGCACAACACGACTCCAATTTTCTAAGGCACAGGAACAACGGTAGCACGGGATACAGGATACAGGTAGCAGGTACGGGAACACTGGGAACAGGATAACACTAAGGGACCATTTGCAAGACTAACACGGGTAAACACAACAGCGCTCAGGCAATAAATGAAAGGGCAGAGCCCTTTTTATAGGGTGATCATTGGTTAATTGATTATTTTCATGTGCGTATGTTGGCCCTTTAAGGCCGGGCACGAGCGTGCGCGCACACCCTATGGGACACAGCAGAACAGAGGGAAGTGAGCGCTGGTGTCTCCTGGGGAGGAGATGCGGGCCAGCGCTCACAGATCCATGGCTGCGGCCGTCGGGGGGTGAGTAATCCCGACGGTCCGCGGCTGTAGACGCTACACATATATTCTAATAAAAAGAAGGCCCCAAAATCCACTAGGTGCTGCTTTGCTTCTGAGGCTGGTGTTTCAGTCCATTAGCGCACTAGGGCCACATGTGGGATATTTATAAAAACTGCAGAATCTGTGCAATAAATATTCAGTTGCGTTTCTCTGGTATAACCTTCAGTGTAAGGCTGGGTTCACACGACCTATTTTCAGGTGTAAACGAGGTGTATTATGCCTCGATTTATGCCTGAAAATACGGCTACAATACGTCGGCAAACATCTGCCCATTCATTTGAATGGGTTTCCCAACATACTGTGCCAACGACCTGTAATTTACGCGTCGTCGTTTGACAGCTGTCAAACGACGATGCGTAAAATGATTGTCTCGTCTAAGAAGTGCAGGACACTTCTTTGGACGTAATTTGAGCCGTTTTTCATTGAATTCAATGAAGAACAGCTCAAATATACGGCCGTCAAAGACGCCTCGCATAATGCGAGGAGGAGCAATTACGTTTGAAACGACGGAGCTGTTTTCTCCTGAAAACAGTCTGTAATTTCAGATGTAAAAGGCAGCTATCGTGTGCACATACCCTTACAGAAATGGATTTTCCCAAAAAAACAATGAAATTGATACATTTCACCTCCACTTTCTGTAATTCCTGTGAAACACCTAACGGGTTAAGAAACTTTCTAAATGCTGTTTTGAAAACTTTGAGGGGTACAGTTTTTAAAATTGGGTGATTAATGGGGGTTTCTAATATATAAGGCCCTTAAAGCCACTTCAGAACTGAACTGGTCCACAAGGTTTTGGAAATTTTCTTGAATAATCCTTGTAACGTCCTGGAAAAATAAAAAGATGTTCGAAAATGATGCCAACATAAAGTAGACATATGGGAAATGTTAACTAGTAATTATTTTGTGTGGTATTACTATCTGTTTTACAAGCAGATACATTTAAATTTAGAAAAATGCTAATTTTGCAAATTTTCTCAAAATTTTGGGGTTCTTCACAAATAAATACTGAATTTATCGACCAAATTTTTCCGCTAACATAAAGTACAATATGTCACGGATTGCTTGGATAGGTAAAAGCATTCCCAAATTATTACCACATAAAGTGACACAAGGCCAAAACAGGCTGTGTCCTGAAGGGGATTTGGTACTGACTTTTATTTGCAGCTGCAGGGAACATCGATGGGGTCCTCTCCATTTCCAAGTTATGCTAATATACTCATGTGCTCATTTGAGGAAGAAAATTTGACAAATAATGACCATTGTTGCAATGTAAAATTATGGCTCCGTTACTGGATACATGTTTTTTTTTTACTTTGGAGTGGCAGTCATGAAGAATTGGAGAACTTTGTTACCTATCTCAATAATCAACATACACTGCTAGAATTTTCATTGGAAATTTAAATCCCAAATATTACATTTTCTAGATAGATAGATAGATAGATAGATAGATAGATAGATAGATAGATAGATAGATACTTTTTTTTTATCCCCAAAGGGAAATTGGTTTACAGTTGTAACTCCCATTTACAGTACATATTATACAAAAACAATACAACATACATCGACAACATATAATAAAATATGTATTAAAAAGCATCATCACACACTACAAAAACATATTATAAAGTGCAATACCTTTTGGCATAAAAGATCTTTTAAATCGTTCTTTCCTACATCGAAATTGTAGCAATCGATCACTAAAACAGCATTGTTTATCGATTAAAATGCTATGCAATGGATGCAATTCCTCTAATTTAATTGCACTAATCTTCCTTAATAACCTTTCATTTAATACCTCCTCAAATAAAGGCACCTCACTAACCATGATCGCTTTTCCCTTTTTGATCACCTTATTCAATTTATTCTTTTCAGCTTCTCTAATGTTACCTCCCCAACAGACAGCACCATAAAATATAACGCTAGCGACCACAGAGTTATAAAACATTAATATCATTTTATCACACACATTAAACGAGCGCAAATTACGTAAAAAATACAACCGGCTCATTGCCTTTTTGTACACCTTTTCTGTATTCTCGATCCAATCCAAATTGTGGTCCAAATATATACCCAAATATTTGTATGATCTCACTCTCTCCACTTCCTGATTTAGAATAGACACCGTCACCACGATCTCTTTTTTCCTGCGTAAATCAATAATCATTTCTTTTGTTTTCCCAATATTTAATTCCAACTTATTATCCACACTCCATTTAACAAATTCAGATATCTCATCCCTATATTCTTTATCACAGTCTCCCTTTACTGCCCCCATAATCACGGAATTATCAGAGAATTTCTGCAGATGACAACTTCCAGTATTGTACCTAAAATCTGCCGTATATAGCGCAAATAAAAACGGCGATAAAACAGTCCCCTGTGGTGCTCCAATATCACTTAGTTCTATCCTCGATGTACATTCCCCACTCCGCACACATTGGGGGCGTCCCCTTAAATAATAAAATATCCAATTAGACACTCTAGGGTTAATTTGCATTCCTTCCAATTTATTTTTCATTAGATCCGGCCTTATCAAATTAAAAGCACTAGAAAGATCAAAAAACATGACTCTCACTATCACCCCCTGCGCCTCCAAAAAAGAGTACGCCCTATGTAAAAAATATAAAACTGCGTCCTCCACCCCAATTCTACGTTTATAGGCCAACTGTAAAGGATCCTCGTATTCTACCACAGCTGATTTAAAGTACCCCAACATCAGCCTTTCAAACACCTTCATCATATGAGAAGTTAAAACCACCGGTCGATAATCACCCACCCTCAACGCTTTCGCTATTTTAGGAATTGGGACTATACAAGAGGTTTTCCATACCTTCGGCACTTTTTCCATCATCAAACTCCAATTATATAAATCCGCTGTAATTTCACACAATGCATCAGCACAAGCTTTTAGTACCCTAGTACTAATCCTATCCGGGCCTGGCGCTTTCCTTACACTTCGTTTTTTTAACTGTTCTCTCACATCGTACGCTGACACAATGAAAACCCCTGTACCACATCCATCTCTTTTAATTGCATCATCTTTTCCCATCACATTATATTTAATCATAGGATCCACTATACCACCCCCAACATTTGAAAATCTGTTAAAATAAACATTCACTTCATTTAATTTTTCCTCATCCATATCGACTATCCTTTGTTTGTGCTCCATCCCTGTTATGGCCTTCATTCCTGACCAGACCTCCCTCACATTATTTTTAGCCAGTTTGAGCTCCAATTTCCTTTTATACTCCTCCTTACCTTCTTTTATTTCATACTTTAACTCACTTTTCACTATTCTGATCGCTTCATCATCCCGATCTCTACAGGCTTTTTTCTTTCTGTTTAATAACTCCTTGAGATCCTTTCCTACCCATGGTTTGTTGTTTCCAAAACACTTCACTTGCACCTGCGGTATGATCAAATCAGTGCAAAAATTAATATAATATGTTATATGTTCTGTAACCTCATTAATATCACATCCGTCTACCCCAAAGCCAAAAACGCCCCAATATGTTACTTCAAAACAAGCATTTAACCTCTCCTCTCTTTCCTTAGTCCATTTTCTTACATGTTCAATTTCAACCAGGTTTGCTTTTACAATTGGGCAATATACAGGCCGACCTAATACCAAGTTATGGTCCGAACGACCCAACGGAGTTAGTATATCGGTACGATATGCATTCCTAACGTTGGCATACAACAAGTCCAGCTTTCTGTCGCCTCTTGTTGCACCTTCCACATACTGCATAAAATTTGGTAAGACTCCACTCAATAACACATGATTAAAATCCCCTGTTAATACAAAAAAACAGTCAAGATATTCAGTCATGATACCTGATATTACAGATGATAAAACATCACACGCTACTTTAGCGTCCCCAGACGGCAGAATATACACCACCCCCACCATCACAACATTAAATTCCCTCGGCAAGTAATATGGTCTTATTCCCACCACAAGCAATTCGATATCGATACTACAATATGTCTTTTTCACAGTGATATGCCCTGGATGACACCATTTGCTATTAATGTACAGTACCACTCCTCCCCCACTTTTCTTCCCTGTACTCTCAAAGTCTCTATCCGCTCTTACTAATTCGAACCCTGGAACTTCAATACTCGCATCGGATATATACCTGTGGAGCCACGTCTCGGTAAAAGCCAAAATACTACACTCCCTCACATCACGAACAAACAACGCCATTGCAACCAGCTCGTCCATTTTATTTCCAAGAGACCTCACAATCCCCATTAGAACAGATGGAACCGCCGGTTTATACCTCCTTCTTTTTGCCTGTACCTTATGGCCCGCCCTGCACCCCCTAAACGGCCTCCACACATCCCTAGGAATCCTCACTAGTTTAGTAATACCTTTCGGCATATCCTTACGAATCTGTATTAACTCTCTCCTTGAATATTTAATCACAACAATGGTACCCCTGTTAAAAACCACAGAAAAACAATTAAATTCCTGTTTAGAATCCACAAACAGTTCTTCCTTTATTCCTCCAGAATACTGAGGTCCCTTTGAACTTCCAAAGTCCTGAGTGTCAGCTATCTCCATGGACTAACCAGATGATTTAAGGCACGATAACAAATCAGATTCCCCTAACTGCATCTTCAATAATGATAATATTGGAAGTATGGAAAAAATAGAAAACAGCATTTGGCAAAAAAGCCCTCCTAATCCCTCCATCCTTGTTCGCACTGGTTGCCTCATCAATCCGGCATGGGCCCCTCTGTCCGTTCTGGCAATGAATGTCAAGTAATGGTGGACAGAGACCTCTCCAGTTGGCTTCCAGTAGTTTACCGGCAGGTTCTCACCTCTCCAGCAGAAATTCAAAGTCACTGTGTAACGTCTATGGCCGGGGGTCGTCGTTCAGACTTACCCCTTGACGATCCCGGCCATGGACATCTATCTTCACGTCGTCAGCTCCCTCCAGGGAGACGCCGGCACTGTCTTCCGGGTACTCAGACTGATTCCCGCAGGACGCGCGTGCCCACACGTGCACAGCCTTAAAGGGCCAGTACGCGTCCAGCTGTCACCAATCAATTATCAGTCCAAATGGCTGCTGGACTATAATAAGGGGCTCTGCCCACTGGTTCCTTGCCTGAGCATTGTTGTATACCTAAGTTTGTCTTGCAAATGGTCTACCAGTGTTTTACAGTTCTCAGTGTTACCCGTTCCTGCTGCCTGTACCCTGTATCCCGTGCTATCGTATCCACAAGTGAAAGTCAAGTCGTGCCTTCCTCTGCACCCACGGTGCCACCTGCTAATACAGTCAAGTCGTGTCTTCCCGCTGCATCCGCGGTGTCACTTGCTGTGAAAGTGAAGTCGTGCTCCCGCTACTGTCTACATTGCCTCAGGTACCCGTTCTGAACTATAGACATTGTTTTGTACCTTGTTGGCCAGCTGCTACTCCGCTACGCGGTACGGCCCAGTGGGTCCACACCCCGCACAGTGACACACTGCTGGTCCGTGCTCTTTCACAGCCGGACCAGCACTTCCTCCAACTTCACTCCTCCAACTTCCCTCCAAACACCCAGCAGTCTTTCACTGCAGGCCCCCTGCGGTTTAGGTCAATGCACCATGCGGTCCTGCTCTCTCACAGCTGGTCCAAAACTGCGTCTCCTTCTCTCCAGGCACACCACAGAATCTCTCAGCTGTTCACCTGCACTTGTCGGTCTGTGTACCATGCGGTCAGGCTCTCTCACAGCCAGACCAACACCACCTGGAGCACACGTACCTGGAGGTCTGGCTCTCTCACAGCCAGAACACCGCTTCCTCCTACCCCTTTGCTGGAGCGCTGGTTCACCGAGACGTCCCCCTACAACTCGTCACGACTCCTCTCCTTTCATCATCCAGCGCCAAGTCACTCACCGCCGGCTCATTCATGGCTACAAAGCCGCACCGCCGTGAGTCGTGGCGCTCAGCTGCCGACTCAAACACCTACTCCAAGCTCCCGGGGCCAACCACCCTAGAGGGACATCCTCTCCTCCTGGATCCTCCGACGCGCTCGTCCTCTACACCGAAAACGAGACGCTTACAGCAGGTACAAAGACAGACACAGACTGACATGTTCTGAAACGGGAGCTGCTCCTGCTTGCTGCCACTCACGCGGCGCACCACTGACCGTGCTCCTAATGTAGTAGTAAAAAAAGCAGCTGACGTTTTCTGGTTGTTGTTTCTTGGGACAGGCGTTTATTTGATGACCGGCTTCTCCACAGTAGAAGCCAAGACCTAGATTTCTGTAACTAACCTATTTGTCCAGTTTCATTAGGTTAGGTTTCAATGCCCTGATTTTCAAAGGTTCCCCAGAATAACTAAGCTTCCTTAGCTGCTGGTGTGGAAGTCGGCACAAAACTACCATCTTGGAGACGTTCTTGTAATTTCGTATCCAGCCTAATAGACAGTGACATGGTCAATTTGAGTGAATCCAGTGGTGGATTGTGGACCAGCATGTACTTGACGGCAGCATCAGAGGGGCCCAAATAGTATTGACTTCTCAGAGCAGAGTTATTCCATTCGCAGTCAATAGCCCAGTGTCTAAATTCCAAAAAAAAAAACAACTGAGTGCTTTCCGTGATGTAGTGAACAGATCTCACTTTCGGCAGTGGCCACCAGGGGTATCGCTAGCACCGGGCCTTCGGGGCCCAAGCCCTGGATCTTTGGCACGGTGCCCCGGATCCCCGGCGACTGGCACATTCGTGTCGCAGCGGTCGCAATTGCGACTGGTCCGTAGCTGCCCGCACCGCATCTGTAAGGCCGGATTCACACGAGCGTGTGCGTTTGCGCGTGCAGAAACATCAGCGTTTTGCGCGCGCAAAAGGCACTTGACAGCTGCGTGTGTCAGCCCCGTATGATGCGCGGCTGCGTGCTTTTCGCGCAGCCACCATCATTATGACACTCCGTTTGGATGTTTGTAAACAGAAAAGCACGTGGTGCTTTTCTGTTTTCATTCATCCTTTTCACAGCTGTTGCGCGAATCACACTGGTCGCACGGAAGTGCTTCCGTGTGGCATGCGTGGTTTTCACGCACCCATTGACTTCAATGGGTGCGTGATGCGCGAAAAACGCTCAAAGAACGGACATGTCGTTACTTTGACGCAGCGGACCAACGCTGCGTAAAAATCACGCACATGTCTGCACGGCCCCATAGATTAATATAGGTCCGTGCGACGCACGTGAAAATCCCGCGCGTTGCACGGACGTATATCCCGTTCGTCTGAATAAGCCCTAAAAGTTACTACAGTAGCTGAGGCCTATGTAATCAAATACACGGGCCCCTGTTACTATAGTATCGACAAATACTTACCCATCTTCCTTCCCGAGCACAGCGGAAGTCCTGACGTCTTCTCGGATGACGTCACAACGCTAGATGGTGTTGGGACATCCGCTGCACCCGGAGCCGAAGAGGAGGTAAGTGTAACGTTACGGTCTGCTGGGGTCCTGTATCTAAGCATGCCTTGTGGTACGAACGTAAAAACGCCCGTAATTATGGGCCCATAGACTTCTACTGGCCACGGGTACCTCCCCGTATGCTTACGGGAAGGTGCCCGGGCCGTTGAAAAATATAGAACATGTCCTATTTTAGGCCGTAATAACGGCAGGGGCAGGCCCACAGAAGTCTATGGCGCTCCTGTAATTACGGGTGACTACGTGTGTGCACCCGTAATTACGGGAGCGTTGCTAGGCGACGTCAGTGGATAGTCACTGTCCAGGGTGCTGAAAGAGTTAAACGATCGGCAGTAACTGTTTCAGCACCCTGGACAGTGACTTCCGATCACAATATAGATCAATGTGTAAAAAAATAGAAGTTCATACTTACCCAGAACTCCCTGCTTCTTCCTCCAGTCCGGCCTCCCGGGCTGACGTTTCAGCCCATGTGACCGCTGCAGCCAATCACAGGCTGCAGCGGTCATATGGACTGCCGGATCATCCAGGGAGGTCGGGCTGGATGTCGAAAGAGGGACGCGTCACCAAGACAACAGCCGGGTAAGTATGAATTTCTTTTAATTTTACCTCGGAAAGGGCTGCCCCTTCTCTTTATCCTGACCTGATAGAGAGAAGTGCTGCCGATTAGTGCAGTACAATTTTACAGCGAAAACGTGCCCGTAAATACGGGTGGAATACTGGTGACACCGGACCCGTATTTACGGGTACGTGTCCGTAAATACTGGTGCAATACGGGTCGAATACGTGTGACCAAGGACCCGTATTTATGCCAGTATTTACGGGTGGACAAAAATACGGTCGTGTGCATGAGGCCTAAAAGTAGGAAAACATAAAAAAATCCATATAAATTTAGTATCGCCGCAATAGTAACGACCCGCTGAATAAAGTTATGATGTTATTTATACCACACGGTAAACGGTGTAAAATTAAGACGCAAAAACAATGGCCAAATTTCAGTTTTTTTCCCAGTACCCCACTAAAAAAGTTATTAAAAAGTTAATCAATAAATTATATGTACCCCAAAATGGTGCTATTATAAAATATAACTTATCCCGCAAAAAAAAGTCCTTATACAGCTATGTCGACGCAAAAATTAAACAGTTATAGTTCTTTGAATGCGACGATGGAAAAACTTAAAAAATTGCTCAGTCATTAAGGTTTAAAATACCTTCGGTATTAAGGGGTTAAGGGCCCAGTATATCTTGTACAGATGTATTCATTGGCGATCCACACAGTTTTAAGGAGTTTTTAGCACAAGGAATATGTGGGTATGTTTATAAAAAAAATTATGCGCTTGTTAATTATACTAAAACACTGTGTCTATAATAAATTATATACAGGAAATGATGTCACGTACTGTAAAAAGCGTGCACTGAATCTTTGTAACCATGCTTGATAAAGACCCATGTTGGGTTGAAACGTTGCAAGTTTTTTTTATGCTTGGTGAATAAAACACATTTTCGTTGGATTATCCTGAGTGCTGCAGTTTCTCTCTACAATTTGTATACATTTGTTTCCCTTGGACGAGGGATTATCTCTGCTGCGTGCACCACCCATGATTGGGGAGTTGTCCTTTCCTGCTGGTGAAAATTGACCTGGTTGTGCTGCTGATCTCTTGAACATATCCTGTGGATATGTCATAAATGTCTCTGATGGGAAACCCCATTTAAATGCACCTCAACCGCAATGTCTGAATGGACCCTAAGGCCATGTTCACACGGCATACCAATGGGAAATACACTGTTTAGATCATATGAGGCGTATTTTTACGCTGCTGAATGAAAAAAACGCCTCAAAACAATATGTTTCGTAAAGAAGTGCCATGTTAAATCTTGCAGCATTTTAGAAGTGTGGCTCTATCTACAAGAGGGGGGGGGGGTGACACTATCTATAAAGGGGGAGTGTAGCACTATCTACAGGGTATGAGTGTGCCACTATTTACAGGGGGCTTTCTGGCACTATCTATAGGGAGTGTGTGCCACTCTACAGGGGGTGTGTGTATGGCGCTACCTACAGGGGGCTGTATGGCGCTATCTACAGGGGGTTGTGTGCCATTATCTACAGAGAGTGTGTGGCACTATCTTCAGGGAGGGATGCGACACTATGTACTGGGGGGGGGGGGGTCGCAGCACTATCTACAGAGGGCACTATGGCATTATCCACAGAGGGCACTATGGCATTATCTACAGAGGGCACTGTGGCACTATCTACAGAGGGCACTGTGGCATTATCTACAGGGGGGCATGTGGCACTTTCCACAGGGGGCTGTGTGTGGCACTATCTACAGGGGGCACTGTGGCATTATCTACAGGGGGGCATGTGGCACTTTTCACAGGGGGCTGTGTGTGGCACTATCTACAGGGGGCACTGTGGCACTATCAACATGGGCTGTGTGTGGTACTATCTACATGGGGCATTGTGGGGTACCATCTACAAGGGGCACTAATCTACGCTGTTTTTTACGCTACCAGTAGTGGTAAGCACATATTGCCTAGCCTTTTTTATAATTGGAGCTTGTAATATAAAGGGCCTCGGCTGGTGGATACATGCAGACAATACCCGTAGCGTTAAAACCAGAGGGTAGTGGGAGCGTGGCGAAAATAACCTTCGTTCTTAGCATATGTCTCATAACTAGTAATTAGTATTTCTTCCTATTTATTACTCTTTTAATCCTTGGCCGCAGTTTCTCAAACTTGTATCTCCAGCCTACAGTGCAGGGCAATTGTAGCAACCGAGTTTCAGGTAAAGACGGGTAATATTTATAGAAGATAACACTTCAGTTAGAAGACCTTGAGATGTTGCCTTCTTTCAAGTTCCCCAAAAGACACACCCACCAGATAAATCACACCCACTACATATGCTGTGCCCCAATCCGTCTCCATAAAGTGTCCCTGGAAAAATGGTTCAAATTTTGGGAGCCATGATAGATATATCATAGTTTTGAGGCTTGAGAAAGGCTCCAGTGGATGGAGCTGAAATGTTGCACGGAGGGTAATAAAGTACCTCTAATTTATTCACTTTATCTACGGAGTGCTGCCTAATTTTTGTTCTCCCTCTCCTCTTCTATGAATATATATCTATAGATAGCGATACAGTAGTCTTATTTGCTATGTATTAAAAAAAAAAAAAGTCCATTTGACTTGGCCAAGCTATTCTATGTATTTCCCCTTTAAAGCGGGCAACGAGCATGTCATCCCTTCATATATCCATCAATGTAAAAAAGAGACTGAACATAAGTGACAGCAACCTTCATTGTTTTCATTAGACGCAAAGACGTCCGGGTCTTGTAGTTTGCGAACTCATCTGGGACTGACGTTGAACAGGCGTTAAGGACTACAATCCCCGGAATGCCTTGCGGCGACCGGAGGTTCCTGGTACAGCATGGCGGGGGAAATAGATGAAAACATTCCCGTGTTTGAGGTGACACATGTGTGCACTAAGAAGATACATGTGGCCTCCTTTGGACACCTGTGGAGACAGACACTCAGCAGTTGCGAACTGAGTCTGGCGGAGGAGTCCTGCGTGGACGTGGAGGACGACGAGCTGGCTGTAGATCTGGGCTGCACGACGAGCGTTGCTGGGGAGATCAAGAGCCTGTGCAGGTAACAGCCCCTGGACAGGGAAGGATACCGCGCATACTCGACTTATCGATATTTACGTGCAGAGTATGCCATCTATTCGGACTTTTTACAGAGACCCCCTAACCGTGTGTGTGTACATAGCATGGTAGACGCTCTATGTAAGAAAGGGTCACTGCTTATTACCTGTTGTCCAGTCGGAAAAATACGTAAAAACGTAGGGCCTGTTCACATCACCGTTCGCTTTCTGTTCCGGGGTTCCGTCGGGTGAACCCCGCAACGGAAAGTGAAAGAGAAACCACAGCTTCCGTTTCAGTCACCATTGATAGCAATGGTGACGGAAACATCGCTAATGGTTTCCGTTCGTCACCATTCCGGCAGATTTCCGTTTTAACAACGGAATCAATAGCGGAGTCGACTGTGCTATTGATTCCGTCGGAAAACCGGAAACCTGCCGTAATCGTGACGAATGGAAACCATTAGCGATGTTTCCGTCACCATTGATATCAATGGTGACTGAAACGGAAGCTATGGTTTCACTTTCCGTTGCGAGGTTCCCCCCGACGGAAACCCCAGACGGAACCCCGAAACGGAAAGCGAACGGTGATTTGAACATGCCCTTATCTGTGGCCCTCCGTTTCTATTAACGTGATGTCACGTCACCACATTGGCCTATTGGTGGATTTTGTGGTCACATCGCATTGAAATTGGCATCTCTACTTTTCAAGAAGACTGGTGGCGGGGGACAGGGATGACATTCATAAGCTAAGTATATTTGTTATTTTTTTTGTTCCCAGCTTGATAAAATACAAACAAAATGCAAAACCAATATCACATTGAAAGCTTTATTTAAAGGGGTTACCTTTAAAGTGTAGCTAAACGTTTGACAAACTTCTGACACATCATAGTGACATGTCAGAAGTTTGTATTGGCGGGGGTCCGAGCACGGAGACCCCCACCAATCGCTAGAACGAAGCAGCTGAAGTGATCGTGTGAGCGCTCAGCCGCTTTGTGTCTGTTCGGCTGTTTCCGGATATAAATGGATCAGTGTACGGACTCAATAGAAAGTCTATGAACTCGTACTCCGATACATCGGCTTTCCGTAAAAAGCCGAACAGACACGAAGCGGCTGAGCGCTCACACGATCACTTCAGCTGCTTCGTTCTAGCGATTTAGTGAGGGTCTCAGTGCTGAGACCCCCATCAATACAAACTTCTGACTAGGGATGTCACGATACCAGAATTTGGACTTCGATACCGATACTTTGTGTAGTATTGCGATTTTGATACTTTGCCAACAGTAGTAATAATAAAAAAAAAGTTCTTCTGTTTTCTGATGTGAGGCGCGACGTGTGATGAATTTTGAACGCGCCTCACATTAATAGTAATTAATCCCATCATGCTTTTCAGTCATAATGGGTTAGGCTGGGTTCACACGACCTATTTTCAGGCGTAAACGAGGCGTATTATGCCTCGATTTACGCCTGAAAATACGGCTCCAATACGTCGGCAAACATCTGCCCATTCATTTGAATTGGTTTGCCGACGTACTGTGCCGACGACCTGTAAGTTACGCGTCGTCGTTTGACAGCTGTCAAACAACGACGCGTAAAAATACAGCCTCGCCAAAAGAAGTGCAGGACACTTATTGGGACGTTTTTGGAGCCGTTTTCTCATAGACTCTATTGAAAACAGCTCCGAAAACGGCGCAAAAAACGTGAGTTGCTCAAAAAACGTCTGAAAATCAGGTGCTGGTTTCCCTTGAAAACAGCTCCGTATTTTCAGACGTTTTTGGCTCATCGTGTGAACATACCCTAAATGTGTGAGTGTACATGATGGGGTTAATTACTATTAATGTGAGGAACATGGAGGGTAAATTCATTGCACCTCACATTAATAAGTGAATGAAAGCAGTGTTTATTTCATTTTTTTACAGCGTACATATCATAAATGATGCAAAAAAATAGTTGTGCGCGCCATTACTGAATGTGTGTATTTTATGTATTGAGACTTATTTTAATATTTATTGTAAAAAAAAGGTGAATGTGTATTTTTTTTAAATTTAACAATACTTTGTTTTTACTTTATTTTTAAACTTTAATGTACTGACATATATCAGATATATGCCAGTACATTAGCCTGTGGACGAATAGCACACAGACAGTTGTTAGGGCATACCTAAGTATGCCCTAACAGGAAATATGGTAAGACAGTCCTGGAGGCCGCCAATGGACCCTCGGCTGTCTGCCCATATATGGTATGGCCCTCGATCGCGTCACAGGAATTCCCTGTGACGTGATCCATTGGCATCCCCCTTCTCATTTTCCCCTGAATGCTGCAGTCTTTGCAGCTTTGATGGCAGCATTCAGGGGAATAACGGCAGAGATGAGAGGTTTCTCTGATCTCCGCCAGCGGGGCTGCGGCTGTGTAATAGTCATTGCCCCGCTCCTGACAGGAAGCGCGCACGCGGTCAGCATGAGGTGATGCGGCCGGCGCTGCACTAATGAGCGGCGGTTCAGGCACTGAAGACAGAGCATGGGGGTGTTTTGCAGTGCGCCCGCCATGTTCTGTCTTCAGTGCCGCAGATCATTAGTGCAGCGCCGGCCGAATCACATCCTGCTGACCGCGCGCACTTATCAGGACTCAGGAGCGGGGCAATGGCTGTATTACACAGCTGCAGCCTCGCTCTCATACATTCATCTGTTACTATACTGAGCGGTGCGGCTGCGCAGCTAAGTATCGAAATACAGGAAATAGCGGTATCGAACCGTTTGGGGATGCACAGTATCGAAGTTTCGATGCACCGTGCATCCCTACCTCTGACATGTCACTATGACATGTCAGAAATTTGTCGAATGTTTAGCTGCACTTAAACTTATTTAAATTGGTGGGGAGTCTGAATACTTTGTTCCCCACCAACTGCTAAAGGGTAGTAGCAGTTGTAGCATGTAACAGATTGGGGGGGGGGGGGGGGGTTAGGCTGGTTACTGCCCCGCAGAGGAAATTGCACAGCAAGAACTCCGGATGACACAGATGTAAGATGCTGAACAGAGCTTTACTACAACTGAGGCACGATCTTCACGGTTACATTATTTGGTACACAGGCTTGACAGCTTCACTAATAAATAGGCTCTATACTGATCGGTTTCTGATATAACTGGTGAGAACCGGACACTGTTGGTTAAAAGTTCAGCCCCAAGTTAAACTTGTGGTGATGGAGAACTTTGTTCTAATATGAAGTGCTGAGCTAGCAATACGCCATTCAGCCTAGCAATACAAAGTCTTTTGGGTGGATCAGTCACTTACCTGGCAATCACAACTGGCAGCTCTCACCAGCGTCAGACTGGTCCTCCGACATTGTCTCCCTGCCCCTCTGCTTACTCTTGTAGGCAGGTCCGGCGTTGGGGCCCCCTGGCTGCGACGGGGTCCGCGGCATGAGGAGACCCACGCTGCCCGTCACATAAATGTTATGTGCAGGGTGGCACGGGCCCCCTCATGCCCGGTGGTGTCGGTAGCACCGGAGGGGGTCCTGGTGCTAGCGACTGCCACATTCACTTATATCTGCGTCCGCAGATACAATTGAATAGAATAGGCTGCAGGCCACGTTAGGCCTGCAGCCTATAAGCTGCTGGGACGGAGTCCCTACTAGGGTTTTCACGATACTTTGCGTAGTATTGCGATTTTCGATACCAAAATGATACTTTGCCAACAATAATAAAAAAATAAGTTCATCCATTTTCTGATGTGAGGCACGAGGTGTGATGAATTTTGAACCTCCATGTGCCTCACAATAATAGTAATTAACCCCATTGGGTTAATGTGTAAAGTACATGATGGGGTTAATTACTATTAATGTGAGGCACATGGAGGTTCAATTCATAACACCTCGTGTCTTACATTAATAAGTGAAAGAAAGAAGTTTTTTTATTTTTTTTATAGCGTACACATAATTGCCGTAAAAAATTTGTTGTGCAGGTTATTACAACCGCGCCAATACCGAATGTGTATATTTTATGTATTGATACTTATTTTAATGTTTATTGTAAAAACAATGTGTGTCTTTTTATTTAACCTTACTTTGTTTTTACTTTTTTATTTTTAAACTTTAATGTACACTGATCGTATACAGGCAGTTGTTAGGTCACACCTCAGTATGCCCTAACAACAGGAAATATGGTCAGAAAGCCCTGGGGTCCTTCAATAGACCCTCAACTGTCTGCCCGTATATGGTATGTCACGTCACAGGGATTCTCTGTGATGCGATCCATAGGGCATCCCCCTTCTCATTTTCCCCTTGAATGCTGCGTTCAGCTTTGATCGCAGCATTCAGGGGAATAGCGGCGGAGATGAGAGGTTTCTCTGATCTCCGCTAGAACGGGGTTGTGGCTGTGTAATACAGCCAGTGCCCCGCTCCTAACAAGTGCGCACGCGGTCAGCATGAAGTAATGCGGCCGGCGTTGCACTAATGAGCGCAGGCACTGAACACAGAACATGGTCTTTTGCAGTGCGCCCGCCATGTTCTGTCTTCAGTGCCGCCACTCATTAGTGCAGCGCTGGTCGCATTACATCAGCAGCGCTTGTCAGGACTCGGGAGCTCATACATTCATGTGTTACAATGCTAAGCTGTGCACGGCATCTAAACAGTATCGAGGTTTCGATGCATCGTGCATCCCTAGTCCCTACGCAGGCCGGCGTGATGACGTCGTTGCAAGACATCTGAGATGGTGGAGCGCTCCGTCCGTCGTGGGAACGGGGCTAGGTAAGTGCAATTTTTTTTTGGGGGGGGGGGCTGTGTGGCGCTGTCTACTCGGGGGGGGGGGGGGGTGCTGTGTGTGGCGCTATCTACAAGAGATGGGGCTGTGTGTGCCACTTATTATTATTTTTATTATTATTGTGGGGCCTAAAGGTTGTACTATTAGTGTGTGGCACCGAGGGGGCATTATTTCCACCTGGGGAACTGTAGATGGTGAGGGTTTTGTAGAGGGTGGGGAGGCGCTACAAAATCAAGAAGCCAAAGATGTTTGTGTTTCAAATTCTGCAGAGGCGATTTGTAGTTGGGAGAAGGCGTCAGGGCAATCTGGGCCGGATGAAGAAGAAAATGAAAAGTGAGCGACTCCAATCTGATGTCACTGGATTTCACTGTATTGTATTAAAGGAGTTTTCCCACCTTAGACATTTATGGCATATGCACAGGAAATGCCAAGAATGTCTGATAGATGAGTGTCCCAGCTCTGGTACCCACAGCTATATCTAGAACTGTAAATTCCAAAAATAGTGTATTGGGTATACGTTTAAATTTGATTAAAAATTTAACTGCCTGTCTAAACGTTTAAAAATAATTTTATTATTGGTATTTTAACCCCTTCAGGACCCACCCTGTTTTGGCCTTCAGGACACAGCCGATTTTTTTCAAATCTGACATGTTACTTTATGTGGTAATAACGTTGGAATGCTTTTACCTATCCAAGCGATTCTGAGATTGATTTCTCGTGACATGTTGTACTTTTATGTTAGTGAAAAAATTTGGTCAATTAATTTCGGTATTTATTTCTGAAAAACCCCCAAATTTAGAATTTTTTTTTTTCCTAAATTTAAACGTATCTGCTTGTTAGGCCTCATTTACACGAGCGTGTGCGTTTTGCAACGCGCGTAAAAAACGCAGAGGTGATTAATGCGAGGCCAGCCTACAAATAGGCCTGCTGGCCCAATCCCTGCTTGCTGGGAAAAGCAGGTTTTGCACCTTAATTTCTGCTGAAACCCCAGTGTGTGTTTCTCCATTGAAGTTGTAATTGGCTTTGCACGGCACACTTATGCCTTCTCAGTCGCTGGCACGTGTGCTTCTTACCTGGATGATCTCGCATCGTTTTGGGGAGCGTCGACCCATGCTGCAGCACCAGACGCGTGGAAGATGTCGCATTTGGGTTCATCCACTTGTGGCCCAACGTACGACGAAAGGCCATTTCCATACCCTGTATGAGGACTTACGACGGCATCCTGAAAAATTTAGAGCGTTTTGCCGCATGTCTGTGGGCACATTTGACCTTCTGCTTGAGCAGATTCGCTCTGGTATCACCTACAAGAATACCAACATGAGACGCTGCATTTCGCCTGAGGAACGTCTGCTTGTGACCTTGAGGTATGTGTGCAGTTGCAATTATTTAGTCAATGACGCTGTCAGTTTTACCAGCCCCCCCCTAACATGTGTTGTGGCTTACTTTTTCTCTCTCTTTGATTTCTAGATTTCTGGCCACAGGCAATAGTTATCATTAGTTACATTTTGAATTTCTTTTGGGAGTGACCACCATTTCGTTCATTGTCACATCCACCTGTGTCGTGTTGTGGCAGAGGTTAAAGACCACGGTCATGCCTCAGCCCACGACAGAACAGTGGCTAAGAATTTCAGAGGGATTTCTTAGAGCAAGTGACTTTCCAAATTGCATTGGTGCCCTAGACGGCAAACACATTCGTGTGAGAGCCCCCACGCAGTGGCTCGCAATATTATAACTACAAGCAGTTTTTTTCGATGGTATTGTTGGCCTTGGCGGACACTAATTATTGTTTCACTATTGTTGACATCGGCTCGTATGGAAGCTCGGCAGATGCCCGCATATTCCGTTCATCAAGAATAGGGAAGCGACTTGTGAATAATCGACTGGCGGTGCCGGAACCTTCCATCCTCCCTGGCTCCAGCGGACCCCCAATCCCGTATGTCATCGTGGCGGATGAGGGGTTTGCCCTGACAAGGCAAGTCATACGTCCTTTTGCAAGAAGGGGCTTGGATGACAGTCGGCGCATGTTCAATCTCCGCCTAGGCCGAGCTTGTCGATGTGTGGAATGTGCCTTTGGCATTATGTCGAACAGGTGGCGTGTCTTTCTGACGACAATGCAATTGCCCATGCAGAATGTGACACGTGTTATACAAGCGTGTGTCGTCTGCATAACTTCTGCCGCATTAATGACGCTACCTTTGATGCAGAATATATCCTAACACATGCAGGCACCAGCGACACTGTCCCGGTTATTCCTCTCGGCCGATCTCTCTCATCCGGCCTTCGAGTGCGGGATACTTTGGCGGCATATTTCGAGTGCCCATCAGGACCCGCACCGTGGGGGCGTGATGACCTTTGAAGGGTTGTCTGTTTTTTGGAGGCTTCACTACACACGTCACATGTGGCCAGGGTGTTATTCAGTTTTTGGGGTTCGTGTTGGGTTAGGGACTCGCAAAACATGAGCACCCTTGACGCGGGTTGCGAGCTTACATCTGTCGGGGTTTGATCAGGACATTTGACATTTGGAAACATGCTTTCTGGAGATAGAATGATGGTCGGCCAAAAGTTAGGCGAGTCCAATTGCGAGTGTACTTAGTGTGCTTCGGGTCCCATGACAGCACCCAAACGTTCTCATCTGTTGCAAACTATATCAAACCCCAATAGATGAACTAAAACCTCATAACACGTGTGCATGCATTGGGGCCAAAGGCCAGAAGTGTGTGAGGGTATAGACAAAATAAATGTGGGGCAAAGATTGTGTTGAGGGGTGTGAAATAAAAACAACACACAATTGAAACAATGAACATCCATGTTTTTTGTGTTCGTATTTCACACTACAGAAACATGGTGTGGACAGTAAAAAAAACAAAGACATTGTAATAAAAAGAACACCAACATGGTGTAACCAACATTAGAGGGCGAGTTGCCATCCCGTAGAACAAATTGGCCGGCCAACTATCAGGACACCAACACACTCACAGGTGTTGGTAGTGGTGGCCCGGGGAGGAATAAGCAGGCATTTCAGCACCACTATGCTGGACCTGGAGCTGCGGAGGTTGTTCCTCGCCAGCATAGTGGTGCTGATGTTGTCCGTGGTACGTTGGGGCAGGGAAGGGGGGAGCCATAGGGCGCATATAGGGGTCCGGCCGTGCCATCTGGGTGGCTTGATGGTAGGTTGCCGGCAATTGGGGCGTGGTGGCCGGCATGGCAAATCCGCGCCACTGCTCTATGGCCGTGAAGCAGTGGTTTGGATTGTGGGGGGGGTGTGGAGGCGTCGATCAAGGTTATGATCGACGCTTGTAGCCGGGCCTTGCGATCCATAGGGACCAGGCGGAGTAGGGGAACTATGCTGCGGGCAAAGAAGTCCTGGCCGTCCTCATCCGTGGCACGGCTCAGAATTTCCAACACCCGGCTATCAACTTGGACACTGGCGGAGGGCTGTGGAGCACGGCGCCGGCGAGTGGTGGTACGCAGGGGGCGCTCCTCAGCCGGAGAGGCGACGGCCCGTGCAGACTGGACAGGGGCGGGGTCCAGGGGTGTCGGCTCCAGGCTAAGGGGCAGGACATGGGCAGCAGGAGGTTGCGGCAGAGACTCGCCGATGTCCGTGTCCTCAGCTGTGTCCTCCAAATTGTCGGTGGTTCTGGAATGGGAAAACAGCGTTAGAACACAATATAGAACAATGCCCACAACAACACGATGGAAAACAGGACATGGGCGCGCACACATTAAACACATGCAAAAGCACAATCTCTTACGTGCGCATCTCCATAATGTCCTTCAAGAACATCAATTGTTTGGTATACATGTAGGGGCGCTTACGCGAGCCCCCATCTACGCTGCGTCCCTTTTCCCCCATTTCTCCTGAATTGGTCACGGCAGCTCCGCCACCGTGTTTTTATATCTTGGACTGTTGGAGGAAAAACAAATATAACGCCATAAGAACTCTGCCCTCTCACTAAAATGAGGGGCCCTACCCTGCCAATGACATGGTACACGGGATGCGCCTGCTACACAAAAGGTCATTGGGCAATTGCGCGGAAGACTCATACAGGCCCACAGTTCTTCAATAGGGATGACATTGCATTGCAGGAAAAAACATGATACTCACCCAACCGACTGCGGTCCCGGGTTCGGCCACTCTCCCATTCCTCTCCAAAAAGCTCCTTTGTTACCTCCTCCCAGGCGTCCTCCTTGACCGTGCGGTCGTGGTACGCCTCCGCGCGAGTGTCCCAAATAGCCCCATGGCTCTGGACCAGGCTGATGAGGCGCTCTACGTCAAGCCCACGCGGCATGGCAGCAAATCTCAGTGGAGTGTAATTTCTCTGACACAGCCTAGCCCACTCGCAGTGAAAACGCAAGCACTTCCTGGTTTTTGTTTGCTTTGTCCAGCTTTATAAACTCTTTTGCATGGACAGAACAAGTGATGCGTGAAATTCGCGCATGCAACGCAGGAGCATCCGTGTGCCATGCGTGGTTTTCACGCACCCATTGACTTCAATGGGTGCGTGATGCGCGACAAACACACGATTTTAGAACATGTCGTGAGTTTTACGCAACGCACTCGCGCTGCGCAAAAAACACGTACTGTCTGCACTGTCCCATAGAGTAATATAGGTGCGTACGTCACGCGTGAAAAGCACGCGCGGCGCACGCGCGTATTTTACGCTCGTGTAAATGAGGCCTAAAACAGATAGTAATACCACACAAAATAGTTACTAGTTAACGTTTCCCATATGTCTGCTTTATGTTTGCATCGTTTTTTGAACATTTATTTTTCTAGGATGTCACAAGGCTTAGAACTTTAGCAGCGATTTTCTCATATTTTAAAGAAAATTTCAAAAGGTCATTTTTTTCAGGGACCAGTTCAGTTCTGAAGTGGCTTTGAGGGCCTTATATATTAGAAAATCCCCAGAAGTCACCCCATTTTGAAAACTGCACCCCTCAAGGTATTCAAATATGCATGCACAAAGTGTTTTAACCCTTGAGGCGTTTCACAGGAATTAAAGCAAAGTAGAGGTGAAATTTACAAATTTTATTTTTTTTGCCGAAATTCATTTCTAATACATTTTATTTGTATAACACAGAAGGCTGCTCCTCCGAGGCTTCCATACATAGCAACCCGGAGGTCATTGTCTGGCCTCCGATTGCCACGACAAGCATCGGCAGCCCCCACAATCACTTAGTGGGGGCTGCCAATGTGCTTCAAACTCCTTAAATGCAGCGAACGCAATCTGTTGCCGCATTTATGGGGTTAATTGCCGAAATCAGCGGCGATGGTCCGCTGACCGGCAAGACTGGAGTGTCAGCTGTCAGGGACAGCTGACCTCCCGGTTCCCGGACACTGTCCATTAAGTGTTCTGATGCGGGAAGCAAGCCCTCTGCAGGACGTACAGTTGCGGCGCAGCGCGTGAAGAGGTTAAAAGAGAAGGGCACTAATGCCTAAGAATCTGAGTACAGGCGTTGGCAGCACAGATCATAGTCCTTTGTGAAGTGTCTGCCATATGATAATTCAAAGTTCACTGAGCTCATATGCCGATACAACACTGCACAGGAGTAGTAAACTAAACTACTGGTCTGTTTGCCAGAGCGATACACAAATAAAAGTTTTTTTTTAGGATGTCTCAGAAACACTAGTAACAAAAACCTTAACACTTATAACATTGGTTTGTTTGCCAAAGAGGTGCAAATTTTCTTTCCCTACGCGTTGCTGCAGCCCTGTGATACAGGGGAGCGTCCTTAGGGGTATAAATTGCTATGAGTATATTCTCACTGCCGGTCAGCACATATTAAGCTGTTTGTTTTTTTGTATTATCCGGCGTGCACTACACACTGATGGCTGGCCTAGTGCGCGCCGGGGAAACTGAAGAGCCTTCTAAGGCTTAGCCCCGCCTACATGATACGCGTCATCGGAACCTCGACCAACCGGTGTGTCAAACGTCACACTGACGCCCACCAGCTGGAGCGGCCTCCTTAGTAACGTCGCGTCCAATGAAATGGATGCACCAAGCATCAGGTAGTCACTAGGGGAGCTACAGGCGGCTACATCATACACCGCTGAACAATTAAAGTAGAAAGGGATGCATAAAGCAAAGGAGCCATTCAGAGTGCGAGAGCAGCATGATGGACTAAGTAGGGTGAAAACACACAGCACCTCAACTTAACCAATTAGATACGTATCAATACAAGTATGTGCGGTGTGAAGCTGCCTCGAATAGATAAATCAGCAATACTGAGTGAGGCCACTCATCTTATACGTTCTCCAAAACCTGAAAATAACGCTGAAGTAGACCTAAATAATAGGCAGGGTAGGTAGATGATAAATGATAAATGAAACATGCTACGAGGGGGGAACAATGATACCTATATGATTTTGTAGTTCTAGGTTGATGTCCAAATTAGATATATGGGAGGAAGGATATCTGTTCATTGAGCTCCAGTGACTTGATGGTTTGCATCCTGAAGATCCACTGGGCCTCCTTCTGCAGAATTCTCCTATCCCAGTCCCCACCTCTTGCGGATGGTCGAACATGTTCCATCCTCTGAAATATAGGGACAGTATGATCTCCTGAATAATGTTCCCACACGTGTCGAGATACTGATGTGTCTTCTCTCCTAGCAATGTCACAGATATGATACCTCACCCTTCGCTTAAATTCCCTCTTGGTCTTTCCAACCTATTGTGTCCAACATATACAGGTCAATAGGTATACCACCCCCTTAGTCAAACAGTTTATAAAGGTTCTTGTATCAAACGTTTCTCCTGTGCTTTTGCTCGTAAAGGTTTTGGTGTTCCAAATAGAGCTACAAACTTTGCATTGGCCACAACAAAAAGTTCCCTTCAGGTTTGATGATAGCTAGGTTGTAGTTTTACCCATGTCAAGGTGACTGTACTATTCTATCTTTGATGTTTCGACCTCATTTAAAAGTGATCTGGGGCCTCTCACCAACAAGACTACCCACATCTGGATCTGCTTTCAGGATATCCCAGTAGGAAGTAAGTATTCTCCTGACGTCCTGATGAGCAGAGTCATAGGTCCCTATGACTCTGATAATTTCATCCTTCTCTGGGGGAATTTTGGGATTCCCTATTGCCCCAAGGGCATGTTGGTAAGCTGTTTTAAGTACACCACTAGGATAGCCTCTCCGTTTAAACCTATTTTTCAGACCTCTTGCTGAAGTCTTGAAATCTGATATTGTTGTGCAGTTTCATCTGGCCCTCATATACTGCCCCTTAGGTATACCTCTTTTAAGGGGTATAGGGTGCCAGTTATCCCACCTGAGCAAATTATTAGTTGCGGTGCTTTTTCTGAACATTTCTGTCTCTATATAGGGAAGACGGATCTTGGCTATCTTGATATCAAGGAATGTAATATTCCTTTCCTGAATCTCAGCTGTAAAAAAGAGGTCGAGGTTATTGATATTCAGAACGGATACAAACTCCTTAAACTCATCAGATGTTTCTGACCACAGGATGAAGACGTAATAAATAAACCTAAGCCACATCATAATGGAGGAGGTATATTTTATCCATTTTATCACAGAACACAAATTCCCTCTCCCACCAGCCCAGGTAGAGGTTAGCATAGGTGGCGGCACAAGGGCTGCCCATTGCAACCCCCCTGAGCTGGTGGAAGATATTTTGGTCAAAGAGAAAAAAATGATGTTCCAAAACAAACCTAAGTAACTTAAGTACAAATTGGTTATGTGCATGAAAGTGGGTTCCTCTATCCTGGAGGAAATATTCAATGGCTTCACATACCAAGGAATGGGGGATGGAGCTATAGAGTGCCTCCACATCGAGACTGGCAAGAAGGACATTGGGGTCACATCTAATACCCTCTAGTTTCCGCAACACTTCCATCGTATCTCTGACATATGATGGAACTGCCGTCACAAAGGGTCTCGGGATCTTATCAACCTAGATATTGGCATTCTGGGATAAACGCCCAATGCCCGAGACAATCGGTCTCCCTTTGAGTGGACGAAGTCCTTTGTGGACCTTAGGGAGACTATAAAAGGTAGCCACCTGAGGACATTTTCCCCACCACAAAGTCCAGTTCATGACCATCAATAATCTTCTCACACTTGGCCTCAACCACAATTTCTTTAAGCTCAGCCAGAAAATTATACGTTGGATTCTCAGCCAGGACATAATATACCTTGTCCTTAAGTATGTTCATGCACATAGTTATGTATGGACTATGGTCCATAATAACCAAATTTCCCCCTTTGTCAGAGGGTTTAATTATGATTTCAGAATCATTCTCAAGGCTCTGAAGCGCCACTAATTCCTCCCACGATAGGTTATGACTCATGTAATTTATCAGCCTCCAATCTACTCAGTTGGTCAGTGACCATTTTCAAAAACACATCCAACAAGGAGTTATCGTTAAGGGGTGGGTTCTTGGTTGAGGGCATTCTTAAATCAGTAAAGGGCCCCTCAACCAAATCTCTCTGGCCCTCATCCCATAACTCCTCAAGTACCCTGACGTGAGGAAGGTCTTCCTCCAGAATCCCCAATTCGTAACATTGCCGCTTGTCGTGCGTCTTGAAAAACGTCTTCCGTTTCAATTTCCTGATTAACAGGTTAAGGTGTTTGACCCATGAAAAAAGGTTAAACTTAGTAGTGTTGTATTGGCATATGAGCTCAGTGAACCTTGAATTATCATATGTCAGACACTCCACAAAGGACCTATGATCTGTACTGCCAATGCCTGTACTTAGATTCTTTGGCATTAGTGCCCATCTCTTTTAAAATACCAATAATAAAATTATTTTTAAACTATTATATCTAGAACTGACCGGAAAATCCAGGCGGAGACCAGTGGAGAGAGAATCACACGTGTGCGCAGCTCTCTCTATCTTCTGTTGTGTGGTTGTTATGGAAAAAGCCGAGCAGCTCTTGCGCGACTGTTTCCGTTACTCCAATTGAACAGAATGGAGAGAGCTGTGCGCACGCGTGACCCTCACTCCACTGGTCTCCGCGGTCAGTTCTAGATATAGCTGCGGGTACCAGAGCTGGGAGCCGCATCTATCAGACATTTTTGGCATTTCCTGTGGCTATGCCATAAATGTCTAAGATGGGAAAACTCTTTTAAGTTATATGGTCTGCAGAGCGCTTGTTTAGGACTGGTGTCTACCACTATCTGCTCACTATGTGGTGGTAATATTGGTCTTTTGGTTTACTACGCACGTTTTGCTACACAATTAAGAGTGGTTGCATTATTTCTACATAGCGGACTGGTGGGCCCCAAGAATTCTTTCCTCTGGTGGGCCCAAGGTACTCCAGTCAGACACTGGCTCTCGCCCTGCCCGGCTACACGATCCGGCAGCTCTAGCCCTGCCCGGCTATACGATCCGGCAGCTCTAGCCCTGCCCGGCTATACGATCCGGCAGCTCTCGCCCTGCCCTGCTATACAATATGGCAGCTCTCGCCCTGCCCAGCTATACGATCCGGCAGCTCTTGCCCTGCCCGGCTATCTAACAGCGTCTCAAGCCCCGCTCGGCGAATCCACCCACTCTGTGCTGACTTCTTTCTCCCTCTCCTGCTTATCCCACACGCATCACTCTTTGTCTCTTTCCTCAATCACTCACCAACTGTCACTATATCAAAATCGTAATTTTGTTTTTAAAGGCTAGGCTCCTACCGTGTTTTTTTTTTTTTTAAAGGGGCTGCATGCCACCTCTGACGTTAATGTGCCTTCACGGGGTCCCGTCTGTACAAAATACATAGTGCTCTATGGAAAATAACCTTTTCTCCTAATACGGATACAGTTGCCTAACATAACATTAGGTGCTTAACATATATACATAAGTGGGTTCGGGGCACACCCTACAGGCACGCTTGGAAGAATCATACCACTTCGACTTCTGTTGCCTCCACTCTACTTTTTTTTTTCTGGAGCCTCGCAGGAGGCCATTGGCTATAAAAAAACAAAAAACGTTAACAACTGTTTTGTATGTACAGAAAAAAAGTGCCAGAAAACCTCTTTAAAGGGACATTCCCAACATCGTAATTATGTCCCATGCAATCACTGTTAAAAAATTTTTTTTTTTTCAAATAATTAACAAAAATGAACCTGTTAAAAAATATCACCCTATTAAATACCCCATCCCTAGTTTGGCATTACCTGGTTGCCCCCTGTTACCTCCTACAGTAGTTTTTTTGCTGCAGGCTGAACATGCGCAGATCTTCACCGCTTTGTCAGTATAGCGGCTTTCTCCTTGCTCTTTGCTCGCCCTGTGCCTCGCTCGCCCTGTGCCTCGCTCGACCTGTGCCTCGCACGCCCTGTGCTGCGAGAATGCACAGTTCAGGAGTGCTTGCCATTCAGCTCTGCTTCTTGTTGTCGGCGTACAGGACACTTAGGAGAGTAAAAGGTACACCTGGGAAATGTAGTTCCCAACAGGCGCACAGTGGTCACGTGGTCTGCCATACTGGAACGTAGATTCTGCCAGCATTCATGTTATAGAGTGACGAAGTTATGGAGGTCCCCATTGAAAAAGTAAAAGACTTCGGAGGTTCGTGCATGCACACCTAGTGTGCATTTTTAATATTAAATGTATATGGGAATTTGAAATTTTTTAATTAGTCAAGCCTTTTGCATACCTGAAAACAAATGCCTGTAAAGACATTTCCACGCTTTAAAATCAACCTCGTTATTGCGCATGAGACTGAATGCTGAGCTGAAGAGGGAGTGCCGTGCCCCTGCACTATTGTTGTATGGTCCAGCCAATGAGAATTCTCTTACAACCGCTTGCCCTGGGCTGTGTGTAGACAAGCAGCTGATTGGTTTTAAGCGCAGTGGCCTGGGACGAGAGGCGCAGCCTTCTATCTGCTCTCACTGGGATCACAACTGCAATTGCGTTGAGTTCCGAGGGCTCTTTTTAGAACCGCCCCTGGATACTTGTTGACTCTGCTTCCAAGTGGGCTTTTAGACTCGGACAGGTAACTGCTGAGCCTGGGATTAAGTTTCTGCAGGGAACAACCTCCCTGGCTTTTAAGGTACACAATAACTAGAAGTCAGCAGCACTTTTAAAGAGGTTATCTGGGATTTTTAAAGTTGTTGGCCTATCCTTAGGCTAGGCCTTCAATTTTAGATCGGTGAGGTTCCGACTCTTGGCATCCCACTGATCAGCTGTTTGCAGTTTGCTTTTTGTTCGTACTTTGCACGCGACGTTGCAAAGGATAGATATGAATTGCATAGCCTAAAAAAAAAAAAGACAAGTAAAGGTATTATCTGTGGCACTGTGTAGATGATTGGGTGCTCTTGGTAGGGTTTCCACCACATAGAACATAGAAGGATGTCTACTTAGGCCCTATTCACACGACCGGGAAACTCGGCCGTGTGGCGGACGTTTATTTAACGGCTGTCACACGGCCACAGTAAGAACAATAGACCCCAAATGGAGCTATTCACACGGCCGTTTTTTTTTTTGGTGGGCCGTCAAAATATGGAGCATGCCCTATTTTGGGCCGTTCTTCCGGCCACACGGCTCCCATAGAAGTGTATCGGGTAGTGTAAAGCACGACTGTCACTTGGATGTGACCCGAGTGACGGCCGTGCTTTCTGCCGCTTGCTCACTCTCTACTCCTCTTCAGTTTTTTTTTGCTTCCTGTAGGAACGGAATCCCTAATCCCTAGCCACAGCATTGCCGAGGCCGGGGTTTCTGCCCCAGGTGAAGTCTCTGACTTCACTGTCCATATATGGACAGTGAAGTCGGGGACTTCTCCTGGAGCGGTCCCCTACAGTGGTGCTATCTACAGGAAGGGGGGGGGGGGTGCCATCTACAGGAGTGCTATATACAGGGGGCTGTGTGTGTGGTGCTACCTACGGGGGGCAGTGTGTGGCAAAAAATTGTCAAATTCAGAAAAAAACGTCAAAATCGGCCATTAAAAATGGAAACATAGCCCGGAACGGATGTAGAAGGGATGCAAAAAGGCAGAGAAAAACGGCTGTTTTTATCGGGCAACACTCGGACCCTGTCGTGTAAATAGTGCCTTAGGCCCCATGCACAAGACCATATTTTTCGTCCATCCGTAAATACTGTCTGTAAATACAGATCCGTAAATCCGCATATACGGAAGGGTGTCCGTAAATACGGTGTGTAATACATCTGTGTTTACGGATCCACAAAAAACAGGGAGGAAACTTGTGTAATCCCCTGGTGTCGCATAGCAATACTTCCGTAATTAGGAAAGCGCCCATAGACTTCTATGGGAAGTCCGTGCCCGTAAAACGCTGTGTGTGAATCTGTCTTTATTCATAAAAAAGCAGAATCATGTTTTCTATATATGTTTAAGTTCATCAGTGTACTGTAGACCTATTCCTCACGCACATGACCGTATGCGCCAGCCGAGTCCCGTCAGTGATCCGTGGAAAGATAGGACATGTCCTATCTTCACCAGCTGAAGTGAATGGTCCGTGAAGACTATCGGGTGGCACATCGGTCGTTTTCAACTGGCGTTACTGTGTGTCAAACAAGACCATGCTCATGAATCCTAATATATCCACTGATTTAGGGTGAAGTCTCGCTAATTTCCTTTGATCAGTTTTTCTTATTTGGTTTGACGGTTTTACTTTTTACACGTTTGATCCATGTGGCCTCATCAATTTCCACGCAATTAGCTGAGGTAATTGTCATAGACTGTTGTTTGCTCAGAGATACAAGTATGGCCAATCAGTTTGGTTTCCTTCAACCAGGCATTAATTCATTTTATTTTTTTATGTCTGGTGATCCATGTATCGGTCATATGATGGAATGCGTATGTAGGTTATCCAACTTCTAATGACAAGCGTAGTTGGTTGTTTTGTACTTACAAAGACTTGATTCCATTCAAGCCCCTAAATTTAGATTTAAGAGCTTACACAAGGCAAAGCTGCGTGCAGAAACCCTGTACATCGGGTTCACGTGCTAGATCAGAAAGCACTGCCGCCAAATGGTTCCTCTGTGAGGTGCCGTAATAACCTCTACAAGTATAACTTCATAATGTCACGTGTTGGGGTTTGAAATCGGGGGGCATATGAGTACAGTATGCACCCATAGCAACCTATGGGCACCATATTACAGATCTATTTTATGTGGCAGTGTGCATGAGTCCTAAGGAAATGTTCACATGGTCAGGATTTGCAGAAGCCCAGGATTTCTGCCATTGAAGCTCAATGGAGCTAATCTACAGCTTTTCAGTGCAGAATCGGTGGGAGTATTGAGCATGGTGGGACATGCGTTGCGATCATTAATTGGCGCAGATTTACTCTGGAGCTAGTGAGTTGGGAAAGAAACAAAACACGTTCATATGCTCTGCCGGAAGAATTTGCAGCAGATCCTGTCCATGTTTAGGCATGGAATCCACATGTAAATCCGAACAGAATCCAGATCATGTGAACATGGTCTATAGGTGGGGAAACGGATAATGGCTTAGTTGCAGTTAGCAGGGTCTTTGCACTGAAGGGCTGTTTTAGCTATCCCTCTGTCTGAAGCATTGACGTGAAGGGAACCACTGTGGTCATCGGGTTTGAACAGGATAAAAAAAATATATATATCTCATTTTGACTCTAGCCCTTAAAGGGAATGTGTTGTTAGCAAAACATGTATTTTTTTTTTTTTTTTTTTTTTTTTTTTAGTTAAAAAAATTAGTGTGTAGGTGATTAAACATTGTTCTAATTTTTTTTATTTTTTTCACGAGTCAGGAAATATTATAAATTGGATTCAATTTATAATATTTCCCAGCACTGGTCACTAGATGGAGCAATTCCCAAAATTGCAGCATTGCATGTGGTAAAGCAACCACATTGGTTTATGCTGCAAAATTGGGAAAAAATCCCTCGCTCTAGTGAGCTCTGAGAATCCCCCCCTCCTTTATCCTGCCTAGTGCCGGGAGAAACGAGGGGATTGAACGGTCTAACCTCCTACACTGTGTGTCGCCATTTTTTGAGCTAACACACAGTGTAGAAGGTTTACATACACTAGTAAAACACACTGAAACACGAACATACATAGAAATCACTTACCTGCTCCAGTCGCCGCCGCTCCCTCCGGTCCGTTCGCTCAGTCTGCTGCCGCTGCTCCATGTGCACAAGTCCGGAAGCCGCGACCGGAAGTAGTAATCTTACTGCCCGGCCGCGACTTCCGGTCCACAGGAAAATGGCGCCGGACGGCGCGCATTTCAAATCGGACTGTGTGGGAGCGGCGCATGCGCCGTTCCCACACACACGGCGTACACCATAGTGGATGGAACGGGCCCCGTTCGCAGTCCCTATGGGACTGGAGCTGCCGTATTCCATGTCTGTATGTGTCGTTAATCGACACATACAGAAATGGAAAAAAAAATGGCAGCCCCCATAGGGAAGAAAAAGTGTAAAAATAGAAAAAAGTAACACACAAACACACAAATAAATATAAACGTTTTTAATAAAACCCTAACATAAAAGTGATATAAAAAAAAAAATTTTGGTGACACTGTTCCTTTAAGACGAATTATTTTTTAAATCCGGAAAAAACATTTCTGAGGTTGTTTTCACACGGTGCACGTGCAGGTTTTTTTAAATCGCGATTTTCTGCAGTTTCCGTGCGAACTGCAGCAAATCGCACTAAAAACACATTCAATATTGCAGTGCGGCTTTCAGCCGTGTGACAAAATAGTACCGTGTGAATACACCCATAAATGTCCGCCTTGTTCACACTGTCAATGCTGCAGGTACAGGCAAAACAGCTCACCAAACTGATGATTCTGCAAACAGCAGTATAGATCTGAGCTTCCTCTTGTAAGCATCACTTGAAGGTGGTGGTGGTGAATGGGAGGTTTTGCCCTCAAATTTGCATTTTTAGACTTTGACTAGAGGCTTCAACTCCTTATTCTCCTCACATTTTAAATTGACTGTACTGCACGTTTTCAGTGTATTCTACCTCAAGGACGTCAGTTTGAAGTATAATTAATGGTTCATTAGAGCAAACATTATGACCTAAATAAGATGAGCTGTATTCCTGTGGGTACAGTGCTGCCAGGTTGTCTCCCTAGAGAACATTTTCCCTCTACCTAATATTCTTTCCATCTCCATTTTTTTTCTGTGATTCTGTATATCTTTAAGGCCTCATGCACACGGCCGCAGCCGTGTGCATGGTCCGTGACAACGGCACGGACGGCCTGAGGAGTGTCATCCGTGGGCCGTCCACAATCTCGGAACATGCCCATAAAAGTTGTGCATTTATTTCAATGGGGCTGGACCGCAATTGCAGACCATTAAATGACTTGTCCTGAGTTTTTGCGGTCCACAATTGCGGCCCCCATTCGGTCCTTGTAAACCACGGTCGTATAAATGGATCCGCAATTCATCTGCATTTTTGCGGGTGAATTGCTGACACAAATACATGTTCGTGAGGCCTTACCCCTAGCTTCTGCAGCCATTTTTCGGATTTAAATTTTCGCTTTTTGCTTCCCACCTTCTCAAAGCCATAATTTTATTTTTCTGTCGATCTAGCTGTGTGAGGGCATATTGGTCGCAGGACGAGTTGTAGTTTGTCACCATTTATTGTATCACATAATATACTGGGAAACTGGAAGAAATTTCTTTGTGGAGTGGGGGAAAAAAAAAAAACTGATTCCTTCATTGTTTGTTTTTAGTGTTTAGTCATTTACCTTTTGTTAAAAATGACATGTTCTCTTTATTCTGCGGTGATACCAAATTTATATAATTTTTGGGATTTACTACTTTTACAAGGAAAAATCTAATTTGTTAAAAATTTTGTTTGGCGTGGCCATATTCTGAGAGCCATTACTTATTTGTTTTATTTTTTTTGTTAATTAAGAGGAGACGACCAGAAAACATCCATTCTGGCGTCTTTTTTACATTTTATTTTTTTCTTACAAAATTTTAATAGTTCGGACCTATGGATGCAGTGATACCAATTGTTTATTTTTACAATGCTTTAGGAGGAAAATAGGGAAAAAATTTTTTGTAACTTTTTATTGTAAAGAAAAATAAAAAATACAAACTTTTATATTGCTTTTTTTTTTTTTTGCCTTTTTTCTTTTATTTTTTTTATAGTCCCCCTAGTGGACTTGCTTGCACTATATACTGCAATACTAATACATTGAAGTATATATTGATTTTGACAGGCTCCTATTTAGCCCTCCCTCCGACAGGGCTTACTAGGAGTACACAGATTGCACGTCTTGGGGTCTCCATTAGCCCTCCAGGCTGCCATGACAACCATCGGCATCCCGCAATCGTGCTGCAAGGGGCCTGTCAGAGGAGGCTGCTCCCTTCTTTCTAAAGGCTTAGATGCCACAGTCGCTGTTGAGAGCGGCATCTAAGGGGTTAAACTAGCGGGATCCAGCTCGTTACACTGAAGGGTCGGCTGTATCATACGACACCCGTGTGGTATGGGCTCAGCCCGTGAGCCTGCTCCATACTCTCCCCTTCCCGGCTATGACGTAAGTTTTACGCCTCAAATTAATGCAAATTACAGTGGAAATCTGCTCCAGCATGTAAGCTGGCCTAGATTTCTCTTTGTGGCGCACATAAAAAGCATAAGAACCGATAAATGTATTAAGAAGCGTGCGCCTCTTCGTAATTGCAGGGGGGTAGAGGGAGAAGAAGCAACAGCAAATCCAGCTAAATCCTGTCACAGCTTTCTTCCTAGTGACTGCTGTTTGCTCTGTGTGTATGTAGGGAGATGCGTATGTGCCCTCCAGCAGATTAACCCTTTACTAGCAGCTGTCCTCTACGCTAGCAGATTGACTCCTTACAATTAGCGGTCTCCTCCTCCTTCTCTAGCTGGGCTGATAATATACAGGGAAATCTTATTACATGGCTAATAAATATTCTGTATGAAGTAAAATTCAGACTCCTGTGTGGAGGTGAGAACATTTTCGCCTGATTTGCATTTCACCGATTTCCCGTCAGTTATAATGTACTTGGCTGTCTCAATCAGTACCATAGACTGTGGGGGTGCAGTGAGGAGGAAAGGGGGGCTCGGACTCCCTCTTCTAGTAATCGCTGGGTGTACCAGCATTGGGGCCCCCAGCAATCAGACACTTATCACCTATTCTGTAAGTAGGTAACAAACGTCAATTATGGGAAACCCATTAAATTAACCAGGTTTGATATATTTGCTTTTGGTGAATTTATGAGTGGAATAGGTCAATTGATTCTTCCATTGTATTCTATGAACCAGTAAGTTGTCAAAACAGGTGAATTGATTCCCTTGCCACTAATCCTGACCAGATCTGAGCACAAGGCTCCACTTTGCCATTTAGATGCTGTATACAAACCCCTCCCCCTCATAGTTGGTATCTCCTGGAAAATAAAATAATCGCATCAGATTTTGACGTCCCTCTCCTAGAATGAAGGTAAAACCTGTGTCCTGTAATACTGCGGAAAATCCTCTGTTCTCCCAGTGATCTAGATTTGAAAAAAAGTCAAATAATTTCATCCACTGTAGCTTTCTGCGTGTTTTTTCAGAACCGATCAGTCCTCTTTATACTTAAAGGAACAGTGTCATCAGAAATTATTTTTTTATATGTTAAAGATGTTAGTGCTTTATTAAAAACTTTTATATTTATTTGTGTTTGTGTTTTACTTTTTCTTATTTTTACACTTTTTCTTCCCTATGGGGGCTGCCATTTTTTGTTCCATTTCTGTGTGTGTCGATTAACGACACATACAGACATGGAATACGGCAGCCACAGTCCCATAGGGACTGCGAACGGCTCCCGTCCCATTGACTGCAGTGTACGGCGTCTGTGTGGGAACTGCGCATGCGCCGCTCCCACACAGTCCTATTCGAAATTGGCGCCGTCCGGCGCCATTTTCCTGTGGACCGGAAGTCGCGGCCGGACAGTAATATTACTACTTCCGGTCGCGGCTTCCGGATTTCTGCACTTGCACCAGCGGCAGCAAACGGAGCGGACGGGCCGGAGGGAGCCGCGGCGGCAGGAGCAGGTAAGAGATTTCAATGTATGTTCGTGTTTGTGTGTGTTTACTACTGTATGTAAACCTACTACACTGTGGGTTACCTTAAAAAATGGCGACACACAGTGTAGGAGGTTACACCGTTCAAACCCCTCGTTTATCCCGGCACTAGCCAGGATAAAGGAGGGGGGGATGCTGAGAGCTCACTAGAGCGAGGGCTTTTAACCCAATGTTGCAATGCTGCAATTTTGGGAACAGCTCCATCTAGTGACCAAAAATCGGTAGTATTATAAATTAGAAATAATTTATAATATTTCCTGGACTCGTGCAAAAAAATAAAAAAAATTTGAACAATGTTTAACCACCCACACACTAAATGTTTAATTTTTTAAAAAAAAACATGTTTTTCTGGCAACACATTCCCTTTAAAGAGGCTCTGTCACCAGATTTTGCAACCCCGATCTCCTACTGCAGCAGATCGGTGCTGCAAAGTAGATAAGAATAACGTTTGTTTTTTTCAAAAACTAGCATTTTTGGCCAAGTTATGACCATTTTTATATTTATGCAAATGAGGCTTTCTTAAGTACAACTGGGCGTGTTTAAAGTTATGTACAAGTGGGCGTGTATTGTGTGTGTACATCTGGGCGTTTTTACTTCTTTTACTAGCTGGGCGTTGTGAATAGAAGTGTATGATGCTGACGAATCAGCATCATCCACTTCTCTTCGTTAACACCCAGCTTCTGGCAGTGCACAGACACACAGCGTGTTCTCGAGAGATCACGCTGTGACGTCACTTCCTGCCCCAGGTCTTGCATCGTGTCGGACGAGCAAGGACACCGGCACCAGGCGACAGAGGCTACAGTTGATTCTGCAGCACCATCGGTTTTTGCAGGTAAGTCGATGTAGCCTCTGTCGCCTGGTGCCGATGTGTCCTCGCTCGTCCGACACGATGCAAGACCTGGGGCAGGAAGTGACGTGTCAGCGTGATCTCTCGAACACGCTGTGTGTCTGTGCACTGCCAGAAGCTGGGTGTTAACGAAGAGAAGTGGATGATGCTGATTCGTCAGCATCATACACTTCTATTCACAACGCCCAGCTAGTAAAAGAAGTAAAAACGCCCAGATGTACATACACAATACACGCCCACTTGTACATAACTTTAAACACGCCCAGTTGTACTTAAGAAAGCCTCATTTGCATAAATATAAAAATGGTCATAACTTGGCCAAAAATGCTCGTTTTTACAAAAAACTTTACTCTTATCTACATTGCAGCGCCGATCTGCTGCAATAGGAGATAGGGGTTGCCAAATCTGGTGACAGAGCCTCTTTAACTTCTTTCTGCAAATGGGCGTGGCTGTACGTCCAGATGGCAAGTACTTTACCGCATTCTGGTGTCCTGGCTTTAAACTCTTAACACGATAACAGCGCCGCGACAAGGCAGGACTCACTGGCACGGGACCCATCGGAATGGTCCCGTGCGGCAAGCACTTTGATTGGCCAGTCAGTGCTGACTGGCCAATCACAGCATAGGAGGCAGGTTTCGCAGGCATCTCCGGCTTGGACCAGCTCTGTTGTGTGTGTGTGTGTGTGTGTGTGTGTGTGTGTGTGTGTGTGTGTGTGTGTGTGTGTGTGTGTGTGTGTGTGTGAGAGAGCTTGTCGAAGTTGGTTATATTGGTGACGAGATCAGTGAAGTGAAGAACGTGCCAAAACCCTCGGATCTGCCCGGTGATCACCACCTTTCGTACCCACTGGTCATCTAATTCATCTGTTGTTCTACCCACAATGCCATTCTGCCCTGCTGTGACCTCTGCCCAGCCATCGACTGTCACATCACCTGTTGCAGTACCCAGTCGCCATCGCCCTTCTGTGTCCCTAGATTGCCCACTGCCCGAGTTCCCTGTTAGGTAGCAATTCCACCTGTCATCTAGATTTTTCCCTGGTAGGTAGGGTATCCTCGCTTATTAAATACAGCGGGGTCGCTGGTCAACGGTCCGTTCTCGTTGCTCACTTGGGAGTAGCAGGGTTTAAAGAAAAGTAAAAAAAAAATTATTACAAAAAATTAGCGTAGTTATTTGTGTTTTTTAGTCGTTAGTTTTTCTCTTATACTAATTACTTGGGACGCCATTGTAAAATCCCCCAATATGTGTTTTCACAGCCGAGGAAGCATATGAAATTCTATTCCCCGCTACAGACAGCGCAAGCAAAGGTGAAGCACAGTTTGAGCTTTCATCTTCATCCGTATCAAGTGAGTCGGAGTCTGCACACATCGCCCGTCTAGGGCCGATTCTAGCTTTTCTGCTGCCTGAGGCGAAAATTGAATTGGCGCCCCCCCAGATCTTGATTGACATCCTCCTGGCTGTTCTATATCACTACCAGCCTCTTCCAAATTTTGCGGATGCGTCTAAGCAGAGTACACCTCGCTGCATGGTGCCTTCCCATGGAGTACAAGGCAATGGCGCATGCGAGAAAGCTGGAGGAGCCTGGTAGTGATGTAGAACAGCCAGGAAGGTATCAATCAGGCATGGAAAGGTGGCTTTGCAGTCAGGACTGTGTGACTTTTCAGGTTAGCGGCACCGCCCTATGACCCTTTAACCTCTTCCCGGCGTAAACCATTTTCAGATTTTCATTTTTTCCTCCACCCATTCCAAAAGACATAACTTTTCCTTTATCTGTCGATTATAGTCCTATGAGGACTTGATTTTTGCCGGACAAGTTGTTGGTTTTTTTTAGCGCCATTTATTGTGCCATATAATGTACTAGGAAACAGGGAAAAAAATTATTTTTGGGGTAGAAAATGAAAAAAAGCAGCGATTCCTCCATTGAATGTAGGTGAGGAATGGTGTACAGTTTACATTGTGGAGAGAGGGAAAAGCTTCCAAGTGTTCAGAGAGTGCAGATGACACAAGCGGTCAGTATCCATGTGTAAGAAGGGGGAGAGTAGAGAGAAATCGCATCGGCTCGTGTAGAGAAAAAGTGTTGCTGATACATGAGATCTAGCAAAGACAGCAGCATCCTGGACACATAGACCACTCACCCAGCATGTATTACTGGGAGGGACAAGTTCACATGAAAAAAGGAGAAGGTTATCAGGGGGTCTAAAATGGATGAAGAAATAGAGATTGCAGCCTGAAACTTGGTGCAACGTTTTTGACTCCAGGTAACTGTATATAAAAAATATATTTTTCCATCGGCTTTGAGGGTGTGTTTTTTTTTTTTTTTTTTTTTTTTTTCTGGTCAAGTTAAATTCTACTTGGCACCATTTTGGTCACATATTACACTTTGATCGCCTTCTTCTTTTTTTTTTTTTTTTTTTTAACTGCATTTTTTTGGAGCCGTTATGAAGAAAAAAGACATTTAGTTTTTGTTCTTACAGCGTTCACCTGGCAGGATAAATAACGTGATCATTTTATAGTTGAGGTCATCACAGATGCTATACCAACTATGTGTATTTATTTTTGTTTTTTTCCAACAGTAAAGCATTTTGGAAGGGAAAAGTGTTGTTGTTTTTTTCTTTTTTACTTCCCACAATGGGACTTGAACATGAAATCTTTTGATTGTGTAAATAATTCAATGCAATACTTCTGTATTGACATGTAGCACTCCATGGGCTGCCGAAAATATTGTATGGGCTGCCAGACAAAATAGCGCTGCATACTGTGCCATCTTCTTCAGCAACAATTACAGAATCTGCGACAGAGGCTCCTAATGAAACCTTTAATGCAGAGGTGAACAGGGCCTTAGGCCCCTGGCTGCAATGGCAACCGATTGACACCTGGCAATAGTGTCATGTGGGTGCCTCTAGGCTTAAAACCACTTGGTGGTATGGCCACTATTGACGAGGCATCGGAGAGGTTAAATAGCTGGGACTGGAGCTTCTTTACAGCTAACACCCATGCTGATGGTGGTACTGTGCGCCCAAACAGTTTATAACCACATATGGGGAATTTCCATACTCTGAAGAAATAGCTTTACAAATTTTGGGGGGGCTTTCTGCTTTTATTCCTTGTGGAAATTTATTATTTTTTTTAGCTAAAACGACGTAGTTTTGGAAATAATTCAATTTGTACGACCCAATTCAAATAAAATATAGATTGATTCCTTGAGGCGTGTAGTTTACAAAATGGGGTGTTTCCTTTTGTTTTGGCACCACAAGACCTTTTCTAACCTGACATGGTACCTATAATATAATCTAATAAAAGAAGGCACCAAAATTCACTAGGTGCTCCTTTGCACCGGAGGCCTGTGCTTCAGTACATTAGCACACTAGGGCCACTTGTGGGATATTTCTAAAAATTGCAGAACCTGGGCAATAAATATTGAGTTGTGTTTCTCTATTCAAAAAAATAAATTTAAATTTCTGCAAAAAAAAAAAAATTGCATTTTGTAAATTCCACCTCCACTTCCTGTAAAGTGCCTAAAGGGTTAAGAAACTTTCTTACTGTTTTGAATACTGTGAGGGTGTAGTTTTTAAAATGGGGTGATATATGGGGGTTTCTAATATTTAGGCCACTCCTAGCCACTTCAGGACTGAACAACTGCTTCCTAAAAAAAATAAGCTTTAGAAATTTTCTTGAAAATGTGAGAAATTGCTGCTAAATGTATAAGCCTTGTAACGTCCTAGAAAAATGTACAAAAAGCAATGCCGACCTGAAGACATATGGTAAATGTTAATTAGAAACTATGGTTTGTGTGGTATTACTATCTGTCTTACAGGCAGATACATTCAAATTTAGAAAAATGCTAATTTTTGCAAATAAGCTGAATGTTTCTACCATATTTTACTACTAACCTAAATCACAATGTGTCACGAGAACACAGTCTCAGAATCGCTTGGATAGGTAAAAGCATTCCAAAGTTATTACCACATAAAGTGTCACGTCAGATTTGGAAAATGAGACTCTGTCAGGAAGTCCAAAAGAGGCTGCAGCAGGAAGGGGTTAAGTAATACTGACCTCGATCGGGTCTTGTGTCTCTAGGTTTCATATCTAGAACATTTTTATTTGTGGCACAATACATGAATGCATCTTTTACATAATTTTTTTTAAGAGAGTACCCATCATTTTTTAGGTGACTTTTCAGGATAAACTGTCATGTGTGTTCATTTTGCCCATTATATGACTTGTGTTCTGCGCTATTTAGCGGTTTTCCCCTCTACAGGCTCTTTCTTTCTTTTCTTTTTCTTTTCTTTTTCTTTTCTTTTCTTTTTCTTTTCTTTTTCTTTTCTTTTTCTTTTCTTTTTCTTTTCTTTTCTTTTTCTTTTCTTTTTCTTTTCTTTTCTTCTTTCTATATCACTTAGAGAAATCCACAATAGAAAACGACTTTCTTAATGGACAACTGGGCGTGTCTTACTTTTTGACCAACTGGGCGTTGTGGAGAGAAGTGTATGAGGCTGACCAATCGGTGATCAATCAGCGTCAAATACTTCTCTCCATTCATTTACACAGCACATAGTGATCTTACTAGATCACTATGTGCAGTCACTTACTCACATATTAACATTACTGAAGTGTCCTGAGTTAATAGACATCACCTCCAGCCAGGTTTCTTTGTAGGTTTCTCCACATATATATAGAGGCAGCAGTAGCATGGAGGACATTATGCAACAATACAGACTAGGGATGCACGATGCATTGAAACTTCGATACTGTTTCGATGCCGTGCACTCTCAAACGGTTCGATACCATTATTTCATGTATTTCGATACTAAGCTGTGCGGTCGCACAGCTCCGTATTGTAACACATGAATGTATGAGAGCGGGGCTGCGGGGTTATAAAGCCATTGGCCCGCTCCTGAGTCCTAACAACAAGTACGCAGCAGAAGGGGATATAGCCGGCGCGGCACTGAAGAACGAAAATGGCGAGCGCACTGCAAAACACCCCCATGTTCTGTCTTCAGTGCCTGCGCCGTCGCTCATTAGTGCAGCGTCGGCCGCATCACCTCAAGCAGACCGCAGGCGCGTTTGTTATCAGGAGCGGGGCATAGTAGGGTATGTTCACACGGCCGTTTTTATGGCCGTAAACGGCCCAGAAATGCCCGAAAGATCGGAAGCAGAACGCCTTAAAAACATCTTCCCATTGATTACAATGGGAAATACGGCGTTCTGTTCCGATGGGCCGTTTTTTTTACGCGTAAAAAAAAACGGCCGCGAAAAAGAAGTGCAGGACACTTCTTGGGACGTTTTTGGAGTGTTTTTTCATAGACTCTATAGAAAACAGCTCCAAAAACGGGCGTAAAAAACACAGCGAAAATGCGAGTGGCTTAAAAAATGTCTAAAAATCAGGAGCGGTTTTCCCTTGAAAACCGCTCCGTATTTTCAGACGTTTTTAACTCTGTGTGTGAACATACCCTTACCCAGCCGCAGCCCTGCTCTAACGGCGGAGATGGAAGAAACCTCTCATCTCCGCTGTTATTCCCCTGAATGCTGCGATCAAAGCTGACCGCAGCATTCAAGGGGAAAATGAGAAGGGGGGGATGCCCCTTGGATCGCGTCACAGGGAATCCCTGTAACTCTTCCCTGTGACGTGATTGAGGGACATACCATATATGGGCAGACAGCCCAGGGTCCATTGAAGGACCCCAGGGCTGTCTTACCACGTTTCCTGTTGTTAGGGAACACTTAGGTATGTCCTAACAACTGCCTGTGTACTATCCGTACACAGGCTAATGTACTGGCATATAGATGTATGCCAGTACATTAAAGTTTAAAAAAAAAAAAAAGTAAAAACAAAGTAATGTTAAATAAAAAAAATACACATACACATTTTTTTTACAATAAACCGTAAAGAGGCTCTCACCAGATTTTGCAACCCCTATCTGCTATTGCAGCAGATAGGCGCTGCAATGTAGATTACAGTAACGTTTTTATTTTTAAAAAACGAGCATTTTTGGCCAAGTTATGACCATTTTTGTAGTTATGCAAATGAGGCTTGCAAAAGTCCAAGTGGGTGTGTTTAAAAGTAAAAGTCCAAGTGGGCGTGTATTATGTGCGTACATCGGGGCGTTTTTAATACTTTTACTAGCTGGGCGTTCTGATGAGAAGTATCATCCACTTCTCTTCAGAACGCCCAGCTTCTGGCAGATCACGCTGTGACGTCACTTACAGGTCCTGCATCGTGTCAGACGAGCGAGGACACATCGGCACCAGAGGCTACAGTTGGAGTATATAGTGTATATACTGGTATTGTGTGTGTAGACTGTGTAGCAGTATTGTGCGTAGTGTATGTTGCAATATAATAGGCAGTGGCGTAGCTGTAGGGGTCACAATTGCGACCGGGCCCCGAAGCCAGGGGGCCCGCAGCCCCCCGCACCACATCAATAAAAAGTTACTATAGTAACTCGGGCCGCGGGCCCCTGTTACTATAGTAACTGACAGTACTTACCCTCCTGGTTCTGGAGCGCAGTGGAGGTCCTGACGTCAAGCGCTGTGCGGTGCGCATGACGTCACAGCACTATTCACCGCACACAACATCGTGATCCTGGATAGAGTTAGGACAGAGCTTCCTCCGCGGCTGAGGAGGAGAGTAAGATTAATATCCCTGTCTGCTGAAGCTGATTGGCGGGGTCCGTCTCCCGGGAGCTGGCCAATCGGCTGTTTTGAAGGGGCCGCAGTGTTTGTACGAGAGCTGCTTCCCCTTAATTCCGGTCACTTCATTCCGGTCACATTGTGAATCGGTGTCGGCGATTCACAGTGTGAGCGAGTAAGGGAAATGAAGGGGAAGCAGCTCTCGTACGAGTGCTGCGGCCCCTTCAAAACTGCTGATTGGCGGGTCCCGGGAGACGGACAACGACACATCAGCTATTGATGGCCTATCCTGAGGATAGGCCATCAATGTTTAGGGACTGGACAAGTCCTTTAAGCCTACGATGTAGCAGGTTTAGCGGGCCCATGAGACAGGATCACAGATTGTGTGATGCTGTCTGCTGGGCCCTGTATCTAAGCCAATCACATGGTAGGCTTAGATACATGGGCCATGTGTGATCCTTTCTGATGGGCCCTGTATTACTGTATAAGATTACTGTCTGCCTGACCCTGTATATAAGCCTACCTTGTGGTAGGCTTAGATACAGGGTCCCACAGACAGTATCACACATGGGCCCTGTATCTAAGCCTAACACGTGTTACTAATAGTTTTTTGTGTGTTTTCTTACACAAGCTTTTAGATTCCAGGACTACTTCGATGACGGCTTTTTTTATTATCAATAAAATGGTTAATGAGGGTTGTGTGGTTTTATTTTTATTTCAATAAAATAATGTCTTTGTGGTTTTTTTTAAACTTTATTACTACCGACTTAGTAATGGCCGCCGGCTGATTGACAGTGTCCATTGCTAAGGCGGGGCTTAGTGTTAGCCGATGCAGAGGCGAAACCCTAACCCTCTTTATTACCCCGGTACCCACCGCCACCAGGGGTGCTGGGAAGAGCCGGGTACGATCCAGTACCTGACCATCTGTAGTGATGGTCGGGCAATGGGGCGGCCGCAGGCTGTGGAAGGCCTTATACAGTGGCCCTTCCCACCCTGGTAATGCTAGGCTGCTGCTGCTGCTTTATTGTATCTGGCTGGTTATGAAAAATGGGGGGGACCCCACATCATTTAAAAAAAAAAAAAAATACAAAATAATTGGAAAGAACGATGTGGGGTCCCCCGTAATTTTCACAACCAGCCAGATACAACACAGCAGCAGGCAGCATTACCAGGGTGGTAGGGGCCACTGTTTTTGGCTTTCCCCAGCCTAATACTACCAGCCTGCGGCCGCCCCGGTGTCTGGCCGTCACTGCAGATAGTCTGGTACTGGTTCGTGCCCGGCTCTTCCCAGTACCCCTGGTGGCGGTGGGTACCGGGGTAATAATGGGGGTTAGTGTTAGCCTCTGCACCTGCTAACATTAAAGAGGCTCTGTCACCAGATTCTCAAATCCCTATCTCCTATTGCATGTGATTGGCGCTGCAATGTAGATAACAGCAAAGTGTTTTTTTTTTTTTAAACTTTCATTTTTGGCCAAGTTATGAGCTATTTTATATTTATGCAAAAGAGCTTTGAAATGGACAACTGGGCGTTTTAGTTTTTTTTGTTATGTCCAACTAGGCGTGTATTGTGTTTTTAACTGGGCGTGTTTATGTGTATGACGCTGACCAATCAGTGACCAGTCAGCGTCATACACTCCTCAACATCTGCACGCTCCTCTCCTGAAATATTCTGTGCTGCTGTGAACTCTGCTCTTACCATTACGTAGCTCTCAGTCTGTTACCTCTCCTCCACTCCTGTCCTCAATAACACCTTCACATGATTGGCAAGTCACCACCCTGCACAAGATCCGCACGCTCATCTCCTGAAATACTCTGTGCTGCCTTAAACTCTGTGGACAGGTCAGGATCCAGTTTTTTTTAAATGCTGCTGGGGAACCCGCTCGATCCACTATAAGGCTGCGCCTCCATCCTCTTCTGCCCCAGTCACTTATTCCCAAGCACTGTAAACTTTCAGATTGGTTGCGCTGTGAATATTTGGAGAACGTGATTGGTTTATGTGCAGGGTAATGAGGAGCGTGCAGATGTTGAGGAGTGTATGATGCGGACTGGTCACTGATTGGTCAGCGTCATACACATAAACACGCCCAGTTAAAAACACAATACACGCCCAGTTGGACATAACGAACAAAAAACGCCCAGTTGTCCATTTCAAAGCTCTTTTGCATAAATATAAAATAGCTCATAACTTGGCCAAAAATGAACGTTTTTTAAAAAACAAACGTTGCTGTTATCTACATTGCAGCGCCGATCACATGCAATAGGAGATAAGGGTTTGAGAATCTGGTGACAGAGCCTCTTTAAGCCCCGCCTTAGTAATGGAGGTTGTCAATCAGCCAGCGGCCATTACTAAGGCGGTAATAATAAAGTTTAAAAAAGTACAAGCACATAGAAAAAATATTTTATTGAAATAAAAAAACACAACCCTCTAACCATTTTATTGAGAATAAAAAAACGCGAATCCGAAGTCCAACAACCGAACCTGTAAAAAAACACAAACACACAAAAATAATTAGAAACACATAAAAAAAGCAAAACCATTATTATTCTTACCTTTCCTGGGTCCAGCGCTGGAGCCGCAATGTCAGCGAGCTGAGTCCTGTATCTAATCCTATCGTGTGATACTGTCTGCTGAGCCACTGTATCTAATCCTATCATGTGTGATACTGTCTGCTGAGCCACTGTATCCAATCCTATCATGTGTGATATTGTCTGCTGAGCGGTGTATCTAAGCCCATCATGTGTGAAACTCAGCTGGGCCTTATATCTAATCCTATCATTTGTGATACTGTCAGCTCAGCCACTGTATCTAATCCTATCGTGTGATACTGTCTGCTGAGCTGTATATCTAATCCCATCATGTGTGAAACTCAGCTGGGCCTTATATCTAATCCTATCATGTGTGATACTGTCTGCTGAGCAACTGTATCTAATCCCATCATGTCTGATACTGTCTGCTGAGCCATTGTAGCCAATCCTATCATGTGTGATGCTGCCTGCTGAGCCAATGTATCCTATCCATAGTTTATAGTGTCATAGACACACACACACACACACACACATGCACACACACGCACACACACGTTTTTGGGCATACACATATGTATTGGGGCTATTTCCCCTGACATTTTAAGTCCTTAGTGACGCCCCCGGCTGCTAGTGCTGCATTGTTGGGTCACTTAGGAGACCCAGCGATGCAACTGAAAGCTGCAGACTGTCGGGCATGAGACGTTTGTGGGTGGGGGGGACCCAATAAGAACTTTTGCATCGGGGCCCATGAGCCTTTACCTATGCCCCTGATTATAGGTGTATGCAGTATATAGCGGTATTATATGTGAGTGTAGTATATAGCAGTATAATAGGTGTGCAGTGAATATAATGGTACTATATGTCTATGGTTATAGCAGTATTTTTTTATACAAACAATATGTAGTGGTATTATGTGTACACACCTATAACACCGCTATATAATGTACAGAGTATAAAGTGATTTGATTAATTATACTTACAGCATATGTTGGACTCTCTATGTACAATATATGGCAGCATTTTATATATATATATATATATATATATATATATATTAGTACATGGGGGTATTATTCAGTCACTATGTGGTTATGGTGTGGCGGTATTATTCAGTAACAGTATGGAGGTATTCAGTAACAGTATGGAGGTATTCAGTAACAGTATGGAGGTATTCAGTAACAGTATGGAGGTATTCAGTAACAGTATGGAGGTATTCAGTAACAGTATGGAGGTATTATTCAGTAACAGTATGGGGGTATTATTCAGTAACAGTATGGGGTATTATTCAGTAACAGTATGGAGGTATTCAGTAACAGTATGGAGGTATTATTCAGTAACAGTATGGAGGTATTATTCAGTAACAGTATGGAGGTATTATTCAGTAACAGTATGGAGGTATTATTCAGTAACAGTATGGAGGTATTATTCAGTAACAGTATGGAGGTATTATTCAGTAACAGTATGGAGGTATTATTCAGTAACAGTATGGGTGTATTATTCAGTAACAGTATGGGGGTATTATTCAGTAACCGTATGGAGGTATTATTCAGTAACAGTATGGGGGTATTATTCAGTAACAGTATGGAGGTATTCAGTAACTGTATGGAGGTATGATTCAGTATCAGTATGGAGGTATGATTCAGTATCAGTATGGGGGTATTATTCAGTAACAGTATGGGGGTATTATTCAGTAACAGTATGGGGGTATTATTCAGTAACAGTATGGGGGTATTATTCAGTAACAGTATGGGGGTATTATTCAGTAACAGTATGGGGGTATTATTCAGTAACAGTATGGGGGTATTATTCAGTAACAGTATGGGGGTATTATTCAGTAACAGTATGGAGGTATTATTCAGTAACAGTATGGGGGTATTATTCAGTAACAGTATGGGGGTATTATTCAGTAACAGTATGGGGGTATTATTCAGTAACAGTATGGGGGTATTATTCAGTAACAGTATGGGGGTATTATTCAGTAACAGTATGGGGGTATTATTCAGTAACAGTATGGGGGTATTATTCAGTAACAGTATGGGGGTATTATTCAGTAACAGTATGGGGGTATTATTCAGTAACAGTATGGGGGTATTATTCAGTATCAGTATGGGGGTATTATTCAGTAACAGTATGGGGGTATTATTCAGTAACAGTATGGGGGTATTATTCAGTAACAGTATGGAGGTATTATTCAGTAACAGTATGGGGGTATTATTCAGTAACAGTATGGGGGTATTATTCAGTAACAGTATGGGGGTATTATTCAGTAACAGTATGGGGGTATTATTCAGTAACAGTATGGGGGTATTATTCAGTAACAGTATGGGGGTATTATTCAGTAACAGTATGGGGGTATTATTCAGTAACAGTATGGGGGTATTATTCAGTAACTGTATGGGGGTATTATTCAGTAACAGTATGGAGGTATTATTCAGTAACAGTATGGAGGTATTATTCAGTAACAGTATGGGTGTATTATTCAGTAACAGTATGGGTGTATTATTCAGTAACAGTATGGGTGTATTATTCAGTAACAGTATGGGGGTATTATTCAGTAACAGTATGGGGGTATTATTCAGTAACAGTATGGGGGTATTCAGTATCAGTATGGGGGTATTATTCAGTAACAGTATGGGGGTATTATTCAGTAACAGTATGGGGGTATTATTCAGTAACAGTATGGGGGTATTATTCAGTAACAGTATGGAGTTATTATTCAGTAACAGTATGGGGGTATTATTCAGTAACAGTATGGGGGTATTATTCAGTAACAGTATGGAGGTATTATTCAGTAACAGTATGGAGGTATTATTCAGTAACAGTATGGGGGTATTATTCAGTAACAGTATGGGGGTATTATTCAGTAACCGTATGGGGGTATTATTCAGTAACAGTATGGGGGTTTTATTCAGTAACAGTATGGGGTATTATTTGTAATGTTGGTCTTACAATCTATGTAAATTACTGTGGTGGGGGCTGTGGGGAAGTGTGAGTGTGGCAGCAGATGATCAGGCTAAGAGACAGTCTGCAGAGTGGCATGTGATGCACTTTGACATGTAGGTGATACTTACGTGTGGTATGTGGGCCCATAACTTGTGTACAGCCCAGGGCCTAAGATCATATTAATCCACCACTGGCATCGAGCCAGCACAGGCAGACCACTACAATACAGCAGGTAGAGCAAAGAAACCAGCCCAGGACGTGCCGCTTCAAAACAGCGCTAAGCGCGATCCGTCCTGGACTGGCCTGAATGTAATTGCAGAGAGTTACGCCGCAAATGAGACTGGCTGCCGAGGAGAGATATGGGGCAGTGCAGACTGTACTATTTGCACTGCACTGATTGGCAGTAAGAATAATTCTTTAAATATTTTCCATACTTCAAACAGCACTTTAAGGCTATGTTCACACTGAGTTTTTTGCAGGAGGAAAATTCTGCCTCAAAATTCAGTTTGAGATTTTGAGGCAGATTTTGTCCCTTCCTGCACGTCGTTTGCTGTGTTTTTAGCTTGCGCCCATTGAGTGCTACGGGCAAAAAACTCAGCGTAATATGCTTTCTCTGCCTCCCATTGATGTCAATGGGAAGTCAGAGGCGTAAACGCGTGAAGATAGGGCATGTCCCTTCTTTCTCTGGAGGCATTTTCGGCTGGCTTTTGACGAGTTTTGCGGAGCGGTTTCCGCGCCAAAAAACTCGTCAAAATACTCCATGTGAACAGGGCCTAACAAATAAACATCAAATGTTTTCCTATTTAAAAAATTTATATATTGCGTGTTTGTGTAAAGCTAGTAATGTGAAAACTCCGATAGATTTGGGGGGGGGCGCCTTTTTATAGTTCGCCTCAGGCAGCAGAGGGGCTAGGTTCACCCCTGCCTACATGCTGTGTGTGCTGCTGCTGCTGACTCCTCATACGTTGAAAAGTTAGTGTCCATTTATGTCTACCTACCCTGTGTCTTTTACAGCAGTTTTGTTTTTCTTGACACTATGCCTCTTATGCATTCTCCAATTATGTTGTATTTTCTTTCTAAAGCTGAACTTGTGCTTGTTCTTAATGTTGGAACAAAAACTGAATTGTTCCCAAATCTGTAATACAGTACAATATTTGTCTGGGTATTATACCACTTAGATAACTGCAAAATGGTGCAAAATAAATGCCTTGTTTAACCCCTTCCCGACATATGGATGTCATGGAAAGCCAGTGCTTCCCGCATTTTGCTGTAACCATACGACAAATGGTGGACACCGGCTCAGAAGCGGAGTCTGCCGGTGTCAGCTGTATATTACAGCTGACACCCTGCTGTAACCCCTTAAATGCAGCAGTCAAAAAGCGATCGCTGCATTTAAGGGGTTTGCAGCTCATTGGCACCCCAGCAATGAAACTGCCATGGTGCCGGTGGCTGCAATGACAACCGGAGGCCTAAGGCTGGGTTCACACAACCTATTTTCAGACGTAATGGAGGCGTTTTACGCCTCGAATTACGTCTTTTTAAAAATGGCTCCAATACGTCGGCAAACATCTGCCCATTACTTTCAATGGGCTTTACGATGTATTGTGCCGACGACCTGTCATTTTACGCGTCGCTGTCAAAAGACGGCACGTAAAATTACAGCCTCGTCAAAAGAAGTGCAGGACACTTCTTGGGACGTTTTTGGAGTAGTTTTCTCAGACTCCAATGAAAACGGCTCCAAAAACGGCCGTAAAAAACGCTGGGGAAAACACAGCGAAAAACGCGACTTGCTCAAAAAACTTCTGAAAATCAGGGGCTGTTTTCCCTTGAAAACCGCTCCGTATTTTCAGACGTTTTTTGTTAAGCGTGTGAACATACCCTAATACTGGCCGCCTGGTCTGCATAGTACAGAAGCCTAAAAGGCTTCCGTAGCCGATGGCAAGATGGCGCCGGCTCAAAAGCTGAGCCGGTGTCATCAGCGGTGGATGTCCGCTGTATGTTACTGCGGACATCCACCTGTAACGGCAGGAACAGGAGCTAGCTACGATCGCTGCCATTAACCCCTTAAATGCAGCGATCGAAAGCAATCTCTGCATCTTAGAGGTTGGCAGCAGATCACAGCCCTGCATGCGATCGCAGGGCTGCTGACTGCTACTACGGCAACAGGAGGCCTAACAATAGCCTCCTGCTCTGCCATTACAGAAGCCGATTAGGTAGTGCAATATATTACACCGCATTCCAAATTATTATGCAAATGTTATTTTTCGCTGATTTTCCTAAATAGTCGATGCAAATGACAGTCAGTATAATCTTCAAGCCATCAACCGTTGGAGTATAATGCGAATTTTATTGAACAAATCTCCTAATGATAACAGGTTTTTTTTTAGAAGTAAAAAACTCAAAATGCACTGTCAAATTATTATGCACAAGAGAGATCAAAACATTTTAAAGGTTGTAAAGAGAACTAAAATGGTAATTTGTAGCATCAGGAGGTCATATTTACAGAAATCAAAAGCTCTTTAAATAAAAAAAAAAAACTTAGCAGGCCGAGTTACATGTTAACATAGGACCCCTTCTTTGATATCACCTTCACAATTCTTGCATCCATTGAATTTGTGAGTATTTGGACAGTTTCTGCTTGAATATCTTTGCAGGATGTCAGAATAGCCTCCCAGAGCTTCTGTTTTGATGTGAACTGCCTCCCACCCTCATAGATATTTTGCTTGAGGATGCTCCAAAGGTTCTCAATAGGGTTGAGGTCAGGGGAACATGGGGGCCACACCATAAGTTTCTCTCCTTTTTATGCCCATAGCAGCCAATGGCACAGAGGTATTCTTTGCAGCATGAGATGGTGCATTGTCATGCATGAAGATAATTTTTCTACGGAAGGCACGGTTCCTCTTTTTGTACCACGGAAGAAAGTGGTCAGTTGTAAACTCTACGTACTTTGCAGAGGTCATTTTCACACCGTCAGGGACCCTAAAGGGGCCTACCAGCTCTCTCCCCATGATTCCAGCCGAAAACATGACTCCGCCACCTCCTTGCTGACGTCGCAGCCTTGTTGGGACATGGTGGCCATTCACTAACCATCCACTACTCCATCCATCTGGACCATCCAGGGTTGCACGGCACTCATCAGTAAACAACACGGTTTGAAAAATAGTCTTCATGTATTTCTGAGCCCACTGCAACCGTTTCTGCTTGTGAGCATTGTTTAGGGGTGGCCGAATAATAGCTTTATGCACACTTGCAAATCTCTGGAGGATCCTATACCTTGAGGTTCGCGGGACTCCAGAGGCACCAGCGGCTTCAAATACCTGTTTGCTGCTTTGCAATGGCATTTTAGCAGCTGCTCTCCTAATCCTATTAATTTGTCTGGCAGAAACCTTCCTCATTATTCCTTTTATCTGAACGAACCTGTCTGTGCTCTGAATCAGCCACAAATCTTCTCACAGTACGATGATCACGCTTACGTTTTCTTGAAATATCCAATGTTTTCATACCTAGTGCAATTTCACGCTTTTCGGCAGCAGAGAGATCCTTTTTCCTTTCCCATATTGCTTGAAACCTGTGGCCTGCTTAATAATGTGGAACGTCCTTCTTAAGTAGTTTTCCTTTGATTGGGCACACCTGGCAAACTAATTATCACAGGTGTTGAGATTGATTACAATGATCCAAAGAGCCCTAAGGCCCCCATGCACACGAACGTAAAAACGCCCATAATTACGGGCCGTAATTGCGGCACGTTTTTACGGGCCCATGGACTTCTATTGGCCACGGGTACCTCCCCGTATGCTTACGGGAAGGTGCCCGTGCCGTCGAAAGAGGGACGCGTCACCAAGACAACGGCCTGGTAAGGAATTGCTGCTTATTTTCCATCCGGCATTTCGGATGGAAAATACGCAGCAGAATACAGTAGCAGCAAAGTGGGGGAGATTAAACAAATCTCATCCACATGCTGCGTAAAATTTCCGAACAGAAATTGACCTGTGGTGTGTGTAGATTTCGTATCGCAGCATGTCAATCCCCGCTGAGGTAAGTGGACTGAATTGCTGAGTTTTTCAGAGGAGATGTCACCATCCCTATATGTGTGTGTGTGTGTGTGTGTGTGTGTGTGTGTGTGTGTATATATATATATATATATATATATATGTACACCTCACTTGCAATATATATATGCACATGTACACCTCACAAACATACAAATATGCAAATGCTGTAATGTCGGGGTAGGGAGACAGACAAGTGAGCCCTAATCTACCCGCCACTCAGTCCCTGCCTACTTGCAACGACCCGCCCTAGGCGACGGGGTACAACTGGGCGACGGTCCCTACACTCAATAGGTACACGACAGACAAGGGTACAAAGAAGCCAGGGAAATGGGGAAGTTGCCCACGGGAACACCGTGAGCAACAAGAAAGTGAACGAGCCGAGTCAAACCAGGAGATGAGCGAGGTACAAAAACGCAGAGCAGAAGAGTGGTCAGTAAAGCCAAGGTCAATCACAAGCAGAGGATCAGTAGTTCAAGAAGCTGCAGCAGGGCCAGGAAACCAGCAGGGAAGAATCACAAGCAAAGGAGGAACAGGAAAGGCAGGTATAAATAGACAGAGGGCGGGAGCAAGCTCCGTCTGGCCAGGCTGTGATAGGCTCTCCCACTCCTAAGCCTGCCATCCTGGGTGGTGGAAGATGGAGTCAGTCTCACAGACATAGAAGCAGGTGCAGACTGATTACCTATGGGCGTTGACACAGAAGTTGTGTCTGGCAGATCCTTTACACATGCACTTACTTTTTATGTAGGATATTTATGAAGGGAGTTCAGCAGGTTGATGGGGTGAGATTCTTCACTCCAGCACTTCTGCTCACAGCCCGACACAGAGCCTGCCGAGTCTCCCCTCCCCCTCCCTCACGTCCTGACTGGTAACAGCAGCTGGAGGAGAGGTTGTGTGAAGAGCGCGGGAAGGGGGAGCTGGAGGGGGAGCTTTTAAAGTAGCACAGGGAGTTTTAGTAATAGCAGCACAGACCACAGCGGTTCTTATCTGCTGTGCTGTCCCCTTACAAATGCTGTACCATGCCGCCTGAGACACTGATCGTTTGGGTGGCCAGCAGGCGGCCCACTGTTCACCGACCCATCTGGCATTTGCCAGAACTGCCAGATGGCCAGTCTGGCCCTGCTTGTGGGTGTAGTTTCCAAAATGGGGTCTTTCCTTTGTTTTGGCATCACAAGACCCCTTCAAAACTGACATGGTGCCTAAAATATATTCTAATAAAAAGAAGGCCCCAAAATCCTTTAGGTGCTTCTTTGATTCTCAGGCTTGTTTCAGCTCATTAGCACACTAGGGCCACATGTGGGATAATTCCTAAATCTGCAGAACCTGGGCAATACATATCGATTGTGTTTCTCTGGTAAAACCTTCTGTGTTACAAAAAAACTTCGTTAACTTAAAAAAGTGTAAGATCACTTTCTTAACTTGGGTTAAGAAACTTTCTAAATGCTGTTTTGAATACTTTGAGGGGTGCAGTTTTTAAAATGGGGTGAGTTATGGGGGTTTGTATTGTATAGGCTCCTCAAAGCCACTTAAGAACTGAACTGGTCCCTGAAAAAATAGCCTTTTGAAATTTACTTGAAAACGTGAGAAATTGCTGCTGAAGTACTAAGACTTTTTAACGTCCTAGAAAAATAAAAGGATGTTCAAAAAACGATGCAAACATAAAGTAGAAATGAGTGATCTTACACTGTCCGTAGCAGTGACACGCCCCCTTGCTAGTTCGGCAGACAAGTACAAGACTGTGATCTCTCGCAAGAGATCAGTCTTGTCCTTGTCTGCCTTAAGCTGAAGAGTGAGAGCGTGCGTGCGCACACGCTCTCCTCTCTCCAGCTCTTGCTGTACCACTATTCGTATCGGATTGGACAGTGTCACAGCCATAGTAACACGACCCATTGACCGTTCAGGGGATTATTTAAATATTGGGCGCCAAATATAACGGCACAGATATTTAAATAACGGAGGGTAGAAATATTTTTTTACGTGCCCCAGAGTGTTTGCAGCCCTGCCCATTACATGCTGCACGTGTATGGGCAGGTGAAAGGTTCTCTTTAAGCCACTGATCACATTTGTTTTTTTTTTTACTTGCTTGTGGAAACCATTTTACTGCTTTACCAATTCATTGGTTGCAATTTTTTTTTTTTTTTAGTGTGGAATCGTTAAAAGGTCATGAGGATGGAGAGGAAGCTAATACAGAGATTATCCCTGAAGATACCTGCCTAGTAACTTTAAGGTATGCTTTGATCAGTGAATAATTTATATAATTTAATATGCGTTAAAGGGTAACTAAACGTTCAACAAACTTCTGACCTGTAATAGTGACATGTCAGAAGTTTTGATTGGTGGGGGTCCGAGCACCGATACTCCCACCAATCGCTAAAACAAAGCGGCAGAAGCGCTCGTGTGAGCGCTGAGCCGCTTCGTTTCTGTTTGGCTTTTCTCTGAAAACCGAGTAGTTGGTTTACGGGCTCATGGACTTTCTATTGAGTGCCTAGTAATGCTAAGCTGCTTTATTATATCTGGCTGGTTATGAAAATGGGGGGGCCCAACGTGGTTTTTGTCTGTCGTGTGAATCAAGCCTTAGCCATCAATATCTGATCGGTGGTGGCCTGTCGCCCCGCCGATCAGCGGTTTTGAAGGTACCGCGATGCTCGTACCATGGTCTCTTCCCCTTCGTTTCCTTTACTGCTCACACTGTGAATTACAGTAAATATTACAGTATACACTTGAATATGAGAAGGTTGTAATACTGTGAAGCACCACGGGAGTGCGGGAGGGCGGGCGAGGGAGTGCGGGCGAGGGAGTGAGTGAGTGCGGGCGAGGGAGTGAGTGAGTGCGGGCGAGGGAGTGAGTGAGTGCGGGCGAGGGAGTGAGTGAGTGCGGGCGAGGGAGTGAGTGAGTGCGGGCGAGGGAGTGAGTGAGTGCGGGCGAGGGAGTGAGTGCGGGCGAGGGAGTGAGTGAGTGCGGGCGAGGGAGTGAGTGAGTGCGGGCGAGGGAGTGAGTGAGTGCGGGCGAGGGAGTGAGTGAGTGCGGGCGAGGGAGTGAGTGAGTGCGGGCGAGGGAGTGAGTGCGGGCGAGGGAGTGAGTGCGGGCGAGGGAGTGAGTGAGTGCGGGCGAGTGAGTGCGGGCGAGGGAGGGTGAGGGCGAGGGAGGGAGGGAGAGAGGGCGGGCGAGGGAGGGAGAGAGGGCGGGCGAGGGAGAGAGAGAGGGAGGGAGAGACCCTCTCCTCTATCCTCGCTCTATCCTCACTCTTGCTGTAACACTCCCCCTTGCCAGTACACGCCCCATTGACCGTTCAGGGGGTTATTTAAATATTGAGCGCCAAATATAATGACACCGATATCTAAATAACGGAGGAGGGTAGAAAAAAAAATTACAAGTGCCCCAGGGTTTGTGCAGCCCTCCCCATTACATGCTGCACTCAGCTGCACATGTATGGGCAGGTGAAAGGTTCTCTTTAACTGCTCTATAATTCAGAAAGGACCTTACTTTTATACACCCGATGACTGGAGCTGCATATGACATTATGCACTAATTAACTTATTATTCGGACCATGTAATATGTGCCCGTGTCCCTGCCAATTTCTCAATGTAGACGAAACCACATTAAAGTTCAAAGTATGACTTCACCAACGCCGATACACGATCCATAAAAAATGTGTGGTTCTTCCGGTCTCAAAACATTTTACTGATGCTAGACACAATGAAAGGGACCTTAGGGTGTGGATTATTGACCATATCCCTATACCACGTAGAGGAGTTAACAGACACTCAGATACGTTTGTGTGACGTATCTGATACCTCTATAAAGATATATTAAGAAAGATAATCACAAGATTTTGGCCCTAAAGATGAAATGACGATAAAAGGTTGAGATTCAGTTTGTCGGGTTCTAGTCACACTTTGTTAACATTAATACCTGCTCTACTAATAAGGTTTATCTACACACATTGCTGTTCATTTTTACATTTCCACTTAACAAAAATACCCAAAGGTTCTCATGTCCCTTTTGATCAATCCCATTAAAGACCCATTGTTTTGGTGGCCAAAATTTCTTCATGGCTACATTACAGAGAACAGTATAAATGTGTTCAGCTGTTGCAGCTGCATGGGATTGCATGCAACTGCTTAGGTTTGGAGTTGTCCGCTTTGCTTTTCATGGCTACGTTAAAGAGAACAGTAAAACCCAAAGTACTGAAGGCGTATAAAATGTAATATTTAGATGTGTTCCGCTGTTCTCAACAGTTTTACGATCTTCTATAAGGATTTTGTACATAGCGTTATTTTTTTCTTAGATCTCTTGCTTGTGACTTTTAATCATTTGAATTTTACAGAAAGTTAAAGTGCAGTGATGACGCTCGCAGGATAAGTGTTTGAGATTGCATGCAACTTCATAGGTTAAAGGAGTTGTCTGCTTTGCCCAATGCCTTTTGTGATCAGTTTATCATTGGGGGAACTTTCTAACAAAGAGTATGTCACTGATGGGACTCCCAGTGATCACCTGTAATATGAAAGGAACAGTAACCCTGTAGCAAGTGTCTAATTCACTTGCAGCACCACAGCATAGGAATTAAACCTTTACACGGTTCCCATTGCAATCAGTGGGCTATCCATGTAATGCACTGATGTGATGAGTCCTTAAGAGCAAAAGATGCTGTTTTTTTTGTTTTGTTTTTTTGTTCTCCGTTCTGACTAATAGATGAGTCTAGAATGGGGGACCCATGCTATCTTTGTAACCTCACCTGGGAGTGTTGTTTCTGCATCCCACCATTAGTTGTTTTTTTTTTCTTTATCTTATAATCTCAACTACTATAATGCCATGTGAAGTCTGTAGCGTATAAAATGTTGTTATTATATAAAGTGTTGCATCACCATATAGGTCTAATAATAAATGTAAAAAAAAAAAATGATTTACTACTGGCTTTTTTTTCCCCCTTCCTAGAATTCGGAACAAAATGAATGAAAGGCGTAAGGACTTGATAATTGACCGGGCGTTCCGACAGGAGACATTCCGTTATGAAATGGTGAGAATAATACTCTTCACATATCGCAAATTTTTAGGGAATTATCACAGCTAAAAAGAATTTCTCATAATGGCTATTCTGATTAACGCCTGTCTTTAAAGGGGTTGTCCCACGAATGCAAGTGCCGATTAGATAATACCTTTCATGAAGTTAATAATTTTCCCCAATAGAAGCTCTTACATTTTTTTTTTTTGCCATCACCAGATATCACACTTGCAAGTTGTGATTTGCGCTCCCTGCTCTCCCTTACCAACGGGCCTCTGCACGTCCTTAGTAAGGCTGTGGCAGGACATGCATGAGCAGTAAATCTCACTGTTCAGCCGGATCGATCTCTGCAATCCCGGCACAATGATAGTGTTGGCTGGTCTCTTCTACTCTTTCCTACTGCCCAGAAAGTCGATCATGCTCTGTAGCAAGAAGCTGCATCGCCCCTAGAAGAATCTTACAACTGTCAAGGAGTCATGCTGGGATGCTGTCTTGGCAGGACTATAGGGACAGAATTTATTGCCAATAGGGTCAGAAAATTACTGAACGGGTTAATAATAATAGAGCGGGGGGCTATAGTCATGGGTTGCGGTCTCCTACAGCCCATATATACCAGTCCCAGTGCGTTTTTCTAAATAAACGCTCCATTCCAAAAGTGAAGAAAAGGAGGTTTGGACCCTGTCTGGCTTGCTTCCTATAATTTAGAAAGGAGCTACAAACAAGAAATAAACAGCAGTCTGTTGGTCACTGTTATATACACAGCGACGTTATATTATATGTCTATGCTAGTTTTAGGAACAGCAGGAACCAATCAGGAGGAGGCACACGCAAGGCATTATGGGGCTTGTAGGAAACAGCCTCTCTAGTGCCATCATAGTGTGCCTCCTCTGGCTCCCTCCCACCTTCTATACCCGTCGGCGCAGCACAGCGGGGGCAGGAACAATATAATATTCACTGTTAACCCTTCCTGTAAGCATTATTAGCAGTTTGGGAGTAAAGGCTGTCGTGGGACAACTCTTTTAACAGACACACAAGAAAAAAATGTATGTAGTTGTTTTGGATCAAATAAAATAACGAAGTACTGTAAAAAAAAAAATTACAACTTTTACTCCTGTTTTCCGCTTGTATTTTATGTAAATCTAAAATTGTCTTTTTATGACACATTAAGGCTCTATTCACACGACAGGGTCCGAGTGTCGGACGTTTTTGGGTAGTTTTTCCCGACCGTTTTGCATCCGTTCCAGGCGGTGTGTCTGTTTTTAACGGCCGATTCTGACCCGTTTTGCATCGTTTTTTTCCCTGTCAGTTTTAAAATCGGTTGAATTTCATTTGTAAATGTTTTGCCACACCCTTCCCTCTGTAGATAATGCCACACACTGCCTTCTGTAGATACTGCCACAGCCCCCTTGTAGGTAGTGCCACGCAGCCCCCCTTGTAGGTAGTGCCACGCAGCCCCCTGTAGATAGCGCCACACAGCCCCCCTGAAGGTAGTGCTACACAGCCTCCTTATACATAGTCACCCACCCATAGATGGCACTCCCCCTACCTTCCTGTAGGGGACGGCTCCAGGAGAAGTCCCTCACTTCACTGTCCATATATGAACAGTGAAGTGAGGGACTTTTCCTGGATCAGAATCCCCGGCCACAGCGATGGGGATTCCGCTTCCGAAGTCCCTGACATCACTGTGTCCATATATGGACACAGTGAAGTCAGGGACTTTTCCTGACGCAGAATCCCCAATCCCCGGCCACAGCATTGCCGAAGCTGTGGCCGGGGATTGGGGATTCCGCTCCTACAGGGAGAAAAAAAATATCCTCCTCCTACTCCTCCTCGGAAGCACTTCGCACTGTGGGGAGGAGAAGGAGAGAGCGAGCGACGGAAGACACGGCCGTCACTTGGAGCACATTCAAGTGATGGCCGTGTATTACCAGGCCCCATAGACTTCTATGGGAGCCGGGCGGCCGGGAGAACGGCCGAAAATAGGGCATGTCACATTTTTTGACGGCACGGTTTACCGGGTCGTCAAAAAATCGATTGTGTGAATAGCCCCATTTGGGGTCTATTGTTTCTACTGCGGCCGTGTGATGGACGTTTTCTGAACTGTTAAACGGCTGGGAAACCCTGTCGTGTGCATAAGGCCTAAGACATTTTTTATGTCTACTTAAAAAGCTGTAAAATTGTATAGCTTTGTTACCACAAGTATTTCACCTTTTCTGTACTCGTCCACCCTTGGGTCCTTTTCCTGCTCCATGGTAAAAAGATATTGAACATCCCATAATGTAAAGCCAGCCATAGACTTGAGGTACAGTGCCCTGCGAAAGTATTCACCATCTTGGTGTTTTCCTATCTTGTTGCGTTACAACCTTGAATTAAAATGAATAATGGGGTTTGTACAGTTTTAGGCTATGTTCACACGGGGTATTTTGCCGAGTTTTTTGACACGGAAACCGCGTCGCAAAACTCGGCAAAAACGGCCCGAGAACGCCTCTCATTGATTTCAATGGGAGGCCTCGGCGTCTTTTTCCCGCGAACAGTAAAACTGCCTCGCGGGAAAAAGAAGCGACATGCCCTATCTTCGGGCGCTTGACTTCAATGGGAGGCAGGAGAAAGCGTATATCTCGCTGTTTTATGCCCGCGGCGCTCAATGGCCGCGGGCGAAAAACGGCGCGATAATCGCCGCGAAAATCGGCGTGCAGGGAGAGGAATATCTGCCTCAAAGTTCCAAACGGAATTTTGAGGCCGATATTCCTCCCCCAAAATACTCCGTGTGAACATAGCCTAATTTACACAACGTTCCTACCACTCTGAAGTTGCTAAATATTATCAACTGGGACAGCAAACAATATTTAAGACAAAAAACAGAGAACATAAGTATTCACCCCTGGAAGTCAATACTTTATGGAGCCATCTTTTGCTGCAATTACAGATGGAAGTCTCTTGGGATGTTTTTATTAGTTTAGTATATCTAGACACTGGGATTTGTGCCCATTCTTCAAGGCAAAACTGATCCAACTCCTTTAAAGTATAGCTAAACGTTTGACAAACTTGTGACATGTCAGAACTCTGGATTGGTGGGGGTCCGAGCACGGAGACCCCAGCCAATCGCTAGAACGATTCAGCTGAAGCGCTTGTGTGAGGGCTCAGCCGCTTTGTGTCGGTTTGGCTTTTTCTGCAAAGGCGATGTATCGGAGTACGGGCTCATAGGCTTTCTATTGAGTCCGTACACCGATCCATTTATTTCCGGAAAAAGCTGAACAGACACGAAGTGGCTGAGCTCACACGAGCGTCCTGCAGATTAACACTCTTTGCCTCTCTGTAGCAGCGTTTAGCTCTGTGACAGCTGTCTCCAGACAGCTGACATCACGGAGCTCTGCCCAGAGACAAATCAGCGAGGTCTCTGAGCATGTGATCATTGTGGCAGGTTGTCACAACACTTTCACCCTCGGCGCCCTTCCCCTCCCCACCTCTAAGGAGCTCTCTGATAAGTAACAAACGTTTATATTCATTGTAACTTCTCCCTCTCCTGGCAGGCTGGAACACTAAGGCTATGTTCACACGGAGTATTTTGGGGGAGGAATATCTGCCTCAAAGTTCCAAACGGAATTTTGAGGCAGATATTCCTCCCCCAAAATACTCCGTGTGAACAGCAATTATCGCGCCGTTTTTCGCCCGCGGCCATTGAGCGCCGCGGGCATAAAACACGCTTTCTCCTGCCTCCCATTGAAGTCAATGGGAGGTCGGAGGCGGAAGCGCCCGAAGATAGGGCATGTCGCTTCTTTTTCCCGCGAGGCAGTTTTACTGCTCGCGGGAAAAAGACACCGACGCCTCCCATTGAAATCAATGGGAGGCGTTCTCGGGCCGTTTCTGCCGAGTTTTGCGACGCGGTTTCCGCGTCAAAAAACTCGGCAAAAGACCCCGTGTGAACATAGCCTAAGTAATAAAACACACACACTCCAATAAATCTATTTCTATCTCTCTCGTTCATAATAAAGATATTATAATAATCTAAATGCATATTTTTTGTGTCCTACAAATAAAGATTATTTTAATCTACCTTTCTATCTATATCTTTCATATCCTATATATTGATGTAAGATCGCTTTGGAAAAAGCCAGTTTGCGCACCATTCATTGTAGGCGCCACTTTGCACCCAGCGTGTAAGAAATGCGCACATAGTTGGTATCGCAGAAGTTGCTAAATATGTATTCAGGTGTGCTTGCCCAGTGACCTGCATCAGATGTCAAAAAAGGTCACCTGAATTTACATATTTGACGGGAAAAAATTTAAACTGGCTTTTTTTTTTCCAAAGTCAATGTACTGGAAAAAGAATAGAGGGCTAAAATCTATTACATGTCATTAAATCAACACCATTAAATGTTGTGGTCGCGATTGACTGTGGCATTTAAGGTGTTAATCGGGCGGAATCAAAGTGATCTTTGATTCCGCCCGTTGCAGTGAGGCGTCGGCTGTGTAACACAGCCGTCACCCGCTGTGTGCGAAGCGAGCTTAGCCCGAGAGCACGCTCCATACTTCCCCTTAACGGCTGCCGTGTACCAGTACGTGACATGTCGTTAAGGGGTTAAATTGCTACATGGCTAAAGCTTGAAAATAGGCCTGTCAGGAAAGGGGTAAAGCTTCTAGTCAGGAAGTGGTTAATCTCTGATTATTGCCCTCCTTCCCCGGCCTGTGAGCTTTAGTGGGCAGCCATCTCTTGTAGTTCTATTCTTTCCATTTTTTTATAATAAACTTAATAATGCGCCATGGGATGATCAAAGTTTGGGATACTTTTTTTATAACCCAACCCTGATCTATACTTCTCTACAACTTTGTCCCTGACCTGTTTGGAAAGTTCCTTGGACTTCATGTTGCTTAGGCCCCATGCACAGGGCTGTGCACGTAATCACGGTCCACGATTACGTGCACAGCTGGGCGCGGACAGCCACCCGCATTTTCGGCCCGTGCTTCCATACAAAGTATGGGAGCATGGTCTCTAAAAAGCAAAAGATAGGACATGTTCTATCTTTTGTGGAGGCTTTCTATGACCCTTCCTGTAAATATACGGGAAGGTGTCCGTAGTCAATAGAAATTAATGGATCCGTAATTGCGGACCCATTCATTTTTATTGACCACGGACACCTTCCCGTATATTTACAGGAAGGTGTCTGGGCCATACAAAGCCTCCGGTCGGCAATTACGGTCTGCGATTACGGACTAATTCTACGGTCGTGTGCATGGGGCCTCAGTGGTGTTTCAGAACGGGTGTATTTATACCGTCATCATGTGACCGATCATGTGACACATTGATGTACACAGGGGGACCTTATTTAACTAATTATGTAATTGCTGAAGTGAATTGGTTTGACAAGATCTTATTGAGGGATTTCAGAGCAAAGGGGGTGAATACATAAGAACTTTTCAGTTTTTTGTTTTAATTTGAAACAAGGTTTTTTGTGTGTTTTTTTTCTTTTTTTTTTTCATTCCAGTGTAAAAAATGTAACAGGTTTCCTCAGGTCCATTACATAAGATTAAATTTAAAATATATTTTAATTTCAGGTTGTAACGCAACACACAAAGGAGAAGCACTAAGGGTGTTAAGTACTTTCACAATTCGCTATAACTTCAGGCTAAACATTTGGGCATGTTTCTATGGGCAGAGCAGGATAAGCAGCTGCCAGACACTTCTGTCTTGCTTATCTTGGGGGAAACAATTGAATGAGTTGAAATCCAACTGGTCTTCTTGCGCTTTCACCAGTTATAGGAAACAATCTTCCAGTCACCACAGATACATAATATTTCATTTCTATGGCCTTGATGATCACTCAATTAACAGTGTTGTCGGTATTTAGTTTCACTCAATATGGTTCACCAGCTACTCCTATATTATCAGGACGCATGGCATAAGCATAATGCAGATCAGCAGCGTTCGCTCTATACACACCCTGAAAAAGCAACGAGTCTTGGGAGACTTAATCTTTGTGAAGGCGGCTCTGCTTTATGAAATGGGCTGAAACTGGGGTTCCGTACAAGCTCCATAATTCTTAAACAATGCTGCCTGTTGCAAAGGAGGGTAATCATACAAACAAAAATAGTCATTTAGAATAACCTATAACAAATATTCTAACAATAGCAACAATATAATGTGCCTTACAGATTATAACTAATGTAATGATCTTTTATTTTTCTAGGAGTCTCGTGGCTTAGGAACAAGGCCAGAAGATCCTTCAGACATGATTGATGAGGGAGAACTGGTGCTAACTCTGAACATTTTATATCCTGTTATTTTTCAGAAGGTTTGCTTTATTAATACCTATATGCTAGAATTATCCATGCTTTGCTTGCAATGCATCATATGGGCAGTAAGCCAGACTCCCACGTGGCTGAATTTTTCAATCTGTTTTTGTTACTTCGAAGCCGGACCAATTCATTGATCCAGATCCTATGATCTACTGCTGGTGTCCAACTACTTAGTTGCTTATATTGATGTCTGTGGATACATACCCTCCAACGTTTTTAAAGGCGTTGCCTCGTGATTGGGCATAGGATACCTCCTATTAGGAAATATGGACATCATAGCATGGGAACCCCCCTCTATGGGCCAGAAACGGGGAGCTACCTGTTAGAGCGGTTCCTGTACTTGCGTCCTGGCACATCCATTCATTACATGGATGGCCATTCTTTTAAAGTATGTAATGCTACCACTGCAGGAAAAATGTGTGGCTGGCCATGGTCTCCAAGTCACAGATTCTTTTTTAAAAGGTTGTACTAATGAGGCGCCTTTTTGTTTGTGCATGTAGATACGTCATTGTGAATCCCTAGTTATTGGTTGTTCATACCACTTTTTTATGGTGGTTTAGGTGCTAGTTTACTTTGACAAGAAAGTTTCCATGCAATGGGGCCCCTAGAGAGATTTCATAGCTGCATAATTACTACAAAACTATAGCACACTATGTAGGACAGTTAAGTTATAGTAGTCATTCTACGTAAGGCCTCATTTACATCTGTGTTGGCGTCCCATTCTGACGTTCCGTCTGAGCTTTCTGTCAGAACAGGACCATGAACAGACACAAACTGAAACCAGAGGTTTCCATTTCCATCACTATTGATTTCAATGGTGACTAATCCAGTGCCCATGGTTTCCGTTTGTCTGTTGTGCACCGGACCTGTCGTTTTGCCGGAAGCAATAGCGTAGTCGACTACACTATTGCTTCCGGCAAAACGTTGGGTCCGGTGCACAACAGAGACAAACAGAAACCATGGGCACCGGATCCGTCACCATTGAAATCAGTGGTGATGGAAACAAACCTCTGGTTTCAGTTTGTGTCTGTTAAGGGTCCCGTTCTGACAGAAAGCTCAGACGGAACGTCAGAATGGGACCCCAACGCAGGTGTGAACGAGGACTTAATTGTACAAATGTATCATAAAAAAATGTATTGTTTACATAAATTTGCTGCAGAATTGATATCACAAGCTGTAAACCTATACTTTGTGTTTATCTTGTTTTTTCTTTTTTAGCACAAGATGTACAAGCCCTATGAGACCGTTATGGTACTAGGTAGCCAAAGGCTCACGGAACTAAGAGATGCCGTAAAGTGTGTCAGTGACTTACAGATTGGAGGAGAATTTAGCAACAATCCAGACTTGGCACCTGAAAATATTTGCAAGGTTAAAGGACTAGCGTATTTTTGCAGTAATATCCTTCTATGCAACTTAAAGGGGTTGTCCGGCTTATATATATATATTTTTTTACTTCTTTGTAGAATAGGAAATCATACAGTTTTCTAATATACAGGTATTATAAATTATGCTCATACTCATTTATTATAGTGAGTGAGGCACCTGTCACAGTAGAATGGTATAAGCCCACAAATTAACCTGTCCCCACACCACAACGTAATAGCACATCGTGGGCCCCCCCGGGTGATGTATGGAGTGGGCTCACCCGCTGAGCCTGCTCGGTATGCTGTGGGTTACAGCTGACACGCGGGACTAAAGGCCAGCGTCTAAGGCGTTAGAAAGAGGGGGAGCCCCGCTCTGACAGCTCATTGGCCACCCCTCAAAGCGATCGTGGGGTGCCGACCATTGTCATGGTAGCCCAGGGGTCTAATGAAGGCCCCCAGGGTTGCCTTTCTTCATCTCCTGTAGCTGGTAAAAATGACAATATACTGCAATACTTTAGTATTGCAGTGTATTGTACCAGCGATCTTACGGTTGCTGGTTCAAGTCCCCTAGGGGGACTAATACACTGTGAAAAAAAAAAGTGATCAAAAAGTCTTATGTAGCCCAAAATGGTACTAATAGAAACTACAGCTTGTCCCACAAAAAATAAGCCATTACGCTCAATCGAGGGAAAAATAAAAAAATAATGGCTCTCAGAATATGGAGACACAAAAACAAATCATTTTGAAAAAAAAAACTGTGTTTTTACTGTGTAAAAGTAGTAAAACATACAATCTATATAAATTTGGTATCGTTGCAATCGTAACAACCCTCTGAATAAAGGTATTGTGTTATTTATACCACACGCTAAATGGTGTAAATTTAAGACGCAATAAAGAGTGACGAAATTGCTGTTTTTTTTTCTATTCCCACACAAAAAAAGTTAATAAAAAGTTAATCAATAAATTATATGTACCCCAAAATGGTGCTAATAAAAAATTCTTGTCCCGCAAAAAAGAAGTCCTTATACAGCTATGTATTTTTAACAATTAGTTTCTTCCTTGTAAAAGTAGTAAAACAACACTGTATAAATTTGGTATCGCCGTAATCGTGTTTCGTATTGACCTGTAGAATAAAGTTAACATGCCGTTTTTACCGTATGGTAAAAGCTGTAAAAACGAAACCTCTCAAAAGATTGAAGAATTGCTGCTTTTTTACTATTCCGTCCCACAATTTTTTTTTCCAGTTTTTCAATACATTGTATGGTACAATAAATCATGCCGTGCAAAACGACAACTCGTACCGCAAAAAACAAGCTCTCATATGGCTTTATCAACGGAAAAATAAAATAGTTATAGCTTTTGGAAGGTGGGGAAGAAAAAATTAAAACGAAAATCCAAATAATGGCTGTGACGGAAAAGTGTTAATCATGTGTAAGGGCCTGTTCACATCACCGTTCGCTTTCCATTCCGGGGTTCCATCTGAGGTTTCCGTCGGGTGAACCCCGCAACCGAAAGTGAAAGGGAAACCACAGCTTCCGTTTCAGTCACCATTGATATCAATGGGGACGGAAACATCGCTAATGGTTTCCGTTCGTCACCATTCTGGCAGGTTTCCGGTTTTCCGACGGAATCAATAGCACAGTCGACTCCGCTATTGATTCAGTCGTTAAAACGGAAACCTGCCGAGTGGTGACTGAAACGGAAGCTGTGGTTTCCCTTTCACTTTCCGTTGCGGGGTTCACCCGATGGAAACCTCCGACGGAACCCTGGAACGGAAAGCGAACGGTGATGTGTCTCCACAGGCTAAAAAAAAAAAACGCAGGAGACCGGGAGAAGAATATAAGAGCTGCCCCTCAGACACTGACATGATGATGAGATGTTGCTGTAGGTAATCTACTGTTTACCTGTTATATACCTGGACAGTGTTACCTGAATGCCAGGGGTCACATGCTGTGGGTCACATGACTGTCCATTCAATTATCCTATGGGTGCTTTTTTATGGTCAAATCTGTGGGCTATACCATTTTTTTTTTTTTTTTTAGACAGAGTCGACTGCACTGGTATAAGGAATGTGAAGAGAATTTAAAATACATGTATATTAGAAATCTGTATGATGTCCTATTCTATAAATAATTTAATAAAAAAAACAAAAAACTGGACAACCCCTTTAATATTTGAAAGTATAGAACATTGATGTGAAATATGATTTTCAAGATATCCACTATTATTGTGTATTTTTGGCTTTTGATCTCCAACCGCCCAAGTATTTGGACTTCCATAAATGTCCTAGTGATGGCAATTGTACCCTCATAATTACCCATCGATGGGGTGTTTAGAACGTTAAAAAGAAACAAAAGAAAACATAAATATGAGAATTAAAAAATAAATAAAAAGGTAGTTAATAAAAGTGAATCTGGTGCACGCCACTTAACATAAAATATGTGGATATTTGGTATCCCCGTAACTGTAACAATTTGCACTATACATTTATAATGGTATGTTTGTTGATCAGTGAGCAAAGTATAAAAAAAGCACAACAGTATAAATAAATATAATCGAAGAGCTAATTAATACGTTCCCTGAAGTGTTATCTAAGGGTTTTTTCGCACCATTTTTTTTGACTTGTAAGAAAAATGACATGCATTTCGAGCATTTTTCATGGCTTTTTTTTTTTACAAGCGTCTTTGGTGGCATTATTACTTATGTTTACCAAAAACGCTATGTATGAAACCAGCCTAAAGATGGCAACATTTTCTCAAAAAAACCCGGCCTCATACAGCTATGTCAAGACGAAAAATAAATAAAAAGGCTATGACGGATGGAATTAGTTTAGTTCTCAACAGTTAAAACAAAGTTTATTATTAAACCATGGGAACCTGAGTAAACAGACATGTTTTTTTAATAATTATTGTATTTACGTAAAGTGGATCTGTCACTGAACATTATATCCTTTCTGCAGGAAGCATATTCTAGAACAGAAGGAGCTGAGCTGATTCACATGTAGATATTATGCATAGGAGTCCATAGGGCGGTCTTGCTCAGTGAATGATCGCTAGTTCAGCTCATATAGGGATGGCTGTCAATCAGCAAGTGAGACCAAGGGCAGACGCAGACAACTGAGGGCACCTGTGCAAAAGAAGCATGTAGCCCCACTCCGCCAGCATACCTCTTAATTTCCCCGTGCCGTGATGGGTAGGATCCCTGGTGGTCGAGGGCATTAAAGAAGCAGTTTAAGCAAAAATGGTTCGGCCCTCCCGTTTGTAAGTGAGGTGGCATAAATGGTACTGTGGTTGGAAAACTCATCTATGGCTGTAGTTTCAGCCTCCGTTCTGGGTTGCTGTTCGGTTACATGACCCCCGCTCTCGCACAAATTGAATCTGACAGCTTCTTCTGTTTGGACAGGAAGTCGCTGTCTCTGTTCATTCCCATAAGAGCCTTGATGTGAGTCTCATAGGAATGAGTAGCGTCAAAGTCCTCACCATTTCTAAGAAATTTAAATATTTTTCCCTTTTTCTAACCAGTTTCATGTTTATTTCAGGATCTTTTCAAATCGGCGTACTTCTATTTTGAAGGTACCTTTTACAATGATATGAGATATCCAGAATGTAGAGATATAAGCAGGTAAATCGTGTGTGTGTGTTATATATTTATTAGTATTACATTTTTAATCTGCCCTAATTGCTTTTAAATTAGGACAAGTTTATCTTCAAAGGTGGAGCGTTCGCGAATAGCGTTGTTCCAAGCAAACAGCAGGAGTGGTTAGTGTTATGTTCACTTTATAGGGTCTATTTGCAAGTAAAATTATTTTATGATGGTCCTTATTGACCAACATTATTTTTGCTTATTTAACCCCTTCCCGCACCTTGGCGTAACTGTACGTCCAGATGAGCAGTAACTTCGCGCACCTGGGCGTACAGTTACGTCCGCGCTTTAACAGTTAACCGCCGCGCGGCGCTACACCGCAGCGGCGGTTAACTGTGCAGGGTGTAAGCCCTGCTCTCCCCGTTGCCGATCAGCGGCCTGTCGCCGCTGAAATCTGCAATTAACCCCTTCGATCCGGTGGTCGATTGCGATCACCACATCGAAGAGGTTTACAGCGGATCGGCAGCCCCCCACATGTATTTGCGGGGGCTGGCGATCCTTATCATGGCAACCAGAGGCCAGACAATGACCTCCGGGTTGCCATGTACGGAAGCCTCGGAGGATCAGCCTCTGGCCGGTCCTCCGATGCTTCCTGTCAGTGTGACAGTTCCGTCACAATGACAGTTAGAACACATTACACTACGTGTGTAGTGTAATGTATTCCAGCAGTGATCAGAGCTGCCGTCTAAGTGTCCCCTAGTGGGACAAGTAAAAAAAGTTTAAAAAAAAATAATAAAAATGTTTTGAAAGTGTAAAAATCAAAGTTAGAAAGTGACAAACAAAGAATGCATTTTTTCCTATAATAAGACTTTTATTATAGGAAAAAAATTAACACGTTAAAAAAAGTACACATATTTGGTATCGCCGCGTTCGTAACGACCCCAACTATAAAACTGTAATATTATTGTTCCTGCACGGTGAACACCGCGAAAAAAATAAACTAAAAACAGTGCCCGAATCACAATTTTTTGGTTACCAACCCTTCCAAAATATACAATAAAAAGTGATCAAAAAGTCGCATGTACTCCAAAATTGTACCAATACAAACTACATCCCGTCCCGCAAAAAACAAGCCCTTACACCGCTTTTTTGACTGAAAAATAAAAACTTTATGGCTCTCAGAATATGGTGACACAAAAATTGATTTATTTTATAAATAAGTGATTTTATTGCACAAACGCTGCAAAACATAAAAAAATTATATACATCTGGTATCGCCGTAATCGTACCGACCCGCAGAATAAAGTATAATGGTCATTTATAGCCCAGGGTGAAGGCCATAAAAAAACTAATAAAAAACATTGTCAGAATTGATGGTTTTTGGTCACCTTGCTTGCCAAAAAATGGAATAAAATGTGATCAAAAAAATTTCTGGTACCCCAAAAGTGTACCAATGAAATCTACAGATTGTCCCGCAAAGAATAAACCCTCACACAGCTCCGGTGGAGGAAAAAAAAAAAGTTCTGGCTCTCAGACTATGGCGATGCAAAATGTGCAGAGTGCTCCAAAAGTGGATAAGATCGGGCGCCATTTATCAGTGCGACACCAGCCACATATCTGCGGATTATTATTTATTTACTGCATTATTATACCCTCTTATTATACCCTGATGTACTCCGCACAGATAACATGTACCCTGATGTACCCCGCACAGATTACATATACCCTGATGTACCCCGCACAGATAACATATGCCCCCACATTATAAACTCAAACACCAGTAAAACCCCAAACAGAACAACTACCAAGCAAACTCTGCGCCCCAAAAGCCAAATGGCGTCCCTCCCTTCTGAGCCCTGCAGCGTGCCTAAACACCAATTTACGTCCATAGATATGGCATCGCCATACCCGGGAGAACCCGGTTAATATTTTGAGGTATTTGTCTTCAGTGGCACAAACTGGGCATAACATATAGTGCACTAAAATGGCATATGAGTGGAAAATTTTAATTTTCACTCCGCACCATGCGCTGCGCATTAACCCCTGCGCGCACCACGACATAGCATGTCGTAGTGTGGGGGGTGATGTATGGAGCGTCTCACGTAAAAAATAAAGAATTTAGAACGGCAAAATCGCTGTTTTTTTGGTCACCTTCGCTCTACCTAAAAATGTAATAAAAAGTGCTCAAAAAGTTGTATGTACCAAAAAGTGGCACCAATAAAAACGACCGCTCGTCCCTCAATAAATAAGCCCTCATACCGCTCTATTGACTGAAAAATAAAAAAGTTGTGGCTCTTGGAACGCGGGGAGGAAAAAACTAAGAAGGAAAAGAAAAAAATGGATCAGTCCAGAAAGGGTTAATTACTTTCTAATGAAAAACCATTTATGACCACACGTGGGGTATTGCCGTACTCTGGAGAAATTGCTTTACAAATGTTGGGCAGCTTTTTCCTCCTTTATCCTTTGTGAAATTGAAAAAATGCAACATTTTAGTGGAAGAAATGTCGATATTCATTTTCACTGCCTAATTCTAATAAATCCTGCAAAAGACTTGTGGGGTCTAAATGCCCACTATATCCCTAGATAGATTCTTTAAGTGGTGTAATTTCCACTTTTGGGGGGTTTCCCCTGTTTTGGCCTCTCAGGGGCTTTGCAAATGCAACATGGCACCCAAAAACCATTTCAGCTAAATTTGAGCTCCAAAAGCCAAATAGCGCTCCTTCCCTTCTAAGCCTTGCTGTGGGTCCAAACAGCAGTTTATTACTACATATGGCATATTTCCGTAATCGGGAGAAATTGTTTCACAAATGTTGGGGTACTTTTTCTCCTTTATTCCTTGTAAAAATTTAAAATGGCTACCTTTTTTCAGAAAAAAAGTCGATTTTTACCTTTACAGAATAATTCCAATGAATTCAGCAAAACAACCGTGGGGTCAAAATGCTAACTTTACCCCTAGAAAAATTCCTTGAGGGGTGTAGTTTCCAAAATGGGGTCACTTTCCGGGGGTTTCCACTATTTTGTTCCCTCCAGTGCATTTCAAACGCGACATGGCACTGAAAACCATTCCAGCAAAATCAGAATTTCAAAATCCAAATGGTGCTCCTTCCCTTCTGAGTCCTGGTGTGGGTCCAAACAGCAGTTTATAGCAATACCCCATATGTGGTAATAATCAGGAGAAATTGCTTTACATATGTTGGGGTGTTTTTTCTCTTTTATACCTTGAAAAAATTAAAAATTTCTACGTTTTTTCAGAAAAAAAGTAGATTTTCATCTTCACAAACTAATTCAAATAAATTTAGCAAAAAAACTGTGGGTTAAAAATGCTAACTATACCCCTAGATAAATTCCCTGAGGGGTGTAGTTTCCAAAATGATGTCACTTTTGGGGGTCTTTATTGTTTTGGCCCCACAAGACCTCTTCAAACCTGACATGGTACCTAAAATATATGCTAAAAAAAGGAGGCTCCAAAATCCACTAGGTGCTCCTTTGCTTCGGAGGCCTGTGTTTCAGTCCATGACCGCACTAGGGCCACATGTGGGGTATTTCTAAAAACTGCAGAATCTGGGCAATAAATAATAAGTTACATTTCTTGGGAAAAACCTTCTGTGGTATAGAATTTTTTTTATTACAAATTAATTTTGTATAAAAAAAATGAAATTTGTAACTTTCACCTCTACTTTGCTTTAATTCCTGTGAAACGCCTAAAGGGTTAATACACTTTCTGAATGCTGTTTTGAATACTTTGAGGGGTGCAGTTTTCAAAATGGGGTGATTTATGGGGACTTTCTAATATATAAGACTCTCAAAGCCACTTCAGAACTGAACTTGTTCTTGTAAAAATCGCCTTTTGAAATTTTCTTGAAAATATGAGAAATCGCTGCTAAAGTTCTAAGCCTTGTAACGTCCTAGAAAAATAAAAGAATGTTCAAAAAACGATGCCAAACTAAAGTAGACATATGGGAAATGTTAACTAGTAACTATTTTGTGTGGTATTACTATCGGTTTTACAAGCAGATGCATTTAAATTTAGAAAAATGCTAATTTTTGCAATTTTTCGCTAAATTTTGGTGTTTTTCACAATTAAATACTGAATCTATCTATTTTGCCAGTAACATAAAGTCCAATGTGTCACGAGAAAACAATCTCAGAATCGCTTGGATAGGTAAAAGCATTCCGGAGTTATTACCACATAAAGTGACACGTCAAATTTTAAAAAATCGTCTGTGCCACAAGCCCAAAACAGGCTGCGTCCTAAAGGGGTTAACCCCTTTAGGACTGAGCCTGTTTTGGCCTTCAGGACGAAGCCGAAGGGGTTAACCCCTTTAGGACGCAGCCTATTTTGGGCTTGTGGCACAGCCGATTTTTTAAAATTTGACGTGTCACTTTATGTGGTAATAACTCCGGAACGCTTTTACCTATCCAAGCGATTCTGAGATTGTTTTCTCGTGACATATTGTACTTTATGTTAGTGAAAAAATTTGGTCGATAAATTCAATATTTATTTGTGAAAAACGTCAAATTTTAGCAAAAATTTGCAAAAATTACAATTTTTCTAAATTTAAATGTGTTTGCTTGTAAAACAGATAGTAATACCTTACAAAATAGTTACTAGTTAACATCCCCCATATGTGTACTTTGTTTGCATCATTTTTTCCACGTACTTTTATTTTTCTAGGACGTTACAAGGCTTTAGCAGCAATTTCTCATATTTTCAAGAAAATGTCAATAGACCATTTTTTCAGGGACCAGTTCAGTTCTGAAGTGGTTTTGAGGGCCTTATATATTAGAAAGTCCCCATAAATCACCCCATTTTGAAAACTGCACCCCTCAAAGTATTCAAAACCACATTCAGAAAGTATTTTAACCCTTTAGGCGTTTCACAGGAATTAAGGCAAAGTAGAGGTGAAAGTTACAAATTTCATTTTTTTTTACCGCAATTCATTTGTAATAAAAAAAATAAATCTGTAACACCGAAGGTTTTACCAGAGAAACACAACTCAATATTTATTGCCCAGATTCTGCAGATTTTAGAAATACCCCACATGTGGCCCTAGTGTCCTAATGGACTGAAGGACCGGCCTCAGAAACAGCTAGGGGATTTTGGGGGCTCCTTTTTTTTAGGAATATATTTTAGGCACCATGTCAGGTTTGAGGAGGTCTTGTGGTACCTAAACAGTCGAAACCCCCCAAAAGTTACCCCATTTTGGAAACTACACCCCTCAAGGCATTTTTCTAGGGGTATAGTGAGCATTTTGACCCCACAGGTTCTTTTTTAGAGCGAAGGTGACCAAAAAACAACGATTTTGGCACTTTCAATTCTTTATTTCTTACAGCGTTCACCGTGCGCAATAAATTAAGTTTTACTTTATTTTGCGGATTACGGCGATACCATATGTGTATAGTTTTTTTGAACGTTTTGCAGCGTTTGCACAATAAAATGACGTTTCTATAAAATAATTTTATTTTCTGGGACACGCTATTCTGAGGCGTAACTTTTTTATTTTTTCGTCAAAAAAAGCTGTGGGAGGTCTTGTTTTTTGCGGGACGGGTTGTAGTTTTTATTGGTACCATTTTGGGGTAAATGTGACTTTTTGATCACTTTTTATTCTATATCTTGGGAGGGGTGGTGACCAAGAAATAGCGATGCTGACAGTTTTCCGTTTATTTTGTTTGCGGCGTTCACCGTGCGGAAAAATGTACATTATAGTTTCATAGTTTGGGTCGTTACGAACACGGTGATACCAAATATGTGTACTTTTTTTTTTTTTAACGTTTTCATTTTTTCCCCTTAATAAATGACTTATAGGAAAACAAAAACTTATTTTTACACTTTTATAAAACATTTTTATTAACTTTTTTTTTACTTTTTACACTTTCTTTTTTTGACCTGCAGCTCTGATCGCTGCTAGAATACATTGCACTGCCTAGGTAGTGTAACGTATTCCAACTGTCAGTGTGACGTCACAGTCACTCAGACAGTTGGTCTACGAGGATCAGCAGAGGCTGATCCCCATAGGCTGACATACATGGCAGACCCGGGGGTCGTTGTCTGGCCCCCGGGTGCCATCACAAGCATCAGAAGCCCCCACGACTGCATGGGGGCTGCTGATGCGCCACAAACCCGCTACATGGGGAGATCGCAATCGAGCCCCGCATGTAACGGGTTAATTGCCGAAATCAGCGGCGATGAGCCGCTGATCGGCAACACTGGAGTGTCAGCTGTTGGGGACAGCTCATCTCCAAGTTCCCGATGCACACTGTCGACAGTGTACCATCGGGAACGACACAGTGACTTCCTGTCACTCTGACAGGAAGCCTATCAGGACCAGCTGAAAGTTGGTCCTGATGGGCTTCCGTCCATGGCAGACCCGGAAGCCATTGTTTGGCTTCCGTTTGCCATAGTAACTATCGGCAAACCCCGCGATTTCGGATCGGGGTCTGCCGATATGTTAGAAACCCCAAAAATTTGGCGATTGCACCCGTGTGCACCGGGAAAAACTCAGTAACTGTACGTCCTTGTGCGCTAAGACACTGGCAGCATGGACGTACAGTTCGTCCTGGTGCGCCTAGGGGTTAATACAACTGTACTTAGTACATGTTTGTTTGTTTTTTTTATTCGATAATTGTATATACATTTTTGTAATGTTTTATAAGGCAGCACAATAGACAGGTCATTCTGTTATTAAAGAGGTTTTCCAGCCCTATACAATTCTTTAAATACACTAAATATGTGTTAAAATAACATAAACCTTTCAAATCTGCCTACAGTACCCTGGTCCCTCGCCAGTCTTTGTTTAGGCAGCTGCATAATGACCTGTCTTCTCAACAAGGCCAATATCTGGTCGCAGTGGTGATGTATTGACTTTAATGACGCCACTGTGGAGGCCATGCCATTTCTGCAGTGTACTAAAGAAAGAATGACGGAGGACCAGGAAACCGTCGGTTTGGGAACACTGGGGTTGTTGATAGGTAAGTACATTGTTTTTGTTGCCTTAACACACATTCTGTTTTTTTTTTTAAATAATAAGAAGTGTGTGTGTGTGTGTGTGTATATATATATATATATATATATATATATATATATAATATATATGCACAGCACAGCTCCAGTGTTGGGTGCAACTCCTCCTAGGCTCAGACTACAAGCCCTTGGGAATACAGCAGACAAAAAAAGACAATGAAAACGGTGATGTGTTTTAATCACCCCACAGGCTGGCAACATTTCGATCCAGCTTAATGGGATCTTTGGCAAGCAATAACTGGCATTCAGAAGTGGGTTTAAATACCTCAGTGTTAGGCCTCATGCACACGACCGTAAAAACACCCGTTATTGCGGGTCGTTATTACGACCCGCAATAACGGGCGCATAGACTTCTGTTAGCCACGGATACCTTCCCGTTTTCTCACGGGAAGGTGCCCGTGCCGTTAAAAAAATAGAACATGTTCTATTTTTTCATTTTACGGGCCGTGCTGCTATACTTTATAATGGGAGCACTGCTCGCAAAAGCGGCCTGCTGCCCGTGGCCGTCCGTGCCCGGCCATGCTCGTAATTACTAGCACGGTTGTGTGCATGAGGCCTTACAGTGTGGCAAGTAAATTTACATAAAATAAAACATGTACAGATGTAAAGACCGGATCAATAATGAAAACATAACAATCACCTGTCAACCATGTTGTATGAAGTGCCTAAAAAGCGCATGTGATAAACAGACCAGGGAGCCGGGCGCTCACCGTACAGGTGTCGCCATTATATATATATATTTATATATATTTTTTTGGTTTGCTTCTATTTATACAATTCCTTATCGTTGTTTACTTTTATACCTCTTGTAGGTATTTAAACCCACTTCTGAATGTCAGTCATTGTTTGACAAAGATCCCATTAAGCTGGATCGAAACATTGCCTGCCTGTGGGATGACTAAAACTTTTTGTTTTCATCCACTACTTTGGAGTGCTGTCTCTCTTTTTTTTTTTTATGATTATCTATCTATCTATCTATCTATCTATCTCGTAAAAATAATCACTGTATAAAACTTTTATACAAGAAAACAAAAAGAGCCTTTGCATTTTTCCCTGGGGAACAGCGCCACAGAGAGTCTGGTAAATACAATTATTTGCTAAAACAGACATGTCAGGAGAGGGGACAGCTCCTCTTTAACCCCTTCCCGCGTTTTCACGTACATGTACGCCATGGGAAGGGTGATCGCGTCGGTACAGAAGCTGAAACTGCTGAGATTGAAGAAACATTCAATCTCAGCCGTTTAACCCCTTAATTGCCGTGGTCAATAGTGACCGCGGCATTTAAATGTTTTGACAGAAGGAGGGGGCTCCCTCTGTCAACAATTGGCGGCTCCCGATCGCCGTCTGCCGACAAGGGTCCCCAGGCCTGCCGTGTCTATATGGCTATTAGGCCGTGGCAGATGCATGGCCTAATAGATTGCCTGTCAGTTTTACGCCGACAGGCAATCATGCTTTGTTATACGAAGTATACTAAAGCATTACATCTGCGATCAAAAGATCGAATAGCAACGGACAGAGCAGTCCTAGTGTTATCTGATGCTAATTAGCAGCTCAGATAAGTGTCCTGAGACTCTTTGCCTTGGGGAAGGGGGAGAATCACAGAGACCAGTGCACACAGTTTCTTCCATGCCCTCTAAAGAGAACTGTGTAGTGTATAGAAGCAGAGAGACCTTCCTGACGTCACGATGGGGGCGTGCACATCTGACATCAAGATGGGGACACCAGCCGTACTCCTAGGCAGCAGAATCCGTACACTGATACATTCAAACGGTGTACGGATTTCTGCTAGCAACAGGAGAAATGCAAGAAATAAAATGTGGTAGAAAAGTGTCAGTGGCCATTTAAAACACATATAACACACAAAGGAGCCCAAATTCATTAATAAAGTATATTACAAAACATGCTGCTAGAAAATAAAAAGTTGATCGAACATTTAGTTCCGCTTTAAAAAATATGAGCTAAAAAGTCGCATGTACTCCAAAATGGTACCAATAAAAACTACAAGTTGTTCCGCAAAAAAAAACCCTCATATATCTGCATCGGCAGAAAAATAAAAGTTATGGCTCTTCAAATATGGAGACACAAAAACAAATAATTTTGAAAAAAATACATAAAAAACATAAAAAAGCTATATAAATTTGGTATCGTTGCAATCGTAACAACCCGCTGAATAAATTTGTGTTCTTTATACCACACGGTAAACGGTGTAAATTTAGGACGCAAAAAAGTGACGAAATTGCTGTTTCTTTTTCTATTCCCACCCAAGGAAAAGTTAATAAAAGTTAATCAATAAATCATATGAACCCCAAAATAGTGCTATTAAAAAATACTTGTCCCGCAAAAAACAAAACCTTTATACAGCTGTGTCGACCCAAAAATTAAAAAGTTATAGCTCTTTGATCATCTTGAATCAGATGATGGAAAAACATAAAAATGAGCTTGGTCATTAAGGCCTAAAATAGGCTGGTCATTAAGGGGTTAAAAGTTTTTTTTATTGCGCAAACGTACTAAAATGTTAAAAAGCAATGCATATGTGATATTGTCGTAATCCTATCAATCCATAGAATAAAGGTAACGTGTTATTTATGCTGCATAGTGAACGGCGTAAATTGAAAACGTGAAAAATTGCTGGAATAGATGATGTTTTAATTCCCTCGCCAAAAAAAGTTAATAAAAGTTGATCAATATAATATATGCAACAAAAAATGGTGCCATTGAAAAATACAACTCGTCCTGCAAAAAACAAGCCCTCATACGGCTAGGTGGACGGGAAAAATAAAGTTCTAACTCTTGGAATGCGATGATAAGAAAAAGATAAGACTGCTTGCTCATTAAAGGGAATGTGTTGCGAGTGTTTTTTTTTTTAATTTTTTTAAATTGAACAGTTAGTGTAAAAATGATTAAACATTGTTCTAATTTTTTACTTTTTTTCACTAGTCAGGAAATATTATAAATTATATTCTAATTTATAATATTTCCCAGCACTGGTCACTAGATGGAGCAATTCCCAAAATTGCAGCATTGCATGTGGTAAAGCAACCACATTGCTTTATGCTGCAAAATTTGGGAAAACTCACTCGCTCTAGTGAGCTCTCAGAATCCCCCCCTCCTTTATCCTGGCTAGTGCCGGGAGAAACGAGGGGATTGAACGGTCAAACCTCCTACACTGTGTGTCGCCATTTTTTGAGCTAACACACAGTGTAGTAGGTTTACATACACTAGTAAACACACAGTAAAACACGAACATACATAGAAATAACTTACATGCTCCAGTCGCCGCCGCTCCCTCCGGTCCGTCCGCTCCGTCTGCTACCGCCGCTCCAAGTGCACAAGTCCGGAAGCCGCGACCGGAAGTAGTAATCTTACTGTCCGGCCGCGACTTCCGGTCTACAGGAAAATGGCGCCGGACGGCGCTCAGTTCAACTTGGACTGTGTGGGAGCAGCGCATGTGCCGTTCCCACACAGACGGCGTACACGATAGTGAATGGAACGGGCCCCGTTCGCATTCACTATGGGACTGTAGCTGCCGTATTCCATGTCTGTATGTGTCGTTAATCGACACATACAGAAATGGGAAAAAAAAATGGCAGCCCCCATAGGGAAGAAAAAGTGTAAAAATAAAAAACAGTAAAACACAAACACACAAATAAATATAAAAGTTTTTAATAAAACACTAAAACCAAACTGATTTAAAAAAATTTTTTTTCGTGACACTGTTCCTTTAAGGCCAAAATATGTCTTGTCATTAAGGGGTTAAGGCCTTGTTCACACTGCAGATTTGCTACAGATTTTGCATGTATTATTTAAGTAAAAACCAGGAACGGAACCTAAACAGAAAAAATACATAACGTAGGTTTTGGCTTAAAAAATTCATTAAAAATCTGCATCACATCTGCACTGTGTGAACAAGGCATAAAAAGTAACTATCATTTCTGGTGAATTTCCAGAATTATCCTTTGTGTGTGTGTGTACATGAAGAAGTATCTGCATTTTTCAGCAGTTTTCCCCCCCTCTGCAGGCTTCATATGTAATTGTCAGTTTTCCCTGAACTTCGCTCCAGAGGGGGAGAAGACTTGCTGGTTTCTCTTATACTCTAAGTACAGTAGAAAATAGTGGGTGTTAGCCAGAAACAATACGCAATGTTAACCAGTTCAGGACCGGGCTATTTTGCGCCTTCAGGACCAGACATCGTTTAGCCCTTTTTAGCACGCGTTAGTTAAATGGCTATAACTTTTTTATTTTTTGGGCTAACGACGTGATTTTTGCGACGTTTTTTCCGTAGACAATGCAGGTTTCATTTTTTTATCGTTTTTATACACACCTTTTTTTGCTTTTTTAGAATTTTTATTCATAAAGTTTGAAAATAATAGTAAAAAAATAAGCTTTTTTACGTTTCAGCAATTTTTTTGGGGTAATAACATAGATTTACCCTAAAATAGACCTTTTATGTGTGATCGTCATTGTCTACCGTAAATTTTAATATATTACATGTTTATATTAGAGTAATTGGGTCAGCGCTAGCGTTACAACAATGATTGGTGGGGGGGGGGAGAAACTGTTTTTTTGGGGTGGGTATTTTATGTGTATTTATTATTTAATTTTTTTTTGCACTTTACGTTATTATTTTTTTATTACTATGGTCTGTCCCCCCAAAGGTCAAAAAAGACCTTTTGGGGAACTTTATATATTTTTTTTCTTTCTTTTACACCATGTTTTTCTACTGTAACTGGAGCAGCACAGCAGCCCCAGTTACAGGGGAAATCAGCCCTCTCATAGTGACGATTGTCACTAATAGGGCTGTGCTGGGTCTAGTTAGACCCAGCAGCAGTCTGTCACTAACGGCACCCAGCGATCATGTGGCCGCTGCCTCTATTCCTATACACAGCGTTCATTGAGCGCTGTGTAAAAAGGCATCGGAGAAGACAGAAGCAGCTAAAGCTGCTTCTATCTTCTCCTCAGGGTCCCCGGCAGACACTGACAGCCGGAGACCCGACATTCAGCTGCCCGATCGCGCGGGCAGCAAATTAAAACCCGAGCCGTAAAAAGTCTATGGCTCGGGTTTTAAGGACCCTGACCGCAGGCCGTAAAAATACAGCCAGCGGTCAGGAACCAGTTAAAGAGGCTCTGTCACCAGATTTTCAAACCCCTATCTCCTATTGCAGCAGATCGGCTCTGCAATGTAGATAACGGGAAAGTTTTTCTTTTTCAAAAACGAGCATTTTTGGCCAAGTTATGACCATTTTTATATTTATGCAAATGAGCCTTTCTTATGTACAACTGGGCGTTTTTAAAGTTATGTCCAACTGGGCGTGTATTGTGTGTGTACATCTGGGTGTGTTTACTTGTTTTACTAGCTGGGAGTTGTGAATAGAAGTGTATGATGCTGACGAATCAGCATCATCCACTTCTCTTCGTTACCACCCAGCTTCTGGCAGTGCACAGACACACAGAGTGTCCTCGCGAGATCACGCTGTGACATCACTCACTTCCTCCCACAGGAACTTCATCGCGTCGGATGAGCGAGGACACGCTGTGTGTCTGTGAACTGCCAAAAGCTGGGTGGTAACGAAGAGAAGTGGATGATGCTGATTTGTCAGCATCATACACTTCCATTCACAACGCCCAGCTAGTAAAACCAGTAAAAACGCCCAGATGTTACAAACACAATACACGCCCAGTTGGACATAACTTTAAACACGCCCAGTTGTACATAAGAAAGGCTCATTTGCATAAATATAAAAATGGTCATAACTTTAAAACAAAACATTACTGTTATCTACATTGCAGCGCCGATCTGCTGCAATAGGGGTTTGAAAATCTGGCGACAGAGCCTCTTTAAATACTATTGTGACAAAAAAGACAAAAGTATAGTAGGTATGATACCTTTATTGGCTAACCATAAAAGTTCTATATGCGGCTTTCAGAGCACACAGGCTCCTTCTTCAGGCAGTTTACAAATGAATGACTTAGAAAAAAACACAACATTTAGATGTTACACAAAGACAATTAGTACATGAGGTGATACATCATTAAGATAAGCCGGAGCCATAAAACTGAGGTTATAAGGTTGATGACTTAGGAGTTAAGGCATCTGGAGTCAGTCTGATGGGGGATGTGATGTGTGTCCACGTAGTGGCTCATAAATCCAGGTGTTAGATTGAGGCCTTGTGTCAATGACTGGAATTTTATCATCAGCTTGATTTCCACATATTTCTGTCTCTGTTGCTTTTAAAATGACCCTTCAGAATTAGGACCTTTAAAGGGAATGTGTTGCCAGAAAAACATGTTTTTTTTTTAAAAATTAAACATTTAGTGTGTGGGTGATTAAACATTGTTCAAATTTTTTTTATTTTTTTCGCGAGTCAGGAAATATTATAAATTTTTTCAAATTTATAATACTACCCATTTTTGGTCACTAGATGGAGCTAGTTCCCAAAATTGCAGCATTGCAACATTGGGTTAAAAGCCCTCGCTCTAGTGAGCTCTCAGCATCCCCCCCTCCTTTATCCTGGCTAGTGCCGGGATAAACGAGGGGTTTGAAAGGTTTAACCTCCTACACTGTGTGTCGCCATTTTTTGAGGTAACCCACAGTGTAGTAGGTTTACATACAGTAGTAAACACACACAAACACTAACATACATTGAAATCTCTTACCTGCTCCTGCCGCCGCGGCTCCCTCCGGCCCGTCCGCTCCGTTTGCTGCCGCTGTTCCATGTGCACAAGTCCGGAAGCCACGACCGGAAGTAGTAATATTACTGTCCGGCCGCGACTTCCGGTCCACAGGAAAATGGCGCCGGACGGCGCCAATTTCGAATAGGACTGTGTGGGAGCGGCGCATGCGCAGTTCCCACACAGACGCCGTACACGGCAGTCAATGGGACGGGAGCCGTTCGCAGTCCCTATGGGACTGTGGCTGCCGTATTCCATGTCTGTGTGTGTCGTTAATCGGCACACACAGAAATGGAACAAAAAATGGCAGCCCCCATAGGGAGGAAAAAGTGTAAAAATAAGAAACAGTAAAACACAAACACACAAATGAATATAAACGTTTTTATTAAAGCACTAACATCTTTAACATATAAAAAAAATATTTGTGATGACACTGTTCCTTTAAATCTGCCAAACTGTGATCAGGTCCAGAAAAGTGTTTTCCCACGGGTGTATCCACCTCCTGATTTATTGTATGTCTGTGAAGATTCATCCTGGTTTGTAGTTTTTGTATTGTTTCTACAATGTAGATTCCTTTATCTATGCACCTTGTACACAGGATCATGTACACTACATTGGAGGATGTACAGGAGAACGCGCCAGTGATTTTATAGTCCTGCTGCGTGTTTGGTATCTGGATGGTGTTTGATGACAAGATGCTGGTACAGGTCTTGCATTTTCTCCTGTGGCAAGGAAAAGTGCCAGTCTCTGATGGTGATGAGAGGGCACTTCTGACCAGGAGATTCCTTAGGTTTGGTGGCTGTTTGTATGCAAGGAGAGGTCAATCCGGGAATATCTCCTTCAGTTTGTCTTTGTTAAATATAGGTTGGAGATCAGCAGCAATTTTCCTCAAGATGTTCATTTGTGGGTTGTATATGACCACTAGGGGCACCCTGCTGTTGTCTTCCTTCTTTTTGTACTCCAGAAGATTGCTCCTTGGAATTCTTGTTGCTCTGTAGATCTGATCATCTATAATCCTTGGATGGTATCCCTGTTGTAAGAATGTATTCCTCAGTGATAGCAGGTGTTGTTTTGTGTCTTCACTGTCTGAACAGATCCGTATGTAGCGCAGAGCCTGGCTGTAGATGATGGATTTCTTTGTGTCTCGGATGGAAGCTGTTCCATCTCAGATATGCTGGACGGCCTGTAGGTTTATGGTAGATTGTTGTTTGTATGCTATTGTTTCTCGTGTATATCGTCATGTCCAGGAAATGTATTTGAGATGTAGAGTAGTTGAGAGTGAGTTTGATGGTAGGATGGAACTTGTTGAAGTTTTTATGGAAAGAAAGCAGTTCATGTTCTGAGCCTGTCCAGATTATCAGCAGGTCATCAATGTACCGGAAATATTCTAGAGGTTTAGTTGTGCAGGTTGATAAAAACTCTTCCTCTAGTTTGACCATGAACAGGTTAGCATATTGTGGTGACATTTTGCTACCCATAGCGCTTCCCATACATTGCAGATATATGTCTTTGTCAAATTAAAAATAATTGTGATGGAGTACGAACCTGATGAGTTGTAGGGCTGGCTCTGTCGCTAGATTGTTCTTTTGAAGAAAGTGTTGGCATGCGGCTATGCCATCCTCATGGGGGATGTTAGAATACAGAGACTCCACATCCATAGTTGCCAATATTGTTCCCTCTGGTAGTGGACCTAGAGCTGAGAGATTGCAGAGGACGTCTGTGGTGTCCTGGACATAACTGGCTGTGCACCTCAGCAAGGGCTTTAGAAGATTTTCCACCCAACCAGAAATATTCTCAGTTAGAGTCCCAACACCTGAAATGATTGGTCTCCCTGGATTGTCTCCTTTATGTATTTTAGGTAACATGTAGAATGTACCCATTCTGGGATTGTCCGGTATAAGGTCCAGTAAACTGTCTGATACAGCGTTGAAACTATTGATGATACGGACAAGTTACCGTGGATTGTTTGGTGGGGTCTTCATTAAGCAGGGTGTAGTATTTTTCGTCTGAGAGTTGTCTGTGTGCCTCCTGGATGTAGTCAGATGTATTCAGAATTACTACAGCGCCTCCTTTATTAGTAGGTTTGATGATGATGTCTCTGTTGGATTTTAGTGATTTTGTGGCGTTCCTTTCCTCCATGCTGAGATTGTGTGTTACTTTGTGCTGTTGGTCCAAGATCGGATTGTATCCAGGCTGTGGGGTCCAGTTTGTCGTCGTCTTCTTTCTTGAGGTTTCTTTTCCCATCCCAGCTTGTGATGTCATATCTGTTTTGTGAGAAATAATTCTTTCAGCCACAATCTGTGGACGTATTCCTCCACGTCACTGCAAAACTGGGCTCTGTCAAGTGCTTTAGTGGGACAAAATGTAAGTCTCTCAGAATTTGGCGACACAAAATACATTTTATTTTTCACACTTAGTTTTTTCGCAATAAAAGTATTAAAACATAGAAAAAACTATATTTATTTGGTATCGCCGTAATCGTATTGACCCACTTAATAAAGTTAACATGTTTTTTTAATTGCACAAACAATGGAGGAATCTCTGTTTTTTTCATTTTCTACCCCACAAATAATTTTTTTCCCGTTTCCTAGTACATTATATGGCACAATAAATGGCGCTACGAAAAACTACAACTCGTCCTGCAAAAATGAAGCCCTCATTGGATTATATAGATGGAAAAATGAAAAGTTATGGCTTTTAGAAAGTGGGGAGGAAAAAATGAATATCTGAAAATTGTTTACGATGGGAAGGGGTTAAAACTGTCCGAGACCGCATGAAAATGCAAAAGTTGCAAATTGCAGCTTTTCTACGTGCTTGATAAATTCCCCTTTTCACCAGGAGGTTTAGATTATTAGAGAGAAGGGATACAAACAGGATTCTTAATGACTGTTGTTCCATCCTTTATCTAAAAAATGTCTCCACTGTACTATGCACTATGTGCTTGTTAGGGTATGTTCACACTGCTTATTTTTAGACGTTTTTTGGGCAGTAAATGCCCCGAAAAACAGCTGAAAATATTGGGGGCTGAACGCCTCCAAACATCTGCCCATTGATTTCATTGGGAAAAATGGTGTTCCGTTCCCATGGGGCGTTTTTCACACGGCCGTTTTTAAGAACGGCGTGTAAAAAAAAACGCCCTGTAAAAAAGAAGTGCATGTAACTTCTTGAGCTGTTTTTGTAGCTGTTTTCATTGGGTCAATAGAAAAACCGCTCCAAAAACGCCAGATGCATAAAAAACGTCTGAAAAATCAGAGGCTGTTTTACCTTGAAAATGGCTTCGTATTTTACAGTCGTTTTTTTGTTAAGCGTGTGAACATACCCTAATACAATAAAGGCAGAATATATATTGCTATTCAGTGTATTGTACAATAACCTGTTTTATTAGGAGCTATCACTTCTCTGGTTGCGGTGTTCTGCGATGGGCTCTTCTACATACAGTAGTTATATGGTGGTACTAAAGCTCTTAGTTTTGTTAAAAATGCACTTGTTGTATTTGCAATTCCAGAACTACAATTGAATGGTCTGAATCCCGTGATCGAGGCTGTGGGAAATTTCAGTCGGCCAAGATGGAAGACTTTACTTTTAATGACCTCAATATAAAAATTGGCTTCCCTTACTTGTACTGCCATCAAGGAGATTGTGAGCACATTGTTACTTTCACGGATATAAGGTAGGTCATTAATCAAAGTATTTTATACAATAAGTCTGAGTTCAGGTGAGTCTGTGGCAAAATCCGCTTTGCAAGGGGTTAAATCTGCAGCAAAAACAATTTAATGACTACGTAAAGGAATTGTCACTAAAATAGAACTTGTATTGATTCATAATTTGACATGCAGAACCAGATTCAGAGGCAACTGCTCTATACGTCTTACTAGATTACGTAAAAGAACTTGTACCAGAATTTATCCTGCATTGCTTTAACTACTCCTTACTCCGTTCGTATTGATTACGGTAATCCATGACGCCATAAATAGGGTGAGGTATCTGGTAGAGGAGATGCTAACACCGGAGATCTGAGCCTGTCCGACTCGCCTGACAACTGCGACTGTTTTTTTTACATACGAGCGAACTGTACATCACTTCGGCCGTACCAGTTTCTACACATTTAAAAATCGCATTCCCTGAGGGGATTCGTCAGTGGCAAGACAAGGGAGTATGTATGTGAATAGCGGTACCGTTGGCATAATAGCATAACTGAATTAAGTAATTATCTTCTATATATATATCTTTAAGTTAAAAATTTGGCTGGCATAACATTGCATTTATTTTATTCTGTAGGTTTGTACTGAAGAACTTAGAAATCTATGCAGGGGAATTGTTTTATTTAGCGTTAAAGGGATGTTTCAGTGGCGAGAATGATTTCACAATGGGGGACGTTACTTCAGTGGGATGGGATTGGCCAGCCTGTTAATATAATAATGTGTCCTTATGGACACGTCACTAGGTGGTGTTGCAGGGATTAGAAAGCAAGCTTTTACAGACCGTATACAAGCACTGGATAACAATTGTTCAAGATAGAAACTAATTGACACTTTTTTAGAAATGCAGGATCATAGGACCTACATACATTAGGTGTATCTGAACAGTTAAAGGAAAGATACACTCAATTGCAAAAAAATTCAGGGGCACTCACTCAAAATTGTAGTCTTTGTTTCGGCATCTCGTTGCAATAAAAGCATCGGGCAGTGAAATGTGAGATATACGGCGGCTATTTCATTCTGGATCGTGCGTTTGTCAAGGCCCCAAGCACAGGACTACTTAGTGGGGGGACTTAGCTTTTGACACACAGTTATCTATGTGTCATCCACTGGGGACAACAAGCAGTATCGAGACGCTCACGGTGACCACAGATCACATATGACGATAGAGATCTGTCGTTATCCCTGTACTGTTGCTATTCAATGCTCTCAAGTACTCGTTCACATATGTAATTAAATAAAAAGGCAGAGGAAGGTAATTATTTTACACAAAAAAAAGATTTTTATTTAAATCTTAGTATGCATTATGGCTCAGGCTTAGGCTTAGTCAACAGCTATACCATCTTTTATACAAATTGTATTTCAATAAATTATGTTTTATGTCCCAAGTAGCCTGAATATTTATATGATGGTGATGAAAGCCTAATGTTACCATTTTACTACAGTAAATTTCTTATTACTAACTATTATACGTGAGACCTTTATGAAGAATTTGGCTGGGGAGTCGGATAGTAGAAAAATAGAGAAGTTGGAATTTGGCTTACCAACTCCGCAGCCCTATTGTTGGTTCCCTTTTTGAAAAATTTACATTTTTCTTTTCATTTCCCATTAAAAGGTTAATTCATCATGAAGACTGTTTAGATAGAAGACACTATCCGCTGCATATCCGAAAACATTGGTTTTGGACTAGAAAGTGCAGTGTGTGTAAATTGTATGTTGCAAAGTAAGTTTTGTAACTAAATTTGTATCTGTGTGTGTGTAGATTCCATATAATGTATACACAAACAATGTCAGAATTTTCCATATGCTAATGTGGCAGCTGTGTCTTGCATGGTCACATTTTGAGTCTCTTGTCTCCCTCCTAAAGTCTACTTAAAGGGGTTATGTGACCAAAAAGTATTAGTAGTGTACTCACTGCAGTATGTGAGTACACTTGCTAATATACATTCAGGTCCCCCCTCGCGCTAATTATAAGATTTTAATAAGTTTTTACAGCACTGGCGGGGGACCGGAAGTCTAGTGGCACAGTCTTCCTTCATTGCGACACGACTCTTTGTCATGTGACCGGCCCCGTTGTACTCTGTACAAGCAGTAGCAGTAGTACAGCGATTACATGGAATTCAGCGGGGCCGGTCACATGGCGAAGAGATATGTCGTCATGAAGTAAGACTGTGCCCCTAGACTCCCAGTCCCCGCCAGCACTGCAAAAATTTATTAACATCGTATAATCCGCACGTCAGGGGATCAGACTGTATGTTAGCAAGTGTACTCGCATGTTTCGGCCCATTCTCCCTAAGAGTCTGTATTCGAGTTTTATCCATGGTCTCTTACATCTCTGCCCTGTGCCAAAGAGATCAAAAATACAGAAATAGATCTGCCCATAATGCTTCTACGGTTGGCAAATATCTGAGGGAATTTGTTTTAATATGGTCATAAAATGCATAATTTTATGAGCTTGTGAAAATTGCAGAAAATTCATCTAAATGGCGCACGTGGAATGATAAATTTGGCGCAACTTTATATACGAGTTAGATGGTTTCCTTCTCTTTACGCCACCTCGTGGCTGGTTTACCTTACATTAATATTTTAGGCACACAAAAAAAAAAGGTTGTGAGTTTGTTTTTGAAAAATCTGATTGATTATTGTATTTCTTCTGCATTTCAGGCTGAACCATCACTTTTTGTTTTTCCCTTTTCTTTATTCTAGGTGGGTAACAAACCAAGACAGCGTTGCTCCAGACGACCCTTGCTTGTTCTGTGATGTTTGCTTCAAGATGCTTCATTATGACACTGAGGGCAATAAACTGGGGGACTTTATTGCATATGCTTATGTTGACCCTGGAACATTTAACTAAAAATTTACCAGATATCAGAGGTCACTCTGATAAATTCCATGCACAAGAAATAAACTCAATGGACTGTAACGCACTTATCTTTTCAATGTCGACAGGGAGACTACTGTTCGCCAGGACTAGTGTTTTACATGGAACTGGAGGTTATAAAGGCTGTTGTTAAACTATTGTACATACTTTCCAATACAGATGTCTTTACATTCAGTTTATCGTAATGATGTGTGATGTTGAACTTCAGTAGTTATCTCTATTAATGTTATGTAGAGAAGAGAGGAACCGTTTTGACACGGTGTACTAACATTTCTAGGGCAGTTCATTGACCGTAAATCGCGGTAAAATTGATGACTCCAATTAAAAATAAAAATAAAGTTTCAGGTGGCCTTGCAACTATTAAAAAATTCTCAGATAGATTACAATCATACGTATCATTGGATGGCACAGGAAATATTGGAGCACGTGGTATATACCCTAGTCTCCACGTCCTTGCTGCGTTTATTCCGGTGACTGTGTCGTCCGCCCAAATAGTTTCCTAAATCTAGGCCCAGGCTTTTGCGGCCTAGTCACTTGGGGCCCACTAGCCTCCAGTTCTCCACTCCTCTCCACAGCCTAACCAGTATGCCTGCTCGGCCCCCCACTCTTTCGCGAGAAATGGCATCCCTAGTCCAGGCAGGACCCACAAATTTAGACGATGCCCGTTTTCGCTTTCAGCCTATGGTCTCCCAGCGCAGGCTTCAAGACCTCTCCAATTGGCCTACTTTCCCCTCTGGCTACAAGATCCTCCTTCTCTTTTGGCTGGAGCTTCTTAGGAAGACATGTCTCTCTTTGCTCTTCTCCTCTCCCCACTACTGTCCTGATCTAATAGTTTTTTCCCCTACTTTGGGGGGGGGGGGGGGAGGCTGTGTGTGAGGATAATGGGGTTTGCACCCAGGTATGAGTATGTCAGAATCCCGAGACTAGTAATACACGCTTTAAAAAGGAACGTATTCCCAATTTTATTGTATCAAAAAGGCTTTAAAATTCGATATCAGGTGAATTTGGGCATCAAGCCAGTAATAGGTGGGTATTTAGCGCCTACGCGTTTCAAGCACGGCAAGTTACATAGTTACATAGTTTGTACGGTTGAAAAAAGACACATGTCCATCAAGTTCAACCAAGGGATGGGAAAGGGGAAGTGGGATTGGAAAGGGGAAGTAAAAAATTTCTACACATAGCAGTTAATATTTTTTTGTTCTAGGAAATTATCTAAGCCTTTTTTAAAGCCATCTACTGTCCCTGCTGCGACCAGCTCCTGCGGTAGGCTATTCCATAGATTCACAGTTCTCACAGTAAAGAAGGCTTGTCGCCTCTGCAGGTTGAACCTTTTTTTCTCCAGACGGAGGGAGTGCCCCCTTGTTTTTTGAGGGGGTTTTACATGGAACAGGATTTCACCATATTTTTTGTATGCGCCATTCATATATTTATATAAGTTAATCATGTCCCCCCCTTAGTCGTCTTTTCTCAAGGCTAAATAGGTTTAGTTCTTTTAATCTTTCCTCATAACTTAGATTCTCCATGCCCCTTATTAGCTTCGTTGCTCTTCTTTGTATTTTTTCCAACTCCAGGGCATCCTTTCTATGAACTGGAGCCCAGAACTGGACTGCATATTCTAGATGAGGCCTCACTAATGCTTTGTAAAGTGGTAATATTACCTCCCTGTCCCGCGAGTCCATGCCTCTTTTGATACACGACAATATTTTGCTGGCCTTTGAAGCAGCTGATTGACACTGCATGCTGAAATTTAGTTTATGATTTACAAGTACACCCAGATCCTTCTCAACAATTGACTCCCCCAGTGTAGCTCCCCCTAGGACATATGATGCTTGCAGGTTTTTCGTACCCAGATGCATAACTTTACATTTATCTACATTAAACTTCATTTGCCAAGTGGACGCCCAAACACTTAGTTTGTTTAAATCTGCCTGAAATTCACAAACATCTTCCATAGTCTGAACTATATTGCATAGCTTGGTGTCATCTGCAAAAATAGAAATAGTGCTATTAATCCCATCCTCTATATCATTAATAAATAAGTTGAATAATAGTGGTCCCAGCACTGAACCCTGGGGTACACCACTTATAACTGGGGACCATTCAGAGTAGGAATCATTGACCACAACTCTCTGGATACGGTCCTTGAGCCAATTCTCAATCCAATTACAAACTATACTTTCTAAACCTATAGTCCTTAATTTACCCATTAGATGTCTATGAGGGAGCGCTGGAGCGGGGAACGCGTCAGGGATGTCCATTATCTCCATTGTTGTTCGCGGTGGAACCCTTGGCGTGTGCAGTGAGACAACATGAACATATTCAGGGGTTGAGATATGGGGGGGTGGAGGAACGAATTGCACTATACGCAGACGATATGCTGTTATTCATGGCGGATACCGAGCGCACACTACCGTTAGTGATGGCCCTAATTAAGCGGTTTGGGAAATATTCAGGACTACTCATTAATTGGTCAAAATCGGCTATAATGCTCATGGACCCGGGGGTTATCCAGAATGGGGAAGAGGAGGTGGAGATACCTGTGGTTACGGAGTTTAAGTATTTGGGGGTGAGGGTGACGGCGAAAGCACAGGATTATATGTCCCTTAATGTAATGCCACTGTTAACAACGATAAAAGCCAAAGTAGAGGCGTGTAATAAGTTACCGCTATCGGCTCTGGGTAGGACGAATTTGATTAAAATGATCCTTATGCCCCAGGTGCTGTATGTCCTACATAACTCACCGGTATGGATCCCCAAATATTGGTTCAGGAGATTGCATAACCTTTTTAGGGACCTAGTATGGAAGAAGGGGGTACCTAGGATTAAACTGGAGAAATTACAGCTGCCAAAGGAGGAGGGGGGCCTGGCTGTGCCCAATGCTTGGGTGTATTATTTAGCTGCCCAATGTCAACATTTCTGGGGGTGGGAGCAGGAAGAGACATGGGGGTCCAGTGCGCGCATCCTATCATATCTGGGGGGGGGGGGGGAGAACCCGGTGGCAGGACTGGAAGCGCACAGCTATAAACAGATGGCGAGTACCAGACCCACTCTGCTGCTCATACACAAGGTGTGGTGGCAGTGCAAACAATTGCTGGGGATAGGAGAGTGCACTAAATATACACCACTCTGGAGGAATGCTTACTTGGGGGAATTGGGTAAATTGGAAGGGATGCAGGGGTGGGAGCAGCGAGGCATAATACGATTGAGTCAGTTGTACGAGGGAGGCATACTTAAATCTTTTCAGCAAATGAGGGAGGAGTTTCAACTGGACTCCCGCATGTTCTATCAGTACCTGCAGATTCGGCACGCTGTGCAGACACAAGCGGTCAGTATGGACCTGACGATGCATGCCGCGGGGGTGTTGGAGCATATTGCAAAAGCAGTAACGTCAAAAGGATTAATTTCATTGGTTTATCGCAGGTTATTGGTGGAACATCTGGGGGATCCTATGGCACCAGTGAAAGCTGTATGGGAGAGGGATGTGGGTCCTATTACAACAGACCACTGGGAGGCGGTATTGGCAGCAACATGTACTTTGTCCATTAATGTAGCACAACGAAGATCGCAGTTGTTTCTGATACATAGGGTGTATAGGACCCCGTGGGTGCTGAAACAAATGGGATTAAGAGCGGATGCCAAGTGCCCTAGGTGCCCGGAAGAAAAAGCAGACATCCTTCATATGTTTTGGACATGCGGGAGATTGGGGAGTCTGTGGACGGAAATATTGGAACTAGTGGGGAGAGTGTTTGAGGTACAGATCCCATGGGATCCTGTGGTAATGCTGCTAGGGTATGTTGGAGATTTGGTGGGAGATAGGATGTCAGGGTTGGCAATTGCTAAAATACTGTATCAAGTTAGGAAAGGAATAGCAAAACACTGGCTGGATGCGGAGCCACCATCAAAACAAGAAATCATAGGGGCACTTAACTCACAGGTTCTGATGGAATATAGGATATACTCCAAGAGGGGGTCCAGGGTCAAGTTTGACAAACAATGGGCTAGGTGGATTGATCAATCTGGGTATGCTTCTGTGGAGCTAATGACACTAAGGCAACAAGTGCAGGTATAGGGCCACTGACGGGGGGGTGCATACAGAGAGCAGGTGTAAAATGGGGAATGGAAAAGGGGAAGAGAAGGAGAGAGGATTGGAAAAGTGGTACTGAGTAGACCGGTTGGGGGGAAGGGAATGTTTGGTTGGATGTAAATAATTGGGTCTGTTGAAATTTGCTTATACACTGTATGAGAACGTACAATGACCTGTAATAATGTGAAGTTTTTTGAATAAAATTGAACTGATTAAAAAAAAAAGATGTCTATGAGGGACAGTGTCAAATGCCTTTGCAAAGTCCAAAAACACTATATCCACAGCGGCCCCTCTGTCTAGGCTTCTGCTTACCTCTTCATAAAAACAAATCAGGTTGGTTTGACAGCTTCTGTCCTTAGTAAAACCATGCTGGCTGTCACTTATAATACTATTTATTGTCACATAATTCTGTAAGTGCTCTTAGTCATGGCATCCATTCACTCACTAGGACCCAAGAATATGGGCTTATATGTTTTATTTTGCAGGGTGGGGTTAGGAAGCCTTCTAGATTAAATGATTGCAAGCAGCTTGTATGTTTCTGACTCAAAGAAGGGGCTGTCCTGCCTCTTATTCTTTGAGTGTGATAATCTCTGCTTGGAATGAATGTTTGTAACTCATTAAACTCTTATTAACCCCTTCCCGACATACGCCGTATATATACGGCGCTGTCGGGAGGTGGTTCCCGCAAAGCGCCGTATATATACGGCGCAGTGATGGTGCGGGCTCAGAAGCAGAGCCGGCACCATCACCGCGGGGTGACAGCTGTATTATACAGCTGGCACCCTCCTGTAACTGCCAGGACCGGAGCTACTCTCCGATCCGGCAGATTAACCCCTCAGATGCTGCGCTCAATAGAGCGCAGCATCTGATAGGTTTTCACCCGATCGGCAACCCAGTGATGCAATCGCTGGGTTGCTGTGGCAATCGGACGCCAGAAAATGGCGTCCGAGTCTGCCTTGTACGGGAGCCGATGAGGACCCGCCTGCGGCGAGTCCTCATAGGCTTGCTGTCAGTGAATAACTGACAGCGCTAATACACTGCACTACGTATGTAGTGCAGTGTATTAGAGTAGCGATCGGGGCATCAGGCCCTCATGTCCCCTAGTGGGACAAGTAAAAAAAGTAAATAAAAATGTGGTAAAACAATAAAAACACACACATTTCAAATAAAAATAAAGCTAAACTGACTTTTTTCCCATAGTAAGTATTTTATTATGGGAAAAACCGTAAAAATAAAAAAAACTATACATAATTGGTATCGCCGCGTCCGTAACGACCCAAACTACAAAACTATTATGTAATTTATCCCGCACGGTGAACGCGGTAAAAAAAAAACATGAAAAACAGCGCCAGAATCTTTGTTTTTAGGTCACATCTCCTTCCAAAAAATGCTATAAAAAGTGATCAAAAAGTCACATTTACTCCAAAATAGTACTAATAAAAAACGACAATCCGTGCCGCAAAAAATAATCCCTGACACCGCTTTGTGCACGCAAAAATAATAAAGTTATGGGTCTTAGAATATGTCGACAGAGAAAACAAATGATTTTATAAAAAAAGTGATTTTATTGTGCAAAAGCCGCAATACATAAAAAAAACTATATAAATTTGGTATCGCCGTAATCGTATCGACCCACAGAATAAAGCTAACATGTAATCTAGGGCGCACTGTGGATGCAGAGAAAAAAAAACAATAAAAAACTATTCCAGAATTGCTTGTTTTTGGTAATTTCCTTTACCAAAAAATGAAATAAAAAGTGATCAAAAAGTCGTATGTGTTCTAAAATGGTACCAATAAAATCTACAGCCCGTCTCGCAAAAAACAAGCCCGCACACCGCTCAATCAACTTAAAAATAAAAAAGCTATGCACTAGTAATGCGGTGATGAAAAACATCTCAATGCGCAGGCCGGAGGGGAACATTCCTTCAGTTTCAGGGCCCTAGTATTTAGGAACTAGGAAAGGGCAGGGACATAGCACATCCGCTGGAAGCGAGGGCGCCCGTATTATATCAGCGCAAAACTTTCCCAGTAATATTTCCCAAACTACGAAGGAGAAAAAGTCCCCAAAAGGTGCAGAGCGTTACAAAGGAGGGATAAGAAAGAAAACCGTTTATCAGTGTGACGCCGGCCTGCGCATAACGGATCGCTTCACAGCGTAACACACATCTATGGATAATTGTATTATTTACCCCATGATTATACCCTCCTATTATGCCCTGATATACTCCGCACAGATTACATATGCCCCCACATTATAAGCTGAAATACCAGCAAAACCCCAAACAGAACTGTTACCAAGCAAAATCCATGCTCAAAATGGCGGTCTTTCCCTTCTTAGCCCTACAGTGTGCCCAAACAGCAATTTATGGCCACAAGTAAGGCATTACCATGCCCGGGAGAACCCGCTTAACAATTTATGGGGTAAGATTCTCTAGGGGCACAACATCTTGTGCGGTGAATGGGCAGATCAGTGGAGAAATTGCAATTTTCACTTTGCACCATCCACTGCGTATTCATTTCTGAAAAACACCTGTGGAGTCTAAATTCTCACTACACCCCTTGATAAATGCCTTTAGTGGTGTAGTTTCTAAAACGGGGTCACTTTTGTTTGGTACATCAGGGGTTTTGCAAATGCAACATGGCATCCGCAACCCATTCCAGCAAAATCTACGCTCCAAAAGATAAATACCGCTCCTTTTCTTCTGAATGCTCCCATATATGTAAACAGTCGATTATAACCACATATGGGGTGTTACCGTACTCGGGAGAAATTACTTTACAAATGTTGGGGTGCTTTTTCTTCTCTATTCCTTGTAAAAATGAAAAATGTGTATCTAAAACTACATCTTGTTGGAAAAAAAAAATATTTTTCATTTTCATGGCTTAATTCTAATTAATTCAGCAAAAAACCTTTTGGGATCAAAATTTTCACTATACCCCTAGATGATTCCTCAGGGGGTGCAGTTTCCCAAATGGTGTCACTTTTGGGGTGTTTCCACTGTACTAGTACTACAGGGGCTCAGCAAATATGACATGACACCCAGAAACCATTCCAAAATCCAAATGGTGCTCCTTCCATTCTGAGCCCTACCGTGTGTCCAAACAGATGTTTGTGACCACATGTGGGGTATTATTTTACTCGGGAGAAGTTGCTTTACAAATGTTGTGGTGCTTTTTCTCCTTCAGTCCTTGTGGAAATGAAAAAAAAATACCTAAACCTACATTTTCTTTGAAAAAATGTAGATTTTCATTTTTACGGCCTAGTTACAATAAGTTCTGTAAAAAACCTGTGGGGTAAAACTGCTCACTCTACCCCTAGATAATTCCCTCATGGGGTGTAGTTTCCAAAATGGGGTCACTTGTTGGGGGTTTCCACTGTTTTGTCCCCTCAGGAGCTTTGCAAATGTGACATGGCCTCCGCAAACCATTCCTGCTAAATTTGAGTTCCAAAAGCCAAATGGCGCACTTTCCCTTCTCAGCCTCGCCGTGTGTCCAAACAGCCGTTTATTACCACATGTGGGGTATTGTTTTACTCGGGAGAAATTTCTTTACAAATTTTATGGTGCTTTTTCTCCTTTAGTCCTTGTGGAAATGAAAAAAAATTAGCTAAACCTACATTTTATTTGAAAAAATGTAGATTTTCATTTTCACAGCCTACTTGCAAAAATTTCTGCAAAAAACCTGTGGGGTCAAAATGCTCACTATACCCTAGATAATTTCCTCAAAGGGTATAGTTTCCAAAATGGGGTCACTTGTTGGGGGTTTCCACTGTTTTGTCACCTCTGGGGCTTTGCAAATGCGACATGGCCTCCGCAAACCATTCCTGCTAAATTTGAGCTCCAAGAGCCAAATGGCGCTCTTTCCCTTCTAAGCCCTGCCGTGTGTCCAAACAACTGTTTATTACCACATGTGGGGTATTATTTTACTCGGGAGAAATTGCTCTATAAATGTTGTGGTGCTTTTTCTACTTTAGTTCTCTTGGAAATGAAAAAAAATTAGCTAAACCTACATTTTATTTGAAAAAATGTAGATTATCATTTTCATGACCTAGTTCCAAAAATTTTTGCAAAAAAACTGGCCGGTCAAAATGCTTGCTACACCCCTAGATAAATTCCTCGAGGGGTATAGTTTCCAAAATGGGGTCACTTGTTGGGGGTTTTCACTGTTTTGTCACCTCAGGGGCTTTGCAAATGTGACATGGCCTCCGCAAACCATTTCTGCTAAATTTGAGCTCCAAGAGCCAAATGGCGCACTTTCCATTCTAAGCCCTGCCGTGTGTCCAAACAACCGTTTATTACCACATGTGGGGTACTGTTTTACTCGGGAGAAATTGCTCTACAAATGCTGTGGTGCTTTTTCTACTTTAGTTCTTTTGGAAATGAAAAAAAATTAGCTAAACCTACATTTTATTTGAAAAAATGTAGATTTTCATTTACATGGCCTAGTTCCAAAAATTTTTGCAAAAAAACTGGCCGGTCAAAATGCTTGCTACACCCCTAGATAAATTCTTCGAGGGGTGTAGTTTCCCAAATGGGGTCACTTTTGGGGGGTTTCCACTGTTTTAGTTCCACTAGACCTGTTCAAAGCTGACATGGTGCCTAAAATATATTCTAATAAAAAGGAGGCCCAAAATCCACTAGGTGCTCCTTTGCTTCTGAGGCCGGTGCTTCAGTCCAGTAGCACGCTACGGCCACATGTGGGATATTTCCTAAAACTGCAGAACCTGGGCAATAAATATTGAGTTGCATTTCTTGGGTAAAACCTTCTGTGGTACAAAAAAAATGGATTCAAAATGAATTTCTGGAAAAAAATAATGAACTTTGTAAATTTCACCTCTACTTTGCCTTAATTCCTGCGCAATGTCTAAAGGGTTAAGAAACTTTCTAAATGCTGTTTTGAATACTTTGAGGGGTGCAGTTTTTAAAATGGGGTGACTTATTGGCGGTTTCTAATATCTAAGGACCTCAAAGCCACTTCACAACTGAACTGGCCCCTGTAAAAATAGCATTTTGAAATTTTCTTGAAAATGTGAGAAATTGCTGCTAAAGTTCTAAGCCTTGTAACGTCCTAGAAAAATAAAATGATGATCAAAAAACGATGCCAATCTAAAGTAGACATATGGGGGATGTTAGTTAGCAACATTTTTGTGTGGTATAACTGCCTGTCTTACAAGCAGATGCATTTAAATTGAGAAAAATGTTAATTTTTGCAATTTTTCCCTAAATTTTGGTGTTTTTCACAATAAATACTGAATGTATCGGGCAAATTTTGCCAGTAACATAAAGTCCAATGTGTCACGAGAAAACAATCTCAGAATCGCTTGGATAGGTAAAAGCATTCCGGAGTTATTACCACATAAATTGAAACATGTCAGATTTGAAAAATGAGGCTCTGTCAGGAAGGTCAAAAGTGGCCAAAGAGGGAAGGGGTTAATACATACAGGAACCATAATGCAAGCGATGTTCACTTGATTCCTGTATCTAGATTGTATTATTTGTTTGCTACATTACGTTTTAGTTTAAAGGTCCCCCTGGATAAAAAGGGCGGACCAGCTTCCCAGAGAACCGCGTCAGAGACGCGATTCCAATAATCCACGTTGTGTATGAATAAATTTAAACCCTTGTTGGGCTTGTGTGCCTGTGTGTGAATGGCTCCTGAGCTTATACCAATGTTACATCTTGTTTCGAAATGAAAAAATTGTGTATAAAAAAAGGAACATTCAGAAAGAAAAAAAACTCATAAGGGCATAGTTCCACCTCCTATGCGCCCCATAGTGTCGGGCATTGGGTCTCTCACAGAGAGACTCTCTGAATGGCTTGATCTCCTATTACAACCCCTGGTGCAGAGAGTTCCTGGTCACCTCAGGGACACAAAAGATGTCCTCCGAATATTTTCTAATAAAATGTGGGCACATAGTTTTACCTGGCTTAGTTGCGATGTGATCGCATTATATACGAGCATACCACATATAATTGCAGTCAAAGCCTTAAATTTTCATTTATCAAAATATAGCATATATGACAAGCACTTACAAAACTTTGCTAATAATGCCCTTATTTTTCTCATGTCTCATAACTATTTTAAATTCAATGGTCAATACTATCTCCAAAAACGAGGAGTTTCCATGGGGGCTAAATTTTCACCATCATTAGCCAACCTTGTTATGTCTTGGTGGGAGGAGATTACTATTTTTTCCAATTCCAATCCTTTCAATAAATATATACACTGGTATGGCAGATACATCGATGACCTCCTACTCATATGGGAGGGAGATGTATCTGCCATACAGGATTTCCTTACTTATCTCAATAATAATGAATTTAATTTGAGATTTACACACAAAATAGGCAAGAATAGCATCAACTTCCTAGATTTAAACCTCGTTGCCACAACGAATAAAGTGATACACTCTGAAATCTATCAAAAACCGATTTCAGGCAACACCATATTACATGCCAGTTCGAACCATCCGAAACATACTATTACATCAATACCTGTAGGCGAATTTACAAGAGCGAAAAGGAACTGTAGTACAACACAGAGTTTTGAAAAAGAACAACAAAATATGAGCCAAAAATTGAGTAAAAGGGGGTACAAGAACTGGATGTTGAATAGGGCCAAAGAAATAGTTAAGACCAAGATAGACAGACAGATTTTACTGACGGATAAACAAAATGCAACTAGCAATAAAATCAACACCAACAAAGCAAACAAAGAAATTCCCACACTAAGTTTGCAATATAGCGATCAATTCTCCACCATCAAAAATATGGTACAGAGATATATTCCATTACTGTATGAGGATGCTAAACTAGAAGACATATTAAAACATGGGTGTAGAATAGTAGCACGTAGAGGGTCCACTATAGGGAATACATTATCCCCCTCACTATTACCACTCAATACAACCAAAACAACATGGCTGGAGCAGCTGGGTTTTTATAAATGTGGATCTCACCCATGCAAAATATGTAACTACACTAAAATGGTCAAAAAATTTGATGACTCCAGTGGCCAGCAGAGTTATCCCATAAAGTCATATATCAACTGTAACAGTGACTTTGTAATATATATAATAGAATGTACCAGCTGTAACCTGAAATATGTAGGGAGCACTACCAGAAAATTTAAAATAAGAATTTTAGAACATCTTAGTTACATTAGGAATCCGGCAATTACCAATATATCTAATGCCGCGCAACATTTTATTACCTGCCACGATAGAAATATTACATATTTGAAGACATATGCTATTGTAAAAATTAAAGATACGGCTCGTGGAGGAGATCTCAAAAAGCCACTCCTAACAAGAGAGGCTTTTTGGATATTTAATTTAAAAACAAGGTTTACTCAATTTGAGAAGGGAATTAATGTTTTTGTATTAAATTATAAAAAAAAAATTCTTGGGACAAATAAACTCCCTCTTGGAGAAGTGAACTGCAAAAATACACCCTCTATGATACACAGGGAGACCAAATTTGTACATTCTAGACTCTAACTAGAAAGCGAGCGTTTCATGGGAATATACACTAAACAATTCCCCTCTCGAGAATAATAAAAACTATTCCATTCAAAAGAAGCATCAAAAGATTCACCTACATTACTTTGAATCAAATAGAATAGTGCATGATATATATTAATATACAGGAGCTTATTATTAGCTATACAATATTCAGAGGGCATATTACAACTAGGCTGAAACAATATTTACGTGTATACACTAGCATATGAGATATGAGTCAATCTAAAGAACATCTATTCCATGGGGGACTGCCATTCCTTCTAGTTTTATTTCTATTATAAATGCAGCTCAAACATCGGCTCCATATCAGTATTAAATATATTTAAGATATTAACACATGAATTCTGCCCAAAAAAAATATAGTTAGCTATCGAGTTTCTCACATCAAATAAGTGACAGTCAATATTGAATATATATGACAATTTACCAAGTAACGTGTATGTATAAATATTTAGGTAGAAACACCAAATGCATATAAGAAACATACTAGCTATAATGAGGTAATATATATTTGCATATATTATTATCCTTTCCTATAATCATGAAGATAGGACGCAGGAATGTCTCTTACCTAATAAAATTATATGCATGTATATAACTTTCCACTACTTTCCAGAGAGAACACTGTTGTTGTAATACAACATAAAGCTAATTACCAACTTTATATTTTTAGCTGCATTACTTAAGATTTATTCTTTTTTATTATGTTAGATATGCTTAGATCTCAACTCATTATGTGTTGGTTTTCGCAAGCTTGATTTTAAATGTCTCTTTTTTCTTTCTGAATGTTCCTTTTTTATACACAATTTTTTCATTTCGAAACAAGATGTAACATTGGTATAAGCTCAGGAGCCATTCACACACAGGCACACAAGCCCAACAAGGGTTTAAATTTATTCATACACAACGTGGATTATTGGAATCGCGTCTCTGACGCGGTTCTCTGGGAAGCTGGTCCGCCCTTTTTATCCAGGGGGACCTTTAAACTAAAATGTAATGTAGCAAACAAATAATACAATCTAGATACAGGAATCAAGTTAACATCGCTTGCATTATGGTTCCTGTATGTATTAATAAGAGTTTAATGAGTTACAAACATTCATTCCAAGCAGAGATTATCACACTCAAAGAATAAGAGGCAGGACAGCCCCTTCTTTGAGTCAGAAACATACAAGCTGCTTGCAATCATTTAATCTAGAAGGCTTCCTAACCCCACCCTGCAAAATAAAACATATAAGCCCATATTCTTGGGTCCTAGTGAGTGAATGGATGCCATGACTAAGAGCACTTGCCGTGCTTGAAACGCGTAGGCGCTAAATACCCACCTATTACTGCCCAAATGCACCTGATATCGAATTTTAAAGCCTTTTTGATACAATAAAATTGGGAATACGTTCCTTTTTAAACCACATACCTGCAGCACTGGATCAACTTTCTTCATTCTACTATTGTTTGCCGTGGACCGTTGCGGAGATCCGAGCGAGGCAGAGGTGTCGGGCGTTGGACTGGTGAGCTGGAGGTTTCCTCCCCCTATTCTAATACACGCTTTGCCTGTTCCTAACTTGCAGATGTAAGCTTCCTTCACTTCACCCACGGCCTACCCTCTATTTCGGAGGCCGTAGGATGAGGGCGGCAATTCAGGATATGGACTGGGAAGAACTAATGTCAAATAATGGAACAAATGATAAATGGGAGATTTTCAAATCTACTTTGAGTTATTATAGTGCAAAATTTATTCCTATAGGTAACAAGTATAAACGACTCAAATTAAACCCCACATGGCTTACACCTTCTGTGAAACGGGCAATACACGACAAAAAAAGGGCATTTAAAAAATACAAATCTGAGGGTACAGCTGTAGCCTTTGTAAAATATAAAGAGCTTAATAAAATCTGTAAAAATGTAATAAAATTAGCAAAAATACAAAATGAAAGGCAGGTGGCCAAGGATAGTAAAACAAATCCCAAAAAATTCTTCAAGTATATAAATGCTAAAAAGCCAAGGTCTGAACATGTAGGACCCCTAGATAGTGGTAATGGGGAGTTGATCACAGGGGATCAAGAGAAGGCAGAGTTACTAAATGGGTTCTTTAGCTCTGTATATACAACAGAAGAAAGAGCAGGTGATGTAGCTGGTGCCAGTGCTGTTAATATATCAGTTGATATACTGAATTGGATGAATGTAGATATAGTCCAAGCTAAATTAAATAAAATAAATGTGCACAAGGCCCCGGGACCAGATGGGTTACACCCTAGAATTCTTAAAGAGCTTAGTTCAGTTATTTCTGTCCCCCTTTTCATAATATTCAGAGAATCTCTAGTAACTGGTATAGTGCCAAGGGACTGGCGCAGCGCAAATGTGGTGCCTATTTTCAAAAAGGGCTCTAGGGCTTCCCCGGGTAATTATAGACCAGTAAGCTTAACCTCCATCGTGGGGAAAATGTTTGAGGGGCTATTGAGGGACTATATACAGGATTATGTGACAATAAATAGCATTATAAGTGACAGCCAGCACGGTTTTACGAAGGACAGAAGTTGTCAAACTAACCTAATCTGCTTTTATGAAGAGGTGAGCAGAAGTCTAGACAGAGGGGCTGCTGTGGATTTAGTGTTTTTGGACTTTGCAAAGGCATTTGACACTGTCCCCCATAGACGCCTAATGGGTAAATTAAGGACTATAGGTTTAGAAAATATAGTTTGTAATTGGATTGAGAATTGGCTCAAGGACCGTATCCAGAGAGTTGTGGTCAATGATTCCTACTCTGAATGGTCCCCGGTAATAAGTGGTGTACCCCAAGGTTCAGTGCTGGGACCACTATTATTCAACTTATTTATTAATGATATAGAAGATGGGATTAATAGCACTATTTCTATTTTTGCAGATGACACCAAGCTATGTAATATAGTTCAGTCTATGGAAGATGTTTATGAATTGCAGGCAGATTTAAACAAACTAAGTGTTTGGGCGTCCACTTGGCAGATTAAGTTTAATGTAGATAAATGTAAAGTTATGCATCTGGGTACCAACAACCTGCATGCATCATATGTCCTAGGGGGAGCTACACTGGCGGATTCACTTGTTGAGAAGGATCTGGGTGTACTTGTAAATCATAAACTCAATAACAGCATGCAGTGTCAATCAGCTGCTTCAAAGGCCAGCAAAATATTGTCTTGTATTAAAAGAGGCATGGACTCACGGGACAGGGATGTAATATTGCCACTTTACAAAGCATTAGTGAGGCCTCATCTAGAATATGCAGTTCAGTTCTGGGCTCCAGTTCATAGAAAGGATGCCCTGGAGTTGGAAAAAATACAAAGAAGAGCAACGAAGCTAATTAGGGGCATGGAGAATTTAAGTTATGAGGAAAGATTGAAAGAATTAAATCTATTTAGCCTTGAAAAAAGACGACTAAGGGGGGACATGATTAACTTATATAAATATATTAATGGCACATACAAAAAATATGGTGAAATCCTGTTCCTTGTAAAACCCCCTCAAAAAACAAGGGGGCACTCCCTCCGTCTGGAGAAAAAAAGGTTCAAGCTGCAGAGGCGACAAGCCTTCTTTACCGTGAGAACTGTGAATCTATGGAATAGCCTACCACAGGAGCTGGTCACAGCAGGGACAGTAGATGGCTTTAAAAAAGGGTTAGATAATTTCCTAGAACAAAAAAATATTAGCTCCTATGTGTAGAAATTTTTCCTTCCCTTTTCCCGTCCCTTGGTTGAACTTGATGGACATGTGTCTTTTTTCAGCCGTACTAATTATGTAACTATGTAACCTGCAGTGTCCACTTTTTGCTAAATTCAGGGAATCGGATGCCCCAAAGTGATGGGTCACTCCTTTCTTTGCGCACAGCAACTGACCTTTTCTCCTTCATGGATATGACCTTACCAACTGGCAGGCCCTGGATTTCGCTGAACTGGAGCCTCCACAGTCCCTCAGACAGAACACTGCACCTGTCCTGACCCCAGCGAATGTCAACTTCGCTCGTGAACTATACTAATACACAGAATGCTTAAACCACCAATTGTGATGCTCCTACCTTCTGAGATGGTACAATGTTGCAGATTAATTATTCTCTAGGTCTAAAAAGTGTAAAAAATATGTGCCAAATTTTGACGGTTTATTGCAAATATTATGTTTGCACCTCACTATACACTTTAAAAAAAATAAAAAATGGGTCTTAAAGATTTCATCTGATCGGAACATTCTTAACCCCTTAAGGACGCAGGCTTGTTTTGGCCTTAAGGCTCAGAGCCCATTTTTCAAATCTGACATATTTCACTTTATTTGGTAATCACGTCGGAATGCTTAAACCTAGCCAAGCGATTCTGAGATTGTTTTCTCGTGACACATTGGGCTTCATGTTCGTGGTAAAATTTGGTCGATATATTCAGCGTTTATTGGTGAAAAATTGCAAAAGTTAGAATTTAGAAAAAATAGCATTTTTCAGAATTTAAATGCATCTGCTTGTAAAACAGACGGTTATACCACCCAAAATAGTTACTAGTTCACATTTCCCATATGTCTACTTTAGATTAGCATCATTTTTTGAACATTCTTTTATTTTTCTTGGACGCTACAAGGCTTAGAACATAAACCGCAATTTCTCATATTTCTAATCCTTATCCCTCTGACATAGATTTTAGCTCGGATTGGAAGGCATTGTTAGACAATTGTCAATCAGGTGCCCTGAAATTGCTCCTCTGTAAGAGAACTTTTGTTAGTGACTCTTTGAAAACCGAGATCTCCTTGATTAAGGATAAGTTGTTGTTGAAATTTTCTGACCACCCTGATTTCTCTAAAATAGAATCATCCATTAATAATAGGCTTAATACCTACGAGAAAGATCTGATTCTCCGAAAATCTAATAAATTCAAGAGGGATCGTTGTGAGCATCAAACTAACGCCATTGAGGATAACATTGCAGATTTAGCACCTATGATCGATATCACTATTGATCAATCCACTACTAGCAAAGAAATAGCTGGAAAAAAGTTTTTTTTCCCCCTTACCGAGGGTAGATCTCGCAGATACCCCCGCAATGATTTTCCAGAGGGTGAATCACGCAGGTTTTCACCCCATGGTAGAACATTCAAAAACAGCCACAGGAATATGTATTCTGTTGAGCTCCCTACTAACCCTACCCGCTCTGACAATTTTTCAGTAATGTCCCACACTACTGAATCTATGTTTCCTCAAACCAAGGTTAATTCTAAGAGCACTGTTTCTACCCGCTCCAAAGTTACTGATTTTATGCCTTCCATTAACCATCTTTCGGATATTCCTGTCAATGCGTTTAGGTCCTCTGAATTAGAAACGCGTTTATTACAATTTCAATCCACCCTGGAAAATCCTTCAACTCCTATTATTATTTCACCATCCTCAAATATCTCCATGGTACTCTCCGTACATGATGTATCTACATCTCTGTTACAATTATCCACTCATGATACCTCCACCAATCCATTGGATAACTCTTTCCCCACGAATATAGAAGGAGCTCGTGCCACATCACCCTCCAATGATGCACCCCATGGTAACTATGATCCCCCTCCTTTAGCTCCTATATCCTTTCTGGATACCACCACTTCTTTTTTAGGACTCTCCTCCCAATTAACCATGCCACCTGTTACACCCACTATCAACAGCGACGACCAACTTGTGACTTGCCTCCTAAGCCCGAAAATACAAACTATCACATTTTTTCCCACTGGTACAGAAAATTTCCATAAAAAGAAAATTAGATACAGAGGAGGTCGCAAACGCAATAAAACGACCCCTTTCCACAACTCTAAAGAAACATCGGACCAACCACTAAAAATGAAACTTTTTAACCTGTCCTCCCACATGTTGAATCCACATGAGATCAGTTTGCTCAATAAAGGCCTTTCCTTTTGTCCAGTCGCATCACCCAATAATTTTGATCTCTTCATGGACCTCAATAGGTTCATTCGTAAACTAACTCTTACTAGACATTTTTCTCTCTCCAAAATGGTGCCCACATCTGCAACATCTGTCCCTGCGCCTGAATCAACCACATACGATTTTGCTCCATCAGTTATCACCACTAATCTCAAACCAAAATCCTGCTTCTATCCCCTGCACCATCAGGGCTTCCTTTTAGAAACTTTTTCCACTCTTGTAGGTAATGAGTTCAGAACTCTTGGCAAACCTGCACACAAATCTGATAATCTCACATATCAGGAAAGAAATTCCCTTAAAACATTGGCGAAAAATGAGAATATCGCGATTCGTTCAGCTGACAAAGGAGGAGGCATTGTAGTTATGAACAGAGATCAATATTTGGGGGAGACCTACAGAATTTTGGGAGATACTAATTTCTATGTTCCATTGACAGCGAATCCCTTACATGACCATTCATTAAAATATGCTAATCTAATTGAGACAGCCTTCCAAGATGGCATTATTACAAAAAAAGAAAAGGGCTTTCTCCATATGCCATTTCCTAGCTTGCCATTTATGTACCATCTTCCCAAGATACATAAATCCATCACTAATCCCCCTGGACGCCCCATCATTTCTGGTATTGGGTCCTTGACCAGCAACCTTTCCCATTTCGTTGATCTGCATTTACAACCCCTAGTGGCCGGCCTATCTTCATATCTCAAGGATTCTACGCAAGTTATTAGAGAGCTTCTTGCTATCAATGTAACTAATCTCATGCACCCCATTAATTTTCTCACTGCAGATGTCACTGCTCTATACAGTAATATCCCCCACTCCAAAGGCCTTGAAGTCATTGAATCTGCTCTAAACACCAAAACTAACATGCCCTCTGTTCAGATTGATTTTATCACCAAATGCGTTCATTTTATTCTCCACCATAATTCGTTTAGCTTCGATAAAATTTTTTACAAACAAATAAAGGGGTGTGCTATGGGTTCCAGGTTCGCACCCTCATATGCCAACCTCTATATGGGTAATTTTGAAGATCACTATATACACCATGATCATCGCTTCAAAAATAAAATTTTAATGTATAAACGCTATATTGACGATCTTCTCTTCATTTGGATGGGTAATGAGTCTGAGGCTGCATCTTTTATTGAATTTCTTAATCAGAACACATATGGGCTTTCTTTCACACATACTTTTTCATCCACGTCCATTGATTTTCTGGATTTAAATATTTATTTTGACATTACCTCCAATAAATTTAACACGAAAACTCATTTTAAAACGGTAGACGTCAATAGCTACCTCGATTTTAATAGTGCTCATTATCCACCATGGATCAAGAATGTCCCGTTTGGTCAATTTAGGAGGATTAGAAAAAATTGTACTACTAACATTGATTTTAATAAGGAATGCAATATTTTAGAAAAAAGATTTAAACAGAAGAATTTTCCAACCAATCTCATTAAAGGAGCTAGACGTAAAGCTGCCCTACTAACCCAAGCATCATGCATTGAGGAAAAAGTAGATAATAGGACTGCCCAAAATTTTAGCAATAATTTCATAACCACATTCAACAGTGGTAATAAGAAAATTAGGGAAATCCTAGAGAGGCATTGGCACATTTTGACCAGTGATCCCTACCTTAAGAGTGAATTGCCCAATAAACCTGTAGTTACTTTTAGACGTTCTAAATCTTTAAAAAATATTTTGGCCCCAAGTAGACTGAGCAATCCATCTACAACCAGCTCCACTTTGCTCCCTAAATTATTAGGCTCTTTCAAATGTGGCCATCAACGCTGTATGTGCTGCGCTGTGATCACCCATAGAGCCACAAAATATACATCCACAGTGACTGATGAATCTTTTAAGATTAATAGTTTCCTCAATTGTGGGAGTTCATATATTGTTTATATGCTTGAATGCCCCTGTCGTTTACAATACATTGGCCGCACTACTCAGTGCCTGCGAACCAGAATTAATAGTCACAGGTTCAATGTCACCTCTGGTTTTATGAAACATAGTGTTTCACGTCATTTCGCCTCCACTCATAATAATCTTTTTAATGAAATAACAGTCACACCCATTGAACTAATTTCATCAAATACTGCAAATAGATTTAATAAACTTAAGCAGCGCGAAAATTATTGGATTTTTAAACTCAGGACTCTACAACCATATGGTTTAAATGATCTCACTGAATCTTCCCTAGATTAATTATCTTTGATAAATAGTTTGTCCATCCATTCAACAGTAATTTCTGTGCTCGTTCATTCGGGTCCGGTTTTTCCTCACATTTGCGATTGTTTTGCACTTCCTAGCTCCATGTACTCCTTTAAATTCGTTTGGCTCATAATTTAGGTCATTTCGATACAGCGGCTTTTTTTGGCAATTAAATAAAGATTATTAGTGCCTTCCCTTTCTGCTCTTTATTTTCTTGATACCCCATTTTTCCTATAACTCCCTTATGTTTAAGTTTGATTTTTTCCTTACCTAGCCCCCTGATGATATCTCTATAAATTGGTGGTTATACATCCCTTTCCCTTTCCCTTTATCCCGTTTTTATGTCTATAATCCGTTTATTTATTTATTGTACTGTATCTACATCATTGGATTCCAGAACTGTATATCATTACATTATTGTATTCCACAATTGTATAGTATCTCATCATAACATCAGTTTATAATGGTATCTTATTGTATCGCTATTGTTATCATTTTCCCAGTACAGTTTGTTATGCCGGTTTTTCTATCCACAAATGCGCTGTCATTTTAGCATACTTTTTGATGCTATTATTTTCAGCCTTTGTTTCAGATGTTTTAACATCATTCTGTTATCATCATTCTGTCCTTCCAAAATCATTCATATGGTTTTTAACATCCATTTGGATGCTATCATTTAAACATCCATTTGGATGCCTTCTTTTCTAAGTAAATCTTATTGCCGCACATATATATATATATATATATATATATACGTTTTACTGTAGATTTGGATCTTTCTTTTATTCTTTTTCTTTTATAAATGTCATATTTTTTAATCTAACATTATGTATTTTTTAATCATAATTTATCCTATTTGTAATTTTACACCCTATGTACCATTATTGTTTTGTCGGCTATGTGTTTTCCTTCTATGCAGTTGCGTATGTTTGTCATTGCTGCTGTCCATGGTCCTGACCGCTGATTATACCATCTATTGCCTCGTGTGAACTGTTACATTCCTTTTCATTCGTGACGTCATCTGAGAACTTTGACCCCAGTCACATTGGCGGGTTTTTTTAATTGTTCAGTGTGTATTTAAACTGTGCAGATGTTATGTTTCTTTTATGGCCTGATGAAGATGCCGGTGCGGCATTGAAACGCGTAGCCTTGTTTCTAATAAATCACCTATACCTTACACTTCCTTTATGCTCATTGCTTCCCCGTGCAGCAGCGCCTTGGAGACTCTATTTTTTATCTGTATATCAGTATATCATATTTTTAAGAAAATTTCAAAAGCCTTTTTTTTAAGGTACCTCTTCAGATCTGAAGTGGCTTTCAGGGGCCTATGTATTAGAAACCCTGATAAAACACCCCATTTTAAAAACTAGACCCCTCAAAGTATTCAAAACAGCATTTAGAAAGTTTTTTTTTAACCCTTCAGGCATTTCACAGGAATAAAAGCAAAGTGGAGGTGAAATTTGCAAATTTCATTTTTCTTGCTGAATTTCAATTTTGTTCAATTTTTTTTTCTGCAACACAAAAGGTTTTACCAGAGAAACACTATTACATATGTATTGTCCAGATTCTGCAGTTTTTAGAAATGTCCCACATGTGGCTCTACTGCGCTCGTGGACTAAAACACAAGCCCCAGAAGCAAAGAAGGACCTAGTGCATTTTGAGGCCTCTTTTTTATTAGAATATATTTTAGGCAGCATGCCAGGTTTGAAGAGGTGTTGAGGTGCCAAAACAGTAGGAATCCCCCAATAGTGACCCCATTTTGGAAACTGCACCCCTCAAGGAATTCATTTATGGTTGTTGTTACCTTTTTGACCGCACAGTTTTTTCACAGCACCTATTTGAATTGGGCTGTGAAATTAAAAAAAATGTCATTTTTTCCAATAAGATGTAATTTGTGATCAAAATTTCTTATTTTCTCAGGGAACAAAATACCCCATTTTGTTGCCCAATTTGTCCTGAGTGCAGCAATACCCCATTTGTGGTGATAAACTTCCATTTGGGCCCATGGGAGGGCTCCGAAGGAAAGGAGCGCTATATGTTTGTTGGAGTCCAGATTTTGCTGGATTGGTTTTCGGGTGCCATGTCGCATTTGCAGAGCCCCAGAGGTATCAAAGCAATGGAAACCCACCAGAAGTGACCCCATTTTGGAAACTACACCCCTCAAGGAATTCATTTATGGGTGTTGTGACCATTTTGATCCCATAGTTTTTTCACAGAACTTATTTGAATTGGGCTGGGAATTAAAACAAAATTAATTTTTTCCAATAATATGTAGTTTTGGCTGAAAATTTCTTATTTTCACAAGAAATAAAATACCCCATTCTGTTGCGCAATTTGTCCAGAGTGCAGCAATGCCCCATTTGTGGTGATAAACTGCCGTTTGGGCCCATGGGAGGGCTCAGAACGAAAGGACCACCATTTGGCCTACTGGCGATTTTCTGGTGTGAAGTCATGTATGCAGAAGCCCCTGAGGTACCAGTACAGTTGAAACCCGCAAGAAGTGACCCCGTTTTAAAAACTACACCCCTTAAGGCATTCATCTAGAGATGTAGTGAGCATTTTGACGGGAGACATACACCCCATAAACTGTAATGTGGGTTCTCACGGGTACGGCAATACCCTCAATGTGGCTGTTATCTGCTGCCTGGGCACACAGCAGGGCTCAGTAGGGAAAGACAAGGTGGGATAAGCTGTGCGGAGTGCATCAGGGTAAGTAAAATTGGGGTAAATCTTAAACCAAGGGATGTATGATAAATTTTAAAACACTCTTTCATACAGAGCTCTGGTTTTTCGGGACACGCGTCACATTGATATATTGTGTCCTCCCTTATCCCCCTCTTATAGCAGACTTTACCTCTTTTGACTTTTTCCCTTCTTGCCAGTTTGGGGAACTTCTCCTGGAAAGTGTTGCCCTGGTACGATGTGTGTGGCCTCGCTTCCTGAAGTACTGGGTGCCCCCCCCCTTCCTGGTCCCTAAAGATTAGTTTCTTGATAACCACCTCTTGAAATTCCAGGAAAGTTCCCCTCTGGCCTGTACATCGATGTAGCACTTACACATTGTACAATGCCATCTGATGTGCACGGCCAGCTTCTTATACCACACCGCATGACACTGTAAGGCTTCAGGACTTGATCTGACAAGTCCACCCCTCCCATGTACCTATTGTAGTCCAGGATGCAGTCTGGTTTGGGGGTCTCTGTACTGGTACCTCGTACAGGTACATGGGTACTGGTGTGGCATCTCTCTTGTCTTGTACTTGACACACAATATGTTGCTGCTGGATTGTGCCCTGCTCTCACCCCTTGTTTGCCCAAGCAGAGTCTTAGGGAGGCCTCTCCGGTTTCTTCTAGCAGTGCCGCATGCCGCAGTACTTCTGGAAGCAAGGCAGTTGAAGAGCGGGACGCTGGTATAAAAATTATCCAGGTAGAGTTTGTAACCCTGGTCCAGCAGTGGGTGCACCAAATCCCAAAAATGTTTGCATTAACTCCCAGTAAAGGGGGGGGGGGGGTATTCTGTGGGCTGAATACTGGTGTCCTTCCCTTCATATATCCTAAATTTGTAGGCATACCCTGATGCACTCTCGCACAGCTTATACATTTTCACACCATATCTTGCCCTCTTACCCGGCAGGTACTGGCGCAATTGAAGCCTCCCTTTAAAATGTACCAAGGACTCATCAATAGAAATACACTTCTCGGGGGTATATGCTTGGGAAAACCGGGCACTGAAACTGTCTAATAGGGGTCTCCGTTTATACAAACTGTCAAAACTGGGGTTATCTCTGGGTGGGCACGGCTCATTATCAGTATAATGTAAGAAGTGAAGTATTGCCTAATTTTATTTATTTTTTTAGGTTCCAGTTCAGATCTGAAGTTGCTTTGAGGGACCCATATATTAGAAACCCCTATGAAACACCCCATTTTAGAAACTAGACCCCTCAAAGTATTCACAACAGCATTTAGAAAGCTTATGAACCCTTTAGGTGTTTCACTGGAATTTAGAGCAAAGTAGAGGTGAAATTGAAATTTTTTTTTGTCAGAAAATCCTCTTTATACCATTTTTTTTATAACACAAAAGGTTTTATCAGAGAAACGCAACTCAATACTTATTGCCCAGATTCTGTAGTTTTGAGAAATATCCCACATGTGGCCCTAGTGCGATAATGGACTGAAGCACCGGCCTCCGAAGCAATGGAGGTCCTAGTGGATTTTGAGGCCTCCTTTTTATTAGTCACCATGTCCGGTTTGAAGAGGTCTTGTGGTGCCAAAACAGTGGAAAACCCCCAAAAGTGACCCCATTTTGGAAACTAGACCCCTTGAGGAATTCATTGCAGTTTTCTTGGGGTGCATGCGACGTTTTGATCAGTTTTTATTCTATTTTTAAGTGGCGTGGTGACTAAAAAAACAGCAATTCTACTATTGTTTTTTTATTCTATTTTTTTTTACAGCGTTCACCGTGCGCTATAAATGACATTCACTTTATTCTGCGTGGCGATACGATTATGGCGATACCAGATGTTTATACTTTTTTTTTATGTCTTATGGCGTTTGCACAATAAAATACGTTTTGTAAAAAATCATTTACTTTTTGTGTTACCTTATTCTAAGAGCCAGAACTTTTTTATTTTTCCATCAAGAAAGCCGTGCGAGGACTTATTTTTTGCGTAACGAACTGTAGTTTCGACCAGTACCATTTTTTAGGTACATGCAACTGTTTGATCTTTTTATTCAATTTTTTGGGAGGTGAAGTGACCAAATAATTGTGATTCTGGTACAGTTTATTATTATTTTCTTTTACGGCGTTCACTGCGCGGAATAATTAATGAAATAATTTTGTAGTTCAGGCCGTTACGGACGCGGCGATACCAAGTATGTATAGTTTATTTGTTTATATATTTTTATTAATAATAAAGGACTGATAAGGGAAAAGGGGGGATTTTGACTTTTTTATTACTTTTAAAACTTTTATTTTTACACATCTTTTTTTTTAACTTTATTACTTTGTCCCACTAGGGGACTTGAGGGCAGGAGGCCCTGATCGCTATTCTAATACACTGCACTACATGAGTAGTGCAGTGTATTAGAACTGTCAGCAACTCACTGACAGCAAGCATAGTGGGTCCTGACTTCGTCAGGACCCAGTAGGCTTCCATCGATGGCATTGCTGGACGCCATTGTTTGGTGTCCGGTTGCCATAGCCACCATCGCCAGCCGCTATCGTGTAGCAGGCTGGCGATTGTAGCTTAACCCCTAAAAAGCCGTGATCACTATTGAACACGGCTTTTAAGGGGTTAATCAGCGGGGACACAGCAATCGGTCCCCGCTGTAGGAGCTGTGACAGCTGCTGTACGAGACAGCAGCTGTCACAGCTCCTGTATGTGTCGGGAGAACGGCCGAAATGGCCGTTACTCCCGCAACGTAATAGTCCGTCGCTGAGCGCTAACGATAGCACGACGGATTATTACGCCGCTGAGCGTTAAGGGGTTAATGACCCTTTTGCGCGTTAATGACCAAAGATTGGTGGTTTAAGTGGCTTGTGATATAAGTGGAGTTATAAAACCCGGAGTTTTAAACAGGAGTTAAAGCCCCAGTAAGTACTCTTCTTTTACTTTGACAATTGTTCACTGTTTTGTTGTAACTGGGATAATGGACAGCAAGATTGGAGGTTTTCTTCAGTGCACAGATTACCATATGTATGCACGACTGGAGCCGGAGTTCCAGGGTGAATACCTCTATGGCAGCTGTGAGCATGTTGTTCACCTGGAAGCTCGCATTAGAGATCTGGAGGAGCAGAATGCAACACTGAGGGCGATATACAATCTTGAGCGGAGCATGCTGCTCACGGAGCACGCAGTTAGTGGGTTAGAACTGGAGGGTGAAGACATGGGTGAGCAGGATCAGGTAAGTAGCTGGGTTAATGTAGTTAGGGGCAGTAGAAAGGGGTCAAAGAAAAGGAAGGCCAATCCTGTTTCTGACATTCCAAGCAAAATTGCCAAGTTGGGTGATGCGAGGGTGTCGGTATCAGAAACGGCAGCCCTAGTGGATACTGATCTCCCGAACAGCCGGGAGAACAGCCCAGCTAGTAGTCGGCGGGATGGTAATGCAGGTAAGGCAAGACAATTGATAGTTGTAGGGGATTCTATAATCAGGAAGACGGATAGAATAATTTGTCGCCAAGACCGCCTCAACCGAATGGTTTGCTGTCTCCCTGGTGCCAGGGTTCGACATGTGGTGGAACGGGTGGACAAATTGCTGGGAGGGGCTGGTGATGATGTATGTGAGAAGCGATATGAAGGTGAGTGTGTATGATACATTAGAGGGTGAAAATTGTGAGGAGGTTGAAACCTTGTGGGTGGAACTAGAAAGGGAGGTAAACACTGAAAAAAATTACTTTTGGTGTAATCCTATAGACCCCTTAATATAACTGAGGCGATGGAAGGTCAGCTATATAAACAGATGGAGTGGGCTGCACAGGCGAGTACTGTATTGATAATGGGAGATTTTAATTACCGGAATATTAATTGGTGTCATGGTTTGGCTTCAACTGCAAAGGGGAGACATTTCCTCAACCTGTTGCAAGAAAATGTTATGGGCCAGTTTGTGGAAGACCCAACTAAAGGTGAAGCTCTGTTGGATCAGGTCATTTCTAATAATGCAGAGCTTGTTGGGAATGTCAATGTTCGGGAAAACCTTGGTAACCGTGATCACAATATAGTTATATTTTACATATACTGTAAAAAACAAACACAGGCTGGGAGGGCAAAAACACTTAATTTTAAGAAGGCCAATTTCCCCAGGATGAGGGCTGCAATTCAGGATATAGACTGGGAAGAACTAATGTTAAATAATGGTACAAATGATAAATGAGAGATCTTAAAATCTACTTTGGTAATTATACTGCAAAATTTATTCCTATACGTAACAAGTATAAAAGACTAAAATTAAACCCCACATGGCTTACACCTTCTGTAAAAAGGGCAATAAATTACAAAAAAAAAGGGCATTTGAAAAATACAAATCTGAGGGTACAGCTGTAGCCTTTGGAAAATATAAAGAGCTTAATAAAATCTGTAAAAAGGTAATAAAATCAGCAAAAATACAAAATGAAAGGCAGGTGGCCAAGGATAGTAAAACAAATCCCCAAAATTCTTCAAGCATATAAATGCAAAAAAGCCAAGGTCTGACCATGTAGGACCCCTAGATAGTGGTGACGGGGAGTTGGTCACAGGGGATCAAGAGAAGGCAGAGTTACTAAATGGGTTCTTCCGCTCTGTATATACAACAGAAGAAAGAGCACCTGATGTAGCCGCTGCCAGTGCTGTTAATATATCAGTTGATCTACTGAATTGGAGGAATGTAGATATGGTGCAAGCTAAATTAAATAAACGTACACTAGGCCCCGGGACCAGATGGGTTACACCCTAGAGTTCTTAAGGAGCTTAGTTCAGTTATTTCTGTCCCCCTCTTCATAATATTTAGAGATTCTCTCATGACTGGTATAGTGCCAAGGGACTCCCACAGGGCAAATGTGGTGCCTATTTTCAAAAAGGGCTCTAGGTCTTCACCGGGTAAGTACCAGTAAGCTTAAAGGGTTATTCCCAAGTTGACTCAATTTTTTTTTTTAGACATTCTAAGCAGGAAATGAATTTGAAAACATTTGCTGTTAAAAAAATTTAAAAATTCATTTCCTAAGTACCTTTTTTTTACACTTGATAACTCAGCAAGTGCTGGTTATCTTTTCTAAAAAGGGGCGTGAGCGGCTCGATGTCAATCAAGCCGCTCTGCTCTGCAGTGTGCGTGCTCCCGATGTTGCTAGATACTGTAGTTCTAGCAACATCGGGAGAATGTTCGTCTCAAGCGGGCATGGTAAGCCCGATTGAGACGAACTTACCGTGAATGTCCACTACACTACATTCACCCCGTTTCGGCAAGCCACTTTTCCATCACCCTCCCGGTCACTACATGTAATTTTTTTTTATCCGCCGCACCGGTGCTGCATCAGCACCCGGCGAACAACTAAAAATATATTTAAAAAAATAAACTCACTTAAGACGTTCTAACGGCGCTCTGAACGGTCCCGTCACTTGCCATCTTCCTGCTACTTGGCGCCGCTCGCATTCATAGTAACAATGCATTGTGGCGCAGATGACGTAATCATATCAGGCACACGTGATTACGTCATCTGCGCCCATCGCTCTGTTATTGTGAATGGGAGCAGTAAGAAGAAAAGTGACGCGACCGTTCAAATCTTTGTGGGAACGTCTTAGGTGAGTGCATGTATGTTGGCATGTATGTTTATATATATATGTGCATGTATGTAATTATGTTTGCATGTATTTGTTTGCATGTATATATTTGGATGCATGTTTGCATGTATGTATGTTTGCATGTATTTATTTTTGCATGTATGTTTTTTTATATATATATATATATATATGTGCGTGCATGTATGGAATTATGTTTGCATGCATGTATGTTGGCATGCATGTATGTTGGCATGCATGTATGTTGGCATGTTTTTATGTAATTATGTTTGCATGTATGTATGTGCATGTTTGTATGTAATTATGTTTGCATGTAATTATGTTTGCATGTATGTATATATGTGCATGTATGTATATATGCACATGTATGTTTGCATGTATGTATATATGTGCATGTATTTATTTTTGCATGTATGTTTATATATGTGCATGTATGTAATTATGTATGTATGTATGTTGGCATGCATGTATATATGTGCATGTTTTTATTTTTGCATGTATGTTTATGTATGTACATGTAATTATGTTTGCATGTATTTATGTTTGCATGTATGTATGTATATATGTGCATGTTTGCATGTATGTTTGCTTGCATGTATGTATGTTTGCATGTATGTATATATGTGCATGTATGTATGTTTGCATGTATTTATTTTTGCATGTATGTTTATATATATATATATATATGTGCATGCATGTTGGCACGCATGTATATATTTGCATGTATGTTTGTATGTATATATATGTGCATGTATGTATTTGTGCATGTATGTATTTGTTTGCATGTATGTATGTTGGCATGTATGTATATATGTGCATGTATGTATGTATGTATTTATTTTTGCATGTATGTTTATATATATATGTGCATGTATGTAATTATGTTTGCATGTATGTATATATGTGCATGTATGTATTTTTGCATGTATGTATATATGTGCATGTATGTATTTTTGCATGTATGTTTATATATGTGCATGTATGTTGGCATGCGTGCATGTTGGCATGTATGTATGTATATATGTGCATGTTTGTATGTATTTATTTTTTCATGTATGTTTATATACATATATGTGCATGTATGTATTTATGTTTGCATGTATATATTTGCATGTATGTAATTATGTTTGCAGCAGCCTAGCATTACAAGGGTGGGAAGGTCCACTGTTTTTGGCCCTTCCCAGCCTCATAATACCAGCCTACGGCCGCCCCAGTACCCGACCATCACAACAGATGGTCGGGTACTGGATCATACCAAGCTCTTCCCGGCACCCCTGGTGGTGGTGGGTACCGGGGTAATAATGGGTGGTTAGTGCTAGCCTCTGCACTGGCTAACACTAAGTACCGCCTTAATAATGGACGCTGTCAATCAGCCAACTGCCATTATCTAGGCACTAATAAAGTTTAAAAAAACCACAAAGACAATTCTTTTTTTATTGAAATAAGAAATCCCCAACAAAACCCTCGTTAACCATTTTATTAAAATTTGAAAAAACGTAGATCTACGCAGTAGTCCAACGAATCGAAGATGTAGTCCAATCGGTACATCAAAATCTGCAACATAAAAAAACAGTTATCAATGTGAACAATACCAATACTTCTACTCACCTACACACACACACACACACACACACACACACACACACACACACACACACACAAACACAAACAAAAACACACACCCAGACACACCCACATATACACGAACTCACACATATACAAACAAAAACATACATATATATACACAAAAACACACACAAACATCTACACAAAAACATATATAAACACACACACAAACACACATATATACAAAAACACACACAAACATATACAAAAATACATCCATATATACACAAACACAGATACACACACACCCATATATACACATATAAAAACAAAAACAGACAGACACATACACATATATATATACCGTGCGACTGGTGTCTCGCCGTGCATCTACGGAGCATGCGCCAAGATGCGCGTTCACAAGATAAATGACATCCTGTCCTCAGGAAGGAGAGGATGTCATTACGCATGCGCGACCACCGCTAAAGGTAAATAGCGATGGCCGGGAACCTAGACAACGCGCAAGATACAAAGACGGACCGACCTGGACTTCAATCAAGAATCGCAGGAAAACGACATCGCTGGGCGACGGACAGGTAATTAGAAAAGTTCTTATTTTTACATGGGGGAGCTTAATAGCTACATTTATCAATTTGGGAATAACCCTTTAAAGAGGCTCTGTCACCAGATTAGAAGTGCCATATCTCCTACATAATGTGATCGGCGCTGTAATGTAGATAACCGCAGTTGTTTTTATTTTGAAAACTGATCCTTTTTTAGCAAGTTATGAGCAATTTTAGATTTATGCTAATTAGTTTCTTAATAGACCACTGGGCGTATTTTTACTTTTTACCTACTGGGCGTTGTACAGAGGAGTGTATGACGCTGACCAATCAGCGTCATACACTTCTCTGCGATTTACAGCATAGCAGGCGTAGTCTCGCGAGATTACGCTGTAAACTGTCATTTACGAGATTTCTCTGCGATGCACAGCACAGTGAGGTGGTCAGGATTCTGAATACACATCACGTCCTGGCTGGAGGTAATGTATATTCATTGTCAGGACACTGCAGTAATGTTAGTGTTTGTGTATATGGCTGCACATAGCGATATAGCTATATCGCTATCTGCAGTGTAAATGAATGGGGAGAAGTGTATGACGCTGATTGGTCAGCATCATACACTCCTCTGTACAACGCCCACTTGGCCAAAAAGTAAAACACGCCCAGTTGTCCATTGAGAAACTCATTAGCATAAAGCTAATATAGGTCATAACTCAGTCAAAAATGATCGTTTTTCTAAATAAAAAAACACTGCTGTAATCTACATTACAGCGCCGATCCCATCATGTACAATATAGACCACTTATAATGTGGTGACGGAGTCTCTTTAAGGCCCACCAGTGGAAATTATTCCAGGGGCCCACCCTACATCTAATTGAGGAATGAAATCTGGTTTTAGGCCTAGTGTCAGGCCCCAACACTGCTAAAAACGGCTGTATTGCACACTGTACTAGACATACCATATATTGGAATGAGTTTTACCCTAGACACAGTGCTTTTTCTGCAGAATTTTCTGTAATATGGTGCTGGATAAAGTATGCCACTTTTTTTGTCATGAGAGGAAATGTAGTCCTATACAATGTTATCCCAAAGTATAACTGGACATTACCACCACACTGTACAAATAAATGAAGTAAACACTACAATCTACAGCATGACAGTGTACACAAACATTTATGCCGTATGTAGTATGCAAAGAAAAAGCCACTATATACTGTATATACATATAAAGCTGCTAACTATACACACATACTGCTATATGGTGTACATATAAATAATACTGCTATATAGTGCATGCACTGTAAATACCTCTATATGCAGTATAGAAAGCTACTATATACAGTGCAGATAAATAATACCACTGTATAAATTATGCTGCCATATACTGTATATGTAAATACCACTGTATACTGTAAAATATAAATCCAATTTTAGAATGTTGCATCTTTCACACATATTTGTGGAGGTAGTACTGGACCATTAAGCAGTAGAAAGGGCGTTCAGACAGATAACAGTAAGGCTGGGTTCACACTACCTATTTTCAGGCATAAACGAGGCGTATTATGCCTCGATTTACGCCTGAAAATACGGCTCCAATACGTCGGCAAACATCTGCCCATTCATTTGAATGGGTTTGCCGACGTACTGTGCCGACGACCTGTAATTTACGCGTCGTCGTTTGACAGCTGTAAATTTGAATCCATTTCCCGGCTGTCTGACCGTTAAGTCATTTGCCATCCGTTTTTCATGGACGCTCAAAAAAAAATAAAAAATGGATGCATTTTATTTGTTAAGGTTTTTTGTTCCAACCCCCTTAAAACACCACAGTGCCCACGTAGATAGTGACGCAATACCACTGTAGATAGTGCCACATTGCCCACATATAGTGCCCACATAGTGCCACAGTTCTCCCTGTAGATAATGCCCACAGTGCCCATGTAGAAAGCTCCACAGAGTCTCCTGTAGATAGTGCCAATATAATGCCACAATGCCTATGTAGATAGAGCCACACCCCCTGTAGATAGCAATATCACCGCTGCAGATAGCGCCACCCCCTACTGTAAATAGCATCACTGTAGCTCTCTGTAGGAGCGAAATCCCTCTGGCTGAAGAGTCCGCTGCTACGGGAAGCCCCTGATGTCTGTCTATATGGACAGTGACATCAGGGGGTTAACTCTAATAGCGGAATCCCCTGGCAGAGCGGGGATTCCGCTCCAGGAGTAGCCCCTGACGTCCCTGTCTATATATGGATAGTGGGCACCAGGGGCTTCTCCAGTAGCGGAATCCCCGGCACAGCGAAACACATTGATGCAAACCAGCCATAAAAAAAACTGACAGTTGATTTGTTATTGACTGCCATCTTTTTCACGTGTATGTAGCACTCTTCACTCTTCCGTCACAGCAATCCAGGGTGATGGGTAGAGGTAGAGATATATATATATAAAATAAAAAAAAATACAAAAAAGTTTATTTTATTTTTTTTAATGTTTAGGGACTTGTCTGCTCATAATAAAAATTAAAAACACTGAATTAATTAAACCAATCTAGAAAACAAAAGCCTCATAAGGGCCTGTTCACATCACCGTTCGGCTTCCGTTTATCTCTTCCGTCAGAGGAACAGACAAACGGAAAGTAGACGTTCCGTTTAATAAATTCCATTGAAATCAATGGTAATACAAAGTGGCCGTTGGCATTAGTTTGCTTCCGTTCCGTTAGGGATCCGTTTTTTGGACGGAAACAATAACGGAGCCTGCAGCACTATTGTTTCCGTCGATAAAACGGGTCCCTAACGGACATTTCCGTTTTTGTTTGATCATTGAAGTCAATGGGCCGACGGAAGCAAAGTGAAGGCATTCCGTTATGCTTTCCGTCAAACAAATCATTTTGCAAAGCTGAGCATGTTTAGAAATTGTTGCAACTTGCACAGTCTGCAAAAAACCACAGACACTCCGTTTTGAGCAGAGAAGTGCTCACTCTACCCAAAAAAAAAAAAAAAAAGGTATTTTGGGGTTTTGTCATTGTTTTTAAGTTTAGATTTAAAATTTTACACGCCTGTTCACATCAGCGTTGGCTTTCTGTTCCGGGGTTCCGTCGGGTGAACCCCGCAATGGAAAGTCAAACTGAAACCACAGCTTCCGTTTCAGTCACCATTGATATCAATGGTGACGAAACGTTTGTTAGTCACAATTGCGGCAGGTTTCCTTTTTAACTACGGAATCAATAGCGCAGTCGACTATGCGTTTGGCTGTTATATTGCAGCGGTGTGTAAATATGACTTTTTAAAGGACGCTGCCAAAAATGTTATTTTCTTTACACACAGCATATAGGACACTTCATGAAAGGGTTAATAAGGTTTATTGTAAAAAAAAAAATATATATATATATTTTTTTTTAATAAATAATTTTTGTAGCTTTAACCCTTTTCCTCTTTGGCCACTTTTGACCTTCCTGACAAAGTGAAACATGTCAGATTTGAAAAATGAAGCTCTCTGGTAATCACTTAGAATCGCTTGGATAGGTAGAAGCATTCCGGAGCTTGTTTTCTTGTGACACATTGGACTTTGTTACTGGCAAAATTTGCTCGATACGTTCAGTATTTAATTGTGGAAAACACCAAAATTTAGCGAAAAATTGTATCTGCTTGTAAGACAGGCAGTTATACCACACAAAATAGTCGCTAATTAACATCCCCCATATGTCTACTTTGGATTGGCATAGTTTTTTGAACATCCTTTTATTTTCCTCGGACGTTACAAGGCTTTGAACTTTAGCAGCAATTTCTCACCTTTTCAAGAAAATTTCAAAAGGCTATTTTTACAGGGGCCAGTTCAGTTGTGAAGTGGCTTTGAGGGCCTTATATATTAGAAACCCCCAATAAGTCACCCCATTTTAAAAACATCACCCCTCAAAGTATTCAAAACAGCATTTAGAAAGTTTCTTAACCCTTTAGACGTTTCACATGAATTAAAGCAATGTAAAGATAAAATTTACAAATTTCATATTTTTTTTTGCAGAAATTAATTTTATCCATTTTTTTTTGTAACACAAAGTTTAACCAGATAAATGCAACACTATATTTATTGCCCAGGTTCTGCAGTTTTAGGAAATATCCCACTTGTGGGCCTAGTGTGCTACCGGACTGAAGCGCCTAGTGGATTTTGGGGCCTTATTTTTATTAGAATATATTTTAGGCACCATGTCAGGTTTGAAGGGAAATCCCCCAAAAGTGACCCCATTTGGGTAGCTACACACCAAGGAAATCATCTAGGGGTATAGTGAGCATTTTGACCGCACATCTTTTTTGCAGAAATTACTGGAAGAAGGCCGTGAAAATTAAAATCTAAATTTTTTTTCAAAGAAAATGTAGGTTTAGCGATTTTTTCTTCTCTCAGTTCCACAAGGACTAAAGAAGAAAAAGCAAAATGTGTAAAGAAATTTATCCTGAGTAAAACAATACCCCACATGTGGTCATAAATGGCTGTTTGGACACACGGCAGGGCTTAGAAGGGAAAGAGCGCCATATGGCTTTTGGAGCTCAAAATTAGCAGGAATAGTTTGCAAAGGCCATGTCACATTTGCAAAGCTCCTGAGGGGACAAAACAGTGGAAACTCCCCACAAGTGAGCCAATTTTGGAATCTACACCCATTGAGGAAATTATCTAGGGGTATAGTGAGCGGTTTACAGAAATTATTGGCCCTGAAAATGAAAAGCTAAATTTTTTTTCAAAGAAATTGTAGGTTTAGCTAATATTTTCTCCTTTCCACAAGGACTGAAAGAGAAAATGCACCGCAATATTTGTAATGTAATTTCTCCCGAGTAAAACAATATGCCACATATGGTCATAAACTGTTGTTTGGAAACACGGCAGGGTTTAGACGAGAAAGAGCGCTATTTGGCTTTTGGAGATCACATTTAGCAGGAATGGTTTGCTCAGGCTGTCACATTTGCAAATCACCTGAGGGGACAAAACAATGAAAACGCCCAAAAAGTGACTTAATTTAGGAAACGACACCCCTTGAGGAATTCGTCTAGGGTTATAGTAAGCATTTTGAATTTATTAGAATTGGCCAGTGAAAATAAAAACAATCTCTTTTCTTCAATTTTTCAGTTTCTCAACAAATAAAGGAAAAAAAGAACCCAACATTTGTAAAGCAATTTCTCCCGAGTATGACCATACCTGATTTGTGGGCATAAACTGCTGTTTGGGCACCACACAGTAGGGCTCAGAAGGGAAGGAGCGCCATTTGGCTTTTGGAGTACAGATTTTGCTGGATTGGTTTCTGGGCGCCTGTGGGACCAAAACCATGGAAACCCCCCCAGAAGTGACCAGTTTGGAAACGACACCCCTCAAGGCATTTAAGGGGTGTAGTGAGCATTTTCACCCAACAGGTCTTTTCCATAAATGAATGCGCTGCGGATGGTGCAAATTAAAAAATCAGATTTTTCGCGAGATATGCCCTTTGTGGCAAATGTCGTGCCCAGCTTATGCCATTGGAGACACACCCCAAAAATTGTTATAAGGGTTCTCCCGGGTATGGCGATGCCATATATGTGGAAGTGAACTGCTGTTTGAGCATGCTGTAAAGTTGAGGGGAGGGAGGATTTTGTTTGGTAGTAGTTTTGTTTGCGTATTGCTGGCGTTTCCGTTTATAATGTGGTGGCATATGTAAGCTGGGCAGAGTATATAAGGGGCATAGTCTGGTGGTATAATAATGGGGTAAAAAAACAAAATGATCCATAGATGTGTATAACGCTGTGAAGAAATCCTTTCTGCGCAGGCCAGTGTCGGACTGATAAATGGTGTCCTTTCTTATTCCCCTTTTGGTCCACATGCCGCACCTTTTCAGTTTGGGCAATTTTGCTGGGAAAGTGTTGCCCTGGTATAATAAGGGCGCCATCACTTCCAGCAGATATGTTTGGGCCCTACCCTTCCTGGTACCCTAATTTTAGGGCCTTGATAAATCGCCACTTGAAACAGACGAAGAGTTCCCCTCGGGCCTGCACAACTGCATATTTTTCTTTCCTGACTTATTGGAGCCTTAACGAATTTTATATTTTCATAGACGTAGTGGTATGAGGGCTGTTTTTTTTTGCGGGTCGAGCTGTAGTTATTATTGGTACCATTTTGCGGTACATGCGACTTTTTGATTACTATTCATCCTATTTTTTGGTAGGCCAGGTAACGAAAAAAAACGCAATACCGGCATAGTTCTTTCATTTTTTTTTTTTTATACAGCGTTCACCATGCGTTATAAATTACACGTTAACTATATTCTGGGGGTCAGTACGATTCTGGCGATACCTAATTTATAGCACTATGTTTTACAATGTTTTGCACAATAAAATAACTTTTGTAAAAAGAATGTATTTTTTCTGTCGCCAAGTTGTGAGAACCATAACTTTTTAATCGACGGAGCTGCATGAGGGCTTGTGTTGTGCGAGACGAGCTATAGTTTTTATAGGTACCATTTTTGGATACGTGCGACTTTTTGATCACTTTTTCTTCCAATATTTGTAGGGCAAAGTGACCAAAAAACAGAAAATCTGATATAGTTTTTTACGCTGTTCACCACATGCAATAAATAGAATATTTTTATAGCTCAGGTCGTTACGGTCACGGTGATACCAAATACATATGGTTTATTATATATTTTTTCAATAATAAAAAGGACTTGAGAAGGGAAAAGGGCGATTGTGTTTTATTTCATTTCTTGAAAAAAAGTGTAAAAAAAAGTTTGAAAACATAAGTTTCAAGTCCCACTAGGGGACTTGAAGGTCCAACTGTCAGACTTTTTTTTTTTCCCTACTACATTGTAGTACCTACGTAGTGCAATGTATTAGATCTGTCAGTTAGTCACTGACCGCAAGCAGATTAGGCTTCGCCTCCCGGCTTCAATAATCGCAGAACAGGAGGCCATGGAGTCTCCTGTTGCCATAGCAGCATTCGCCAGTCCTGCTTGCCTGTCAGGGCTGGCGATCTGCTAGCGATCGCTGCATCAAAGGGGTTAATGGCAGGGATCAGAGCTAGCTGCGGTTCCTGCCCTTACAGGTGGATGTCAGCTGTAGCAGACAGCTGACATCCACCTCCGATGACGTCAGCTCAGCTCTTGAGCCGGCGCCATCTTTCCGGCGGCTACGGAAGCCGTTCAGTCTCCGACGCCAGATGGGTCCTGAACGGCTTCTGTGCTAGGCAGACCGGGAGGCCAGTATTAGGCCTCCGGTTGCTATTGCATCCACCGGAACTCCGGCAATTTCATTGGTGGTGTACCGATGAGTGCAAAAGCCTTAAATGCAGCGATCGCATTTGAGCGTTGAATTTAAGGGGTTAATGGCGGGGATCTAAGCGAATTTCAGTCCCTGCCATTACAGCCGGATGTCAGCTGTAAGATACCGCTGACAACCGGCGATGACACCGGCTTAGCTTCTGAGCCGGTGCCAAGCATTTGGCGTATGGATACGGCAAAATGCGGGAAGCACTAGTTTTCCATGGCGTACCCATAGGTCAAATGTTGGGAAGGGGTTAAAACCTATATACACACACTACACAATAGCATGGGCTTCCTTTGCTTAATACTTTTTAGATCTACTGAGTTGAATACTTGTGTGTCAAAAAAGACAAAGTATAGTAGGTATGATACCTTTATTGGCTAACCATAAAAGTTCTATATGCAAGCTTTCAGAGCACACAGGCCCCTTCATCAGGTAGGTTTACAAATGAATGACTGAGAAAAAAACCCAAAAAAAAACATTTGAGATGTTACACAAAGTTACGGCAAAATGTGGGAAGCACTAGCTTTCCAGGACGTATCCATATGACAAATGTCGGGAAGGGGTTAATGTACTGGCATATCTATATGCCAGTACTTTAGGCATGCCCTAACAACTGCCTGTGTACCAAGTATGTCCCAATAGGAAATATGGTCATACCTATATAAGGTATGTCCTTCGATCGCATCACAGGTATTCCCTTTGCAGCATTCAAAGGAAAAATGAGAAGGGGAAGACTTCTCTGATCGCGTCAGTCAACTTTGATCGCGGCATTCAACGGGATAACGGCGGAGATGAAAGGTTGCGGTTAGAGCGGGGCTGTGGCTGTGTATTACAGCCATTGCCCGGCTCCTGATCGTACCAGCCCACTTCTGCCCACGTGATCAGCATGATGTGATGCAGGTTTCTCGGTCTTCCGGCCTGGCGCCGATGCTCATTAGCGAGACGCTGGGGGGCATCACATCTTGCTAGTCACTAAATTCATGTATTACAAATACAAAGACTGTATTTTTATGGATTTTGGGGAAAATGATCTGTCCCCTTTTGGGAACAACAAAACTGAATGAGTAAAAGCCTTGACATTTTTGGTCCAGAGAAACTGGGACAATGATCCTTGACTCAAGAGTGAGTCTATTGCTTGAAAAAAATGCAGCTGCCTTAGCAGGCGACGGAGCGGGCATGAACTGGAAGAACCTGTCAGGTGGGATGTGTACAAAGGCAATCTTGTACCCTGAGAAGACTACTTTTTGCACCCAGGCATCAGAGATGTGAAAGCCAGACATCCCGGTAAATCTGCACTCCACCCAATTAGTGGTGCACCTTCAGGTGAAATTGGTCTTACCATCTGCAGGCTTAGTGGCTGCAGTTGATGCACCAAGAAAAGGCTTGAGGAGGGTTGCTTCTTGAGTCCCAGTAGGATGGCTGTCCATTTTTTTTGTGAGCAGGACAAGCCTTAGTTTGAGGCAGGTAAGGGCTTTTCCCACCTGTTGCTTCCAAGATTTTGTCCAGGTGGGTCCCAAAGAGACATGAGCCAGTGAAAGGAAGGGCCATCAAAGAGCATCTAGAAGCCGTGTTGGCAAACCAGTATTTTAGCCATGTTGTCCGGCTCATTGTGATAATGGAAGAGACTATGCAAGCAACAAGGCTATCTGCATCAAGGGAGACTTTACACGGTTACTTAGTAGCGTTAGACCACTGTTGAGGATCCACCAGATATTCAGTGGGCGCCCCAGAAATGAGGCAGAGACAGAATTGCCAAGCCCATTCAGCAGAGGCTTTGCTGACTCATGCAGAAGCAAAGATGGTCAGCAAGGAAGGGCCAGCGGATTCAAGTGGAACTGGAGAAGGGTTCTATGCAGTTGTCAAAGGGATTGTGAAATGAAGCAGAGTCTACCATAGGAGGAGTAGTGGTCTTGGCCAACAGCAACAGGAGGATTTACAGCTGGAGACTTTGCCCATTTATAGGGAAATATCCTCTGAAAAAGGTTGGGCCACATATGCTTGGCCTAGAGGCCGGAATGCATCGCAAAGAATAGTAGGTGGATTAAATGAGAATGTTGTACAGGCAAAGTGAACTACATAAGGTACTAGTCGGGAGGAATGTGCTCGTGTCTGACATGGCAGTATAGGGGTCACCACAATTCTCAACTGGGAAAAGAGCTTGTAACTAAGTAGATTCAACATACTGCAAGAGGCAGGGCTGTAATTCCTTTAGGCAACCTCAGGTGGCCATTACACCCTTCTAAGAAGTTTTCTAGTTATATGCCCCCTACTGTAATTTACTGGATCAGTGTCTGAGAAGGCTTTACAAATTGGTAAGATCTGCCTTTGTACACTCTAGAAATGAAGATGGGGGTGCCAGAGAGATCCTAGTGCCCGCAGCAGCTCCTTGAAAGAGGTCCTGTGTGCTATGTCCCTGCCCGTCTTTGAGAAGCAGCGAGTGGGTAAGATGATCCTCCCCTTTACCACACTGCGATTGCTTACCAGCAGTAACCTGGTGGCTGTGCACCAATCGCTAGCTAGTAGCAGAGGCAAGTGGAAAATAGCAGCACGCATAACAAAATGGCAGCCGTGGGACATGAGACATAGGTGGGGGCACGGTCTCCTAAGGTACCCCAGAGAGTAAAGCCAAAAGTTGCGTCCAACGTAGGCATGCCAGGAGGGGAAGGTGTGGCACAAATGAACCAGGTGCACAGAGGAGCCCAGTTAAGGGGGGGGGGGGGTGGGGGTGCTGGTCCTACATTTCTAGGGTTGAAGTGAAGTCCCCTCCACGTGCCAGCTGCAGTGTGGTGGGGAGAAAAGGGGGGGGGGGACCCTGAGGCTGGTGGCCGACAGGATTCTGTGCTCTAGTCTTTAGCATGGCAGAGGAACATCAGAGCACCCGCCAAACATTGAGGAAAGTAGGGAAACAGTGTCACCTCCATTTCCCTGCTGGAAACAGAGAAAAAAAATAAACTAACATAATAAACAAACAGCCTGCTGTACCAGTAAGGGTGTCTGCCTCTTACAGACACTAAGCTAATACGGACTGACTCAGTGCGTGTAGGATGGGTATATACTGTAGGCGTGGCCAACACTTATTCTTTGCGTCACGCCTCCTAGGGGCAACATCATATACCCACAATCTGTGTCCCCCTCAATGAGACGAAGGAGAAACACTGTCGACTGGGTCAATTCGCCATGAAGCTCATTATCTTAAATAATACTTCTAGAAAAATTATCAAAAAAGCCCAAAAACATACAATTCCCTTCGAATAGGTTTCAGAAAATAGCACAGCATGTCATGGAGGCTATGAGTGGTTTACAAAAGGCTACTACTACTACTACTTTTTTTAAAGAAAAAAACACAACCAAACTAAAAATAATAAAAAGATTAACTAACCAGTGACCAGCTAAATATCTTTACAAGATTTATTTAAGCCTTCAATACAAAAGCACAACAAAATGTCAGACACAGAATTATATTTACATAGCAGGCTTAATTTGCACAATAAACAACCATTTAAAAAAAAAAAAAAAAAATGAACAGAGATTTGTATTAAAAAACAAAAGCAAGTTATGAATTTGAAGTCCACTTTCCTAACAATTTTCACTGCAATATAAAAATCAATATTTTCTTTGTTTGCTGTATAATTCAAACGGTTATTATCAGGAGTTCTACAGCATACAGTCCCTCTATAAAAAAAATAAAATGAGACATAACAGACTTATGGATCCCTAAGTAAATTAAGTTAAGATGAGCACTTTCTCCTTAAAGGGGTTGTCCACCTTCTGACAACTGATGACCTATCCACCGGATGGGTCATCAGTAGGTCATCGGTGCGGGTCCGACACCTGGACCCGCACTGATAAGCCGCTACGGTGGCCTGCGGGCACCAGATGTTGTGGCACATAATGCTATGTACAGAGCCCTGAAGCAGTTGGCTCCGTACATAGCATAGCGGCTGTGCTGCAGAACTGTAGGTCCGCTCATATTCACTTGAATAGGAGCAGAGCTGCAGAACTGCAGCTCGGCCGCTATCCTGTGGCCGGAACGAACGGCTTCCACATCCGATGCACGGAGGCACCGGACCAGCTGATCTGTGCGGGGCCCGGGTGTCGGACCCACACAGATCATGTACTGATGACCTATCTGGTGGATAGGTCATCAGTTGTCAGAAGCTGGGAAACCCCTTTAATATGCAAGTTTATTCTTGTAGGGTTGTAAGATTACATCTGTATATGCAAAAATTCTTGTTGTATTGAATAGAAACAACCTGAAGGGCAGCAGACAAATCAGAAGAATCCGGAGCCCATCAATTTTTTTTAATGTGTAGTAAACCTTTTAATATGACACCTTATATTCCAGAATTAATTGAATTTTGTATAGTAACTATTAGAATATGGACCATAAAAGAAGTTAGAATCTTAAGACATCGCACAATTAAAAAGACCGTAAACCAAAAAGAAGACCGTGACAAGAAAGAAAATGTAAAATCCTGCAAGTAAACAGATTGAACGTGTGTAAAGTAGGGCTCTGCATACATACTTTGGGGCAGCTGGAATCGAGGCATAACCTACTCCTCCACCCTCCCATTTTGTATGTTCATCAATGATGACAATCTAGAAATCCTCTGATCACATATATGCCGATTAGTAGAAGGTTACTGTAAATCTCTTTGGAAGCAAAATAATTTGGAACTACTAACAATAGCTTTGAATAAAAATAGAATGTAAGTAGCAGTTAACATTTTTTTGGATGGATCTTCTTGCGTTTTTGTGGTGGTACCAGGTGCCTTCTTATATCCAGAAAGTGTCCTTATTGTGCCAATATGTTAAGTGAAAATCTGCTTTGCTTGGTTCTCTTATGATGTAATTGATCTACCGTTGAAAGAGCATGAGCAAAAGATTGATTTACTCTTTCTGAAAAGATTTGTAGCTTTTAATGTGTCCAGCGGCATAAATCAGAATTGAGTTCATATCTTACATCAGCAACATTAGAGACAGTGTCAAAAAAACCGCAGTAAGTCATGGTATGGAATGGATTAAGTGTGCGGTACCTAAATACTCTGCAAGCAGAAAGTTCCAGGAAGGCAGCTTCACTGAAGAAACTATTAGAATAACTGAAATACCGTTATGGCTAAAAACTCACATAAAATAGTGTTTTGCCTCCATTGAACAATGTCTTTCATTTCAAACACCAAAATACTGCAGATACAAAAGAATTTAAAACACTGAGCAGTCTAAAATCGTCAGTTTTCAAACTGTCACAAAACTTCTCCCAAAAAGGGTGAATCTTCTTCCTCCACTAGTTGTCAGAGGCAGAGTCGTCGCTGGTGTGCTTCCCGATCTCAGTACTGAGCACAGAAAAGAGATAAAAGGGAAACAAATTCAGCATGTCTTTGCTCGGGTAAATACAGTAAACACTGTGAACAATCAATACTGAATAAGAAGTTAAATTAAGAATACTTCAAATTATTTTGGGATTGATGTTCGCTCATAAATTTTTGTTGAAATGCCCTAATAGGAGTTGTCAGTTTTCTGTAATTCGTCTATAGTTTTGATAACGCAGTATAAACCATGCCCGAGTAGTACATAAACATATAGTTACCAGCCAGTAACTGCACTTAGTTCAGGGGCTTTATTAATGGCGTTGTTATGAATCGCAGCCTGTGGGCCACTCTGCTACGCCCCTCGCACTTCCGCTTTCAACGAATGGTGAAAATGAATAGTTAGGGGTCAGCTCGGTGGTCCAAGGCAAGCGACCTGATGCAAATGGCAAAATTTAAAAATACTTACAAAAATTTAGTTCAGATTCCACTGCAGATTTTGCCATGGATTTGACCCTTTGAAAATCCACCACATTTGAACCTTGACCATAAACTGCTGCATTCAAGATATGGAGTTTTACGTAAGAATGGAAGTAGTTTGGTCGCTTTTTACTTCTATAGTTATAGTAAATGCTGCCACAGCCTCTGGAAGAGTTATTTCCGGACTGGTTGCAATCCAACTTTACTCTGGAACGTGATTATTTTTCTGTGTAAAATCAGGTGTGGCCAGTGCAAGATTATTGAACATGTGAGTTTGTCACTAGTCCAGATGGACTACGGTGATATTTTATTGATTGTAAGCATGACCTGTGTATGTAAAAATCACACATCGGCCGTCAAACAGAAATAAAAATACAGGATTCAAAAATAGAAGAGTAAAACTAAAGTCAAACACCAATGTGAACGTTCAGTGTTAAAATCACCCAAACATTTTCAAAATAAAAGTTTTTTATTGAGACATGGTAAAAAAATACAAAATAGCAGCATCTGCGCATGCCCCGTTCGACACGGAGTTATTTCACTCCCTCCCACTTGTCGTACGATATGTTTTAGTCACCGCCCTTTGTCATTGATGGATGTACTGCCCGACCAATTACTTAGGTTTACCTCAAAGATGCTCTTCCGTTTTATTCCCATACCAGATGCAGTATGCAAGGGTTTTTTTCATTGCCCTTCTTATGGTCATAGCACTTGATTGATACTTACCTCATCCAATCCTTGTGGCTTTTACATTTACGGCCTGTCTCACTGCTCCTACAATGTTCTTTATTGGTCATGTGGTTTGACCGCTTCTAATTAGAACATTTCCAGTCTGTAATCACGATCGCTCTAACCATGCCTCAGGTAAATCTAATAATCTTCGTTTAATTAAACACATGTATATACCTTACTTTTCCCTTGAACCATCATCTTTCCCTCTGACGAAGCCTGGTGGCAAAACACGTTGGGTGTAAGTGGGCTCCTGGCACATCGCTACTCTTTACCTCGTTGTGTATCTGCATGGTTTGTGAATTGTTTTTCATTCTCTGGTTACCTTTCCATTACGGGCTATCTACTATGATGGTCAGTCTCATTAGTTCTAAACTTGTTTCCGGACTTACCATTGCGGATTATCTACAATGTATTATACTATGGTATAGATGTTATGGCCAGTAGCCCACGCAGTACTTCTTTACTGTGTGGACTCTTACATCTTACTTTGATGCTACTAGTATTTTTTTATCATGTCTCAATAAAAAAAACTAACATTTTATTTTGAAAATGTTTGTGTCATTGAACATTGAATGTTCACATTGGTGTTTAAGTTATGACTTTGGTGTTTAACACAAATGGGAATGTGCCCCAATAGTATAACTGGTCAAAGTCTTAAAATGAACTGTTGCTTATAAAAGGTTAAGGTTTTTTTTTTTTTTTTTACAGAATTAACCCCTTAAGGACATGGATTTTTAATTTTCATTTTTCACTTCCCGCATTCCAAGAGCCATAACGTCTTTATTTTTCAGTCAATAGAGTGATGTGAGGGCTTATATTTTGCGGGAGGAGTTGTAGTTTCTATTGGTAACATTTAAAAGTACCATATAATGTACTCTGAAGCTGAAAAAGAATTTGCGGGCTGAAATTGGAATTACTCCACTATCTTTTGGGTTCCGTTTTTAAGTCTTTCACTGTGTGGTAAAAACAACAACTTAACTTTATTCTGTGGCTCAATAAGATTACGGCGATTTCAAAATTTATATATAGATATTTTTTTTTATATTTTACTACTTAAAAATAAAAAAAATAAAAATATTGTTTTGTTTCACCACATTCTGAGAGCCGTAACTTCTTTATTTTTCCGTGCATTGAGCGGTATCAGGGTTTATTTTTTGCGGGACGAGCTGTAGTTTCTATTGGCACTATTTGTTGTTACATATGACTTTTTGATCTCTTATTACATTTTTTTTCGGGAGCTAAGGTGATTTTTATGGCGTTCACCAGATGCGTTAAATAACGCTATACTGTAGTACTTCAGACTTTTACGGACGCAGTAATACCAATTTTGTTTACTTTTTACATTACTTTAGAGGAAAAATGGGCGTTTTTTGAACGTTTTATTTTTTTGCACTACTAAAACCTTCTATCACTTTTTTACACATTTTATTAGTCCCCCTAGGGGACTTGAACCACCGATCGTTAGATCGGTGGTACAATATACTGCAATACTAATGTATTGAAGTATATCGTCATTTTTACAGGCATCTGTTAGGCAGTGCCTAACAGAGGCAGAGTGAACGCAGCCCTTGAGGCCTTCATTAGGCTCCTGGGCTGCCATAACAACCATTGTCACACCCCGATCTCGTTGCGGAAAGGGGGGGGGGTGATGAGCTATCGGAGGGGGCAGCCTCCCTCTTTTTAACGAGTCAGATGCTGCGGACGCGATTGACTGCAGCATTTGAGGGGTTAAACAGCCAGGAACAGCGCGATCGCTTATCCTGGCTATTAGTCCTGGGTGTTGGCTGTAAAACACAGCTGACACCCGCAGCATAGGGTACGTGCTCAGCACGTGTGCACGCCAATCACCACCCCCCCTGTACCAGGACGCACGTAATGGATAGCCTACCTTTCGAATAGGCCAATATTTGATCGGTGGGGGGCAAGCCAGTATCCGTGCTAGCAGCTGTGACTGGGGACTAAGCCAGTGTAAATGGCCCCTTCATTCACACACACTTTCGCAGCAGCCAATTTTTTTTTAGCTGAAAACGGTTTCTTACCGTTTAGTATTTTTGTCCTCCTTATCTTGATTTTCTTCACTACTGTCTCGATCCTGTGTTTCCCGACCACCATTAACGGCTTTTGTATCTGGAAAATAAAATACAATTTTGAGGTCTTGCCAATACTCCGTGAATGTGGTATTGAAAATATTGCAGTTTTTCACAGATATGGAGCTTAACCCCTTAACGACCAGGCCTTTTTTGGCCTTAGTGAAAAAACCCAAAAATAATCCTTGGTCATTGTCGTATTCCAAGAGTCAACTTTTTTTTATTCCGTCTACATAGTCGTATAAGGGCTTGTTTTTTTGCAGGACGAGTTATATTTTTCAATTGCACCATTTTTGGATGCATATATGCGGCGTAAATAACAGGTTACCTTTATTCTATGGGTCTGCATGATATAAATATCATGGGCGTGTATTGTGTTTGTAACATCTGGGTGTGTTTACTTTTTTTTACTAGCTGGGCGTTGTGAATAGAAGTGTATGATGCTGACAAACACTTCTATTCACAAAGCCCAGCTAGTAAAACAAGTAAACACGCCCAGATGTTACAAACACAATACACGCCCAGTTGGAAATAAGAGAAAACACGCCCAGTTGTCCATTAGAAAGGCTCATTTGCATAAATATAAAATTGCTAATAACTTGGCCAAAAATGATCGTGTTTAAAAAAAAACAAAAAAACGTTACTGTTATCTACATTGCAGCGCCGATCACATGCAATAGGAGATAGGGATTTGATAATCTGGTGACAGAGCCTCTTTAAAGTGGGCCACATGAATGTTAATGAACATTTTATGATCATGAACCGTATTGTATGTTAATTAAAATAATAAATTCTGAATGAAATGCTGCAATTGTACTGTCTAGTTTACGATCATCCATGAAAATACATGTGGGGAACTACAAATGAACAGGACTTTGCACGATAAAGATTTTCCATGGGAAAAATTGTTCCTATAGATTGAAATATCTTTGTGTGTATGCAGCTTTCCACATGAGCCTTTCAATTTAACCCCTTCTCGCTGCAGCCTCTTGACCTTCCTGACAGGTCAGATTTGAAAAATAAGGCCGTGTCACTTTATGTGGTAATAACTTTGGAATGCTTTTACCTATTCAAGTGATTCTGAGATTGTTTTCTCATCACACATTGAACTTTGTGTTACTGGTAAAATTTGGTCGATATATGCAGTATTTAATTGTGACCACCATCAATATTTGGCGAAAAATTGCAAAGATAAGCATTTTTCCAAATTTAAAATGTATCGACTTGTAAAACGGATAGTTATACCACACAAAATAGTTGCTAGTTATTTCCCATAGGTCTACTTTCTTTAGATTGGCATCGTTTTTTTTTTAAACCTTTTATTTTTCTAGGACATTACAAGACTTGAAAATGTAAGAAATTTCCTGCTAAACTTTTAAGAAAATTTCCAAAGCGTTTTTTTACAGGGACCAGTTAAGTTCAGTTGTGAAGTGGCTTTGAGGGGCCCATACTTTCTAAATCCTGTTTTTAATACTATTAGGGGTGCAGTTTTTAAAATGGGGTGATTTATGGGGGCTTGTAAAGTTCTTAACCCTTTAGGCGTTTCACAAGAATTAAAGTAAATTAGGGGTGACATTTACAAATTTATTTATTTTTTTGAAGGTTTTACTAGAGAAACGCAACTCAATATTTATTGCCCAGACTCTGCAGTTTTTAGAAATATCCCACATGTGGCCCTAGTGTGCTAATGGACTGAAACACCGGCCTCAGAAGCAAAGGAGCACCTAGTAAGGCCAAAATGAGGTCACTTTTGGGGCCTCCTTTCTATTAGATTATATTTTAGGAGCCATGTCAGATTTGAAGAGGTCTTGTGATGCCAAAACAAAGACACAATTTTGTAAACTACAACGCACAAGGCATTCATCTAGGGGTGTAGTCAGCATTTTGACCGCACAGGTATTTCATAGTTATGAGAATTGGGCAGCGAAAATGAAAAACAAAAAATATTGTTTTCCCAAGACATAGCTTTAGCTCAATATTTGTTGAGAAAATAAAAAATTTAGGAGAAAAAGAACCAACATTTGTAAAGCAACTTCTCCCGAGTACGGCAATACCCCATATGTGGTCATAAACGGCTGTTTGGGCACACGGCAGGGTTTAGAAAGGAAGGAGCGCCATTTGGCTTATGGAGCACAGATTTTGCTGCATTGATTTCTGGGCGCTGTGTCGCGTTTGCAAAGCCCCCGTGGGACTAAAACAGTGGAAATCCCCCAGAAGGGACCTCATTTTGGAAACTACACCCTTCAAAAGGTATTCACCTATGGGTGTAGTGAGCAGGTTAACCCCGCAGGTGTTCTCCAGAAGTTTCTCTAGAACATCTCACTATGTTGCAGAGGGAAATTGGCAATTTTTCCATAGATATGTCAGTATGTGGTGCCCAGCTTGTGCCACCATGAAAAGACAGCTCTCCAATTATTATGCTGTGATTCCTGGTTTTAGAAACACCCTACGTGTGGCCCTAATCTTTTGCCAGGAGATTCGACAGGGCTCAGGAGTGAAAGTGTACCATGCAAAATGGAGACCTAATTTGGAGAGTTACAAAGTATTGGTTCACAATTGCAGAGGCTCTGGTACAAAATAATAAAATAAAAAAAAACCCAGAGAAGTGACCCCATTTTGGAATCTACACCCCTCAAGGCATTTATTTACTGCTTCCCTACCGCCCACTGTTAATTCACGTCGGCGCTTGCTGGGCTCTGTGCAGCATCGACATGAATTCACGGTGGGTGTTAAAAGCGCGATCGGGTGACTGAGTAGCGCCGACACCCGGATCGCGCTGTTAGCCCCTGCCTCTGGTCCCGGAGACATGATTGGGATCTGATTGGTTCAGATCCCAATCATGTGATCGCAGGGAAAGTTTGTTGCTACAAAACTTACCCGGGGTCCCATCGCAGGTGCTGCCGTCGGTTGTCATGGCAAAACTGGAGGCCACACAACAGCCTCCGGGTCTGCCACGCACGGAAGCCTATCAGGACCAGCCTCCTGTCAGTGTGACTCTCAGCGTCACACTGACCGTTTATAATACATTACACTACCTAGGTAGTGTAATGTATTATCGCAACTATCAGCGCTGCAGGTCTTCAAGTAAAAAAAAAAAATAAAAAAAAATAAGGGTAATAAAAATGTTTTATAAAAGTGTAAAAAACTTTTTCCTAGAAGTCTTCTATTATAGGAAAAAATATACACATATTTAGTAGCGTTCTAAACGACCCAAACCATAATATAATATTTTTCCCGCACGGTGAACACCGCAGAAAAAAAAAAAATAATTAAAAAAAATGCCAGAATCACTTTTTTGGTCACCAGTCCTCCCGAAATATAGAATAAAAAGTGATCAAAAAGTCGCATGTAACCCAAAACAGTACCAATAAGTCTTTAAACAGCTTTTTTGACAAAAAAAAAAAGTTCTGGCTCAGAATATGGTGACAAAAAAATACCTTTATAGAAAAGTGATTTTTCATGCGCAAACGCCACAAAACATAAAAAAACCTATATACATTTGGTATCACTGTAATCGTATCGACCCACAGAATAACGTAAAAGGTCATTTATAGCACAGGGTGAGAAGAAAAAAAAATAAAGAAAAATTTACCCTAAAGTTGTACCAATGAAAACGACAGATTGTAACGCAACAAATAAGCCCTCACACAGTTCCAGTGGAGAAAAAAAATTAAAACGTTCTGGCTTTCAGAATACGGCGACAGAAATTGAGCAGAGCGTTCCAAAAGCGGATAAGATTGGGCACCATTTATCAGTGCGAAACTGGCCACATATCTATGATTATTTATTTACTGCAATATTATACCCACTTATTATGCCCTAATAAACTCTGCCCAGCTTACATATGCCCCCACATTATAAACTGAAATACCAGCAAAACCCCAAACAGAACTATTACCAAGCAAAATCTGCGCTCCAAAAGCCAAATGGCGCTCCCTCGCTTCTGAGCCCTACAGCGTGCCCAAACACCAGCTTACGTCCACATATGACATTTTATACCCGGGAGAACCCGCTCAACATTGCATGAGGTATTTGTCTTCAGTGGCACAAACTGGGCACAACATATTGTGCATTAAAATGGCATATCAGTTGAAAATTTAAATTTTCACTTTGCACCATCCGCTGCGCATTAACCCCTTCACGCACCACGACTTAATAGCATGTTGTGGTGCGGGAGTTATATATGGAGCGGGCTCATGCGTTGAGCCCACTCCAAAGGCTGCAGGTGTCAGCTGTGTTCATACACAGTGTCAGCTGTGCATTACAGCCGACACCCTGTATTAAAGGACAGGAACAATGGTACTTTAAATGGTGTCACTAGAAACTACAACTCCTCCCGCAAGAAAGAAGCTCTCACACCACTCCAAAAAAAAAAGTTATGGATCTTGGAAAGCGGGGAGGGAAAAACTAAAATGAATAAGGGAAAAAAAAAAAAAAAATATAAATGGATCAGTCCTGAAAGGGTTAATTAATTTCTAACGAAAAACCATTTGACCACGTGGGGTATTGCCGTACTTGGGAGAAATTGCTTTACAAATGTTGGTGCTTTTTCTCCATTATCCTTTGTGAAAATGAAAAAATCCAAGATTTTGGTGGAAAAAAAATAAATCTCGATATTCATTTTCACGGCCTAATTGCAATAAATTCCGCAAAAGACCTGTGGGGTTTAGATGCGGACTATACCTTTAGATAGATTCCTTAAGGGGCGTTGCCACTATTTTGGTACCTCAGGGGCTTTGCAAATGCGACATGACACCCAAAAACTATTCCAGATGAAATTGAGCTCCAAAAGCCAAATACTGCTCCTTCCCTTCTGAGTTGGCAGGACTCAAACAGCAGTTTATTACCACATATGGTGTATTGCCATAATCAGGAGAAATTGCTTTACAAATTCGTCTTTTTTTTTTTTCTCCTTTATTTATTGTGAAAATCTTTTTTTCTGAAAAAACATAGAAATGTTTAATTTTTACAGACAAACTCCAATAAATATAGCAAAAGACCTGTGGGGTCAAGATGCGAACTATACCCCTAGATAAATTCCTTGAGGAGGTGTAGTTTCCAAAACAGTGTCACTTTTGGGGAGTTTCCACTGTTTTGGCACCACAAGACCTCTTCAAACCTGACATGGTGCCTAAAATATATTCTAAAAAAAAATAAAAAAAAAAAAAAAAAAAAAATAAAAAGAAGGCCCCAAAATCCTCTAGGTGCTTCAAAGGCCTGTGTTTCAGTCCATTACCACACTAGGGCCACATGTGTGATGTTTCTAAAAACAGAATAATCTGAGCAATAAATATGGAGTTGCGTTTCTCTGGTAAAACCTTCTGTGTTACAGGGAAAAATTACAAATTAATTTCTGCAAAAAAATAATAAAACATTTTACATTTCCCCTCTACTTTGCTTTAATTCCTGTGAAACGCCTAACGGGTTAAGAAACGTTCTGAATGCAGTTTTGAATACTTTGAGAGGTGCAGTTTTTAAAATGGGGTGATTTATGGGGTTTATCTAGTAGATAAGGCCCTCAAAACCACTTCAGAACTGAACTGGTCCTTGAAAAATAGCCTTTTGAAATTTTCTTGAAAATGTGAGAAATTGCTGCTAAAGTTCTTAGCCTTGTAACGTCCTAGAAAAATAAAATAATGTTCAAAAAGCGGTGCAAATATAAAGTAGACATATTAAATATGTGAAATAGTAGCTATTTTGTGTGGTATTACTATTGATTTTGAAACAGATACATTTAAAATGAAAAAAAAAACAAAACATTTTCCCACTAACAAAGTACAATATGTCACGAGAAAACTATTTCAGAATCGCTTGAATAGGCAAAAGCATTCCAGAGTTATTACCACTTAAAATGACACGTCAGATTTGAAAAAATGGGGCTGGTCCTAAAAGCCAAAATGAGCTCGGTCCCGAAAGGGTTAAGGTGAGCATTTTCACCCTACAGGTCTTTTCCATAAAATTAATGCGCTGCGGATGGTGTAATTTTTCCCTAGATATGACATTTCAGAGTCCCAAAAATTGTTAAAAGGGTTCTCCCGGGTATGGCAGTGGCATATATGTGGAAGTAAACAGCTGTTTGGGCACACTGTAGGGCTCAGAAGGGAGCGCCATTTGGCTTTTGGAGTGCAGATTTTGCTTGGTAGTAGTTTTGTTTGGGGTTTTACTGGTATTTCAGTTTATAACGTGGGGGCATATGTAAGCTGGGCAGAGTGCATCAGGGCATAATAAGGTGGTATAATAATGGGGTAAAAACAATAAAAAAAGAATCCATAGATGTTACGCCGTGAAGCAATCCTCTATGCGCAGGTCAGCGTCGCACTGATAAATGATGTCCTTTCTTATCCTCCTTTTGGTCCACACTCCGCACCTTTGCAGTTCTGGGAATTTTGCTTGGAAAGTGTTTTCCTGGTATAATATAGGCACCCTCGCTTCCAGTAGATATGTTTGATCCCTCCCCTTCCTGGTTCCCTAATTTTAGGACCTTGATAATCGCCTCTTGAAACAGAAATATTCCCCTTGGGGCTGCACAACTGCATATTTTTTCTCTCCTGACTTATGGGAGTCTTAACTTCTTTTATTTTTTCATAGACGGCATGAGGGCGTTTTTTTTGCGGGACGAGCCGTAGTTTTTGTTGGTACCATTTTGGGGTACATGCGACTTTTTATCCTATTTTCTGGAGCCAAGGCGACCAAAACACAGCAATTCTGCCATAGTTTTTTTGAAAAAAATATATACAGCATTCACTGTGTGTAATAAGTTACACGTTAACTTTATTCTGCGGGTCAGTAGGATTCTAGCGATACCAAATTTATAGAACTTTTTTTTATGCCTTACAACTTTTTGCACAAAAAAATTACTTTAGTAAAAATAATAAAATTGGTCTGTCCCCATGTTCAGAGAACCATAACTTTTTCGTTTTTTAGTCGACGGAGCTGTATGAGGGCTTGTTTTTTGCGAGATGAGCTATAGTTTTCATAGGTATTATTCTTGGATACTCGCGACTATCACTTTTTATGCAAATTTTTGGAAGGCAAGGTAACCAAAAAACCGCAATTCTGGCATTGTTTTTAGTTTTTTTTTTTTTTACTGCGTTTTACCACACAGGATAAATAATATTTTCATTGTTCAGGCAATTGCAGACAGGCAAAACCAAATAGGTTTGGTTTATATATTTTTTCTTTCTAGGAAATTATCTAAGCCTTTTTTGAAGTAATCTACTGTCCCTGCTGTGACCAGCTCCTGCTGTAGACTATTCCATAGATTCACAGTTCTCACAGTAAAGAAGGCTTGTCATCTCTGCAGGTTGAACCTTTTTTTCTCCAGACGGAGGGAGTGCTCCCTTGTCTTTTGAGGGGGTTTTACATGGAACAGGTTTTCACTATATTTTTTGTATGGGCCATTCATATATTTATATAAGTTAATCATGTCCCCCTCCTTAGTGGTCTCTTTTCAAGGCTAAATAGGTTTATTTTAATCTTTCCTCATAACTTAGATTCTCCATGCCCCTTATTAGCTTCGTTGCTCTTCTGTACTTTTTCCAACTCCAGGGCATCCTTTCCATGAACTGGAGCCCAGAACTGAACTGCATATTCTAGATGAGGCCTCACTAATGCTTTGTAAAATTCTAATATATCCCTGTCCCGCAAGTCCATGCCTCTTTTAATACATGACAATATCTTGTTGGCCTTAGAAGCAGCTGATTGACATTTCATGCGGTTATTTTATAGTCTGATCTACAAGTACACCCAGATCCTTCTCAACAAGTGACTCTCCCAGTGTAGCGCCCTCTAAGACATATGATGAATGCAGGTTATTGGTCCCTAGATGCATAACTTTACATTTATCTACATTAAAACTCATTTGCCAAGTGGATGCCCAAATCAGCTTGTAATTTATGAACTTCTTCATAAAAAATAAAAATAAAATTGCATCGCGTGTGTGTGTGTGTTTCCTATTCGTGTAAATCAGTTCACATGTTATTAACATGACTGCCGAAATTACCAGAGTTCTGTTCTTTTTCAACTTTCTTATGAGGTCCCCTCTTCCCAGGATCCTTTCCTTTATTGGCTTCCTCCTGTTGCCGCTGTTCTGCTAAGGACTTATTAAGAACTTGGCTTATTACTGAGTCTCCTTCACCAACAAGAAACATGTTCTTGAACTTGTTGTAAAGCATTGTGGCTTTTTCCATTACCACCTGACTTGCTTTAAATCGCCGAATCTGCAATTTAAACAAAAATAAACACATTAAAGAGGATCTGTCATTAGTTTAGTAATGCTCCTAACTAACCTCATAGGAGCTATGATGCGGATAACTATAGTGTAATTTTATATATTTTTTTAATTATTCGCAGAGTTGTCCGTTTTTCTAAATATGCTAATTTGGCCATACTTGCCAAATGGGAGGTGACTGTTTTCACTCTGGGCAGTGTGATCTTTTCTGTATGACGCTGTCCAATCAGCTTACAGCTTCTCCCCCTTTCCTGCCCAGCAACAGTGTGATCATAAAGTATACAGCTTTCATTCCCGACTGTTTTCAACTGGCGATATATCTGGTTGTTTCACAGCTAGACTCCTCTACCAGAACCACTGTTTTAGGTAGTCCACAGAATGAGATATGGCTATTTGAAGTGATCCCCCTTCCCTCCAGCCTCCGTCTCTCACACTGTGTGAAGCAGCTTCATGCGCATAGGACATAGTCAGAGGCTGTGAGGTAGCTCCACCTCAGGAGAATCGTTGGTGTTGACAAATACTTGTCTAGTATAGCTTCATTTTCATATTTAGAAAAAAAGCTCATAACGTTGAAAAACTTTTTGGGACACAATTTTCACTAGCCTTATCACTGTGACGGCACCTATTAGATTAGCTGGGAGATTGCACATTACTAAACTAGCGACAGATCCTCTTTAAATTCACAGTGTAAGCAATAATTTTATATATCTTATGCCCATTTAAGAAATTGCCTACTTAATAAAATCCATTTACACTATGATTGAATTCTGAGTTAGAGAGGGTCCACTGGTCAGGATGCTCATCTCTTGGCCAGATTAGAGAACTGCAACAAGCGTCTCTCACTCTGGAGGACCTGTCCTGCAATACACAAACCCCCCCATTGATTTGAATGGGCAATGTGTAATGCTTAATTTCCCACGTGATGGAGCCGCAGGGAGATTGAACACTTACTGCCAGGTTTCCCAATGGCTTACTTTTGATCACTGGGGGTGCTAGAATTGGGACACTTTCTGATCTGCTTATTGTCAAAAGCACAGATAAGTATGGTCTAGAATGGACATCCCCTTAAATTTGTGTTCAGTTCTAGTGTTCCTAGATGAGAGCGAGCAAGAGAAAAGGAGGCGCGAGCGAGAGAAAAGGAGAGCGAGCGAGAGAAAAAGAAAAAAAAGATGGGAGTTAGTTGAATTACACTACTGGTCTTCACATAGTTCCCTCTCTTCCCCTTAGCAAGGAGAAATTAATTAAAAGAGAAATGGTACCTACCAGGCGATGCCCATCAGTAAGCCCAGAAGCAGGCATTATATATTTTCTATGCATTTTCATGGTCAAAGTGTTTTACTAAAGTAGAGATTATAAACTCAAGCTGAATTCTGACATTTTATTTATAGCTAAAGAATGCATGTATATACAGCTTGGAATCAAAACGTTAGTTTTTCTCCAATTTTTAAAGGGAATCTGTCGCCACGTTTATGCTGCCTTATCGGAGGGTAGCATAAAGTAGTGCCAGCGACACGGATTCCAATGCTGTATTACTTTCTTCCCGTACTGTGAATAGGAAAGATGCCAATCAGCACTGGATGGGCAGGGCTAGCAGCAGCTGGGCAGAGCTATTGGTAGCTCATGAATATTGAAGACTTTTTCACTATACTATGCATCGGGAGAAAGTGTCAATCAGCGGCCGGGGCTAGCTGCAGCTCATGAAAAATTATTTTTTTATAGAAACAACTAATCCTTGATAAGTAATACAGCATTGGGTTAAGGGTCCCTGCCACTAGTATAAGCTGCCCTCAGATAGGACCGTATAAACCTGGTGACAAATTCCCTTTAAGTGTAACCTATCTAATGTAATCTAAAAACTGTACACGGATACCACGTCAATAAAAAACAGATTATAACCAACCGTATGAAATCAGTAAACATGGCGTTATACAAGCCATATTTCCACCATAAAAAAAAAAAAACCTGGGGAAGGACTTACTTTTTTCAGGGTAGTGATCAGATCTGTATGTTTCTGAGCGTGCTGCATAGTGACCTGGAGAGAGACTAACTCATTCAAGGCCATAATACATCGGTGTACATCCTAATGAATGAAATAAAAAAATAAAATAAAAAAAAAAGTACAAATTCAAGTAAAAGGGAAAAAGATCTTGATACACAATGAAGCAAGCACCTAGCAAGAATCATACCAAGTCAAGCCTTTTAATTGCTACATAAAATTTACCTCAAATAATCACACTCAAACACGAAGGTCCCATGCCCACTTCAGTCTTTTTCTTCAGGGTGCTAGCCGTTTTTCTGACGGCTAGCACCCTGACCCATTCATTTCAATGGGGCCATGCACACTTCAGTTTTTTTTGACGGTCCCGTTGCTCCGTTCCGATCCAAAGTAGAGCATGTCCTACTTTGGTCCGAGATTCCGTGATCGTGAGGCCCATGCAAGTCAATGGGGCCGTCAAAAAAACTGAAGGCACACTGAAGGAATCAGTGTGCCGTCCGTGTGTGACGGAGCCGTTGCCTAGCAACGGCCGGGCGGGCAGAAATACATTACAGAAATATTACACTAATCGGCAGCCACTTGTCTCTATCAATCACTGATCGAGAAAAGAGGCTGCTGATTAAAAATAAAATTAAAAAAAAGAGGTTCTTATGTACCCGGTCGTTGTCTTCGTGACGAGTCCCTCTGCTCCCTCCAGTCCGACCTTCCTGTATGACGCGACAGCCTGTGATCGGCTGCAGAGGCCGCTGCAGCCTGTGATTGGCTGCAGAGGCGGTCACGTGGGATGAAGCGTCATCCCTGGAGGCCGGACAGGAGGAAAGGAAGTATGAACTTGTTTTTTTATTTATTTAATTAAAATTGTATTTTGCGAGCGCCGAGCATGGTACTGTCCAGGGTGCTGAAAGTTACCGCCGATCAGTGCAGCCCATTAACTCTTTCAGCACCCTGGACAGTACCATGCTCGGTACTCGGAGTGCACACGGCCGCTAAAATGGGCACACGGATCCGTCAAAGACGGTCGTGAAAACGGTGTTGGAAGCGTGCACGAGGCCTTCTAGGGTACTGACAGAGCGTGTCTTTTATCGGAGTATCTATAGACCTGCTAAGGCCTCATGCACACGACCGTAAGGGTTTTTACGGTCTGCAAATACAAATCCATAGTCATCCGCAAATATGGGACAGTATCCGTAATTATGGTCCATAGTGCATCCGTATTTACAGATCCTCAAAAAGAAAAACCCGGAGGAATCTTGTGGAATCGCCTGGCGCCTCATAGCAACGCTTCCGCAATTACTGACGGCTACCAATCTTACTCCATAGCCGTCAGCAATTGCGGACAAACATAAGACAGGTTCTATATTTTGCGGAACATTTCTACGGCACGGACACCTCTGTAAATATACTGAAAGGTGTCCGTGGCCAATAGAAATGAATAGATCCGCAATTACGGATGAAAACTAGTCATGTGCATGAGGCCTAAGGCACAGAAGATTGCTTTATTTGTAGTGACCATACAAACTACCCCCCCCCCCTCCTCTTTCTCCCAGCCCAGGATTTACGGCCTTTGCTAAAAAAATAAGGGTGGATTCACACAGATTTTGTTCCATACATTTGTGACTAAAAACCAGTCCAATTAATCTGAATGGAACCTGCAGAAACTACAGTCCCAGTTTTCTTCAGAGGATACCACTTCCCCCAGCACATAAGCGATAGACAATAAGTCCTGATGCTGCACTTTGTTCTACAGAGCCCTGATTTCTGACCATGAAGAAGAAAATAGCATAGATCACATGCTACCCGGCTTCCATAACTGCCATTCACTACTATGGGACTTACGGAAACAGCATATCTCAGCGAGCTACGCGGTTTTCATCTTCATGGTCGGAAATCACACGCTTCAGCTGCAGCACAAAAAGGTAGAACGGGCTTTAGGGGTTCTAGAGGTAGGTGGTCCCAGAGGGACCTGCATCTGACATTTATGACAACCTGTGGATATGTCATAAATGTCCCTCATGGAAAACCCCTTTGATTTGCTGGAACCAAACAGGACCTTTAATTATCAACTACATCTGTCCAGGAAGACTTAAAGGGGTTGTCCACTACCGGACAACGGATTACCTATCTACTAGATAGGTCATCAGTATATCATCATGCAGGTCCGACACCCGGACCCATCAGCTGCTTCGGTGGCCTGCGGGCACCGGATGCTATGGCACATTATGCAACGTACGGAGCCGGAAGCCGTTGGCTCCATACCAACACATTATCCACACTCCATTTGTTAAATGGAGTGTGGATAACGGGTTGGAATTAAATATTGGGAAAATTTCCTGCGTAAATCAATAGAGATCGTGGTGCCGGTGTCTATTCTAAATCAGGAAGTGGAGAGAGTGAGATCATACAAATATTTGGACCAGAATTTGGATTGGATCGAGAATACAGAAAAAGGTGTACAAAAAGGCAATGAGCCGGTTGTATTTGTTACGTAATTTGCATTCGTTGAATGTGTGTGATAAAATGATATTAATGTTTTATAACTCCGTGGTCACTAGCGTTATATTTTATGGTGCTGTCTTTTGGGGAGGTAACATTAGAGAAGCTGAAAAGAATAAATTGAATAAGGTGATCAAAAAGGGAAAAGCGATCATGGTTAGTGAGGTGCCGTTATTTGAGGAGGTATTAAATAAAAGGTTATTAAGGAAGATTAGTGCAATTAAATTAGAGGCATTGCATCCGTTGCATAGCATTTTAATCGATAAACAAAGCTGTTTTAGTGATCGATTGCTACAATTTCGACGTAGGAAAGAACGATTTAAAAGATTTTATGCCAAAAGCTATTGCACTTTATAATATGTTTTTGTAGTGTGTGATGATGCTTTTTAATACATATTATACAAAAACAATACAACATACATCGACAACATATAATAAAATATGTACTGTAAATGGGAGTTACAACTGTAAACCAATTTCCCTTTGGGGATAAAGTATCTATCTATCATACATTGCATAGCGGCTGTGCTGCCGAACTGCAGCTCTGCTCCTATTCACTTGAATAGGAGCAGAGCTCCAGTACTGAAGTTCGGACGTTATTCCATATCTGCTTTCCGGAGGCAGCTGGAGCAGCTTAACTGCGCAGGGTCCCGGTCATCAGTTATCCGGTAGTGGACAACACCTTTAAATTAGTTTGCAAACAAACACAAAGGGCAAATGTTCCTTTGTCAGTGGGTCCCAGTCACAGAGGTGTTAACAAGTGGAAGGTGAATGCATCTGTGCGTACACAGCTAGTCTCCAAAAACGTTTTAAGTCTTCTATAAAGTTCAGAGCCATTCGGGTCATAATTTATGTTTTAACCCCTTAAGGACGCAGCCTAGTTTTGGCCTTAAGGCTCAGAGCCCATTTTTCAAATCCGACATATTTCACTTTATGTGGTAATAACGTCGGAATGCTTAAACCTACCCAAGCGATTCTGAGATTGTTTTCTCGTGACACATTGGGCTTCATGTTCGTGGTAAAATTTGGTCGATATATTCAGCGTTTATTGGTGAAAAATTGCAAAATTTAGAGAAAATTTTGGAAAAATTGAATTTTTCAGAATTGAAATGCATCTGCTTGTAAAACAGACGGTTATACCACCCAAAATAGTTACTAGTTCACATTTCCCATATGTCTACTTTAGATTGGCATCGTTTTTTGAACATTATTTTATTTTTCTTGGACGTTACAAGGCTTAGAACATAAACAGCAATTTCTCATATTTGTAAGAAAATTTCAAAAGCTTTTTTTTTTAAGGTACCTCTTGAGTTCTGAAGTGGCTTTGTGGGGCCTATGTATTAGAAACCCTGATAAAACACCCCATTTTAAAAACTAGACCCCTCAAAGTATTCATAACAGCATTTAGAAAGTTTTTTTTAACCCTTCAGGCATTTCACAGGAATTAAAGCAAAGTGGAGGTGAAATTTGCAAATTTCATTTTTCTTGCTGAACTTCAATTTTATTCATTTTTTTTTCTGTAACACAGAAGGTTTTACCAGAGAAACACTACTAAATATGTATTGTCCAGATTCTGCAGTTTTTAGAAATGTCCCACATGTTGCCCTACTTCGCTCGTGGACTAAAACACAAGCCCTAGAAGCAAAGAAGCACCTAGTGCATTTTGAGGCCTCTTTTTTATTAGAATATATTTTAGGCAGCATGCCAGGTTTGAAGAGGTGTTGAGGTGCCAAAACAGTAGGAATCCCCCAATAGTGACCCCATTTTGGAAACTACACCCCTCAAGGAATTCATTTATGGTTGTTGTTACCATTTTGACCACACAGTTTTTTCACAGCACGTATTTGAATTGGGCTGTGAAATGAAAAAAAAGTCGTTTTTTGCAATAAAATGTCATTTGTGATCAAAATTTCTTATTTTCACAGGGAACAAAATACCCCATTTTGTTGCCCAATTTGTCCTTCGTGTGGCAATACCCCATTTGTGGTGATAAACTGCCGTTTGGGCCCATGGGAGGGCTCAGAACGAAAGGAGCGCTATATGTTTGTTGGAGTCCAGATTTTGCTGGATTGGTTTTCGGGTGCCATGTCGCATTTGCAGAGCCTCAGAGGTATCAAAGCAATGGAAACCCACCAGAAGTGACCCCATTTTGGAAACTACACCCCTCAAGGAATTCATTTATGGGTGTTGTGACCATTTTGACCCCATAGTTTTTTCACAGAACTTATTTGAATTGGGCTGGGAATTCAAACAAAATTAATTTTTCCCAATAATATGTAGTTTTGGCTGAAAATTTCTTATTTTCACAAGAAACAAAATACCCCATTCTGTTGCACAATTTGTTCTGAGTGCCGCAATACCCCATTTGTTGTGATAAAGTGCCGTTTGGGCCCATGGGAGGGCTCAGAAGGAAAGGACCACCATTTGGCCTACTGGGGATTTTCTAGTGCGAAGTCATGTATGCAGAAGCACCTGAGGTACCAGTACAGTTGAAACCCGCAAGAAGTGACCCCGTTTTAATAACTACACCCTTAAGGCATTCATCTAGAGGTGTAGCGAGCATTTTGACCGGAGACCTACACCCCATAAACTGTAATGTGGGTTCTCCCGGGTATGGCAATACCCTACATGTGGCTGTTATCAGATGCCTGGGCACACAGCAGGGCCCAGAGGGGAAAGATGAGGGGGATAAGCTGTGCGGAGTGCATCAGGGTAAGTAAAATTGGGGTAAATTATAAACCAAGGGATGTATGATAAATTTTAAAACTGACTTTCATACAGAGCTCTGGTTATTCGGGACACGTGTCACATTGATATATTGTGTCATCCCTTATCGCCCTCTTATAGCAGACTTTGCACCTCTTTTGACTTTTTCCCTTCTTGCCAGTTTGGGGAACTTCTCCTGGAAAGTGTTGCCGCCTTGGTACGATGCGTGTGGCCCCGCTTCCAGAAGTAATGGGTGCCCCCCCTTCTTGGTCCCTAAAGATTAGGTTCTTGATAATCACCTCTTGAAATTCCAGGAAAGTTCCCGTCTGGCCTGCACATCGACGTAGCACGTACGCATTGTACAAAGCCATTTGTATGATGTGCCCGGCCAGCTTCTTATACCACACCGCATGGCGCTGTAGGGCTTCAGGATTTGATCTTACAAATCCATCACTCCCATGTACCTATTGTAGTCCAGGATGCAGTCTGGTTTGGGGGTGGCCTTCCCTTCATATATCCTAAACCTGTAGGTATACCCGGATGCACTCTCGCAGCTTATACATCTTCACGCCATACCTTGCCCTCTTACCCGGCAGGTACTTGCGGAATTGAACCCTCCCTTTAAAATGTACCAGGGACTCATCAATAGAAATACACTTCTCGGGGTTAATGCTTGGGAAAACCGGGCACTGGAACTGTCTAATAGGGGTCTCCGTTTATACAAACGGTCAAAACTGGGGTCATCTCGGGGTGTGCACGGCTCATTATCAGTATAATGTAAGAAGCGAAGTATTGCCTCATTTATTTATTTTTTTAGGTTCCAGTTCATTTCTGAAGTTGCTTTGAGGGGTCCATATATTAGAAACCCCTATCAAATACCCCATTTTAGAAACGAGACCCCTCAAAGTATTCACAACAGCATTTAGAAAGTTTATGAACCCTTTAGGTGTTTCACAGAAATTTAGAGAAAAGTAGAGGTGAAATTTACATTTTTTTTTGTCAGAAAATCCTCTTTATACCATTTGTTTTATAACACAAAAGGATTTATCAAAGAAACGCAACTTAATACGTATTGCCCAGATTCTGCAGTTTTGAGAAATATCCCACATGTGGCCCTAGTGCGGTAATGGACTGAAGCACCGGCCTCCGAAGCAAAGGAGCACCTAGTGGATTTTGAGGCCTCTTTTTTATTAGGCACCATGTCCGGTTTGAAGAGGTCTTGTGGTGCCAAAACATTGGGAACCCCCCAAAAGTGACCCCAATTTGGAAACTAGACCCCTTGAGGAATCCATTGTAGTTTTCTTGGGGTGCGTGCGGCTTTTTGATCAGTTTTTATTCTATTTTTAGGTGGCGTGGTGACTAAAAAACAGCAATTCTACTATTGTTTTTTTATTCTTTTTTTTTTTACTGCGTGCACCGTGCGCTATAAATGACATTCACTTTAATCTGCGGGGCGATACGATTACGGCGATATCAGATGTTTATAGTTTTTTTTTTATGTCTTATGGCGTTTGCACAATAAAATAAGTTTTGTAAACAATCATTCACTTTTTGTGTTACCTTATTCTAAGAGCCAGAACGTTTTTATTTTTCAATCAATAAAGCCGTGCGAGGACTTATTTTTTGCGTAACGAACTGTAGTTTCGATCAGTACCATTTTTCGGTACATGCGACTTTTTGATCTCTTTTTATTCCATTTTTTGGGAGGTGAAGTGACCAAAGAATTGTGATTGTGGTACGGTTTATTATTATTTTCTTTTACGGCGTTCACCGTGCGAGATAAATAACGAAATAATTTTGTAGTTCAGGCCGTTACGGACGCGGCGATACCAATTATGTATAGTTTATTTGTTTGTTTATATATTTTTATTAATAATAAAGGACTGATAAGGGAAAAAGGGGGATTTTTACTTTTAATACTTTGAAAACTTTTATTTTCTTATTTTTACACATCTTTTTTTAACTTTATTACTTTGTCCCACCAGGGGACTTGAGGGCAGGAGGCCCTTATCGCTATTCTAATACACTGCACTACATGCGTAGTGCAGTGTATTAGAGCTGTCAGCTACTCACTGAAAACAAGCATAGTGGGTCCTGACGTTGTCAGGACCCACTAGGCTTCCGTCTATGGCATAGCCGGACGCCATTGTTTGGTGTCCGGTTGCCATAGTCACCATCGCCAGCCGTTATCGCGTAGCAGGCCGGCGATGGCAGCTTAACCCCTAAAAAGCCGCGATTTCTATAGAACGCGGCTTTTAAGGGGTTAATCAGCGGGGACACAGCGATCGGTCCCCGCTGTAGGAGCTGTGACAGCTGCTAAACAAGACAGCAGCTGTCACAGCTCCTGTATGTGTCGGGAGGACGGCCGAAACGGCCGTTACTCCCGAGACGTACTATTAGGTCATGGAGCGCGAACGCTATAGTTACCATGACCTAATAGTACGTCCAGGAGCGGGAATGGGTTAAACAATCCAGCGATTTGAGCTTAGCCACGCATCTTGGAGGGATTTATGGCCTCAGGAACCCACAGAATTACATATTGGTTCAAATTACTAATATTTTCTATCCATGTTTGACGTGCATAGATTGTTAAAAATAGAAGTTGCCGGTCATTATCTCACTGGCAGATTCCGGTTAGAAGATATGACATAAGCTACATGTAATTAGATCTTTTCCTCTCAGGTGACACGGAAGAAGGTGAAGGGGTCTAACTGGGACCCTATAAAATCTCAGGTCAAAAGCCACACTCTGGGCAGAACTGCAATCCTGGGTTGCATCTTCTGTGTCTGATGCAAAATCCAGCTGTTATTCTCAGCAGGATCACTCTGCAATCTATTTAGTAAGAGGTCTGTTATACTTTATCCTTTTTTATTTTTGGAACCGTTTTGTCTTTATTTGTATGTCATGGATTATATCATTTTTGTAACATTTGTAAGCACTGTACTCTTGTATATTTAATATCTAAATTAACCCCTTTCCGACATATAAATACAGAGTGCTGTCGAGAAGGGGTTTCCACAAAACGCAGTACCATTGTGTCGCGGTGATAGTATGGGCTTAGAAGCAGAGCCCGCACCATCACCACCAGGTGTCAGCTGTATGTTACAGCTGACACCCTACTGTCAGCAGTATTTTACAGCTGACACCCGGCTGTCATCAGTATGTTACAGATCACACCTGGCTGTAACGGCCAGGACCAGAGTTAGCCTCCGATCCGTCCGATTAACCCCTCAGATGCTGCACTCAGACCACACCATCTGAGGTTTTTTTTTAGCCAACCGGCAACCCAGCTTCTTGATCGCTGGGGTATCGATGGTTGGTATGGCAACCGGAGGCCTAACAATAGCCTCCGTGTCTGACCGCACTAATACACTGTACTACGTACGTAGTGCAGTGTATTAGAATTGAGATCAGTGGTGCAGGCTTTCAAGTCCTAGTGGGACAAAAATATAAAAAAAAAAGTTCATACAAATATTGTTAAAATAAATAAATAAATTTAAGTATTTTATGATTGCGAATAAAAAAAAAAAAAAAATACATAATTGGTATCGCCACATCCACAACAATCGAAACTATAAAACTATTATGTAATTAATTCCGCAGGGTGAACGCAGTAAAAAGAAATCAAAAAATTAAAAACAGCCAAAATCGCTGTTTTTAGGTCACATCTTCTCCCCAAAAAAATGGAATAAAAAGTGATCAAAAAGTCATTTACCCCAGAATAACACCAATAAAACCTACAGCCCGTTCTGCCCCCCCAAAAAATAAGTTATGGGTCTTCGAATATGGCGAGACAGAAAACAAAATTTAAAAAAAAAATAAAAATAAAAAAGTGTCATTTTATTGTGCAAAAGCTGCAATACATGACAAAAACGATATAATTCTGGTATCGCCGTAATCGTATCGACCCGCAGAATAAAGTTAACATGTCATATATGGCGCACTGTGAATGCCGAAAAAGCAAAAAAGATTTCCAGAATGGCTTGCTTTTGGTAATTTCCTCTTCCAAAAAAAATGAAATAAAGGAAAGTTATCAAAAAGTCGTATGTGTCCTAAATGGTACCAATAAAATCTACAGCTTCTCTCTCGCAAAACACATGACCTCATACATCTCCATCAACCGAAAAATTAAAGAAAGCTGTAGCACTATAACGCGGTGATGAACAAACATCCCGATGTGCAGGCCGGAGGGGAACAACCTACAGTCTCAGGGCCCTAGTATTAACCCCTTCCCTCTTTAGCTACTTTTGACCTTCCTGACCGAGCCTCATTTTTCAAATCTGACATGTTTCACTTTATGTGGTAATAACGTCAGAATGCTTGTACCTATCCAAGTGATTCTGAGATTGTTTTCTCATGACACATTGGACTTTAAGATAGTGGTAAAATTTGGTCGATACATTCAGTATTTAATTGTGAAAAACACCAAAATATAGTGAAAAATTGCAAAAAATAGAATTTTTATCAATTTAAATGTATCTGCTTGTAAGACAGGCAGTTATAACACACAAAATTGTTGCTAATTAACATCCCCCATATGTCTACTTTAGTTTGGCATCGTTTTTTGAACATCCTTTTATTTTTCTAGGACGTTACAAGGCTTAGAACTTTAGTAGCAATTTCTCACATTTTCAAGAAAATTTCAAAAGGCTATTTTTACAGGGGCCAGTTCAGTTCTGAAGTGGCTTTGAGCGCCTTATATATTAGAAACCCCCAAAAAGTCTATAACGCTATAAATTTATACTAACTGTCGCTACGCTATCAAAAATTTAGTGAATGAACTTCAGTTAAAAAAAACTGAATGTGCGTCACTAAACGGACGCTGACTATAAGATGTAAATTTATACTAAAACTGTCGCTACGCTATCAAAAATTTAGTGAACGAACTAAATGTCCGTCACTAAATGGACGCTAACTAGAAGAAGTAAATTTATTCAAACTGTATAAAATATATAGCTAGAACTTCTGCTATATATCTTTTTTACAAAACGGACGTCAGTAAACGTCCGCTACTCTAATGCTACTCTTTTTTTTTTACAGTTTTATAAAATGAAGAAAAAAAGGCCAAAAAAAAACCTGCGTAAACAAATTACCACTGAGGCGGATTATTAGACTCAGCACTCAGTAGCCGCAGGGCGCACGCAAAAAAAAGGTGCAGTAATAAAAAAGGCCAAAAAATAAAAAAAATGACCACGGATGCTGATCAGTGATGGCGGTCACTGATCTGCACTCAGTGGCTGCAGGGCGCACAGGGAGGTGCAAAAATACAAAAAAAAAAAGAAAGTCCTGTGCCAAAAATTGGCGGTCAGTGATGGCGGTCACTGATCCGCACTCGGCGGCCGCAGGACGTAAAAAGGGAAAGAGGGGGAGGGGAGGGGGGAGGGTACAGGGATAAGAAGTTTAGGAAAAAAACAAGTGCTGCTGCAAAAAAAAATAAAAAATCAGCAGCAGCACAGTTGATGACGGTTCACTCTTCTGCAGGAAGCAGTCGGATGAAGACGTCACAGCAGGATCGCAGCACAGAAGGCCTCAGATTCGGTAAGTTGGCTTCACAGACGGTCACACCAGCTCTGCTCACCGTTCCTAACCGGAATGAGGTGGGCAGGGCTGGTGTAGGGTGTTTCAAACACCCGCCATGGCTGCGATTGGTCGGTCGGTGCTGACCGACCAACCATAGCGATCTGGAGGCTGGCATCACCGCCATTTTTTATATGGAACATGGTAGTCATTGGTGCTGTCCTAGACAGCACCAATAACCACCATATCACTGTGCCCTGTGGCACAGTGATTGGCAAAAGCCGAAATTGGCCGGTCTGAATTGACCGGCCAATAGCGGCGATCGCCGATGCGGGGGGGAGGCGACACCCCCCTGGGCATCGTGTACAGATGGCCTGCTGTTATGAACAGCAGCCATCTTTACTTTAAAACTTTTATTTTTGATACGGTAACCCCTTCTGCATTTGGCGTATAGGTACGTCAAGATGCGGGAAGTCAATGCTTTCCATGACGTACCTATACGGCAAATGTCGGGAAGGGGTTAAGGAACTAGGAAGGGACATAGCACATCTGCTGGAAGCGAGGGCACCCGTATTATACCAGCCCAACACTTTCCCAGCAAAGTTTCCCAAACTGCAAAGGAGGAAAAAGTCCCCAAATGGTTCAGAGTCTTACAAATGGGGAATAAGAAAGGAAACAGTTTATCAGTGTGACACTGGACTGTGCATAACGGATTGCTTCACAGCGTACCACACATCTATGGATAATTGTATTATTTACCCCATTACTATACCTTCTTATTATGCCCTGATTTACGCCGCACAGATTAGATATGCCCCACAATATAAAACTGCAATACCACTAAAACTCCAAACAAAACTACTACCAAGCAAGATCCCCGCTCCAAATGGCACTCCCTCCCTTCTAAGCCTTACAGTGTGCCCAAACAGCAGCTTACGTCCACATGTAAGGCATTGCCATACCCGGGAGAACCCACTTAATTTATGGGGTAAGATTCTCCAGTGGCACAAAATATTTGCGGTGAAGTGGCGTATCTGTGGAAAAATTGCAATTTTCACTTTAAAACACAGTGGTTAATACAATTTCTGAAAAAACACTTGTGGGTTCTAAATGCTCACTACACCACTTGATAAATGCCTTTAGCGGTGTAGTTTCTAAAATGGGGTCACTTACTTTTGGTACATCTGGGGTTTTGCAAATGCGACATGGCATCCGCAAACCATTCGAGCAAAATATACACACTCCGAAAATCAGATACCACTCCTTTTTTTCTGAACCCTCCCATATGTCTAAACAGCAGATTATAACCACATATGGGGTGTTACCGTACTTGGGAGACATTGCTCTACAAACGTTAGGGTGCTTTTTGTTCTTTATTCCTTGTGAAAATGAAAAACATTGACCTAAACCTACATCTTATTGGAAAAAAAACTAAAATTTTTCATTTTCACGGCCTACTTCCAATAATTTCTGCAAAAAATAAATAAATCGGTGGGGTCAAAATTCTCACTATAACACTAGATAGATTCCATAGGGTGTAGTTTCCCAAATGGGGTCACTTTTGCAGGCTTTCTACAGTTTTGCCCGCAGGGGCTTTGCAAATGAGACATGGCACCCGAAAACCATTCCAGGTAAATTAGAGCTCCAAAAGCCAAATGGTGCTCCTTCTCTTCTGAGCCCTGCCGTGTGTTCAAACAGTCGTTTATGACCAAATGTGGTGTATTGTTATACTTGGGAGAAACGGTTTTACAAATGTAGGGGAGGCTTTTTGTCCTTTAGTCCTTGTGGAGATGAAAAAATTCTACGTTTTATTGGGAAATTTTTATTTCTTCGTTTTTTCACAGCCGAAAGTTACTAAAATCTATGAAAACACCTGTGGGGACAAAATGCTTACTAGACACCTACATAAAAATTCCTCGTGGGGTGTAGTTTCCAAAATGGGGTCATTTTTGGTGTGGTTCCTTTGTTTTGGTACCACAAGACCTCTTCAAACCGGACAGGGTGACTAAAATATATTCTAATAAAAAGAAGGCCTAGTCAATTAGCACACTAGGGCCAGATGTGGGATATTTCTAAAAAATGCAAAATCTGGATAATACATTTTTAGTTGTATTTCTCTGGTAGAACCTCCAGGAGGAGGATTAAAAACAAGTTTCTGCAAAAAAAATTTGACCTCTACTTTGCTTTAGATCCTGTAAAATGCCAAAAGGGTTAAGAAGCTTTATAAATGCGGTTTTGAATAAATACTTTGAGGCATGCAGTTTTTAAAATGGGGTGATTTATGGGTGTTTGTAAAGTATGGGCCCCTCAAAGCCACTTCACAACTGAACTAGTTCCTGAAAAAATAGCCTTTTGAAATTTTATTGAAAATGTGAGACATTTCTGCTAAAGTTCTAAGCCTTGTAAACACCAAAAAAAACAAAAACCCAATGCCAACATAAAGTAGACATGGGAAATGTTAACTAGTAACCATTTTGTGTGGTATGATCATGGCCACCATCAGGGGGGTATTAGGGGTACTACTGTAGGGGGCCCAGCCAAACTTAATTGAAAGGGGGGCCCGGCAACTGCCGCGACTTGCCTCTGGTAGAAAAAAAAACAGGCCCCTGCAATGGGGCCTGTTCTTTTCACCAAAACAATGTCGTGAGCTGCGGGCCCCCTCTCGTCAAACACCGCCGTGAGCTGCGGGCCCCCCTCTCGTCAAACACCGCCGTGACACCGCCCGCTTGCGCGCGCTCGACCGCCCACACTATCAGATTTTGACCTGCCCACACTATCTTGCCGCGTTTTTTGCTGCGTTTTTTACCTGTGGCGATTGAGGACATCAGACAAAAAAACGCAGCGAAAAATGCATTTTCTGCCTCCCATTGATTTCGATGGGAGGTCAGAGGCGGAACCGCGGCAAGAAAGGACGTGCTGCTTTTTATTTTTTCCGCGACTGGTTCCTATTAATTTCAGATTAAATCAATGGGAGGCGGTTTTGGAAGTTTTTTGGTGCGGATTCTGACGCAGTGTCCGAGTCAATATCAAGGCCCAAAAACTCTGTGAACTGGGCCTTATTGTTAGGGCTTATTCAGACAAACATGTAATATATCCGTGCAATGCGCGTGATTTTCATGCGCATCGTACGGACCTATGTTACACTATGGGGCCGTGCAGACTGCCGGGCCCCCCTTTCAATTAGGTTTGGCCGGGCCCCTCATATCAGTACCCCTAATACCCCCCCTGATGGCGGCCCTGGGTAGCATGATATAGTGCTGGACGGAGTACCGTTAACAGTCGGTGCCACGGTAGGGGGGGCCCAGAAAATGTAGCTGTATGGGGCCCTGAAATTCCTGATGGTGGTGGCCCTGGGTATGATTATCTATCCATCTTACAAGCAGATACATTTAAAATGTATAAAAATTCAATTTTGGTGTTTTTCACAATTAAATACTAAAATGTATCGACCAAATTTTAACCAATGTCCAATGTGTCAAGAGAAAACAATATAAGAATCGCTTAGATATGTAAAAGCATTCCAGAGTTATTATCACATAAAGGTAGATGTCAGATTTGAAAAATTAGGCTGTCAGGAAGGTCAAAATCGGCTGCAGCGGGAAAGAGGTGAATAAGTTTGTTGCTTGCTGCTCTAACTTTCACACAACCTCGAAAAACAAAGGTAACATCTCTTAGCAGTATTCGGGCTTATTCAGACGAACGTGATATACGTCCGTGCAACGCGCGTGATTTTCACGCGCCTCGCACAGACCTATATTAGTCTATGGGCCCGTGAAGACAGTCCGTGATTTTTACGCGAGTCCGCTGCGTAAAACTCACGACATGTCCGTTCTTTGTGCGTATTTCACGCATCACGCAGCCATTGAAGTCAATGGGTGTGTGAAAATCACGCGCACCACATGGAAGCACTTCCGTGTGACGCGCGTGATTCACGCAACTGCAGTCAAAAGTGTGAATGAAAACAGAAAAGCACCATAAACCGTGTCATAATGATGGCGGCTGTGCGAAAGGCACGCAGCCGCGCACCATATGACCATGACACACGGAGCTGCTCTTGTGTGAATCCGGCCTTAATGTAAGCGTGCTTGAAGTTAACCTGTTCAATGCTAGACCGATTCAGTGTGTGCCTGTATGTAGCAGGCGCTTGTTAGCCTAATATGGCAAGTGAAATAAAACCGCTTGTATAAGAACGTTTAAAATTGTTTTATTGAATTAACTATTAAAACCTGGGCTAACCTAGCCAAAATATCAGATTACAGGCTAACCATGCAGAGTGCGACCAGGATAGAGCAGCAATAGGGGGGCAATCAGCTGTGACACTGCACAACCACCTGTTACAAAACAACAACTTCCCTATTGAGAGGCAAAACAAATGGAATTGGTTCCTGGCTAGACTAGTAGTCAAGAGCCTAAGGGTATGTTCACACGGCAATGCAAAATACGTCTGAAATTACAGAGCTGTTTTCAGGAGAAAACAGCTCCTGAATTTCAGACATTTTGCGTGTACTCGCATATTGCGGGTCATCTTTTACGGATGTAATTGGAGCGGTTCTTCATTTGAGTCAATGAAAAACGGCTCCAAATGCGTCCCAAGAAGTGTCCTGCACTTCTTTAACGCGGGCGTAATTTTACGCGCCGTCTTTTGACAGCGACGCGTAAAATTACACCTCGGCTGCACAGATCATCGTAAAACTCATTGCAAGCAATGGGCAGATGTTTGCAGGCGTAATGGAGCCGTCTTTTCAGGCGTAATTCAAGGCATAAAACGCCTCCATTACGTCTGAAAATAGGGTATGTGCACACGACCCAACGCAAAAACCGCTGGTTTTTGCGTGCGCAAAAGGTCAGTGTGGCATCAGTACATGGTGTGTGGCTGCGTGATTTTCGCGCAGCCGGCATCTTTATGACACTCTGGTTTTAGGTCGACAAACAGAAAAGCAGGAGGTGCTTTTGTTTTCATTCATTTATTTATTTTACTACTGTAGCTCGCATCACGCACGGCACCCGGAAGTGCTTCCGTGTGCGATTTGCACGCACCCATTGACGCCAAATGTAAGACATATCGTGAGTTTTACGCACATACGCTGCGTGAAATTCACTGACAGTCTGAATGGCCCCATTCACTAACATAGGTCCGCACTACGTACGTAAGTTAATAAATAAAATAAAAAAAAATAAGTCATAAAAAAAATAAGTTTCAAGTAAAAAAAAAAACAAACTGACTTTTTCCCCATAAGTAGTCTATTACTGGGGGGCCCAAAAAAAAAAAAAAAACAGTAGAAAAATACGGTATTTATACTTTTTTTTAAAAAAAATTTGTCGACTATAAGACGCAGTTCTTAGCAAGAATAAATCTTGCTAAAAAGTCTGTGCGCCTTATAGTCGGCAGTCAGGGCACCTGGCAGCGCTAGGCCCCTTAACGACTCACGATGTGCCGGCACATCATGGGGCGGTGAGGGGAGGATGTTTGGAGTGGAGCGGGCTCACACGCTCAGCCGGCTCCATACACTGCAAGTGTCAGCTGTGTTTTATAGCCGACACGCTGCTCTAACGGCCAGGAACAGCGATGGTGATGTTCCTGGCCGTTTGACCAGTTAAATGCCACGGTTAACAGCGACCGCGACATTTATAGGGGTCTTCCCATGAAGGACATTTATGACATATCCACAGGATATGTCAAATGTTAGATAGATGCGGGTCTGGCCAACTCTGGGAGCCGCACCTCTCTCTAAAACGGGGCCCCCTAAACCCCTGTTCTAGCTTACTCGACTCGGCTGTCTTCCGGTCACTCCCTGGTTAGGTGGTCGGGAGTTACGGAAATAGAGTGCTCGCTGAGCTACGCGGTTTCCGTAATTCTGTAGCTACGAAAACAGCGTACATGGTCGACTTACGGAAACAGCGTAACTCACTGAACTACGCGGTTTTCGTAACTCCCATAAAACGGAATAGTAGGTACGGGGAAAAAAAAAATTAAAAAAAAATTACCCAAGCATAATGTAAAAAATAAAAATGGGTATCGCTGCGTCCGTAAAAGTGCTAACTATTACAATATAGCATTATTGACTTGCAAGGTTAACAGCGTAAAAAAATAATAATTTGAAAACCCCAGAATCTTTGTTTTTTGGTCACCTTAGCGCTAAAGAGAATGAAATAAAAAGTGATAAAACTCAAACGATAAAAAAAAATAAAAATAAAATAAAATTATGGCTTGAAGAAGGTGGTGGAAAAGAACAAATTCCATTTTTTAACAAATAGTTTTTTCGTTGTACGCGGAGTAAAATATAAATATTTTTTCTATTTTCTGTGGTCTAAAACCTGGGTGCTTCTTATACAGTGAAGGAAATAAGTATTTGATCCCTTGCTGATTTTGTAAGTTTGCCCACTGTCAAAGACATGAACAGTCTATAATTTTTAGGCTAGGTTAATTTTACCAGTGAGAGATAGATTATATTTAAAAAAAAAAAACAGAAAATAACAGTCATAATTATATATATTTATTTGCATTGTGCACAGAGAAATAAGTATTTGATCCCCTACCAACCATTAAGAGTTCAGCCTCCTCCAGACCAGTTACACGCTCCAAATCAACTTGGTGCCTGCATTAAAGACAGCTGTCTTACATGGTCACCTGTATAAAAGACTCCTGTCCACAGACTCAATTAATCAGTCTGACTCTAACCTCTACAACATGGGCAAGACCAAAGAGCTTTCTAAGGATGTCAGGGACAAGATCATAGACCTGCACAAGGCTGGAATGGGCTACAAAACCATAAGTAAGATGCTGGGTGAGAAGGAGACAACTGTTGGTGCAATAGCAAGAAAATGGAAGACATACAAAATGACTGTCAATCGACATCGATCTGGGGCTCTATGCAAAGTCTCACCTCGTGAGGTATCCTTAATCCTGAGGAAGGTGAGAGCTCAGCCGAAAACTACACGGGGGGAACTTGTTAATGATCTCAAGGCAGCTGGGACCACAGTCACCAAGAAAACCATTGGTAACACATTATGCCGTAATGGATTAAAATCCTGCAGTGCCCGCAAGGTCCCCCTGCTCACGAAGGCACATGTACAGGCCCGTCTGAAGTTTGCAAATGAACATCTGGATGATTCTAAGAGTGATTGGGAGAAGGTGCTGTGGTCAGATGAGACTAAAATTGAGCTCTTTGCCATTAACTCAACTCGCCGTGTTTGGAGGAAGAGAAATGCTGCCTATGACCCAAAGAACACCGTCCCCACTGTCAAGCATGGAGGTGGAAACATTATGTTTTGGGGGTGTTTCTCTGCTAAGGGCACAGGACTACTTCACCGCATCAATGGGAGAATGGATGGAGCCATGTACCATCAAATCCTGAGTGACAACCTCCTTCCCTCCACCAGGACATTAAAAATGGCTCGTGGCTGGGTCTTCCAGCACGACAATGACCCGAAACATACAGCCAAGGCAACAAAGGAGTGGCTCAAAAAGAAGCACATTACGGTCATGGAGTGGCCTAGCCAGTCTCCAGACCTTAATCCCATCGAAAACTTATGGAGGGAGCTGAAGATCCGAGTTGCCAAGCGACAGCCTCGAAATCTTAATGATTTACAGATGATCTGCAAAGAGGAGTGGGCCAAAATTCCATCTAACATGTGTGCAAACCTCATCATCAACTACAAAAAACGTCTGACTGCTGTGCTTGCCAACAAGGGTTTTGCCACCAAGTATTAAGTCTTGTTTGCCAAAGGGATTAAATACTTATTTCTCGGTGCACAATGAAAATAAATATATATAATTTTGACTGTGATTTTCTGTTTTTAAAAAAAGATATAATCTCTCTCTCACTGGTAAAATTAACCTAGCCTAAAAATTCTAGACTGTTCATGTCTTTGACAGTGGGCAAACTTTCAAAATCAGCAAGGGATCAAATACTTATTTCCTTCACTGTAGTCAGGTATGTCTTCTAGTCCGAAAAATACGGTAATTGGTATCGCCGCGTCCTTAACGACCCAAACTATAAAACTATTATGTAATTTATCCTACACGGTGAGCGCCGTAAAAAACAAATTATGAAAAACAACGCCCGAATCTGTTTTTAGGTCACATCTCTTCCCAAAATGAGCTATAAAAAGTGATGAAAAAGTCACATTTACTCCAAAATAGTACTAATATAAAAAAAAAAAAAAGCCGTCCCGCAAAATAAATTCCGACACAGCTTTGTCCACGCAAAAATAAAAAAGCTATGGGTCTTCGACTATGGCGACACTATAAACAAAATTATTTGATAATTTTTTTTTAAGTGATTTTTATTGTGCAAAAGCTGCAATACATGACAAAAACACGCCCACTTGGGCATTAAGCAACTCATTAGCATAAATCTAACATCGCTAATAAAGTGGTGAAAACCGATAGTTTTTTTTAAATACAAAGCATTACTGTCACCTAGATTATAAGTGCCCTATCTCCTACATAAGGAGATGGGCGCTATAATGTGGTGACAGAGCCTCTTTAAGTCTAGCTGGCTCAACCATACCCATGACAAAACATTTAATGTGTCTCCCTCGGGGACGGACCATCTCGATCCCCTGAAAACTCAGGTGGTCTGAGTTGCCCTGGTGCTTATCCCAGATATGACGAGAAATAGGGGTCCTTGCATTTTTTAGCCACATTTACATGGTCCCTTACACGTCTGCAGAATTCCCTAATTGTCTTGCCCACATACTGAATCTCACAGCTACACGTCATCAGATATGACACCTTTGGTCTTGCAGTTCACAAAATCAGTTTTTATAAACACGTCCTGAGGTCGTGTTGGAAAATGTCCTGCCAACTGTTATGGATTCACAGGCTTTGCATGACCCACAACGATAGGTCCCTGTTGGGGCCCTTGGCAACCATGTCTGTTCAGTAATTGGTTGCATGTGGCTATGCACTAATTTGTCCTTTAAATTCAGTCCTCTACGGTATGTAAATCGCCGGATTTTCATCGAATAGCTCTCCTATTTCTGGATCGGCTTTTAAAATCCCCCAGAAGGTATTACGTATCTGTCGAACTTGCGGATGTTGAGAATCCTAGGTCCCTATGATCCTTAGACCCGTTTCCTGGGTTTCCCGAACTCTCTGATTCAGCAGGTCATTCCTATTTGTAGAGAGAGAGCATGCTGATGCGCGTCAGGCTCCTAAACCTCCATTTCAGCTCTAGCGCTACTCTCTGAGAAACTTTTCGGACTATCAGAGTACGCAGATACTGCCCCTTAGGAAGGGGTTTGAGATGCCAACTGTCCCACCCCAACAGGGTGTTTGTCAGTTGGTTTCCTATGTATCTGCATACTTAACCTGACAATCTGATTTGCTTATCACTAGGTCCAAAAATGTGATTTTCTCATCTTGAACCTCCGAAGTAAAGAATAAGCCTAAGTCATAATATTCCATTTTTTAACAAACTCCGCACATTCAAATCTAGAATCTTTCCAGAGTACCAGCACGTCATCAATAAATCGTACCCACAGTAAGATCTTAGAGGTATATTGCTCCATCAAATCCTGAAACACAACCTCCTTTTCCCACTAGCCCAGGTAGAGATTGGCAAAAGTCAGGCACATGGGCTGCCCATAGCCACTCTCCTGAGCTGGTGGAAATTTTTCTTATTAACCCCTTAAAGAGGCTCTGTCACCAGATTTAGCAACCCCTATCTGCTATTGCAGCAGATAGGCGCTGCAATGTAGATTACAGTAACGTTTTTATTTTTAAAAAAACAAGCATTTTTGGCCAAGTTATGACCATTTTTGTATTTATGCAAATGAGGCTTGCAAAAGTCCAAGTGGGCGTGTTTAAAGTAAAAGTCCAAGTGGGCGTGTATTATGTGCGTACATCGGGGCGTTTTTACAACTTTTACTAGCTGGGCGTTCTGACGAGAAGTATCATCCATTTCTCTTCAGAACGCCCAGCTTCTGGCAGTGCAGACACACAGCGTGTTCTCGAGAGATCACGCTGTGACGTCACTCACTTCCTGCCCCAGGTCCTGCATCGTGTCGGCCACATCGGCACCAGAGGCTACAGTTGATTCTGCAGCAGCATCAGCGTTTGCAGGTAAGTAGCTACATCGACTTACCTGCAAACGCCGATGCTGCTGCAGAATCAACTGTAGCCTCTGGTGCCGATGTGTCCTCGCTCGTCTGACACGATGCAGGACCTGTGAGTGACGACACAGCGTGATCTCTGGAGAACACGGCTGTGTCTGCACTGCCAGAAGCTGGGCGTTCTGAAGAGAAATGGATGATACTTCTCGTCAGAACGCCCAGCTAGTAAAAGAAGTAAAAACGCCCCGATGTACGCACATAATACACGCCCACTTGGACTTTTACTTTAAACACTCCCACTTGGACTTTTGCAAGCCTCATTTGCATAAATACAAAAATGGTCATAACTTGGCCAAAAATGCTCGTTTTTTTAAAAATAAAAACGTTACTGTAATCTACATTGCAGCGCCTATCTGCTGCAATAGCAGATAGGGGTTGCAAAATCTGGTGACAGAGCCTCTTTAAGGACACAGCCTATTTTGGCCTTCAGGACACAGCCCATTTTTGCAAATCTGACATGTGTCACTTTATGTGGTAATAACTCCGGAATGCTTTTGCCTATCTAAGCGATTCTGAGATTGTTTTCTCGTGACATGTTGTACTAGGATACTGAAAAAATTGTCGTTAAATTCAATATTTATTTGTAAAAAAATACCAAAATTTAGAGAAAATGTGCAAAAATCTGAATTTTTCTAAATTGTAATGTATCTGCTTGTAAAACAGATAGTAATACCACAAAAAGTAGTTACTAGTTAACATTTCCTATATGTCTACTTTATGTTTGCATCGTTTTTTGAACGTGCTTTTATTTTTCTAGGACGTTACAAGGCTTAGAACTTTGGCAGCAATTTCTCACATTTTCAGGAAAATTTCAAAAGGCTATTTTTTCAGGGACCAGTTCAGTTGTGAAGTGGCTTTGAGGGCCTTATATATTAGAAAATCCCCATAAATCACCCCATTTTAAAAACTGCACCCCTCAAAGTATTCAAAACAGCATTCAGAAATTATTTGAACCCTTTAGGCATTTCACAAGAAATAAAGCAAAGTAGAGGTGAAATTTACAAAATTTAATTTTTTTTTAACGAAATTGATTTGTAATACAGTTTTTTCTGTAACACAGAAGGTTTTATCAGAGAAATGCAACTCAATATTTATTGCCCAGATTCTGCAATTTTTAGAAATATCCCACATGTGGTCCTAGTGCGGTAAAGGACCGAAACACCGGCCTCAGAAGCAAAGGAGCACCTAGTGGATTGTGGGGCCTCTATTTTATTAGAATATATTTTAGGCACCATGTCAGGTTTGAAGAGGTCTTGTGGTGCCAAAACAGTGGAAACCCCCCAAAAGTGACCCCATCTTGGAGACTACACCCCTCAAGGAATTTTTCTAGGGGTATAGTTAGCATTTTTAGCCCACAGGTTTTTTGCTAAATTTATTGGAACTGGTCTGTGAAAATGAAAATCTACTTTTTTCTGGAAATACATACGATGTTTTAGATTTTACAAGGAATAAAGGAGAAAAAGCACCCCAACATTTGTAAAGCAATGTCTCCCGATTACAGCAATACCCCATATGTGGTAATAAACTGCTGTTTGGACCCACGGCAGGGCTCAGAAGGGAACGAGGACCATTTGGATTTTGAAGCGCAGATTTAGCTGGAATGGTTTTCGGTGCCATATCGTGTTTGCAAAGCCCTGGAGGGATCATAACAGTGGAAACTCCCCAAAAGTGACCCCATTTTGGAAACTACACCCCTCAAGGAATTTTTCTAGGGGTATAGTTAGCATTTTGACCCTACACGGTTTTTGCTTTATCTATGGGATTTATGCCGTGAAATTGAAAATCGAATTTTTTTCTAATAAAATGTAGTTTTAGCTCTGATTTTTTCATTTTTACAACAGATAAAGGAGAAAGAACACCCCAATATTTGTAAAGCAAACTCTTCTGAGCACATCAATACCCCATATGTGGTAATAAACTGCTGTTTGGACACATGGCGGAAGTTAGAAAGGACGGAGCGCCATTTGACTTTTGGAGCTCAAGTTTTGCTGGAATGGTTTGCGGCCCCATGTCACATTTGCAAAGCCACTGAGGGGCCAAAATAGTGCAAACCCGGCAAAAGTGACCCCATTTGGGAAACTATACCCCTCGTGGAATTTATCTAGCGGTATAGTGAGCATTTTGAACACAAAGTTTTTTGCTGAATTATTGGGATTATGCAGTGAAAATGAAAATCTACATTCTTTCCACTAAAATGTTGAATTGTTTTCATTTTCACATGGAATAAAGGAGAAAAAGCGCCCCAACAATTGTAAAGCAATTTCTCCCGAGTACGGCAATACCCTATATGTGGTTATAAACTGCTGCTTGGATACACCGCAGGGCTCAGAATGGCAGTAGTGCTACTTAGCATGTAGATTTTGGTTGATTGTTTTTTGGGCGCCATGTCGCATTTGCAGAGCCCCTGAGGTACCTGTACAGTAGAAACCCCTGAGAAGTGAATCCATTTTGGAAACTTTACCCTTCAGGGTAATCATCTAGGGGTGTACTGAGCATTTTGATCCCACAGGTGTTTCATAGATTGTATTAGAATGAGGCAGTGAAAAATGGAAAAAAAAATGTTTTCCCAAAAATATGTAGTTTTGCGCCCAATTTTTTTACCCACAAGGGGTAATAGGAGAAAAAACAACACATAATTTGTTACCCAATTTCTCCAGAGTACGGCAATACCCAATGTGTGGCCCTAAACTGGAACCTAAATTTGGGCACATGGCAGAGCTCAAAATGGAAGGAGTGCCATGTGGCTTTTAGAGGACAGATTTTGCTGGACTGGTGTAGGGGCGCCATGTCGCATTTGCAGAGCTCCCTTAGGTACCAGAGTAGAGTGTAAAACCATGAGAAGTGACCCCATTTTGTAAACTACACCCCTCAAGGCATTTATCATTTGCCTGGATATATGACAGGGCTTAGGAGTGAAAGGCGCATGTGAGACCTATTATGGTGATTTTCGCAGCATTAGCCCACAATGGCAGGGCTCTGGGGTCAAATAGGAAAACAAACCCCCAAGTAGTGACCCCCATTTTGGAAACTGCACCCCTAAAGGCATTTTATTAAGGGGTGTAGTGAGCATTTTGACCACACAGGTTTTTTTTTTTCTATTAGAAATGAATGCTCAGTGGATGGTGCAAAGTGAAAATTGCAAATTTCCACAGGTATGTGCCATTTTAGTGCACAATATTTTGTGCCCAGTTCGTGCCACTGAAGACAAATACCTCAAACTGTTAAGCGGGTTTCCCGGGTATGGCGATGCCATATATGTGGACGTACACTGCTGCTTGGGCACGCTGCAGGGCTCAGAAGGGAGGGAGCGCCATTTGGCTTTTGGAGCGTGGATTTTGCTTGCTAGTTGTTCTGTTTGGGGTATTGCTGGTATTTGAGTTTATGATGTGGGGGAATATGTTATCTGTGCGGAGTACATCAGGGTATAATAAGAGGGTATAATAATGGTGTAAATAAATAATAATCCGCAGATATGTGGCCGGTGTCGCACTGATAAATTGCGCCCGATCTTATCCGCTTTTGGACACTTTGCATCGCCATATTCTGAGAGCCAAAACGTCTTTATTTTTTCTCCCCCGGAGCTGTGTGAGGGCTTATTTGTTGCGGGACAATCTGTAGATTTCATTGGTACCATTTTGGGGTACATGCGATTTTTTTGATCACTTTGTATTTAATTTTTTTGGCAAGCCAGGTGACCAAAAACCTGCAATTCTGATGTTTTTTATTATTAATTTTTTTACGGCGTTCGCCATGCGCTATGAATGACAATTTTTTCGTTATTCTGCGGGTCGGTACGATTACGGCGATACCAGATGTATATAGTTTCTTATGTTTTGCAGCGTCTGCACGATAAAATCCTTTTTGTTTCAAATAATTTATTTTTGGTGTCACCATATTCTGAGAGCCATAACTTTTTTATTTTTCCGTCAAAAAAAGCTGCGGGGGGGGGGGGGGGGGGGGGGGGGGGTCTTGTTTTTTGCGGGACGGGCTGCGTTTTTTAATGGTATAATTTTGGGGTACATGCAACTTTTAGATCCCTTTTTTATTCTGTTTTGCAAGGGGTAGTGACTAACAGCGATTCTGGAATAGTTTTTTATTTAATTTTTTTACGGTGTTCACCGTACGGGTAAAATAGCGTGATATTTTTATAGTTTGGGTAGTTACGGACGCGGGGATACCACATATGTGTACTTTTTTTATGTTTTTTGGTTTTTCCTATAATAAAAGACTTATTATAGGAAAAAAGGCTGTTAGTGTTTTTTAACATGAAAAGTATTTTTTTTTACTTTTTTTCAACATTTTTATTAACTTGTTTTAACTTTTTTTTTTGTCCCACTAGGGAACTTGAAGGCATGAAGCCCTGATCGCTATTCTAATACACTGCACTACCTACATAGTGCAGTGTATTAGAGCTGTCAGCTATTCACTGACAGCAAGCCTATTAGGCTTCGCCTCCTGGCGGAGCCTAATAGGCTTCCGTACTAGGAAGCGATTGTTAGGCTATGGTTGCCATAGCAACCATCGGAAGCTTCGCGGGTGCCGATGGTTGTTATTAGCAATCATAGGGCACAATCTAATCACTTAGATGCAGCGATAGCTGCATCTAAGGGGTTAATCGGCCGGATCGGAGCCTTGCTCCGGTCCTGGCAGTTAGGGCACGATGTCAGCTGTGACAAACAGCTGACACCCGCGCCCGTGGCAACCATCGTGGTTGCCGACAGGCTACAAGCCACTTCGATGCATCGATCACGTTGATCGATGCATCGAAGGGGTTAAATCGGCCGGATCGGAGCCTAGCTCCGGTCCTGGCCGTTGCAGAGGGGTGCCGGACATCTGATTCCCGGCGGTGATAACGCTGGCTCAGCTTCTGAGCCAGCGTCATCACATACCCACGTCATAGAGCTGTGAATGGTCGCCGCTGTGAATGGTCCACTGCCGTCTTACTGTGCCGGTCAACTGTCAAACAGTTGACGGCACAGTTCTGTCACCTTGTCCTTTGACAGGGTGACAGTTTTTAGCCAGGACGCACCGGTACGTCCCTGTGGCTTAAAGCACTTCAATGCAGGACGTACCGGTACGTCCTGGTGCGCTAAGGGGTTAAACACAAAGGAGTTGTGTTCCAGTATGAATTTGAGAAGTCTCACAACATATTTGTTATGATTGGAATACTGAGTAGCCCTAAAGTTGAGGAAATATTCCAGAACAGCGTCAGAGCTGAGGTTGAGGACCCACTCAGGGTACCCCCTGCTCCTAAACCCCCGAGACGCGCATCAGCATGCGCTCTCTACAAATAGGAATGTCCTGCTGAATCCGAGAGTTCGGGAAACACAGGAAACCGGTCCAAGAATCATAGGGAACTATGATTCTTAACATCAGCAAGTTCAACAGATACTTAACCCCTTAAGGACGCAGCCTAGTTTGGGCCTTAAGGCTCAGAGCCCATTTTTCAAATCTGACATATTTCACTTTATGTGGTAATAACGTCGGAATGCTTAAACCTATGCAAGCGATTCCGAGATTGTTTTCTCGTGACACTTTGGGCTTCATGTTCGTGGTAAAATTTGGTCGATATATTCAGTCTTTATTTGAGAAAAATTGCAAAATTTAGAGAAAATTTAGAAAAAATAGCATTTTTCAGAATTTAAATGCATCTGCTTGTAAAACAGACGGTTATACCACCCCAAATAGTTACTAGTTCACATTTCCCATATGTCTACTTTAGATTAGCATCGTTTTTAGAACATTATTTTATTTTTCTTGGACGTTACAAGGCTTAGAACATAAACAGCAATTTCTCATATTTTTAAGAAAATTTCAAAAGCCTTTTTTTTAAGGTACCTGTTCAGTTCTGAAGTGGCTTTGAGGGGCCTATGTATTAGAAACCCCCATAAAGCACCCCATTTTAAAAACTAGACCCCTCAAAGTATTCAAAACAGCATTTAGAAAGTTTTTTAACCCTTCAGGCATTTCACAGGAATTAAAGCAAAGTGGAGGTGAAATTTGCAAATTTCGTTTTTATTTCTGAATTTCAATTTTATTCTATTTTTTTTCTGTAACAAAGAAGGTTTTACCAGAGAAACACAACTAAATATGTATTGTCCAGATTCTTCAGTTTTTAGAAATGTCCCACATGTGGCTCTAGTGCGCTCGTGGAATAAAACACAAGCCCCAGAAGCAAAGAAGCACCTAGTGCATTTTGGTGGTGCTTTTTTATTGGCATATATTTTAGGCAGCATGCCAGGTTTGGAGAGGTGTTGAGGTGCCAAAACAGTAGGAATCCCCCAAAACTGACCCCATTTTGGAAACTGCACCCCTCAAGGAATTAATTTATGGTTATTGTTACCATTTTGACCCCGTAGTTTTTTCACAGCGCGTATTTGAATTGGGCTGTGAAATTAAAAGAATGACAATTTTTCCAATAAGATGTCATTTTTGATCAGAATTTCTTATTTTCACAGGGAACAAAATGCCCCATTTTGTTGCCCAATTTGTCCTGAGTGCGGCAATACCCCATTTGTGGTGATAAACTGCCGTTTGGGCCCATGGGAGGGCTCAGAAGGAAAGGAGCGCTATGTGTTTGTTGGAGTCCAGATTTTGCTGTATTGGTTTTCGGGTGCCATGTCGCATTTGCAGAGCCTCAGAGGTATCAAAGCAATGGAAACCCACCAAAAGTGACCCCATTTTGGAAACAAAACCCCTCAAGGAATTTATTTATGGGTGTTGTGACCATTTAGACCCCACAGTTTTTTCACAGAATTTATTTGAATTGGGCTGTGAATTCAAAAAAATGAAATTTTTTCCAATAAGAGGTAGTTTTGGCTCAAAATTTCTTATTTTCACAAGGAATAAAATACCCCAATTTGTTGCCCAATTTGTCCTGAGTGCCGCAATACCCCATTTGTGGTGATAAACTGCCGTTTGGGCCCATGGGAGGCCTCAGAAGGAAAGGAGCGCTATGTGTTCTTTGGAGCCCAGATTTTGCTGGATTGGTTTTCGGGTGCCATGTCGCATTTGCAGAGCCCCAAAGGTATCAAAGCAATGGAAACCCACCAGAAGTCACCCCATTTTGGAAACTACACCCCTCAAAGAATTTATTTATGGGTGTTGTGACCATTTAGACCCCACAGTTTTTTCACAGAATTTATTTGAATTGGGCTGTGAATTAAAAAAAAATATATTTTTTCCAATAAGAGGTAGTTTTGGCTCAAAATTTCTTATTTTCACAAGGAATAAAATACCGCATTTTGTTGCCCAATTTGTCCTGAGTGTGGCAATACCCTATTTGTGGTGATAAACTGCCGTTTGGGCCCATGGGAGGGCTCAGAAGGAAAGGACCACCATGTGGCCTACTGGGAATTTTCTGGTGCTAAGTCGTGTGTGCAGAAGCCCCTGAGGTATCAGTACAGTTGAAACCCCCGAGAAGTGACCCCGTTTTAAAAACGACACCCCTTAAGGAATTCATCTAGAGGTGTAGTGAGCATTTTGACCCCACAGGTATTGTGTAAAAGATAATGCGCAGCAGATGGTGCAGAGTGAGATTTGCAATTTTCTATATATATGCCATGTCAGTGTCCGATATATTGTGCCCAGCATGTGCCACCGGAGACCTACACCCCATAAACTGTAATGTTGGCTCTCCCGGGTACGGCAATACCCTACATGTGGCTGTTATCAGCTGCCTGGGCACACAGCAGGGCTCAGAGGGGAAAGATGAGGAGGGGTAAGCTGTGCGAAGTGGATCAGAGCGAGTAAAACTGGGGTAAATTAAAAATAAAGGGATGGATGATAAATTTGAAAACACTCTTTCATACAGAGCTCTGGTTTTTCGGGACACGCGTCACATTGATATATTGTGTCCTTCCTTATCCCCCTCTTATAGCAGACCCTGCACCTCTTTTGACTTTTTCCCTTCTTGCCAGTTTGGGGAACTTCTCCTAAAAAGTGTTGCCCTGGTACGATGCCTGTGGCCCCGCTTCCAGAAGTACTGTAAGGCTTCAGGACTTGATCTGACAAGTCCACCCCTCCCATGTACCTATTGTAGTCCAGGATGCAGTCTAGTTTGGGGGTCCCTGTACTGGTACCTCGTACAGGTACATGGGTACTGGTGTGGCATCTCCCTGGTCTTGTGCTTGAGACACAATATGTTGCTGCTAGATTGTGCCCTGCTCTCACCCCTTCTGAGTGTTTGCCCAAGCAGAGTCGTAGGGAGGCCTCTCAGGTTTCTTCTAGCAGTGCCGCATGCCGCAGGACTTCTGGAAGCGAGGCAGTTGAAGAGTGGGACGCTGGTATAAAAATTATCCAGGTAGAGGTGGTAACCCTGGTCCAGCAGTGGGTGCACCAAATCCCACACAATTTTTGTATTAACTCCCAGTAAGGGGGGACATTCTGGGGGCTGAGAACTGGTGTCCTTCCCTTCATATATCCTAAATTTGTAGGTATACCCTGATGCACTCTCACAGCTTATACATCTTCACGCCATACCTTGCCCTCTTACCCGGCAGGTACTGGCGGAATTGAAGCCTCCCTTTAAAATGTACCAAGGACTCATCATTAGAAATACACTTCTCGGGGGTGTATGCTTGGGCAAACCGGGCACTGAAACGGTCTAATAGGGGTCTCCGTTTATACAAACGGTCAAAACTGGGGTCATCTCGGGGTGGGCACGGCTCATTATCAGTATAATGTAAGAAGCGAAGTATTGCCTCATTTTTATTTTATTTTTTAGTTTCCAGCTCAGTTCTGAAGTTGCTTTGAGGGGCCCATATATTAGACACCCTTATCAAACACCCCATTTCAGAAACTAGACCCCTCAAAGTATTCACAACAGCATTTAAAAAGTTTATTAACCCTTTAGGCGTTTCACAGGAATTTAGAGCAAAGTAGAGGTGACATTTAATTAATTTAATTTAATTTATTAGGCACCATGTCCGGTTTGAAGAGGTCTTGTGGTGCTAAAACAGTGGAAACCCCCCAAAAGTGACCCCTTTTTGGAAACTAGACCCCTTGAGGAATCCATTGTAGTTTTCTTGGGGTGCATGCGGCTTTTTGATCAGTTTTTATTCTATTTTTAGGTGGCGTGGTGACTAAAAAAACAGCAATTTTACTATTGTTTTTTATTAAATTTTTTTTACAGCGTTCACCGTGCGCTATAAATGACATATTCACTTTATTCTGCGGGGCGATACGATTACGGCGATACCAGATGTTTATAGTTTTTTTTTATGTCTTATGGCGTTTGCACAATAAAATACATTTTGTAAAATATAATTTATTTTTTGTGTTACCTTATTCTAAGAGCCAGAACTGTTTTATTTTTCCATCAGGAAAGCCGTGCGATGACTTATTTTTTGCGTAACGAACTGTAGTTTCGATCAGTACCATTTTTCGGTACATGCGACTTTTTGATCTCTTTTTATTCCATTTTTTGGGAGGTGAAGTGACCAAACAATTGTGATTGTGGTACGGTTTATTATTATTTTCTCTTACGGCGTTCACCGCGCGGGATAAATAACGACATTGTTTTGTAGTTCAGGACGTTACGGACGCGGCGATACCAATTATGTATAGTTTATTTGTTTATTTATATATTTTTATTAATAATAAAGAACTGATAAGGGAAAAAGGGGGACTTTTACTTTTATTACTTTTAAATCTTTTATTTTCTTATTTTTACACAACTTTTTTTTACTTTTTCACACTTTTTTTACTTTGTCCCACTAGGGGACATGAGAGCAGGAGGCTCTGATCGCTATTCTAATACACTGCACTACATGCGTAGTGCAGTGTATTAGAGCTGTCAGCTGTTCGCTGACAGCAAGCATAGTGGGTCCTGATTTTGTCGGGACCCACTAGGCTTCCGTCGATGGCGTAGCCAGAGTCCATTGTTAGGATTCTGGTTGCCATAGTAGCCATCACGGCCCGCTATCGTGTAGCAGGCCGGCGATGGCAGCTTAACCCCTAAGAAGCCGCGATCGCTATTGAACGCGGCTTCTAAGGGGTTAATCGGCGGGGACCACCGCGATCGGTCCCTGCACACTAAGCTGTGATAGCCTGCTGTCGGAAACAGCAGGTATCACAGCTCAGACACGCGCCGGGGAAAGATGGCGCCGTGTTTACTCAGGTCAGTAATAGTACTGACCTGAGCGCGAACGTTCTACTTAGCAGGACGTACTATTACTGACCTGAGCGCGAAGGGGTTAATACATCCTAGGGGATTTTAAAAGCCGATCCAGAAATAAAAGAGCTATTAGATGAAAATCCGCGATTACATACCGTAGAGGACGGAATTTAAAGGACAAATTAGTGCATAGCCACATGCAACCAATTACTGAACGGACACGTTTGCCAACAGGGACCTATCGTTGTGGGTCATGCAAAGCCTGTGAATTAATAACTGTTGGCAGGACATTTTCCAACACGACCTCAGGACGTGTGTATTAGGGTATGTTCACACGGCAGCGTCCGTAACGGCTGAAATTACGGGGATGTTTTCAGGAGAAAACATCCCCGTAATTTCAGCCGTAACGGCATGTGCAGGCGCTTGAATGCCGCGTCCATTACGGACGTAATTGGCGCTGCTTTTCATTGGAGTCAATGAATAACGGCTCCAATTACGCCCCAAGAAGGGACAGGTCACTTCTTTGACGCGGGCGTCTATTTACGTGCCGTCTTTTGACTGCGGCGCGTAAATATACACCCCGTGTGAACAGACAAACGTCAGCCCATTGCTTTCAATGGGCAGATGTTTGTCAACGCTATCGAGGCGCATTTTCGGACGTAATTAGGGGGTTAATACGCCCGAATTACGTCCGTAAATAGGCCGTGTGAACATACCCTAAAGCTATGACTTAGTGAACTGCAAGACCAAAGGGGTCATATATCTGATGACGTGTAGCAGCGAGATTAAGTATGTGGGCAAGACCTTTAGTTAATTCCACAGACGTGTAAGGGACCACGTAAAGGAGGTGGCTAAAAAAGGCAAAGACCCCTATTTCTCGTCATATCTGAGATAAGCACCAGGGCAACACGGACCACCTGAGTTTTCAGGGAATCGATGGGGGTCTGTCCCCAACCGCGTGGCGGGAACTGGGATAAACGTATCTTGCAGAGGGAGACACGTTGGATATTTGTCAAGGGTACATTATTTAAACTCACTCGAGACCATAAACCCATAGCTTTTGAAAACTCAAGACTGGACCTAGATATCCCCTTGAGGGAACACTATGGATCTTGCAAATGTATCACTTCATTACATAATCCTTAACAGACCCTCCTGGGACTCACAAAGCCACATTCAAAAACTTATGCAGACTAAACCCTAAAAGGAAAGAACGGATTTTTCAACTTAACGCTCAAATTCAGAGCTTGACCTCGGGCGACACCCCCTCCTATGTAGCGGCTTGGGAAGGGTAGATGGGACCTCTTCCTAGTGACATTACCTAGCAGCGAATATGGGATACTACCTATTAACATTCCTTTAACATTAAAGAGATGTCTTGTAAACTTCGGACCAGATGGTATTTGGAATGGGAAGATTTTAGCTAGCTTTACAGGAGTTAAACATCGCGGATGCAGTGAATTAGACTCATTAAAGAGGCTCTGTCACCAGATTATCAAACCCCTATCTCCTATTGCATGTGATCGGCGCTGCAATGTAGAGAACAGTAACATTTTGTTTTTTAAAATGATCATTTTTGGCCAAGTTATGAGCAATTTTATATATTTATGCAAATGAGCTTTTCTAATGGACAACTGGGCGTGTTTTCTCTTATTTCCAACTGGGCGTGTATTGTGTTTGTAACATCTGGGCGTGTTTACTTGTTTTACTAGCTGGGCGTTGTGAATAGAAGTGTTTGTCAGCAACATATGTCAGCATTAGAGATGAGCGAACCGGGACAACCGAACATCGGGAAAAGTTCGGTTCGCAACGAATCCGAACTTCACCGGGTTCAGCCGAACACGTTTTGACCGAACCCGGTCAAAAATATTATATTATACAAATCGGCAGCCACTTGTCTCTATCAATCACTGATAGAGAAAAGAGGCTGCTGATTAAAAATAAAATAAAAAGCATTTAATACGTACCCGGTCGTTGTCTTGGTGACGAGTCCCTCTTCTTCCTCCAGTCCGACCTTCTTTTCTGACGCGGCAGCCTGTGATTGGCTGCAGAGGCCGCTGCAGCCTGTGATTGGCTGCAGCGGTCACATGGGCTGTAACGTCATCCAGGAATGTCGGGCCGGATGTCGAGAGGGACGCGTCACCAAGGCAACGGCCAGGAGACCGGACTGGAGGAAGCAGAAAGTTCTCGGTAAGTATGAACGTCTTTTTTTTTTTACAGGTTACTCTATATTCTGATCGGAATTCACTGTCGAGGGTGCTGAAACAGTTACTGCCGATCAGTTAACTCTTTCAGCACCCTGGACAGTGACTATTTACTGATGTCGCCTAGCAACGCTGCCGTAATAACGGGTGCACACATGTAGCCACCCGTCATTACGGGGCCTCATGCACACGACCGTAAAAACACCCGTTATTACGGGTCGTAATTACGACCCGAAATAGCGGGCCCATAGACTTCTGTTAGCCACGTGTACCTTCCCGTTTTCTCACGGGAAGGTGCCCGTGCCGTTAAAAAGATAGAACATGTTCTATTTTTTTATTATACGGGCCGTGCTCCTATACTTTATAATGGGAGCACGGCTCGGAAAAACGACCGGCTGCCCGTGGCCGACCCTGCTCATCTCCTGAAATACTCTGTGCGGCCTTAAACTCTGTGGACAGGTCAGGATCCTGTTTCTTTTAAATGCTGCTGGGGAACCCGCTCGATCCACTATATAAGGCTGCGCTACAGTGCAGCATTTAAAAGAAACAGGATCCTGACCTGTCCAGAGTTTAAGGCAGCACAGAGTATTTCAGGAGATGAGCGTGCGGATCTTGTGCAGGGTGGTGACTTGCCAATCATGTGAAGGTGTTATTGAGGACAGGAGTGGAGGAGAGGTAACAGACTGAGCTACGTAATGGTAAGAGCAGAGTTCACAGCTGTGATCGGCTGCAGAGGCCGCGGCAGCCTGTGATTGGCCGCAGTGCGGTCACGTGATGTGCGTGACCGCCACTACAGCCTGTGATTGGCTGCAGCGAGCGGCGACATGGATGAAATGTCATCGCTGGAGGCCGGACAGGAGGAATGCAAGTATGAACGTATTTATAATTTTTTTTTATTACATTAAAATTGTATTTTCCGCGCGCCGAGCATGGTACGGTCAAGGTTGCTGAAAGAGTTAGTGCAGCCCATTAACTCTTTCAGCACCCTGGACAGTACCATGCTCTGCGCACGGATATTACAAATCCGAATCGAACTTTTTCGTGAATTTCGGCGAACTAGCCGAACCGAACTTTTCATAAGTTCGCTCATCTCTAGTCAGCATCATACACTTCTATTCACAACGCCCAGCTAGTAAAACAAGTAAACACGCCCAGATGTTACAAACACAATACACGCCCAGTTGGAAATAAGAGAAAACACGCCCAGTTGTCCATTAGACAGGCTCATTTGCATAAATATAAAATTGCTTATAACTTGGCCAAAAATGATAGTTTTTAAAAAAAAAACAAAAAAAACTTTAATGTTATCTACATTGCAGCGCCGATCACATGCAATAGGAGATAGGGATTTGATAATCTGGTGACAGAGCCTCTTTAAGGGAAATATATCAAGACCGACGTGTAAGTGTTAACGCTAGTCTTAAACTAAAGCACGTCGGATGAAAATGCATCAAACATATTAAGAGGTGCACACCCCTTAATTTGGCACATTTTTGGCTGTCCGTACGACAGGAATGCAAAATTTACACCTGCTTTGAACAGGTGTACAATTGTGCCATAACTTACACCAGTTTCTGGTGTTTAAGTTATAATAAATCTGTCATTCTAGTGGAGGGCCCCCCCCTAGCTCTGCCCCTTTTCCCCATCACTTTCCAAAAAGTCGCGAGAAAAATGTATTACGTGCGAAAAAATGTGCAACTTTTTTTTACGGCAGAAAACTGGCGTAAATCTGTTGATATGTTTCCCCCATTAAGTCACATTTGGTGGACATGTCCTATAGCTCAAATGCATTCGAGACGTGTAGAAAGCTGGTTATATGAGAAACTGAATCTCCGTGTCAAGTCGTCTCCATGATCGCAGATGTCTCATACAATTTAGATCAATTTCATCTCCGCCTCAAAGTGGACTGTCACTATAAGCTGAAATCAGTGTCAATCCCTTTCCAGAAAAAGATTACAAAATTTCAGGACATTCAAAGCTTTTAGCATATTGTGGCAATCTTAGAGGACAAAGTCACTTGATATCAGGCTATATGGTCCCAATTGCAAGAGTCCTCCTCATAGTATATGACCCCTGACTAGGATTATTCCCATCTGATGCAGGGATTCAAAAGGTTGATGACTTGCACCTCCTTCACGCACCCATGGCCTTCTATTTGACCGATGCTAAATAATTAACATGACCATAGTTGTTGTTAACTGCCCCCCCCATCCCATTTTTGCCTGTCTTCCCTAATTCTCCCCTCCCCCTTCTCTATAGAAGTCACAACTATTTTCTGGCACTGTGTTGCCTGTGTATACGCATCATGTTTTTTTTGCTTTTTTCCCTGTTGGGGTATGTTCACACGGCTTATTTTCGTCCGTTTTTCGGGCCGTAAACGGCCGAAATATCGTAAGCAGAACGCCTACAAACATCTGCCCATTGATTCTGCTCCGACAAGCCGTTTTTTTAAAAAAAAACGCCAGCGAAAAAAAAGTTGCACGTCACTTCTCAGGTCGTTTTTCATTGACTAAAGAAAAATAGCTCCAAAAACGGCTGTAAAAAAACGCAGCGAAAAATGCGAGTTTGCTTAAAAAAACGACTGAAAATCAGGAGCGGTTTTCCCTTGAAGTCAGCTCCGTATTTTCAGACTTTTTTTTGTAAGCGTATGCACATACCCTAATGGGAAAAGGACTAAAAATAAAAAAATAAATAAAAACACGTGGGAAGTGCAGCAGTAGCAAGTTAATGGGGAGCAGAGGCTTTCAGGATAAATTTTTCTCTTTGCTTATAACACCCCTTTAAAAAGTAAACATTTCACTTTCCAAACACAATGTAAAAGAAAAACATTTTTTTTTAAATACGGTAACTGTTCTGACAAAACATACCTGGTGGTCAATTTTTAATGAGTTCTTAATTTCAGCATGTATCCTTTGAAGTCTGGAATCTATGGAAAGGTCTAAAATATATGTAAAAACAGAAGTAAAATGTAATTACTTTTTGTTTTAATTTATTTTTTCATTGAAATTTGGTTAAGACAAAACAAATTTGGTGAAAAACAAACAAAAAAAAAACAAACCCTTTTTCTTGTCAAACTTCTTCACTTCTGTTTTTTTTGTTTCTTCCTTGCTGTAAAGGTAAAGAAAAAAAAAAAGTTACAAAACACTAAATATTCATTGTATACAGTAAGATCATAAAAAAAGATAACAAATGCAAAAATATTAGACTAAGAAAATATTGTAGTGTTGTGTGGCATAGGTGGAAATGCAAAGAAGCCAATGGATGCAAATAAATAAATCACTGCCCCTAAGGCCTGATTCAGATGACCGTAATATATGCCCGTAATATACGCCCGTGTGAGATGTTAAAACGGCCGCCACCCGGACACGTGTATTTCAACGGGGCCGTTCAAACAGCCGTTGTTTCAACGGACCGTGTGAAGCGTCCGTTGAAAAATAGAACATGTCCTATTTTCTTCCGTTATCGCGGATCCCTCGATACTCAAGTTTATGGGGATCCGTGAAAACGGGACCCGTACGGTGCAACTCGGATGTGAAAAACTGACATTTTTCACATCCAAGTTTGGACTCGTTCGTGTGAATCTGGCCTGTCCGTTTTAGTAGCGCAAACCTGTAAATTGCTTTAACCCCTTCCCCCTGCTTGCACTCTGGGCCCTAATGACCAAGCAATTTTTATAGTTTTTCCATCGTCACATTTGAAGAGCTATAACTTTTTTTACATTTTTGCGTCGATATAGCTGTATAGGTCTTGTTTTTGCGGGACAAGTTGTATTTTTTAATAGCACCATTTTGGAGTAGATGCGACTTGATAACTTTATCACATTTTTGTTAAAGTTTGTATTCACAGAAAACAGCAATTTTTCCATTGTTTATTTTATTTTTTACGGCGTTCACCGTGCGGGTTAAATAATCTAATAGCTTTATAGTTGGGGTCATTACGGACGCGGCGATACCAAATGTGTGTAACTTTTTTGCCTCCTTTTGTTTTTTTTTTTAATAGTAAAGCATTTTGTAAGGGGAAAAAGTGGGGTTTTCCTTTTTTTAATTAACTTCATTAAACGTTTTTACTAGTCCCACTAGGGGACTTTAATATGCGATCCTCCGATCGCATTCATTATACACTGCAATACTTTTGTATTGCCGTGCATTACAGCCTGTCCGTTTAAAACGGACAAGCATTTGCTATGCCATGCCTCTGGCATGACCTAGCAGGCCTTCCCTACAGGCAGACCTGGGGGCCTTTATTAGGACCCCCGGCTGCCATCAGAGACACAGATACTCGGCGATCTTATTGCCGGATGTCGGCTGGAGGGAGAGGAGTGAGATTTTGGAGATATGGAGCTCCCGCTCTCTGGCTCTCTCAGATGCATCTGAGGGGTTAAACAGGTGAGGTCGATACGAATATCGATCTCACCGGTTTGAGCAGGGACGCCCCCAGCTACCTGAGAGCAGGGAGATTTAACGGCTCCCTGCTCTGTTTATTTATTCTGATGCAGCGCCGTGAAAAGGCTATTGCATCAGAAAAAAGCCCACTAATGACCGCCGTGAAAAGGCTCATTAGCGGTCTTTAAAGGGGTTTTCCCCATGAGACATTTATGACATATCCACAGGATATGTGAAACGTCAGATAGATGCGGGTACCACCTCAGGGACCAGCCCGCCCCTATCCCTCTCACACATTTATGACATCCTGTGGATATATGGACAGCAGCACACATCTCCAGAAGTAGCAGCAAAAAAGTGAAGTTTATTGTGAACGCATCAGCACAGCAAAAGCACCGTTTCGACCAGTGTTACATGAAGGCTTGAGACCCTTCATGTAACACAGGTCGAAATGTTGATTCTGCTATGCTGATGCGTTGACAATCAACTTCACCTTCTTGCTGCCACTGGATAGGTGAGAATTTTATTATCGCTGGGGGCCCCAACGATTGAGAACGGCAGTCCCATACCCAATTGAATTGAGCCCAACCTACATTGAATAGAAAGCGGTCAAGCATGCGTGCTGCCACTCCATTCAAAGTCATACCCCACCATCAGAAGTTGCAAAGAAAAAACACTCATCGCTCCTCTTTTCCCCTCCGGCTCCATCAGAATTACACCGCGACTCATGCAAGATCCCGACGCCAAGCGCTGCAACAGTGATGTATAGCATACAAAGTCCTGACACTGCCCAGCGTCTGTACATTGTAGGAGCCACATCATGCTGAGGGTATCAATCGGGGAGAAGAGGAGCAGTGAGGTGAGCATTAATTATTATATTTTTATTTAATTGTCAGATAATGGGGAGGAAACCAGATAGGTGGCCCAGCAGGAGCCTCTACCTCGCTGCGACCCAGAGTCAAACCTACGCCATATAGGAGCGTGCATAGATTTCTACTATCATTTACATTTTCTAACGTAAATTATAATAAATTTAACGGGCTGCTGTGGCCCCGCTGCGACTTTCTATGCTAGAAAACGGACGTAGTAAGGTTTAGAAGAAGTTCTCCCATTGAAATGAGCAGCGTCGAGCATTCAGGCTCCTCCCTAATGGGGGGGCAGTGAGGGGCTATTTAAAAAAAAAAAGAAATATATATTTTTAGAACGTTTTCAATAAAAAATGTAAACCAACAAACATAATAATTGGTATTTCCGCTTTGGTAAAAGTCTGAACTTTTCACTCCTTAACCGCTTCCCGACCACCCACTGTATATTCACGTCGGCATTTGCTGGGCTCTGTGCAGTGCCGACGTGAATTCACGGTGGGTGTTAAAAGCGCGATCCGGGTGTCTCAGAGTAGCGCTGACACCCGGATCGCGCTGTTATCACCTACCTCTGTTCCCGGAGATATGATCGGGACCTGATTAGTTCAGGTCCCGGTCATGTGATCGCAGGGAAAGTGTGTTGTAGCAACGAACTGGAAAGTTTGTTGCTATAGCAAACTGGAAAGTTTGTTGCTACAACAAACTTTCCCGGGGACCGATTGCTGGTGCTGCAGTCGGTTACAAGGCAGAACCGGGGGCCATATAACGGCCCCCGGGTCTGCCATGCACAGCAGCCTATGAGAACCAGCCGGATGCCGGTCCTCATAAGCTTCCTGTCAGTGTGACTCTCAGCGTCACACTGACAGGTTTATAATACGTTACACTACCTAGGTAGTGTAATGTATTATAGCAGCGATCAGTGCTGCCAGTCTTCAAGTAAAAAGTAAAAAATAAAATAAAAAAAGTTTTATAAAAGTTACAAAAAAAAAAGAATGCTTTTTTTCCTATAATAAGTCTTTTATTATAGGAAAAAAACGAAAATGTTAAAAAAAAAGTACACATATTTGGTATCACCGCGTTCGTAACGACCCAAACTATAAAACTATAATATTATTTTTCCCGCACGGTGAACACCACAAAAAAAATAATTAAAAAACAGTCAGAATCACTTTTTTTTGGTCATCAACCCTCCCAAAATATAGAATAAAAAGTGATCAAAAAGTCGCATGTACCCCAAAATAGTACCAATAAAAACTACAACCCGTCCCGCAAAAAACAAGCCCTTACACCGCTTTTTTGACGGAAAAATAAAAACGTTATGGCTCTCAGAATATGGGGACACAGAAAATAAATTATTTTATCAAAGTGATTTTATTGCGCAATCGCCACAAAACATAAAAAACCTATATACATATGGTATCGCCGTAATCGTACCGACCCGCAGAATAAAGTAAAATGTCATTTATACCGCACGGTGAATACTATAAAAAAAAAAAATACAAAAAACATTGTCAGAATTTATGTTTCTTTGTCACTTTGCTTCCAAAAAAATCAAATAAAAAGTGATTAAAAAAAAAATCACATGTACCCTAAAATGGTACCAATGAAAAGTACAGATTGTCCCGCAACAAATAAGCCCTCACACAGCTCCGTTGGAGAAAAAATAAAGTTCTGGCTCTCAGAATATGGCGATGCAAAATGTGCAGAGTGTTCCAAAAGCGGATAAGATCGGGCACCATTTATCAGTGCGACACCGGCCACATATCTGCGGATTATTATTTATTTACACCATTATACCCTCTTATTATGCCCTGATGTACTCCGCACAGATTACATATACCCCCACATCATAAACTGAAATACCAGCAAAACCCCAAACAGAACAGTTACCAAGCAAAATCTGCGCTCCAAAAGCCAAATGGCGTTCCCTCCCTTCTGAGCCCCACAGCGCGCCCAAACACCAGCTTACGTCCACATATGACATTTTATATCCGGGAGAACCCGCTCAACATTGTATGAGGTATTTGTCTTCAGTGGCACAAACTGGGCACAATATATTGTGCATTAAAATGGCACATCAGTGTAAAATTTTAATTTTCACTTTGCACCATCCGCTGCGCATTAACGCCTTGGCGCACCACGACTTAATAGCATGTCGTCGTGCGAGGGGTTATTTATGGAGCGGGCTCATGCGCTGTGCACGCTCCATATTCTGCAGGTGTCCGCTGTGTATTACAGCTGACACCCGGGACTAACGGACAGGAACAGCGATCGCGCTGTTACAGGAGCCTGTAAAATTACATTATACTGCAATACATTAGTACTGCAGTGTATTGTACCAGCGACCTAATGATCGCTCGTTCCAGTCCCCTAAAGGGACTTTTGGGAGGTTTCCACTGTTTTGGTACCTCAGGGGCTTTGCATATGCGACATGACACCCGAAAACCATTCCAGCTAAATTTGAGCTCCAAAAGCCAAATATTGTTCCTTCCCTCCTGAGTCCAAACAGCAGTTTATTACCACATATGGCGTATTGCTGTAATCAGGACAAATTGCTTTAAAAATTTTGGGGTAATTTTTCTCCTTTATTCATTGTAAAAATTAAACATTTCTATGTTTTTTCAGAAAAAAGTAGATTTTCATTTTCACGGCCTAATTCCACTAAATTCAGCAAAAAAACTGTGGGGTCAAAATGCTAACTATACCCCTAGAACAATTCCTTGAGGGGTGTAGTCTTCAAAATGGGGTCAGTTTTGGGGGGATTCCACGGTTTTGCTTACTCCAGGGCGTTGCAAACGCGACATGGCACTGAAAACCAATCCAGCAAAATCTGCGCTTCAAAATCCAAATGGCGCTCCTTCACTTCTGAGCTCTGCCGTGGGTCCAAACAGCAGTTTAGTACCACATATGGGGTATTGGCGTAATCGGGAGAAGTAGCTTTACAAGTTCTGGGGTGCTTTTTAATCTTTATTCCTTGCAAATATAATTTTTTTTTATATTTTTTCAGAAAAAAAGTAGATTTTCACTTTCACAGACAAACTCCAATAAATATAGCAAAATACCTGTGGGGTGAAGATGCTAACTATACCCCTAGATAAATTCCTTGAGGGGTGCAGTTTCCAAAACCGTCTCACTTTTGGGGGATTTCCACTGTTTTGGTACCACAAGACCTCTTCAAACCTGACATGGTGCCTAAAATATATTCTAAAAAAAGGAGGCCCCAAAATCCACTAGGTGCTCCTTTGCTTCTGAGGCCGGTATTTCAGTCCATTATCACACTAGAGCCACATGTGGGATATTTCTAAAAACTGCAGAATCTGGGCAATAAATATTGTGTTGCGTTTTTCTGGTAAAACCTTCTGTGTTACAGAAAAAAATGTATTACAAATTAATTTCAGCAAAAAAAATAGAATTTGTAAATTTCACCTCTACTTTGCTTTAATTCCTGTGAAGCGCCTAATGGGTTAAGAAACTTTCTGAATGCTATTTTGAATACTTTGAGGGGTGCAGTTTTTAATATGGGGTGATTTATGGGGTCTATCTAGTACATAAGGCCCTCAAAGCCACTTCAGAACTGAACTGGTCCCTGTAAAAATGGCCTTTTGAAATTTTCTTGAAAATGTGAGAAATTGCTGCTAAAGTTCTAAATGTTGTAACATCCTAGAAAAATAAAATAATGTTCAAAAAACTATGCAAATATAAAGTAGACATATGGAATATATAAAATAGTAACTATTTTGTGTGGTATTGCTATCTGTTTTACAAGCAGATACATTTAAAATGAGAAAAATCATAATTTTTGCAAATTTTCTCTACATTTTGGTGTTTTTCACAAATAAGCAATGAATTTATTGACCAAATTTTTCCACTAACATAAAGTACAATATGTCACGAGAAAACTATCTCAGAATCGCTTGGATAGGCAAAAGCATTCCGGAGTTATTACCACATAAAGAGACATGTCAGATTTGAGGAAATGGGGCTGGTCATGAAGGTCAAAATGAGCTCGGTCTTGAAAGGGTTAATGACCAAGCTTGTTTGGACCCCAACCACTTAAGGACGCAGCCTAGTTTTGGCCTTAAGGCTCAGAGCCCATTTTTCAAATCAGACACATCTGACTTTATGTGGTAAGAACACTGGAATGCTTATACTTATCCAAGCGATTCAGAGACTTTTCTCGTGACACATTGGGCTTTAGGTTAGTAATTAAATTTGGCTAATTTTCACAAACACTGAATATAAATCGACCAAATTTGGAAAAAATATAATTTTTCTGAATTTAAAATGTATCGGCTTGTAAGATAGATAGTAATACTACACAAAAAATAGTTACTAGTTCACATTTCCCACATGTCTACTATATGTTGGCATCATTTTTTGAACATTCTTTTATTTTTCTAGGATGTTATAAGGCAGACATGGGCAAACTACGGCCCGCGGGCCACATACGGCCCGTTAGGCTTTTTAATCCGGCCCGCCGAACTTGTCCAAATCATAGTAAAAACCTCCTTTTTTTTCCCCTTTCCCTGCAATGCCCACGTTTTCCCAATAGATGGCGCACTCAAAACACATTGACCGTTGTCCTTAACGCCGAAGGACGGATATATCCGTCCTCAGCAGCTGCTAGTTCGCGCAGGAGGACGGATATATCCGTCCTGTGATGGCGCGGGTACTGCCAGTGTACCCACGCGATCAGCGGCAGGAGCACGGCTGTTATACACAGCCTGGCTCCTGCTGCAACTGCCGGAATCGAAGCGCGCTCCGATTCCGTCAGTTTAACCCATTAAATGCCGCTGTCAATAGTGACAGCGGCATCTAATGTGTTTGACAGAGGGAGGGAGCTCCCTCTGTCACCCGATCGGCGCCCCCGCAAACAAATCGCGGGTCGCCGTCGGGTTTCCATGACAGCCGGGGGTCTAACAAAGACCCCCAGGTCTGTCTTCCGCAACTGCCTGTTTGGCGATGCCGGAGGCATGACCTAACAGGTTGCCTGTCAGTTTTACACTGACAGGCAATAATGCTTTGGTATACTAAGTATACCAAAGCATTATATATGCGATCGGCACATCGCATAGTGAAGTCCCCTGGTGGGACTTAAAAAAAAAATGTCAATCAGTTAAATAAAGTTTGTTGAAAAAAAATAAAATAATTACAGTCAAAATCAAATAAAACTACTTTTTTTGCCCAAAAAGTGGTTTTATTCAGTAAAAGTGTCAAAACAAATAACACATACACATATATGGTATCCCCGCGATCATAACAACTTGACCAATAAAATGAACACATTAATGAAACCGCCGGATGTACGGCGTCCAAAAAACCCGCAAAAAACAACGGCAAAATTCTCTCTTTTCTCCCATTCCCCCCATAAAAAATAAAATAAAAGTTAATCTATAAGTCCTATGTACCCCAAAATAGTACTAATGAAAACTACGCATTGGCCCGCAAAAATCAAGCCCACATACGGTCACATCGACGGAAAAATAAAAAAATGACGGCTCTTGGAACGCGGCGATGCAAAAACAAGTAATTTTTTTCTAAAAGGGTTTTTATTGTGCAAACATAGGAAAACATATAAAACCTTTACATATTTGGTATCCTCGTAATCGTGCCGACCCGTAGAATAAAGGTAACATGTTATTTATGCTGCATAGTAAAGGGCATAAATTTATAACGTGAAAATTAATGCTGGAATAGCTGCTTATTTTCAATTCTCTCCTAAAATAAAGTTAATAAAAGTTAATCAATATATTGTAAGCATCTAAAAATGGTGCAATTACAAAATACAACTAGTCCCGCAAAAAACAAGCCCTTATACGGCGATGTCGACGTAATAAAAAAAAAGTTACGACTCTTGGAATGCGACCATGAAAAAACAAAAAATAATCCTTGGTCATTAACGTGCAAAATGGCCCGGTCATTAAGGGGTTAATGTGGCGCGTATTTCTCTTTATTTCACTTTAATTTTCACTTCGTTTCACGTCACCATTAAGCCCTTCGGTTTTCAAAGAGTACAATATCAGCCGTCACTTTGCCACGAAGCATGCAAATTATGCTAGCAAGCAGTCAACACAAGAACGGGCGGCTACTGCTCAGAGGTTGGCAGCTAATTTACAGAGTCAACAGAACTTTTTTCTTGATAAATCACAGTGCGTATGTTATTTTAATCTATTTACATTTCCTCCTCCCAGTATCTGCGAAATAGTATGTAAATGACATATCTTGCATATTCCTTGAGACAAATTTATTAACTGATAAGGGCTATTTTTCACATTTGAAAGACAGTTAATAAATTGGGTTGTAGTGTTCTTACTGTGCTATGAGGTTTGCACACACTACATTTAATGCTTTAGTATATCCGGCCCAAACACTCCCTCCAAATGCTCCTGGCCCGGCCCCTCTGTCAAATTTTAGAACCCATTGTGGCCCGCGAGTCAAAAAGTTTGCCCACCCCTGTTATAAGGCCTAGAACATAAGCAGCAATTTCTCATATTTTGAAGAAAATTTCAAAAGCCTCTTTTTTTTTTTAGGTACCAGTTTAGTTCTGAAGTGGCTTTGAGCGCCTTCTATATTAGAAACCGCCATAAAAACACCCTATTTTAAAAACTAGACCCCTCAAAGTATTCAAAACAGCAAGTTTCTCAACCCTTTAGGCATTGCACAGGAATTTAAAGCATAGCAGTATTTGTATAAAAAAAAATTCTAATTTCTTCTGTGTCAGAAAATCATTGTTTTACAGAAAAAAAAAAATGGAATAAAAGGATTTACCATAGACTTGTAGGCAGGAGGCCCTGATCGCAATTCCAATACACTGCACTACCTGCGTACTGAAGTGTATAAGAGCTGTCCGATATTCACTGACCGCAAGCATAGTGGGTTGACAGTCAGGACCCACTAGGCTTCCGTAGATGGCATAGCCGGAGGCCATTGTTAGGCTTCCAGTTACCATAGCAACAATATGCGCCCGCGATCATGTAATGGGACGTCAATGGCGTTTTAATCCCTACGAAGCTGTGATCACTATTGAACGTGGCTTTTAAGGGGTTAATCCGCAGGGACCACCCCGATCGGTCCCTGCTGAAGAGCTGTTGTCACAGCTCCTGTATGCGCCGGGTGTGGGGCCGGAATGGCCATTACTCCCGTCAAGGTACTATTAGCTCATGGAGTGAACGATGACCTCATCATGACCTAATAGTACATCCAGGAGCGACATTGCCCTGATTGGTCCGTGAAAATTCAACCGTGGAATCCCCCCAAAACTGACCCCATTTTGAAGACTACACCCCTCAAGGAATTGTTCTAGGGGTATAGTTAGCATTTTTTTGCTGAATTTAGTGGAATTAGGCCGTGAAAATGAAAATCTACTTTTTTCTGAAAAAACATAGAAATGTTTAATTTTTACAATGAATAAAGGAGAAAAATGACCCCAAAATTTGTAAAGCATTTTGTCCTGATTACAGCAATACGCCATATCTGGTAATAAACTGCTGTTTGGACTCAGGAGGGAAGGAACAATATTTGGCTTTTGGAGCTCAAATTTAGCTGGAATGGTTTTCGGGTGTCATGTCGCATATGCAAAGCCCCTGAGGTACCAAAACAGTGGAAACCTCCCAAAAGTCCCTTTAGGGGACTGGAACGAGCGATCATTAGGTTGCTGGTACAATACACTGCAATACTAATGTATTGCAGTATAATGTCATTTTACAGGCTCCTGTAACAGCGCGATCACTGTTCCTGTCCGTTAGTCCCGGGTGTCAGCTGTAATACACAGCGGACACCTGCAGAATATGGAGCGTGCACAGCGCATGAGCCCGCTCCATAAATAACCCCTCGCACCACGACATGCTATTAAGTCGTGGTGCGCCAAGGCGTTAATGCGCAGCGGATGGTGCAAAGTGAAAATTAAAATTTTACACTGATGTGCCATTTTAATGCACAATATATTGTGCCCAGTTTGTGCCACTGAAGACAAATACCTCATACAATGTTGAGCGGGTTCTCCCGGGTATAAAATGTCATATGTGGACGTAAGCTGGTGTTTGGGCACGCTGTGGGGCTCAGAAGGGAGGGAACGCCATTTGGCTTTTGGAGCGCAGATTTTGCTTGGTAACTGTTCTGTTTGGGGTTTTGCTGGTGTTTCAGTTTATAATGTGGGGGCATATGTAATCTGTGCGGAGTACATCAGGGCATAATAAGAGGGTATAATAATGGGGTAAATAAATAATCCGCAGATATGTGGCCAGTGTCGCACTAATAAATGGCGCCCGATCTTATCCGCTTTTGGAACACTCTACACATTTTGCATCGCCATATTCTGAGAGCCAGAACTTTTTTATTTTTTCTCCAACGGAGCAGTGTGAGGGCTTATTTGTTGCGGGACAATCTGTACTTTTCATTAGTACAATTTTAGGGTACATGTGATTTTTTTTAATCACTTTTTATTAGATTTTTTTGGAAGCAAAGTGACAAAGAAACATAAATTCTGACAATGTTTTTTGTATTTTTTTTTTTATAGTATTCACCGTGCGGTATAAATGACATTTTACTTTATTCTGCGGGTCGGTACGATTACGGCGATACCATATGTATATAGGTTTTTTATGTTTTGTGGCGATTGCGCAATAAAATCACATTGATAAAATAATTTATTTTCTGTGTCCCCATATTCTGAGAGCCATAACGTTTTTATTTTTCCGTCAAAAAAGCGGTGTAAGGGCTTGTTTTTTGCGGGACGGGTTGTAGTTTTTATTGGTACTATTTTGGGGTACATGCGACTTTTTGATCACTTTTTATTCTATATTTTGGGAGGGTTGATGACCAAAAAAAAGTGATTCTGACTTTTTTAATTATTTTTTTTGCGGTGTTCACCGTGCGGGAAAAATAATATTACAGTTTTATAGTTGGGGTCGTTACGAACGCGGTGATACCAAATATGTGTCCTTTTTTTTAACATTTTCATTTTTTTCCTATAATAAAAGACTTATTATAGGAAAAAAAGCATTCTTTTTTTTTTGTAACTTTTATAACTTGTTTTTACACTTTTATAAAACTTTTTTATTACTTTTATTTTTTACTTGAAGCCTGGCAGCACTGATCGCTGCTATAATTCATTACACTACCTAGGTAGTGTAACGTATTATAAACTGTCAGTGTGACGCTGAGAGTCACACTGACAGGAAGCTTATGAGGACCGGCATCCGGCTGGTTCTCATAGGCTGCTGTGCATGGCAGACCCGGGGGCCGTTATATGGCCCCCGGTTCTGCCTTGTAACCGACTGCAGAACCAGCAATCGGTCCCCGGGAAAGTTTGTTGTAGCAACAAACTTTCCAGTTTGTTATAGCAACAAACTTTCCAGTTCGTTGCTACAACACACTTTCCGTGCGATCACATGACCGGGACCTGAACTAATCAGGTTCCGATCATATCTCCGGGACCAGAGGCAGGTGATAACAGCGCGATCCGGGTGTCAGCGCTACTCTGAGACACCCGGATCGCGCTTTTAACACCCACCGTGAATTCACGTCGGCACTGCACAGAGCCCAGCAAATGCCGACGTGAATATGCAGTGGGCGGTCGGGAAGCGGTTAAGGGGTTAATGACCAAGCCAGATTTTTCAAATCTTGTATATCTAACTTTAATCAGAAAATAATTCTGCAATAGTTTTGCATATCCAAGTAATCCTGAGTAGGGTCGTCACAATACCAGAATTTGGATTTTATGGCAATACTACACAAAGTATCGGTATCACTCTATACCAAAACGATACTTTTGCCAACAATAATAAAAATAAAAAATAAAGTTCATTTTCTGATGCAAGGCATTTTAAATCTCCATGTGCCTCACATTAATAGTAATTAACCCCATCACGTTCCTCCGTCATAATGGACAACATTGGGTTAATGTGTGAGGTACATGATGGGGTTAATTACTATTAATGTGAGGCACATGGAAGTTCAAGATTCATAATACCTCGTGTCTCACATTAAGTGAAAGAAAGCAGTTTTTATTTTAGAAGTGTAATCATAAATGACGCTATAAATTTATTACGGTCGCAACCATACCGAATATGTGTATATCTTATGTATTGAGAGATTTATAATGTTTATTTAACCCCTTCCCGCCTCAGCCCTTTTTCAGATTTTCATTTTCTTTTTTTCCTCCCCACCTTCCAAAAGCCATAACGTCTTTATTTTTCCGTCGATCTAGTACTAGCAGGGCTTGATTTTTGCGGGAAGAGTTGTAGTTTTTCGTAGCGCCATTTATTTTGCCATAAAATGTACTAGGAAACGGGCAAAAAATTATTTGTGGGGTAAAAAAAAACAAAACAGCTATTCCTCCATGGTTTTTTGCGCACCGTTTTTACGGAATTCACTGTGCAATTAAACCCTTCCCGCACCTTGGCGTTAATGCACGTCGAGATGAGCAGTAACTTCGCACATCTCGACGTGCAGTTAAGTCAGTGCTTTGACAGTTAACCGCCGCGCGGCGCTACACCGCAGCGGCGGTTAACTGTGCAGGGTGTCTGCCCTGCATTCCCTGTTGCCGATCAGCGACCCATCGCCGCTGATTTCGGCAGTTAACCCCTTCGATGCAGTGGTCGATTCCGATCGCCACATTTAAGGAATCTAGCGGAGATCGGCAGCCCCTACCTGAAATCACGGGGGCTGGCGATGGTACCCATGGCAACCGGACGCCAGACAATCGCTTTAGGGCTGCCATGTACAGAAGCCTATGAGGACCAGCCGGAGGCTAGTCGTCGTAGGCTTCCTCTCAGTGTGACTGTCACGTCACAATCACCGTAGGAATGCATTACACTACGTAGGTAGTGTAATGCGTTCTAGCAGCGATCAGAGCTGTAAGTCTAAATGTCCCCTAGTGAGACAAGTTAAAAAAAAATACAAAAAAAAAAAAAATAAATATTTAAATAAAGCGTAAAAATAAAAAAGTTAAGTGACAAACAAGAACTGCTTTTTTTTCTATAAGAAGTCTTTTATTATAGGAAAAAAAATGAACACGTAAAAAAAAAAAAAGTACACATATTTGGTAGCACCGCGTTCGTAACGACCCCAACTCTATAATATTATTTTTCCCACACGGTGAACACCGCAAATAAAATAAACGAAAAACAATGCCAGAATCACTATTTTTTGGTCACCACCCCTACCAAAATATACAATAAAAAGTGATCAAAAAGTCACATGTACGCCAAAATGGTACCAATACAAACTACATCCCGTCCCGCAAAAAACAAGCCCTTACACAGCTTTTTTGACCGAAAAATAAAAAAGTTTTGGCTCTCAGAATATGGTGGCACAAAAAATAGTTTATTTCATGAACTATGAAATGTAAAAATAACGAAATACATATGGTATCGCCGTAATCGTATCGACCCGCAGAATAAAATTTAATGGTAATTTATAGCCTAGAGTGAACGCAATAAAAAAATAAAATAAAAAACATTGTCAGAATTGATGGTTTTTGGTCGCCTTGCTTGCCGAAAGAGGGAATAAAAAAAGTGATCAAAAAAATTGCATATACCCCAAAATGGTACCAATGAAAACTAGATTGTCCCGCAAAGAATAAGCCCTCACACAGCTCCAGTGGTGAAAAAAATAAAAAAAGTTCCGGCTCCCAGAATATGGCGATGCAAAATGTGCAGTGTTCCAAAAGCGGATAAGATCGGGCGCCATTTATAAGTGCGACACCTGCGGATTATTATACCCTCTTATTATGCCCCTGATGTACTCTGCCCAGCCTACATGTACCCCCACATTATAAAACGTAAATACCAGCAAAACGCCAGAGATGCTATCAAGCTAAATCTGTGCTCCAAAAGCCAAATGGCATTCCCTCCCATCTGAGCCCTACAGTGTGCCCAAACAGCCGTTTACATCCACCGATATCGCATCGCCATATCTGGGAGAACCCAGTTAATATTTTGATTGTGGTATTTGTGGCACAAACCGGGCACAACATATTGTACAGTAAAATGGCACATCAGTCGAAAATTGATCATTTTCAATTTGCACCATCCGCTGCGCATGAAACCTTTCGCGCACCATGACTTGATCGCATGTGGTGTGTGTGTGCGTGCGTGTGGTAGGGAGGGGGGTGATGTATGGAACGTCTCGCACCGAGCCCGCGCCGTACGCTGCGTATTACAGCTGACACACTGGACTAACAGACAGAAACAGCAACCACGCTGTTACAGGAGCATGTAAAAATGACAATATACTGCAATACATTAGTCTCCCATGGGGACTAATAAAATGTGTAAAAACAAAAGTAAATTGTTATTAGTGGAAATTTTTTTATAAATATTTAAAGTAAAAAAACAAACCTTTTCACATTTTTTCTCTAAAGTAATGTAAAAAAAACAAAAAAAAACAAAATTGGTATCGCTGCGTCCGTAAAAGTCCAAACTGCTAAAAAAGTTGCATGTAACAAACAATGGTACCAATAAAAACTACAGCTCGTCCCGCAAAAAATAAGCCCTCACACCGCTCTATTGACGGAAAAATAAAAAAAAGTTATGGCTCTCGGAAAGCGGGGTGGGAAAAATTAAAAAGAAAAAGAAAAAACATGGATCAGTCAGGAAAGGGTTAATTACTTTCTAATGAAAAAGCAATTATGACCATATGTGGGGTATTGCCGTACTCGGGAGAAATTGCTTTACAAATATTGGGGTGCTTTTTCTCCTTTAGCCTTTGTGAAATTGAAAAAAATTCAACATTTTAGTGGAAATGTTGTTGATATTAATTTTCACGGCCCAATTCTAATAAACCCTGCAAAAGTCTTGTGGGTTCTAAATGCCCACAATACCCCTAGATAAATTCCTTAAGTGGTGTAGTTTTCCAAATGGGGTTACTTTTGGGGGGCTTCCACTGTTTTGGCCCCTCGGTGGCTTTGCAAAGTCGACATGACACCCAAAACCATTCCAGCTAAATTTGAGCTCCAAAAGCCAAATAGTGCTCCTTCCCTTCTCAGCCCCGCTGTGGGTCCAAACTGCACTTTATTACCATATATGGCGTATTTACGTAATTGGCAGAAATGGTTTTACAAATGTTGGGCTGCTTTTTCTCCTTAATTCCTTGTAAAATTTAAAAAAAAAAAAGTCTAAGTTTTTCAGCAAAAAAAGTAGATTTTTACTTTTACAGACTAACTCCAATGAATTCAGCAAAACAACTGTGGGGTCAAAATGCTAACTTTACACACCTCAAGGAATTTTTTTTAGGGGTAGTTTCCACAATTGGGTCACTTCTGGGGGGTTTCCACTGTTTTCATCCCTCCAGTGCATTGCAAACCCGACACGGCACTGAAAGCTATTCCAGCAAAATTAGAAATCCAAAAGGTGCTCCTTCCCTTCTGAGCCCTGCTGTGGGTCCAAACAGCAGTATATTACCACATACGGTATTGCTATAAAATCGGAAGAAATTGCTTTTCTATGTTTTTTCAGAAAAAAAAGTAGATTTTCATCTTCACATACGAATTCATATAAATGTAGCAAATAAACTGTGGGTTCAAAATGCTAACTGTACCCCTAGATAAATTCCTTGGGGTGTGTGGTTTCCAAAATGGGTCACTTTGGGGGGGGGGGGGGGGGAAGGGTGTCTTTACTGTTTTAGCACCACAAGACCTATTCAAACCCGACATGGTGCCTAAAATATATTCTAAAAAGGAATAAGGCCCCAAAATCCTCTAGGTGCTCCTTTACTTTGGAGGCCGGTGTTTCAGTGCATTAGCACGCTAGGGCCACATGTGGGATATTTCTAAAAACTGCAGAATCTGGGCAATAAATATTGAGTTGCGTTTGTTGGGTATAACCTTCTGTGGTACAGGGAAAAAATGTATTACAAATGAATTTTGGAAAAAAAAAAAAAATGAAATTTGTAAATTTCACCTCTACATTGCTTTAATTCCTGTGAAACGCCTAAAGGGTTAAAACACTTTCTGAATGCTGTTTTGAATACTTTGAGGGGTGACGTTTTCAAAATGGGGTGATTTATGGTGACTTTCTAATATATAATGCCCTCAAAGCCACTTCAGAACTGAACTGGTCCCTGAAAAAATAGTCTTGAAAATATAAGAAATTGCTGCTAAAGTTCTAAGCCTTGTAACGTCCTAAAAAAATAAAAGGATGTTCATAAAAATGATGCAAACAAAGTAGACATATGGGAAATATAAACTAGTAAGTACAGTGAAGGAAATAAGTATTTGATCCCTTGCTGATTTTGTAAGTTTGCCCACTGTCAAAGACATGAACAGTCTAGAATTTTTAGGCTAGGTTCATTTTACCAGTGAGAGATAGATTATATAACAAAAAAAAAAAAAACAGAAAATCACATTGTCAAAATTATATATATTTATTTGCATTGTGCACAGAGAAATAAGTATTTGATCCCTTTGGCAAACAAGACTTAATACTTGGTGGCAAAACCCTTGTTGGCAAGCACAGCAGTCAGACGTTTTTTGTAGTTGATGTTGAGGTTTACACACATGTTAGATGGAATTTTGGCCCACTCCTCTTTGCAGATCATCTGTAAATCATTAAGATTTCGAGGCTGTCGCTTGGCAACTCGGATCTTCAGCTCCCTCCATAAGTTTTCGATGGGATTAAGGTCTGGAGACTGGCTAGGCCACTCCATGACCGTAATGTGCTTCTTTTTGAGCCACTCCTTTGTTGCCTTGGCTGTATGTTTCGGGTCATTGTCGTGCTGGAAGACCCAGCCACGAGCTATTTTTAATGTCCTGGTGGAGGTTGTCACTCAGGATTTGACAGTACATGGCTCCATCCATTCTCCCATTGATGCGGTGAAGTAGTCCTGTGCCCTTAGCAGAGAAACACCCCCAAAACATAATGTTTCCACCTCCATGCTTGACAGTGGGGACGGTGTTCTTTGGGTCATAGGCAGCATTTCTCTTCCTCCAAACACGGCGAGTTGAGTTAATGCCGAAGAGCTCAATTTTAGTCTCATCTGACCACAGCACCTTCTCCCAATCACTCTCAGAATCATCCAGATGTTCATTTGCAAACTTCAGACGGGCCTGTACATGTGCCTTCTTGAGCAGGGGGACCTTGCGGGCACTGCAGGATTTTAATCCATTACGGTGTAATGTGTTACCAATGGTTTTCTTGGTGACTGTGGTCCCAGCTGCCTTGAGATCATTAACAAGTTCCCCCCCGTGTAGTTTTCGGCTGAGCTCTCACCTTCCTCAGGATCAAGGATACCCCACGAGGTGAGATTTTGCATGGAGCCCCAGATCGATGTCGATTGACAGTATTTTGTATGTCTTCCATTTTCTTACTATTGCAGCAACAGTTGCCTCCTTCTCACCCAGCGTCTTACTTATGGCTTTGTAGCCCATTCCAGCCTTGTGCAGGTCTATGATCTTGTCCCTGACATCCTTAGAAAGCTCTTTGGTCTTGCCCATGTTGTAGAGGTTAGTCAGACTGATTAATTGAGTCTGTGGACAGGAGTCTTTTATACAGGTGACCATTTAAGACAGCTGTCTTTAATGCAGGCACCAAGTTGATTTGGAGCGTGTAACTGGTCTGGAGGAGGCTGAACTCTTAATGGTTGGTAGGGGATCAAATACTTATTTCTCTGTGCACAATGCAAATAAATATATATAATTTTGATTATGTGATTTTCTTTTTTTTTTTTTATATATAATCTATCTCTCACTGGTAAAATTAACCTATCCTAAAAATTCTAGACTGTTCATGTCTTTGACAGTGGGCAAACTTACAAAATCAGCAAGGGATCAAATACTTTTCCTCCACTGTATGTTGTGTGGTATTACTATCTGTTTTACAAGTAGATCCATTTAAATTTAGAGAAATGCACATTTTTGCAAATTTTCTCTAAATCTTGGCGTTTTTTTTTACAAATAAATATTGAATTTATTGACCATATTTTTTCACTAACAAAAAGTACAATAGGTCTGAGAATCACTTGTATAGGTAAAAGCATTCCAGAGTTATTACCACATAAAGTGACATCAGATTTGAATAATCGGCTTCATCTGGAAGGCCAAAACAACATGTTAACTTTTTTCTGTGGGTCAATACGATTACGGCGATACCAAATATATATATAGTTTTTTCTATATTTTACTAGTTTTACAAGTAAAAACCAAAGTGTAAAAAAGAAAATTTATGTCGTCAAATTGCGAGAGTCATAACTATTTTAGTTTTCCGTCGATTAAGAGGTATTAGGGCTTATTTTTTGTGGGATAAGCTGTAGTTTTTAATACAATTTTGGTGTACATGCGACAGTTTGATCACTTATTTCATTTTTTGTGGGAGATTAGGTGACCAAAAAAAATAGAGATTCTGCCGTTGAGTTTTTTATTCTTTTTTTCACGGCGTTCACCGTGCGGGTTAAATAATGATATACTGTAATCGTTCAGACTTTTACGGACGCGGCGATACCAATTATGTTTATTTATTTCTTTTTTTACTATGCTCTAGGGGAAAATAAGAAAAGGGTTTTTTTGAGCATTTTTTTTTTGTTACACAAAAAAACAAAAAACAAAAACTTTATTCAACTCATTCTTACTTTTTTTTTTATTAGTCCCCCTAAGGGGCTTCCACCAGCGATCGTTAGATCGCTTGCACGAGCAGTACATCTTGATTCTGACAGGCAAATATTAACCCCTTCCCGCTCCTGGACATACTATTAGGTCATGGTAGCTGTATCGTTCGCGCTCCATGACCTAATAATATGTCACGGGAGTAACGGCCATCTTCCCGACGCATGCAGGAGCTGTGACTGCTGTCTCGTACAGCAGTTGCCGCAGCTCCTACAGCGGGGACCGATCGCTGTGTCCCCGCTGATTAACCCCTTAAAAGCCGCGTTCAATAGGGATCGCGGCTTGTTAGGGGTTAAGTTACACGATAGCGGCCGGCGATGGTGACTATGGCAACCGGACGCCTAACAATGGCGTCTGGCTATGCCATCGACGGAAGCCTAGTGGGACCTGACAAAGTCAGGACCCACTATGCTTGCTGTCAGTGAGTAGCTGACAGTTCGAATACACTGCATTACGCATGTAGTGCAGTGTATTAGAATAGCGATCAGGGCCTCCTGCCCTCAAGTCCCCTAGTGGGACAAGTAAAAAAATAAAGAAGTGTAAAATTAACGGCTGCAAATACAGGGGTCCTGCGGATAGCACTGGTAGCCCCCTAGAACCATATTGTTTTGTTTTTTTACCAAACCAGGATAATTCCCTAATTTTTTTATTTCAGAGATTATGGGGATCCATGCTCTGGCATAGTAAAACCTGTGATTTTCTTTTGTAACAAAATTGGCTGGCATATAAATTTGTCTCCTGGACAAGTAAGTCCAGGGCCTGGTCTCCTATGAGCAACTTAGAAAAAAAATCATACCAGTCAAACTTGCGACCGCTCTGCTGATGCCTGGAAATCGCCAGGCAGATTCTCCTGTGCATTTACTGCGCATGCGTGCGCCATTTTGATTTCTATCTTAAGGGGGGGGGGGGGGCAGGAGAAGTGATTGGGAGCTGCGGGGGCCTAAAAGTAATTTTTTTTTCATCTCATCACCAAACATTCATGTTTAGAGATCTAAAAAAAAAACAAAGCACGTATGTTTACTTTATACAGTATTAGAACCAAGCGCTGATATTCGTTGAATACCGGCGATCACATGTTTGAAGACCGCATACAACGGTCCCCAGACATTGCTCCAAGCCCTCAGCTACCACTGGTAGCAGAGAAGGGAGCTTTTACGCCTCCCAGTGGCACTGCTTTAGTCTGATGCAGCGCTATAAAATGCTCATGCATCAGAATACGGATGGTCAGTGACCAAAAACTAGGGGAGGTCACTAAAGGTTAAAGTAAAACAAATTTTTATTTATCCCGCTGGGTGAATGCAATTCAAAAAAAAAAAAAAAAAAAACGGCCAAAAAGGTTGTCTCCTTGACTCTTCACTTTTTCTAAAAAATTTTGGGATCAGAATCGTACGTATGAAAATAGTTCCAATAGGATTTTGCTTGCCCCAAAAAATAGAAGCCCTCAAGATCCAGCAATGAGAAAAAAAAAAAAAAAAAAGTTATGGCTCTCAGAATATTTTATAAACGTAAAAAACAAAAAAACAAAAACAAAAAGAAAAACCTACATAAATCTGGTATCGCATTGACCAGCAGAAAGCATTTACTGGGTCATTTCTACCACTCTACGTACACCGTAAAAACAAAACCCAAAAGACAATGGAGGAATTGCTGTATTTATAGCTATCTTCCACCCCACAAAGACATTTTTTCAGTATATTAAATGGTACCGATAAAAAAAGTACAACTCGTGCTGCAAGAAAGAAGCCCCTCTTGCGGAAAAATGTCTTTGCGAAAAAAAAAACAACTTATGGCTCTTGTAAAGGCGGAGGGGGAAAAAGTTAAACGAAAAAAAGATGGACTGGTCCTTAACCCCAAGGAATTTTTTTTTTGTTTTTTCACGGTCGCATACCAAGAGTCGTAATTTTTTTGTTTTATTCCGTCGACATAGTCGTATAAGGGCTTGTTTTTTGCGGGACGAGTTGTATTTAATTGTATCATTTTTAGATGCTTATAATATAAATCGATTCATTTTTATTAACTTTATTTTAGGAGCGAATTGAAAATAAGCAGCTATTCCAGCATTGATCACGTTAGAAATTTACGCCGTTTACTATGCAGCGTAAACAACATGTTAAACTTTATTCTATAGGTCGGCACGATTACGGGGATACCAAATATGTAAAGGTTTTATAGGTTTTCCTAAGTTTGCACAATAAAAACCCTTTTAGAAAAAAAATTACTTGTTTTTGCATCGCCGCATTCCAAGAGCCGTAGCGTTTTTATTTTTTTGTCAATGTGGCCGTATGTGGGCATGATTTTTGCGGGCCAAAGTGTAGTTTTCATTAGTACTATTTTGGGGTACATAGGACTTCTAGATTAACTTTTATTAATTTTTTTATGGGGGGGGGGGAATGGGAGAAGAGAATTTTGCAGTTTTTTGCATTTTTCTTGGACGCCGTTCATCCGGCTGTTTAGTGTTTTCATTTTATTGTTCAAGTCGTTACGATCGCGGGGATACCATATATGTGTATGTGCTATTTGTTTAGACACTTACTAAATAAAACCACTGTTCACAAACTTTAACTGCTTTACATTTTCTTTTTAGTCCCACCAGGGGACTTCACTATGCGATCTTCTGATCGCTTATATAATGCTTTGGTATACTTCCTATGCCAACGCATTATTGCATGTCAGAGTAAAACGGACAGGCAATTAGGCCATGCTCCTGCCGCTGATCGTGGGGATACACTGGCGGTACCCACGCGATCAGAGGACAGATATAGCCGTCCTTTCGCGGGAATTAACTCCTGCACGTCGTAAAGGGGTTAAAGGGTTAATTTGTGAGAGTCACAAATTTCAATGTGGAGTTATTCACCTTTCCACCTCGACTATTTCTTCTGCTTTCCTCTTCTTGTCAACTTCTTTTTCATGTATAACCTTCAAGCCTCTCTTTTGAGCAGGTTGGGAAGATTTTCCAGTCTTACCCTTCTATTAAAAAAAAAAACAAAAACATTAATTCCAGTATTTCTCAAGTGAGTGATTTGTTAATGGGTAAAGCATTTCAGTCTAAAGGAACATAAAAAAAGTTGAGTAACTTTACTTTAGTATTTCTTTACAGATGGTTATTTTGTCAGGGATCATTACTATGTATATTGTCTGAAAAATATTATCCTCACACATATGTATATACATTTCAGTTCTTTGTGTAATATACTGATATATATAACAAGTTCTTTGTTCATGTCGGACACACCTATGGAAGACACCGCCCCCTGGAATGCAAAGAGGAGTGTGCAGAATAATGTATAGGAAAAGTTACAGCTGGGGAGCGAATAGAATTTAAGCAAGTCACACATCTATAGGGAGGGGCATGTGTCTTCTCTGTGTGTGTTTCTTTGTTCTGAATAAAGTTCAGTTCCTCCTGGCTGACATTGAAGCTGTACCTCAGACATTTGTGTGGTGTACTTCTTTCCAGGCATGCCTTCAGCTTTCAATTTACAGAGGTGGTTATTCAGTGTGAAATACGGACCTGACAATTTCAAGTCATTTCCATTCAGAGAATATATATATATATATATATATATATATATATATATAATTTGTTTTCAAGGACCAATCTTTCGAAAACCGCAAAACTGTCAGACGTGTGACATAGCTTAGTTCTATTATCTAAACTCCCACAATGCATTGCTCTCTGATAATAGAAGACCAGCAAAATGTTAGTTTCACGAAAACAAGTAGATAAAAAGTTAGTACAAGATGGGTGGTGTAAAGGTAATGGGGGGGGGGGGGTGGGTATGGAGTGGGCTCACAGGCATTTAAAATCACAGAAAACTTGGAGGGGGGGGGGGTGACACCCTGTAACGTTCCAACGCCCCCCACCCACGGTGAGATTGGGGGGGGGGGGTGCCGTTGGTTAGCGTGGCAGCCTCTGCCTGATAAAGGAAAAATTTAGAAATAAAAAAATTAACATAACTGCAATCAACGCGTCCGTGAAAGCCTGAAGTTTTACAATATATAATTATTTAGTCCACACTGTGAACACCGTAAATAATAAAAACCGTCAGAATTGCTGTTTTGTTGTCACTTCTCCCACAAAAAATTAAATAAAAAGTGATCATAAAGTCTCATGTACCCCAAAATGGTACCAATAGAAACTACAGTTCGCCCCGCAAAAAATAAGCCCTAATGGCACTAAATAGACGGGAAAAAAAAAAAAAAAAAGTTATGGCTCTATGAATATGGCGACACAACTAACATTTTATTTTTAAACCAAGTTTTTTAAATTTGGGTTCGCTGTAATTGTATTGACCCGCAGAATAAAGTTAACATGCAGTTTTTACCACACGGTGAACTCCGTAAAAACAAAACCACACAGAAGATTGAGGAATCACTTTTTTCTCCCATTACACCCCCAAATACTTTGTTCCCACTACATTATGTGATACAATAAATGGTGCCATGAAAATCTACAACTCATCCCGCAAAAAAACAAGCCCTCATACAGCAATATTGAAATATTGATAGCAAATGAAACAGTTTTTACAGCTTTTGTAAGGTGGGGAGGGAGTGAAAACCCGAAAAATGGCTGCGGTGGGAAGGGGTTAAAGGGAGTCTATCAGTAAATTTTACACTATCAAACGGCTGACACCGCTAGGTAGCTGTTGGGTAATGGAACATACCTGTGTACCTGCATTAATTACTTGGAAAGAATAAATAAAATGTTTTGTTTTCTGCCATGCGCACTGCAGAGACCAACTTATTTTCCACTAATGCAAGCAGTAACACAGGTATGTCCCTAAACAGTTACCCAATTACTACTGAGCAGTGTCAGCCATTAGGCAGCGTAAAATCTACTGACATACTCCCTTTAAAGCTAGGGCTGCAGAGACTACTATTTTACTATAGTTTGTCCACCTGAATACACGGAGTTGCGAGTGCTTTACATGAGATTGTGATGCAACAGTTCTTCCTAGTTGCAGCTAAGCGGGGTTTGGTGACACTTCTCTACCCGTAGAGTACATGCTACTGTGAAAAGTGTGACTAAACTCTTGCAGAATACACGATCCAAAATGCAAGCTCATCAGAATGTTTAGCCAAACTCAATTGTTATTTATAGCCACTCACTGCACAGTCCCTCAGCTGGCTATCCCTACTCAAACTTGCAAGACTCCATATTAATCAGGCAGTTGTAATGCTCTTAAAATTGCTTGAGCTAACCTATACACCTACACAATAAAACCCACACCTTTTCTTCTTCCTGATCGTCCTCTTCAGAATCGGAATCAACTTTGCCTGCAACTTTCTTCTTAGGTTCAGCTTCCTTTTTGTTGGCTTCGCTTTGTTTTTCTTCTTCCTCGACTGTAACTTCGTCATCTTTTTTTACAGACTGCTGATTTTGAAGTTTATCATCCAATACTTTCTTTTTATTCAGATCCTCTTCGATTGAACTATCGATAAAAATAAAAAAACTGAAAGAGCTGGTCTCACACCAGATTCAGAGTTTGAGAAACACAGCATAATATTCGGACTTGCAAACCAACCAACATATACACATTATATATATATATATATATATATATATATATATATATATTTTTATTATTATTATTAGTGGTTACCTAAAGAAAAAAAATGTGCATTAAGTTTTAGGCAGCAGTTTTCATTCCTCTGTTCATTTTCAGACACCCCGATATTCAGTTTGCAAGCTGCTCTAGCTTTTCTCCTATGTAATATATACTGGATTTGAGGTCTGGGACTCTGGGCTGCTGTCGCCTTCACTGGCTCTCTTGTATCAACACCGCTTTCGCTCTACACTAGCCGGTGTGATACCCCCTCTGCTTTCTTCCTATCTACGCTCAGATTTGCCATGTAGAAAATTACTTTAGTCTGTCAGAACTGGACCTACAGATTGGAGTTAGAATCAGCAGCGCACCCATTTCTCTACAGAAGCTGCACAGACTACAGCAGCAAAATGGTAGAAATTTTTTAATGAAGACTATTTAGAAAGTTTATTAAACAGGCACTACTCTTTGAACAAACTTGGCATAAATAGTTTAAAGTTAATATAAGAAACTTTGTAATTTATCCTATTACAGATAAATGCCTCTCACTCTACTCTTATCAGGCTCCCTACCTTCCCGACTGTTCACTCACTCTGAATTTACTGCTTTCTCTCTCTAGTCTTAGACAAGACTGTCTCTTAGTTTACTGAAGGAGCAAATTACAGCTGCCATTAGAAATCTATGGAAAAGGGAGGGGGAACAGACCAGAAGAAGAGACCCACAAATACGCTCACCCCAGGGCCGGATTCTCACCTACACTACTCATTACTGCTGTATAGTTTCCTCCATGCTGCTGCTTCTACATACACTCCTCAACACTGAAATTGCAACAGTAAGAAGGGCACGTCGCAATGTTCTGCAAATAGAGGAAGTAGCAGGTGTCACTAAGATCCTGCAAATGATCAACATTTCAATGTAGGAGTGAAATTCACAGCAAAACCTGCACGTAACACTTGCGTATTTTGCTGCATAAACATTGCGGAAACGTGAGCCCAGCTTTAGAATGGTAAACACAGATCAGTGTCATGTTCCTCATATAGCTAGATGAAAAATAAAGACATTAAGAAAGGCGATTACTCAAATAATTTCTCAAATCGTGCCATTGGGACAAATAGGACTTTTCAAAGCATTCCTCAGTAAAAAGAACAAAAAAAATAAAAGGCCTAGCGACCAAGAGAAACAGCTGAGGATGTGAATGCGTACACCCCGTAGAACTTTGTGAAAATGGGATTTGTTACTAGTCACCATACAATCCATTTGTCACATTGATTAAGGGACACAGGGGATGACCTTGGGTATACGTTGCGGTCACTAAAAAAAAAAACAATCCTGTTTTCTTGTCCATGTCCTATTTGAGACACAGATGATGGATGACCTTGGGACATCCCAAAGCAGTCACTATGGTAGGGAAAAAGACTGACAGTCTGTCAGTGCACCACTGCCTGGAAAACCTTGGTACAGAACTTTGAGAAGGAGTGGAGGGAAGACCAGCTAGCAGCCTTATACATTAATTGAGCTGTACTACCCAAGAGACACCCATAATGGGCCATCACCCGGAAGAGATGCTCGATGCCAGATATGCCTTGCCAATGGTGGACCAAATCCAGCAACTATGGTAGCTTTGGATGCTGCCAGACCAGACCCAGGACCTTCTTGAATGGAAAAAAAAGCCTGGTTAAGGTACATTTTTAAATGTGCAGACTACATTTACATTGTGGAGGGACCCTTCCCTAGGGTGGGAAGCAAAAAAAAAAAAAAAAGTACAATGTATTCATTAACCCTTTCATGCCGACAATCTGGAGATTCACATCCTATTCGCATATACCCCGTGCAGCCAGGGCGTGAATTTACAGATCTCTGCTCCAGCCGGCATAGCGCTGTGAAAAGCACTCGGATGCCGGCTAGGTCAGTTGTCTCGGCTGGTAAGCATGTTATCACCATGATTAACCAATCATGGTGATCTCTAAAAAGTTTGTTTACGAACAAACTTTTCGCGTTTGTCATCTCCTGTCAGCCTCCTTCACTCTGACACAGCGTTAGAGAAGGAGACTGATCGGGAGAAGACAGAAGAAAAGTGAAAAAGACATGTGTGTGTGTGTGTGTGTGTGTGTGTGTGTGTGTGTGTGTGTGTGTGTATATATACATACATACATATATATATATATATATATATACACACATATATATACACACACATATATAAACACATACATTTACAAAGTATATAGAAACTATATACTCTGTATTCCCGATTTTAGAATAGGCAGGCAGGAATAGTAGGTTAGTTAGCTTGATAACAAATTGTTAGTGAATTAAAACATTAACTATTTAGTGTCATTTAATAATTTTTTTCACAATTCATTTATTTTAATTTGTTCTGATGAGTGATCTGTAGTGCAGTTTGGCGAGTAAATCACAATTCATTATACGTGAACAGTTATAAAAAAAAACGTGTTTTTTTTAGCAATTAGAGTGAACTTAAAAAGCAAAAAAATACTTTTTGGATCAATTGTTTGTAATATAAAATGTGTTGCATATGTAGTAAAACTGTATTTTTTGAAAGTGTGATTTGTTCTAAAAAAAAACCAAAAAAAATTGTTACGTTATCCAAAGTAGTTTAACAGTTATGGCAGTTTAAAAGAATGTATGCCAAAACTTTAAATTTAGGCATCGATGACCCTTGGTCCTGAAAGGGTTAATATGAAAAGCTGTGGGACAGACTGTCCTCCTCTCCAGCCTCAGAGGGGAAAGTTGCAAATGGTGCAGAACTTTTGGGAAGGCTGTTGGTATCAATGGCTGCTCGGAGGCAGTAAGGGACTTGCCACCAGTGGCCTCAAAAACAAGCTCGCCCAGATATCTCCCAAAAAGTCTGCCTCTAGTAAAAGGGAGACTGGTAAGTCTTTTTAGAAGCAGTAACCGCTGCCCAGTGTTTTAGCCAAAGCGAGCGGCGTATAGATACTGAATTAGTCATTACTCTGGTAGCAAAATAGGTTTTACGCCAGAAAGGCCCCACATAAGAATTTTGAGGCGTTCTTAAAATGAGAGGCCAGGTGCCAGTCAAGTTCTGGTGATTCTAATGCGATAACCCTTTTTATTCCATGCCTGCACTTTTGGTATCATCGCCCGCATAGCAGATGGTCCTGATTGACTGATATATCTACCTGTAAATTTCATGTACATTGATTGCATTACTTAATGTGTAAACTAATAGAAACAATTTGAACTTTTGGGACATTCTTTCTGCGGTCTCTCAGGCTGAAGTCAACTTTGAAGGTTGGATAACCGCTGAATATATGCTTATAGGTCATTATTTTTACCTTATACCCCATTGTACAATACCATTTGCAGTGAAGTTAGAGTTATCGTTAGTACGGTTTAAAAAAAACAAAAAACAAAAAAATACGACATGTCCATTAAGTTGAACCAAGGGATGGGAAAAGGGAAGGGGAAAATTTCTACACATAGGAGCTAATATTTTTTTGTTCTAGGAAATTATCTAAGCCTTTTTTAAAGCCATCTACTGTCCCTGCTGTGACCAGCTCCTGCGGTAGGCTATTCCATAGATTCACAGTTCTCACAGTAAAGAAGGCTTGTCGCCTCTGCAGCTTGAACCTTTTTTCTCCAGACAGAGGGAGTGTCCCCTTGTTTTTTGAGGGGGTTTTACATGGAACAGGATTTCACCATATTTTTTGTATGTGCCATTCATATATTTATATAAGTTAATCATGTCCCCCCTTAGTCGTCTTTTTTCAAGGCTAAATAGGTTTAGTTCTTTTCATCTTTCCTCATAACTTAGATTCTCCATGCCCCTAATAGCTTCGTTGCTCTTCTTTGTATTTTTTCCAACTCCAGGGAATCCTTTCTATGAACTGGAGCCCAGAACTGAACTGCATATTCTAGATGAGGCCTCACTAATGCTTTGTAAAGTGGTAATATTATATCCCTGTCCCACAAGTCCATGCCTCTTAAAACACGACAATACCTTGCGGGCTGGCAGCTGATTAATAACCGCATGCAATGTCAAAGGGATTGTCCACGGTAAAAAAAAAAAAAAATCTAAAAAAAGTGTCCCCCAGCCTTGGCTTGCCTTCCCTGATAACCCCCATTAAACTTCTAACCAGTTTCTGTTTGATCTCCATCGTCGCTGCTGCTGTTTCTTTACATCCCTTGCTTCTGGTCCGGGCGGTTTCCTGTCTTGTAACCCACCATACCCATGATCCCTTGCTGCATCTGAGGAGACAGCTTGCATCCCCCTCCTATTTGCATACTGCCACGCCCCTCTGTCACAGGTCTTTCCCTGCTAATTCCAGGCAGCTCCCTCCCTGCACACTGTCCTACACATTAATAATCATTATCCTTTGCGCGACCATCTATCTCTGATCTAAGTACAGGCACCCATCTCCCTCCCCCACCCCTTTCACTGCCTGATAAATGTAAGTCTGCCCACTCCACCTATGTCAGACATCTTGGTACACACCATCCAATCAGCACATTTTCCTAACCTGCTGCTGGATCTGTTCCTGTATTAGGCCCTGTTCACACTGAGTTTTTTGCTGGCAGAAAATTCTGTCTTGAATTTTGAGGCAGATTTTGAGCAGCCTGTACGCCGCTTTTTTGTCCGCGGCCATTGAGTGCTGCAGGCAACGCAGCAAAAAACGCTTTCTCTGCTTTTCATTGATGTCAATGGGAGGTCAGGGATGTAAACGCCCAAAGATGGGGCATGTCGCTTTTTTCTGGCGGACCGGTTTTACCGCTCGCAGGAAAAAAAAAAACGCCCCCGCCACCCATTGAAATCAATAGGAGTTTTCGGACATTTTTTGGCGCGTTTCCCGACGCAGTTTCCACGTCAAAACGGACGAAAAATACGACATGCCCCATCTTTGGGTGTTTACTCCTCCGACTTCCCACTGTCATCAATGATGAAGCAGAGAAAGTGGTTTTCGCAGCGTTTTTGCCAGCGGCGCTCAATGGTCGCGGGCAGAAAAAATGCTGTGAAAAACGTGGCAAACTGCATGCAGGCAGATCAAAATCTGCCTCAAAATTCCAGATGGAATTTTGAGGCAGAATTTTCTGCCTGCAAAAAAACTCAGTGTGAACAGGGTCTTACAGTGAAGCAATGCTACACGGCCCCACCCTGTAAGCAATGCCACACGACCCCCCCCCCCCCGTACATAGTTACCCCCATTCCTGTAGGGGACGGCTCAGAAGTCCCACAGTTCACTGTCCATATATAGACAGTGGAGTGAGGGACTTCTCCTGGAGCGTAATCCCCGGCCACAGCTTCGGCAATGCTGTGGCCGGGGATTAGGGATTCCGCTCCTCCTTCTCACATGCACTTCAGTGCGAGAGCTCAGAGTGAAGGAGGAGGCGTGGACGACGAGACAGGAGGAGGAGGCGTGGACGACGAGACAGGAGGAGGGGGCGTGTACTATGATTGATGACGCTCCATGTCTTTGCTCAGCCTGCACTTCCTGCTATGTAAAGACATGGCGCGTCATCAACTAGGTCTACAGGCGGCGGGACCAGAGGAGGCAGAGCTCTGAAGAGCTCATGAAACATCCGCCCGGCCCACTGCCTGTAAATGTAGTTGATGACGCGCCGTGCCTTTCTCACTCGGAAGTGCTGGCTGAGCAAAGAAACGGTACGTCACAGGAAATAAAAAACGTACCCTGGGTGCGGTCACGTGACTGCAGATGAGAACAGGAAAACACTGGCACAGGTAAGCAGACACTATATTAGAAATGTTAAATATGTCTAATTAACCCCTTCCCGACATTTGCCGTAAATGTACGTCATGGAAAGCATTGACTTCCAGCAAAATGCCGTACATTTACGGCAAATGTTTGGCACCGGTTCAGAAGCTGAGCCGGTGCCATCATCGTCGGATCTCAGCTGTATCTGACATCCGACTAATGGCGGGGACCGAAATTAGCTTCGATCCCCGCCATTAACCCCTTAAGTGCAGCGCTCAAACGCGATCGCTGCACTTAAGGTGTTTGCAGCTCATCAGAACCCCAGCAATGAAATTGCCGGGGTTCCGGTGGCTGCAATGGCAACCGGAGGCCTAATACTGGCCTCCCGGTCTGCCTAGCACCGAAGCCGGTCAAGATCCGCCCGGCGGCGGGGCCTGATCGGCTTCCGTGGCTGCCGGCAAGATGGCGCCGGGTCAGGAGCTGATCCGGCGTCATCAGCGGTGGAAGTCAGCTGTACTGTACAGCTGACATCCACCTGTAATGGCAGGAACCGGAGCTAGCTCCGATCCCTGCCATTAACCCCTTCGATGCAGCAATTGAAAGCGATTGCTGCATCGTAGCGGTTACTAGCAGATCGCCAGCCCTGACAAGCAATCAGGACTGTCGACTGCTGTTATGGCAACAGGAGACACAATGGTCTCCTGCTCTGCCATTACGGAAGCAGATTTAGGCCCCGCCGGGAGGCGAAGCCTAATCGGCTTGCTGTCAGTGAATGACTGACAGATCTAATAATTTGCACTACATAGGTAGTGCAATGTATTAGAAAAAAAAAAACTGACCGTTGGACCTTCAAGTCCCCTAGTGGGACTTGAGAAAAAGTGTAAAAAAAAAGTATAAAAAAAAAAGTGTAAAAAAAAGTGCAAAAAATAAAAAAGTTTGAAAACAATAAAAGTTTCAAGTAATCAAATAAAACACAATCCCCCTTTTACTCTTATCAAGTCCTTTATTATTGAAAAATAATAATAAAGTATTTGGTATCGCCGCGACCGTAACGACCTGAGGTATCAAAATATTATATTATTTATTGCACGCGGTGAACAGCGTAAAAAAAAAACTTTAAAAACTTTACCAGAGTTTGTTTTTTGGTCACTTTGCCCTACAAATATTAGAATAATAAGTGATCAAAAAGTCGCACGTATCCAAAGATGGTACCTATAAAAACTATAGCACGTCGCGCAAAAAACAAGCACTCATACACCTCCGTCGATAAAAAAATTAAAGTTATGGTTCTCACAACTTGGCGACAGAAAAAATACATTCTTTTTACAAAAGTAATTTTATTGTGCAAAAAGTTGTAAAACATAAAAAAGTGCTATAAATTAGGTATCGCCGGAATCGTACTGTCCCGCAGAATAAAGTTAACATCTCATTTATGACTCATGGTGAACGCTGTATAAAAAAACCTAAAAAAAGCTGTGCCAGAATTGCGTTTTTTTTGTTTACCTGGCCTCCCAAAAAATAGGATAAAAGGTGATCAAAAAGTTGCATGTACCCCAAAATGGTACCAATAATAACTACAGCTCGTCCCGCAACAAACCAGTCCTCATACCGCTACGTCTATGAAAAATAAAATTAGTTATGGCTCCAATAAGTCAGGAAATAAAATATGCAGTTGTGCCCGAGGGGAACATTTCTTCTGTTTCAAGAGGCGATTTATCAAGGACCTAAAATTAGGGAACCACGAAGGTAAGAGCCCAAAACATATCCGCTGGAAGCGACGGTGCCCGTATTATACCAGGACAACTTTCCCAGCAAAATTCCACAAACTACAAAGGTGCGGAGTGTGGACCAAAAGGGGCATAAGAAATGACACCATTTATCAGTGCGACACCGGCCTGTGCAGAAATGATTCTTCACAGCGTAACACACATCTATGGATTATTTTATTATTTTTTTTTACCCCATTATTATACCACCTGACTATGCCCCTTATATACTCCGCCCCGCTTACATGTACCCCCACATTATAAATGGAAACACGAGCAATACTCAAACAAATATAGTACCAAGCAAAATCCGCTCTCCAAAAGCCAAATGGTGCTCCCTCGGCTCTGAAACCTACAGCGTGCCCAAACAGCAGTTTCCTTCAACATATATGGCATCGTCATACCCGGGAGAACCCTTTTAACAATTTTTGGGGTGTGTGTCTCCAGAGTCATAAGCTTGGCATGACATATTTGCCACTGAATGGCATATCTAGGGAAAAATATACATTTTTAATTTGCACCATCCGCAGTGCATTCATTTATGGAAAAGACCTGTGGGGTGTAGTACCCCTTAACAAATGCCTTGAGGGGTGTAGTTTCCAAATGGGGTCACTTCTCAGGGGTTTCATTTTATTATTTCACATCTGAGCCTCTGCAGTTGTGAACCAATACTTTGTAAATCGCCAAATTAGGCCTCAATTTTACATGGTACGCTTTCACTCCTGAGCCTGGTCGACTGTCCAGGCAAAAGATTAGTGCCCCACGTAGGGTGTTTCTAAAACCAGGAAACCCAGCATAATAATTAGAGGGCTGTCTTGTTATGGTGGCACAAGCAGGGCACCACATATTGTCCACATAGCTGTGGAAAAAAATCCCATTTTCACTCTGCAACATCGAGTTCACACTAATTTCTACAAAACACCTGCAGGGTTAAAATGCTTACTACACCACTAGGTAAATGCATTGAGGGGTGGAGTTTCCAAAATTGGGTCACTTCTGAGGGGTTTTCACTGTTTTGGGCCCACAGGCGCCCAGAAACCAATCCAGCAACATCTGCACTCCAAATGGCGGTCCTTCCCTTCTGAGCCCTGCCGTGTGCCCAAACAGCAGTTCATGACCACATATGGGGTATTGCCGTACTCGGGAGAAATTGCTTTACAAATGTTGGGTTCTTTTTTTTCCTTTATTTGTTGCGAAAATGAAAAAATTTGCGCTAAAGTTACGTCTTATTGAAGAAAAAGGATTGTTTTTATTTTCACTGCCCAATTCTAATAAATTCTATGAAACATCTGTGGGGTCAAAATGCTCACTACGCCCCTAGATGAATTCCTCAAGAGGTGTAGTTTCCTAAATGGTGTCACTTTTTGGGCGTTTTCATTGTTTTTTCCCCTCAGGGGCTTTGCAAATGTGACATGGCCTCCGCAAACCATTCCTCTCCTCCAAAAGCCAAATGGCACTCCATCCCTTCGAAGCCCTGCCGTGTGTCCAAACAGCCGTTTATTACCACATGTGGGGTATTGTTTTACTCGGGAGAAATTGCTTTACAAATTTTATGGTGCTTTTTCTCCTTCAGTCCTTGTGGAAATGAGAAAAAATTAGCTAAACCTACATTTTCTTTGAAAAAAATGTAGATTTTAATTTTCACGGCCTACTTCCAATAATTTCTGTAAAAAACCTGTGCGGTCAAAATGCTCACTGTACCCCTAGATAATTTTCTTGAGGTGTGTAGTTTCCCAGATGGGGTCACTTTTGGGGGATTTTGACTGTTTTGGCACCGCAAGAGCCCTTCAAACCTGACATGGTGCCTAAAATTTATTCTAGCAAAAATAAGGCCCCAAAATCCACTAGGTGTTCCTTTGCTTCTGATGCCGGTGCTTCAGTCCATTAGCACGCTACGGTCACATGCGGGATATTTCCTAAAACTGCAGAAACTGGGCAACAAATATTGAGTAGCATTTCTCTGGTAAAACCTTCTGTGTTAAAATTGTATTCAAAATTTATTTCTGCAAAAAAAATATGAAATTTGTAAATTTCACCTCTACTTTACTTTAATTCCTGTGAAATGTGTAAAGGGTTAAGACATTTTCTAAATGCCGTTTTGAATACTTTGAGGGGTGAAGTTTTTAAAATGGGGTGACTTTTTGGGGGTTTCTAATATATAAGGCCCTCAAAGCCACTTCACAACTCAACTGGCCCCTGTAAAAATAGCCTTTTTAAATTTTCTTGAAAATGTGACAAATTGCTGCTAAAGTTCTAAGCCTTGTGATGTCATAGAAAAATAAAAGGATGTTCAAAAAACGATGCCAATCTAAAGTAGACATATGGGGGATGTTAATTAGCAAGAATTTTGTGTATTATAACTGCCTGTCTTACAAGCAGATACATTTGAATTGAGAAAAATGCAAATTTTTGCAATTTTTCGCTAAATTTTGGTGTTTTTCACAATTAAATACTGAACATATTGAGCAAATTTTGCCAGTAACTTAAAGTGCAATGTGTCACGAGAATATCTCAGAATCGCTTGGATAGGTGAAAGCATTCCGGAGTTATTACCACATAAAGTGACACGTCAGATTTGAAAAATGAGGCTGTCAGGAAGGTCAAAAGTGGCCAAAGAGGGAAGGGGTTAAAGAGGCTCTGTCACCACATTATAAGTGCCGTATCTCCTACATAAGGAGATCGGCGCTATAATGTAGGTGACAGCAGTGCTTTTTATTTAATAAAACGATCTGTTTTCACCACTTTATTAGCGATTTTAGATTTAGGCTAAGGAGTTGCTTAATGCCCCAGTGGGCGTATTTTTACTCTAGACCAAGTGGGCGTTGTACAGACGAGTGTATGACGCAGACCAATAAGAGTCATGCACTCCTCTCCATTCATTTACTCAGCGCATAGGGATCCTTTTAGATCGCTATGTGCTGTCTTATACGAACACATTAACTATACTGAAGTGTTGTTAGACAGTGAATAGACATTCCACGGGATGTCTATTCACAATCTCTTCACTTGGTTACTCTGTCTGTGGTAGTTACAGCAGAGGAAGCGTAATCTTGCGAGATTACGCAGTAAATGACAGATTGAGCCAATTCTCAATCCAATTACAAACTATACTTTTTAAACCTATAGTCCTTAATTTACCCATTAGACGTCCATGGGTTAACTGCTTAGATATTATTTCCTGTATTATCTGTTTGTACATGCCCTTGCAGACGCATTGTTTTGTCTTACGTTGCTGTGAATTCCTGACGTCAGCTCTGACTTATTGCGTATTTCTATTATGCTCGGTTTATAACCTAGCTGTTTTGCGATGAGCTTTTTCTTTTTTTAAATTCTCAAAAAGAGACTAGGTCAGTCAGGTCCTCCTAAATCCGTTTAGCACAAACTGAGCAAGCTTTTCTGGCCCAGGAGGAGGTGAATGCTGGGCATCTGACGGTGAAGGAGTGGTACTGTTGGAGGGCCTGGACACAGGCGGATCCGAGTAGAAGAGAAAATTTACTTTGCAACCAGATCCTCCGGAAAAAGAAACAGGTCAGTCCTCTTGGAGATGGGAAAGAGACAGTCAGGGTGCTTGCATTCTTTAGACAGGAGATCCTCAAATTCGCCATGGCATAGTTTTGGTTCTGGCATGTGTGGCGTGGGAAAGACACCTCTCCTAGAGAAGGGGAGATTGAGTCAGCCTTAACTCTTAAGGTGTCCCTGACAGCATGGATCAGGTCCTGCATAGCAGCTGCCATTTTAGAGTCTAGTCCGGACTCTGACGATTCCCAGGGCCACCTCTTCAACATATAGTAGGGTTACCGGCATGCCATCTGCGGAAGTAGAAATGTTAAGTAACCAGCAATGGAGGCAGCCCAGTGCAGAATACGACCTGGATTCTTGACACCCTCAAGGGGTGTCTAGGCTGCCGACCAAGCTGACAATCCACCCTGAACCTAGAGGGAAAGAATAAAAAAAATAAATAAATACAACCAAAATAAGAAATGGCTTATTAAAGGAGCAGAGCGTGAAACTGAAGAATGAAGGGAATTTCCAAGATGAAAGACCATCAGGTCCAGTGGCAGATTGACACTGGAGTGTGTCCCCGAATGCCATGTTGCAAGAGAAGAACTTGTCCTGTGGAAGAAGAATCTTAGACTGAGCAGTGTCAAAAAACATGCAAAACAAGATGTTGCGAAGGCGAAAGAGAACTTGGGACAGTTGATGATCCAACCGAAGCAGAACAGGGTGCACAGTCATCCTAAGGCTTTCCAAATTGGTTGACCTAGGTGATGCTTTGATAATGTTGTTGTGCACAGTGCAATCTGGGGGCATAGAAGAAAATTAGATTTTGTAGCATCAACAACTGTACTGAGCGGCGTGAAGCAGTGTCTCTCCATGCCCGATGTCATATAGGACAGAAAGAAGAGGCACCACACAATGCTTTTAAAAAAAATAAAAAAGGATTCTTCTTTTGATCTTGCATGTTATTCTTCCTGGAAAAAGGGCGTGGGCTGGATAACCGCCGAAAGGACCGAAACTGAGCCACTCTTCCTGGCAGTACTAGAGCGACCGACTCAGATCTCATCCAGGCGACTGTTGAAGCGACGAGATCCAAAGGAGACAAGACGCAAAGGATCCCTTAGAGGGGGTGTGGCCAGCAGTGCTTGGGAGCAGAGAGCTCCATACCCGAGCAAGCTTTTATAGCGACTATTTTCACCATGAAAGTGACCCCAACTTACTCTGCCTAGTTCCCTGCATCCCCAGGTTACTTTACGGACCGCTGAATTTGCTCCCCGAGATGCACAAAACTTGGATTTCTCCCACTTCTCGGTAGCCTACCACCCGAGAACACCGAGTCTCTCCCTGCGGTTTGCAGCTTTCCAGGCCTATAGCTACCTGAAATGAAGGGGCTTCCCCACACCATCCTCCCAGTTCCATCTAAAGAAGGTAGCTGAAGCGGTATCCAGTTATATACAACGGTTCAGAGCCGCTGAACAACATCACAGCTCTTGCTGGCTTAAAAGAATGGCACCCGACCTTCCGTCGACATGGCGCAGCAGAGACATCCTCCACAAGCTCTCTGCTCCCTGGGCATTACTGGATCATGGTCTACCATCGAAACACCGGTCTATCAATGCTTGTTGTGCCACTTAATTAACTCAAGGCTAAGCTGCTCTGTTCCCTAAAAGGACAAGCAGTGCCCAGTCTCTCCAGATTGAGTGTGACTACCCATGCCTTCCACATGGACACTGGCTGAGTTGCCATATACCTGTCAAATTAACGCTTATCTTCTGGTCCAGGCTTATGCTATTGCATTCATGGTTTTCACACTGCCTGCACCCCGTTATACTTCATCTGCTGTTACTAAATGCTCTTTGTTACACTGCTTCTGACCCTCTACATTGGATAAATCGTCACTGTTCTAGGCTCCTGGTGGGCCTCTGGCCTACTCACAACTATTCTTCTGGGGAATGGATACACGAGGTCCTTCGATAGAACTTTATCAAACTTGGGTGGAGGAAGATTCAGAAGCCTTGGCTTTACGGTGTCTCACATAGCTACAATGAGGCAGTCTACCATGAAGGAAAGTTTTGATGTTGGCTCTACGTCAGATCAGAATTGGATTCAGATTCCTCGACCTATGAACCTTAGTAAGGTCGGATACCGCCAAAGAAAGGGACTATGTGGGGGCTGAGCACGTGTGATGGTTCTAGACAGGTAGAGCAGAGGGATTTTACCCAAATGACAGCGGAGGGCATATATAAACCAACACAACCAATTGTATACCTCCAGGAAGTGTTCCCTGCAGTATTGAGGCCCTGGAATTACCAGCAACACTTCATATTACCCTATAAAGATTGGAGTGCAAGAGCAACACTTTTAAAAAGTATATCTTTATTAACAACGTTTTTGGACTTAACACATTAAAATGGAGTCCCACAACAAGAAAGGGACACCATCCGGAGATTATTTTAAGTCATTATACAAGACTCATAGAAGACATACCCTCATATGTGCATTGTAAAAGGTAATGAAGTGCCGCATCAGGCAATGTCTATAATCGAAATTAAGGAGAGATTTTTTTTTTTAGAAAGTGTATTAACATTACCCACCCATATTGCAAGACTACTCTGGATGGCGTTCACCCCAACAAGCATTTCAGCAGGAATGCATTTGTCTGGGGGTGATGTCTCAAACTAGACAGTCACTATTTCAACTTTCCCGACCCCATCAGTGGCAAGCTCATCAGCTGCATAAATCAATCTTGTTTGTAATATGGAGTACCTTCTCTTGAGGTCATTGAATGTCCAGCGGCTTTTACGGGATCGGCATCCCAGATGTCCGGATCTGACCCATGTCGAATATGCGTGTCACATGGTGTACGGCACATGGCATCATCCAGAGAAACCAAGCAGAAGTATGGCTGCCAGTGCAAATTATGTAAGGTTATTTTACATGATGCCTCGATGGTGTCCTTTTTTTGTTGTGGGACTAATTTTTAATGTGGTATATTTAAAAACTTTATTGCTTTTGCACTTCAATTTTTTGCAGGCTCATATGGGTAGACCAGAGGGCTTCAGGTTGGCTGCAATGAAATTTAGTACTACAGCAGTAACAGGCAAAATAAATAAATGATAGTGACAGTCATCACCTGCCGTGGAGCAAGGACAATAGCTGTAGGGACAGCTCGAATGTAATATGGAGGCTGCAGGAGAAGTCTGGAGGGGAGAAATGCTAGAGGCTGAGCCTAGCTGTAGAAGAAAGCAGGATCCTCAGCAGCAGACTTTATCACAGGCGCTGACGAAAAGCAAGAGTAGCAAGAAGAGTGGAAGTAGAGCCCCTGTGTGCGGAGCGACCAATAAGGAGCCTGGAAAAACGGCATGCTGACAACGGATTGGCTCCCAAGAAAGGACACGTGTGGAAAGAGTACAGCAAATGGAGATAGGCTACACCAGGATGTGCAAGTGTCCTTGATGTCCACAGAGGATAGGAACGGTCCTTGTTACAAGAAAGCGATCACTGACTCCAGCATTGTACCAGGATATAAGAACAAATATCTGTTGAAACACGGAGGTCCAGGGTGGGATGTACACTTCTAACCGAGTCCTTTGAATGAAAGACTGGAGTAAAAGACCCAAAATCCTTGTTTTGGAGGAACAGGGATGATCACACTTTAATGCAGGAGAAGTTCCCGCTCCTTAAAAAATAAATAGATGGGAGCTTTTTAGTAGGAAACTTGTATTAGTGGACCGGAAAATACGGTCGGGAGCATAGCGAAAAATACGATCTTGCAACCTGAAGAGATACGACCCATTATATATGGCTTCCCCAGATAGATACTGCGTCTTAGACTTAACCCAGCCAGCTCACACTGTATTAGGGCAGCAGAAGATTGTTTCAGTGTCAAACATGGACAGAGGGGATTAAGCAGACTGCACCTTTTGCAACGCTAAATTTCAGTGCGACCAAATTAGACAGCTACGACCATAGCCTGGTGGGACGATTTGCCTCTACTGGCTGTGTCAGACTAAGGTGGTCATAGAAACAACCTCAGGAAGGGGGAATGTGACTACGAAATTCCAGTAAGTTCTGCAACTGCGAGACAATTACTCTCCCTAGAGTACAGTAGTATAAAGTATGCAGCTTCCCTTAAAGGGAACCGGTCAGGAATATTTAAGCACCGTAAGGCTGGATTCACACGACCATGTTACGTCCGTAATGGATGGAACGTATTTCGGCCGGAAGTCCCGGACCGAACACCGTGCAGGGAGCCGGGCTCCTAGCATCATAGTTATGTATGATGCTAGGAGTCCCTGCCTCACTCCAGGACAACTGTCCCGTACTGAAAACATGATTACAGTACGGGACAGTTGTCCTGCAGCGTGTTCGGTCCGGGATTAGCGGCCGAAATACGTTCCGTCCATTACTGACGTAACATGGGTCGTGTGAATCCAGCCTAACTGCCACCAACCTGTTATAGGTCGACAATTTTGCCCTTGTATATCAAGGCCGATGTGGTATAATGTAGTTAAAAACAGATTGCGCTATATGGAAATTAACCTGTAAAGAGTCATGGGAGTGATGCCGCTCCTGTGAAGAGTCACGAGGACCCAGACGGCATCCGGTGCATGCGCAGTTAGAGCCAAGGCCAGTACACTTCACATGCGCTGTATGCCACCAGAGCGGGATTGTAATGACCTACCCTGGCCTAAGTTTAACTCTTCAAAAGGGAGCGGCACCACCCCAATGACTCTTTACAACTCATTTGCTAGTAGCGAGGGCTGTTTTAAAAGATATTTGTCTGCATTATGCTTCATCAACCAGAATATACAAGGGCATCAGTGTCAAACTATTACCTATTACCATCATGGATAACAGGTTGGTGATTAAATCCTCCTGACCGTTTTCCTAGTTGTTTCTACTGCAATTGGCCAGAAAAGGGAGGAGAGGAGGGTTCCGTGAAGAGACAATTGGTTGAGGTGGGGGGGGGGGGGAAATGGGGAAAGCACACTAGCGCTCCATAGGCTGTCCACAACATAGGTCCGCCCCCAGGCTGGAAAACTAGGGAAGGAGGTTGCGACCTTGTCACAGGAAGAGGGGGGCCTGTTCGTGGAGGAGGATGGAATAGGCTGCCCAGTGACCACCTGCTGGAAGACAGGGGAGAGAAGGTGAAATTACATTGCACGGTGCTGTCCGTATACCAACCTAGAGGGGAAATATAGGAGAATATTTAAAAAAAACTAAAATGAGAAAGACCTTTAAAAAGCAGTAGTGCATACCTCACTAAGCTAAAACTAGTTTAGCTCAGTGCCTGCAGAAGGGGTATAACCTAAGTAAGAGTAACTTACACTGGTTAGTGCTTAGTTTTGGCAACCTATACCTAAGGTGTGTGTATGCCTAATGACACAAAACGAGGGAAAAAACACAAAAAAACACAGTTCACATACAAAAAGACAAAGAAACCACATAAATTAAGTAAAACCATAACAAGAAAATGCTTACACTTCACGTTCTGGTGAAGGAGGTGGCCTTATTATCCTTGGTCTCCCCCTAGGTTTAGGAACTTTAACTTCTGTGGATGCTGGAATGGAAAAAATAAATAAATAAATTACATTATCCACTAGAAAGCACTCATAACTCCTTTCTTTCAACTGGGACACAAGTTAGCTAAATGCCACCACTTGTATTAATTTCGAAGATATGCCATGACATTAAATCGGTGGAGATCCAACTGCTGGGACCCCCAATACCCTCAGAATGAGGGAGTCCTAGCTAGTTTAGCACTGTGGCTCCTTCAAAGGTTTTTCCCTGCAGAGCAGTTCTCCAAGCCGCCCACTGTGTCAGGAACTTTAGCAAAGCTCCATTCACTTAAATGGAGATGTTGCAATTCCCTGCACAGCAGGTGGCTGGGAATTCCACTGTGCAGGAAAAAGCTGAAGGCGCTTTTGCCTCTTTTCTTCCACCAATATTAGGAGTTTTTCTTATCTTTAAAAATGGTTTGCAAATGGTTGTGAACACAATTTGCGCAGTAAGATTAGTTACTTGCTAATGTACTGTCTGTAGCAGAATTGCCTCTGTAAGCCAGTCTCACATGCAGTCACATTACCATGCTCCTGAGGTTTATCCTCTGCCTATGTGATGTCTCTAGCACTGAACACGTGGTTGTTACCTCCACTCTCCCCCTGCCTAAAATACCAGACGTCAAACATCACATGCCCTTATCGTTACTCCTCCCGATTGGGGGGGGGGGGGGGGGAGGGGTGGGGGGGTTTAGCGTTCCTCATGCTGAGCAGCAGATCGTGCAGTCTGGCAGCAAAAGTTTGTCTCAGTAGCAGACAGTGAGTAACTACAGCACTTAAAGGAACAGCGTTACCACAATTTTTTTTTTAATATGTTAAAGTTGTTAGTGCTTTATTAAAAACGTTTGGATTAATTTGTGTGTTACTTTTTCTTATTTTTACACTTTTTCTTCCCTACGGGGGCTGCCATTTTTTTTTCCATTTCTGTATGTGTTGATTAACGACACATACAGACATGGAATACGGCAGCTCCAGTCCCATAGTGAATGCGAACGGGGCCCGTTCCATCCACTAACATTGTACGCCGCTGTGTGGCAACGGCGCACAGTTCAATTTGAAATGCGCGCCGTCCGGCGCCATTTTCCTGTGGACCGGAAGTCGCGGCCGGACAGTAAGATTACTACTTCCGGTCGCGGCTTCCGGACTTGTGCACATGGAGCAGCGGCAGCAGACGGAGCGGATGGACCGGCGGCGACTGGAGCAGGTAAGGGATTTCTATGTATGTTCGTGTTTGTGTGTTTACTACTGTATGTAAACCTACTACACTGTGTGTTAGCTCAAAAAATGGTGACACACAGTGTAGGAGGTTAGACCGTTTAAACCCCTCGTTTCTCCCGGCACTAGCCAGGATAAAGGAGGGGGGGATGCTGAGAGCTCACTAGAGCGAGGGCTTTTTACCCAATTTTGCAGCATAAAGCAATGTGGTTGCTTTACCACATGCAATGCTGCAATTTTGGGAATGGCTCCATCTAGTGACCAGTGCTGGGAAATATTATAAATTAGAATCCAATTGATAATATTTCCTGACTCGTGAAAAAAAAATAAAAATTAGAACAATGTTTAATCACCTATACACTGTTTAAAAAAAAATAAAAAAAAAAATCATGTTTTGCTGGCAACACATTCCCTTTAAAAATTGTAATGGAAGGGAATGCAGGCAGCTGTAGAGGCAGTGCCCGTAAAAGAGAAATTATGGTATCTGTAGTCCTTTGTAAGGTAATCCCGCCTAGGAAAAGCCCTAGCAATATTAAAATAACAGTGCTCTACAAAGCAGGGGAACAACATGATGACAATGAAAAATAACTATTTGCGGCCTATGGTGGCATCTATTGAGAAATCAGACAAAGAAACTTTTGTGTTTTTCATTAGCTCGAAAAACCCATTTAATGTGGAATACTCTAGCGAAATGCCATAACCGTATGTGATGGGAATATCCCTTTAAACCATAAAAAAAAATATATATATATTTTAGGTAGGATTATAATTATTAGTCATGCAAGACATAATCCAAAAGCTACATATAACCCAAAATGGAACCACCACCATTAGAGAATGTTCACACAGCTTTATTACTTCGTAGCAAAAACACCAATCACAGATATCACACAAAATGAAAAGTTTAATAGCCGAACGTACTGGCTTCGTGAAACATACCTGAAACAAGTTATTTACATTTATGGCATATTTTTTTCCAGATCAAGTAGAGGAAAATAAATTATGGATACCCCTTGTGATTTGCATTTCTAAAAGAAATGCCAGCACAGGTCTGTAAGTGAGTGTTTACAGATCTTAACCATGTTGGACTTGGCTAATTGATAGCAAACTTGGCCCCAAACAAGAGCATTGTCAATTGAAACAATGGAAAGAATTATAAAAACTCCTTCAAGATGGAAAATCAACACAGAGTGTGGCAAAAGAGCTTAGTTGTTCCCAGAAAGCAGTGTAAAATTTGGTGCAAGTCAAAACAAAATGGGAAAGTTCTAATAGGAAATATATGGGTAGACCAAAAAACATCAAAGCGTTCGGATCGAAAACTCAAAACTAAAAAAAGTCTTGAAAATAGAAAATGCTCAACAAAACAAATGAAAAACAAATTGATCGAAGCAGGAATCCATGCTTGAAACAGAACTGTAAGAAATCAGCTGAATGCAATGTGATTTACGCATAGAAAAGCCAAACGAAAACCAGCACTAACAAGTAAACAGAAGAAAATAGGGTTACAGTTGACTAAAGAAAAGCAGTCATGGAGTGTGGATCATTGGATGAAAGGGATATTCAGCGATGAATTACGAATCTGGATTGGCCAAGGAGATGATGCTAGAACTTTTGTCTGGTGCTGTTCTAATGAAACATATAAAGATGACTGCATGATGAAATTTCCCCTCATTTAGGGCTTATCCACACGAACGTATAATGTGTATGGAAATCACGCGTGTCGCACGGGCCTATGTTAATGAATGGGGCCGTTCAGACTGTCAGTGAATTTCACGCAGCGTATGTGCGCTGCGTGAAACTCATGACTTGTTCTATATTTGCCCGTGTTTCGCGCTGCACGCACCCATTGAAGTCAATGGGTGCGTGCAAATCGCGCTCGGCACACAGAAGCACTTCCGACAGTCAACGTACAGGTGCACAGAAGATATTTTGGACACTTTTCTAATTACAAAGATAAAGTATTGATTTTTTTGGAGATTATTCCACAATTTTTTCCTCAACATTGAGTGATTAGATCCTTTTGTTTCTACTTCATCGGAGAAAAAAATATGCCATTAATTAAAATAAAGTAAGCTCCTTAATTGCTTGGATTAGAATGTTTTTACCCCCAGCACAATTGGCTTTAGAATTGTAAGGGTCAGTTCACACAAGATTTTTTTTGGCGCGGATTTTGACGCGGAAACCGCGTCTGAATCCGCACCAGAAACAGGCCGAAATAGACTCCCATTTCAATGGGAGGCAGAAGCTTTTTTTTCTCCCCCCGGGAGGCTTTCTGCCGTTTGGGGGGTGGAATATCCTTTCTTGCTGCAGTTTTCTCCTCTGACCTCCCATTGAAGCAATGTGAGGAAGAAAAAATCTGAAGTGCTTTTCACTCCTTTTTTTGCCCGCGGTCCTTGCATTAGCTACAATGGCTGCAGACGAGAAACCTGCGAAAAGATACGTGCTGGCAGTTCAAAATCTGCCTTGAAAATCCTGAAGGAATTCAGAGGCCTATTTTTTTCTGCCTGCAAAAAAAAAAAAATATATATTAAAAAAAATAAAAAAATAAAAATGAACACGTTAGTTTGAAATAAATGGTCTTGGTGAAAATTTTTTGCATTAAAATAAATGGCATCACCAGTTCACCTTTCTTCTTCACAACAGAAAATGCCACATCCAAGAATTAACTTACGTGGTCTACCGCGCTTTGGACTTTGCTTGGGCTGTGTCTGTGGAGTTGCTGCATTATTCTGGGCCTCTGCCATAATATCTACCTAGAATTAAATGAATAGCTTTTGCATATCACAAATAAAATTAAATACATTCTAAATTACATAATTTCATTGTGAAATATATTTGTAAAATGGATAGAATACTCTAACACACCGTAGGCTTGTTTGCTTTTTTAGACATGCATAGGACATACAGGGTAGCGTATAAATGCAGTGTAAAATATGTATGTATGTATATATATATATATATATATATATATATATATATATATATATACACATATATACACACACACACACACACACACACACACACACACACACACTGAAGGAAATAAGTATTTGATCCCTTGCTGATTTTGTAAGTTTGCCCACTGTCAAAGACATGAACAGTCTAGAATTTTTAGGCTAGGTTAATTTTACCAGTGAGAGATAGATATTTAAAAAAAAAAAAAAAGAGAAACAAAATCACATTGTCAAAATTATATACAGGGTGGGCCATTTATATGGATACACCTAAATAAAATGGGAATGGTTGGTGATATTAACTTCCTGTTTGTGGCACATTAGTATATGGGAGGGGGAAACTTTTCAAGCTGGGTGTTGACCATGGCGGCCATTTTGAAGTCGGACATTTTGTATCCAACTTTAGTTTTTTTTAATGGGAAGAGGGTCATGTGACACATCAAACTTATCGAGAATTTCACACACGGATAACAACACCGCAGAAGAAATGCCTCCCGATCTGACCCCCTTAGACTTTTATCTTTGGGGTCATCTGAAGGCAATTGTCTATGCTGTGAAGATACGAGATGTGCAGCAACTGAAACTACGGATACTGGAAGCCTGTGCTAGCATTTCTTCTGCGGTGTTGCTATCAGTGTGTGAAGAGTGGGAGAAGAGGGTTGCATTGACAATCCAACACAATGGGCAGCACTTTGAACAGATCGTTCTGAGACAGTGGGGGAGAAGAAGCTGTGCCGAGCAGCTGCTGTGTGTCTCATATAAAGACACACCGACTGTAAAAAAAAACACGCAAAAACACCTCCACATAGATAGTTTAGTGTAGGCAGCTAGTTATAGCTTAGGTAGTCTTAGTTAGGTAGATCGTACTCAGATTAGGGCAATTAGTTAACAATTAGGGCTTATAAAAAAATGTGTAATATATATATATATATATATATATATATATATATATATATATATATGTGTATATAAAACTGGAAACTACAGCATAGCCACATTGAGACACACACGTGTAATATATTATATATATATATACATATTTGAAATTTGTTAATACTAAAAATGTATAATTAGGGACGTTATCTATAACATCATATAGATATATACGTACATGTAATATATATGTATACACACATACTTACATAAATCTCTTCATATATTTTACATGTCTAAATACATTAATTTATTGTTAGGGTTGTTCATAAATGTATTATTTATTAGGGTTGTCATAATGTAGTTGTGATTTCATTAATTACATACATATATATCTATAATGTGGTATAGATATATGCACACGTAATATATACATATACAAACATTCATATAAATGTTATTAATTCTACATATCAAATAATTGATTGTTCTGGTCGTTCATAAAGTTATTAATTTATATATACATCTATATCTACATGTAAAATATAGGAAGAAATAATTTTATCTAAATGTGTATATTTCTATTAATTCTAGATACTAATTGATTAATTGTTCGGGTCGTTTATAAATTTATTGATCAATTGATTAGTGGACTTATTTTTTGTAACAATTTTAATAAACGTAACAAAGAAGTTTGTTTAAAAAAATGGCACGCAAATTATATACCGCTGAAGAGGCATTTGCTCTCTTGGATTTGAATAGTGAATTGTCCCTCCAGGGCGATGCAAATGGGACATGGCACCGAAAACCATTATAGCAAAATTTGAGCTCCAAAAGTCAAATGGCGCTCCTTCCCTTCTGAGGGCTGTCGTGTGTTCAAACATACAAGTTTATGACCACATACGGGGTATTGCCGTAATCAGGAGAAATTGCTTTACAAATGTTGGGGTGCTTTTTTATCCTTTATGCCTTTTAAAAATTAAGAAAGGTCTATGTTTCTTCAGAAGAAAAGTAGATTTTCATAGACGAATTCCAATAAATTCAGCAAAAAAAAAAACTGTGGGGTTAAAATACTCACTATACAACTAGATAAATTTCTTGAGGGGTGTAATTTCCAAAATGGGGTCTCCACAAGACCTCTTCATACCTGACATGGTGCCTAAAAAATATTGTAATAAAAAGGAGGCCCCAAAAACCACTAGGTGCTCCTTTGCTTCAGAGGCCGGTGTTTCAGTCCATTAGGACACTAGGGCCACATGTGGGATATTTCTAAATACTGCAGAATCTGGGAAATAAATATTGAGTTGCGTTTCTCATGTAAAACCTTCTGTGTTACAGAATTTTTTTTTCTTACAAAACAATTTCTGCAAAAAAAAAATTAATTTGTAAATTACACCTCTACTTTGCTTTAATTCCTGTGAAACGCCTAAAGGGTTAAGAAACTTTCTTAATGCGGTTTTGAATACTTTGAGGGGTGCAGTTTTTAAATGTGGTGATTTATGGAGAGTTTCTAATATAAAAGGCCCTCAAAGCCACTTCAGAAATTAACAGGTCCATGAAAAAATAGGTTTTGTAAATTTCTTGAAAATGTGAGAAACTGTTGCTAAAGTTCTAAGCCTTGTAACGTCCTAGAAAAATAAAAGGACGTGAAAAAAAAATATGCAAACACAAAGTAGACATATGGGAAATGTTAACCAGTAACTATTTTGTGTGGTATTACTGTCGGTTTTGCAAGCCGATACATTCAAATTTAGAAAAACGCAAATTTCCTCAAAATTTTGGCGTTTTTCACAAATAAATACTGAATTTATCGGCCTATTTTTTTTCACTGACGTAAAGTACAATATGTCACGAGAAAATCTCAGAATCGCTTGGATAGGTAAAAAGCATTAAAAAGTTATTACCACATAAACTAACATGTCAGATTTGAAAAAAATGGCCTGCGTCCACAAGGCCAAAACATGCTGTGTCCTGAAGGGGTTAAAGGGGTATTCCCAACTCGACAATCATACTTAAACGGTTAGATATCAATATATGTATTTTAGTAAATACATACATTTTACAAATATGTACGGTTTCGCAGTTATGAATTATTCTCCAGTGGCACGGACTGGTTCAGTGACAGCGGGTCCTGCTTGTCTGACACGCAGGATCGAGCGGTTAACAAAAACATCTAAGTTCATAATTTACATGTGATCGATAACAAGTGGATACTGCATGTCAGAGACACGCAGGACCCACTCACACTGAACCAGTCAGTGCTGCTGAACTGACTGATTCAGGTCTCAGAGCAAGATTCAGGTGCTCTGTATACAGGATACAAAGCAGCATCTCAAAGTTAAAATAATGTTTAACCCCTTAATGACGAAGCCTAGTTTGGGCCTGAAGGCTCAGAGCCCATTTTTCAAATCTGATGTGTCACTTTATGTGGTAATAACTCTCAAATGACTTAATCCAAGCGATTCGGAGATGGTTTTCTCGTGACACATTGGGCTGTATGTTAGTGGTAAAATGTTCTCTATATATTCAGAGTTTGTGAAAACTAAAGCATTTTTCTAAATTTAAATGCATCTGCTTGTAAGACAGATAGTAATACCACACAAAAAATAGTTACCAATTAATATTTCCCATATGTCTACTTAATGTTTGCATCATTTTTTGAACACTTATTTTTCTAGGACGTTACAAGGCTCAGAACATAAACAGCAATTTCTCATATTAAGAAAATGTAAAAAAGCCTTTTTTTAAGGTACCAGTTCAGAAGTGGCTTTGAGGGTGTTTATGGGGGTTCCTAATACGTAGGCCCCCTCCAAGTATCAAGTATTCAAAGCATAATTTAGAAAGTTTCTTAACTCTTTAAGCATTTCACAGGTATTAAAGCAAAGTGGAAGTGAAATTTGCAAATTCCATTATTCTTGCAGAAATGTATTTTTAATCCATCTTTTACTGTAACAGAAGGTTTTACCAGAGAAACACAAATAAATATGTATTGGCAAGATTCTACAGTTGTAGGAAATATCCCATATGTGGCTCTAGTGTGCTACTGGACTAAAACACAGAGCTCATAAGCAAAAGGAGCACCAAGTGTATTTTGGGGCCTCTTTTATTACAATATATTTTAGGCACCATGCCAGGTTTGAAGAGGTCAAAACATTGAGGGGGGAAAAAAAAAAAAACAAAAAAAAAAACAACCACCACCCATTTTGGAAACTACATCTCTCAAAGAATTTATTTAAGGGTGATGTGACCATTTTTACCCCATAGTTTTTTCACAGAAATTTGAATTGGGCTGTGAATTAAATAATAATAATAAAAAAATGTAATTATTTTTTTCCCAATAATATGTCGTTTTTGCTGAAAAGCTCTTATTTTCACGAGGAATAAAACAACCCATTTTGTTGCCAATTTCTCCTGAGTGCAGCAATGCCCTATTTGTGGTGATAAACTTCCGTTTGGGTCCCAGGGAGGGCTCAGAAGGGAAGGAGCACCATTTGGCCTACTGGTGCTTTTCTGCTACGTCATGTATGCAGAAGCCTGAGGTACCAGTATAGTTGAAACCCCCAAGAAGTGGCCCCATTTTAACAACTACACCCCTTAAATAATTAATCTAGAGGTGTAGTGAGCATGCATTTTGAGTACACAGGTATTTGGTGCAGACACACACACACACACACACACACACACAGTCAGATATATTGTGCCCAGCATGTGCCACCAGAGATATACACCACATAAATGGTGATGGGAGTTCTCCAGGGTACAGAAATACCCTACATGTGGCAGTTATCTGCTGTCTGGGCACATGGCAGGGCTCAGAAGGGAAAGATGAGGGGGGATAAGCTGTGCGGAGTGCATCAGGGTAGATACAACTGGGATAAATGAAAAATTAAGGGATGTATGACAAATTTTAAAACAATCTTTTATACAGAGCCCTGGCTTTTCGGGACACGTGTCACATTGGTATATTGTGTCCTTCCTTATCCCCCTCTTTGAGCAGACTCTGCACTTCTTTTGATTCCTTCCCTTTTTGCTAGTTTGGGGAACTTCTGGAAAAGGTTGCTGTGGTACGATGCATGTGGCCCCGTTTCCAGAAGTACTGGGTGAACCCCCCTTCCTGGTCCCTAAAGATTAGGTTTTTGATAACCACCTCTTAAAATTACATGAAAGTTCCCCTCTGGCCTGCACATCGATGTAGCACGTACCTCTGGCCTGCACATCCATGTAGCATTGTACAATGCCATCTGTATGAAGTGCACTTTAAGCTTCTTATACCACACCCTCAATTTCCTCATGGCACTGTAGGGCTTCAGCACTTGATCTGACAAGTCCACCCCTCCCATGTACCTATTATAGTCCATGATGCAATCTGGTTTGGGGGTCTATGTACTGGTACATGGGTACTGGTGTGACCATGTATTGTTGTCAATACAAGGACATCTCTCTTGTCTTGTACTTGACACACACAATATGTTGCTGCTAGATTGTGCCCTGCTCTCACCCTTTGAGTGTTTGCCCAAGAAGTCTTAGGGAGGACTCCGGTTTTTTTTCTAGCAGTTCCGCATGCCACAGTACTTCTGGAAGCGAGGCACTTGGAGTGGGACACTGGTATTAAAATTACCCAGGTAGAGGTAGTTACGCTGGTCCAGCAGTGGGTGCACCAAATCCCACACAATTTTTGCGTTAACTCTCAGTAAGAGGGGGCATTCTGAGGGCTGAATACTGGTGTCCTTCGCTTCATATTCCCTCAATTTGTAAGTATACCCTGATGCACTCTCGCACAGCTTATAGATCTTCACGCCATACCTTGCCCTCTTACTCGGCAGGTACTGGCAGAATTAAAGCCTCCTTTTAAAAATGTACCAGGGACTCATCAAAAGCAATATACTTCTCAGGAGTGTATGCTTGGGCAAACTGGGCACTGAAATGGTCTAATTGGGGTCTCAGTTTATATAAACTGTCAGAACTGGGGTCATCTCAGGGTGGGCACTGCTCATTATCAGCATAATGTAAGAAGCAAAGTATTGCCTTATAACGCATTCTGGACATGGCCATGCGGTACATCGGGGTGTGGTATAACAGGTCTGTGCTTCAGTAGGTCCTAATGGATGGCTTTTTCAGAAGCCCCATGTTCAAGTGAAGTCCCCAGAACTTGCCCAACTCTCCTGCGTCTACAGGGGTCTACCTGTGGGATTGGGCATAAAGTGATGTGGGGTTCTAAGTAATATACTGCTAGGGCTTATAAAATTTGTTTGAGAGACCATGAGCTCTATAAAGTCATCAGTGAACAAAACTTGAAAAAGTCCATCTCACCAAGTCCTGCCATGTTAAATTTGATCCCCGGACTGCCCGTATACTCGGGGATTTGGGGCTCAATTGTCTGGTGTGGGGGTCCATATGGGGTCACTGCTCAGGGGTTTCAACTGCAACAGGGTCACTTCTCTCGGGGGTTTCAACTGTGGCGTTAGTCCTGGGAAGTCTCCCAGGAGGTCCCTCCTCATCACTAGATGAGGAGGTTGGAAAAAAACAATAAGTCACTATCCAACGAGTCTGTCTGTGGCAAGAAATGCATAGGCGTCTTCGGCAGAAAATGGCCTTTGAGACATCTTTTATTATTTGTGTGTGACACATGTCAATTGTGTGCCTAGACACGTGTATTGTTTATACAACAGCAAAAAAAAAAAAAAAAACACTTTAGAAAACTTAGGGAATTATATTTTTATTTTGTTCTCCAAGTAAAAGCAATAAGATGCTACCTAAAACTTATTTTTTTTATTATAGAATGAGTGGACTTCCCTACAATAAAACGAACTAGGGCAAGGGTTCCTAACACTAAACCTAACTAGGTTTTTTGTTTTTTTTAACTTCCCTAACGCTAAGCCTAACTACGGCGATGATTCCCAGACACTAAACCGAACTACAGTGATGGATCCCTAACGCTAAAACGGATTTCTGATGCGAAATTCCGACACTAAACCTAACTACGCTTTTTGACAGCTCACTGACACTAACTAACCCATATACTAAACTAGCTAATGCTAACTTTCTAAACCAACTTTTTTTTTTTTTTAATACATTTTTATATTTATTTTTTCTATTTTATAAAGAAAAAAAAAAAAAAGAAAAGAAAAAAATAAATCCACAGGGACCAAGAAATGTGGCCCTGAAGACTAAGAAGTGGTCAGTAATAGGAGATAACTGATCAAAAACGGGGGTGACAAGGGGAACGTAAGGAGGACAGGAGTGGGAAATGGATGGAGGAGAAGGGAGGCACAAAAAAAAACAAAAACGAACATTTTCAATTTTTTTATTTTTTTTTTAAGTCTTTGCATCACAATTCTCCAGACCCAACCACTCTGAACTACTCTCTAACGCCAACAGAGAAGTTCAAGGCAGGTGCGGGAGGATGTGAGGCCTGGGGCAGGAAATTATGTATGTGATCGCTGCTATTGGTTAGTAGTCACTGACTAACCAATAGCAGCAATCGCTGGGGCAGGACCACCGCAATTGTCCCCGGGGTATTGAGCGGAAATAGCCTGCTGTCGGAAACAGCAGGTATTAGAGCTGAAACGCGCCGTGATTAAACGGAGCTGTGCTTATTCAGGTCAGTACATTTACTGAGCTGAGCGCAAACTATGCGCTCAGAACGACGTAATAGTACTTAGCTGAGTGGGAAGGGGTTAATAAAAACGAATGCGCTCCAAACAAAAAAACAGAAACACGATTACAAGATGTGTGCATAACCTTTAAAAAAAAGGGGCATATATACTAGACCTTCTCAATGAATTAAAATATCAAAGTTAATTTCAGTAATTCAATTCCAAAAGTGACTCATTATATAGATTCATTACACACAGGGTGATCTATTTCCAGCATTTTTTTCTTTTAATGTTGATGATTATAGTAACAGTTAATGAAAACTCAATGTAATGTCTGAGAAAATGTTAATATTCGATAAGCCCAATTTCAAAAATGATTTTTAATACCGAAATGTTGGCCTACTGAAAAGTATGTCCAGTATATGCACTCAATACTTGGTCGGGGCTCCTGCATGAATTACTGCATCAATGCAGCGTGACATGGAGGTGATCAGCCTGGGGCGCTGCTGAGGTATTATGGAAGCCCACGTTGCTTTGATAGCGGCCTTCAGCTCGTCTGCATTGTTGGGTCTGGTGTCTCATCTTCCTCTTGACAATACCCCATAGATTCTCTATAGATTCTCTATGGGGATTAGGTCGGGCGAGTTTGCTGGCCAATCAAGCACAGTAATACTGTGGTTATTAAAACAGGTATTGGTACTTTTGGAAGAGTGGGCAGGTGCCAAGTCCTGCTGGAAAGTGAAATGAGAATCTCCATAAAGCTGGTCAGCAGAGGGAAGCATGAAGTGCTGGAAAATTTCCTGGTAGACGGCTGCGCTGACTCTGGACTTGATATAACACAGTGGACCAACACTGCTGCTCACTGGTCCAAAGTCCTGTTTTCAGGTGAAAGTAAATTTTGCATTTCATTTGGAAATCTCGGTCCCAGAGTCTGGAGGAAGTGGAAAGGCGTCAATCCAAGTTGCTTGCGGTCCAGTGTGAAGTTTCCACAGTCAGTGATTGTTTGGGGAGCCATGTCATCTGCTGGTGTTGGTCCACTGCATTGACTCTGGACTTGATATAACGCAGCCGTCAACCAGGACATTTTCCAGCACTTCATGCTTCCCTCTGCTGACAAGCTTTATGGAGATGCGGATTTCATTTTCCAGCAGGACTTGGCACCTGCCACTCTGCCAAAATCACCAATACGTGGTTTAATAACCACAGGATCACTGCACTCGATTCGCCAGCAAACTCTCCTGTCCTAAACCCCATAGAGACTCTATAGGGTATTGTCAAGAGGAAGATGACACCAGACCCAACAATGCAGACGAGCTGAAGGCTGCTATCAAAGCAACCTGGGCTTCCATAACACCTCAGCAGTGCCACAGGCTGATTGCTTCCATGCCACGCCGCATTGATGCAGTAATTCATGCTAAAGGAGCCCCGACCAAGTATTGAGGGCATATACTGGACATACTTTTCAGTAGGCCAACATTTCGGTATTAAAAATCAGTTTTGAAATTGGGTTTAGATTATATTCTGAGACACTAAATTTGGGGTTTTCATTTAATGTTGATTATGGGAACAGTTAAAGAAAAAATGCTGGAGATCACTCTGTGTGTAATGAATCTATATAATATAGGAGTTTCCCTTTTTGAATTGAATTACTGAAATTAACTTTTTGATGATATTCTAATTCATTGAGAAGGACTAGTATGTGCGCACACAAACACTGAATAGGGGAACCGGTTTTATATTAAAATCCATTGGTCTCTTGAAATTAATAATTGGATAAATGTGTTCCTTAAAGAAAAAAAAAAATAATAATTTATTACGCAGCCTGTTTTGTCCTTTTGGACACAGCCGAGGTTTTCAAATCTGACATATGTCACGTTGTAATAACTTTGCAATGGTATCACTTATCCAAAGGATTTGGAGATTGTCTTCTCATGACACGTTGTACTTCATATTAGTGGAAAATTTGGTCGATGGAGTATTTTTTTGTGAAAACCACCAACATTTACAGAAAATCAAAAATTATAATTTTTCTAAATTTGAATGCATCTGCTTGTAAGATTGATTGTAATCCGACACAAAAAAGTTACTAGTTAACATTTCCCATACGTCTACTTTAGAAATGCATCATTTAAAAAAAAAAAAAAAAAAAAAATAATTTTTTTAGCATCCTTTCATTTTTCTAGGACGTTACAAGGCTTATAACTTTAGCAGCAGTTTCTCACATTTTCAAGAAAATTTGCAAAACCTATTTTTTTTTTTAGGTACCAGTTCAGGTCCGTTGTCACTTTGAGGGCCCTATATATTAGAAACCCCCCTATAAATCACTCCATTTTAAAAACTGCACCTCTCAAAGTATTAAAAACAGCATTTAGAAAGTTTCTTAACCCTTTAGGTGTTACACAAGAATTAAAGAGGCTCTGCCACCAGATTATAAGTGCCCTGTCTCCTACATAATCAGATTGGTGCTGTAATGTAGATAAGTGGTTTTTATTTTGAAAAACGATCATTTTTGAGCAAGTTATGAGCAATTTTAGATTTATGCTAATTAGTTTCTTAATGACCAACTGGGTGTGTTTTTACTTTTGACCAACTGGGCGTTGTACAGAGGAGTGTATGACGCTGACCAATCAGTGTCATACACTTATCATTGTTCCAGCCCATTGTTACAGTGTGATTGTGCAGTGAAAGAAGCTGGGCTGGAACAATAAGTGTATGATGCTGATTGGTCACTGATTGGTCAGCGTCATACACTTCTCTGTACAACGCCCAGTTGGTCATTAAGAAAGTAATTAGCATAAATCTAAAATTGCTCAAAAATGATCATTTTTCAAAATAAAAACCACTGCTGTGATCTACATTACAGCGCCGATCACATTATGTAGGAGCTATGGCACTTATAATCTGGTGACAGAGCCTCTTTAACCCCTTCCCCCTGCTTGCATTCTGGGCCCTAATGACCAAGCCATTTTTTACGGTTTTCCATAGTCTCATTCGAAGAGCTATAACTTTTTTATTTTTGCGTCGACATAGCTGTATAAGGTCTTGTTTTTTGCGGGACAAGTTGTATTTTTTAATAGCACCATTTTGGGGTACATATAATTTATTCATGAACTTTTATTAACTTTTTTTGGAAGGGCATAGAAGAAACCCTGAAAATTGATACTTTTCTTGCATCCTAAATCTACGCCGTTTACCGTGTGGTATAAATAACACAATAACTTTATTCAACGGGTTGTTACGATTGCAAAAATACCAAATTTGTATAGTTTTTGTATGTTTTACTACTTTTACACAGTAAAAACACTTTTTCTCAAAATTATTTGTTTTTGTGTCTCCATATTTGAAGAGCCATAACTTTTTTTATTGTTCCACCGATGCAGCTGTATGAGGGCTTTTTTTGCGGGACGTTTTGTAGTGTTTATTGGTACCATTTTGGAGTAGATGCAACTTTTTGATTACTTTTTAATCACATTTTTTTTGTCAGAAGTAACAGAACACAGCAATTTTTCCATTGTTTTTTTTTTTTTACGGCGTTCACCGTGCGGGTTAAATAATGTAACAGCTTTATAGTCGGGGTTGTTACGGTCGCAGCGATACCAAATAGGTGTAACTTTTTTGCTTTATTGTGGTTGTTTTTCATTTTTTTTCCTTCACTTTATTCAACTTTTTTACTAGTCCCACTAGGGGACTTTAATATGCGATCATCCGATCGCTTTTTTTTAAACTCATTTTATTGAAAATACACAATGCACAAGGTATGATATACATAACATTTTGGGTGACATGTAAGAAACCCATTATTCCAATGTACCATAACCATACAAACAACAACATCGATCTCTGTTACACAATGAAAATAAGAAATGGTACATCCTTTTCCGGTCTGTTATTGAGTATAACCATTACAATTATAGGAACAAAAGCAATGCCAATATATACAACCCTGTTATAAATACTTGTACAAACCAGGACTGATCACGTCCAACCTACTATCGAAACTCCCCACCCCCAGTTGGGGCCCGCTACCCCGTCCCTGCTTACTCAATTAAACCCCAAGGCTGTTTAGGGAGGACCTAAGGTCACCTACATTAAATGATGCAAGAGGCGATGAGCACCAACTACCCCACAATTCCAGAAATTTATACGGACATCCCCTATGTTTGTATACTAAATTAGCGTAAGGTATTACTGAGTTAAGCAGTGATTTCCATTGTGGAACCGTTGGGTGAAGATCTCCCATCCAACGAAGTGCAATAGCCTTCCTGGCCATGAACAGGGTCTCCCGTAAAAATATACCTTCATAGTTTGACCAGGAATTTGGTGGGAGCAGACCCAACAAACATAGCCCAGGCTCACAGGGGACTCGTTTACCTGTTACTGATGAGAGAAAGTCTGTGACCTCTCTCCAGAATTTAGATATTACCGGGCAGTGCCATACCATATGGTCAAAGTCTGCCCGATCATGCTGGCATCTTTTACAACTAGCCGAGGAAGATCTGCCCATATGCAATAGCCTGGTAGGAGTTATATAACATCTATGGATGATATAAAAGCTGCGTAATTTTATTATTAGCCGCTGGTGAAACCGCAAGGTGTGAAGACATTGCATCAAGCCAATCCCCCTCAGTCAGGTTCGGAATCAGCCCCTTCCATCTGAGTTCCACCGCACATCCCGCATGTGCTAACCTTTGAGACAGCAGGAACGTGTAAACTACTGATATCAGGCCCCGCGGGCCTTGTGTTCGAAGCACCCCTATAAGGGGTAGGGAAGAAATCAAAGTCTGAGCGTGTCTGAATTGGGCCCCCGAGAGCGTGATGCAGCTGTACACATCTAAATGTATCCCTCTCTGGCACCTGGAATGTATCTTGTATCTCCCTGGCTGATAACGCGTGTCCATCTCCAGTACTCAAATGCTTCATTTGTGTCACCTCCAAACCCTCCCAGAATGCATGATCCTGAAATCCCAAAAAGTGAGGTAATCCATGGTTGGACCACAACGGCAACTCCGCTACCGTATCTTTAAATTTCAGCAGTGATTTTGCATGAGCCCACACCTGCTTCGCCAGTTTAATCAACGGTAACGTATGCTTAGGGCTAAAATCATGTGGTTCTAGAACGGGCCATAAGTTAGATATTCTGAGAAAATGTGCTAAATGATGTTCGGCATTGGGCAATGGATCATCCAACATCCACAGCCTAATATATCTAAGTTGACCTGCCAAGTAGTATAAAAACACATCCGGTAGGGCCGCTCCCCCCCTCTGTTTGGGCCTCTGCAGAGTATCTATTCTAAGCTGATGTCTATTCTTTCCCCAGATAAATGGAGTAAATAAAGAGTTGACCAAATTAAAGAACTTTTTAGGAACCATTGTGTCCGCGTGCTCCAAGACATATAGCAATTTAGGTAGCACTACCATTTTAATTAGGTTAATTCTACCTGCCACTGATAAGGGGAGTGACTTCCAGACTGCAAATTTATCTTTCAAATAAGAAAGTAGAGGGTACACATTAATATCGTATGAGTGTGAACTATCCCTAGATATCCAAACTCCCAGATATTTAAAACTATGCACCACTTGTAGACCCTGAAAATGTGAACCCCACCCACAATTGTTAGAATGGAGAGGCATGAGATAGGACTTACTCCAGTTAACATGCAGGCCCGAAAAACTGCTAAACACCTCCATCAATCTCATAGCCCTGGGTAGTGAGGCATTCGGGTTGGCCAGGAACAGCAGCATATCGTCAGCGTACAATCCTATGCGGTCTTCCCGTGGTCCGATACGGATTCCCTGAAGGGCCCTATCTTTTCGAATCCCTATAGCCAGGGGCTCTATGGCAAGTGCGAACAATAATGGGGACAATGGGCACCCCTGTCTCGTACCCCTATGAAGCAAAAAGGAGGGGGACAAAATCCCATTAACCACTACCGAGGCTCGAGGCTCTTTATATATGGTCGTAATCCATTTGATAAAGTTAGTTCCAAACCCAAATTTCCTGAGGACCTCACATTAGGTATGTCCACTCTACAGAGTCAAATGCCTTGGCAGCATCCAAGGATGCCAACGCCCAATCCTGCTGCTCCCACCATGCCATCTGAGTAACCACCTGAGCTCTACGAATACTATCCGAAGTGGATTTCCCTGGTATAAAACCGGTCTGATCAGAGTGTATGACATCATTGATGACCCGCGCTAGTCTATTGGCCAATAATTTAGTCAGTATCTTATAGTCTATGTTAAGCAGTGATATGGGACGGTAAGAACCACAATCCTCTGGGTTCTTGCCTGGTTTCAGAATAACTACTATGGTAGCTTCTTTCATAGAATCCGCCAGGTCCCCCGCCAATAAGCACGCCTCAAATAGAGAAAGAAGTTGGGCTGACATAACCTCAATATATTGAACATATACTTCCAGAGGAATCCCATCCGGGCCCGAGGCCTTACCTTTAGTCATATCCAATATACACTCAGAAATCTCCTCTACTGTGAAGGGGGACTCTAGTAACTCACACCCCTCCTCCGTCAACTGTGGAAACTGCATGTCATCCAAATATTTCTCCAACTCTTCCATTGAGTGCCCAGCCCTAGACGTATATAAGTCCCTATAGAAGTCTGCAAATTGAGCCACTATCTCCTGGGAGGTATGGACCAAAACATTCTGAGAGTTTCGAATGTTCAACACTGGAGGAGACAAGGTATTCTGTCTCACCACCTGAGCCAAGAGTTTGCCGGATTGGTTACCCAATTCAAAAAAGGATTGGCCAGTGAAGAAGATTCTACGTTCCGCCTTCTCCTGTAGTACTAGAAGATAATCCCTCCCCACCGAGAGCCAAGCCTCCCTGTTTTGTGGGAGGGATCACCCACAAACGCGGCCTCCAATTCTCCACATTTTCCCGCCAAATTCCTTTCCCTTTGGGCCGAGGAGCGCTTAACAAATGATATTGATGATTTCAGGCAACCTCTCAAATACGCTTTCAGCGTATCCCATCGTAGTAACCCATTCTGCTCCTGCCTATGTGCTTCGAGAAAGACATCTAGCTGATCTGGGATTCTATCGTTCGGTTTGATTAATTGGAGCCAAAACGGATGAATTTTAAGGGCCCCCCTCCTACCCACCTCCGGTAATGACAATTTCAGAAGAATCGGACTGTGATCAGAAATTGCTCTGGGAAGATGTTCAATGCTTTCCATAGTTATATACAGAGGGCGTGCCAAAAATATAATCTATACGAGACAATGCATCAAATTGTGGTGTGTGACATGTGAATTCACGAAGTCCCATATGACTAACTCTCCACAGATCTACCCAGCCTATCTCCTCCATTAATGAGGCTAATGGGGAGACCCCTTGTCTTACGTCCCCCTCTCCACTAACCAGGACCCGATCAATAGACTGATCCATTATAAGGTTCAGGTCTCCTGGGAGGATCACTCTGGCTTCTTGATATGCGGAAGCAAAGGAAACCGCCTCCCTAAGTAGTGCCAGAGACCCTGGCGGTGGGTTATATATCCCCATTACGACATAAGATGTGGAGTTAATGTTGGCATGCACAAATACGTATCTCCCCTCAGGATCAATTCTGGTATGCATCACTTCCCACCTAAGAGTTCTATGTATTAATAGAGATACCCCTCTAGAGGCAGAAGTTCTAACAGAGTGTCTACTCCACTGAATCCAGGGCTTACATAAAAGCTGTACTGTGTCTGCTGTCAGATGCGTCTCCTGAAGACAGATTATATGTGGGTTCACATTTTTAAGCACAGAGAAAATCATATTCCGCTTCCTTGGAGTACCCATGCCCCTCACATTCCAGGACAAGAACTTAAGTGACGCCATACTTAGAACACTCTCTATGTACTGATAACAGCCCTTCCCTCTCCCCCCCCCCCCTAGGTAGTGCCAGTCCCTGATATGCTCTCAAAATGTAAGGTACTCGTTTTCTGACAGTGTAAAACAGAGATCAAAAACATGAACCACATAAAAACCCAGTTAGCCATCAGAAGCTCAACAGGAGCTCAATAGCTATATACTATATATGCAGGGGGTAGCTTCCACCGATAAGGAATATACACAGTGGAATCACAAATCAGGCTGCGTACTCCAACAAGTTCCCCCCTGTAATGTGCTTTACTGTGCCACAGAATAAGAGGAACAACCACCCGTTGGCCAGAATCCCCTATTAACACTTCGGTAACCTACTACAATCACGTATCTTAACAGGAATAATATATGATCTGGAACCATTCTGAACTCCGATCCCCCTTATATGCATAATACAGGAAGATAAAGCATTATGATAGGAAACTTTAAACAATATCTCTCCCAAGTATAACCTCTCCCCACATGCAGGACAACAAAAGTCTGTTCAGGATACATATTCACCATGCCAGCGCTTAAGTCCCCAAGAAATCCTTCATCTTCTAGGCGACCTCATATTCCTCAGCAACCATTCATCCGCCTCCTCCGGGTTGGCAAAAAATACTGCTCGATCTCCATCGACGACTCTCAAGCGGGCCGGATAAGCCATAGAATATGGAATTTGTCGGTCTCGCAGCTTTCGTTTAATCATCACAAACGATGCACGTTGACGTTGTAATTCCGGAGAGAAATCGGGGAAAATCGACACCGTGACGTTGTCCACTTTAATGGCCCCCTTGCGTCTGGCTGCCTGCAGGACCAGATCCCGGTCCTTACAATTTAACAATCTCGCCAGGAATGGTCGAGGGTTCGCTCCAGGGGGTGGCGGCCTCGCCGGAACCCTGTGCGCTCTTTCCACTGCAAAAGCCTGCGAAAACACGGTATCTGGAAACATATCTTTCAGCCATTTCTCTGTAAACTCGTCCGGACGGGATCCTTCTGCTCGTTCTGGTAGGCCTATAATGCGAAGGTTGTTCCTCCTCAGCCTGTTCTCCAAATCATCCGCTTTCTGGCGCCATAAATCCACCTTTCCAGAGCGGTCTCGAAGAGTGCGGGGTATATTAGCTGTACGGTCCTCCAGGTCAGACAACCTGGTTTCAGCATGCTCGACTCGGTCCCTCAAGTTGTGCAAATCCTGCCTCAGGAGACCCACATCCACCTTAACCTCCTCTATTTTTGTCGTGACCGAGGTCTTGGTCTCCAATATCGCCGCCAGCAGCGTCTCCGATACTTGCTGCAATGTCAGGCCAGGCTGTGCTGTTACCTCAGCCGCAGGGCGTAACTCCGACTGCCCTCCAGGAACTTTTGCCGGCCTCCGGCATGACCTAGCAGGCATTTACTACGGGCAGACTTGGGGGCCTTTATTAGGCCCCTGGTTGCCATCGGAGACACAATTGGCGATCATATCGCCGGGTGTCGGTGGGATGAGAGGGAGCTCTCTCCAAAACCACTCAGATGTGGCGCACGCTATTGAGCACCACATCTGAGGGGTTAAACGGATGAGATGGATACTAATATCGATCTCACACGTTCGAGCAGGGATGCCCCCAGCTACCTCTGGTAGCCGAGAGCAGGGACATTGATCGGCTCCCTGCTCGGTTTACTATATTCTGATGCAGCGCCGTGAAAAGGCTATTGCATCAGAATAAATCCCACTAATGACCGCCGTGAAAAGGCTTATCGCCGGTCATTAAGGGGTTAAAGCAAAGTGTAGGTGAAATGTACAAAATGTTATTTTTTTTTTTAGAAAATCCATTATAATCAATTTTTTTCTGTAACACAGAAGGTTTTGCCAGAGAAATGCAACTCAATATTGATTGCCCAGATTCAGTAGTTTTTAGAAATATCCTACACGTGTCCCTAGTGCGGTAATGGACTGAAGCACCAGACTCAGAAGCAAAGGAGCACCTAGTGGATTTTGGGGACCTTTTTTTTTTGAATTAGATTATATTTTAGGCACCATGTCAGGTTTGTAGAGGTTTAATGGTGCCAAAACAGAGGAAACACCACAAAGACACACCATTTTGGAAACTACACCCCACAAAAGTAGTTATTTTAGGCCTTAATGTCCAGGCCATTTTTTACGTTTTTCGATAGCCGCATCCAAAGAGATAGAACTTTATTTTTCCATTGACATAGCTGTATAAGGAATTGTTTTTCGCAGGATAAGTTGTACTTTAATAGCACCATTTTGGGGTGCATATAATTTATTAACTTTTGTAAAAAAAAAAAAAAAAATTGGAATTTCGCCACTCTTTTGTGTCTTAAATTTTCGCTGTTTACCATGTGGTATAAAACAACTTTATTCAGCCAGTCGTTACATTGCTGTGTAAAAGTAGTAAAACACAAAAACTGTAAATTTGGTATCGCTGCAAAGAAAAAACTTGTTTTGCCATATTTTAAGAGCCATAACTTATTTTTCTGCTGACATAGCGGTATGAGGGCTTTTTCTTTGCGGGACGACTTGTAGCTCTTATTGGTACCATTTTGCAGCACATACAACCTTTTGATCACTTTTTATAAAAAAAAGAATTTTGAAGGCAGGATAAAACAGAAAACTGCAATTCTGTCATTGATTTTTATTTTATATTTTACCGCGTTAACAGTGCAGGTTTAGGCCCCATGCACACGACCGTAAAAAACCTCCGTTTTTGCGGACCGCGAAACTGACCCATTCACTTTCATTGAACGAGGACACCTTTCCGTAGCGCTACGGAAGGGTGTCCGTGCCGTGGAAATGTTCCGGGAATTATGGAACATGTCCGTTCTTTTGCATTTTGCGGGCCGTGCTCCCACACTTTTTATGGGAACACGGCCCGAAAATGCGGCTGTCAGTTGGCGGCCGGCCCCGCAATCGTGGGCCGTGATTGCGTGCACGGTCGTGTGCATGGGGCCTAAATAATGTAATTGTTTAATAGTTGTTTGTTTAATAATAATTTTATTATAAGCTTTAAAACTTCACTATGCGATTTGATCGCTTTTATAAAACACTGCAATACTTCCGTACTACAATAAGCTGCAATACTTCCGTATTGATGTATTATTGCCTGTCCATGTAAAACGGACAGGACTCTTAGGCTGAGTTCACACTGAGTTTATTGCAGGCAGAAAATTCTGCCTCAAAATCCCGTTTGGACACAGTTTGCCGCGTTTTTCGCTTGCGCCCACTGAGTGCCATGGGCAAAAAAGCTGCTCTGAAATACGCTTTCTCTGTCAGAGGCGTAAACGCCCGAAGATGGGGCATGTCGCTTCTATTTACCGCAAGCGTTTACCGCTTGCGGCAAAAAACACATCCGCCTCCCATTGAAATCCATGGGCGGCATTTTTGGACGTTTTCCGACACTGTTTCCGCGTCCAAAAAAAAACTTTGAACAGGGCCTTAGCCCATGCCTCTGCTGCCTTAAAAGCCATCGGCACACCACGTTCGCATAACCCTCCCTCTAAAGCCACTGAGATGAAGCGGTCGCTATTGACCGCCGCATCTGAGGGGTTAAACGGGCAGGATCGATGCAGATTTTTGATCCCGACCGCTAGAGCAGGTCTGCTCGAAGTACTCCGCTATGTCCTCCCGGCGGCACCGTTTTATTCTGATGGGGCGCCGCAAAAAGGCTACTGCATCAGAATAAAGCCCATTAGTGACTGCCGCAAAAACACCTATGGGCGGTCCCTAACGGGTTAATCGTTACTGGGTCAACTCATAAAATAGCTCTCGGTGGAGGTATCTACATTTTTCTGCTACCAGCCTAGAAATCTTTACATTTATATATTATAACTTACCTTTCTTTTTCTGCCTCTTTTGCCTTTGACTACAATGGGAGCAATAGGAATATCCTAACACAAAGGGATAAAAAGAACAAAACGTTAGCATTTAGTATTTGCAAGTGGAATTAAAGTATATTTTGAGCTCAATTATGTTTTTTTAATAAAGCAATGTATTATGGATTCTAAGCAAATTTTGAATTCGTTTATATTAAAAAAAAAAAAAAAAAGGTTTTTATTTTACTTTGAGATACAGCTTCTATGTATTCTGCCGTCAAAGCCGAGTCAGTCAGGTCAGCAGGACTGACTGCTTTCCTGAAAGTTCGTCCCGTGGGTCTGACACGCATCATCCAGCTATTACCAATCACATTGGAGACACGCAGGGTACGCTTTTAGCTGAGCCGTCAGTCCTGCTGACCGGAGAGGATTCAGCTTTGATTGCAACATACAGCTTCTATGTATCCAGGATATATAGAAACTGCATCTCAAAAAGTAAAACATTTAAAAAAAGTTGTCACATAATACATGGTTTTAAAGATTAGCTCAAAAGGTTTAAATATCCTTTAAAGCAATAATGTTTTATTCCCTCTTCCGTTATAGCAGATTTTCACAATAATGTCAAATATGAATATCAAATTTAGGATTATGATCTGTTTTTCCATGTTCAGGCCAGTTTTAGAGGTGTAATCTCACTGAAGACATTGATGGCAGGTCTGATTGGTGGGGTTTTAGATGCGGTTGTGGTGGAAAACCAGTACTGTGCCGGACGTTAAAGAAAAAAAACAACATTGCTAGCCCCAACATTTATGTTGGGAAAAAAACAAAAACACTAAATTGAGGACATACCGGTCTACTAACCCAATGAATCGGCCACGCTATAAAATTTTAATTAGGTTCCTACATTTTAAATAACACCCTATGAGGAAGGAGTCAAGATAGACTAAATAAAATTAAGGCCTCATTCTCTTGAATTTTTGCGGAAACTTAAGTCTCAAAAGCACAGAGGTTGACAAATCCTTGATTCATTTCACAGACGTCTCGCTTTTAAGCAGTACATCCCGAACAAGATATGGCGTCAAGCTCTATAAACTATGCAAAAGTGGCACTGGCTAAACGTACGCATTTTCAAGTCTATGGGAAGTCCCCCTGGTTGCCTAACCTACATGACTATCGATGGGAAGGTTGTGTGGGATCTAATAAATCCACTTCTAATACAGGGCTGCCATTTATACGTGGACAATTACTATACAAGTATTCCACTTTTTAAGCATCTGTATCTGAGAGCACAGTTTTTTGTGGAACAGCGAGATCCAATCGGAAAAGCTTCCCAGAATCTATTGTAAACGCAAGACTAAAAAAACGGGGAGATTCTTCATGTCTCTAGAGTTCAGAACTGCTGACAGTTAAGGGCCAAGAGAAATGTCTTTCTGCTAGGCACCATTAACAGGGGTTCTCCAGCCAGTAAAAAGTGATGGCCTATCCTCAGTATAGGCCATCAATAGCTGATGGTTCGGGGTCCAACTCCCGGGCCTCCCACCGATCAGCTGTTTTGAAGGGGGTGCAGCACTCGTACGAGCGCTACTTCCACTTCATTTCTTTTTGCTGACTGAATCTTTGACACGCATTTAGCGGCGATTCACCGGTATTGTAGCCTTTTCTCCTATTGAAGTGAATGTGGGAAAATCCTGCAATACCTGTGAATCGCCGCTATATCGGTGTCAAACATTCAGTGAGCAAGAAGAAATGATGAGGAAGTAGCGCTTGTACGAGCGCTGCACCACCCTCAAAAGAGCTGATCGACGGGGCTCACGGGAGCCTGTGCTTCCTGTGGTCCCGGTTAATACTGTGGGGTTCAAGATGGAGAGCACTGAACACAGACTGGGTCAGCCTGCCCGCAAGGAAACTTTGTACTGCACCGTGTACATGCAAAGGGGGGGGGGGGGGGTTGGGTCTTAGGAGTTTTTCCCTTAGAAGACATATGAGCCTTTTACAAAACAACACTATAGCCATTGGCTATCCTACCAGACCCCCTAGGTGCTGTGTACCCCTTGAAGCAGGAATGTTTCCAGCACTGTATGACTTCAGTACACCCGCTCAGTATACTATGGCATTCACTACCAGTATTAGAGTGAATAGTGTCTGAGGAGAACAGAAAACCCCTCCCCTCTAGCCAAACTCGTGCTGTGCCGGTTGGACAGGGCAGAGATGTGTCTCCGCTCCCGCCTGGCGACAAATCAGAACGCGAGAAACGGCAAGGGAATATAGCAGGGATGAGAGCGGCTGGGAGCGTGGCCATCTTGTGGCTTAGCAAAGAACCGAAGCTGGGGCCTAAATCAATGGTGTCACCAGTGTAACGCCGCGGCTTGCGTAAAAAGAAGATTTGTGCTGGCAGACATACTTTCAGCATGGTGTTAGAAACCCCTTAGAAAGGACACACCTCAGAATAAAAATCCCCTCCATATCACAATGCCATAAAGCCTGCTGACAAGTCTGAATTGCTCCTTTTTCTTCGACAGCAGCTCCCAGTGAGGGGAGGGGAACTTACCGGTCACCCCTTTGAAAAACGTACACACGAAATGTGGCTGTCCGGCATACTCAGACGGTGCAGTAATAGAGGACTGGGTGACCAATGCGGGGAACATCCACCAGAGAGGTGGGCATCCACTGAAACCGTGGAAATTCCTTACACAGAGTGCCCGCAGGAGTCGTCACCAAGTGGAACACACGAGGGACTCGTGCAGGTGCAACTGAAAAATAAATAAGCAAAAAACGAAAAAAATCTACCTAAAACTGAGGCGCTGAGTGCTCAGCAGAGGGTATAACCCACTGGGCGGAGCCACACATTTTTTTTTAAATATTTTAGTGTCAGTCTCCTAGTGATAGTGGACTATACCCTTGGTACTGTGTCCCCAGTGAATAATGAAAAATCTGCCTCCAAATTTCCTTCAGGATTTTGGAGTGAGTTTTTAAAACGCAGGCGGTTTTTGAGGCATTTTTTTTTTTGTTGGGAACCCATCTGTAAAATCTGCATTGAATTCAATGGAGGTTTAAGGGTAGAAACACACGGCGGATACGTTCCGTAAAAGTACAAGTATCCGTCCTGGAAACTGCAGGGAATTCTTGCCGAAAAACCGAATCAAAATTGTGTTGCAGTTTTTCAGGCAGCATACCCGCTGTAGAAATACATGTATTAAAAAAAATATATACCGTATTTTTCGGACTATAAGACGCAGTTTTTAGCAAGAATAAATCTTGCTAAAAAGTCCCTGCGTCTTATAGTCGGCAGTCAGGGGACCGGCGCCTTACTTAACCCCCTTCCCGACACGTGATGTGCCGGCACATCATGGAGCGGGGAGGGGATGATGTATGGAGCGGGGAGGGGATTATGTATTGAGTGGGTTCACGCGCTGAGCCCGCTCAATACACTGCAGGAGACCCGTTCGATCTTACCCGGCTCTGCTATCTTCCGGCCACTTCCTGCTTACATCGTCGAGTTACGGAAACAGCGTAACTCTGAGCTACGCAGCTTCTGTAACTGCCATTCACTACTATGGAAGTTACGGAAACAGAGTAGCTCAGCGAGTTACGCTGTTTCCGGAACTCATCCATGTATTGCAGCGTATTTTACCAGCGATCTAGTGATCGCTAGTTCAAGTCCCCTAGAGAGAACAAAAAAGCAAAAAACACCCTTTTCCCATTTTTCCCTAAGCACAATGTAAAAATAAAAAAATACAAAAATTGGTATCACTGCATCCGTAAAAGTCAGTCACAGTGAACGGTGGGAAAAAAAAAATACAAAAATTTAAAACCCCAGAATTGTCTTTTGGTCACCATAGCACTAAAAATAATGAAATTAAAAAAAAAACCAAAAAAAACGCATGTACCAAAAAAAATAGTGCCAATAAAAACTACAGCTCATCCCGCAAAAAATAAGCCCTCATACCGCTCAAATGATGGAATATAAAAGTTATGTCTCTCAGAATGTGGTGAAACTGAACAAATTATTTTTTTTAGCCAACAGTTCTTTGTAAAAACCGAAAATAGGAAACTTAATATTTTAGTTCTGTCTAAAACCTGGGTAACGTCTTATAGTCCGAAAAATACGGTATATATAATAAAAAAAAAAAAATGTATACTTCTTACCCAGGCGGTCACGGAGATGCGTCCCTCTGTTCTGAGCGCACCCCAGCCTCCTAGGATGAACACTTTTTTTTTTTACATTCTCATTTGCGATTTGGGTCTTTGTTGCAGGTTTTAATCGCCCCATTGAATTCAATGTGGAAAACACACAATAGAAGTGCAGCGACTCCACAGCATTAATTGACATGTTGTGGATTAAAAAAAACAAAAAAAAAACCTTTAACCCCTTCCCTCTTTGGCCGCTTTTGACCTTCCTGACAGAGCCTCATTTTTCAAATCTGACATGTTTCACTTTATATGGTAATAACTCCGGAATGCTTTTACCTATCCTAGTGATTCTGAGACTGTTTTCTCGTGACACATTGGACTTTATGTTACTGGCAAAATTTGCCCGATACATTCAGTATTTAATTGTGAAAAACACCAAAATTTAGCGAAAAATTGCAAAAATTTGCATTTTTCTCAATTTAAATGTATCTGCTTGTAAGACAGGCAGTTATACCACACAAAAATGTTGCTAATTAACATCCCCCATATGTCTACTTTAGATTGGCATCATTTTTTGAACATCATTTTATTTTTCTAGGACGTTACAAGGCTTAGAACTTTAGCAGCAATTTCTCACATTTTCAAGAAAATTTCAAAATGCTATTTTTACAGGGGCCAGTTCAGTTGTGAAGTGGGTTTGAGGTCCTTAGATATTAGAAACGCCCAATAAGTCACCCCATTTTAAAAAATGCACCCCTCAAAGTATTCAAAACAGCATTTAGAAAGTTTCTTAACCCTTTAGACATTGCGCAGGAATTAAGGCAAAGTAGAGGTGAAATTTACAAAGTTCATTATTTTTTTCCAGAAATTCATTTTGAATCCATTTTTTTTGTACCACAGAAGGTTTTACCAGAGAAACGCCACACCAGCAGTGACTAGCAAGGAGGGAGGTTGTGTGTTTGGGAGCTGCTGTGTGTGTGCTGTGAGTGTGCTGTGTGGACCACACCCGGAATCCAGGGAGTTTCCTTTTTTTCACCAGCCCAGGTTTCTATCACCTGCCTGGGCTAAGGAAGCTTCCCTGAAGGAGGCTCCATTCATACATGGAGCCTCAGACCTCTACCCCCTGGAGCATGCAGGCGGGGGGTAGGGGGTCTTCCCAACCTGCTGGGAGCGTGCAGCCAGCATCAGGGGTGAGAAGGTCATCCCGTGGAAAGATCTGTGCGGCCCCCCCTGATGCTGGGGCTCTGGAAGGAGCCAGGAGGAGAGACATGGCGGATCATCCAGGTGGAGGACCAGAAGGCCCAGCAAGGCCAGACCTGAGGACCAGAGCACGGTAGAGGAATGGGGGCTACTGCGGTCGGGAGAGTCGGTGGAAACCTTCAGCTCCCGCCTAGCTGCCCGGCTGGAAGAATACCGGGACCTCGGTAAGTCCCTGCGGCGGCTTCGTGAAGATCTGGCGGTCGCAAGGGGACGAGCCGCGAAAACATCAGGCGCTAAGAGGTCCCGGTATAATCTACAGGTAAAGACAATTTTGGAGGAAATTAATATGGTGGAGGAGAGGAAGATGGAGATTGTGGTCGGTGGGGGAGCCTTCGGGGAGAAATTGGAGAATGATGAAAGGTTTTCCCTGATGGCGTCCCCCACGCAAAGTAATGAAACCCCCTGCAAAAGGGGAGTAAAGGCATTGGCTGCTAAAAGTGCAGAGGCAGTGGAGGCCGCAGAAGTGGAGGCCGCAGAAGTGGAGGCCGCAAAAGTGGAGGCCGCAAAAGTGGAGGCCGCAAAAGTGGAGGCCGCTAAAGTGGAGGCCGCTAAAGTGGAGGCCGCAAAAATGGAGGCCGCAAAAATGGAGGCCGCAAAAATGGAGGCCGCAGAAGTGGGGGCCACAGAAATGGAGGAAAGCGTGGAGGTGGAGAGGACGCCAACCCGGGAGGAGACGGGCTCGGAGGACCCCTGGGAAGGCAGTAACGGAGGGGCAAGTGGGGAACTTTCCTGCAGCCAAGTTGTGCAAAACTTTGAATCGGGCAGTGGGCACCCTCCGGGGTTGCTCACGCAAATACGGCTGCAGGAGTCCCCAGTGTCCCTCCAGAACTTTACTTTTGGAGATGAGTTGCCACCGGAGGAGGAGAGAAAAAAAAAGAAAAAATTATGGAAGTTGAGGCGGAAAAAGGCAAAGGGGAAGACAGGTGGAGTATCTTACAAATATTCCTACCTGTCTTCCTTGCGTTCCGGACCGGGTGAGAGCTCGGTTCGGGACGCAAACCCCGCAAATCCCCCAGCTCCGGCCTCTGCAGTGGGGTCGTGGCGGGTATGTGGGCAGAAAGACATGGTGCTGGTTTTGAGCAATGTGGCCAAGATGGCGCCAGACGCCGTCTCCTGTAAAGGAGGTGGTGTCGATGGCCACGTGGCGCTAGGGGGCGTGTCCCCGTGTCCGGCGGATGAGGAACCTCAGAAGCCGGTCTCTGGCGCAAGCCGGAGGCCGGGGGACGGGGGGAACCGGAAACCGGATGTGGCGCCGAAAAACCGGAAGTCCGCTGGTCATGTGACTCGGCCGGCGGACGCACCAAAAAGTGTTGCGGCAGCGAGTTGTGGCGGTAGAAGAGGCTCCGGCACTGCTGGCCACCCCCCGACGGGAGGGGGGGGTGGTTTGGTGCCGGGAGCGGCTCTAGCTGTGCCTGCGGCCCCTCCATCTGCATCGCCGCAAGGCGGTGGGAGGGGTTTAGCGGGCACGGGGGGGTGACGGCACCCCTCCTCCCGAACATCGCATAGGTGGCGCAGCAGAAATGGAGGTCGGTGAAGCGGAGGGTGCTGAGGGATTGCCGCCTGAGATATCCGGCGGCGCCCCAGAAGTAGCGGCACCTGATGATGTGGAGACCCCAAAAACAACATATAAAAAGCCTATGGACAAAAGGAAGAACTCCGTTACCAGCCTGGCCGGTATGAAAGTTCTGGAGAGGAATGTAAGTGGAAATGTAAATATTGATGGTAATGTTAGTAGTGTTGGTAATATTGTTGGTGGTGGTAATGTTGTGGATATTAATGTTATGGATGTTAATGTGGGTTGTAATATTGTGGGGGGAGTGTCAACCAGTGGCGGGCCGGTTGCTCCTTCTGCCGGAGCGCCCGGCAGGTCGTATGCGGGCGTTGTGGTGGGGGGACCGTCGGCCCACCCATCCTCATCTTCTGGGCCCGGGGACGGCAGTTTGCAACAGCGCCTCCTAGAAGCCTTAAGGGAGGGGAAGCAGACGATAACAGTAGGGGGAGTGCAGAAGGACCTATCCTTTTGGATAAATAGGTATGGTCTGGATGCCTTCCGAGAGAGACGGGGAGATCAGTGGTCGCTCCCAACAACCGGGCCGGCCGTGGCCAGGAGGAATGTGGTCCGTCTCCAGTGGCGTGGCAATGATGCGTGCCCTCCTCGTAAGAGGGTGGTGGAGCTGCTACTGGAGATGGGCTTCAAGGCGAGTGACATCTACGCCTTGATACATCCTCATGGTACGGCTGAGTTTGACATCAGCTTTGTTCAGCCGGGGGGCCTTGAGGTCTTCTGGGGGAACTATGAGCTGGTGAAAAGCGAGCCCGGCTGGCGAGGGTTTGCTGCGCAAGCAATCTCTCGCCAGAATGGTCTCAGGAAAGTGACCGTTCTTACCCGTAACGAGTCGCTTTCCTGTGTGGACATCATGACCTGGTTGGGAAGATACGGTGAGGTAGCAGAGATGCCACGGAAGAACTGCGATGAGTTTGGCATCTGGTCGGGAGCCTGGACGTTTATGGTCAAACTTAAGCGTCTGGGGCAGACGGTGTCCCACATACCATCATCTGCTTTCTTGGGAAGAGATCGAATCCTTGTCTTCTACCAGGGGCAGCCGAAGCTGTGTCACCGGTGTGGCGACCCCTCACACTTGAGCGCAAGCTGCACTGTGCAGAAGTGCGCTCATTGTGGGGGGGTAGGCCATCTGGCCGCATCGTGTGAGCAGATTAGGTGTAACCTGTGTGGTGACCTAGGTCACCCTTTCAGTCGGTGTCCGCGCTCAGTCGTCAATGTCTGTTCCAACCCTACGGAGAATGTAAGGAGGGAGGTCTCCGTGGGCGAGGGGGCGGACAGAGACGATAGAGCCCAAGAGCAAAGGATGAACGCCAGGAGGGGACCCCCTTCTCGTCAGAGAAGGGCGGAAAAACGCAGAAGGGAACGAGAGCTGAGGAGGACCCAGGAAACTGGGGACTCCTCTGGCTCGGACCTGGATGCCCCCCAGGATACTGATGCTCTTGGGGGGGCCGTACTGGACGAGGAGATAAGGAGGATAGAGAGAGAGCAGAGGGCTGAGGACTCCCAGTCCTCCCACTATGAAAGTGTGGAAGAGGAAGGGAGGTCACAGCCTAAAACAAAACAGGGGACACCGGGTAACATCAAAACAGGGCTAAAAAAATCTGGCCCTGCCCCGGCCAAGGAAGGCAAAACCTGCACCCCCCTGGTGTGCTCCCCCAACCGATACCGTGTTCTCATGGATATTCCAGACCCCCAGGCCGGGGGGGAGAGCACGGTAGGGAGTCTAGGAGTCGTTGAGCCTCCTCTTCTGCGGGGGCCACTGTCCCCGGGGGAGGGGGTCGGCCCGGACCCAGGAGATGAGAATGGGAGGGGGGTGGTGGAGGTTATGGACTCCTCAAAAACAAAAAAAAGAGGTAAAGAGGGTGAGGGGTCCTCCTCAGAGGAGAAAGCAAGGGGTGGGAAGAAGAAAACCGTCTAACTCAATCATTTATGATGGCGGCACCCACTCCGTTGACGCTGGCATCGATTAACGTTGCCAGCATTAAGTCGAATATGGCTAGATTTGCAGCCTTTGATTTTCTCGGCCGGGTTGAAGCTGACATTTTGTTTTTGCAGGAGACCAGACTGTCACTTTTGGCAGAGGTCGTGAAAGCTAGGAGGGAGTGGCGACGTGGGCCCTCCTACTGGTCTCTTGCGGCTGAGCCATATAGCGGGGTGGCGGTACTTTTTACCGCACCGGTCACATGCCGGCAGATGATCGAGTTAGAAATGGGGCGGTGCTTGATCTTAGATGTTCTCATGAGGGGACAAGAACTAAGACTCATTAACATCTACGGTCCCCAGACAAAGTGGGACCGGAAAAGTCTCTTCATGAGGATTAAGCCCTTCCTTTTTACAGGCCGACAAGTCATTTTTGGAGGGGACTTTAACACTGTCGTTAGGCCCCAAGACAGAGGAGGTTCCAGAAAGGTACTGGCCTATGATAGTGTCGAGTTGAATAGAATAGCTAGTGATGCTCGCCTGGAGGACATCCACATTCGGTATACCCCAGGCCACTCGGGGTTCACCTATCATAGTGGTAGTCGTAGGTCCAGGATAGACAGGTTTTTTTTAAAGGAGGACGCCATCTCTTCGGCAGTGTCCGTCGTTGAGGTGGAGTTCTCCGATCACTGTATGATTATTTTTTCTTTGAATGTTGCAGAGTCCCTCCAGATGGGAAGAGGTATATGGAGGCTGAATTCTACTCTCCTGGAAGAAGCAGAGATAAGACAGGCCTTCGAGGATTTTCTTCAGAGCCAGGTACCTTTATTGGATCTAGGTGGTACTAAGTCTGAGTGGTGGGAGGTGTTCAAAGAACGGGTGGCTGAGTTTTTCCGTCAGATCTCGTGCCTCAGGTCTATGAGCAGGTATCGCCTGTATCAAGACATGAGGAGGAAACTCGAACATCTAGTCTCAACCGGAGGTAGCCGTGAGGAAATCTCCGTGGTGAAAGCTCTGCTCAAAAGATGCCAATATGATAGGCACACGTCTTTGGTTCTTGAACGGGATTTCGGGAGGTACCGCTCGCCCGACCCTTACAAGAACTGCAAGATGTCAGTGAGTCGTAAGGTGGTGACAGGACTGGTAGATAGTACAGGCTCCCTGATGAGATCCAAATCAGGGATCCTGGAGGTCATCAGATCCTTTTATTCGCAGCTTTTGGGTGAGCAGGATCTAAACCGAGACGAAATGTCGGCTTTCCTGGCTGAAACCATCCCTGAGCCAGGAGCAGACCCCTCGCTTGGTGTTTTGACAGAGTCGATCAAGGAAGAGGAAGTGATGCTGGCGATTGATGGGTTGGCCATCAAAAAGTCGCCAGGCCCAGATGGCTTAACATCTGAGTTTTATAAGGCTTTTAAGGGAACCTTAGTTCCCCTCTTGACTGCGGTTTTTAATGAGTGCCTCTCCTCGGGCGCTCTGCCAAAGTCAATGGGCAAGTCGGCCTTGATCATTCTGTCAAAGGGTAAGGATTCGACCCGTATTGAGAACTGGCGTCCCATAGCGCTCCTCAATACGGACAGAAAGGTTCTCGCAAAAGTACTGTTTAATCGGCTGGTGAAGTTTGCACCCCGGCTCCTTTCGTCGGCCCAGCATTGCTCTGTTCCAGGCCGCAGCACCTTTAGTGCTGTCCTCAGTGTCAGAGAGGCAGTGGAGCAGGGACATTCTGGCCGATGGGAGGGGTACATGCTGTCCTTGGATCAGGCCAAAGCTTTTGACCGGGTGAATCACAAGTACCTATGGTCAGTCCTTCTGAGGTATGGCCTACCGGGTGAGTTTGTTAATTGGCTCCAGACCCTATACGCTGGGGCTGAGTCTTTTGCACTGGTGAACGGTTGGACTGGAACCCCCTTTGAGGTTGGGTCTGGTGTCCGCCAGGGTTGTCCCTTAAGCCCCTTGCTGTATGTTTTCGCGATCGACCCCTTTCTTAGGCGGCTCGATCGTGGGCCATTGGCGGGGGTGGGGATGGACTTGGAGGAGCCGGAAGCCACTCAGAGGGTGGTTGCGTACGCGGATGACGTCACTATCTTTGTCTCCTCGAGAGGGGAGGCAGAGTGGGTGATGTCAGAAGTTGAGCGCTACTCACGGGCATCTGGGTCCAGGATCAACCGGGACAAGTGTGAAAGTCTCTGGCTGGGGGGAGGGGATCCTAGTTTTGATCTCCCGGACACCCTCCCAGAGCCCAAAGGGTCTGCTAAAATCTTAGGCATTGAATTTGGCCCGGGTGATTACCCCAAGAAAAACTGGGAAGGTAGGCTATCAATAGCTGCCCAGAAGGTTGGCCAATGGAAGGGATGGTCTTTGTCCCTTAGGGAAAGGGTTCACCTGGCCAAGGCTTACCTGATGCCCATGTTGCTCTACCTTGGCAGCGTGTGCATGTTGCCAGAGCCTCTCTGGACTCGGGTCTATAGCCTGTTCTTCCAACTGTTATGGGGAAACAGGCTTAACCTAATCAAGAGGGAGGTTACTTACCTACCGAGGAAACTAGGTGGGTTAGGTATGGTTAACCCAGTGGTGTTTCTAGTAAACACCTTCATTAAAATTAATTTGGCGAACCTCTTTGAAAGAGAAAGGGCTCCTCTGTGGATATCCTCCTGCAGGGGATGGTTTCGGCCTTTCTTCCAGGAATGGGAGACAGGAGGCCAAGCGAAAGACCTGCGTGTACCCCATGGGCACCTCCCGGCTTATGCCGCCCCGGTTCTGAAGGTTGTTCGTCGGTGGGGTCTGGAGGCGAGGGAGATCAAGACCATGTCGAGAAAATTTCTTGACAGAAAGGTCTTGTTGACCTGCTTCCAGAAGCCCCTGGCGCTCAGGGACTGCCCAAGTAGCGACCTCGGGGTGGGATTAAAACTTTTAAACTCTGTGAGGATTCCCCAGAAGTTTTGGGATCTGGCTTGGCGCTGCTTCCATGGGAGGCTGTATGTAAGGGGCAATCTGAAGTTTAGAAACTCCGATGAAAGAGGTTGTCCTCGGGAGGAGTGCGATGACACGCTGGAAAGCATGGACCATTTCTTGCTTCAGTGTCCCTTCAATGCAGAGGTTTACAAACGGGTGGGTGCCTCCATCGGTTGGCCCGGTCTGACCAACCTCTCCTACGCTGGTTGGGCCTATGGGGCATTCGGAGACCTGGGTGGAAGGGATCATTGCACTTCTTTTTTAGTTAGTTTAGTGATCAGGTATTTCACGTGGAACGCACGGTGCTTAGTATCGACTCAGTGTAAAATCCTCCTGGAGGACGAGGTGTGTAGGAATATCATGGGTGACCTGGTGAAGGTCCGGTCTCTGGAGGTTGAGAAACTGGGTGCATCCAAGGCCTCTCGACTTTGGAGGGGCTTCAATTTTAGGGTGCCCTAGGTGGAACCAACCTTCAGGGGGAGGGGAGGGAGTGCCCCTGGGTATTAGACTGGAGGTGGGGGTCTGCACCTGGCCATGACACCGGGAAATAGCGATAGGGACAGAATGAGAGACAGCAGGAGGGACAGATTAGTTTATAAAGTAATAAGGGATAGAGATAGGGCAAGCAGGATAGGTTTAGCGATAGGGACCGGGGTGGTGGTTGGGGGTTGGCTTTGGCCTCTGGGCTGGTGCTCTAGGGGGGCTTTCCTCTCTCTCTCCTCTGGTGATGGGCTGAGTAAGCACAAGTAGGTTTTTGTTTTGAGCTTTTTGGAGACAGAAAAAGGGCTTACAAGCAGCCAAACTTAGGTTTTCGGGTTTATGTATATAGTATGGTATTTGGTTATAGTTATGTGTCGATATGGTGTATAGGTGTATGCATGGGTTTGTGTGAATGTTTAGGTAAGACGGGCAGTAGATAGGTGGGGTGGGGGGCCTGGGGGTGTGCCCAGCCTGATTCTGGACTACGTGGACGTGAGGAGGACATGAGACGTGGCATCGGGCTGGTTGGGTGATGTGTTGGGTGGTGGGGGCCAGCATCTGAACTATGCGGACATGGAAGGACATGAGGCGTGATGCTGGTTGGGGGAGGTGATGGGTGGTGATGGATAAGGTAGTATGTACAGGGTTAGTTATGAATGTGGATAAGTTAATAAAAAGGAAAAAAAAAAATATATATACAAAAAAAAAAAATAAATAAAAAATACAAATTTAAAAAATAAAAAAAAAGAAAAAAAAAAAATTCTTTTTTTGGGGGTTTGTTTTGTTGTTTTTTATGTTTTGTTCTTTTCTTTTCATTTACATGGTGCACTGAAGTAAGTGCACCATGGGATGGTAACTTTTATTTTTAGAGTTTATTATTATTATTATTATTATTATTATTTTGTTTATTTTTATTGTGATTATTATTTATTTTGTTTTATATATGTGGTGTTTTTTTTTTAGGGGGCCATTGGTTGGCACATGGTTTTTAAGAGTATGTTGTATATAGTGTTATAGTTATGTTTTCTTGGGGTTGGGGGGGTTTAGGTGTGTGTATGAATGAGTATGGGATTATAGTTATGTATGCATGGGGATTTATGTAAGAAGGGCCAGGCTGGGTAAATTGTACAGAAATGTACATAAGTTTTGTTTTGTTGTGTTTGTTTTGTAAATACCGTTTATTTTGTAATGTTTTATATTTTTCTATTAAAAGAGTACCAGAGAAATGCAACTCAATATTTATTGCCCAGGTTCTGCAGTTTTAGGAAATATCCCACATGTGGCTCTAGTGTGCTACTGGACTGAAGCACCGGCCTCAGAAGCAAAGGAGCACCTGGTGGATTTTGGGTCTCCTTTTTATTAGAATATATTTTAGGCACCATGTCAGCTTTGAACAGGTCTTGTGGAACTAAAACAGTGGAAACCCCCCAAAAGTGACCCCATTTGAGAAACTACACCCCTCGAGGAATTTATATAGGGGTGTAGCAAGCATTTTGACCGGCCAGTTTTTTTGCAAAAATGTTTGGAACTAGGCCATGAAAATGAAAATCTAAATTTTTTCAAATAAAATGTAGGTTTAGCTAATTTTTTTTCATTTACAAAAGAACTAAAGTAGAAAAAGCACCATAAAATTTGTAAAGAAATTTCTCCCGAGTAAAACAATACCCCACATGTAGTAATAAAAGGCTGTTTGGACACACGGCGAGGCTGAGAAGGGAAAGAGCGCAATTTGGCTTTTGGAACTCAAATTTAGCAGGAATGGTTTGCGGAGGCCATGTCACATTTACAAAGCCCCTGAGGGGATAAAACAGTGGAAAACCCCAACAAGTGACCCCATTTTGGAAACTACACCCCATGAGGAAATTATCTAGGAGTACAGTGAGCAGTTTGACCCCACAGGTGTTTTACAGAACTTATTGGAAGTAGGCCGTAAAAATGAAAATCTACATTTTTTTAAATAAAATGTAGGTTTAGGTTTTTTTTTTCATTTCCACAAGGACTGAAGGAGAAAAAGCACCATAAAATTAGTAAAGCAACTTCTCCCGAGTAAAACAATACCCCACATGTGGTCATAAACGGCTGTTTGGACACACGGTAGGGCTCAGAATGGAACTAGCACCATTTGGATTTTGGATAGTGTCTGGGCGCCATGTCACATTTGCTGAGCCCCTGTAGTACTAGTACAGTGGAAACACCCCAAAATTGACTCCATTTGGGAAACTGCACCTCCTGAGGAATCATCTAGGGGTATAGTGAAAATTTTGATCCCAAAAGGTTTTTTGCTGAATTAATTAGAATTAAGCCATGAAAATGAAAAATAATTTTTTTTTCCAACAAGATGTCGTTTTAGATCAACATTTTTAATTTTTACAAGGAATAGAGAAGAAAAAGCACCCCAACATTTGTAAAGTAATTTCTCCCGAGTACGGTAACACCACATATGTGGTTATAATCGGCTGTTGACCTATATGGGAGCATTCAGAAGAAAAGGAGCGGTATTTATCTTTTGGAGCGTAGATTTTGCTGGAATGGTTTGCGGACGCCATGTTGCATTTGCAAAACCCCTGATGTACCAAACAAAAGTGACCCCGTTTTAGAAACTACACCCCTAAAGGCATTTATCAAGGGATGTAGTGAGAATTTAGACTCCACAGGTGTTTTTCAGAAATGAATACGCAGTGGATGGTGCAAAGTGAAAATTGCAATTTTTCCACTGATCTGCCCATTCACCGCACAAGATGTTGTGCCCCTAGAGAATCTTACCCCATAAATTGTTAAGCGGGTTCTCCCGGGTATGGTAATGCCTTACTTGTGGCCATAAATTGCTGTTTGGGCACGCTGTAGGGCTAAGAAGGGAAAGACCGCCATTTTGAGCATGGATTTTGCTTGGTAGTTTTGTTTGAGTTTTGCTGGTATTCAGTTTATAATGTGGGGGTATATGTAATCTGTGCGGAGTAGATCAGGGCATAATAAGAGGGTATAATAATGGGGTAAATAATACAATTATCCATAGATGTGTGTTACGCTGTGAAGCGATCCGTTATGCACAGGCCAGTGTCACGCTGATAAACGGTTTTCTTTCTCACTCCCCTTCTGTAACGCTCTGCACCTTTTGGGGACTTTTTCTCCTTCCTAGTTTGGGAAATAATGCTAGGAAAGTTTTGCGCTGGTATAATACGGGCACCCTCGCTTCCAGCGGATGTGCGATGTCCCTTCCCTTTCCTAGTTCCTAAATACTAGGGCCCTGAAACTGCAGGAATGTTCCCCTCCGGCCTGCGCATTGAGATGTTATTTCATCACCGCATTACTAGTGCCGTAACTTTTTTGTTTTTCAGTTGATTGGGCGGTGTGCGGGCTTGTTTTTTGCGAGACGGGCTGTAGATTTCATTGGTACCATTTTGGAACACATACGACTTTTTGATCACTTTTTATTTCATTTTTTGGTAAAGGAAATTACCAAAAACAAGCAATTCTGGAATCGTTTTTTATTGTTTTTTTTATCGGCATCCACAGTGCGCCCTAAATTACATGTTAGCTTTATTCTGTGGGTCGATACGATTACGGCGATACCAAATTTATATAGTTTTTTTATGTATTGCGGCTTTTGCACAACAAAATCACTTTTTTTATAAAATCATTTGTTTTCTGTGTCGCCATATTCTAAGACACATAACGTTATTATTTTTGAGTGCACAAAGCGGTGTGTGGGATTATTTTTTGCGGGACGGATTGCCGTTTTTATTGGTACTATTTTGGAGTAAATGTGACTTTTTGATCACTTTTTATAGCATTTTTTGGAAGGAGATGTGACCTAAAAACAAAGATTCTGGCGTTGTTTTTCATGTTTTTTTTTTACGGCGTTCACCGTGCGGGATAAATTACATAATAGTTTTGTAGTTTGGGTCGTTACGGACGCGGCGATACCAATTATGTATAGTTTATTTAATTTTTACGGTTTTTCCCATAATAAAAGACTTACTATGGGAAAAAAGTCAGTTTAGCTTTATTTTTATTTGAAATGTGTGTGTTTTTATTGTTTTACCACATTTTTATTCACTTTTTTTTACTTTTCTGACTTGTCCCACTAGGGGACATGAGGGCCTGATGCCCCGATCGCTACTCTAATACACTGCACTACATACGTAGTGCAGTGTATTAGCGCTGTCAGTTATTCACTGACAGCAAGCCTATGAGGACACGCCGAAGGCGGGTCCTCATCGGCTCCCGTACAAGGCAGACTCGGACGCCATTTTCTGGCGTCCGATTGCCACAGCAACCCAGCGATTGCATCACTGGGTTGCCGATCGGGTGAAAACCTATCAGATGCTGCGCTCTATTGAGCGCAGCATCTGAGGGGTTAATCTGCCGGATCGGAGAGTAGCTCCGGTCCTGGCAGTTACAGGAGGGTGCCAGCTGTATAATACAGCTGTCACCCCGCGGTGACGGTGCCGGCTCTGCTTCTGAGCCCGCACAATCACTGCGCCGTACATGTACGGCGCTTTGCGGGAAGCACCTCCCGACAGCGCCGTACATGTACGGCGCATGTCGGGAAGGGGTTAATAAGGTTTTTTCGGCAGGATTTTTTACGCAGTGTGTGGATTAGGTGTTCAAATCTCATCCACACTGCGGCTACTGTACTATGCTGTGGATTTTCCGCAATATCTGTTGCAGAAATTTTGCATCATATACACGGCTTGTGTTCCTATCCTAAGAGCGGAATCTGCCCCAAGACAGAGCAGCATCCTTTTTTAGGACTGTTTTTTTCTGCTGACTGAACAAAAAGATGAATAAAAAAAAGCCTCAGATTTCTTATAGAAATTAATGTGAGACAAATTTAGGGTGATTTTTTACGCCGATTCGGACACTGAAAAAAATCACAAAATGAGCGTAAATAATGTGAGGATTTGAGACAGCACACTTGTCTACATATACAGGTGTGTGTATATGTGTTGAAAAACAACAAAACTGAACCAACCAATTTTTGGCTACAAATTAAATTGGGAACTCTATAGGTATGCACGTAGTTTTCCAATCCCCTATTTCAAACTGACTGCGTTCACACATCTCGGTCAAATCGCATGTTTTGCTGTGATTTTAACCAGTTCAGGACCGGGCTATTTTGAGCCTTCAGGACCAGACACCGCTTAGCCATTTTTAGCACGCGTTCGTTAAATGGCTATAACTTTATTTGTTGGGCTAACGACGTGAGTTCTGCGATATTTTTTCCGTAGACCATGCAAGTTTCTGTTTTTATACACATCCTTTTTGCAGTTTTAGAATTTTTATTCATAAAGTTTGAAAATAGTAAAATAAAAAAAAATAAAAAAGCTTTTTTACGTTTCAGCTATTTTTTTCTTGGTAATAACATCGTTTTACCCTAAAATAGAGCTTTTATTTGTGAGTCATTTTCTACCGTAAATTTTAATATATTACATGTCTATATTAGGGTAATTGGGTCAGCGCTAGAAAAAAAAATAAAAAAATTGGCGGGGTGGAAAGTTTTTTTGGCGTGGGTATTTTGTGTATTTATTTTTAATTGTTTTTTGCACTTTACTATTTTTTTTATTACTATTGTCTGTCCCTCAAAGGTCAAAAAAGGCCTTTGGGGAACTTTATATATATTTTTTCTTTTTACACCATCTTTTTCACTGTAACTGGAGCTGCACAGCAGCCCCAGTTACAGGGGAAATCAGCCCTCTCATAGTGACGATTGTCACCAATAGGGCTGTGCTGGGTCTAGTAAGACCCAGCAGCAGTCTGTCAGTAACGGCACCCGGCAATCATGTAACCAGTCACATGATCACCGGGAGCAAGAGAGACAGCGGCGCGGCCGCTGCCTCTATTCCTATACACAGCGTTCATTGAGCGCTGTGTACATGTCATCAGAGAAGACAGAAGCAGCGAAAGATGCTTCTATCCTCTCCTCAGGGTCCCCGGGCAGTCACTGACAGCCGGAGACCCGACATTCAGCTGCCCGATCGCTCGGGCAGCAAGTTAAAAGTCGGGCCGTAAAAAGTCTATGGCTCGGGTTTTAAGGACCCTGACCGCTGGCCGTAAAAAGACAGCCAGCGGTCGGGAACCAGTTGAAGAGAACCTTTCACCTCCCCATACATGTGGAGCATGTAATGGGGAGGGCTGCACAAACCCTGGGGCGCTTTCCATTTTTTTTTTCTACCTCACTCAGTCATTTAGATATCAGTGTCGTTATATTTGGCGCCCAATATTTAAATAACCCCCTGAACAGTCAACGGGGTGTGTACTGGCAAGGGGGCGTGTTACTATGGCTGTGACACTCTCCAATCAGTACTGGCAAGGGGGCGTCACTGCTACGGACAGTGTAAGAGCTGCGGAGCACTTATACGGTCCATAGCAGAGACACGCCCCCTTGCCAGTTCGGCAGACACAGTACAAGACCGATCTCTCACAAGAGCTGGGCGCGCACATGCGTGCTCTCCTCTCCACAGCTCTTACACTGTCCGTAGCAGAGACACGCCCCCTTGCCAGTTCAGGTGAAAAGACTGATCTTCAAAGCTGAAGAGAGAGAGTGCACTTTCTCTGCTCGCTCTTTGTGGCACGGTCCATATCTGATTGGACAGTGTCACAGCCATAGTAACACGCCCCTTGCCAGTACACGCCCTGTTGACTGTTCAGGGGGTTATTTAAATACCGGGCGGCAAATATAACGGGACCGATATCTAAATAACGGAGGTAGAAAAAAAAATGGAAAGTGCCCCAGGGTTTGTGCAGCCCTCCCCATTACATGCTGCATATGTATGGGGAGGTGAAAGGTTCTCTAAGAAAAAAAATCAAAGCAAAGCCGCTCCATTTTGCTGCGATTCTGTGAAAATCACAGCAGAAAGCACAAATTGACTGGAACGTGTGACACGCCCTAATCCTGAACAATAATCGCAATTCCCAAAACGTAATCGAATGCGGCAACTAACCCGGTTGTTTTTTTTAGTGCAGCTCGTTAGTTAGAAAATACATCTTCCTCCACTGGCAGTCGCCATAAACATTACTTACTGACAAACCTTTTTCATCCATCAGAAATTGTTCTCTAGTGATAATAGTCATCACTATGGCACCATGAACACGATTGTGCCCGTAATTATGGGCACGGACGGGCTCCCGTTATGCAGTATGGGAGAACGGTCCGTAAAATTTAAAAAAACAGGACGTCCTATTTTTTCGGAAAGTTTCTACAGTATGGACACCTTCCCGTAAGCATACGTAAAGGTGTCAGTTGGCCATAGAAACAAATGGGCCCATAATTACACGCAATTTTACGGTCGTGTGCATGGGGCCTATGACTGTAGCGCGTAACCGGTTTCGCTAAAGAAGTGGTCAGCGAATTAAACGCTAATGATCGGGTACAAAGTCTAAAATGTACAAACTTTATGTTTACATGGTGCAAGTATTTGACGCCGCAATCTGGGTCATAACGCCAGGGTCATGGAGTCAATAAACTGCCTAATTGGACACAGAGTGGCAATTAGATGAGCTACTGCTCATTTTCTTACTACTTTTCAGAGAAAAAAAATAAATAAATAAATAGACTACCTCATATGTAACAATCAGAGAGCAAGAATGCACTCCGATAAGAGGGCGATATCAGTCATACAAGGACTGGAGGATGACACTGCCAACACCTTCCCCTGCTGGCCCCCCCTCCTCTCCTCCTCCACACAGGCTGTAAATATATGCAGCTCCCAATTCAACCTGCTCTAACTCAGAGCTTTAGCGATGATCCAGCCTGACATACAAGATGTACAAATGATCTAATATACTGAAGGGCAAGTTAAAAAAAACAAAACATATTTCTTATTTTACACTACATTTTAATCAGTTTTGTTGCATCCCAGTTTATTACCTTTATTTTTTTTTTGTATAACTGCACAGATTTACAATCACAGTACTTTGTCATACTAACTACATTATAACTTACAGTATTGCCAGTATGGTCAACCAGATCATCCTTTGAAGTATTTAAATCTTTCTCTGGAGACCCAAGTCCACTGGAAGATGTATCAGAATGTTTGCTTGAAGGCTGTTATTAAAAAAACATACAAAAAAAAATTAAAAACAATTACAAGTAGAAAAAAAAAAAAAACTTTACAATTTTAGATTTACCATAACAAAAAAAAAATTAAAAAAAATAAATAGAAAAGCAATACGATTACTGCCTATACTGGCCAAGTGAAAGGGTTATTCGATTATTCAAATAGGAAACCATACAATTTTCTAATATACATGTATTAAAATACTGTTTTCAGAACTTTAAGTTTGCCCCATCCCTGCACAGTCTAATTAAATAAACCACAATACCACTGTTATGGAATAAATATATGTATAATGTATCTGGGACCTCAATGAGTGCAATGCTGAAGAGAAGAACATGTATTAGAATATATGTTGGGTATTATTGAATGGTAATGGAATAGATTTGCAGACATTCTGTAGATAGTAGAAATTGGGGCCCGTACAAGGACTTACCAGACACTAAGGAGTCTGTTTATATGATGTTTGAGTTTTGGGCATACAGCCAAGATAGATAAGGACCAGACACCAGATTAACAACTAGATATAAGAACAATGTACATAGAGACATAAATCACGAGGGAAGAAACCACAAGAATGTAAATGATTCATGTGTGTCTGCACGTAGTCATGTGATATTTTTACTATATAAACTCTGTGTCTCTGCAAATAAATTTAGAATGATTTTTACTTTGAGAAACGTCTCAGTGTATCTGTTACTTCTCCGAGCTCGCACCCCCCCCCCACCTGATTTGAACCTGCATGGAGATCAAGGCGTAAAGTGACCTCATTGCGATCACACCACTATAAGGCCTCATTGACATGAGCGCATCAGATTTACGCGCGTGAATCTTGTCCGTGTGTGTTGCGTTATGCATCAGTGTGCTTTGCGAGTGGAATGAGTTATTCGCAAAGCATTTTTTTAAATGGAATTGATATGCAAATCACACACGGATGTGCATCCGTGTGCAGTGTGTGGTTTTCACGCACCCATTGACTTCAACTGGCGCGTAGGTGCGTGAAAACGCTCCAATATAGGACATGCAGTGAGTATCATGCAGCGGACTCTCGCAGTATAAACAATGTCTGCCATCGTAATCGGCTCTACTGTGCATGCGACGACTAAGATCTAAGAAAGCGTGCCGGTTCACTACACTACGGGGCCAGGTGTGAACTCGCCGAGTACGCTGCCTGGCCCATGTCAATCACAGCAAACAGGGAGAGGGGGGGGGGTTGAACAGGGCAATGACACACTAGCATTTTTGGTGCAACGGACATGCCCTCATTGAACCGAAATGCTAATTTGAATAAACTTAATGTGTTTTTAATTCAAAGCAGACACCGTGGGGAATAAGGAAAACACATTTTAAAATCAGGTTAGCATGATCCATATTACCGCTACTTCAAAACGAAGTTCTGGCGTTAGACTCTCTTTAATAAGCAAGCAACTTTTTTTAAGTTGAAATTCCATTGTCCCTTTCAAAGAGCTATAACTTATATTTCCGTTGAAAATAGCTGTATAAGGACTTGTCTTTTGCGGGACAAGTTGTATTTATTAATAGCACCATTTTGGGGTACTTACAATTTATTGATTAACTTTTATTCGTTTTTTTGGTAGGGTAATAGGAAAAAAAAAAAACTGACATTTCGCAAATCTTCGCGTCCTAAATTTATGCTGTTTATGGTGTGGTATAAATGACATAATAAACTTTATTCAGCGGGTCGTTACGATTGTGGCGATACCAAAATGTACCAAGTTTTTTTTTTTATGTTTTACTACTTTTAGGCGGGATTCACACGACCGGGTCGCGTCCGAGCCCGAGTGCTGGCCGGTAAAATCGGCCATTCTGCCCGGCCGGTTTGCATAAAGTTACGCATCCGTGCCGGGCCGGGCAGATCCGGACAGTGACATCATCGGCAACTCCTGAAGGGGAATCCCCATGTGTTCGGGGATTCCGCTTCAGGAGTTTCCCCTGATGTCACTGCCCAGATATGGACAGAGACATCAAGCGCTCTGTCCAGGAGCGGAATCCCCGAACACACGGGGATTCCGCTCCTTCAAGGAGCTAAAGTGCGGCTAGCACATAGCAGAGCGGGGAGATACCTCCCCGCTCTGCTATAGTGGCGTCGCTACAGTAGTAGTAGCAGCAGCAGCAGCAGCTGCTGCTAGCGGCGCCATCAAAGGTGTCGCCGGGCCAGGGCGCTTTTAACAAGCAGGAGAAGGGAGCCAGCGCAGCGCTCCCTTCCACCTGCTGTACACCCCGGCCCTGCCACACCGTGTACAGCGATGACATTCGTCAGAATGGCATCAACTACTCCTCCTCACATGCACCCTGCGCTGTGAGGAGGAGGAGATAGAGCGCAAGAGCCGGAAAACCCGGCCGTCACTCGGGACACATCCCGGTGATGGCCGGGTATTACCCGGCCCCATAGACTTCTATGGGAGCCGGGCGGCCGGGTACCCGGGCGAAAATAGAGCATGTCCTATTTTTTGACCGGCGCTTTTCCCGGCCGTCAAAAAATCGGCCGTGTGAATAGCCCCATTAGGGGTCTATTATTCCTAATGCAGCCGGGTGCCGGCCGATTTATGAACGGCCGGCACCCGGCCGGGAAACCCTGCCGTGTGAATGAGGCCTAAAACTGACAGGCAACCTGTTAGGCGATGCCAGAGGCATGACCTAACAGGCAGTTGCTGAAGACAGACCTGGGGGTCTTTGTTAGACCCCCGGCTGTCATGGAAACCCGACGGCGACCCGCGATTTGTTTGCGGGAGCGCCGATGGGGTGACAGAGGTAGCTTCCTCCCTCTGTCAAACACATTAGATGCCGCTGTCACTATTGACAGCGGCATTTAATGGGTTAAACTGCCGGAATCGGAGCGCGCTTCGATTCCGGCAGTTGCAGCAGGAGCCAGGCTGTGTATAACAGCCGAGCTCCTGCCGCTGATCGCGTGGGTACACTGGCAGTACCCGTGCCATCACAGGACGGATATATCCGTCCTCCTGCGCAAACTCGCAGCTGCTGAGGACGGATATATCCGTCCTTCGGCGTTAAGGAGTTAACCCCTTCCGGTCGTAAACAACTTTCAGATTTTCAATTTCGTTTTTTCCTCCCCACATTCCAGAAGCCATAACGTCTTTATTTTTCCGTAGATATAGTCCTATGAGGGCTTGATTTTTGCGGAACGAGTTGTAGTTTTTCGTAGCACCATTTATTTTGCCGTATAATGTACTATGAAACGGGAAAAAAAATTATTTGTGGGGTAGAAAATGAAAAACACAGCGATTCCGCCATGGTTTTTTGCGCGCCTTTTTAAGGAATTCACTGTGCAATTAAAACAACTTTTAACTTTATTCTGTGGGTCAATACGATTATGGCGATACCAAATATATATATATATGTAAAAACCTAAATGTAAAAAAGAAAATTTATTTTGCGTCGCCAAATTCCGAGAGCCATAACTTTTTTATTTTTCCGTCGATTAACCCCTTCCCTCTTTAGCCACTTTTGACCTTCCTGACAGAGCCTCATTTTTCAAATCTGACATGTGTCACTTTATGTGGTAATAACTCCGGAATGCTTTCACCTATCCAAGCGATTCTGAGATTGTTTTCTCGTGACACATTGGACTTTATGTTACTGGCAAAATTTGCTCGATATGTTCAGTATTTAATTGTGAAAAACACCAAAATTTAGCGAAAAATTGCAAAAATTAGCATTTTTCTCAATTTAAATGTATCTGCTTGTAAGACAGGCAGTTATAATACACAAAATTGTTGCTAATTAACATCCCCCATATGTCTACTTTAGATTGGCATCGTTTTTTGAACATCCTTTTATTTTTCTATGACCTCACAAGGCTTAGAACTTTAGCAGCAATTTCTCACATTTTCAAGAAAATTTCAAAAGGCTATTTTTACAGGGGCCAGTTCAGTTGTGAAGTGGTTTTGAGGGCCTTATATATTAGAAACCCCAAAAAAGTCACCCCATTTTAAAAACTTCACCCCTCAAAGTATTCAAAACAGCATTTAGAAAATGTCTTAACCCTTTAAACATTTCACAGGAATTAAAGCAAAGTAGAGGTGAAATTTACAAATTTCATATTTTTCTGCAGAAATACATTTTTAATACAATTTTTTTTATAACACAGAAGGTTTTACCAGAGAAATGCAACTCAATATTTGTTGCCCAGTTTTTGCAGTTTTAGGAAATATCCCACATGTGGCCGTAGCGTGCTACTGGACTGAAACACCGGCCTCAGAAGCAAAGGAGCACCTAGTGGATTTTGGGGCCTTATTTTTGTTAGAATATATTTTAGGCACCATGTCAGGTTTGAAGGGCTCTTGCGGTGCCAAAACAGTCAAAATCCCCCAAAAGTGACCCCATCTGGGAAACTAGACACCTCAAGGAAATTATCTAGGGGTGTCGTGAGCATTTTCACCGCACAGGTTTTTTACAGAAATTATTGGAAGTAGGCCGTGAAAATTAAAATCAACATTTCTTCAAAGAAAATGTAGGTTTAGCGATTTTTTTTCTCATTTCCACAAGGACTAAAGGAGAAAAAGCACCGCAAAATTTGTAAAGCAATTTCTCCCGAGTAAAACAATACCTCACATGTGGTAATAAACGGTTGTTTGGAGACACGGCGTGGCTGAGAAGGGAAAGAGCGCCATTTGGCTTTTGGAGTTCACATTTAGCAGGAATGGTTTGCGGAGGCCATGTCACATTTACAAAGCCCCTGAGGGGACAAAACAGTGAAAACCCCAAACAAGTGACCCCATTTTGGAAACTATACCCCTTGAGGAAATTATCTAGGGGTATAGTGAGCATTTTGACCCCACAGGTTTTTTGCAGAAATTTTTGCAAGTAGGCTGTGAAAATGAAAATCTACATTTTTTCAAATAAAATGTAGGTTTAGCTAATTTTTTTTCATTTCCACAAGGACTAAAGGAGAAAAATCACCATAAAATTTGTAAAGAAATTTCTCCCGAGTAAAACAGTACCCCACATGTGGTAATAAACGGCTGTTTGGACACACGGCGAGGCTGAGAAGGGAAAGAGCGCCATTTGGCTTTTGGAACTCAAATTTAGCAGGAATGGTTTGCGGAGGCCATGTTACATTTACAAAGCCCCTGAGGGGACAAAACAGTGGAAACCACCCACAAGTGACCCCATTTTGGAAACAACACCCATTGAGGAAATTATCTAGGGGTATAGTGAGCGATTTGACACCACAGTTTTTTTGCAGAAATTATTGGAAGTAGGCCCTGAAAATAATAATCTACATTTTTTCAAAGAAAATGTAGGTTTAGCTAATTTTTTCTCATTTCCAGAAGGACTAAAGGAGAAAAAGCACCACAAAATTTGTAAAGCAATTTCTCCCGAGTAAAACAAAACCCCACATGTGGTAATAAACGGCTGTTTGGACACACGGCAGGGCTTAGAAGGGAAAGAGCACTATTTGACTTTTTGAGATCACATTTAGCAGGAATGATTTGCGGAGGCCAGGTCACATTTGCAAAGCCCCTGAGGGGACAAAACAATGAAAACGCCCAAAAAGGGACTCCATTTAGGAAACTATACCTCTTGAAGAATGCATCTAGGGGTGTAGTGAGCATTTTGACCCCACAGATGTTTCATAGAATTTATTAGAATTAGGCAGTGAAAATAAAAACAGTCCTTTTTCTTCAATAAGACGTAGCTTTAGCGCAAATTTTTTCATTTTCTCAACAAATAAAGGAAAAAAAGAACCCAACATTTGTAAAGCTATTTCTCCCGAGTACGGCAATACCCCATATGTGGTCATAAACTGCTGTTTGGGCAAACGGCAGGGCTCAGAAGGGAAGGACCGCCATTTGGAGTGCAGATGTTGCTGGATTGGTTTCTGGGCACCTGTGGGCCCAAAACAGTGGAAACCCCCCAGAAGTGACCCCATTTTGTAAACTACACCCCTCAATGCATTTACCAAGGGGTGTAGTAAGCATTTTAACCCTGCAGGTGTTTTGTAGAAATTAGTGTGCGCTCAATGTTGCAGAGTGAAAATGGGATTTTTTTCCATAGATATGCCAATATGTGGTGCCCGGCTTGTGCCACCATAACAAGACAGCTCTCTAATTATTATGCGGTGTTTCCCGGTTTTAGAAACACCCTACATGTGGCCCTAATCTTTTGTCTGGACATATGACAGGGCTCAGAAGTGAAGAGTACCATGCGGAGTGGAGGCCTAATTTGGCGATTTACAAAGTATTGGTTCACAACTGCAGAGGCTCAGATGTGAAATAATAAAAAGAAACCCCTGATAAGTGACCCCATTATGGAACTGCACCCCTCAAGGCATTTATTAAGGGGTGTAGTGAGCATTTTCACCCCACAGGTCTTTTCCATAAATGAATGCGCTGCGGATGGTGCAAATTAAAAATTTATATTTTTCCCTAGATATGCCATTCAGTGGCAAATATGTCATGCCCAGCTTATGACGCTGGAGACACACACCACAAAAATTGTTAAAAGGGTTCTCACGGGTATGACGGTGCCATATATGTTGAAGGAAACTGCTGTTTGGGCACGCTGTAGGGTTCAGGGCCGAGGGAGCACCATTTGGCTTTTGGAGAGCGGATTTTGCTTGGTACTATATTTGTTTGAGTATTGCTGGTGTTTTATAATGTGGGGGTACATGTAAGCGGGGCGGAGTATATAAGGGGCATAGTCAGGTGGTATAAAAAAATAAAAATAATCCATAGATGTGTGTTACGCTGTGAAGCAATCCTTTCTGCACAGGCCGGTGTCGCACTGATAAATGGTGTCATTTCTTATCCCCCTTTTGGTCCACACTCCGCGCCTTTGTAGTTTGGGGAATTTTGCTGGGAAAGTATTATCCTGGTATAATACGGGCACCGTCGCTTCCATCGGATATGATTGGGCCCTCCCTTCCTGGTTCCCCAATTTTAGGTCCTTGATAAATCGCCTCTTGAAACAGAAGAAATGTTCTCCTCGGGCACAACTGCATATTTATTTATTTCCTGACTTATTGGAGCCATAACTAATTTTATTTTTCATAGACGTAGCGGTATGAGGGCTGGTTTGTTGCGGGACGAGCTGTAGTTATTATTGGTACCATTTTGGGGTACATGTGACTTTTTGATCACCTTTTATCCTATTTTTTGGGATGCCAGGTAAACCAAAAAACGCAATTCTGGCACAGCTTTTTTTGGTTTTTTTTTATACAGAGTTCACCACGCATTATAAACTACATGTTACCTTTATTCTGCGGGTCAGTACGATTCCGGCGATACCTCATTTATAGAACTTTTTTATGTTTTACAACTTTTTGCACAATAAAATTACTTTTGTAAAAAGAATGTATTTTTTCTGTCGCCAAGTTGTGAGAACCATAACGTTTTAATTTTTTTGTCGACGGAGTTGTATGAGGGCTTGTTTTTTGCGGGACGAGCTATAGTTTTTATAGGTACCATTTTTGGATACGTGCGACTTTTTGATCACTTTTTATTGTAATATTTGTAGGGCAAAGTGACTAAAAAACAGAAACTCTGGTAACGTTTTTTACGGGTTTTTTTTACGCTGTTCACCGCGTGCAATAAATAATATAATATTTTGATACCTCCGGTCGTTACGGTCGTGGCGATACCAAATACATATGGTTTATTATTATTTTTCAATAATAAAGGACTTGATAAGAGTAAAAGGGGGATTGTGTGTTATTTGATTACTTGAAACTTTTATTGTTTTCAAACTTTTATTTTTTGCACTTTTTTTTTACACTTTTTTTACACTTTTTCTCAAGTCCCACTAGGGGACTTGAAGGTCCAACGGTCAGATTTTTTTTTTTCTAATACATTGCACTACCTATGTAGTGCAATGTATTAGATCTGTCAGTCATTCACTGACAGCAAGCCGTTTAGACTTCGCCTCCCGGCGGGGCCTAAATCGGCTTCCGTAATGGCAGAGCAGGAGACCATTGTGTCTCCTGTTGCCATAACAGCAGTCGCCAGTCCCGATTGCCTGTCAGGGCTGGCGATCTGCTTGTAACCGCTACGATGCAGCAATCGCTTTCGATTGCTGCATCGAAGGGGTTAATGGCAGGGATCGGAGCTAGCTCCGGTTCCTGCCGTTACAGGTGGATGTCAGCTGTACAGTACAGCTGACTTCCACCGCTGATGACGCCGGATCAGCTCCTGACCCGGCGCCATCTTGCCGGCAGCTACGGAAGCCGATCAGGCTCCGCCGCCGGGCGGATCTTGACCGGCTTCGGTGCTAGGCAGACCGGGAGGCCAGTATTAGGCCTCCGGTTGCCATTGCAGCCACCGGAACCCCGGCAATTTCATTACTGGGGTTCCGATGAGCTGCAAACACCTTAAGTGCAGCGATCGCGTTTGAGCGCTGCACTTAAGGGGTTAATGGCGGGGATCGAAGCTAATTTCGGTCCCCGCCGTTACAGTCGGATGTCAGCTGTAAGATACAGCTGAGATCCGGTGATGATGGGACCGGCTCAGCTTCTGAGCCGGTGCCAAACGTTTGACGTACATGTACGGCAAGATGCGGGAAGTCAGTACTTTCCATGACGTACATGTACGTCAAATGTCGGGAAGGGGTTAAGCGGTATGAGGGCTTATTTTTTGCGGGATAAACTGTAGTATTTAATGATACCATTTTGGTGTAAATGCGACGGTTTGATCACTTTTTATTTCATTTTTTGTGGGAGATTAGGTAACCAAAAAATAGGGATTCTGGCGTTTACAATTTTTTATGGCGTTCACCGTGTGGGTTAAATAATGATATATTGTAATAGCTCAGACTTTTACGGACGCATCGATTCCAATTATGTTTTGTTTTTTACTATGCTCTAGGGGGAAAATGGGAAAAGGGACGTTTTTTGAACTTTTAATTTTTTCTATACAAAAATAAATAAATAAAATTTAAAAAAAAAAACCTTTATTGAACTCATTTTTACTTTTATTATTAGTCCCCCTAGGGGACTTCAACCAGCGATCTAATGTATCGCAGTAGATCGTGATTCTGACAGGCTTCCATTAAAGAGGCTCTGTCACCAGATTTTGCAACCCGTATCTGCTATTGCAGCAGATCGGCGCTGCAATGTAGATTACAGTAACGGTTTTATTTTTACAAAACGAGCATTTTTGGCCAAGTTATGACCATTTTTGTATTTATGCAAATGAGGCTTGCAAAAGTCCAACTGGGCGTGTTTACAGTAAAAGTACAACTGGGCGTGTATTATGTGTGTACATCGGGGCGTGTTTACTTCTTTTACTAGCTGGGCGTTAGGAATGGGAGTGTATGATGCTGACGAATCAGCATCATCCACTTATGTTCGTTAACACCCAGCTTCTGGCAGTGCAGACACACAGCGTGTTCTCGAGAGATCACGATGTGACGTCACTCACTTCCTGCCCCAGGTCCTGCATCGTGTCGGCCACATCGGCACCAGAGGCTACAGTTGATTCTGCAGCAGCATCAGCGTTTGCAGGTAAGTAGCTACATCGACTTACCTGCAAACGCCGATGCTGCTGCAGAATCAACTGTAGCCTCTGGTGCCGATGTGTCCTCGTTCGTCCGACACGATGCAGGACCTGGGGCAGGAAGTGAGTGACGTCACAGCGTGATCTCTCGAGAACACGCTGTGTCTGCACTGCCAGAAGCTGGGCGTTCTGAAGAGAAGTGGATGATACTTCTCGTCAGAACGCCCAGCTAGTAAAAGAAGTAAAAACGCCCCGATGTACGCATATAATACACGCCCAGTTGGACTTTAGCAAGCCTCATTTACATAAATACAAAAATGGTCATAACTTGGCCAAAAATGCTCGTTTTTTAAAAATAAAAACGTTACTCTTATCTACATTGCAGCGCCGATCTGCTGCAATAGCAGATAGGGGTTGCAAAATCTGGTGACAGAGTCTCTTTAAGTCCTGCCGGAGGCAGAGATTCATAGGAGTACAAAGATCGCGGACCTGGGGGCGTTCGTTAAGCCATAGCAACCATCGCCCCCCCCGTGATTGCGTTGCGGGGGGGGGGGCGCAATGAGCTGTTAGAGGGGGTCGCCCACCTCTTTCTGACGATTTAAATGCTGCGGTCGGTATTGACCGCAGTATTTAACGAGTTAAACTAGCGGGATTGCGCTCGAGCGCGATGCCGCTAGTTACTCTGAAGTGTCGGCTGTAACATACAGCCGACACCGGCATCGTATGGAGCAAGCTCACTGCGTGAGCCCGCTCCATACTTCCCCTACCCGACTTTGGAGTATTGATACGTCAAATGTCGGGAAGGGGTTAAGAGCCATTACTTTTTTTCTTCTGACATAGCTGTATGAGGGCTTCTTTTTTTGGCGATTACTTGCAGTTTTTATTGGTACCAACTTTCTTTTTAGTCCCACTAGGAGACATTACTATGCGATCTTTTGATCGCTTTATAATACACTACAATACTTCTGTATTGCAGTGTATTACTGCCCATCAGTGTAAAACTGACAGGTATAAGCCATGCCATTGGCCTAACAGGTATTAACTAGAGGCAGACCGGGGGGGCCTTTGTTAGCCCCCCGGCTGCCATAGAAACCATCTACACGCTGCGATCGCATCGCGGGCGAGTTACCTCCCTCTAAACCATTCCAATGTGGCAGTCGCTATTGACCACCGCATCTAAGGGGTTAAATATTTTCGGAGACCACTGCTAGTGGTCTCCGATAGATGCCCTGAAGCCGGAGGCTGTTAGCAACAGCCTGGGCTTCAGGAGCATCCCACCCGATGCGGGAAAACTTCTTCTGAAGTGCCGACGGGAAAAGGCAGCACTTCAGAAGAACTACCCTGACCGGCTGCCATAAAAACCACGATACGGTGGTCGTTAAGGGGTTAAAAAGGGACCAGTCACTAGGTCACAAGTTGAAATGGTTTACTGACCTGAATGGCACGGTCTCCATAATTCCAGTGCTGTGTTTGTTTTGTTTTTCCAGAGATATGGCCCACTGTGGGGTTGGCTCCCTATATGCTATTGCTGGAGCTAGCTTCCCTGCCTCAGATGCTGACCTATCGGCACGAGGCAGCTTGAGGGTAGTTCAAGCCCTATTGGCTAACTACAGCAAATAAGCATCTAGGGAGCCAACACAACAGTGGGCTACTTCAAGAATGTGGAGGGCCAGGAAAAAAAACCAAAAAAAACAGCAGCACTGGAATCAGGGAGACAGTGCTATCTATACAGGTCAGTTTACAAGTTCAACTTCTATGACCTAGTGACAGGTCCTCTTTAAGAAGAGCACGGTCAGTCAAACCTCCAATCAACAGTGTCGTTTGTAATAATCAGCTAGGACTACATGGCGACTTTGCTTCGACCACGAACAGTTGCAAGAAACCCAGCAAGTTTGGATATCTTGTGACGGTCAGGTCACAGCAACCCGTGGGTCGCAATGCGGCCTTTCATTTTAATTAAGTACAACGCACGCATGGGGAACTCAGTCTTTGGCCGCGTGAACTGTGCCACCGGCAGTCACCGTGTAGACCTACCCTTCGGTCCGAATATCAGTCACACATGAACTCATCACAAAATGGCCACGAGTGACCAGACGTAACTTAACAAAAATAATTGGAAGTAGACTGTGACATCTTAAAACCGGTGCTGGACCACTAAATGCACCAATTTTACAGATGTCTTGATAGCAATCAACCTGAAGTGAAATTCACACAATAGTTAGGTTGGCTTTACATGTAGCAATTTCTCATCTGATTGGATAGCAGATTTTTTATTAACATCGCTTTCAAATTGAAAGAGTATAAATAAGAAGCAGTGTATTAACCCCTTAGTGTCTAAGTCTGTTTTGGCCTTGTGGACACAGCCGATTTTTGCAAATCTGACATGTGTTACTTTATGTAGTAATAACTCCAGAATGCTTTTACCTAGCCAAGCGATTCGGAGATTGTTTTCTCGTGACATGTTGTACTTTATGATACTGAAAGAATTGTCGTTAAATTCAATATTTATTTGTAAAAAACAAATTTTTAGAGAAAATTTGCAAAAATCTGAATTTTTCTAAATTTTTATGTATCTGCTTGTAAAACAGATAGTAATACCACACAAAATACTTACTAGTTAACATCCCCCATATGTCTACTTTATGTTTGCATTGTTTTTTGAACGTCCTTTTATTTTTCTAGGACGTTACAAGACTTAGAACTTTAGGTAGAATGTCTCGCATTTTCAAGGAAATTTCAAAAGGCTATTTTTTCAGGGACCAGTTCAGTTCTGAAGTGGCTTTGAGGGTCTTATATATTAGAAAGTCCCCATAAAACACCCCATTTTAAAAACTGCACCTCTCAAAGTATTAAAAACAGCATTCAGAGAGTGTTTTAACCCTTTAGGCGTTTCACAGGAAATAAAGCAAAGTAGAGGTGAAATTTACAAATTTTTTTTTTTTTTAAATGAAATTCATTTGTAATAAAAAAAAATTGTAACAAAAGGTTTTACGAGAGAAACGTTACTCAATATTTTATTGCCCAGATTCTGCAGTTTTTAGAAATATCCCCCATGTGGCCCTAGTGCGGTAATGGACTGAAGCACTGGCCTCAGAAGCAAAGGAGCACCTGGTGGATTTTGGGGCCTCTATTTTATTAGAATATATTTTAGGCACCATGTCAGGTTTGAAGAGGTCTTGTGGTGCCAAAACAGTGGAAACCCCCCATAAGTGACCCCATTTTGGAAACTACACCCCTCAAGGAATTTTTCAAGAGGTATAGTTAGCATTTTTAGCCCACAGGTTTTTTGCTAAATTTATTGGAACTGGTCTGTGAAAATGAAAATCTACTTTGTTTCTGAAAAAACAAACATACGATGTTTTAGTTCTTACAAGGAATAAAGGAGAAAAAGCACCCCAACATTTGTAAATAAATTTCTCCCGATTACGGCAATACCCCATATGTGGTAATAAACTGCTGTTTGGACCCACGGCAGGGCTCAGAAGGGAAAGAGGGCCATTTGGATTTTGGAGCACAGATTTTGCTGGAATGGTTTTCGGTGCCATGTCGTGTTTAAAAAGCCCTAGAGGGACCATAACAGTGGAAACTCCCCAAAAGTGACCCCATTTTGTAAACTACACCCCTCAAGGCATTTATCATTTGCCTGGATATATGACAGGGCTTAGGAGTGAAAGGCGCATGTGAGACCTATTTTGGTGATTTTCGCAGCATTAGCCCACAATGGCAGGGCTCTGGGGTCAAATAGGAAAACAAACCCCCAAGTAGTGACCCCCATTTTGGAAACTGCACCCCTGAAGGCATTTTATTAACGGGTTTACTGAGCATTTTGACCACACAGGGTTTTTTTTTTCTATAATAAATGAATGCTCAGTGGATGGTGCAAAGTGAAAATTGCAAATTTCCACAGGTATGCCATTTTAGTGCACAATATTTTGTGCCCAGTTCATGCCACTGAAGACAAATACCTCAAACTGTTAAGCGTGTTCTCCCGGGTATGGTGATGTCATATATGTGGACGTAAACTGCCCGTTGGGCACGCTGCAGGGCTCAGTAGGGAGAGGCGCCATTTGGCTTTTAGAGCGCAGATTTTGCTTAGTGGTAGTTTTTTTGGGGGTTTTGCTGGTATTTCAGTTTATAATGTGGGGGCAAATGTAAGCTGTGCGGAGAACATCAGGGGCATAATAAGAGAGTATAATAATGGGGTAAATAAATAATAATTCATAGATGTGTGGCCGGTGTCGCACTGATAAATGGCGCCAGATCTTATCCGCTTTTGGAACACTGCACATTTTGCATCGCCATATTCTGAGAGCCAGAACTTTTTTATTTTTTCTCCAACGGAGCTGTGTGGGGGCTTATTTGTTGCGGGACAATCTGTAGATTTCATTGGTACCATTTTGGGGTACATGCGATTTTTTTGATCACTTTGTATTTCATTTTTTTGGCAAGCAAGGTGACCAAAAACCTGCAATTCTGATGTTTTTTATTATTTTTTTTTACGGCGTTCGCCATGCGCTATGAATGACAATTTTACGTTATTCTGCGGGTCGGTACGATTACGATGATACCAGATGTATATAGTTTCTCTTATGCTTTGCAGCGTCTGCACGATAAAATCACTTGTTTCAAATTTATTTTTTGTGTCACCAGATTCTGAGAGCCATAACTTTTTTATTTTTCCGTCAAAAAAGCTGCAGGAGGGCTTGTTTTTTGCGGGACGGGCTTCAGTTTTTAATGGTATCATTTTGGAGTACATGCAACTTTCAGATCCCTTTTTTTATTCTGTTTTGCGAGGGGTAGTGACTAACAAACAGCGATTCTGGAATAGTTTTTATAAAATTTTTTCACCGTACAGGTAAAATAGCGTGATATTTTTATAGTTTGGGTCGTTACGGACGCGGTGATACCACATATGTGAACTTTTTTTTCTGTTTTTCGGTTTATGTTTTTCTGTTTTTCCTATAATAAAAGACTTATGTTTTTTGAAACTTATTTTTTTTCACAACATTTTTATTAACTTGTTTTACCTTTTTTTTGTGTCCCACTAGGGAACTTGAAGGCATGAAGCCCTGATCGCTATTCTAATACACTGCACTACCTACATAGTGCAGTGTATTCGAGCTGTCAGCTATTCACTGACAGCAAGCCTATTAGGCTTCGCCTCCCGGCGGGGCCTAATAGGCTTCCGTACTAGGAAGCGATTGTTAGGCTACGGTTGCCATAGCAACCATCGGAACACCCGCGGGTGCCGATGGTTGCCATTAGCAACCATAGCGTGCGGTCTAATCACTTAGATGCAGCGATAGCTGCATCTGAGGGGTTAATCGGCCGGATCGGAGCCTAGCTCCGGTCCTGGCCGTTAGAGCACGATCTCAGCTGTGACAAACAGCTGACATCCGCGCCCGTGGCAACCATCGTGGTTGCAGACAGGCTACAAGACACTTCGATGCATCGAAGGGGTTAATCGGCCGGATCGGAGCCTAGCTCCGGTCCTGGCCGTTGCAGAGGGGTGCCGGACATCTGATTACCGGCGGGGATAGCGCTGGCTCAAGCTGAGCCAGCGCCATCACATACCCTACGTCATGGAGCTGTGATTGGTCAGTCTGCTTTGACTGACCAATCACAGCGATCGCCGGCAGGAGACCGCTGTGAATGGTCCCCTGCCGTCTTACTGTGCCGGTCAACTGTCAAACAGTTGACGGCACAGTTCTGTCACCTTGTCATTTGACAGGGTGACAGTTTTTAGCTAGGACGCACGGTACGTCCCTGTGGCTTAAAACACTTCAATGCAGGACGTACCGGTGCGTCCTGGTGCGCTAAGGGGTTAAGCTACATTCAGATTTTTTTTTTGCACTTGTGCGTTGCATTTTTACATCAGTGTGCTTTGCGTGTGGCAGGAGTTTTTCATGTCCGCGCAAACACTTTTTTTAATAGATTTTTTTTCGATGTAATTGCTGCCATAAACACGGACAGCACACAGATGTGTCCGTGTGCTGTCCGTTTTTCACGCAACAATTGACTTCAATGGTAGACACGGTGTGTGTGAAAATGCACCAATATAGGACATGCAGTGAGATTCACGCAACAGACACTCGCTGCGTAAAAAACAAAACGCACGGATGAGCGAGTAGCCCAATTGAAATCAATGGGTCTGTGTGCTCTGCATTGTTTCAACGCACAGTACACGGATGAGAATCACCCTTGTCTGAATGAGCCCTTGAATTTGCTTTTTGCCTTTATATTTACACAACTTTACACGAACAATTACTTACAATTTTTTATCATATCTGACCATTTTGGCTTGCAATTTTATCTAAACCTTGTTGGATCGGACACGAAATTGCTACGTCACATACCTTTGGTGCTGAAGTCTTCCTTTTTTTGTGTTGTGTCTTATCCTCATTTTCCTCCATGCCCTCTTGTGTTTCTTCTTCTTCGGCTTCTCCCTGAGGAACATCGTCAATTGACAAGTAGTCCTAAACGGGCAAAAAGATAATATAAAGATATAATTCTCAGTAATATAAACCTGCCTCCCAGGGGCTATCCTTATTCTGAATGCCCTAGTTGCTTTAACAATCACTTTTTATCATTGATATTTGGCGTGTGGTCAGTCTCATTCGCACATTACAAACTGCTGCAAGTTTGCAAATAAAGAATATCTGCTACTGTATGTTTGTTGGGAAATAGCTATAGGAAAAAAAACTGAATTTTTAAGTCTATGACATCTTTGCACTGAAATGTTTACATTCATTTAAATCCTAAATGCAACATTAAGCAAACTTTTAGTCTTCAAATTTTACCTTCTCTTGTATTAATAACTATGCCCTTTTTAGTGATAGGTTGTTATTAAATTTATTCTGCAGCAATAAATTATTAGGAACTGTATAACAGCTTCACATAACTGGTCATCTTGAAAATGTTGGCATAAAGGTGACATCACACGACTACTGTCGGGGGCCAACGTAATCTGCTCTCCCCTCCTCATTTACTACAAGTGTTGGAGATGGCAGCAGGGAGGGGCAGGAAAGGGTACACGGCCGATGAGAGTGTTTAGAGGGCGGAAAGCATCTAAGTATTCAGTGAAGGTAGATCACTCAGTCTAAACTGTATCCGTGTAGACGGGGAGAAAAGCATAGCGGGAGGGGTAATAACATAGGCTATCAGTGTAGAGAGAAAGGAGAGAACTCATGGAGACACTGCAGGTGGAGGAAATCACACACTCCACAGAGGAAATAAAAATAAAAAAAAATCTCAGACTGTAGAAGGAAGCTGTGTGGATACAATGACAGCTAGTGAAGGCATCAGCATCCTGGAAACACAGGCCTCTCATCCAGAATGTACTACTGGGAGGTAGACGTCGAAATATTAAAAAAAAAAAAAAAAAAAAAAAAGAAGGAAACTAGGAGTAGTATGTATGCAAACCGCATCAAGGGGGTCTGAAAATGAATGAATTAATGGAGGTTGCAGCCTGAAACTTTGTGCCACTTTAACTCCAGGTAAGCACTAACATACATAATTCTATTTTCCATGTCAAAAGCGGTGCATAGCCTTTAAAGGGGTATTTCCATCTTACAACCACAAAATATGCCATAAATGTCTGATCGATGCGGTGCGCCTATTTTCTAGAAAAGGGGCCATATGACCTCATCCTTCCTTCTGCCGCTGAGCACTCAGTTAAAGGAAAAGGGTCATGAATTATTTTCTTTTTTTTATTAATTTATGTAATAATCATGTTTATATGTACTTTATTTTTTTTTTTTTTATTAACACTATTTTGCTCTACTGCGGGCTGTCATGTTTTATTTCATCTGTGTATGTGTCTTAACGACACATACACATATGTAATATGGCAGCTACAGGGCATAGGACACAACGAACAGGACCAGTTAGTTACATCCTGTGCTTCTGCTGTCTCGCTCTGTACTGCGCAGTGCAGAGCGACCCAGCATAGAAGCTGGTTAGTAGGAGGAAAGCCGCGGGTGGGTGTTTGTTTTGAAGGATCAGCGACGAGCACACCCCCCCCCTCCGCACATGCACGTAAGGTGTGTGCATCCGTGTGGGGCGCTCGACCGAGCAGCGGTGCTCGCTGCTGTTCCTTCAAAACAGCTGATCTGTGGCTATGAAGGATCAGCCGCATACGAGCGCCGCTTATCCTTCAGTCGATTATCAGCTGTTTTGAAGGATCCGCAGCGAGCACCGCTGCTCAGCACACACACACACACACACACACACACACACACACACACACACACACACACGGTGTGTGCGTGTGGGGGTCTCGACAGAAGTGGTGCTCGCCGCTGCCCCTTCAAAAAACATCTGATTGCCGGCTGTTTTGAAGGAACAGCGGCGATCACCGATGCTCCCTCGTTCCTTGCGGCTTCTGTGAACCGCCATGTAACTACTTGGCGATTCACAGTAGTGGTGGTGGGTAATATATCCGGTGGATATGCCATAAATGTGTGAGATGGGAATGCCCCTTTCAGTTAAAGATTTAGACTTAAATGGGGCTGTGAATTCACTTGGAAAATTTTGCATGTTTACAAATTGAGGACTTCATGGAGTTTTTCCCTAGTATTTATCAAAAAACCAGGTATATATTTAAAGTGCCACAGTCATGAGACAAACCAAGATGGGGTGCTGCTGATCACCTGAAGAGGATGTTCGGGCGGCACTTGAAGAGGAGAGATTGTCAGTCAGAGGCTTCACTCCAATCAGTTTGTTCTAGCGGGATCATTGAACGGAAAAAAGCCATTGACTGAAAGCTCTACACTTTCTCACAAACCATCATAATGATGTGCCATCAATTCTACAGAAGCCCTTCAATCAAGTAGAGCACCAGTTTTAACTGGTTCCCGTCCGCTGGCTGTGTTTTTACGGCCAGCGGTCAGGCTCCTTAAAACCCGAGCCATAGACTTTTTACGGCTCAGGTTTTATCTTGCTGCCCGCGCGATCGGGCAGCTGAACGTCAGGTCTCCGGCTGTCAGTGACTGCCGGGGACCCTGAGGAGAGGATAGAAGCAGCTTTCGCTGATTCTGTCTTCTCTGATCACTTGTACACAGCGCTCAATGAATGCTGTGTATAGGAATAGAGACAGCAGCAGCGGCGCTGTCTCTATTGCTCCCGGTGTTCATGTGACTGGTCACATGATCACCGGGTGCCGTTAGTGACAAACTGCTGCTGGGTCTTACTAGACCCAGCACAGCCCTATTAGTGACAATAGTCACTATGAGAGGGCTGATTTCCCCTGTAACTGGGGCTGCTGTGCAGCTTCAGTGGAAAAGCATGGTGTTAGGCCGGATTCACACGAGCGTGTGCCTTTTGCAAGCGCAAAAAAGCGGCGTTTTGCGCGCGCAAAAGGCACTTGACAGCTGCGTGTCAGCCCCATATGATGCGCGGCTGCGTGCTTTTCGCGCAGCCATCATTATGACACTCCGTTTGGATGTTTGTAAACAGAAAAGCACGTTGTGCTTTTATTTTCATTCATCCTATTCACAGCTGTTGCGCGAATCACCCTCGTCCCACGGAAGTGCTTCCGTGTGGCATGCGTGATTTTCACGCACCCATTGACTTCAATGGGTGCATGATGTGCGAAATACGCCCAAAGAACGGAGATGTCGTGACTTTCGCAGCGGACTCACGCTGCGTAAAAATCACGCAACTGTCTGCACTGCCACTTAGACTAATGTACGGACGTATATCCCGTTTGTCTGAATAAGCCCTAAAAGAAAGAAAAAAATATATATAAAAGTTCCCCAATGGTCTTTTTTTTTACCTTTGAGGGACAGACCACAGTAATAAAAAAACTAAAAAGTAAAGTAAAAGGGCAAAAAAAATTAATTCATAATAAATACACATAAAATACCCACGCCCAAAAAAAAAACACTTCCCCCTCCTGCCAATCATTGTTGTAACGCTAGCCCGGACCAAATTACCCTAATATAGACATGTAATATATTAAAATTTACGGTAGAAAATGACTCACAAATAAACTGTCTATTTTAGGGTAAAACTATGTTATTACCAAAAAAAAAATAGCTGAAACTTAAAAAAGCTTATTCTTTTACTATTATTTTCAAACTTTGAGAATAAAAACTCTAAAATAGCAAAAAGGGTGTGTATAAAAACGATTAAAAAAAAAAAAAAAAGAAACCTGCATTATCTACAGAAAAAAAAAAAAACAAAAACGCAAAAATCACGTAGTTATCCCAAATAAAAAAAAAAGTTATAGCAATTTAACGAACACGTGCAAAAAAAGGCTAAACAGTGTCTGTTCCTGGAGAATCAAAATAGCCCGGTCCTGAACTGGTTAATTAAGCAGCAGGGCTCTCCAATTACTGAGCAGCAATGTGAGAATCATATCAAATTGATACAGAAATACTGTGACACCAAAGTTGGAGGTTTCGCTTTTCCACTGAATGCATCTTCTAAAAAGGAGGTAAGCAATTGATTCTTGTACTAATGCGTTTGTCTTACATGAGGAGCTTTGGATGTTTAAGTATAGACATTGCCGCAAAGATGTTTTTAGACTAGAACATCTCATTTTTAACTGTGACCTTACCAACCTGAATATGAATTAATCATTAGTCTCCTGGATCCAGTAGAATAATTAAAATGGGTAATATTTACCTTATTAATCTCCTGCCACTGCTCCCCAGGTCCCCCGTGTCTTCCCGCTCCAGCAATGACGTGTCGACATGACATCTGACCACTGTCGCCATTCAATAATTGGCTGCAGCGCTCACACGTAGTAGACACATCATCGCTGAAAGCAGGAAGAACAAAAGCACAGTCGAGGAAACCGGAAAGTAGGGGGATCGATAAGCGTAGAGGTCCTGTTACACGGCCCGACGTGGGCCATGTAAACTAGCACCGATCAACGAGACAGCTCGTTGAGCGTCGCTAGTTTGCTCCTGTTACACAGAGCAATGTATGGGGACGAGCACTCATTACTCCAATCGCTTATCCCCATACATTTCTATCATGTCAGCAGCACGTCTCCCTCTTTACACAGGGAGATGTGCTGCAGACAACGATAATATTTTCGGCTGCATGAACGATTAGATCACCCGATGAACTGGACTTTGCTCCGTCATCGTCTTATCAGGGAAATGATCGGGAACGAGAACACTGTGTAAAATGCACATTTGCCCGATAATTGGCACGTGTAAAAGGGCCTTATTACATCTCATCATTGATTTTAGAAAATGTCATGGGGTTGGACCCCTTTAAATTAATCACAAAAGAAGTCAGTTATGTTGCGAAATTAGGGACAGAAAAGGCATGCGCTGTAAATGAGCACTTCTGTCAAAACTGCCTGCCCAGCTGCGCATCACCAACAACTCGAAGACACCTCAGTTTGCAGAGCACGGATATACAAATGCACACAATACTCGCACAGCTCATCTAGTAAGCCGAGCAACTGTATAATTCTAGCAGCAGGAATTCACAGGAAAAAAAAAAAAACAGCATTCCACACAGAGGACTAAGAACATTTTGTTTAATTGGGAATCCATTTACCTGTGAATTGGAGAATTTGACTTTAGGATTATTGTCAATTTCCCATAATCCTTCATTGAACCCCTTTCGTTTATTTGGTTTACCATATTTCTCCTTATTCTCTTCATATGGGAACATGTCCTTTGGTCCCAAAAAAGCCCTTCAAATTAGAAGAAAAGAAAAGTCTGAAATTGGTGACCGTAAACAAATGCATCACAATTTTAGTAATTATGTGGATCTACAGCATCTTTTTAATATAGTTTCCTATGACATTTAAATATTAACAATTTTCAAGTATTGCGTACGGAACCAGGTAAATTAAAAGTTTGTAAGAACCAATGAATCAAGAATTTGAGAGTACATTGTCAGTTTTGTAAGAATAATAGTCATGTGGGGAGCATGGCTGGTTCTAAGTTCCTCCTAGGATCTTCTGCTTGCACTTGAGAAAAGTGCGGTTTGATTTTTGATTTGCTGTTCTTTTATTATTTACTGTACTGATAAGGGCATTGTTCCTAACCTAGCTACTGACATGGCAGACGCCTCTGTACTTCTGAATTTTGTGCACAAGACTAGCTGCATCTTCTGCTATAGTATCGCTAGTTATTACCATAATGACCTTGTCGCTTTGACGTTTCCGTTTCATTGTAAAAGAGTTGTTTATGGAGAAAATCACAACAAAAACCTTTGTTAAAAAAAGAATAGTCAATAGATTTTTTATTATATATTTAAAAAAAAAAAAAAAAAGTGCCAATGTTATTTGAACAAATTTATGTTATTTGAGATGTGGAATCCAAAAAGGACTTTAGTGTTGCCAAATGAGCTCTTTTTTTTATTAAGATACTGGATAACTCTCAAATAATGATTTTATCCCAATACAACCTGTAGTTGCGGTCATACATGGCAGGGTTTGGTCATGTGACCCCGCCCCCACCATCATTGAACCCCTAGCATTACATTAGCAATAGGGTTACATGAGATTTTGTAAAAGGCCAAAATGACCTAAAAACTACAGGCTGGGTAGGAACTACCGGACAAAAAAAGAAAAAAAGAAGGAGTGTTCCCTCCACAGTTTACAGACCTAAACCCAATAGAGATGGTTTGAGATGATTTGAACAGGAGAGTCAAGGAAAAGAAGCCAAGTGTTCAGCATCAATGGAAACTCCTTCAAGACTGCTGGACTCTCGCTGGAGAGGTGGCCATGCATATATCTTTGGTAGTTATGGACACTTCCAAGTATTCTTACTCCCTTTGCTTTAAAAAAAGAAGAGGCATTGTGCATGCACAGCCACATCGCTAGTGAAAATGGGAACAAGTTTAACCCCTTAATGACCGGGCCATTTTGCTCATCAATGACCAAGGATTATTTTTTGTTTTTTCACTGTTGCATTCCAAGAGTCGTAACTTTTTTTTTTATTCCATCGACATAGCCGTATAAGGGCTTGTTTTTTGCGGGACGAGTTGTATTTTGTAATTGTACCATTTTTAGATGCTTATAACATATTGATTAACTTTTGTTAACTTTATTTTAGGAGAGAATTGAAAATAAGCAGCTATTCCAGCATTGATTTTCACGTTATAAATTTACGCCGTTTACTGTGCAACGTAAATAACATGTTAACTTTATTCTATGGGTCGGCACGATTACGGGGATACCAAATATGTAAAGGTTTTATATGTTTTCCTACGTTTGCACAATAAAAAGCCTTTTAGAAAAAAAATACTTGTTTTTGCATCGCCGCATTCCAAGAGACGTCATTTTTTTATTCTTCCGTCGATGTGGCCGTACGTGGGCTTGATTTTTGCGGGACAATGTGTAGTTTTCATTATTACTATTTTGGGGTACATAAGACTTAAAGATTAGCTTTTATTTTATTTTTTATGGGGGGGAATGGGAGAAAAGAGAATTTTGCCGTTGTTTTTTGAGTTTTCTTTGGACGCCATTCATCCGGCGGTTTAATTAATGTGTTCATTTTATTGGTCAAGTTGTTACGATCGCGGGGATACCATATATGTGTATGTGTGATTTGTTTTGACAGTTTTACTTAATAAAACCACTTTTTGGGACAAAAAAGTAGTTTTATTTGACTTGACTAATTTTTTTTTTCCCACAAACTTTATTTAACTGACTTACATTTTTTTTTTTTTTAAGTCCCACCAGGGGACTTCACTATGCGATCTGCTGATCGCATATATAATGCTTTGGTATACTTAGTATACCAAAGCATTATTGCCTGTCAGTGTAAAACTGACAGGCAACCTGTTAGGCCATACCTCTGGCATGGCCTAACAGGCAGATGCTGAAGACAGACCTGGGGGTCTTTCTTAGACCCCCGGCTGTCATGGAAACCCGACCGCGACCCGCAATTTCTTTTTGGGGGCGCCGATCGGGTGAGACAGGGAGCTCCCTCCCTCTGTCAAACACATTAAATGCCGCTGTCACTATTGACAGCGGCATTTAATGGGTTAAACTGCCGGAATCGGCGCGCGCTTAGATTCCGGCAGTTGCAGCAGGAGCCAGGCTGTGTATAACAGCCGTGCTCCTGCCGCTGATCGCGTGGGTACAGTGGCAGTACCCGCGCCATCACAGGACGGATATATCCATCCTCCTGCGCGAACTAGCAGCTGCAGAGGACTGATATATCCGTCCTTCGGCGTTAAATGTGACTTTAAATGGGTTTTCCAGTCCTTAAAATTGATGGCCTGGTGTGTCGGGGTCAGACTCCTGGGAGCCCCGCGGATCAGCTGTTTTGACTAGGGTGCATCGCTTGTACGAGCCCTACTTCCCCTTCATTTCTACTTGCTCACTGAGTCATTTACACACATGTAGCGGCAATTCACAGTATTGCAGCCTTCTACATCGGTGTCAACGATTCAGTGAGCAAGTAGAATTAAAGGGGAAGCGCCACTCGTACAAGCGATGCACCCTAGTCAAAACAGCTGATCGGCGGGGGTCCCAGGAGTCGCACTCAAACACATGAGCTATTGATGGCCTATCCTGAGGATAGGCCATCAATTCTTAGGTACTGGAAAACCCCCTTAAATGTGTCATAGGGTGCCACCTTTGCTCAGTTTGTGAAATTTCTGATCTACCCTGGTTAACGAAGTGCTTATTGTAAGGTGAACGCACGATTTACTATCAGGCAGTCTGATTGATGAATCTGGGTTTGGAGTAGGATGGTCATAGTACCAGAATTTTTGACTTGGATACCGATACTTTGCGTAGTATTGTGATTTGATACCAAAACGATACTTTGCCGTTTTCTGATGTGAGGTGAGGCGTGATGAATTTTTAATGTGCCTCACATTAATAGTAATTAACCCCATCATGTTTCTCAGTCAATTGACAACACTGGGTTAATGTGTACGGTACATGGTGTTAATTACTATTAATGTGAGGCACATGGAGGTTAAATTCATCACAACTCGTGCCTTCCAATAATAAGTGAAAGAAGTTTTTATTTCATTTTTTTATAGCGTACACATCATAAATAGATGCAAAAAAATTGTTGTGCAGGTTATAACGGCCACGCCAATACAGAATGTGTATATTATATGTATGGACTTATTTTAACCCCTTAGTGACGAACAATACGCCTTTTCCCGCAGCTCAGTCTAAGCCCTGCACGGGTGTCCCGTGCAGGCTGGAGCTGGGACTCTGTTGTCTGATGACAGCCGGGCTCCTGCTCCACCAGCCCCGATCAAAATGTACTTTGATCGCGGCAGTTTAACCCATTAAATGCCGCCGTCATTACTGACCGCGGCATTTAAATCATTTGCAGAGGGAGGTAGCTCCCTCTGTCATCCAGCTGTGACCCGTAAATGAAATCCCAGGCCTCCGATGGGGAGTCATGGCAGCCGGGGGTGCCTGAGAGGCCCCCAGGTCTGACCTATGCATATGCCTATTAGGACGCGCCAGAGGCACGTCCTAACAGATTGCCTGTCAGGGTATGTGCACACACACCAATTACGTCCGTAATGGACGGACGTATTTCGGTCGCAAGTACCGGACCGAACACAGTGCAGGGAGCCGGGCTCCTAGCATCATAGTTATGTACGATGCTAGGAGTCCCTGCCTCGCTGCAGGACAACTGTCCCGTACTGAAAACATGATTACAGTACGGGACAGCTGTCCTGCAGAGAGGCAGGGACTCCTAGCATCATACATAAGTATGATGCTAGGAGCCCGGCTCCCTGCACTGTGTTCGGTCCGGTACTTGCGGCCGAAATACGTCCGTCAATTACGGACGTAATTAGTGTGTGCGCACATACCCTCAGGGTTACACTGACCGTATACCAAAGCATTATTGCCTAAGTATACCAAAGCATTATATCTGCGATCTAAAGATTGCACAGTGATCTCCCCTAATAGGACAAAAAAAAAAAAATATTTTTAAAAAGTAATAAGTAATGAATGTGAAATAAAAAATAAATTACGGTAAAAAAACCAAAAAATAAAACAACATTTTGCTAAAAAAGTGGATTTAGTAAAAGTGTAAAAAATAAATCCAACTACACATATATGGTATCGCCGCAACCGTAATGACCCAAACAATAAAGTTAATATGTAATGTAAACACCATAAAAATAAGACAATGAGCCATAGAATAAAGGTAACGTGGTATTTACGTCACACAGTGAACAGCATCAATTTAAAACGCATAGAACTATGGCGGAATGTCAACTTTTTTTTAATGATGCCATTAAAGAGTACAACTAATCCCGCAAAAAACAAGTCCTCATACAGCCATGTCGACGGAAGAATAAAAAAAAATTATAGCTCTTTGAACGAACGAAAAAAAAAAAGCTTGGTCATTAGGGCCTAAAATAGGCTGGTCACTAAGGGGTTAATGTTTATGGTAAAAACGTGTTTGTGTATTATTTTTATTTAACACTACTATGTTTTTAAACGTTAATGTACTGGCATATAGCTATATGCCAGTACATTAGCCTGTGCATGGATAGTACACAGGCAGCAGTTAGGACATACCCAAGTATGTCCTAACAGGAAATATGGTCAGACAGCCCTGTGGTCCTTCAATGACCCTGTCCATATAGGGTATGTCCCTCAATTCCCTGTGACGCGATCCAAGGGGCACCCCCCCTTCTCATTTTCCCCTTGAATGCGGTGGTCAGCTTGATTGCAGCGCTCAAGGGAATAGCAGCGGCAATGAGCGGTTTCTCTCAACTCCGCCATTAGAGCCGGGCTGCGGCTGTGTAATACAGCCATTCCCCGCTCCTGTGTGTGCGCGCGGTCAGCACGAGGTGATGCACTAATGAGCGGCGGTTCAGGCACTGAAGACCGGACATGGGGGGTGTTGGAGTTTCGCAGTGCGCCTGTCATGTTGTGTATTCAGTGCCGGCAATCATTAGTGCATTGCTGGTGGAATCACCTCATGCTGACCGCACGCACACTTGTCAGGACTCAGGAGCGGGGCAATGGCTGCATTACACAGTTGCAGCCCCGCTCTCATACATTCATGTGTTACAATGCTAAGCTTTGCGGCCGCACAGCTTAGTATCGAAATACATGAAATAGCGGTAGCGAACAGTTTGAGGGTGCACATTATCGAAACAGTATCAAAGTTTCGATGCATCGTGCATCACTAGTTTGCCAGAATGATGGCTAACGGAATTTGGTGGAGCAAGAATAATGGTCTAAGGCAGTTTTCCAGGGTTTGGCCTAGGCCCCTCATTTTTTGGAAAATGGTAAAGTTAATACTACAACATACTTACATTTTAGACAATTGTATGCTTCCAACTTTGTGGGAACAGTTTGGGGAAGGCCCTTTCCATAACAGTGCACCCTATGCACAATGTGGGGTCCATAAAGACATGGTTTGACGAGTTTGGGGTGGTGGAACTCGACTGGCCTGCAAAGAGTCCTGACCTCAACCCAATCAAACACCTTTGGAATGAATTGGAATGCAGATTACAAGCCAGACCTTCTCGTCCAACATGCAAGCAGACTGGTTCCTAATCCTAGGTCCCTCCAGTAAAGAGCAAAAAAGGAAAGAAAAAAACGCAGCACTCCAGATCAGGTGAAATAACAAATATTGGAGCTTTTATTCACCCATAAAAAACAGCAGGCTTTAATGCAAGAGCTGTCAGTACATCGGCAAATAAAAGCACCAATATTTTTTATATTACCATATCCGGAGAGAGTGAGTAAGACACAAGGAGATAGCCAGTGACTGAGACACTCCAGAATATTACAGATCGGGAATCTAGATCGCAAGCCAACTTGGGACAGTGAATGACAACTTCTGTATATCATTGTGGAATATGTAGGCGCCATATACGCAACATAAATAAGAGATAAGAATCATTGATGTAAGAAGATCATATAAGGTCACTGTGAAGTTAATTTCTGAAAACAAATTAGCAACTTACGTTTCATGGGTGCCAAAAAAGAAAATGGGCATTTTATTTGTTTGAGGCTTTACAGCTCCATCGGGTAGCTCATCCACCTGTAGATACAATTGACAGAATTGGAAATATGAAAAAGAAAAACTAATTTATTCCTGTGCAAATAAAGAAATCGTTACACATTATTGTAGAAATTAAGACAGAGTCTCCTGACTGGACAGTCATTATGGCTTTTTTTTTTTTTGTAGACCAAAGTTAATTAGTACTGCTCCTCTTCTGGTTTCCAGCCTCTGAATGGAGCAGTCAGACACTGGTATGTAAAAAGTCACCAGCTGTGCCTGGCCACTGCATATGGTAAACGCTGATGCCTATATGCTCACAATAGTGATTATATACATGCCCCCCACAGGGGGAGGTGAAAGTTGTGGTTTTAGATGCCACACCAAAACCACATCTTTCTATTTAACAAAAAAGATTTTTTTTAATAAATTACTAAACAAAAGCAAGCAACAAAACTGCTCAGAATTGTTCAATGTACACAAAGTAATCTTCCATGAAACCCAGGAAAGAGATCATGTAGTTTAATGAGTGAAAATGAACATCCATTACGAAATTTTGTATGTAGACCACCACCAGACATATTACTTTCATTTTTACTTAATGGACTTCATCTTAGATTGCAGCACGCCAGCTGTATTCTCCAGAACTGCCTTCTATACGAGTCGAACAAGGACAGCCTTTAAAAGATTGAAGGAACTCCTCAACACCTAGTTTCTGCAATCAACTGATAAAAATCGATCCTGAAAGCAACTTGGTCCACAGTGTTGACCCAGTCTACTAAGGTTGAAGCAGGAACCAATAGCCAAGCTGATTACATTTTCGGACCTTGCTACGTCTATGTAATAACAGGAAACTTTAATTAATCTATGTTTTTCTACTTTGATAACCGACAAAAACTTTGGTAAAACGCCAGAAATTCAAACTCATTGTGCTACTATAAACTTTCAAGATCAATAGACTGTCAGAAGTACTGATTCCTGTAACAGAAACTATACGGGAATATTTAACGGCAGTAATTTGGTCTAACAATCTTTCCCCTGAAAGACATTTTGTGCCACATTCATTTTCTCACTGAGAAGTTAGAAATTCCGTTTAATATGCAGTAGGGCTGGGCGATTAAATAGAAAAATAAATCAAAATCGAAATTCAGTGCAATTAATCTACATCATCTTGCAAATTTAGGTTTTATCAATTATTTGTTCCCGGTTTAAACTGTATCTGCATCTTCAGTACGCAGATACAGTTGAATCCAATGGTAGAGCAGGAGACCATAAGGGCATTATAGTGTGTGGAGGTCAACTATAAGAGCATTATAGTGTGTGGAGGTCAGCTATAAGGGCATTATAGTGCGTGGGGCAGTGTCAGGGGGTATATTATATACAGTAGTATACAGCAGGCTGAGGGGATAAATATTAACTCAATGGCGTAGCATGCAGAGGGGGTGTGGTCTACATCATTCAATAATCGTAATCAAAGTTACATGCTCAATCATGATTTTGATTGAGGTCATAATTGCCCAGCCATAATATGCATTATATTATGCAGTAACATGCATAAGTAACAGAATTTCCCTCCCGGACATCTTCCTTGGTTCTTCCCTTCCTTTAATTCTCCTTACTACCCATTTCTATTTTTTCTTCACTAAACTCTAGAAGCCTCTTGTACTGGACACCTTTTTATATTCTCTTGTGCAGCGGTACATTTTGTACTGCGACTAATGAAATGTCATTGGAGCGGCTTTGTCAAATTTATAGTATTTTTATTATATCATTTTCCACAAATATGTCAGCAAACTGGCTACAGCCACATGGCTCATGACTTAGAATATACATTATCCATTGCAAGGAGTAAAAAAAAAAACAAAAAACGGGGGACGCGCAGGTCTTACAACTTGGGAATTCAATAAACGCTTACCTGGTTGCCGACAGGACGAGAATACTCGTCCTGAGCGGCGGGTACTCGGCGCATCAGGACGAGTATTCTCATCCTGTGTGACAGCCAGTGTCCGCGCGACAGCCCCGCTCTAACGGGGAGAGAAGAGAAACATCTTCTCTCCGCCGTTAAACCCTTGAATGCAGTGATCAAAGCTGATTGCGACATTCAAGGCTATAGTAAGAAGGGGTGTCTCCCATTTGATTGCGTCACAAGAAATCCCTGTGACGCGATCAATGGCTATACCTGGTATGGGCAGACAGGCCAGGGCCCATTGAAGGGCCCCAGGATTGTCTGACCATGTTCCCTGTTACGGCATACTGAGGTATGCCCTAACAACTGCCTGTGTACAATCAGCACACAGTCTAATGTACTGGCATATAGATATACTAGCATAGAAAACCCGTTACACGTTAAGTATTTGTAAAAAAATTATTTAAAAATAAATAATTACCAAAACTTGAAACCTAAGAAAACTGCAGAAGAGTTTGCTGAATAACAGATTATTCACCCAGGGTAAAAGTAGAATGTAGTAGATGTGACCTGCAGTCCTACTTAACACCACAGATAAGGAGAACTGAGTACTGATAATGTAGGTTACCTGCAGTCCAATGTAAGGCTCTATTGACACGACCGGGTCAGAGTGTGGGCCTATAAAAACGGCCGATTTGCATCCGTTTAGTTTCCGTTCCAGGCTGTGTTTGCGTTTTTAACGGCCGATTTTGACACATTTTTTTCCCCTGTCCATTTTAAAAACGGATGCATTTCATTTGTAAATTTTCTGCCACACAGCCCCCCCTTGTGGACAGCCTCCCCCCATAGATGGCACATCCCCTACATTCCTGTAGGGGACCTCTCCAGGAGAAGTGGATTAGGGATTCAGCTACTACACAGAGCAACAAAATAGCCTCCTCCTCCCATGCACTTCACACTGAGGAGGAGCGTGCAAAGGTGTAAGAGATCCAGAGGAGGCACACTATGATGGCACTAGAGAGGCTGTTTCCTACAAGCCCCATAATGCCGCGTGTGCCTCCTCCTGATTGGTTCCTGCTGTTCCTAAAACTAGCATAGACATATAATATAACGTCGCTGTGTATATAACAGTGACCAGCAGACTGCTGTTGATTTCTTGTTTGTAGCTCCTTTCTAAATTATAGCAAGCAAGCCAGAAAGGGTCCAAACCTCCTTTTCTTCACTTTTGGAACAGAGCGCTTATTTGGAAAAACGCACTGGGTCTCCCTGCTATATATGAGCGGCAGGAAACCGCAATGCATGACTTATAAAACCGTTTATTATTAAACCGTTGAGTAATTTTCTGACCCTATTGGCAATAAATTCTGTGCCAATCATCCTGCCGAGGCAGCATCCCAGCATGACTCCTTGACAGTTGTAAGATTCTTCTAGGGGCGATGCAGCTTCTTGCTACAGAGCATGATCGACTTTCTGGGCAGTAGGAAAGAGTAGAAGAGACCAGCCAACACTATCATTGCGCTGGGATTGCAGAAATCGATCCGGCTGAACAGTGAGATTTACTGCTCATGCATGTCCAGCCACAGCCTTACTAAGGACGTGCAGAGGCCCGTTGCTAAGGGGGAGCAGGGAGCGCAAATCACAACTTGCAAGTGTGATATCTGGTGATAGCAAAAAAATAAATTAAAAGCTTCACTTGGGGAAAATTATTAGCTTCATGAAAGTTATTATTTAATCAGCACTTGAATTCGTGGGACAACCCCTTTAAATCTGCAAAATGCAAAAGTTTCAATATTTCACTAAAAAGCAAAGGGTTCAGTAAAATAGGATTGTTTCACGCAACCTTAGGCCTCATGCACACGACCGTAAAAACTCCCGTTATTACGGGTCGTAATTACGACCCGTAATAACGGGCTCATAGACTTCTATTGGCGACGGGTGCCTTCCCGTTTTCTCACGGGAAGGTGCCCGTGCCGTTGAAAAAGATAGAACATGTCCTATTTCAGGCCGTAATAACGGCACGGACAGTCCATAGAAGTCTATGGAGCTCTCGTAATGACGGGTGGCTACATGTGTGCACCCGTCATTACGGCAGCGTTGCTAAGCGACGTCAATAAATAGTCACTGTCCAGGGAGCTGAAAGAGTTAACTGATCGGCAGTAACTCATTCAGCACCCTGGACAGTGACTACCGATCAGTATAAACCTGTAAAAAATAAAAATAAAAGACTTTCATACTTACCGACAACTTCCTGCTTCCTCCAGTCCGGTCTCCCGCCCGTTGCCTTGGTGACGCGTCCCTCTCGACATCCGGCCCGACGTCCTGGATGACGTTTCAGGCCATGTGACCGCTGCAGCCAATCACAGGCTGCAGCGGTCACATGGACTGCCGCGTTATCCAGGGATGTCGGGCTGGATGTGAAGAGAGGGACGCGTCACCAAGACAACGGCCGGTAAGTAAGAATTTCTTTAACTTTTATTACAGAAAGGGCTGTCCCTTCTCTCTATCCTGCACTGATAGAAAGAAGGGGCTGCCGATTAGTGCAGCGCTATTTTGCCACCAAAAACTTGCCTGTAAATACGGGTGGAATACGGGTGACACCGGACCCATATTTACGGGCACGGGTTCGTAAATACTGGTGCAAAACGTGTGACACCGGACCCGTATTTACGCCAGTATTTACAGGTGGGAAAAAATACGGTCGTGTGCATGAGGCCTAAGAAAGGAGGACGGGATCTGTGTCCCCCAATGAATATAGCAAGAAAAAGATTTTATGGTTAATAGGAGAAAAGAAAAAAAAAAAAGATTTTTTTTTCTTCATTTTAATTATTGGGGTGGGGGGGGGGGACAGCACCGTGGGATGAGCTAAAGTAGTTCCAATGGATGGGAAGAACCTGTCCAAAAAAACAAAACTGCAGCACACCTGAGCAACCGCCGTAGAGTTGTCAGACTGGATCCTGAACGGGTGACCCAGAGTAAAGAAAATCCAATGGGAGGGGGCCAGGAAGATTGCCCTCAGTTCCATAAAATTGATCTGTAAGGATGATTCCGCTCTCAACCAAGTGGCCTGGATCATGTGGTGGCCAAAACCTGCACCCCACCCAAACAGAATGGCATCAGTTGAGAAGCCACTGGAGGTGAGGAAGGACCACCCTTGCATGATGGCCGGCAAAGTCTCCCACCAGCACAATTCTTGACAAATCCGAGAGTGAAAGAATCAACTTGTCCAGAGAAGTCGGAGACCTCACGAAAGGTTTGCTCCCCGAAGGGGTCTGAAATGGAACTGGGCATATTGAACAGCCTTAGAGATAGAGACCGTCCTGCGTTGCACCTGCGTGCAGAAGCGGATGAAAGAGAATGTGTTCTGGCGGAGGAGGGCCACTTCTGCCTGAAGGGTCTTGATTTTGTCCTCTGGGAGATGGATCCTTGAAAATCTGGTAAAGTTCACTTACAGATACTCCATTAGCAGAGATGAGACCAGAAAGGTTTTCTCCTTACTGATGATCGAGTAGAAAATTTCAAATATGTCCAGTGTGATGTGGAGATCAAAGGTTTTTCGGTCTGGAGGGAGCCTTTACCAAGAGGTCGTCCAGGTAAGGGATGACAGCAGCTCCTCCAGCGCCTTGAGACGAAGGGGTTCAATTTCTTCTGATCCAGGAGTAAACAAACTGATCTGTCTTTTTTGGAGACTGAAGAGACTCCAAACTGTGAAAAAGATCTGTCTGAGGAACAGGGACGATTGCTTTCTACTCCTGCAGAAGGTTAACAGCCTGGAAAAAAAGCAGAAGCATGATCCGGTGTGTGAGGTGGAGCCCGCAGAAAGGACCTTCCTGGGAGAAGGGTGGAGAGCTCCATTTAGTAACCTGTCGACAACCTCTCGAACCCAGGCGTTGTACACATGAGCGAACCATGTCTCCTGAAAGGAAAGCAGTCATCCCCCCCACTCAGACAGGCACCACCAGTGGGGAGACCCCTTCAGGCTTAAAGGAACAGTGTCACCCCAAAAAAAAAATTTATATCAGTTTTATGTAAGGGTTTTATTAAAAACGTTTATATTTGTGTGTTTGTGTGTTACTTTTTTCTATTTTTACACTTTTTCTTCCCTATACGCCATTTTTTTTTCCATCTCTGTATGTGTCGATTAACGACACATACAGACATGGAATACAGCAGCTCCAGTCCCATAGGGAATGCGAACGGGGCCCATTCCATCCACTATGGTGTACGCCGTGTGTGTGGGAACGGCGCATGCGCCGCTCCCACACAGTCCAATTTGAAATGCGCGCCGTCCGGCGCCATTTTCCTGTGGACCGGAAGTCGCGGCCGGACAGTAAGATTACTACTTCCGGTCGCGGCTTCCGGACTTGTGCACATGGAGCAGCGGCAGCAGATGGAGCGGACGGACCGGAGGGAGCGGCGGCGACTGGAGCAGGTAAGTGATTTCTATGTATGTTCGTGTTTCAGTGTGTGTTTACTAGTGGCGACACACAGTGTAGGAGGTTAGACCGTTCAAACCCCTCGTTTCTCCCGACACTAGCCAGGATAAAGGAGGGGGGGATTCTGAGAGCTCACTAGAGCGAGGGATTTTTTCCCAATTTTGCAGCATAAAGCAATGTGGTTGCTTTACCACATGCAATGCTGCAATTTTGGGAATTGCTCCATCTAGTGACCAGTGCTGGGAAATATTATAAATTGAATCCAAAAAAAAAAAAAAAAAAAAAAATTAGAACAATGTTTAATCACCTACACACTAATTGTTTAACTAAAAAAAAACAAAACAAAAAAAAAAAAAAAAACACATGTTTTGCTGGCAACACATTCCCTTTAAGATTTTCTTGGCAGAGCAGGACTTCTGGGTCTTAGGTCACTGTTGCCAGGCAGGTCTCAACTTGAAGGAAGTTAGAAAAGGACCGAAATCTCTGTGAACGAAGAAAAGGCTGTAGACGGTGGGTCTGGGAATCCAATCTTGTGAAAAGGGTCACTGAGCAATACCACATGTAAATGAAATGGTAGTGCACTTCAACATCTGTGAGTTAGGCGGATCCACAGAAGGAGAAATAGACCATTTAGAGATCAAGTCCTCCTGAAATTGAAACAGAGTATTAATAATTTCAAAACAGCCAGACACCTGTCAGGATGCTTCAATTCCTTGCATAAAATCTCTTGAAACTCACTATGGTTTGAAAAGCATAGGCTTTGGCTTCTTCCTGAGAAAGAGTGATGGAATCATCAATTACATGTAGTCGTCAGTTCTGCTTATATTCTAAAATCTGAGGAAAGCCACAGACCCTGGTTGGAAGCAGCTTCTTCATTGAGGACTCCAAAAGGGGACCCGTGGAGGGAAAGAGGAGTGGGACTTGTCCCTGGTACTTCTGCTCCTCTTAAAGAGAACCTTTCACCTCCCCATACATGTGCAGCATGTAATGGGCAGGGCTGCACAAACCCTGGGGCACTTTACATATTTTTAGATATCGGTGCCCAATATTTAAATAACCCCCTGAACGGTCAATGAGTGTGTACTGGCAAGAGGGGCGTGTTACTATGGCTGTGAGTGACACTGTCCATATCCGATTGGACAGTGTTAGAGCAAGAGCAGAGTGTGCACGAGCACACTCTCACTCTTCAGCTTTCATGATCAGTCTTCTGCCGAACTGGCAAGGGGGCGTGTCACTGCTACGGACAGTGTAAGAGATGGGGAGCGATTGCACTGACCGTAGCAGAGACACGCCCCCTTGCCAGTTCGGCAGACCAAGTACAAGACTGATCTCTCGCAAGAGCTGAAGAGATGAGCGCGCATGCGTGCTCTCCTCTCCACAGCTCTTACACTGTCTGTAGCAGTGACACGCCCCCTTGCCAGTTCTGCAGAAGACTGATCTTGAAAGCTGAAGAGTGAGAGCATGCTCGCGCACTCTCCTCTCTATCCTCGCTCTTGCTGTAACACTGTCCATATCTGATTGGACAGTGTCACAGCCATAGTAACACGCCCCCTTGCCAGTAGACACCCCATTGACAGTTCAGGGGGTTATTTATATATCAGCCACCAATATCTAAATAACGGCGGAGGGTATAATTTTTTTTTTAAAGTGCCCCAGGGTTAGTGCAGCCCTGCCCATTACACGCTGCACATGTATGGGGAGGTGAAAGGTTCTCTTCAAGGGATCCATCATGGGAGGTAGACTGTATCCATGGGAGAAAAAGGAGGGGCATGGAGCACAGCCACTATCTGGAAAGACTAAACCATGGTTTGGGAGAATCCAGAAATGTCCCCTAAGTCCCGAGCAAAGGACCTGGCCCATTCAGGGGGTGCCACATCAGACACTGGACAGAAGGGGGTAGAGTGGCCGCATGAAAACTTTTCATTCCACCGCCACAATTAAAAGTTACCAGAGCCACCTGCTTAATGGAATCCTCCTGTGATGAGGACATGTCACAAAAGCATGGAAGCCAGACAACCAACAGTGTCAATGGGAAGAGTGGAAAGGCTACTTCTAGTGAACCCGGCTCCAATAAGCAGACTCCCTCTCAACAGCATGATGCCAGTCGAGAAGGCATCCTAGCGCGGATGCAGGTCGGGTACTAGCATAAAAAGACCCGGCCTGAGAAACCAAGCAGGGAACAAGCAGCGCTCGTTTCCCCACCATTGAATGCTGACTGCAGTGCAGCCCACATTTGCTGGAGGGTGCGTGGGGGAGGTTCAATAGAGCAAACAAGACAATCGAGGTGGTCCCACAGATGCTCAATTGGGTTCAAGTCTGGAAAACTAGGGGGCCAGGGAAGTAAATGGAAGTCTTGTTCGTTCTCTTCCTACCACTGTCGGACATTTCAAGCCGTGTGACATGTCGCATTGTCTTGCTGGAAGATTCCATCTGCCCCAGGGGAGACAAACATCATGTATGGGTGGACGTGATCTGCAATGATGGATTCATACCCAAAATCGGTTCAGAGTCCCTACCCCATGGATAAGTGGGCCAGAGAATACCATAAAAAAAATTCCCCAGGCCATAAAGCTGCCACCCGCAGCTTGTGTTCTTCCAGCAATGGTTGCAGGGTGTTTCTTCTCTAAGGTTTCTCGTCTGATATGCCAACGTCCATCCATTCGATGAAGCAGAAAACTTGACTGATCGGAGAAGGCAACCCTTTACCAATCATCGGTGGTCCAATGCCAATACTGCCGTGCAAATTGAAGCATTTTTCTCCGATGCACCTTTGTTAGCATAGGAGCAGTAGCCATCCTTTTGCTTCAGAGCCCCATACGCAATAGTGTTCGCTGAAGTGTTTTAGACACGCGTCTGGTAGCACCCTGGTTCATTTTATAGACCCACCAGACCAACCCACAAAATCACTTCCTTCATAGGCTACGCGCTGCCGACGTCGAAAGTAGCAGGCGGTCATAATAATGCGACTCGACTGTGTATATGTCCCAGATAGGGTCCACTATCCCTAAATAACCCCCCTCCCTTAGATAAGGAAAGACAGAATCCCCAGAGTATAGGCAATGAGTAAGCCCTTGAGGGGGCCTGGGGGTTGAATACAGTCCTCACCCTCCGTAGTCTTTAGGTGTGCGCAGAGTCATTTCTTCAGTAACCTAGAACATATAGTGGGATTACTAGGACTTAAAGCGGTTATCCGGGGATCGAAAATGTAATTGCAATAATAGGATTTCCTGCTTTATGCCGGACCCATCGTTGGACAAAATGAACCAATTGACTGCCAGAAATAGCGGTCCTCATATCGGTCGTTAGGTGTCTTACACCGCTGCACATGCAGTAACCCCTTAAACTTTTGTCCGGTAGCAAGCAGTGACAATTTTAAATCTCTATGTGTGGTCTGTCTTTTTGCTATATATAGCACAATAAAGAATTGATTTTACTCTTATGGTAGTTGGGAAATAGGGCTTCTTGCCTATAGGCACTTTGTTGTTAGTTGTATATTATGCCTGCCAACTACCCAGGGTCTTCATTAGATTTTCGTTAATAAAGTAAGCAACTGACACAAATAAAATATATCAACAGACTTGATTTCAAGTCAGGTCTGCCTCCTACAAATACTAGGTTAAAACAGATTTAGCCAGTGTCTCTGGGAAGGGTATGGCCTGCCTGGTCAGAGCCAAGACTTTCCCTACCTAGTGTCAGCCTCCTAGTGGCAAGGGCTTCTATCCATGGTGCAGTGTCCCCTAACTATATAAAAGTATAAACAACAAGACCATAAGTAGACATTGTTGTATCAAATTTTCCAACTCACCCTGGCAGGCCAATGAGGATACCCCTTCATCTTGGCAAATATTAGATCTCCGGGCTTGTAATCACGAGTCATGTTGTCTTTAGATTAATCAGAGGCAGCAGCAGAATATGAAATTAATGTTTTCCGGAACTTCAAAACGTACCTACAAAAGTTACAAACAAGAAAAAGTAAGGACTTTAGTTCCCATAGAATAGCAAGTCTACCTGTCAAATAATTAACAATTTTTATTAATCCCTCTTCTTTATAAAGAATAGAAGGGCTTTTTACAGATCACTCTTCAAAATAAGGCTGCTCAATAATTTTCTACTGAGGCCTAGGCCTCACCATTGGTATTAGTCCATATAAAAATTACCTCAATTTATCTTGTGTCCTGAACATAGCAACGTTAAAATAAGCACAAAAGTGCAGCAATCTCTGATTTACCTACATAATTGTCAACCATAGCAAGCTTAGGCCTCATGCACACAGCCGTAAAATCTCTCCATAATTGCAGACCATAAAACAGTCCGCAATTACGGACCCATTCTGTTCTATTGGCCACGGCACCTTTCCGTATCGCTACGGATGGGTGTCCGTGCCGTAGAAATGTTCCGAAAATTATGGAACACGTCTGTGCTTTATTCTTTGTATGGGAGCACAGCACAAAAATGCGGCCAGCTGTGCTCTCAATCGCAGGCCGTCATTACGGGCAGGGCCGTGTGCATGGGGCCTTAGTCTGCGCATTGCCTTCCACCCCTCCGAATCTGTGTAATGTATGGGACACCCCATACATTGCACTGAAAGTGTCCCTGCTGCGGCTGTGTCACATACGGATAGTATGTGATTCAGCTGCATTTGGGAAAAGCCATAAATTACATGTTGTGTGATCAAATTGCTGCAGTAAAATTATTCTTCATTCTTTTCTCCATGATCCACCTTACTGAGAAGCGCTCTATACAATTAATCTCTGGTGAGCTAGTGTGGGGGAAAGGGGTGTAGAATGGAAGCCTAGCCTGAGCTGATCAGGCAAGAGGTGGATTTCAGACTACCCTACACTCCTATTCGATAATGTAGTCCTTAAAAATCATAGCTTTGTCCTATGAATCCCTGAAGAAATAAATCAGTTTTGTATCACGCATAGGTTTGACATACAAAAGTTTAAAGGGTTTTTCAGATTGACTTATGGGGATCCATGTGTGGTTACTTTTAGCATTTTCTGTACTTCCATAAACTATAAGAGTGTCTGCACATGCATGCCCATTTCTGACCTGCTAAACAGAATATACATTTTTTTAAAAACATCTTTAAAACCCACAGTTATACATCCACTTTAAATGCCTCTGGTCTTTCAGATATTGCCTCCTATGGTAGCATGAACTACTGTAAAACTACCATTTAAATATTTAACTTGATTAGACCGTTCTGCTTCTAAACCGCAGCATTGACTGGCAGTAAGAAACCGCTTTCCGATCTGCCTCCTAGGCTCTCGTACTCCGTACAGGATTACAATACTACAGGCATTTTACAATACTTTGAGTACAATTTACCTTAGAATAAATAAACAAGGTGATACTTTGACACACACACACACAGAGTCACAGTCTACCCTTGTAATCTATACTGACATTCCTGTTAGTAATGTTAATGGGTAGCCTTTGCAATATTACCACTGCATGATAGTAATATTTGATAGCAAGTAATTCATAAGGAAATTGTGTCCTTTATAGTGTAGGATAGGGGGTCATCCGCACTATCTAAATTGGACCTGCATTGGATAATTGTAATAATTTACATATATTTTTTACAAGTTTATTAATAAAGTTTATTATATCCAATTTTTTCAACTGAACCACAATTCTTATCCCTTCCCTTTTCCCTAATCAATAATTGTCTAAAAGTTAATGCAGACCAGATGGTGCAGAGTGAGGTTTGCAATTTTCTATACATATATTCCATTTCAGTGTCCAATATAGTGCCCAGCATGCGCCACCAGAGACATACACCCCATAAACTAATGTGGGTTCTCCTGGGTAAGGCAATACCCTACAGGTGGCTGTTATCAGCTGCCTGGGCACACAGCAGGGCCCAGAAGGGAAAGATGAGGGGGATAAGCTGTGCGGAGTGCATCAGGGTAAGTAAAACTGGGGTAGAGTAAAAAAAATCAAGGGATGTATGATACATTTTAAAACACATTTTTATACAGAGTCCTGGTTTTTCGGGACACGTGTCACATTGATATATTGTGTCCTTCCTTATCCCCCTCTTATAGCAGACTTTGGCAAGAAGGGAAAAAGTCAAGAGGTGCAGTTTGGGGAACTTCTTCTGGAAAGTGTTGCCCTGGTACGATGCATGTGGCCTCGCTTCCAGAAGTACTGGGTGCCCCCCCCTTCCTGGTCCCTAAAAATTAGTTTCTTAATAATGTGCACGGCCTGCTTCTTATATCACACCGCATGGCGCTGTATGGCTTCAGGACTTGATCTGACAAGGCCATACCCTCCCATGTACCTATTGTAGTCTGGTTTGGGAGCCTCTGTACTGGTACATGGGTACTGGTGTGACATCTCTCTTGTCCTTGTACTTGACACACAATATGTTGCTGCTAGAATGTGCCCTACTCTCACCTTGGCCAAGCAGAGTCTTAGGGAGGCCTCTCAGATTTCTTCTAGCAGTGCCGCATGACTTCTGGAAGTGAGGCACTTGAAGAGTGGGGCGCTGGTATAAAAAAAAAAAAATTATCCAGGTAGAGGTAGTAACCCTGGTCCAGCAATAGGTGCACCAAATCCCACACAATTTTTACATTAACTCCCAGTAAAGGGGGGGGGGGGGGGGCATTCTGGGGGTTGAATACTGGTGTCCTACCCTTCATATATCCTAAATTTGTAGGTATACCCTGATCCACTCTCACACAGCTTATACATCTTCACGCCATACCTTGCCCTCTTACTCGGCAGGTACTGGAATTAGAAACTAGACCCTTCAAAGTATTCACAACCGCATTTAGAAAGTTAATTAACCCTTTAGGTGTTTTACAGGAATTTAGAGCAAAGTAGAGGTGAAATTTACATATTTCTTTTGTCAGAAAATAGCAATTAGACCTACCGGTAATTGTATTTCTAGGAATCCATCATGACAGCACTACAGGAGGTTGCCCTATTGACCTCTGTAGGGACAGGAAGACAGAGAGGTTAAGAGGCCCCTCCCACCACCCCTTGCCAGTGTTTTTCAATTACTACACCAGGATGGATGCAACCCTATTTTATTTCTAGGGATAATAACTGACATGTTAATTGCACAAATCAGAATTCAATAAGGGAGGGAATGTAAGGGTGCTGTCATGATGGATTCCTGGAAATACAAATACCGGTAGGTCTAATTCCTATTTTCCAGTACATCCCTCATGACAGCACCACAGGAGCAATACCAGATTATAATGCTCAGGGCGGGACTACGGATTGGAGGACTTTCCGTCAAAAACTTAAATCCGTATCGGACAGAACATCGAGCCTATAATGTTTGCAAAACGTATCATGGCTTGACCAAGTGGCAGCTCTGCAGATTTGGTCCATAGAGGCTTCTCTTCTTTCTGCCCAGGATGCCGAAACTGCCCTCGTTGAATGGGCTCTGATGTCTTGTGGGGCACATAGTCCTTGGGACTAGTAGGCTTCTTGTATGGTAGTTTTTACCCATCTCGCTAGAGCCTTTCTTTCCTCTATTCTTTCCCCCAAACAGGACAAATAGATTTTTATCTTGTCTCCAGGAGGAGGTTCTATCCAGATAATGAAGAATTGTTCGCCTGACATCCAGGCAATGGAATTTTTCTTCTTGTTGGTTTTTTGGATCTGGATAAAAGGTAGAATTATTTCTTGTTCTCAATGGAAAGCAGTAGATACCTTTTGGAATAAAGGAAGGGTCCAGCTTTAGGATGATCTTATCCTCTTGTACTTTTAGGTACGGTTCTATGACCGACAGAGATTGGATTTCTCCAATCATTCTTGCTGAAGTAATAGCGACTAAAAATGCAGCTTTTAGAGTTAAAAAGTGCATACTAATTGTGTCAAGAGGCTCAAAGGGGGGCTCACAAAGAGTCGTTAACACTACATTCAAATCCCAGGTAGGAACTGATTTCTTTAGGGAAGGTTTCAGTTTAGAGACCGCTTGAGTGAATCTTCTGATCCACCGATGATCAGCCAGAGGAGTGTTAAAAAAAATTATCTAAGGCTGAAATCTGTACTTTTAAAGGTACTAGGACTAAGTCCCTTCTTGAATCCCGATTGTAAAAAATCTAGGATTTTTGCGATGTTGGGAGAAAAGGGGTCTGGTCCTGGGTTTCCATACCAGGAACAGAATTTCTTCCAAATTTTTTGCTAGATTTTTGAGGTAACTTCTTTATGACTTGATAAGATAGTTGAAATTACCTCATCTGACAGACCATGGTTTCTCAAGATCTGCCTTTCAGGATCCAGGCTGACAATTTCAGAGTTTCTATTCCTTGAAAGAATAAGGGACCTTGTGAGAGAAGATTCTCCCTGACTGGGAGCATGATAGGGTCTTCCAACGCTAGGTATTTTACGATTGGAAACCAACTTATTTTTGGCCAATAGGGAAGAATAATGATGAGCTGTCAAATCTTCCTGGATTTTTCTTAATACCATAGGTATTAGAGGAAACAGAGGAAAGGCATAGGCCAGATCCATGTCCCAGGGTTGGGACAATGCATCTACTCCCAATGGGTTGTCTCTGAGATTTAGGGAGAAGAATGTCTCTACTTGGGAGTTTTTCCTCGTGGCAAACAGGTCTATTTGTGGATAACCCCATTTTCGGGTTAAGGACAGAAAGACTTCCCTGTTTAGGGACCATTCTCCAGGGACTCCCTTGTCTATGTTTGTGCAGAGCCACCACAGGAGGGATGATTTCACAGTCTCGGAAATTTGAATTTTTGAATTCAGGGAGTTCTGTTTTCGATCCCACTGGGGCAAGATCAGATTCTGTAAGGGTCTGGAGTGAAATTGGCTCCATGGAATAGATTGGATGCAAGACGTCATCAATCCCAACATCCGCATACATTCCCTTTTGGAACAGACGTCTTTCCCCCAAAATTTCCTTACTTCTGCCAGTAGGAGTATTTGTTTCTCTCTTGGGAGGAAGGAATGTTGAAGGGAGGAGTCTAGCAGTACTCCTAAGAAGACCTTCTGTTTCTGGGGAGGAAGACTCGACTTCTGAAAGTTGATTATCCATCCCAATTCCTGTAGTAGGGAAAGAACCTGTGACCGATGACTGTCTAAGATAGACGGAGTATCTGCCGTCAACAAGAAGTCGTCTAGGTATGGGATAATTACTATACCCTGACTTCTTCTTACGAATGCCATGATCTCTGCCATAATGTTTGTAAAAATTCTGGGGGCGGAGGAAATGCCGAAAGGGAGGCAGACAAACTGGAAGTGGAGAATGGAAGGACCGTCCTAAATAGCGAAACTGAGGAATCTCTGGTACGCGGGGTGGATAGGAACGTGATAATACGCATCCTTTAAATCGATCATACACATTGATGCCTCTTCCCTTATTAGAGGAATAGTCGATCTGATAGACTCCATCTTGAATTTTCGATATTTCACCCATTTGTTTAGGACCTTCAGGTTGATTATTGTCCTGTAGGAACCGTTTGGTTTTTTGACTAAGAAGATTTTTGAATAGTGGCCTTTGCATATTTCGTTGTGGGGAACTGGAGAAATGGCTCTCAATTTGAGTAGTTTCTGGACGTCCTGGATAAGGATCTGATGAAGGTCTTTTGCTTGGTACTGGGTTATTAGAAATTTCTCTGGAGGAATGGAGGAAAATTCTATTTTGTACCCTTCTATGATCTTTAGAACCCAGGGGTTCTGGGTAATTCTCGACCATTTGGGATAAAATTGTAGGAGTCTTCCTCCTATGCTCTTGGCGTCATTGCTTTGAGGGCTGGAATGAATTATTTGGGTTAAGGAGATATCCTCGACCCCTTTTCCCTTTGGGGTAACTCCAGCGACCAGACTTCCCTTTCCCGCTGTAGTTCTGTAAGGCCGGATCCCTCTGTTGGCGAAATCTTCCAAACTGAGGGGGTCTTTTTGGTTTCTCTTCAGGAAACCCCTTTTTCTTGTCTGCTGCACTCTCCAGCATGTTATCGAGGAGAGGACCGAACATTAGAGACCCTGTAAACGGGATAGAACACAATTTGTTCTTGGACTTCGTATCTCCTGACCACATTTTGAGCCATAATGCTCTTCTAGCAGCATTTGAGAGAGCACCATTCCTGGCAGCAAATCTAATAAATTCCGCTGAAGCGTCTACCAAGAATCCAGTTGCCATTTTTAGTAAAGGTAGAGATTCTAATAGATCTTGTCGTGATGTCTTCATCATCAAATGGGACTCCAGCTGGTTTAACCATATAAACATTGCTCTTGCTACTGATGTGGCCGCAATATTAGTCGAGATCAAAGCAGAGGAAGATTCCCATGCTCTTTTCATAGCCCGTCTGCCTTTCGGTCCATGGCGTCCCTCAACTGCGAGGAATCTTCAAATGGGATTGCGTTTTTTTTAGCAACCCTGGCTACCGGGACATCTACTTTTGGGATCTCATCCCAAGGTTTTTAGTGTCTTCTGGATCAAAGGGAAGTCTGTTTTTAAAATCTCTTGAAATGAAGAGCCTTTTTTCTGAATCTTCCCATTCAGTTGTCACCATTCTTTTGAGATTTTCGTTTACCGGAAAAACCTTTGTTTTCTTTTCCGTTAGACCTCCAAACATCTCATCCTGGATGGTATGCGGTTGGTCTTCTTCGGGAATATCCATGGTTTCCCGTATTGCTTGAATTAAGGTATCAGACATCTCGGAAGAGAAGAAATTTTTTTTCTCTTGAGTGGAAGAAGTTGAAGGCAAGAGTTCCTCTCCTCCTAACTCACCCTCCGATAGGTAATAACACTCCTGCTCCGAGTCAGACCCCTGAGAGGGAGGACAATATTTTTGATCCACTTCCATCCGTGGTCTTTTTGCCCGGGAGGGGGAGGGAGTTTGAGGAGGGGCGAGGGAGGCTACTGACTGACCCACTTCTTCACGAATCATAGCCCTAAGTTCAGACATGAACGTTGGTTGTTCCTCCTTTAGTATTTTTGCAATACAATCCTGACACAATTGTTTCCTATGGGACTCTGGCAATTTTTTTGCACAAGTCGCACATCTTTTAACCTTCTTTTTATCAGTTTGTCTCTGAGAGGAATCTTTATCCTAGAGAAAACAGAAGGTAGGTAAAGTATGGTCTGCATACATAAGGGGTCATAACCCTTACCCCAAGGGTGAGACTTACGTGACCCTGGGACATATCTGGAGTTCCATCAGGACGAGGAAGTTCCATACCGCGACAGGTAACAGGCAATGCAATATGCAAGCCACAAAAATAATCCAAGTTAGAGTTATCAGCTCTAACTACATACCTGTGCGTGTCCCTTTAAATGCGGGCGTTTTGAATTTCCCGCCTTCCAAGATGGCCGCGGACTGGAAGTAGCTCGACGTCATTTCCGGTCGGCTATTCGTCTCCAGCATGTTTTCCTTTGGAGTGCAGCCGCCATAGCCAGCGACTGAGGCTTGCTATGCGGCGCAGCGAGGATCCCTGCCGATGCGTCCACGTTTATGGAGCTGCCGGTCCCCGCCTGGTCCGCCTGCTTGGGAATCCCCAGCCCCCACACACTACCCGAACCCTGCCTAGGATTCCTCTGGTAGGTGTCTCAGGGTGGGAGCTAAGGGACCCCTCGTTCGAGGGGTGTTAGCCTGGGCTTCAGGGGGAAGAGAAGGGGGAGTGCACGGACCCCCCGATCTTGCCCCCTGCCCGAGTTTCTTTTTCCTGCCGTGATACAGGAGCGACGTCTCTCTGCTCCTGACCCTGTGGGGACAGGAAGAACACTGGCAAGGGGTTGTGGGAGGGGCCTTTTAACCTCTCTGTCTTCCTGTCCCTACAGAGGTCAATAGGGCAGCCTCCTGTAGTGCTGTCATGAGGGATGTACTGGAAAATCTTTTATTCCATTTTTTCCTGTAAAACAGAAGGTTTTACCAGAGAAAACACAACTCAATATTTATTTCCCAGATTCTGCAGTTTTGAGAAATATCCCACATGTGGCCCTAGTGCAGTAATGGACTGAAGCACTGGCCTCAGAAGCAAAGGAGCACCTCTTTTTTAATTAGGCACCATGTCCGGTTTGAAGAGGTCTTGTGGTGCCAAAACAGTGGAAAACCCCCAAAAGTAACCCTATTTTGGAAACTAGACCCCTTGAGGAATTGCAGTTTTCATGGGGTGCATGCGGCTTTTTGATCAGTTTTTATTCTATTTTTAAGTGGCGTGGACACTAAAAAACAGCAATTCTACTATTGTTTTTTATTGTATTTTTTTTTGCAGCGTTCACCGTGTGCTATGACATATTCACTTTATTCTGCGGGGCGATACGATTACGGCGATACCATATGTTGATAGTTTTTTTTTATGTCTTATGGCGTTTGCACGATAAAATACTTTTTGTAAAAAATCATTTACTTTTTGTGTTGCCTTAGGCCCCATGCACACGATCGTGCTTTTGCGGCCGCAATTCCCACGAAAATCCACGGGAGAATTGCGGCCCCATTCATTTCTATGGGGCCATGCAAACGAGTTTTTACAGTCTGTGCATGGCCCGGGAGCCCGCACCGCAGAAAGAACGGACATGCCTTATTACTGCCGTCTTCTGCGGTCCAGGCTCATTGAAAATAAATGGCCGCGGCCATGTGCATGGCCCGTGATTTGCGGGCGACTCGCGGCTGACAGTCCGCAGCCGGCCAACCCGAAAATCACAGCCGTGCACATGGCTACGGTCGTGTGCATGAGGCCTCATTCTAAGAGACAGAACTTTTTTATTTTTCTATCAAGAAAGCCGTGCGAGGACTTGTTTTTTGCGTAACGAACTGCAGTTTCAATTAGTACTATTTTTAGGTACATGCGACTTTTTGATTTCTTATTCCATTTTTTGGGAGGTGAAGTGACAAAAATTTTTTTTTAATTCTGGTATGGTTTATTGTTCTTTTCTTTTAGGTCGTTCACCGTGCGGGATAAATAACGAAATAATTTTGTAGTTCAGGCCGTGACGGACGCGGCAATACCAATTATGTATAGTTTATTTGTTTATCTATTTTTATTAATAATAAAGGACTGATAAAGGGAAAAAGGGTGATTTTTACTTTTATTTTAACACAACTTTTTTTTACTTTATTACTTTGTCCCACTAGGGGACTTGAGGGCAGGAGGCCCTGATCGCTATTCTAATACACTGCACTACATGTGTAGTGCAGTGTATTAGAGCTGTCAGCAGGCATAGTGGGTCCTGACTGTCAGGACCCACTAGGCTTCCCTCAATGGCATAGCCGGACGCCATTGTTATGCGTCCGGTTGCCATAGCAACCATCTCCGGCCGCTATCGTGTAGCAGGCCTTCGATGGTGGTTTAACCCTTAAAAAGCTGCGATCGCGGCTTTTAAGGAGTTAATCAGCGGGGACAAAGCGATCAGTCCCTGCTGTAGGAGCTGCGGCAACTTCTGTACGAGACAGCTGTCACAGCACCTGTATGTGTCGGGAAGACGGCCGAAATGGCTGTGACGTACTATTAGGTCATGGAGCGAGAACGATACAGCTACCATGACCTAATAGTACGTCCAGGAGCGGGAAGGGGTTAAAATCTGACATGTCACTTTATGTGGTAATAACTTTACAATGATGGGTTTCCACTAGACCTGTCGGAGGAACCCATCAACAGAAAGGCAAAAGGAAACCATAACTTCCATTTGCATTACCATTGATTTCAATGGTAATGCTTCCGTTGCAAATGGTTACCGCTTACCTGTTCCGCAAGGTTTTCGTTTTTTTGACTGAAACAATAGCGTAATAGACCACATTTGGGCAATACCCCATATGTGGTCGTGAACTGCTATTTGGACACAAAGCAAGGCTCTAAAAGTCGACTATGCACGATCCCGATCGTTACTTTGAAGTGTCGGGTGTATCATACAGCCGACACTCTCATTGTATGGAGCAGGCTCGGCCCGTGAGCCTGCTCCATATTTCCTCTACCCGGCTATGACGTAAGTATACGTCGGTAAGAGGTTAAAAGGGGTTTTCAAAGTTAAAACGCGTATGTGTTAATGCTTTTAACTTGTAAATGTAGATACATTTGTAATGTACTTACAGTTTCCAAACTGGCCTCATTTCCCGATGCTGCCGTGGGGCACATGACTGGTAATGTCCCTCTCTGCCCAGCGTATTTATCATCTGATTTCTTCCTGGTATAGAGAAGAAAAGCAGGGACTGCGCATGCACGTTACTGGCTGTATAACAGAACAGCCCATACACAACACGGCACTAGTGACGTGTTGTATACCAGGAAGAAAATTGATAAACACAGTGGGCAGAGAGGGACATTACCAGTCATGTGCCCCACGGCAGCATCGGGAAACGGGGCCAATTTGGAAACTAAGTACATTACAAATGCATTTACATCAAGTTAAAAGCATTAACACATACAAGTTAATTCAGAAAACCCCTTTAATGTAAGGTTCTGGTCACATCTGAATTGGAGCTCTGTCACAAATTCGGCCATACTTAACAGGAGAAAAAAAAAGCGCAGGTTGCAGTAATATTTTTGCAGCGAAACGACGGACACCACGACTGAACCCAACAGACCCTATTATAAAAGTTAATGAGGCCCCATTGGTGTTGAAACAGAAATGTTAATGTGAACTCAGCCTTAAAAGGGGTTGGCCCATGAAAAACAACCTATACATAAAATAAGTACTAAAAGCATGATCGCTGTAGGTCTAACCACTGGCAACGAGAACGAGTGTCCCATGCCGCCTTTTGATTGGAGCGTCAGTCACGCGTGCGCACTACCACTCCAGTCATTCGCTATAGCCCAATGGACAATAAACGGAGTGAAAGCGCACGCGCCTAACTATCGCTACATTCAAAACGAGGGAAATGGGACGATCGCTCTCCTGATCTCTGGGGGACCCACAGCTATTATCACCTATCCTGTGGCTAGGGGATATATTTTCATAGGCTACTGACCTTAGCCATAGCAAACAATCACACTCCAGCTTTCAGGCAGTTTGCATGGTGTCCTCCCACATTAGCTTGTATACATGCACATGCCCTTTAACAGCCTTGGCATAGATGCCAGTGATGCACAGAGCACACGTTATTCTACAACAAAGCAGACACACCCCCTTCTCATGTTTACCCATCATCGTGTAATATGGAAAACTGTGGGTGGCAAAGCATATAAAATGCACTAACCATCGACCGTTATGGAGGGAGTACAAAATAAAGACAAAGCTGGCATCGGAGCACTTAGCCCTGGCGCAAGTTGATGTGCATGCAGCTCTATGAATGAAAGTAGGCACACCACATGTGCCAGTCTTATTACTGACAGCTCCTGTATGGTTTGCGGCAATCACATACGTTCCAGTAAGTGTGCCCTAATCTCCCTCACACTCCCCCTTTCTTCCCTGCACACAACATGGAGCGGAGGCTGCAGAGAGGCGGTACACACCAGCACAAACACCCGTCCTCCTCCAGCGATACACGAAGGCTATTTATATCAGGCGGCGCTCACGCACTTCTAGAAAGAACGTGAGGTAATGAAGACAGCGGCATCATGGCTTCCAGTACTTACACCATTTACGTTTCAGATAGCGGAAAGCCTAGACGTTCTATGGCACTGTACGGTGTCGCTTTCACAGTATCACGGCAGATGAGTCTTACCTCTCTCGTGTTGTTATTGCTCGGCAGCCTATATACTCCAGACTACTGCTCCCTCTCCCGCCTGCAGCCAGATCAGCTCCCCTCCTCCGGCGTGCTCACTAGCTACACAGGGGAGGAACACACGCACTCCACTCCCGCCAAAACTGGAAGCAGTGGCGCTTATGCACAGGCCTCAATATAATACTCGGCTCCCTCCGAAAGTAGCGCAGATTGTGGGCCTGCCCTTATTTTAGTACGTTTGTGAATGTACACCCCAGCTGAAGACTTGGTGAATCCCTATTTTGTTAAAGTGGTGCAGCCCAACTCTTTCCTCCCTCTCTTTGAATGAAAGGAAGGCTGCCTGGCAGATTTAGTGCTGCGTGGACGAGATGTGTTTAGAATCGGAAGCTAGTAAGCGTGACCCTATTATCCAAGTATAAGCAGTTCTGTCCGCTGTTTAGTGGAAGAATACAGCATTTTATATAAATACATGCAGTCATGTAATTGGGTCATGCAGCCTTGATGGCAATAGCTACCAATCAGGTTTTAGCCTTCATTTTCCAAACAGAACAAGGATATAAAATGGACTTTGGTTGCTATGGGAAACAAGACCAGGAGGCCTACTATGTGTACAATCCATTTAACCCATTGAGGAACAGGGCAGTTCTGACCTTCAGGACGAAGATTTTTTTATTTTATTCTCTTTGCACTCTGGCGGTCATATTTTTAGGTCAAAGTATCTGTGTGTCGCCATGTTTTTGGCAGGACCCCCTTTAGCTGCCATATTTTGGTACATATACATTACCGTTTAACTTGTATTCATTTTTATTTTAAGGAAAAATGCTGAAAAAATAAAATTCTGTACTTCATAATTTGTTATACATTTATTTTTCGGACTATAAGACGCACCTGACTATAAGACGCACCCAGGTTACAGACAATAGAAAATAGGAAAACATTTCATATTTTACTTCTTTTACAAAGAAAAAACTGTTGTCTGAGACCCATAACTTTTATATTTTTTCATAGTTTGAGCGGTGTGAGGGCTTATTTTTTGCGTGACGAGCTGTAGTTTTCATTAGCACCATTTTTTGGTACATATGATTTTTTTTATCACTTTTTATTTCATTCTTTTTAGCGCTATGGTGACCAAAAAAACAACGATTCTGGGGTTTAACATTTTTTGTTTTTACGTTGTTCACCATGCGATATTGTAATTGTTCGGACTTTCCCCGTTCTATCTTACCTGACTCCGCTGTCTCCCGGCCACTTCCTGGTTAGGTGGTCGGGTGTTACGGAAACAGCCGAGTGCTCGCTGAGCTACGCTGTTTCTGGAACTTCCAGAGAAGTAAATGGGAATTACGGAAACAGCGACCATGTATGCTGTTTTTGTAGCTACCGAGTTCCGGAAACATCGTAGCTCGCTGTGCTACGCTGTTTCTGTAATCCCCGTTCACTTCTATGGAAGTTCCGGAAAAGGTGTATCTCAGCGAGCACTCGGCTGTTTCCGTAACACTCGACCACCTAACCAGGAAGTGGCCGGGAGACAGCGGAGTCAGATAAGATAGAACAGGGTTTAGGGGGCCCCGTTCTAGAGATAGATGCGGGTCTAACCTCTGGGACCCACACCTATCTGACATTTATGACATATCCTGTGGATATGTTATAAATGTCCTTCATGGGAAGACCCCTATAAATGCAGCGGGCGCTATTGACCGCGGCATTTAACTAGTTAAATGGCCAGGAAAAGCGCCATCGCTGTTCCTGGCCATTAGAGCAGCGTGTCAGCTGTAAAACACAGCTGACACCTGCATTGTATGGATAAACATCCCCTCACCGCTCCATGATGTCCCGGCACATCATGAGTCGGGAAGGGGTTAAGTAAGAAGCGGTCGGGGGGCCCGGGTCCCTTGACTGCCGACTACAAGACGCAGGGACAAGATTTATGCTTGCTAAAAACTGCATCTTATAGTCCGAAAAATACGGTATATTTAAAGAGGCTCTGTCACCAGATTATAAGTGCGCTATCTCCTACATAATCTGATCGGCGCTGGAATGTAGATAACAGTGGTTTTTATTTTGTAAAACGATAATTTTTGAGCAAGTTATGAGCAATTTTAGATTTATGCTAATTCTTTTCTTAATGCCCAACTAGGCGTGTTTTAACTTTTTACCAACTGGGCATTGTACAGAGGAGTGTATGACGCTGACCAATCCGCATCATACACTTTTCTCTCCATTCATGTCCATTTGTACTCAGCACAGCGTGATCTCGCGAGGACGAGATGTCTATTCACACTCCCGACACTTCGGTAAAGTTTGTGTGGGATTTAATCACAGCACAGCGAGATCACGCTGTGCTATATGAGTAGCTCCCACACAAACTTTACCGAAGTGTCGGGAGTGTGAATAGACATCGCTCCCTGGCTGGAGTTGATGTCTATTCACTCTCAAGACACTTCAGCAAAGTTAATGTGGGTGTATGTGACAGCACATCGTGATTTAGCAAGATCACGCTGGGCTGAGTACAAATGGACATGAATGGAGAGAAGTGCATCACGCTGATTGGTCCTGAGCACAATCGTTACTCTGAAGTGTCGGCTGTAACATACAGCCGACACCGGCAATGTATGGAGCGGGTTCACTCCGTGAGCCTGTTCCATACTTCCCCGACTTTGGCAAATCCGCAGTATTTACGCAACGTGTGAACTGAACGTAAATCCCCAAACACACCCGACACTCCCCCCCCCCCCCCTCTGCCGGTCTGTGGAAAAATTGTCTTGTGTGAAACTAGCCATTGGTTAAATAAAGTTGGGGACCGTTGCTTTACAGGATCTGGACTTTGCTGCTGAGAATCCCCAAGTCGCTAACCCAGAGTAGTGTCCGTTTGCAATGGCTGACCTATACAGGAAAGGATAACACAATGAGGCTGGGGTTAGACCTAGACTTTTGTTTTGTAGTGAGAGATAAATCGCTCTCCATAGGAATGCATTAGACTAGAGCTAATTATCTAAAAAAAAAAAAGCTGTGATATCGCTGTGATAAATCGCTGTCCATAGGAATGCATTTGAGTAGCTTTAAAATCTCTTCAAAATCCCCCCCCCCCCGACAATCGTGTAGCTCTGAAATCCCAGCGTGTAGCAGTTAAAAAAAAATCTCTAGCAAATTTATTGGAGGGATTTTAAAGATATTTTGAAGCTATTTAAAGAGGCTCTGTCACCAGATTTTGCAACCCCTATCTGCTATTGCAGCAGATAGGCGCTGCAATGTAGATTACAGTAACGTTTTTATTTTTAAAAAACAAGCATTTTTGGCCAAGTTATGACCATTTTTGTAGTTATGCAAATGAGGCTTGCTAAAGTCCAACTGGGCGTGTTTAAAAGTAAAAGTCCAACTGGGCGTGTATTATGTGTGTACATCGGGGCGTTTTTACTTTTTTTACTAGCTGGGCGTTCTGACGAGTAGTATCATCCACTTCTCTTCAGAACGCCCAGCTTCTGCCAGATCACGCTGTGACGTTACTCACAGGTCCTGCATCGTGTCAGACGAGCGAGGACACATCGGCACCAGAGGCTTCAGTTGATTCTGCAGCAGCATCGGCATTTGCAGGTAAGTCGATGTAGCTACTTACCTACAAACGCTGATGCTGCTGCAGAATCAACTGTAGCCTCTGGTGCCGATGTGGCCGACACGATGCAGGACCTGGGGCGGGAAGTGAGTGACGTCACAACGTGATCTCTCGAGAACACGCTATGTGTCTGCACTGCCAGAAGCTGGGTGTTAACGAACAGAAGTGGATGATGCTGATTCTAACGCCCAGCTAGTAAAAGAAGTAAAAACGCCCCGATGTACGCACATAATACACGCCCAGTTGTACTTTTACTGTAAACACGCCCAGTTGTACTTTTGCAAGCCTCATTTGCATAAATACAAAAATGGTCATAACTTGGCCAAAAATGCTAGTTTTTTAAAAAGAAAAACGTTACTGTAATCTACATTGCAGCGCCGATCTGCTGCAATAGCAGATAGGGGTTGCAAAATCTGATGACAGAGCCTCTTTAATGCACTCCTATGGACAACGATTTATCACAGCAATTTTTTTTTTTTTTGTGACATAATTAGCCCTAGACTAATGCATTCCTATGGACAGAAATTTATCGCTCACTACAAAATAAAAGTAATTCTAGCCCCAGCCTAGGAAGTACCTTGGCAGCAGGCAATGTAGTAAGGTATCTTAGGTACCCTTGGAATGATGGGTGATTGGAGGTGGAGCATTGTTTAACTATTACTTGACTAAAGCAATAGTGTATGGTCACAGGCCCAAGGAATACAAAGAAGTATAAGGCCATGTGCACGGCCGGGTTTTTCAGGTCGGCCGGCCGGCCACGGAGTGTCACCCGCGAGCCGCCCGCAAATCGCGGGCCGTGCACATTGCCACGTCCATTATTTTCTATGAGACCAGGCTCCTGGGCCATGCACGGACCGTGGAAACCACGGTCGTGTGCATGGGCCCATAGAAATGAATGGGGTGGTAATTCTCCCGTGGAATTGCGGCCGCAAAAGCACGTTCGTGTGCATGGGGCCTAACACGAACGTGTTAGGTTGCTTAGGGAAACGGAGCAATGCACCGATCGTGGAGAAGTTAGTAACAGTGCGATCAGCGCAGTTAGTGACAGACACGAATGCAGCGATACCAAATATGTATAGTTTTTTTTTTATATTTTAGTACTTTTGTACAATAATAACATGTTTTATGGAAATTGTGAGTCTTTTTTGTGTTGCTGCATTCCGAGAGCCATAACCTTTTTTATTTTTTGCGTCGATTAAGCCGTATGATGGTTTGGTTTTTGAAGGATAAGTTGTAGCTTTTATTCATACCATTCTGGGGTACATACAGTATAGTTCATTAACTCATTTTAATCAAAAATTGGTGGGGGGTGTAAAATAACAGCAAATTCACCATCATTTATTTATTTTTTCATGCCATATCTATTAAGTTTTCTTGTATGGGTTGCTACAATTGTACCGTTTTTTTTAATATAAGGTTTACCATACTTTTTTAAAAATAAAATTATTTTTAATGAAAAAAGGGGTTTATTTTTTGTGACAGAAATGTAACATTTTTGGTAAACTTTATAAACCCCCCGGCGACATGTGACATTACAGCTGCCAAGGGGGAGTATGGAGCAGACTCACTCACTTGATTTACTTAAATAGGAGCAGAGCTGCTGCACGGCCGCTATACTGTAGTGGGAGCCTTCTGCTTCTGGCATCGACCACTGCATAACTTGTAGAAGAGCTGATCAGTGTAGGGTCTGGGTGTTGGACCCCGGAATCATATACTGATTATCTATCCTGTTCATAGGTCATCAGTATAAAAAACAGCCTCCAAACTGGACAACCCCTTTAAGGACTATAGTGGAAGTTGTAATGGTCACCCAGCTTTCTCAGAAGCAGATATAACAGAACAACATATGGTCATTGACATTTGGGGGTCATTGACATTTTTGCCATGCATGCACATGGCTATTCTCTCTGAAGTCAGTGGAGAGTGATGGAAACGCTGAGATCGGCTCTATAATGTAGGTGACAGTAATGCTTTTTATTTAAAAAAACAATCTATTTTTACCACTTTATTAGCGATTTTAGATTTATGCTAATGATTTGCTTAATGCCCAAGTGGGCGTATTTTTATTTTAGACCAAGTGGGCGTTGTACAGGGGAGTGTATGACGCTGACCAATCAGCATCATGCACGCCTCTCCATTCATTTTCTCAGCGTATAGGGATCCTGCTAGATCCTTATGTGCTGTCTTATACTAACACATTAACAATACTGAAGTGTTTAGACAGTGAATAGACATTCCACGGGATGTCTATTCACAATCCCTGCACTTCGTTACTCTGTCTGTGGTAGTTACAGCAGAGGAAGCGTGATCTCACGAGATCTCGCTGTAAATGACAGGTTACAACGAGATCACGCTTCCTCTGCTGTAACTACCATAGAAACAGTAACGAAGTGCAGAGATTGTGAATAGACATTCTGTGGAATGTCTATTCACTGTCTAAACACTTCAGTATTGTTAATGTGTTAGTATAAGACAGCACATAAGGCTCTAGCAGGATCCCTATGCACTGAGTAAATTAATGGAGAGGAGTGCATGATACTGATTGGTCTGCGTCATACACTCCCCTGTACAACGCCCACTTGGTCTAAAGTAAAAATACGCCCACTTGGGCATTAAGCAACTCATTAGCATAAATCTAAAATCGCTAATAAAGTGGTAAAAATAGATTGTTTTTTTAAATAAAAATAATTACTGTCACCTACATTATAGCGCCGATCTCCTTATATAGGAGATATGGCACTTATAATGTACTTGTGACAAAAGTGATGGGCTCTCTGTCCCTTCTCTGCCAGCGTAAATGGACCCCTGATCCCACAGTCAGTGGAGGTCCCAGCAATCAGATTTTATGGATAAGTCAAAATTGTCCCTTTAAGCCAGGGATGGGAAACGTCCGGCCCGCAAGATCATTTGGTCTGGCCCGACCTCACTCAGACTGTGCTGCCACCGCGTCATTTACTGCTTGGCTCAGTCCGCCCTACTCACTAGGAGCAGGAGGAGGGCGGACTGAGCCAAGTGTGGCGGTGGCGGTGGTCTGAGTGAGGTTAGTGCGTGCCAGCCCAAGAGTGGACCAGTCAGGTGACACAGGTCAGGGGACTGGACTGGTCTGGACTGGACTGGACTAGTCTACTCCCTTCACAGCACGCACCAACCTCAATCTGACCGATTTAGAAACTTAGCTGAGGCCCAAATGTAGAAATTTACCTGTAGTGTATGTAGACATAGGACCTGTCCTAAACGCATGATGTGAGGTCAGGTGACTTAAAGGAGTTTTGCCATCAAGGATATTTATTATATATTCACAGGATATGTCATAAATGTCAGATAGGTGCGGGTCCCAGATCTATCTCTAGAACAGACCCCCCTAAACCCCATTCTACCTCTATGTGTTGTGGCTGAAACTTGTGATTTCGGACCATGAATAAGAAAACAGCGTAGCCCCTGCCTTGACCCCTTGCTGCCGCAGCCATTTGTGTTTTCATCCAAGCTTTCCAAAAGCCACAACTTTTTTTTTTCCATCGACATAGCTGTATAATGGCTTGTTTTATTTGCGAGACAAGTTGTAGTTTTTAACGCCACCATTTATTGTACCATATAATGTACTGACAAAACTCAAAAATAATTCTTTGTGGGGTGGGACAGAAAAAAAACTGAGATTCCTCCATTTTTGGGGGGATTTTGTTTTTATGGCATGCACTGCGGTACAAACACCATGTTAACTTTATTCTGCTGGTCAATATGATTACGACGATACCAAATTTATATTTTTTATTATTATTTACTACTTTTAGGCCTCATGCACACGAGCGAGAATCACGTCCGTGTGACGGCCGTTAAAACAACGGCCATCACACGGACTTATGCATTTCGATGGGGCCGTTCACATGACATTTCCTATTTTACCACGTGTCACTCAGCCCTCCATAGACTGTAGTCTGTGGGGGATCCGTGACAGCGCGTCCCGCACTGGTCCACCTCGGATGTGGAAAACTGCAGTTTTTCACGTCCGTGGTGGGCTACGCTCGTGTGAAGGAGCCCTTACTCTTTTGTAAAAAAAACAAATATTCTGTGTCACCATATTCTGAGAGCAATACCTTTTTTTTCTGTTGATGGAGCGGCGTGATGTCTTTGTTTATTGCGCAATGAGCTGTAGTATTTATTGGTACCATTTTAGAGTGCATATGACTTTTTGATCACTTTATATTCGATTTGGGGGGGGGCTAAGGTGGTCATAAAAACAGCAATTTCTGTGTTTTTTTTCATTACTTTTTTTACGGCATTCACCATGCAGGGTAAATAATGTTATATTAGAATGGTTCGTCCTTTTACGAATGCGGCAATACTGATTTATATTTTTGCTTGTTTACAATACTTTAGGGATGAAACGGGGAACGTTTTTTTAACGTAAATTTTTTTATATTACCAAAAACTTTATTTAACAATTTTTCATTTTCATGTGATCGCTGGTACGGTACATTTCAATACTTATATATTACAGTATGTTGTGATTTTTACCGACTCCTATTACACCCTGCCTCTGGCATTGATCTCTGCACATAACGTTCTGACGTTCTGTGTCCTGCTAGAATGGCCCTTCGCTAATCTGCCCGGCGGGCCAGATTATCAGTCCAGGTCTGATGTTAAACTATGCTCAGAGTTATTATATGCAAACTCAGCTGTGGGTAAGTAATACAACAAGTCATCCTGAAGATAAATAAAGAAGCATTGAAGGTACTGTTCAATAGTTCGATTAGGTCTTTTAGTTTGTAGATTCGATTGAGGATGAAAGGCAGAAGACAAATTTACGCTTATCCCAAGAGCAGAACGAAAACTTCTCAAGAATCTTGAAGTGAACCATATCACATTATCTGGAATTCCATGAAATTTGAATACTTCTCGAATCATTAGTTTAGCAGTTTGTTCTGCAGCGGGTATTCCCTGGGATATAATCGGACATCTTTCTGACACAGCCTACGACAACCAGGATGGTGTTAAGACCTTTGCAAGGAGGTAGGTCAATCACAAAATTCATAGAAACTGAGCCCCAAGGGCGCGATGCAATGAGGAGTAGCTGTATCAAACCTAAAGGAGATATTTTGAGCAAAAGCCACAAATGAAAAAACATACATTTGGATACCCTTCTTAAAGCGGGCCCAAAGTTTCTGATGACTTTTCAGAATAAGCTTTCATACGTGTGTACATAAGGAATAACACTGTTTCTGGCCATTATATGACTTGTTTGTCTGCATTTTTAAGCAGTTTTCCCCTCTGCAGAGTCTATCTCTAATTCTCAGTTTTTTTCTGAGCTAGTGGGCGTAGCCTAACTGCTATCATGTCTTCTATACACTGCATGCAGAGAAAAGGAGAATCCTGCTCTCCTATCTCTAAATATGACATATATTGTAGCAGCAGGGAGGAGATTATACAGCAATAATGAGCAGTGTATCTGAAAATCCAGCACTGGTGTGAGATAGAACTCTTACAAGCAGCATGTGTGTAAAGGATCTGCCAGGCACAGCTTCGGGGTTAACTCCCAGAACTAATCAGTCAGCACCTGAGAATACATCCCTGAGACTGACTCTTGCTTCCACCATTCAGGCTGGCAGGCTTAGGAGTGGGAGAGCCTATCGTAACCTGGCCAGACTCAGCTAGCTCCCGCCCTCGGTCTATTTAAGCCTGCACTTCCTGTCCCTCGGTGCTTGTGATTCTTTTCGTGTGGTTTCCTGGCCCAGCTACAGCTCCTGCTATTTTTGATCCTGCTCCATACAGACCCTGGCTTACCGACTACTCTTCTGCTTTTCGTTTTGTACCTCGCACACTCCTGGCTTGACTCGGCTCGTTCACCACTCTGGTTGCTCACGGTGTTGCCGTGGGCAACGGACCCTTTTCCTTGCTTGTGTTCCTTTGTATGTTTGTCGTGTTTGTCGTGCACTTACTGAGCGCAGGGACCGCCGCCCAGTTGTACCCCGTCGCCTAGGGCGGGTCGTTGCAAGTAGGCAGGGACAGAGTGGCGGGTAGATTAGGGCTCACTTGTCCGTCTCGCTACCGCCTGCCATTACATAATCACAAGCCTATACCTAGTCTACCCCTGGTCCCTGACACCACTATGGATCCCCGTGAGACCCTGGCTCAGCAAATGCAGGGTCTCTCCCTACAGGTCCAGGCCCTGGCTCAGAGGGCCAACCAGCCTGATGCTACCCTGGTAGTTCCCCTCACCGCACCTCTTGAACCCCACCTCAAGTTGCCCGACCGGTTCTCAGGGGACCGGAGGGCTTTTCTCTCCTTTCGGGAGAGTTGTAGGCTTTACTTTCGTTTAAAGCCTCATTCCTCAGGTTCTGAGAGCCAGCGGGTGGGTATAATTATGTCCCGGCTCCAGGAAGGGCCCCAAGAGTGGGCCTTCTCCTTGGCTCCTGACGCCCCTGAACTTTCCTCCGTTGATTGTTTCTTTTCTGCTCTCTGACTTATTTATGACGAGACTGACAGGACTGCCTTTGCCGAGAGTCAGCTGGTGACCTTAAGTCAGGGTAAGAGACCTGTTGAGGAGTATTGCTCTGACTTTCGGAAGTGGTGCGTAGCTTCTCGGTGGAATAACCCTGCCTTAAGGTGCCAGTTTAGGTTGGGTCTGTCGAATGCCCTGAAAGACCTGCTAGTTAGCTATCCCTCTTCTGACTGCCTAGACCAGGTTATGGCTTTAGCGGTACGACTTGACCGACGTCTCAGGGAACGACAACGTGAACGTTTATGTGTTTTCTCCTCCGACTCCCCCATGATGCCTCCCGAAGCTCCGTTGCTTCGTTCCTCCCCGAAAGATTCAGAGATACCTATGCAACTCGGGGCCTCCGTGTCCCCCCAACAACGTAGAGAATTCCGCAGGAAGAATGGTCTCTGATTCTACTGTGGGGACGACAAGCATCAAGTGAACAACTGTCCTAAGCGTAAGATTGAAGCCAGAGAACTTCCGCGTCTAAGTGATCATCGGGGAGGTCACTTGGGCGCACAGGTATTTCCCGTAAATATGAAACGTACTAAGATCTTGCTTCCCTTTCAGGTCTCTTTTGGTGGTAGGTCTGCTACCGGCAGTGCCTTCGTGGATTCAGGGTCCTCTACTAATATCATGTCTGTGGAATTTGCTATGTCCCTTGCTATGCCTCTGATTGATTTGCCTAAACCTGTCCCGGTAGTGGGTATCGACTCCACTCCTCTTGCTAATGGTTATTTTACACAGCATACCCCTGTTTTTGAACTCCTTGTTGGCTCCATGCATTTGGAGCAATGCTCTGTACTGTTGATGCAGGGATTATCGTACGATTTGGTTCTAGGTCTTCCCTGGTTGCAGTTGCATAATCCTACGTTTGACTGGAATACTGGGGAGCTAACCAAATGAGGTAATGAATGTTGTACGTCATGTTTTTCTGTTAATTCTATTTCTCCCCCTAAGGAGGCGAATATGCTACCCGAGTTTGTTCAGGACTTCGCTGATGTTTTCTCTAGGGAGGCCTCCGAAGTGTTACCTCCTCATAGAGAATACGATTGCGCTATCGAATTGGTACCAGGAGCTAAGCTTCCTAAGGGTAGGATATTTAATCTTTCTTGTCCCGAACGTGAAGCTATGAGAGTGTATATCCAGGAATCCCTGGCCAAGGGTTACATTCGTCCCTCTTCTTCTCCGGTAGGTGCTGGCTTCTTCGTGGGGAAGAAGGATGGTGGTCTTAGGCCATGCATTGACTACCGTAGCCTGAATAAGGTCACGGTAAGGAACCAGTATCCCCTTCCTTTGATTTCTGATCTCTTTAATCAGGTTCAGGGGTCCCAATGGTTTTCTAAATTGGATCTACGGGGGGCGTATAACCTTATTCGCATCAAAGAGGGGGATGAGTGGAAGACTGCGTTTAACACGCCCGAAGGCCATTTCGAATACCTCGTCATGCCCTTTGGGTTGTGTAATGCCCCTGCGGTCTTCCAGAATTTCATAAATGAGATTTTGAGAAATTACCTGGGGATTTTTCTGGTAGTGTACCTTGATGACATACTGGTGTTTTCCAAGGACTGGTCCTCCCACATTGAGCATGTCAGGAAGGTGCTCCAGGTCCTTCGGGAAAATAAACTGTTTGCCAAAACCGAAAAATGTGTGTTTGGGGTACAGGAGATTCCATTTTTGGGTCAAATCCTCACTCCTCATGAATTCCGCATGGACCCCGCCAAGGTTCAGGCTGTGGCGGAATGGGTCCAACCTGCCTCCCTGAAGGCGTTACAGTGTTTTTTGGGGTTCGCTAATTATTACAGGAGATTTATTGCTAACTTCTCGGTCATCGCTAAGCCCCTTACGGACCTCACTCGCAAAGGTGCTGATCTCCTCCACTGGCCTCCTGAGGCTGTCCAGGCTTTTGAGGTCCTTAAGAAGTGCTTTGTCTCAGCCCCGGTGCTGGTTCAGCCCAACCAAATGGAGCCATTTATCGTGGAAGTTGACGCATCTGAGGTGGGAGTGGGGGCTGTCTTGTCCCAGGGTACCAGGTCCCTCACCCATCTCCGCCCCTGTGCCTACTTCTCCAGGAAGTTTTCGCCAACTGAAAGTAACTATGATATTGGCAACCGCGAACTCTTAGCCATTAAATGGGCATTTGAAGAGTGGCGCCACTTCCTGGAGGGGGCTAGGCACCAGGTAACGGTCCTTACCGACCACAAGAATCTGGTTTTCCTAGAATCTGCCCGGAGGCTAAACCCGAGACAAGCTCGATGGGCGTTATTTTTTACCAGATTCAATTTTTTGGTTACCTATAGGGCTGGGTCTAAAAATATTAAGGCTGATGCACTGTCGCGTAGCTTCATGGCCAGCCCTCCTTCGGAGGAAGATCCTGCTTGTATTTTGCCTCCAGGTATAATCATTTCCTCGATCGATTCTGATTTAGTCTCTGATATTGCTGCTGATCAAGGTGCAGCTCCCGGGAACCTTCCTGAGAACAAGCTGTTTGTTCCCCTGCAATTCCGGCTAAGGGTACTTAGGTAAAATCATGACTCCGCACTATCTGGCCATCCAGGCATCCTGGGTACCAAACACCTCATTACCAGAAATTATTGGTGGCCTGGGTTGCCTAAAGACGTTAAGGCCTACGTCGCCGCTTGTGAGGTTTGTGCTAGGTCCAAGACTCCCAGGTCCCGACCAGCGGGCTTACTGCGTTCGTTGCCCATTCCCCAGAGACCTTGGACACATATCTCCATGGATTTTATCACCGATTTGCCTCCATCCCAAGGCAAGTCGGTGGTGTTGGTGGTGGTGGACCGCTTCAGTAAGATGTGCCACTTTGTGCCCCTCAAGAAACTACCCAACGCCAAAACGTTGGTTACCTTGTTTGTCAAACACATCCTGCGTCTCCATGGGGTCCCTGTCAATATTGTTTCGGACAGAGGGGTACAATTTGTTTCATTGTTTTGGAGAGCCTTCTGTATGAAGTTGGGGATTGATCTGTCCTAGTCCTCTGCCTTCCATCCTGAAACCAATGGTTAAACGGAGAGGACTAATCAATCTCTAGAACAATACTTAAGGTGTTTTGTCTCTGACTGTCAATTTGATTGGGTCTTTTCATTCCCCTCGCCGAATTTTCCCTTAATAACCGGGTCAGTAACTCGTCAGGGGTCTCTCCTTTTTTTTTGTAATTTTGGGTTTAATCCACGGTTCTCCTCCGTTTCACCTGGTAGTTCCAACAATCCAGAGGTAGAGGTCGTTCATCGGGAACTGTGCACAGTCTGGGCCCAGGTTCAGAAAAACCTAGAGGTGTCCCAGAGCGTACAAAAAACTCAGGCTGATAAAAAACGTTCTGCTAACCCCCTGTTTATGGTCGGGGATCTGGTGTGGTTGTCGTCTAGGAACTTGCGTCTCAAGGTTCCGTCCAAGAAGTTTGCTCCCCGGTTTATTGGGCCGTATAAGGTCATTGAGGTCCTCAATCCTGTCTCCTTCCGGCTGGAGTTACCCCCGTCTTTTCGGATACACGACGTGTTTCATGCCTCCCTCCTCAAACGCTGCTCCCCGTCCTTGGCTCCCTCGAGGAGACCTCCTGTTCCCATCCTCACCCCGGAGGGGGTGGAATTCGAGGTGGCCAGGGTTGTGGACAGCAAGATGGTCCAAGGCTCCCTCCAGTACCTGGTCCATTGGAGAGGATACGGGCCCGAGGAGAGGACTTGGGTACCCGCCCGGGATGTTCACGCTGGTGTATTGGTCAGGAGGTTCCACCTGCGTTTCCCCAGTAAGCCAGGTCCACTTAGAAAGGGTCCGGTGGCCCCTCATAAAAGGGGGGGTACTGTAAAGGATCTGCCAGGCACAGCTTGGGGGTTAACTCCCAGAACTAATCAGTCAGCACCTGAGAATACATCCCTGAGACTGACTCCTGCTTCCACCATTCAGGCTGGCAGGCTTAGGAGTGGTAGAGCCTATCGTAACCTGGCCAGACTCAGCTAGCTCCCGCCCTCGGTCTATTTAAGCCTGCACTTCCTGTCCCTCGGTGCTTGTGATTCTTTTCGTGTGGTTTCCTGGCCCAGCTACAGCTCCTGCTATTTTTGATCCTGCTCCATACAGACCCTGGCTTACCGACTACTCTTCTGCTTTTCGTTTTGTACCTCGCACACTCCTGGCTTGACTCGGCTCGTTCACCACTCTGGTTGCTCACGGTGTTGCCGTGGGCAACGGCCCCTTTTCCTTGCTTGTGTTCCTTTGTATGTTTGTCGTGTTAGTCGTGCACTTACTGAGCGCAGGGACCGCCGCCCAGTTGTACCCCGTCGCCTAGGGCGGGTCGTTGCAAGTAGGCAGGGACAGAGTGGCGGGTAGATTAGGGCTCACTTGTCTGTCTCCCTACCCCCTGCCATTACAATGTGACTCCTCTCTGCTCCTGCTGCCCCCTCTCCTCTCCATAGACTTTTGGCAGCGTGTCTATGTCTTTTTCTACTCGCTCCATCCTCTTTTTCCCCTCCCCTCTCCAAAGACTTCTATGGGCAGCGTCTGTGTTTCTCTTTCTGCTCCCTCCTCCTGCTTCCCTAACCTCTCCATAAACTTTTATAGGCAGCGTGTCTGTGTCTCTCTCTCCCTACTCCCTCCTCCTGCTCCCCTCTTAACCCCTTCCAGCAAAACTCTGTGTCTGGTATGTCGTAGTGCTATGTTTTACAGCCAACACCCGGGACAACGCCCCCCTCCCGCAGTGAAATCGGGGGTGACAACGGTTGTAATGGCAGCCCTCACCCCCCCAACAGTGAGATCGGGGAGTGATGATGGTTGTCATGGCAGCCCAGGGGCCTAATGAAGGCCCCCAGGACTGCCTTCACTCTGCCTCTGCTAAGGGCTTAGCAGATGCCTGTAAAAATCAAAATTTTAACGATCGCTGGTTCAAGTCCCCTAAAGGCACTAATGAAATGTGTAAAAAAAAAATGAAATAAAGTTTAAAAAATTTCCCATTTATCCTCTAAGGTAATGTAAAAAATAAAAAAAGTTTGGTCGATATATTCAGTGTTTATTGGTGAAAAATTGCAAAATGTAGAGACAATTTGGAAAAAATAGCATTTTTCAGAATTGAAATGCATCTGCTTGTAAAACAGACGGCTATACCACCCAAAGTAGTTACTAGTTCACATTTCCCATATGTCTACTTTAGATTGGCATCGTTTTTTGAACATTCTTTTATTTTTCTTGGACGTTGCAAGGCTTAGAACATAAACAGCAATTTCTCATATTTTTAAGAAAATTTCAAAAGCCTTTTTTTTAAGGTACTTCTTCAGTTCTGAAGTGGATTTGAGGGGCCTATGTATTAGAAACCCCGATAAAACACCCCATTTTAAACACTAGACCCCTCAAAGTATTCAAAACAGCATTTAGAACGTTTTTTTAACCCTTCAGGCATTTCACAAGAATTAAAGCAAAGTGGAGGTGAAATTTGCAAATTTCATTTTTCTTGTTGAATTTCAATTTTATTCAATTTTTTTTTTGGTTGTTGTTACCATTTTGACCGCACAGTTTTTTCACAGCACCTATTTGAATTGGGCTGTGAAAGGAAAAAAATGAATTTTTTTCCAATAAGATGTCATTTGTGATCAAAATTTCTTATTTTCACAGGGAACAAAATACCCCATTTTGTTGCCCAATTTCTCCTGAGTGCAGCAATACCCCATTTGTGGCGATAAACTGCTGTTTGGGCCCATGGGTGGCCTCAGAAGTGAAGGAGCGCTGTGTGTTCTTTTGAGTGCAGATTTTGCTGGATTGGTTTTCGGGTGCCATGTCGCATTTGCAGAGCCCCATAGGTATCAAAGCAATGGAAACCCACCAGAAGTGACCCCATTTTGGAAACTACACCCCTCAAGAAATTCATTTATGGGTGTTGTGACCATTTTGACCCCATAGTTTTTTCACAGAACTTATTTGAATTGGGCTGGGATTTAAAAAAATATATATTTTTTCCAATAATATGTAGTTTTGGCTGAAAATTTCTTATTTTCACAAGAAATAAAATACCCCATTCTGTTGCGCAATTTGTCCTGAGTGCAGCAATACCCCATTTGTGGTGATAAACTGCCGTTTGGGCCCATGGGAGGGCACAGAAGGAAAGGACCACCATTTGGCCTACTGGGGATTTTCTGGTGCGAAGTCATGTATGCAGAAGCCGCTGAGGTACCAGTACAGGTGAAACCCGCAAGAAGTGACCCCTTTTTAAAAACTACACCCTTAAGGCATTCATCTAGAGATGTAGTGAGCATTTTGACCGGAGACATACACCCCATAAACTGTAATGTGTGTTCTCCCGGGTATGGCAATACCCTCAATGTGGCTGTTAACAGCTGCCTGGGCACACAGCAGGGCTCAAAAGGGAAAGATAAGGGGGGATAAGCTGTGCGGAGTACATCAGGATAAGTAAAATTGGGGTCAATTATAAACCAAGGGATGTATGATAAATTTTAAAACACTCTTTCATACAGAGCTCTGGTTTTTCGGGACACGCGTTACATTGATATATTGTGTCCTCCCTTATCCCCCTCTTATAGCAGACTTTGTACCTCTTTTGACCTTTTCCCTTCTTGCCAGTTTGGGGAACTTCTCCTGGAAAGTTTTTGCCCTTGTACAATGCGTGTGGCCTCGCTTCCAGAAGTACTGGGTGCCCCCCTCCCTTCCTGGTCCCTAAAGATTAGGTTCTTGATAACCACCTCTTGAAATTCCAGGAAAATTCCCCTCTGGCCTGTACATCGATGTAGCACGTACGCATTGTACAATGCCATCTGTATGATGTGCACGGCCAGCTTCTTATACCACACCGCATGGTGCTGTAGGGTTTCAGGACTTGATCAGACAAGTCCACCCCTCTCATGTACCTATTGTAGCCCAGGATGCAGTCTGGTTTGGGGGTCTCTGTACTGGTACCTCGTACATGTACATGAGTACTGGTATGACATCTCTCTTGTCTTGTACTTGACACACAATATGTTGCTGCTAGAATGTGCCCTGCGCTCACCCCTTTCTTGTTTGCCCTGCAGAGTCTTAGGGAGGCCTCTCAGGTTTCTTCTAGCAGTGCCGCATGCCACAGGACTGGAAGTGAGGCAGTTGAAGAGTGGGACGCTGGTATAGAAATTATCCAGGTAGAGGTGGTAACAATGGTCCTGCAGTGGGTGCAGCAAATCCCACACAATTTTTGCATTAACTCCCAGGAAGGGGGGGGCATTATGGGGGTTGAATACTGGTGTTCTTCTCTTCATATATCCTAAATTTGTAGGTATACCGTGATGCACTCTCGCACAGCTTATACATCTTCACGCCATACCTTGCCTTCTTACCCGGCAGGTACTCACGGAATTGAACCCTCCCTTTAAAATCTACCAAGGACTTATCAATAGAAATACACTTCTCGGGGGTGAATGCTTGGGAAAACCGGGCACTGAAACGGTCTAATAGGTGTCTCCATTTATACAAACGGTCAAAACTGGGGTCATCTCGGGGTGGACACGGCTCATTATCAGTATAATGTAAGAAGCGAAGTATTGCCTCATTTATTTATTTTTTTAGGTTCTAGTTCAGTTCTGAAGTTGCTTTGAGGGACCTATATATTAGAAACCCCTATGAAACACCCCATTTTAGAAACTAGACCCCTCAAAGTATTCACAAGAGCATTTAGAAAGTTTATGAACCCTTTAGGTGTTTCACAGGAATTTAGAGCAAAGTAGAGGTGAAATTGACATTTATGTTTTTTTTCAGAAAATCCACTTTATACCATTTTTTTCATAACACAAAAGGTTTTACCAGAGAAACGCAACTCAATACTTATTGCCCAGATTCTGCAGTTTTGAGAAATATCCCCCATGTGGCCCTAGTGCGGTAATGGCCTGAAACACCGGCCTCCGAAGCAAAGGAGCACCTAGTGGATTTTGAGGCCTCATTTTTTATTAGGCACCATGTCCGGTTTGAAGAGGTCTTGTGGTGCCAAAACAGTGGGAAAACCCCCAAAAGTGACCCCATTTTGGAAACTAGACCCCTTGAGGAATTCATTGCAGTTTTCATGGGGTGCATGTGACTTTTTGATCAGTTTTTATTCTATTTTTAAGTGGCGTGGTGACTAAAAAAAACAATTCTACTATTGTTTTTTTATTCTATTTTTTTTACAGCGTACACTATAAATGACACATTCACTTTATTCTGCGGGGCGATACGATTTTGGCGATACCAGATGTGTATAGTTTTTTTTATGTCCTATGGCGTTTGCACAATAAAATACTTTTTGTAAAAAATCATTTACTTTTTGTGTTGCCTTATTCTAAGAGCCATAACGTTTTTATTTTTCCATCAAGAAAGCCGTGTGAGGACTTATTTTTTGCGTAACGAACTGTTTTTGATCAGTACAATTTTTAGGTACATGCGACTTTTTGATCTCTTTTTATTCCATTTTTTGGAAGGTGAAGTGACCAAACAATTGTGATTCTGGTACGGTTTATTATAATTTTCTTTTACGGCGTTCACCGCGCTGGATAAATAACGAAATTATTTTGTAGTTCAGGCCGTTACGGACGCGGCGATACCAATTATGTATAGTTTATTTGTTTGTTTATATATTTTTATTAATAATAAATGACTGAGAAGGGAAAAGGTGGGATTTTTACTTTTATTACTTTTAAAACTTTTATTTTCTTATTTTTACACATCTCTTTTTAACTTTTTTTTTAACTTTATTACTTTGTCCCACTAGGGGACATGAGGGCAGGAGGCCCTGATCGCTATTCTAATACACTGCACTACATGCGTAGTGCAGTGTATTAGAGCTGTCAGCTACTCACTGACAGCAAGCATAGTAAATGACAGAGCCATTGTTTGGTGTCCGGTTGCCATAGTCACCATCGCCAGCCGCTATCGCGCGCAGGCTGGCGATTGTAGCTAAACCCCTAAAAAGCCGTGATCACTATTGAACACGGCTTTTCATGGATTAATCAGCTGGGACACAGCGATCGGTCCCCGCTGTAGGAGCTGTGGCAGCTGCTCTACGAGACAGCAGCTGTCACAGCTCCTGTATGTGTCGGGAGGATGGCCGAAATGGCCGTTACTCCCGCGACGTACTATTCCGTCCCTGAGCGCAAACGTATTGGTTAGCACGACGGAATAGTACGTCGCTGAGCGCGAAGGGGTTAAAACACCAAACTTGTTGTTTTTTTGTCAACTTAGCTCCCAAAACAAATTTAATCAAAAAGTGATAAAAAAATTCTATGTACCAAAAAATAATATCAATAACAACTACAGCTCGACCCTCAAAAAATGAGCCATCACACAGCTCAATCGATAAAAAAGATAAAATGTTATTGCTCTGAGAATGTGGCGACACAAATCTATTTTTTTTTTTAACAAAAAGCTTTTCTTTAAAAGTAGTAAAATATAAAAAAACTATATACATGTTGTTTCACTGTAATCGTATGGAGCCAAAGAATAAAGCTCAGTTGTCGTTTTTACTGCACGGTGAAAGCCATAAAAACGAAACCCCAAAAACAATGGAGGAATCACAGTTTTTTCCAATTTCAGACCGCAAATAATTTTTTTTCAGCTTCCAAGTACATTATATGGCACTTTAAATGCTACCAATAGAAACTACAGCTCCTCCCACAAAAAATAAGCCCTCACACCAGTCTATTGATGAAAAAATAAAAAAGCTATGGCTTTTGGAAGGTGGGGAGGAAAAAATAAAAATCTGAAAAATAGCTGCGGAGTGAAGGGGTTAATAGACTTCTATGGTCAGCGTGTCTGTGTCTCTCTCCCTGCTCCCTCCTCCTGCTCCCCCTCCCCTCTTCATAGACTTCTATGGGCAGGCTTTGAAGAGATACGCCCCCACTTCCTACGATGTGTCTCATTTGCTCTGTAACTAGACACAGATTTTGCTTGACAACAGGCGGTGGGCATCATATTACAGGAAGGGAGACACCTAGTGGCAGTAACTTCACAAAATTTGCATGAATAAAACTACTAAATGTTGAAAGTAAGTAAACTACAACGTTGATATACTGTATATCCGGTATACTATTAAATTAGCATAAATTGATTTAAAAGTTAGTGTCCATTTTAAGCTGGGCCACCAAAAGAAACAAAGATTAAGTTATTTTGTCTTTTTAATGCCTAAATGTCCAGCTAGCGCAGAATTATTTATGTCCATCCTTAAGTAGAATCAGGAACTCTTTTGAATAAGTAGCTCTTTTCAAATAAAATTGTGCTGCCACACTTGTCATTCTGTGTGAACTCGGAGAACATACAGTATAACGCATCAGCTTTAAAGCGGCTCTGTTACCCATTTATAAGTGCCAATCTATCTCCTACCTAATCTGATAGGCCCGGTAATGTAGATAACAACAGTGGTTTTTATTTTGAAAAACGATAATTTTTTAGCAAGTTAAGAACAATTTTAGATTTATGCTAATTAGTTCTAAATGACCAACTGGGCGTTTTTTTTACTTTTTACCAAGTGGGCGTTGTAAAGAGTAGTGTATGACGCTGACCAATCAGCGTCATGCACTTCTCTTCATTCCAGCCCAGCTTGTTTCACTGCATGCAGCCCTGTTTTGTGTCAAAATTGATGGAATCTGTGACAGAAGTGCAGAACCGCCTAATATAACAACATTCAGCATGAAGTAAAATAGCAGCAGAGTACATGCATTTCCCCACACAGTGGGCTCTCCCAGATCAAAAGCAGGAAGTAACACAGAGCAGTAAAAATCTGGGGAGACTTGGACAGCTTGTGGAGAACAGACTTCATCTGAAGTCATCTACCCTTTAGGACAAAGCCTGTTTTGGCCTTGTGGACACAGATGATTTTTGCAAATCTGACATGTGTCACTTTATGTGGGAGACTTATTGTACTTTATGTTAGTGAAAAAATTTGGTCGATAAATTCAATATTTATTTGTGAAAAACTTCAAATATTAGCAAAAATGTGCATTTTTCTAAATTTAAATCTATTTGCTTGTAAAACAGATAGTAATACCACACAAAATAGTTATTAGTTAAGATCCCCATATGTCTACTTTATGTTTACATCATTTTTTTTCACGTCCTTTTATTTTTCTAGGACGTTACAAATCTTAGAACTTTAGCAGCAATTTCTCATATTTTCAGGAAAATTTCAATAGGCCATTTCTTCAGGGACCAGTTCTGAAGTGGCTTTGTGGGCCTTCTATATTAGAAAGTACCCATAAATCACCCCATTTTAAAAACTGCACCCCTCAAAGTATTCGAATCAGCATTCATAAAGTGTTTTAACCCTTTAAAGGAACTGTGTCACCACAATTTTTTTTTTAATATGTTAAAGATGTTAGTGCTTTATTAAAAACGTTTGGATTAATTTGTGTGTTTGTGTGTTACTTTTTTTTATTTTTACACTTTTTCTTCCCTATGGGGGCTGCCATTTTTTTTTCCATTTCTGTATGTGTCGATTAACGACACATACAGACATGGAATACGGCAACTCCAGTCCCATAGGGACTGCGAACGGGGCCCGTTCCATCCACTATCATGTACGCCGCTGTGTGGGAACGGCGCAGGCGCCGCTCCCACACAGTTCAATTTGAAATGCGCGCCGTCCGGCGCCATTTTCCTGTGGACCGGAAGTCGCGGCCGGACAGTAATATTACTACTTCCGGTCGCGGCTTCCAGAATTGTGCACATGGAGCAGCGGCAGCAGACGGAGCGGATGGACCGGAGGGAGCGGCGGCGACTGGAGCAGGTAAGGGATTTCGATGTATGTTTGTGTTTCAGTGTGTGTTTACTACTGTATGTAAACCTACTACACTGTGTGTTAGCTCAAAAAATGGCGACACACAGTGTAGGAGGTTAGACCGTTCAAACCCCTCGTTTCTCCCGGCACTAGCCAGGATAAAGGAGGGGGGGATTCTGAGAGCTCACTAGAGCGAGGGATTTTTACCCAATTTTGCAGCATAAAGCAATGTGGTTGCTTTACCACATGCAATGCTGCAATTTTTGGAATGGCTCCATCTAGTGACCAGCAATGGATTATAAATTAGAATCCAATTGAATCCAATTTATAATATTTTCTGACTCGTGAAAAAAAAAAAAAAATTAGAACAATGTTTAATCACCTACACACTAATTGTTTAACTAAAAAAAAAAAACATGTTTTGCTGGCAACACATTCCCTTTAAGCGTTTTACAGGAATTAAAGCAAAGTAGAGGTGAAATTTTCACATTTTATTTTTTTTGCCGAAATTCATTTGTAATACATTTTTTTTGTACCACAGATGGTTTTACCCGAGAAATGCAACTCAATAATATTTTATTGCCCAGATTCTGTCGTTTTTAGAAATATCCCACATGTGGCCTTAGTGTGGTAATGGACTGAAACACCCGCCTCAGAAGAAAAGAAGCACCTAGTGGATTTTGGGCCCCTTTTTTTTTTTCGAATATATTTTAGGCACCTTGTCAGGTTTGAAGAGGTCTTGTGGTGCCAAAACAGTGGAAACACCCCAAAATTTACCCCATTTTGGATCTACACCTCTCAAGGAATTTATCTAGAGGTATAGTTAGCATTTTGACCACACAGGTTTTTGGCTAAATATATTGGAATTAGTCTGTAAAAATTAAAATCTACTTTATTTCTGAAAAAAATATAGAATTTTTTTTATATTTACAAAGAATAAAGCAGAAAATGCACCCCAACATTTGTAAAGCAATGTCTCCCGATTACGTCAATACCCCATATGTGGTAATAAACTGCTGATTGGACCCACAGCAGGGCTCAGAAGGGAAGGAGCTCCATTTGGATGATAATACACTGTAATATATAATATCAGCAATCAAGCGATCGCATGGTCTAGTCCCCTAGTGGAAAAAAGTTAAATAAAATGTTAAGACATCATCAAAAAACAGTAAAGACAAAAAACACAGAAAAACCTTTTTTCCTATTATAAAATGCTTTATTTTCTAAATTTTTTTTCAAAAAACTACACATATTTGATGTGGTTTTCTTCATAACAACATATACTATAAAACTAAAACAGTAAAAAAAACAGACAAAAAAAACATTTTTAATTTTGCAAAAGTAGAAAAAAATTATAGAAATGTAGTACCGCCCTAATAGTACTGACACGCAGAAAAAAGTTAACTGCACCCCTCAAGGTATTCAAAACCACATTCAGAAAGTATTTGAATCCTTTAGGGTATGTGCACACACACTAATTACGTCCGTAATATACGGACGTATTTCGGCCCCAAGTTCCGGACCGAACTCAGTGCAGGGAGCCGGGCTCCTAGCATCATAGTTATGTACGATGCTAGGAGTCCCTGCCTCTCTGCAGGACAACTGTCCCGTTCTGTAATCATGTTTTCAGTACGGGACAGTTGTCCTGCAGCGAGGCAGGGACTCCTAGCATCGTACATAACTATGATGCTAGGAGCCCGGCTCCCTGCACTGAGTTCGGTCCGGAACTTGCTGCCGAAATACGTCCGTATATTACGGACGTAATTAGTGTGTGTGCACATACCCTTAGGCGTTTCACAGGAATTAAGGCAAAGTAGGGGAGAAATTTACAAATTTCATTTTTTTTGCCGAAATTCATTTGTAATAAAAAAAAAATCTGTAACACAGAAGGTTTTACTAGAGAAACACAACTCAATATTTATTGCCCAGATTCTGCCGTTTTTAAAACTTGTGGCTCTAGTGTGCTACTGGACTGAAACACAGGCCTCAGGAGCAAAGGAGCACCTCGTGAATTTTGAGGCCTTCTTTTTATTAAATTATATTTTAGGCATCATGTCAGGTTAGAAGAGGTCTTGTGGTGCCAAAACAAAGGAAACATCAAAAAAAAATAAAATACCCCATTTTGGAAACTACACCCACAAGGAATTAATCTAGGGGTTTAGTGAGCATTTTGACTCCACAGGTGTTCCATAGATTTTATTAGAATTGGGCAGTGGAAATGAAAAATTTAATTTTTTTCCACAAAGACATAGTTTAGCTCAAAATTTTTCATTTTCTCATCAAATACAGGAGAAAAAGCACCCCATCCTGTGTAAAGCAACTTCTCTAAAGTAGGGAAATACCCCATATGTGGTAATAAATGGTTGTTTGGATACATGGCAGGGCTCAGAAGGGAAGGAGCGCCTTTTGGCATTTGGAGTGCAGATTTCGCTGGATTGATTCCTGGGCGCCATGTTGCATTTATAGAGCCCCTGAGGTACCAGTACAGTAAAAACCCCTGAAAGATGACTTCATTTGGTAAACTAAACCCCTTGAGGAATTAATCTAGGGGTGTAGTGAGCATTTTGACCGCACAGGTTTTGCTGAATTTATTAGAATTGGGACGTGAAAATAATTTTTATTTTTTTTCCCCCAATAAGATGTAGTTCTAGCTCAAAATGTAGCATTTTCACAAGGACTATAGGAGAAAAGCACCTCAACGTTTCTAAAGCATTTTCTCCCAAAAACAGCAATACCCCATATGCGATCGCAAACTACTGTTTGAACACATGGCGGGATTCAGAAGGGAAGGAGCGCTATTTGGTTTTTTGAGCGCATATTTTGCTTAATTGGTTTCTGGGCGCTATGTCGTATGTGCAAAGTCTCTTGAGGTACCAGTCCAGTAGAAATTCTCCTTATGTGACCCCATTTTTGAGACCTTACCCCTCAAGGTATTAAATTAGGGTTGTGGTGCATATTTTGACCCTACAGGTGCTTTATAGATTTTATTAGAATTCGGCCATGAAAATTTAAATTTACATTTTTTCCAATAATATGTAGTTCAACATTTTTAATTTTTACAAGGAATACAGGAGAAAATGACACCCCAAAATTTGTCACGCAATTTCTCCCGAGTAAGTCAATACCCCATATGTGGTCGGAAACTGCTATTTGGACACACACCAAGGCTCTAAAGGGAAGGATCGCAATTTGGTTTTTGGAGTGGAGATTTTACAAGATTAGTTTTTTGACACCATGTTGCATTGTGCTAAGGTACCAGTACTGTGGAATGCCCCGAAAAATTACCCCATTTTGGAAACTACATCTCTCAAGGAATTAATCTAGTAGTGTAGTGAGCTATTTGACCCCACAAGTGTTTTGCAAAAATTAGTACACAATAGATATTGCAGATTGAAAATTGCCATTTTTCCACAGATATGCCATTTCAGTACTTAATGTGTTGTGCCCAGCTTGTACCACTGGAGTCACACAGCCCATATATTGTTAAGCGAGTTCTCCAGAGTACAGTAATACCCCATATGTGGTCATAAACTGCTGTTGGGCACACTGCCAGGCTCAGAAGGACCGCCTCTTTGCTTTTGGAGCGCAGATTTTGCTTGGTAGTAGTTTTATTTGGGGTTTTACTGGTATTTCAGCTTATAAAGTGGGGCATATGTAATCTGTGCGGAGTACGTCAGGGTATATGTAAGCTGGGTGGAGTACATCAAGGCATAATAGGATGATATAATAATGGACTGAATGAATAATAAAATTAATAATTGATGCGGTATGCTTTGAACAAATCTTTTATGCACAGTCCAGGTTTTTTGGGTATTATACAAAATATATGAGCTCCAGTATTGCCTAATCTTTGACTTCTTCACTAGCCCTATAAGCAGCAAGAGGCCATAAACCTGTGGGGTCTAGCAAATGATAATGTGGAGTTTTTAGTGAAAAACTACTGTACCTAAAAAATTTGTCTGGGCCGTCATTTAGCATAATTTTGCATCATTGCTTTTTGAGAGCCGTAGCGTTTTATTTTTCCGTTGACAGAATTGTCAGTTTTTTGTGGAGCATGCTGTAATTTTTATTGGTTCCATTTTGGGGTACATGCGATTTTTTTTTTTATCACTATTCAATTTTCTGGGAGACGAGGAAACAAAAAAACAGCAATTCTAGCACCGTTTTGTTTTTTCTTTTTTATGCTTTTTTTTGCAGTATAAAGAACATGTTAACTTTACTCTGTGGGTCGATACGATTACAGCAATACCAAATTTATATAGTTTTTTTTATGTTTTACTACTTTCACACTATAAAAATACTCTTTTCTAAATAAAATCATGTTTTAGTGTCACCATTTTTTGACAGGGAGGGCTATTTCTTCATGCAATTCACTGCCTGCAGGATCACAGACTTGGTTTACTGCCAGACCTGAGGAAAGCTTCCGAACTAAGATCTGGCTGCAGGCACTTGAGATGTGGATGTTGGCTGTAAACAATAAAAATGGAGAAGAAGCAGTAGACTCACTTGTGTGATTATAGTAAGATAATTTTCTAGCACTTGATTGATCCTTTCAACTTGGCTATAGGACTGTGGGTGATAAGTAGAAGAAAAGTCAAATTTTACATCCAAGAGTTTACACAGGGCTCTCCAGAACTTAGACGTGAATTGTACACCCTGATCAGACACGATATGGAGGGGCAGTCCGTGTAGACAAAAAATATGTTGAACAAACAAATTTTCCATGCGAGTTGCTGAGGGAAGGCCAGACAGAGGAACAAAATGTGCCATGTTAGTAAAAAGACACACCACGACCCAGACAGTAGTACAACCAGCAGAAGGGGGAAGATCCGTAATAAAATCCATGGCAATATGTTGCCAAGGACCATCAGGAACAGGCAGAGTTTGGAGTAGACCCACAGATTTGGAATGGGTAGCTTAGTTTTGGGCACAGTTGGTACATGAGGAGACATACTACACAACATCTTTGATTAGCGTGGGCCACCAGTAATGATGAGAAATAAAGTCCTGAATGTCACAGTCTGTGGGTATGGGACCCACAATGCCGCACCGCCTTAGCAGGGGGGGGGGGGGGCTGCTGGCCAAACAACAGAGAACCCAATCAATACAAAGTCCAGCACAAGGGTACCTGAATAGTCCAGACAGCAGCAGGCTTTAGCACGGATGGGGCTGGATGTGGCAGTTTGCACCAGACGTGGAGGATGACTGCAGGTGCGGCAGGTTGCGCAAGACGTGGTGGACAGCAGTAGGTGGAGCAGGACACGACTCCAACACTAGACAGGCTCAGGAACAACGCACGGCACAGGATACAGGTAGCAGGGCACGGGAACACTATGAACAGAATGACACTGTCGGACCATTTGCAAAGACTAACATGGGAATTACTAACAACGCTCAGGCAGGGAGTGAAGGGGCAGGGGCCTTTAAATAGACCAGAGTGATTGGGGCTAATTTAAAATATAATTCATGTGCACACACTGGCCCTTTAAGGCCGGGCACGAGCTTGCGAGCGGAGCGGAAGTGAGTGCTGGCGTCTCCTAGGAAGAAGATGGCAGCCAGCACTCACAGATCCAGGGCCACAGACGCTGAGGGGTGAGTAGGAATTGTGGTCCACGACCATGGATGCTACAGTATCCCACCTCTTACGCCCCCTCTTCTTGGGGCCAGAGCGAGAGAGAAATTTCTTAAGGAGGGTAGGGGCATTAATGTTCTCTTCTGGCTCCCAGGACCTCTCTTCAGAACCAAACCCTCTCCAGTCCACCAAATAGAAAGTCCTTCCTCTTACCCTCTTGCAGTCCAGTATCTCCTTCACCTCAAACACATCAGATGACCCGTTGGGAGCAACTGCGGGACTAGGAGTCTTACTGTAGCGGTTCAGGACCACCGGTTTCAGGAGGGACACATGAAAGGAGTTGGGGATTCTGAGGGTAGGAGGCAGCCGAAGCTTATAGGAGACAGGGTTTATCTGTTGTAGTATCTCAAAGGGTCCGAAAAACCTGGGAGCAAACTTGTACGAAGGTAACATTAAACGAATATTCCGTGAGGACAGCCAGACTTTGGTACCTGGAAGATACTTGGGTGTCTCTCTCCTTTTAATATCCGCTTTTTGCTTCATGTGATCGACTGCTAGCAGAACAGAGGACCGGGTCTGTTGCCAGATTTGCAGAAAGTCCCCAAATGCAGAGTCAGCAGCGGGTACCTGAGATGTAGCCGACACAGGAAGAGGAATTCTAGGATGTTGACCGTACACAATGTGGAATGGTGTGGGAGTGGTGGACTCACTTGTGTGATTGTTGTATGAGAACTCGGCCTATGGATGAAGCTGTACCCAGTCATCATGCCGCATGGAGATGAAGTGGCAGAGATAATTCTTCATGATCTGGTTAATACTCTCTACTTGACCATTGGACTGGGGGTGATAAGCTGAGGAAAAATCCAATTTCACATCCAGGAGTCTACAGAGGGCTCTCCAGAATTTTGAGGTGAACTGAACCCTCCGATCAGACACGATGTGAAGGGGCAAGCCATGCAAACGGAAGATGTGCTGGATAAAGAGATTTGCTAGTCGAGGAGCAGAAGGAAGGTTGGTTAGCGGGATAAAATGTGCCATCTTCGATAACCAGTCCACCACCACCCAGACAGTGTTGCATCCTGCTGAGAGAGGAAGGTCTGTGACAAAGTCCATCGCAATGTGCTGTCAGGGGGCATTGGGTACAGGTAGCGGTTGGAGCAGGCCGGCAGGCTTGGCGTGAGCAACCTTGTTAGAAGCACATACCGTGCAGGAAGAGACAAAGACCACAACATCTTTGGGAAGTATGAGTGCAATTTAGCATCCCACTACGCCTTGAGTTCCATCCAGCACCAAATTAGCTTTTAAAAATCTATTTATGAATACGAGCAGCTCGTAGTAGCAAAAGCACAGACACGTTACTGTATGAAAATGCTTCTACTTTATTCTTATCAGCACGGATATTTATAGTCAGACAATAACAAAATGACAATAACAAATGAGTCAGAAAGTTTAGATATAGTTCCACAACTCCATTGGCTCTTAGAGGGGCCGTTCCCTCATCTTCCCTATTATTGCTGCGTAGTGCTTTGCACTCGGCACTATGATTCTCCATTTTAATTATTATTATTATTGCTGCGTAGTGTTTTGCAGACGGCACTATGCCTTAAAGTCCCAGAGCACCTACCTTCTAATATAACTAACTTGTACAAACATATAATGATATAAGTATATAAGGTATACAGTAGGTATAAAACACTTTCACAGAAGCGTGTGCCACCAGAAATGCAGAGTAATCAGGTCTCGAGTATATTACGAACACCAGCGTGCCCAGCCAGTTTAGAACTGTGTCCCCAGCAGAAGAATTCTTCTGCCTGCCAACCGAACAAAAGTCCTCCCTGGAGGAATGTCTCTAACTTGCAAAGGATTGGCAGTGACAATGCAGGACGGGTCTATGATACTTTGAAGGGACTCCACCGTGTCATCCATCTCAAACGACCTGGACAGGGCAACGACCCTCACATTTTTGTCAGCGGGACGGTAGTGGAGCACAAATTAGAAACGGGTGAAGAACAGTGACCACCTGGCTTGACGGGGGTTTAGTTGTTGAGTCGACTGAAGATAGGTGAGGTTCTTGTGGTCAATGTAGATTAGGATGGGGTGAGCTGTGCCCTCTAGTAGAAGTCTCTACTCCTCCAGAGCCAATTTGATGGCCAGTAGCTCCCGATCCCCAATAGAGTAGTTGCACTCTGCAGAGGAAAAAAGTCATGAGTAATAGCCACATACTACTGCCTTTCCTTTGGAGCTCCTCCAGAACAGAAGTGCACCTGCACCAACAGAAGAAGCGTCCACCTCCAATGAGAACTGCCGAGACACGACAGGATGATGAAGGATCGAGGCTGAAGTGAAGGCTTTCTTGAGGCTAATAAATGCAGATTCTGCTTCTGGAGTCCACACCTTGGCGTTCACACCCTTCTTGGTAAGGGTAGAGATGGGAGCCATCAGTGATGAGAAGTTTGGATAGAAGTTGGTGAATCCCAAAAAATGCTGTATGGACCACAGGCCCTGAGGACGTGGCCATTCCATGACGGACTTTACCTTCTCAGGGTCCATATTGAGACCTTGATCCAAGACGATGTAGCCAAGGAAGGGCAGAGAATTTCTTTCAAAGACTCACTTCTCCAGCTTGGCATACAGGCGATTCTCCCTTAATCGCAGTAGAACTTGACGAACATGCCTCCAATGAGTCGTCGGATCTGGAGAGAAAATCAGAAGGTCATCGAGATAAACCACAACACAGACATAGAGGAGATCTCGGAAGATATCATTGACGAATTCCTGGAAGAACGCGGGAGCGTTACATAGACTGAAGGGCATCACCAGGTATTCGTAGTGCCCGTCTCGGGTGTTGAATGACATCTTCCACTCGTCACCTTGATGGATTCGGATGAAATTGTAAGCCCCACGCAAGCCTAGTTTAAAAAAAAATCCTGGCACCTCGTATACGGTCAAATTCGGATATTTGTGGCAACGGGTATTTGTTCTTGGCCGTGATCTGGTTGAGACCACGGTAGTCAATGCAGAGTCGTAAAGATCCATCTTTCTTTTTAACGAAGAAGAACCCGGCCCTGGCCGGAGAGGAAGACTTTCGTATGAAACCCCTCTCCAAATTCTCCTTGATATAGGCCGACATGGATTGAGACCCTGGCAAGGAGAGAGGATATACCCGTCCACGGGGAAGAGAAGCATTTGGAACCAGTTCAATCGGACAGTCGTAAGACCGGTGTGGAGAAAGCATCTCAGCCTCCTTTTTGCTAAAGACGTCTGCAAATTGAGAAAAATTAGTAGGCAATCCCGCTAATGACTGGGGCAGAGAAGGCAGCTTGGATCTGTAACAGGCAGTGGTGGGAGCATACGGGGCCCTATTGGAGAACCTCTCCGGAACTCCAATCCAGGACAGGAGCATGCAGCAGGAGCCAAAGCAGGCCCAGCAGTACCGGATTGATGGCTTTAGGCAGGACTAGTAAGGTAATCAGTTCAGTATGAAGGACTCCAACTTGGAGCCTCAGTGGCTTGGTTGCAGACACGATTGGATCGGGCAGAGGAAGACCATTCACAGAGGCAACAACCAAAGACGTCTCCAGAGGAATGGTGGGCAACTGGAAATGATCCACTAGGTCTTGCTGGATGAAGTTTGCTGCGGATCCTGAGTCCAGATAGGCAGAAACCCGGTGCGTCTTCTCGCCGGACACTATGGTCACAGGAATGGTCAGCTTGGAAGATAATTTTTTATTTTGTACCGTTCCACCTAGGGTTGTCTCTCCAACCAATCCTAGGCACTGGGGTCTCTTTGGCTTCTGGGGACACAAACGCACAACATGGCCTCCGAGGCCGCAATACAGACAAAGTCCTGAAGTACGTCTGCTTTGTTTCTCCTGGGTAGACAAATTGGCCTGGTCCACCTGCATAGGCTCCTCTGGTGGGACGACTGAAGAGGACTGTAGGGATTGCTGGAAAGTAGAAGCCAACCTAGAAAATCCTCTCTCCCGATGAACCTCTTGGGAACGCTCCCGGATCCTCATGTCAACCCGTGTGGCTTTTAGAATGAGATCGTCCAGGGTAGGTGGTAGATCGCGAGTGACAAGCTCGTCTTTAATCCCAGGAGACAGTCCCTGCCAGAATGTAGCCACCAACGCCTCGTTGTTCCAGGTAAGTTCTGCAGCCAGGGTACGGAACTGAATGGCATACTCGCCCACGGAGATGTCTTCCTGGTGTAGGGTCAGCAGGGATGCAGCAGCAGAAGAAACGCTCCAAGGATCTTCAAATATAGAAGGGAAAGTCCGTAAAAAATAATGCAAGTCACGAGTCTCTGGTCCCTGATGTTCCAAAAGTGGATTCGCCCATGCCAGGGCTTTGCCAGTAAGAATAGAGATTATGAAGGCGATCCTTGCATCATCAAAGGAGAAGGCCTTTGCAGGTAGTCTGAAGTAGATCTGGCACTGGTTCAGAAATTGCCTGCAGGACCTCGTGTCTCCGTTATAGCAAGGAGGTAGAGGCAGAGAGCAGCGGGGGTTGGCACTGGTACTGACAGGAGGTGTAGCAGAAGAAACAGCAGGAATAGGTGCGGTGACGACTGTGGCTTGTGCTTCCAGCCAATGTACATTGGCGTTCACCGCCAGGAGGAGTTGGTCTTGTCGTGATTGAAGGTCTTGAATGTCTGCCTGCATGGCTTGTGACATCGTCAAGGTCTTGGGATGACCAGCGGGTTCCATGGCTTGAGCGTACTGTCACGGTCTGTGGGTATATGGACCCACTAAGCGCACCGCCGTAGCGGGCAGCCATCTGGCCAAACAACAGAGCACCCAATCAATACAAAGTCCAGCACAGGTACCTGAATAGTCCAGACAGTGGCAGAGGCTTTAGCACAGATGGGGCTAGATGTGGCAGGTTGTGCCAGACATGGCGGATGACAGCAGGGGCAGCAGGTTGTGCCAGACGTGGCAGACGACAGTAGGTGCGGCAGGTTGCGCCAGACGTGGCGGATGGCAGTAGGTGCAGCAGGACACGACTCCAACACTAGACAGGCTCAGGAACAATGCACGGAACAGGATATAGGTAGCAGGGCACGGGAACACTGGGAACAGGATAACACTGACGGACCATTTGCAAAGACTAACATTGGAATTACTAACAACGCCCAGGCAGGGAGTGAAGGGGCAGGGCCTCTTAAATAGTCCAGAGGGATTGGGTCTAATTTAAAATATAATTCATGTGAGCGCACTGGCACTTTAAGGGACAGTGCCAAGCAAAGTGAGTGCTGGCATCTCCTAGGAAGGATATGCCACCAGCACTCACGGATCCATGGCCGCGGCCGCCGAAGGGTGAGTAGGAACGGCGGTCCGTGGCTATGGACGCTACACTGAGTATTACGAATAACAGAGTGCCGTGCCACCTTGGAATTATGAGCCCAGAGGAGAATTTTCTTCCTGTCAGTAGGAGGAACAAAGATTTTTCCATGAGGAATGTCTTTAATCTGCAGAGGATTCACAGAAATAATCTTAGAAGGGTCAATGATATGTTGAGATTCCTCTTCTGAGTCATCTGTCTCAAACGACCAAGACAGTGCATCGGCCTTTATATTTTTATCAGCATGACGGAAATGAAGCAGGAACTGGAATCTGGCAAAGAACAATGACCATTTGGCTTGACGAAGGTTCAGTCGTTGTGCAGACTGTAAATAAGTGAGGTTCTTGTGATCAGTGTAGATGATGATAGGATGAGCAGACACTTCTAGCAAATGCCTTCACTCTTCCAAGGCTAATTTGACGGCCAGTAACTCACAGTCCCCAATGGAGTAGTTTCCTTCTGCAGGAGAGGAGAGCTTAGAGAAGAAACCACAGGGTACCGCCTTACCCTTGGAGTTTCTTTGAAAGAGTAGTGCTTCTGCGCCTATGGAAGAAGCGTCAACCTCCAATGAGAATTGCTGAGACACATCAGGATGGTGAAGAATGGAAGCTGAAGTGAAGGCTCTCTTGAGGTTGGAGAATGCTGACTCTGCGTCAGGGATCCAGACCTTAGCGTTCACTCCTTTCTTGGTAAGAGCAGAGATAGGTGCGGTAAGTGAAGAGACGTTTGGGATGAACTGGCGGTAGAAATTTTCGAAACCATAAGGTCTTTGTATAGCACGGAGACCTTGAGGACATGGCCACTCTAAGACGGACTTCACTTTCTCCGGATCCATCTGGAGTTCATGATCTGAAATTATATAGCCAAGAAAGGGCAAGGATTTATTTTCAAACACAAACTTTTCAAGTTTAACGTAGAGACTATTCCCCCTTAACCACGACAGGACTTGGCGAACATGCTTCCGGTGAGTTGTCAGATCTGGTGAATAAATCAGATGTCGTCCATATATACCACCACACAGACATACAGTAGATCCCAGAAGATGTTGTTTACGAATTCCTGGAACACAGCTGGAGCATTGCACAATCCAAAGGGCATCACACAATACTTTATACTGACTCGTTTGTTAAATGCGGTTTTCCATTCGTCACCTTTGTGGATACGGTTCAAATTATAAGCCCCGCATAGATCCAGCTTTGTTAAAATCTTGGCCCCACGAATTCTGTCAAAGAGCTCAGAGATTAGCGACAAGGGGTATTTGTTCTTGACAGTGATTTGGTTTAAACCACGGTAGTCGATACATGGCCGGAGAGATCCATATTTCTTTTCTAAGAAGAATTCAGCTCCGGCTGGAGAAGTAGACTTCCTGATAAACCCACTCTCGAGGTTCTCCTTGACGTATGCTGACATGGCTTGGATCTCAGGATAAACCTGTCCATGAGGATGTGAATCATCAGTGTACAATTCAATTGGACAATCGTATGGACGATGGGGAGGAAGGACCTCAGCCTCCTTCTTACTGAAGACATCTGCAAAACAGGCATAGTGGGATGGCAGACCCGGAAGTGACTGAGGTCCCAGGACTGGACAGGACGAACCTGAGGCAGGCATTGGGATCTCCACTGGAGTACTTCTCCAGATCTCCAGTTGAGGACGGGAGCGTATTGACGAAGTCAAGGTAGTCCCAGCAGGATAGGGTTATTAGCAGTTTGGCAGAACATAAAAAGCTATTAGCTCCGAATGAAAGCTCCCACTCGTAACTTCAGAGGTTCAGTAATGGAAAGAATTGGGTCTGGCAGAGGTAGACCATTCCCCGAAGCGACTGCTAGAAGTTTCTCCAGAGGAGTTGTGGGCAAGTGGGGACGGTCCACTAAGGCTTGTTGGATGAAATTCACATTCGTTCCAGAATCCAGATAAGCGGAAGTAGAGTGCGTTTCTTCTCCAGAAATGATTGTCACAGGAATGAATAATTTAGGAGAAAATTTTACAGTCGGCGTTGATCCACCTAGGGTAGTCCCTCCTATCAACCCTAGGTGCTGGATTTCCCGGCTTCTGGGGACATTGACGCACAAAACTACCCTTATGGCCACAATACAAACACAGTCCTGCAGAACGTCTGCGCTGCTGCTCCTGGTCGGACAGTCTGAGTCTGTCCGGTTGCATAGGCTCTTCAGGGAGAACAACCAAATAATGTAGCAGGGGTCTCTGGAACTTGGGCACCAGTCTATAGGACCTTTTTTCCTGACGAACTTCCTGGGTGCGTTTTTGGAGCCTCATGTCAATCCGGGTAGCCAGAAGAATTAGGACATATAAGGTAGACGGGAGATCACGGGCCACCAGCTCATCTTTTATTTGAGGTCCTAACCCTTGCCAAAAGGTTGCCACCAAGGCTTCATTCTAGGCAAGCTCTGCTACTAAAGTACGAAACTGGATGGCGTACTCTCCAACCGTCGATTCCCCTTGATGGAGAGTCAGAAGCGAAGCAGCTGCAGAAGACGTTAAATGGTTAAATGATCACCTATAGAATGTACAGCCTGGTGCATTGTCACCTATAAAGAGAGTATAGAGTCCACAGACTATTGTAATGTCACTTATAGAGAGAGCATACAGTCTACAGCCTGGTGCATTTGTAGATACAGCATTTAGTATAGAAAAAGAAAAGGATGCCTCATTTAAGCCATACACAGGATTTTGCCCGCACTAAGTAATATACCCACTTAGTGCCCCATACTTAGTAAAACTGCACCTTAGTACCCTATACACAGTAATAGTGCTGCCACATAGTAATAGTGCCTTCTTAGCAAGCCCTAACACATTAAATGTGCCTGTAATGATGGGGGTACGGAAACAGACAAGTGAGCCCTAATCTACCCGCCACTCAGTCCCTGCCTACTTGCAACGACCCGCCCTAGGCGACGGGGTACAACTGGGCGACAGTCCCTACGCTCAATAAGTGCACGACAGACAAACAGACAAGGGTACACAGAAGCAAGGGAAAAGGGGCAGTTGCCCAGGGCAACACCGTGAGCAACAAGAGTGGTGAACGAGTCGAGTCAAACCAGGAGTGTACGAGGTACCAAACGCAGAGCAGGAGAGTAGTGAACAAGCCGAGTCAAACCAGGAGTGTACGAGGTACCAAACGCAGAGCAGGAGAGTAGTGAGTAAGCCAGGGTCAATATGAAGCAGGGTAAAATAGTTCAAGAAGCTGCAGCAGGGCCAGGAAACCAAACAAGAAGAATCACAAGCAAGGAGGAACAGGAAATGCAGGTATAAATAGACAGAGGGCGGGAGCTAGCTCCGTCTGGCCAGGCTGTGATAGGCTCTCCACTGTATTAAATAATATATATAATTGTGCTCCCACAATATAGAAAATTTTTGGAAATTCACTGAAGTGACATATGAGTAAAATATACCTTTTATTATAGTAACTCGCTAAAAACAGGGGTAACACACCACTGTGAAAAAAGCCCCACCGTGTATATTAAAAAATGTATTAAACAGTAAACACTGAATCATTTAGATAAGTATATCTCAGTGTTTATACCGATATTCACCGGAATCAGCATTTAACCTGGGTATAACAATAGTACGAGCCCCAAGAACACACCAGGGTCCGTGATCAACACCGGAATCTCCTAGCGCTGGGTCCACCACAATGCTACTGTCCCCTATGCAACAATCCATATACAAAAACGACCCTACGCGTTTCAAATACTCATCCTCAGGGGTCCGTATCTTGGTCACTCTGGCCTAATTACCAGTGATAGAATATTCAAGCAGCAGATATTCTGCTGCGCATCACGGAAGGATGCTCGCGTCGATGTCAGCGGCATACTTCATTTCGGGCACTGAGTTGCTATAAGCACCAAACTCCACCCCTCGTATTTGGCGGCGCTGTACGAACTAACCAATCACAGCGCCCCCTGAATTCGTGACACCTGTCCATGTGACTCCCGGCCGTCAGCTGACAACCAAGAATCATCATCGACCGCATCTGAACGAACACGCAGGCGCAGTGGAAGCCACGGACGCATCGCCCATGCTGCCAAAGAAAGAGCAAGGTAAGAGCAGAACGATATAGAATATAGGGTATATCTTGCGGACAGTTACCCACCGCAAGTGGACTACCTCAAAACAACTCTTTTATTGTAAACACATATTGGATAGATGAATGCGGTGTCCCTCACATTACGAAATCTGGATTAAAAACCTGTTATACACGACCTAGCCAATTGGCCATATCAATCAGAGTGCACTATGCAAAAAACCAACCCACCCGTTGAAGCAACCAAATTATTAACCCGGCTGCTTAGAGATGGATAATATTGCATGTTAAATAAAGCACGTGTAATTAGTCTGCTCGTTTAGACCCGCTGGTTGTGTACATGCCAGTCTGTGGATCCATTGGGCTTCCTTGCGTAGAATTAGATTGTCCCAGTCCCCTCCTCTTTTTGGAGGTCTAATAAGTTCAATTGCTTGAAACTTTAAACATTCTGCACGACCCTGGTGTTTAGCATGTACGTGTTTCGATATCGGGGTATCCCTAGCATGGACAATATCTCCAACATGCTCCCTTATCCGGCGCCGAAATTGTCGCACCATTTTACCCACATAATTAAGGGGGCATGGACATGTGATAAGGTAAACCACCCCCGCTGTTTTGCAGTTGACAAAATCACGAATGTCGTACTCCTCTTGTGTTGCGACACTCGTAAACCTGTTCCCTTTGAGCATGAAGTCGCAGGCCTTGCAGCTACCACATCTATATGTACCTGGTGTTTGTCTATCCAGCCATGTGCCCCTCGGTATAATAGGCTCAAAACAGCTATGCATGACTCTATCCCTAATGTTCTTCCCTCTCCGATACGTGACTGAGGGCCATTGTGTGATCTGGTCTGCCAAATCTATATCAGCACTGAGAATACGCCAGTACCTTTTTAGGATTTGCATGATGTCGTTTTGTTTTGAATCATAAGTACCTATGAGTCTCGTAACTCGTTCTTCTTTACGTTTTTTAGGAACAAGGAGACTTTGCCTGTCTGCGTCTCTTGCTCCCTCATAGGCCTTCCTGATTACACCCATGGGGAAACCTCTGTCCTTCAATCTGATTTTGAGCTCCTGTGCCTGACTCTCAAAATCACCCATGGAGCTACAATTCCGGCGGACTCTCATAAATTGGCCTTTTGGAATGCCACGTTTGAGGGAATAGGAATGACAACTGTTCCATTGTAAGAAACTATTGGTTGCTGTTTCCTTCCGGTGTACCTTAGTGCGAATTGTGCCTTCTGTTGTTTTTGTAATTTTTAAATCTAGAAAGGACAGTTCTTGATCACTAATCTCGCACGTGAACCTTAGCCCTATATCATTGGTGTTGAGGACTGCTACAAAATTATTGAATTCCTCAGCTGTTGAGTTCCAAAACAGCAGCACGTCATCAATATATCTAATCCATATTCCAATTGACGAAGTCCATTTGGCAAATTTATCCCCAAAGACAATTGTCTCCTCCCACCAGCCAAGAAATAAATTTGCATAGGTGGGAGCTGTAGGACTCCCCATTGCTGTGCCACATTGCTGGTGAAAAATCTTGTCTTCAAAGATAAATATATTTTTTTCAAGAACAAAGTGCAGTAGCTGCAAAACAAACTGGTTGTGGGCTGCAAACTGAGTGCCCCTAGATCTAAGGAAGTATTCAACCGCCTCACACCCTAGTTTGTGTGGAATGGACGAGTATAACGCCTCAACATCCAGGCTAGCCAACAATGTGTTATGTTCCAAAGTAATACCTTCAATTTGTTTCAGAACATCCATGGTGTCACGTACATATGATGTGAGACCCAAAACAAACGGACGCAACACCTGATCTACGTATGTACTCACGTTCTGGGTTAAGTTGTTAATGCCTCAAAAAATAGGTCTGCCACGTAAGGGGGGATACCCTTTTTTGGATTTTGGGCAGGCTATAAAAACATGCCATGATGGGATACTGTGGGAACAGGAAACCAAACTCACTAGCACTGATCAAGGATCTGCTCTTTGCATCGCTCAAAATGCCCAGAAGCTCCTTTTTGAACTGTGCTGTGGGATTGTCCTTTAAAATGGTGTAACAGTCAGGATTGAGTAAAATGTCCTCACACATTTTCTTATAGTCATCTCTGCTCATGACCACGATGTTCCCACCCTTGTCGGATGCTTTCAAAACAATGTTTTGTTTTTTCTCCAAAGTGGTCAGAGCTGATCGCTCGGACCAAGACAAATTGTTGTCTATGCCCCTCATGTCCTGACTAAGACTTTTTATCTCGTCTCCCACCATGTCTACAAATAAATCCACATTGGTAAAGTCTCCTATAGGTGGCAGCTTCCTACTCTTCATCTTAAGATTGGTAAATGGGCCTAAACCTGGGGTTCTACCAGATTCCTCTAGTAACCCCTCTAGGGCCTCAAGGCCTTCCATATCCGATTCTTCCAAACCCATTTCCATGCATTTTTTTCTGTTATGGTGTTTGAAGAATTTAATCCATTTAAGCTTACGAGCAAACAAATTTAGGTCTTTTATCCAGGTAAATGAATCGAACTTCACTGTGGGGACAAAAGAAAGCCCCTTTTCTAGTAACATAATCTCAGATGCGCTCAGATTGTAGTCAGATAGGTTTATAATTTGTAGCCTATCCGTACCTTTTCCCTTCTCTAATCCTTTTGTCCCCTCAGCATGTAGCGGGAAATGGGGGGATTGTTGGCTAAAAAATTATTGCCACTATTGGAAGAAGCTCTAGCACGGCCTCTATTTCTACCTCTAGGTCCTCCCCTAAATTTTTGTCTCCCACCACTAGCACCAACGACCTGCCCTAGGCGACGGGGTACAACTGGGCGACAGTCCCTACGCTCAATAAGTGCACGACAGACAAACAGACAAGGGTACACAGAAGCAAGGGAAAAGGGGCAGTTGCCCACGGCAACACCGTGAGCAACAAGAGTGGTGAACGAGCCGAGTCAAACCAGGAGTGTACTAGGTACCAAACGCAGAGCAGGAGAGTAGTGAACAAGCCGAGTCAAACCAGGAGTGTACGAGGTACCAAACGCAGAGCAGGAGAGTAGTGAGTAAGCCAGGGTCAATATGAAGCAGGGTCAAATAGTTCAAGAAGCTGCAGCAGCGCCAGGAAACCAAACGAGAAGAATCACAAGCAAGAAGGAACAGGAAAGGCAGGTATAAATAGACAGAGGGCAGGAGCTAGCTCCGTCTGGCCAGGCTGTGATAGGCTCTCCCACTCCTAAGCCTGCCATCCTGAGTGGTGGAAGATGGAGTCAGTCTCACAGACATAGAAGCAGGTGCAGACTGATTACCTATGGGCGTAGATACAGAAGCTGTGCCTGGCAGATCCTTAACAGTGCCCCTTTAGTGCTACTGTCCCCCCACATATGAGACCCCTAAATTCAGACCTCAGAGCAGAGGGGAGAAAACAAAAAGTATCCAGACCCCAGATCAGATATTTTCCTATACTTTGCACTCCTCGGTCAATGGTCCTCTTCTGCTCCAGGTGCCGGTTGCTGCACACTGGGTCCTGATATTGCATTGATATGCAATGTTGTGACTGCCTGTGTGTCACAATCACTGCTAGAGACTGTAATGTTGGTTACGCTAGCGTGTGTAAGTAGTGTAAGGAAGCCTGGAGAGCAGGGTTTTGTTTGATTGCTACGTGTCTCGGATGACCATGGCCACTGGCCTGTCCGTGTCTGCAGCCCTCTGCAGGCTTTACTGGAGGGCAGTGGACATTAACAGAACAGTTTAATTTAGTAAAAGAAAAAATCTGCAGCTCCTTTATAGTGCCTTGCTGCACCCTGGCCAAAAAAGTGCCAGGGCGTCACCCTGGCACCATGACACCTCAGGACATTTGTCAATTAGCTGATGCCCAATTGAGTTATGCAGCAAAGCAGTTGTCCAAAACACTTTGAATGATTGAGAAGAGACAAAATGGAATATACCCGTCCAATGCTTGATGCTGCTTTACAGAGACTTTTAACAACATGCATAGTTGCCAACATTTAACATTTTTTTTCCCAGGGACACTTAGGGTGTGGCTTCTTTGGTGGTTGGGATGTATGATGCGTGGCTTAACAGGGGTGTGGCTAATGGTTCATGGCTTTCTTCCAAAAATGTCTGCATACAAATAAACACACAATAATTTCTGCGCTAGTTTGGCTGGCAACCACTATGGTGGCCAGTATCTCTCTGGTTATCTGGTTGTATACAGGCAGGTGATGTCTCACTTTATCACCAGGGATGGCGATATGTGATGACCTCTACTGGTAGCGTAAAAACCAGCCTAGATAGTGCCACACTCAGTGCTCCTTGTAGATGGTGCCCCACACTGCCCCCAGTAGATAGTGCCACACACTGCTTCCTGTAGACAATGCCACATGGCCCCCTGTAGATAATGCCACCGTGATACCCTGTAGATAGTGCCACAGTGTCCTCTGTACATAATGCCACAGTGCCCTCTGTACATAATCGCACCCACTGTAGATAGTGCCACAGTGCGCTCTGTAGATAGTACCACAGTGCCCTCTATGGATAGTGCCCTATGCCCTCTGTATATAGTGCCACACATCACCCCTGTAGATAATTTGACACTGCCCTCTGTAGGTAATGCCACAGTGCCCTCCGTAGATAAATCAACAGTGCCCTCTGTAGATAATGCCACAGTGCCCCCTGTAAATAGTGCCACACACACTCTGTAGATAGTGCCACACCCCCCTCTAGATAGTACCACACACCCGCTCCTGATAGTGCCTCACACCCGCTCTAGATAGTGCCACATACACCCCCTCTAGATAGTGCCACACACCCCCTTGTAGATAGTGCCATATATGGACAGGGATGTCAGGGGCTCCCTCTAGGAGCGGAATCTCTGGTCATAGCGTCGGCAACGCTCTGGCCAGGGATTCCGCTCCAGGAGGAGTGAATGGCAGAGTAGGGAGTGACTAGTTTCCTGCTCTGCCATAGTATTCAATTGTATCTGCGTTATGAGGATGCAGATACAATTGAATATGGCAGTTGTCCGGGACAGTAATTTTCCAGGACTGTCTCTGTAAATTCGGGACTGTCCCTGCAAATCTGTTGGTAACTAGGCAACATGTCCTGTTAGGATTTTTTTCAGATGCAGTGTAGTCTTGGAATTTTTGTATAAATTAACAAACTACCTCAATATCTACAGGTTTAACTCTGGATTGTGGATTAAATAAACATAAGATCACCATACCTGGGAGAAATCAGAATGGGATATCCTCAGACTTTGGTCTTGTTAACAATCATATCTCAGCATAGAAGTATGATATTATTTTTTTTTACATTTCATATTTTTAATAAACAATAAAGAGCCTTTGCTATATTTCTTGTGGTGGATCTGTTTGAACAAAATTAATTAAATATTATGGTGTATTCACATGTGCATGTTTTAATCAGGTTTTTCAATTAATTTTTAGAAGCGAAAACCAGGTATGGATCATAAAGAGAGAACGTATAAAGACAGTTATTACTTCTTACCTGATTTGCATCCACTCCTGGATGTGGCTTCAAAAACTGCATAAAAAATCTGCGCTTGTGAATACATCCTAAAAGCAAAAATGTCTTGAGTTGGTGGATGTTCATAATTTTGCAACTAGATGGCAGTATTACATCAGTTATTGTAAAAAGGCAACAAAAGCAGAAGGAACATTTCAGTTCATAGTTAGCTATTAGGACAATAGGATGTCAGAAAATATCACAATGAAGATTTAATGAAGCTACTATAAGGCTCCATGCACACGACCATAGATTTCATCCATAATTACGGACACATTAATTTCTATGGCTGACGGACACCTTCCCGTATATTTACGGGAAGGTGTCTGTGCCATAGAAAGGCTTCGCAAAAGATAGGACATGTCCTATTTTTTTCTTTTTACGGACCGTGCTCCCATACTTAATATGGGAGCAGGGCCCGCAAATGCGGGTGGATATCCGAGGCTGTCAGCGGCCGGCCGTGCTCTCAATAACGGAGTGTGCATGGGGCCTAATACTGTGAAATATGTGGGGTGGGTTAAACTGTAGCAGCATCCTAGTTATTACAGTCCTGGCTTTTATTCAACTTTTAAATGAATGAATGTTTGAGAGCAAAAGAGCCACAAGTATACAGTATTTCAACATTCTCTAACATCTCAAGGCAAATGAGATGTTTACTAAGGTCCCTCCTCTTCTTGCTCTCGATGAGCTCCAACCAGTACCTTTTGGATACCAATCCTCTTGGAAATGACTTTCTGCCTGGTTCTAACTGATCCAATGCTCTCTTCTTTTCTGCAGAATGCATACACAGTTCCACAGCTCTCTTTCTGGAGCAGATGGATGTGAGTCCATTTCATGGCCAGTTTCACATGAGTGTATTTAAACACGTGTGTAATACGGATTGGCTGAGTATGTCAGTATTGCATTTAGATCATGGAGCCTTAAGGCTAGGTTCACACAACCTATTTTCAGACGTAAACGAGGCGTATTATGCCTCGTTTTACGTCTGAAAATAGGGCTACAATACGTCGGCAAACATCTGCCCATTCATTTGAATGGGTTTGCCGACGTACTGTGCAGACGACCTGTCATTTACACGTCGTCATTTGACAGCTGTCATACGACGACGCGTAAATTGACTGCCTTGGCAAAGAAGTGCAGGACGCTTCTTTGCAACGTAATTTGAGCCGTTCTTCATTGAAGTCAATGAAGAGCAGCTCAAGATTTACGAGCGTCAAAGACGCCTCGCATAATGCGAGGAGGAGCTTTTATGTCTGAAACGAGGCAGCTGTTTTCTCCTGAAAACAGTCTGTCTTTTCAGACGTAAAAGGTAGGTAGCGTGTGCACATACCCTAATACTGATAAGCTGTCTTTTAGAAAGAAAATACATAAGACATCTCCTATGATATACAGATGACATGCGGATAGCATACGGATGCATCTGTATTTTGAACTCTTTTCTTAGATGTCAAGAAACATTTTCCATCCATAAAACAGATGAAAGTAGCGCATGTTGTGTTTTCAAAATACGCGCATGTTTTATTTGCCCATGTGCCCATAGCTGCATACGTAGATAGATTAACAGATTGATTTGCTTTTTATGAAGTAGTAAGCAGGAACATGGACATGGGGCTTCCAGTAGATGTAATATACTTGGAGTTTTCTAATGCATTTGATTCTGATCCTCACATGCAGTTATTGCAAGGTCCATTGGTTTAGTTAATATAATTTGTGATTGGATACAAAACTGTGTAAAAGGCTGTATACAAAGAATAGTCATAAATTGATCATATTCAAACTGAACTAATGGTATAAATGGAGTACCTTAGGGATCTGTACTGGGACCTGTTTAACCTGTTTAGAAACGATACATAAGTTGGACTTTATAGCACTTTCTCTGTATTTGTAGATGACACAAAACTGTGCAGTGTTGTAGAGACTGTACACAATGTCTTATCCATACAGGTGACCTGGATATGATGTCTTTATATAAATATGTAAATGGAGCCTATCAAAACAAATACCACACGTTATTCGTTTTGTGGACCCCGCAGAAAACACATGGTCATTGCTTGCAGTTAAGAAAAGAGAGATTTCATCTCAAAATTTGCATGCATAACTTTACTGAGTGAACTGTAAAGTTATAGAACCAGCTCCCACGTGATTTGGTAATGGCTGAAAGTGTGAATAGATTTAAAGCGTGTCCACCCTTTCAGTATAAAAGGTTGATGGTCCTTTTCAATAACATTGGCTTCGTAATACCCATTGAGAAATATGGACGTAATACTGATGAAATGTACACTGGTGTGAAAGAGGCCCAACCCTTTCTTTGTTTTTAGGCTGCACTTTCCTTGCATATAGCTTCACACCATCACAAGTGTTAGAACATTATTAAATCTGGTGTCCAGAGGTCTGTGAATGAGCCGCATATTTAGTGCCAAGGACTAAATTAGGTCCCGTCTGAACCCGTGATATGACCTTTTGCATGAGTCATTAGTCTAGAACATTCTCTGGAGATAGTTTCCACAGATCAGATGGGCAATGCTGTCTTTTTCAGAATTAAAGTGGTTTTTCAGATTTAAAAAAGAAATTTCGATCAGCAGCTTATGCCATAAAATTTATTTTAAATCCTCCACTGCTCCCTATTTACATTGCTAAACTGATGACGTGCCTTGCTGTCATGTGACTGCTGTAGCCAATCACTGGCCACAGTGGTCATGTGCTGTACGTATTGACATCAACGCTGTAGCTGTCAGATGACAGTATGACTCGTCATCGCTCCAGCTTTTGTAATCACAGACTGGTAGGAGACAGTTGAGGCTAGATCCGGGATTTAAAAGGAGAGTAGATGCATATTTGTTATTTTTACAGTATAAGCAGCTTGCAGATTTTTTTTTTTTATTAAATATTACAACTCCCTGTCATTTTGTATTTATTTTAACAACAGAAGGTGGGGCAACAAAAAGAGAAAGGGGGGCAGGACACAAACTGTCAGAGTCTCTGTGGTGGGGCAAAGTGGAGACTAGGTGGCAGAGGTCTGTGGGGAGGAAGAGAGAGCTGGGGAAATGGAAAGTCACAGGGGCTAGAGAGGGGAAACGCAACCTGTCAGGGGCTCTGTGGAGGGACAGGGCAGAGACAGGTGGGTAGGGGCTCTTTGGGGGGCGAAATAAAAAAATTATTGCACTGAAGCTGCTGCCTGAAGAGACCACAGGCTCTCAGATCTCCTACCGCCGTGGCATGCCTCGGCTAAGTCTCCACCTCCTCCTCGCACGAGGCACCCACATTACCTGTGCAGACCCCAGACCAGCTGCCAAAATTAATTCCGACTCCAAACTAGATACCAAAATTTATTCGGACCAAAGACCAGACCTTAAAATATATCACCGAACAGATTTCAAAATTAATTTGGAACCCAGACCAGACCCCAAAATGTATTCAGACTATAGATCAGACCTCTAAATTATTCCAGACCCCCGACCAAACTACTACAATTATTCAGACCCCGACCAGTCCCCTAAATTAATTCAGAACCCCAACCAGACCCCAACATTTATACAAACCCCACACCAGATCCTAAATGAATTCAGAATTCAGACCCCCTAAATGAATCAGACACCAGGCCAGACCCCCCGAAAAAATCAAACCCCAGACCATACCCATATCTATTTACTGCTCCTGGGTCCCATCTCAAGCTCCTGACGCTGGGTTCCTGCACACAAGGTCCTGACGCTTTGGGGCATTACATTGCAGGGCCATTTCTCTAAAGTAAACGCCACTGGGATACTGGCCAAGATTTTTAAAGTGATCACGTTTTGGCGGACGGAACTATTTTTTTCATCTTTGTGGCCAGGCCGCTGATGGCAGTACCAACCATACTGACCTGATGGCGCCTCTGCTCATGGCTTAAAAATAAATGTATCTGATGTTATAAAAAGCACATTTGCCATGAAAACAGTGCCTGTCACATATTCATTTTCTATTTTCTCTCCTTTACCAATGAACTGACATTACATTTTTGGAATATTTTCAGTGTCACCAGCAGCGGGGAATTCCCTCTGGCCCAAATGTCATATTGTGATCAATGTTTTGCTAGAAGCTGCTCACTGCTGTAACTCTTCTCCAATTAACAGACACATAGGTCTTCCTGTCTATCGCTGAATCCTGAAAAGGGTCCTTAATAGTTTCTTGGGCCTTAGAGAGCTCATGATGTGATATTATGAGACTTCTACTATCATAGGGTTTCAGCTGTAAGGCAGTTTCTGCAAGATTGCGATGGGAAAGTACTATAGCCATTACCCTGAAAATGAAGAAATACACAAAAATGTATTGAAAGTAAAAAATCTATATATATATATTGTTAATGTTGGGTAAAAAAAGCATAGCAAAGAGTTAAACCTAAAGTAATCGGTAATAAGTTCAGTAATTTCTGAAGATCAACATTTATTTTAACTTGCAAACTATGATGTTCACGTCTGACAGTGGAACATGTTTGGATAATGTTGTACTGAATATGCTTTCACCTTTTATCACATCATTAAAAAAACTTTGCCCAGAGCGGCAAGCATTGGAAGGTCGTACTAAATTAATACAGGACCGTATCTCCTTTACCCGACATTTTACATGAAGGGCAAACTGTATTGTCAAGATGTACGATATTTTATTTTAAATTGTCTTCGTATATGTCTTGTATTATTATTTTTTTGTCATCCCACTTACTCCCCACTAATTAACCCCTTCGCACACCCGGACGTGCCATTACGTCCAGGTGCGGGGGGTGATGTCTGGAGCGTGCTCACGGGCTGAGCGCACTCCAAACATCGTCCCCCACACCCGGACGTAATGGCACGTCCGGGTGTGCGAAGGGGTTAAAGGCTATGCACACCTTTGAAAACATGTTTTTTTTAAAAAATGTGCATCATTGAGTTTGGTGCAACTTTCTAATTAGTTTTTATTAAAAATTATTTTTACTTTTTGAGATACAGCTGCTTTGTAACCTGTATACAGAGCAGCTGTATCTAGCGCTGAAACCTTAATCCGTCAGGTCAGCGGCACTGATGGGTTCAGTGTCAGCGGGTCCTGCATGTCTCTGACACGCAGGATCGAGCTGTTAGGGTATGTTCACATGCAGTAGCAATATACGTCTGAAATTACGGAGCTGTTTTCGGCTGTTTACGGAGCTGTTTTCAGTCGTTTTTTAACAACTCGCGTTTTTCGTGTGGTATTTTACGGACGTTATTGGAGCTGTTTTTCAATGGAGTCAATGAAAAACAGCTCCAAAAACGTCCCAAGAAGTGACATGCACTTCTTTTTCGCGGCCGTCTTTTTACACCTCGTGGGAACAGAACATCTTAAAACCCATTGCAAGCAATGGGCAGATGTTTGTAAGCATAATCGAGCCGTTTTTTCAGGCGTAATTCGAGGCGTAAAACGCCCGAATTATGTCTGAAAACAGTGCGAGTGAACATACCCTTACCGATCACATCTAAGTTTATAACAGGTGGATCCCCGCTGTCACTGAACCCGTCAGGTCCGTTGACCTGACGGATTCAGGTCTCAGCGCAAGATACAGCTGCTCTGTATACAGGTTACAAAACAGCTGTATCTCAAAAAGTAAAAATACATTTTTAATAAAAATGAATTAGAAAGTTGCACCAAACTCAATGATACACATTTTTAATAAAAAAAACAACAACCAAAAAAAACCTTTTCGAAGGTGTACATAGCCTTTAAGAAGTATGGAACCCCTCACATGCAATTTTTTGAACACTCAGAATCAAAAAGCATAGTTACCTTGTTGCTGGAGCGAAACACTCAGGGTATGTTCACACGCAGTGGTTTCAGGCGTAATTCGGGAATTTTATGCCTCGAATTACGCCTGAAAAAACGCCCCTAATACGCCTACAAATATCTGCCCATTGCTTTCAATGGGAATTACGATGTTATGTTCCCACAAGCCTTTATTTTACGCGTCGCTATCAAAATACGGCGCGTAAAGTGACGGCTCGTCAAAAGAAGTGCAGGACACTTCTTGGAACGTTTTTGGAGGCGTTTTTTATTGACTCTATTGAAAACAGCTCCAAAAATGGCCGTAAAAACGCTGCGAAAAACGCAGCGAAAATCGCGAGTGCCTTAAAAAACATCTGAAAATCAGGAGCTGTTTTCCCTTGAAAACAGCTCCGTATTTTCAGACGTTTTTGGTCACTGTGTGTGAACATACCTTAAGGCTGGATTCATACGAGCATGTTCGGTCCGTAAAGGACGGAACGTATTTCGGCTGCAAGTCCCGGACCGAACACACTGCAGGGAGCCGGGCTCCTAGCATCATAGTTATGTACGACGCTAGGAGTCCCTGCCTTGCTGTGGGACAACTGTCCCGTACCGTAATCATGTTTTCAGTGCGGGACAGTAGTTCCACGGAGAGGCAGGGACTCCTAGCGTTGTACATAACACGTCGCACTGCACTGTCATTGACTATAAATATATTAAATTATTTATCTGCAAAAGAATTTCCACTTTGGTGTGCATAGTGCTTTTTCTCCAGCCTTCTATACGAGTTCCATACTGTGTTTCATACTAGTACTATAGTACCAGAGTAGCTTAGAACCAGGAAATAGTCGTAATAGTATGGTATTGTACCTGTAGAAAGGTTTTTACACAGATACAAAACAGGGATGTGGTTTCTCAGTCTTTATTGACTTCTATGGGAGAAAACTTGCCCTTATAAGGTGTCCAATGGAGCACACTGGTTTTTTTTTTATCATGTGGCAACACACAGGGTACAAACAAAGAGACCTTCATAAAATATAGACAACCATTTAGAGATTTGGATACTTCTATATGGTAACATTACTGCTTTATGACTGATCAGTGCAATTCAGAACTGTTACAGAACTGTAATATGGTTGTCCCTAAAAGCTATGGACACCTTTGATATAAAATAAAAATATTTTCAGATATGTTAGGGCAGGGGTCGGCAACCTACGGCACCCGTGCCACAGCTGGCACGCAGGTTCTTGATCTCTGGCACGCTTTCCCCGTGTCTAGGGCCATTGTATGATGCGGCACGGAACACAGGGAGAGACACAGGGCTAGAGAGCGCTGACAAGCCTCTCTGTTCTCCTGTTCGTTGCCGCCGCCATTACAAGTTTACCTGTAAAATAGGAGCTACACGTTATGAAGTTATGTTATAAATCACTGAAAATATAAAAATGTTCTGAGCAGCTTCTTGTCAGCCCCCCAAGCTGATGTTTAGCATCCCCCAGGAAAATCTCTGTGCAGCCGCCCCCCTTTCCCACAAGCTGGTGTTTAGTAGCCGCTCTGTCCTGTGAGCAGCCCCCCCACAAGCTGGTGTTTAGTAGCCACTCTTTCCTGTGAGCAGCTCCCACAAGTGAGTGTTTAGTAGCCTCTCCCTACTGTGAGCAGCCCCCCACAAGTTGGTGTTTAGTAGTCGCTCTCTCCTGTGAGCGCCCCCCCTACAAGCTGGCGTTTAGTAACCGCTCTCTCCTGTGAGCAGCCCCCCACAAGTTGGTGTTTAGTAGCCACTCCTCTCCTGTGAGCAGCCCCCCACAAACTGGTGTTTAGTAGCCGCTCTCTCCTGTAAGCAGCCTCCCACAAGCTGGTGTTTAGTAGCCGCTCCCTCCTGTGAGCAGCCCCCCATAAGTTGGTGTTTAGTAGCCGCTCCTCTCCGGTGAGCAGCCCCCCACAAACTGGTGTTTAGTAGCCGCTCCTCTCCTGTGAGTAGCCCCATACAAGCTGGTGTTTAGTAGCTGCTCTCTTATGTGAATATCTGTGTGAGCAGATCTTCTCACACATGAATTCCATCCTCAGCGCATCACATAGCCGGCTTACTGCAGATGACTGTGAGGCTTGTGTTTAGCTCAAAGTCACTTCTTATTCACCACAGATGGATCATCTTTGCAAAGAAAGTCATGAGGCTCACACTGAAATGTAAATTTAATGAATTGATTTATATCACATACATAGCAACAGTTTGTGATATATGACTTTCTTTTTTGCATGGCACACTAAGTACTTCATTTTTTATTTTTATTTTTTATCGGCACACCATACAAAAAAAGGTTGCCTACCCTTGTGTTAGGGGTTAAAGGGAGTTAAAAAAAAGTTACACTATGTTTCAGGCTGCAATTTACATTCCTTCATTCATTTTCAGACCCCTGTTATGCAGATTACAACCTGCTCCTAGTTTCAGACTATACTCATGTTGCGTCTCTTCCAGTAATACATGCTGGATGTGAGTTCTGTGACTACAGGATGCTTCTGCCTTCACTAGCTCTCATTTATCAGCACAGATTCATTCCTGTTCTGCTTAGCACTTCTACAGCCCTGTATAATCTTTTCTCAAATTTGTGGACACATACACTGATGGTGCCTGTATGAATGATCTCTCCCCGCACCCCCTGTAGATTCTGCGATGGGTTCTCTCCTCTCTCTCTACACAGCCTTTGTGATCTCTCTCCCTGCAGACTCTGCTTCCTTTCCTACCTCTTTGCTGTTTTCAACCTCCTCCCCTCACCTCCCTGCTGGTAACTCTAAGGCTGGGTTCACACGACCTATTTTCAGACGTAAACGAGGCGTATTATGCCTCGTTTTACGTCTGAAAATAGGGCTACAATACGTCGGCAAACATCTGCCCATTCATTTGAATGGGTTTGCCGACGTACTGTGCAGACGACCTGTTATTTAAGCGTCGTCGTTTGACAGCTGTCAAACGACGACGCGTAAAAATACAGCCTCGTCAAAAGAAGTGCAGGACACTTCTTTGGACGTTTTTGGAGCTGTTTTCTCATAGACTCCAATGAAAACAGCTCCAAAAACGGACGTAAAAAACGCAGCGAAAACGGCGCGAAAAACGCCGCAAAAAATGCGAGTTGGTCAAAAAACGTCTGAAAAGCAGGGTCTGTTTTCCCTTGAAAACAGCTCTGGATTTTCAGACGTTTTTGGTCACTACGTGTGCACATACCCTAAGGCAGAGGTGTAGTTAGGTTTTCCTGCATCAGGGTTAGGCTGGGTTCACACGACCTATTTTCAGACGTAAACGAGGCGTATTATGCCTCGTTTTACGTCTGAAAATAGGGCTACAATACGTCGGCAAACATCTGCCCATTCATTTGAATGGGTTTGCCGACGTACTGTGCAGACGACCTGTTATTTACGCGTCGTCGTTTGACAGCTGTCAAACGACGACGTGTAAAAATACAGCCTCGTCAAAAGAAGTGCAGGACACTTCTTTGGACGTTTTTGGAGCTGTTTTCTCATAGACTCCAATGAAAACAGCTCCAAAAACGGACGTAAAAAACGGCGCGAAAAACGCCACGAAAAATGCGAGTTGGTCAAAAAACGTCTGAAAAGCAGGGTCTGTTTTCCCTTGAAAACAGCTCTGGATTTTCAGACGTTTTTGGTCACTACGTGTGCACATACCCTTAGGGTATGTTCACACGTAGTCAACAAAAACGTCTGAAAATCCAGAGCTGTTTTCAAGGGAAAACAGACCCTGCTTTTCAGACGTTTTTTTACCAACTCGCATTTTTCGCTGCGTTTTCACGCCGTTTTCGCGGCATTTTTTACGTCCGTTTTTGGAGCTGTTCCTGCACTTCTTTTGACAAGGCTGTATTTTTACGCGTCGTCGTTTGACAGCTGTCAAACGACGACGCGTAAATAACAGGTTGTCTGCACAGTACGTCGGCAAACCCATTCAAATGAATGGGCAGATGTTTGCCGACGTATTGTAGCCCTATTTTCAGACGTAAAACGAGGCAAAATACGCCTCGTATACGTCTGAAATTTGGCCGTGTGAACATACCCTAACAGTTTCAGCCTCCAACTTTGCGTATGTCCATGCAGAAAAATTTGAATGTGAATTGAACTATTTACTATTAGAGGGCTCAGTGTGTAGACATAATTTTGCTTGTTGTAGACTAGGATACTACATGTAGATAAAAAGCTGTTGTGTGAATTAGTCAAAACACTTAGAGAAGGGAGGGGGACAGCAGAGGGGGCAGGTGACCTTAGTCTAGGCGGATCTGTGTCAGAAGCAGCAGCACAACTAGCTATGTACAGGAGTGGCATAGACTCTACGGCAGCAAAATTGTAGAATTGATGAAGACTATTTAAAAAGTTGCTCAATTTCGCATTAAGAAGAAAATGAACAAAAAAAAAAGAATGACGGGAAAGGTGTCCTTAGCCTTTAAGTCAGATTTAAAGTATGATGGCAATATAGCAAGCCATCAAACACAGATGATCAGATGACTAGTTGGCGAATAATCTACATTATATTTTAAGGTCTGCAGAGATACGAAACTGGTAAATAAAAAATAAACAACCTTAGTTGGATAACAAAATAAGTAAAATCATAAGAACATACATTAGTTTACAAATGTAAATAAGCCTCCCTCCAATATAAAAGAGAACCTGTCAGATCTCCTGTCCTGTCAGTTTTAGTAAATACTTACATTTCACGTGATACAACAATTCTGGAGTATCTTTTCTTAGAACGCTGCATTTTGCAATTCCTCTGGAAATTCCATCCTGGAATTATATTAATAAATTCACAATTGGGTGTTACCATTCACATTGTTAATAAGGTGTGCCCCTAAACAGTGTCAGAACGTATATAGGCACACCCATTTTAATAAGGGAATGGTAACAGCCAGTTGTAAATGTGTTCCCGGGGAAATAAAAGATGTACAGCACAATGAAGTTCAAAGAAAAATTGCTCCTTAATTGTTAGTTCATTGGGAATACAAGTATTTACTAAGACATACAGAATTACTGAAGACCTACCGATGTAGTGTCCAGTAAGTATGTTAGAAGAATGTGGGAGTAGCTATGTAAATGATATTTCATATCTGCCTCGATGTAATCAATTAGTGACCGGTCACAACAATCCACTCTTATTTCAGTGTATTAGATAATAAGTAATACAGTATTCTCTCGGAAAAGCCATAGTCTAAAACTCATACAGACAATTTATAGGGTTTAGTAATGCTTGAATTCTGTTATATTATTGTATAGGGTTTGTAGGCAAAGATCTTTCCCAGCTGATAGCAAACAACATCTCCTGAAATGCAGCTTGTGCTCATATTTTCCCCTCCTACTTCAATTCAGTGGAGGGAGCGTTAATAAGATGGCTGAACTGAGATACGTTTTGCATTTTCATCTTGTCATTTTTGAAAGCCATAGATTTGATTTTCAGTCTCGAAGAAACGACTCTGCGTGCATTGCAGTTGCACCACTGTTATTTACTTTGATGTTACAGACAGAGTGATGCTGAGAGCAGGCAGCCAATCTATTGTGCTTCATTTTGTTCAAATGCTATGCTCTGTGTGGAGTCTGGAATATTAGAGTCTACAAAAAAGTCAGACTGCCATACAGTCAGCAGTGGGGCCTTTCAATAGAGATGGCTGGAGAAAGCAACCCTGTAGACTGTGATATGCTTATAATCAATGATCTGCCCATTGATGCCATCTTAACCCACCTACTGACCACAAACAAGAGGCAACACGTTCAAGCAGATCAACAGTAACTGCTATATGCAGCACTTGGACTCTCTACAAATAGCATTACTTCAATCCTGACTACAGACAGAAATAATATTGTAGCCGCCGTACCTCTTCCCCCCCCAGAATTTTATTGGAAAACAACACAATCTTTCATTTTGAGCATAAAGGAGAATAGATAAAAGAATCCTGGTTAGCTGACGTCTCTTCAGTTCCAGTCCAGCCCTCGTACGTGTAAATTTCCTACTCTTACTTTTCTCTTGGTAACTGCAGAGCACTAAACGGGAGGTAAAAGAAGATGTAGAAAAAATAGAGCTATCTCTGTGGAATCACGAAGAAAACAACATTCTAGATGTGTTTTTCCCATTTCAAATGTGCTTTACACAGCAGAATTTAGAAGGGGGATTATGAGGCAGATGCAGCACTACGAGAGCTACGTCCAGCTACAGTCCTGATGTGCAGCATGTTTTGTTAAAAAATATATATTCACAAATCGCTATTTTTATTGTTTATGTATAATTAGAGTAAAATAAGCCGATTGTTAATTTCTCTTAACAAGTTATTTATATGCACTATGTGCCAAATTCTGTATAGTGTGTCATTCTCTGCTTAGCAAGCAGTTATGTTGTATGACGAATAATATACTCGATTGAAACAAGGTCAGGTGAAAAATTCTGTTTAGTTCAAATGTACACATGGGATGGAACTTTAACTGAACTTGTCATCATGAATTACACGATCCCATAGAAATACATCAAAAGTACTTAGATCTCTGTCTTCTTACTTGTATCTGCTGTTACTGGCCTTATATTTGCTGTAGGTCTTTATTTATTTTTTTGTAGATCCTTTCTCATACTGTACTTATCACAATTGCCTGTTCACCTTATGTCACCAATTTTAATTGCTGGAATTGTAAAGTTACTGCTGGACGAAATACATATGGACACACACACACACACACACACACACACACACACACGCACGCACACACACACACACACACACACACACACACACACACACACACACGATACAATCAGTATCATAATAAAAAAACCCTCATAAATAACAAAGTCGTACTGTCGTTCACCAATGCAACCATACTGCACACCTAAACAATGCTGCCAGACTACACACCTTAACAATTACACCACTCTTTAACCCTAAACAATGCTTCCATACTGCACACCTAAAAAATACCGCCATACTGCTCACCTACACAAAGCCGCCATACTGTACCTTTAAATCATGTCGCCAAACTGCACAACTAAAAAATATTGGAAGATTGTGTGACCTAAGAAATGCTGTCATACTGTATAGATAAAAAATGCCGCCATATAGGACACCTTTAACGTGCCAACACACTGTGCATAAATAAAATAATTTCCAAATAATAATCCCAAACAGTCCTGAAATCATACCAACACAGAATCCAGGTAATACTATTCTAAGATATGATTAACAGGAACACACTGTTTACACGAATGTAAACCTATCATTTGCAACTATATTATCACTTGTATGAGAGGTGTTCTTGTTGCTATGACTACCACTGATGCATCATGCGCTTCCCTGCCGGCCTTGTGATTAGTCATTGTCTGACCGTGTGACTTTGGACGGGATTGGCTAGATTCCAATTATGTGACCATGAACTCTTGAAATTTAAAGATCGTTGAGCGGTTCTAACCGCATTCCTTTGTCGGCATATCTGCTATCTATGGCAAAATTTAAGGAATCTTTGTTTGATGCAACTTAAATGACCTTGAGAAAGGGACTATTTCAGTATTACATGTTTAGGCTCCGCTCTTCACTATTGATCTGATAAGTACTATGTTTTTGATTTTTTTGTGATTTTTTGACTTTACGGGGAAAATAAACTTTTTCCTATTAATTGACGTAGAGTCATACTTACTTTATGAACTTTTATAAAGTTTATTGAACGAATCGACATTTTCTTAAATTGAAAAATGTAATATCTGTTCTTACTGACATTCTGAAAAACGCTACATTCTTATGGCTTATAAGAACAGTTTTCGGTTATTTTGACTTTATAAATTAAACCTAAATTGCAGTGAATTTTTTTGAGTGAGTTACCTTTTTCATACTGTGGGATGTTGTACAGCCAATGTCTACAGTACATTATTGAGCTCATACAGCAATGACCTTTTCGGACTAACAATAACAACAGTCACAAACCATAGTACCTACGACGATAAGCCGACTGAGGTGAGCTGCTATGTAAGTATAAGGGGATGGATTTGTTTAAGGGGTCTGTATTTATGGGGTCTGGTGTGGGGACTGTATTTAGGGGGTCTGGTTTGGGGATGGCATTTAGGGGGTCTGGTCTGTATTTAGGAAGTTTGGTGTCTGTATTAGTTTAAGGGGTCTGGGGTCTGTATTTAGGTGGTCTTAGGTATGTATCGGTTTAATTTGTTAAGGGTCTGTATATTTAGGTGTCTTTGTTAGTTTAAGGTGTCTGGGGGTCTGTATTTAGGGGGTTTGTATTAGTTTGATGTCTGGGGTCTGTATTAGTGCATGGGGTCTGTATTTGGGGGCCTGTTCTAGGGTCTGTATTAGTTTAGGGGTCTTTATTTAGGGGTCTGTATTTAGGGATCTGGTCTGGGGTCTGTATTAGATTAGGGGGTCTGGTCTGGGGTCTGTATTACTTAAGGGAGTCAGGTCTTGGGTCATTATTAGTGTAGGGGTCAGGTCTGGGGTCTATATTTAGGGGGTCTGTATTAGTTTGCGGTCTGGGGGTCTGTATTTAGGGGTCTGTATTTAGGGGGCCTGGTCTAAGGTCTGTATTAGTTTAGGGGTCTTTATTTAGTGGTCTGTATTAGTGTAGGGGGTCTGGTCTGGGGTCTGTATTAATGTAGAGGGTCGGTTCTGGGGTCTGTATTTAGGGCTCCTGTCTGAGGTCTGTATTTATTTAGGGTGCTTGTTCTGGGGTCTGTATTTGTTTAGGGGGGTCTGGTCTGGGTATATTCATCAGTATAAAAAACAGTCTGTGCCCGGACAACCCCTTTAATGTATGGTTGTGGGCCTTGGTGTCTATATTTGTGTGGTTCTATAGAGGCTGGAAATGGCCTCAGAAATGATGGGCAAAGGCGTCCCATCAGGATAAGTTGCCATAACTGTCTGCGTCAGATGGAGAATAAAAGAAAATGACTCCCAGCAGAGAAGACATCACCTCTGAGTCACTGGATCTATAGGGGATCTGTCCCTTCTCCTGACATATCTGTTGTAGGAAATTATTGTATTCTACATACAGTATCTTTGTGTACCCAGGACTAATAGACAAATGTGTGTTACCATTCCCATTGTCAAGAGGAAGTGTGATACTGTCAGTGATGGTTGGAGACCATTGACAAAGGGAATCGTAACACCCATTTGTCAATGCTCGCACAAAAAGGTGGTGTTCACTATAGACACGGCAGAGTGGCGGTGGGGAAGGGGGGCCCAAGTTTGGGGGCAGCCCAGGGCCTATGGTCTACTTAATCCGCCACTTTACAGTATAAACAAGGTATCACAATGCTAATCTATACCACTACCCACTTACCTAAACATACATATATATACACGTTGCGTTACAGTAAATGCACAAAAGTTACGTTGTAATTCTCACACACTCACTATTTATGTCCCACTCCCTCCTAAATAACTGTTCCTGTACACTAAGGGTTAACAAGACAGGGGAAGCATAAAGGTTTACCAGGTAAGTCAGATAAAGGGTTAACAATGGGAATGTGTAGGCAGGTGGGAAAGGGTTAACAAGGGATGTGTACCAGGGGATGTGCAGGTAGGTAAAGGGTTCAGGCAGGTGGTAAATGGTTAACCAGGGGATATGTACCAGGGGATGTGCAGGTCAGCAAGAGTTACTCAGGGGCAGCAAGGGTTAACTGAGGGGCAGATTCAGGGGCAGAAAGGGTTAACCAGGGGCAGCAAGGGTTAACTAGGGATGTACTCAGAGGGATGACAGGGAGAGAGAGAGGGTTAAAGTGTAGCTGTGGCTACACTTGATACTTAGCGTGTCGTTGTGGTGAGGCAGGAGACAGGAGCTGGAGCAGGAGACAGGAGCAGGTCGTTGGTGGAGGGTAAGGTCCCACTGGAGAGGTGAGCTCCGTTGGTGGTGTGGGAGGCAGGACTCAGCTGCTCCTCATCAGTGGAGTGGTGAGTGAGGTAGGCTTCTCTTGAGCATCCCGACACAGGGCTATTTAAACCCTGTCGGTACGCTCGTAAATGGGGGCGAGTGGCGCTTCCCCCCGGCTAACATGGGTCGACATGATGATAACACATCACCGGCCGACTCATGAGCACCTGCGCAAAATCCCGCGAGAGCATGCGCGCAAAAGCCAGCGAGAGCCCCCGCATGGGCAAAAAGTTCAAATATGGAGACAGGAGATCAAAAGCAGTATCTCCTGTCTCCATCAGTTTAAAGCAAAGCACGACAATGACTAATTGTCCTGCTTTGTTTTTAGGCCGTCTCTCATGACCTGGGCTGTGTCTCTACAGCTCTGGCTCATAAGACAATATATATATATATATATATATATATACAGTCCAATAGTAGATGAACACAGCACTCCAATAGTCTCCAGGAAATCAGGCCATGTGCTCGTTGCCTGGGGGTGAATCAATTCCCCAACATCCAATAGAGAAAAACATAGAACACAGCAACGGCACCAGGACTTCAGAGTAAGACTAGACCTATTTTTGGATAAAGTTCGTATCCTGGTTTATATGGTCCATCCCCCACTTTTGCTTTCATCTACTCTGAAGTCCTGGTGCCGTTGCTGTGTTCTATGTTTTTCTCTCTCTATATATATATATATATATATATATATATATATATATATATATATATATATATACACTACCGTTGAAAAGTTTGGGGTCACCCAGACAATTTTGTGTTTTCCATGAAAACTCACACTTATATTTATCAAATGAGTTGCAAAATGACTAGAAAATATAGTCAAGAGATTGACAAGGTTAGAAATAATGATTTTTATTTCAAATAATAATTTTCTCCTTCAAACTTTGCTTTCGTCAAAGAATGCTCCATTTGCAGCAATTACAGCATTGCAGACCTTTGGCATTCTAGCTGTTAATTTGCTGAGGTAATCTGGAGAAATTTCACCCCATGCTTCCAGAAACCCCTCCCACAAGTTGGATTGGCTTGATGGGCACTTCTTGCGTACCATACGGTCAAGCTGCTCCCACAACAGCTCTATGAGGTTGAGATCTGGTGACTGCGCTGGCCACTCCATTACAGATAGAATACCAGCTGCCTGCTTCTTCCCTAAATAGTTCTTGCATAATTTGGAGGTGTGCTCTGGGTCATTGTCCTGTTGTAGGATGAAATTGGCTCCAATTAAGAGCTGTCTACAGGGTATGGCATGGCGTTGCAAAATGGAGTGATAGCCTTCCTTATTCAAAATCCCTTTTACCTTGTACAAATCTCCCACTTTACCAGCACCAAAGCAACCCCAGACCATCACATTACCTCCACCATGCTTGACAGATGGCGTCAGGCACTCTTCCAGCATCTTTTCAGTTGTTCTGCGTCTCACAAATGTTCTTCTGTGTCATCCAAACACCTCAAACTTCGATTCGTCTGTCCATAACACTTTTTTCCAATCTTCCTCTGTCCAATGTCTGTGTGCTTTTGCCCATATTAATATTTTCCTTTTATTAGCCAGTCTCAGATATGGCTTTTTCTTTGCTACTCTGCCCTGAAGGCCAGCATCCCGGAGTCGCCTCTTCACTGTAGACATTGACACTGGCGTTTTGCGGGTACTATTTAATGAAGCTGCCAGTTGAGGACCTGTGAGGCATCTATTTCTCAAACTAGAGACTCTAATGTACTTGTCTTGTTGCTCAGTTGTTCAGCGGGGCCTCCCACTTCTCTTTCTACTCTGGTTAGAGCCAGTTTGTGCTGTCCTCTGAAGGGAGTAGTACACACCGTTGTAGGAAATCTTCAGTTTCTTGGCAATTTCTCGCATGGAATAGCCTTAATTTCTAAGAACAAGAATAGACTGTCAATTTTCAGAGTTTAATCGAACCCACAAATGTAATGCTCCAGATTCTCATCTAGCTCAAAGGAAGGTCAGTTTTATAGCTCCTCTAAACAGCAAAACTGTTTACAGCGGTGCTAACATAATTGCACAAGGGTTTTCAAGTGTTTTCTAATCATCCATTAGTCGTCTAATACAGTTAGCAAACACAATGTACCATTAGTACACTGGAGTGATGGTTGCTGGAAATGGGCCTCTATACACCTATGTGGATATTGCATTAAAAACCAGACATTTGCAGCAAGAATAGTCATTTAGCACATTAACAATGTATAGAGTGTATTTCTGATTAATTTAATGTTATCTTTATTGAAAAAAACGGTGCTTTTCTTGCAAAAATAAGGAAATTTCTAAGTGACCCTAAACTTTTGAACGGTAGTGTGTATATATATATATATATATATATATATATATATATACACACACACACACAAACATACATACATACAATGTATATATATATATATATATATATATATATAAGGGACACTTCCCTTTACAAAGCGCATATAGGCACGAAAATAACACAGCCTATCCAGTCAATGGAAGTGGTGGGGCATGTCAGTCACAGCTGGAGACCTGGTTTAGTTAGGTGGAGAACACACAGAAGAAATAAAATGTTCATCGAGATTGATGAAGTAGTCTGTAAAGGTATTTCTCTGCTGTATACCACGGTTAGGTGGCCTAAAGCCCCAGTTGACTTGAGGGTCAACGAAAGCTGCCTGTGGCTCCTCCACCATGTCAGGGCTATCATACTCCTACACATAGTTTTGGAGAACATAGGCCACTTTAATGACCACATCAACTGGGGCCTCATCCAACTACAGACCATCCACTTACCATGAGTGCAAAGGTACAGTCCACAAGGCGTCGTGCTTTGTTGAGTCATGTTGAAGTCTCTCCTCCGGACATCCAGGCATCCAGGTATGGGCGCAGCAGGTTGGACAAACCTCATCCGATACCATGACAAAGAGAACTGGATGTATGGTAACCAGGAGAGGTCTTGGAGGTAGTAGAGTCACCTAAACTATCAGATTTGGCCGCCTAAATTCTGAAGTCAGTAGTGCCTAGGTATTTTCATAGGCAGCCGTGTCGATTGTACGTGCCATCAGGATTACAGAGAAGTACCTCCTATAGTTCAAGGAATGTGATCCTGTATGCAGTGGCTGCTACACATGTACGTGCTTACCGTCGATGGCAGTTGGAGAAATTGGCCACGGATGGAAAGCCTGCTGCCACCTGCAACCAAATCTGCTGGGTTGAACTGGGCATGGCAATAAGCTGCAAATACTGCCAGATCACGTGGCATGTGCTCCTAACAATTCTGTATATGGTAGATTTACCAACCCGGATTTGCAAGTGCAGGAATGGCCAACACTTGCCAGAAATCTGAAAGAGAGAGAAAAAAAAATTAATTACTAATGTCAAATTCACCAGTCTGTCTTTACCATTTGTAAATATGGTCTAGAAGGCAGGTACCTGAAATAAAGGACTAAATGGTTACATTTGTTCGCAACACAACTCACTGCAAAGTGATGAGCAGCCTCTCAACCAACAGGACTGACATGACTTCCGAATATATGTATCCTGCCTGCGGAGGTGTATGAACCGGAGAGCAACCAGCTGGTTGAAGGTATTAGACATCCAGACAAAGTCACAGAATTTATCCATATAACTGTATCAAAACATAATATCATTTTTAAAATCTCTGCAATAACACACAATTTACAATAATACTTTCAACAAATTATAAACTGACCATCTCAACTCTTGGTAATGATGCCCTATGTAGCCCTTCTCATAGCGGAGTTGATTAATAGGGTGAACTCAGTATCGTTGCCTGTGAACAGTCACGTGTAAAAAATTATTTGAAATATCTATTTTCACAAGTATATTAACATAGAAACCGCATAAAAAAAGTGAGTGGTTTAAATTTAGTACGCAAACATACCTGCCTTATTCTATGTTGAACCACATTTATTAGCACATTTGGCCTCCTTACATTAATATGAATATGGCCTAAATTGCCCAGTAGTACGGTCAATGGGTAAGGCTTCATGCACACGACCGTAATTACGGGCACGGCCGGCCGTGGACAGCTAGCCAATGTTTATAGGCCGTGCTCCCATTATAAAGTATAGGAGCACGGTCCTTAAAATAAAAAAATAGGACATGTCCTATTTTTTTCGTCAGGTTTCTACTACATGGACATCCTCCCGTAGACAAACGGGAAGGTGTCAGTCGGACATAGAAATGAATGGGCCCTTAATTACGGACCGTAATTACGGGCGATTTTTACGGTCGTGTGCATGGGGCCTAAGAGTGGACACTGCGTGGTGTATTTTTTCTCTTCAAATACGTGGGATTTTGTTTGTTGTAAAACTTTTGCTTTGTGAAGAATGATCGCGGTTTTAACGTCAGTGCTCTCTATCATCATATACCTTTCCTTTGTTTACTTCTATGCACATTCCTGTGGTGATGTTTCGTCAACTCATTTTCATTGCTAACATTAACATAAGAAGTGACTAAAAGTAATTTTAAGCGCAGGTGATTTTACAGCTCAGCTGGACTGTGTGCAGGCATTTTACAGTAAGATCTAACATGTTGGAAGTACATTGCAGATCTATGGATATTTCAACTGCGAGAGACTAATTTTGAGAAATGTCATGAAAATGTTCTCATTTATCATGAAGAGAAAGAAGCTGACAACTGCAGCAATTTATCAGCGTGGCGTGACTGACAGAGTCTGTTACAAACAAAACCCTCAAAAACAGTTCTATCAATGAAATGTTTTATTAATTGTATTTAATGGGAAAGTCTAGTCTTTGAACATGTTTTTCTGCTTTGTACAGAGAACTTTTTGGGGATCTTTACAAAACAAATGTGTTGTCCTTCACTCAACATTTCCTTATTTATGGGGAAGTTTAAAGCCCACAGCAACAAGCAACTTTAAAAAAAGGCCTCAAACTTTTTTCTGTGGAAAAACACATGCGGAACAATATACCATAACTCCTTATCATTTCACATCTACTGTATATAAAAGGAGATTAGATAAACCCTCACACTTAGGCCTTATTCACACGATAGTGAAAAATGGCCATGTGATGGCCTCTTCAGGTGTGGTCATCGCACCGCCTTCGCAGATCCCGTGAAGACGAGAGACCACGCGTGAAGACGAGCTGCATCGGTGAGTGTCATCGCGTCACCGCAGATCCCGTGAAGACGAGAGACTTTACCTGAAGAAAACAGCGCTGCATCGGTGAGTATGTAGGGCATTCATGTCAGGCTGTGTGGCATCATCTACATCAGGGCTGTGTGGCATCATATACACGGGGGCTGTGTGGCATATACAGGGAGGCTGTGTGGCATATACAGGGAGGATGTGTGGCATCATATATAGGAGGTGTGTGGCATCATATACAGGAGGTGTATGGCATCATATACAGGGAGGTGTGTGGCATCATATACAAGAGGTGTGTGGCATCATATATAGGAGGTGTGTGGCATCATATACAGGAGGTGCGTGGCATCATATACAGGGAGGTGTGTGGCATATACAGGGAGGTGCGTGGCATCATATACAGGAGGTGCGTGGCATCATATACAGGAGGTGCGTGACATCATATACAGGGAGGTGCGTGGCATCATATACAGGAGGTGTGTGGCATCAAATACAGGAGGTGTGTGGCATCATAAACAGGAGGTGTGTGGCATCATATACAGGAGGTGCGTGGCATCATATACAGGGAGGTTCGTGGCATCATATACAGGGAGGTGTGTGGCATCATATACAGGGAGGTGTGTGGCATATACTGGAGGTGTGGCATCATATACAGGAGGTGTGTGGCATCATATACAGGAGGTGTGTGGCATCATATACAGGAGGTGTGTGGCATCATATACAGGGAGGTATGTGGCATCATATACAGGGAGGTGTGTGGCATATACAGGAGGTGTGTGGCATCATATACAGGGAGGTATGTGGCATCATATACAGGGAGGTGTGTGGCATCATATACAGGGAGTTGTGTGGCAGCATATACAGGGAGGTGTGTGGCAGCATATACAGGAGGTGTGTGGCATCTTATACAGGGAGGTGTGTGGCATATACAGGAGGTGTGTGACAAATACAGGAGGTGTGTGACACCATATACAGTGAGGCTGTAAATAGTGTCTGGCTAAACATGTGACCTTCCTTTGGGTGTTTTCAGGGGGCTGGGACAAAAAGCCTGACCAATGATATTCATCAGATTTTTTAACGGCCATGAAAAACTGATGAAAACGGATGTCAAACGGCCATTAAAAACCGACAGACAGAATGGAAATGGATGAAAATTTGGAGACACACTGATGCAAAACAGCCATTAAAAACTGACAGTTGATCAGTTTTTAATGGACATTTTTTTTCACTGTCGTGTGAATATAGCCTTAGGCTTATCATTGTTCTGAAAACGGTTGTTTTTCATTGTCATGTGAATAAGGCCTAACACTATAGATGAGCACATTCTACTGGGTTTAACAAAAGCTGATACAGTCTACAAATAATAAAATGCTTTGTTAACAACAGCTTTCACACAGTAGTTAATACGTGACATGTTTTAGGCTAGGTTCACACAATGAGGCAGATTTACTTTTGGTGTTGTGAGAGAATGCACCTTCTTTTTGTCGCAAATCATTTCAGGTACATTCATCAATCAAATTCGCCAAAACGAACAGATGTTGCGACTAGTCCAACAAGGGGGCATGGCTTTATCAGAAAAGGGGCCTAGGTTAAGATGAGCCAAAAAATTGGCGCAAAAAAAGTAATCTGAAGTAAGTTAAAGGGGTTATCCGGCGACCAAAAATTGCTTTGCATTCAGATTTTTATTTTGATATATTTACATGCTCTGCTCGAGGAATCCAGCGATAGGAAACCCCTGAAGTCAATGTCCATATATGGACAGTGATGTCGGCAGCAGTACTGGAGTCCCCAAGCAGAGCATCAGCTGATGCTCTGCTGAGTAAATCCAGCTATAGGAAACCCCTGAAGTTACTGACCAAATGTTGTAAGACAGGCAGTTATACCACACAAAATTGTTGCTAATTAACATCCCCCATATGTCTACTTTAGATTGGCATTGTTTTTTGAACATCCTTTTATTTTTATATGACATCACAAGGCTTAGAACTTTAGCAGCAATTTCTCACATTTTCAAGAAAATTTCAAAAGGCTATTTTTACAGGGGCCAGTTCAGTTGTGAAGTGGCTTTGAGGGCCTTATATATTAGAAACCCCCAAAAAGTCACCCCATTTTAAAAACTTCACCCCTCAAAGTATTCAAAACAGCATTTAGAAAATGTCTTAACCCTTTACACATTTCACAGGAATTAAAGTAAAGTAGAGGTGAAATTTACAAATTTCATATTTTTTTGCAGAAATAAATTTTTAATACAATTTTTTTTATAACACAGAAGGTTTTACCAGAGAAATGCAACTCAATATTTGTTGCCCAGTCTCTGCAGTTTTAGGAAATATCCCGCATGTGGCCGTAGTGTGCTAATGGACTGAAGCACCGGCATCAGAAGCAAAGGAACACCTAGTGGATTTTGGGGCCTTATTTTTGCTAGAATAAATTTTAGGCACCATGTCAGGTTTGAAGGGCTCTTGCGGTGCCAAAACAGTCAAAATCCCCCAAAAGTGACCCCATCTGGGAAACTACACACCTCAAGGAAATTATCTAGGGGTACAGTGAGCATTTTGACCGCACAGGTTTTTTACAGAAATTATTGGAAGTAGGCCGTGAAAATTAAAATCAACATTTTTTCAAAGAAAATGTAGGTTTAGCTAATTTTTTCTCATTTCCACAAGGACTGAAGGAGAAAAAGCACCATAAAATTTGTAAAGCAATTTCTTCCGAGTAAAACAATACCCCACATGTGGTAATAAACGGCTGTTTGGACACACGGCAGGGCTTCGAAGGGATGGAGTGCCATTTGGCTTTTGGAGGAGAGGAATGGTTTGCGGAGGCCATGTCACATTTGCAAAGCCCCTGAGGGGAAAAAACAATGAAAACGCCCAAAAAGTGACACCATTTAGGAAACTACACCTCTTGAGGAATTCATCTAGGGGCGTAGTGAGCATTTTGACCCCACAGATGTTTCATAGAATTTATTAGAATTGGGCAGTGAAAATAAAAACAATCCTTTTTCTTCAATAAGACGTAACCTTAGCGCAAATTTTTTCATTTTCGCAACAAATAAAGGAAAAAAAAGAACCCAACATTTGTAAAGCAATTTCTCCCGAGTACGGCAATACCCCATATGTGGTCATAAACTGCTGTTTGGGCACACGGCAGGGCTCAGAAGGGAAGGACCGCCATTTGGAGTGCAGATGTTGCTGGATTGGTTTCTGGGCGCCTGTGGGCCCAAAACAGTGAAAACCCCCAGAAACTACACCCCTCAATGCATTTACCTAGTGGTGTAGTAAGCATTTTAACCCTGCAGGTGTTTTGTAGAAATTAGTGTGAACTCGATGTTGCAGAGTGAAAATGGGATTTTTTCCACATCTATGTGGACAATATGTGGTGCCCGGCTTGTGCCACCATAACAAGACAGCCCTCTAATTATTATGCTGGGTTTCCTGGTTTTAGAAACACCCTACGTGGGGCACTAATCTTTTGCCTGGACATTCGACCAGGCTCAGGAGTGAAAGCGTACCATGTAAAATTGAGGCCTAATTTGGCGATTTACAAAGTATTGGTTCACAACTGCAGAGTCTCAGATTTTTGTTAAGGGGTGTAGTGAGCATTTCACCCCACAGGTCTTTTCCATAAATGAATGCACTGCGGATGGTGCAAATTAAAAATTTATATTTTTCCCTAGATATGCCATTTCAGTGGCAAATATATCATACTCAGCTTATGCCACTGGAGACACACACCCCAAAAATTGCTAAAAGGGTTCTCCCGGGTATGACGGTGCCATATATGTGGAAGGAAACTGCTGTTTGGGGACGCTATAGGGTTCAGATGGGAGGAAACGCCATTTGGCTTTTGGAGAGCGGATTTTGCTTGGTAGTAGATTTGTTTGATTATTGCTGGTGTTTCCGTTTATAATGTGGCGGTACATGTAAGCCGGGCGGAGTATATAAGGGGCATAGTCAGGTGGTATAATAATGGGGTAAAAAAAAAAACAATAAAATGATCCATAGATGTGTGTTACGCTGTGCTCAATCCTTTCTGCACAGGCCGGTGTCGCACTGATATATGGCGTCCTTTATTATCCCCCTTTTGATCCACACTCCGCGCCTTTGCAGTTTGGGGAATTTTGCTGGGAAGTGTTGTCCTGGTATAATACGGGCACCGGTGCTTCCAGCGGATATGTTTGGGCCCTCCCTTTCCTGGTTCCCTAATTTTAGGTCCTTGATAAATCGCCTCTTCAAACAGAAGAAATGTTCCCCTCGGGCACAACTGCATATTTTTTATTTCCTGACTTATTGGAGCCATAACTAATTTTGTTTTTTCATAGACGTAGTGGTATGAGGGCTGTTTTTTGCGGGACGAGCTGTAGTTATTATTGGTACCGTTTTGGGGTACATGCGACTTTATGATTACCTTTTATCCTATTTTTTGGGAGGTCAGGTAAACAAAAAAAACGCAATTCTGGCATAGTTTTATTTAGTTTTTTTTATACAGCGTTCACCATGCGTTATAAACTACATGTTAACTTTATTCTGCGGGTCCGTATGATTCCGGCGATACCAAATTTATAGGACTTTTTTATGTTTTACAACTTTTTGCACAATAAAACTACTTTTGTAAAAATAATGTATTTTTTCTATCGCCAAGTTGTGAGAACCATAACTTTTTCTTTTTTTTGTTGACGGAGCTGTATGAGGGCTTGTTTTTTGCGAGACAAGCTATAGTTTTTATAGGTACCATTTTTGGAATACGTGCGACTTTTTGATCACTTTTTATTCCTATATTTATAGAGCAAAGTGACCAAAAAACAGAAACTCTGATATCGTTTTTTACAGTTTTTTTTTACGTTGTTCACCGCGTGCAATAAATAATATAATATTTTGATACCCCAGGTCGTTACGGTCGCGGCCATACCAAATACATATGGTTTATTTATTTTTTTCAATAATAAAGGACTTGATAAGAGTAAAAGGGGGATTGTGTTTTATTTTATTACTTGAAACTTTTATTGTTTTCAAACTTTTATTTTTTACACTTTTTTTATACTTTTTTTTACACTTTTTCTCAAGTCCCACTAGGGGACTTGAAGGTCCAGCTGTCAGATTTATTTTTTTCTAATACATTGCACTACCTACGTAGTGCAATGTATTAGATGTGTCAGTTATTCACTGACAGCAAGCCAACTAGGCTTCGCCTCCCGGCGGAGCCTAATCAGCTTCCGTAATGGCAGAGCAGGAGACCATTGTGTCTCCTGTTGCCATAGCAGCAGTCGCCAGTCCCGATTGCCTGTCAGAGCTGGCGATCTGTTTGTAATCGCTACGATGCAGCAATCGCTTTCGATTGCTGCATCGAACGGGTTAATGGCAGGGATCGGAGCTAGCTCCGGTTCCTGCCATTACAGGTGGATGTCAGCTGTAACATACAGCTGACTTCCACCGCTGATGACGCCGGATCAGCTCCTGAGTCGGCGCCATCTTTCTGGCAGCTACGGAAGCCGATCAGGCTCCGCCGCTGGGCGGATCTTGACCGGTTTCCGTGCTAGGCAGACCGGGAGGCCAGTGTTAGGCCTCCAGTTGCCATTGCAGCCACCGGAACACCGGCAATTTCATTGCTAGGGTTCCGATGAGCTGCAAACACCTTAAATGCAGCAATCGCGTTTGAGCGCTGCACTTAAGGGGTTAATGGCGGGGATCGAAGCTAATTTCGGTCCCCGCCGTTACAGCCGGATGTCAGCTGTAAGATACAGCTGAGATCCGGTGATGATGGCACCGGCTCAGCTTCTGAGCCGGTCCCAAACATTCGGCATATGGGTACGGCAAGATGCGGGAAACCCCCCAGAAGTGACCCAATTTTGGAAACTACACCCCTCAATGCATTTACCTAGTGGTGTAGTAAGCATTTTAACCCTGCAGGTGTTTTGTAGAAATTAGTGTGAACTCGATGTTGCAGAGTGAAAATTGGATTTTTTCCACAGCTATGTGGACAATATGTGGTGCCCGGCTTGTGCCACCATAACAAGACAGCCCTCTAATTATTATGCTGGGTTTCCGGGTTTTAGAAACACCCTACGTTGGGCACTAATCTTTTTGCCTGGACATTCGACCAGGCTCAGGAGTGAAAGCGTACCATGTAAAATTGAGGCGATTTACAACTTTGGCGATTTACAAAGTATTGGTTCACAACTGCAGAGGCTCAGATGTGAAATAATAAAAAGAAACCCCTGAGAAGTGACCCCATTTGGAAACTACACCCCTCAAGGCATTTGTTAACGGGTGTAGTGAGCATTTCACCCCACAGGTCTTTTCCATAAATGAATGCACTGCGGATGGTGCAAATTAAAAATTTATATTTTTCCCTAGATATGCCATTTTAGTGGCAAATATATCATACTCAGCTTATGCCACTGGAGACACACACCCCAAAAATTGCTAAAAGGGTTCTCCCGGGTATGACGGTGCCATATATGTGGAAGGAAACTGCTGTTTGGGGACGCTGTAGGGTTCAGATGGGAGGAAACGCCATTTGGCTTTTGGAGAGCGGATTTTGCTTGGTAGTAGATTTGTTTGATTATTGCTGGTGTTTCCGTTTATAATGTGGCGGTACATGTAAGCCGGGCGGAGTATATAAGGGGCATAGTCAGGTGGTATAATAATGGGGTAAAAAAAAACAAAATGATCCATAGATGTGTGTTACGCTGTGCTCAATCCTTTCTGCGCAGGCCGGTGTCGCACTGATATATGGCGTCCTTTATTATCCCCGTTTTGATCCACACTCCGCGCCTTTGCAGTTTGGGGAATTTTGCTGGGAAGTGTTGTCCTGGTATAATACGGGCACCGGCGCTTCCAGCGGATATGTTTGGGCCCTCCCTTTCCTGGTTCCCTAATTTTAGGTCCTTGATAAATCGCCTCTTCAAACAGAAGAAATGTTCCCCTCGGGCACAACTGCATATTTTTTATTTCCTGACTTATTGGAGCCATAACTAATTTTATTTTTTCATAGACGTAGTGGTATGAGGGCTGTTTTTTGCGGGACGAGCTGTAGTTATTATTGGTACCGTTTTGGGGTACAAGCGACTTTATGATTACCTTTTATCCTATTTTTTGGGAGGTCAGGTAAACAAAAAAAACGCAATTCTGGCATAGTTTTATTTAGTTTTTTTTTATACAGCGTTCACCATGCGTTATAAACTACATGTTAACTTTATTCTGCGGGTCCGTATGATTCCGGCGATACCTAATTTATAGGACTTTTTTATGTTTTACAACTTTTTGCACAATAAAACTACTTTTGTAAAAATAATGTATTTTTTCTGTCGCCAAGTTGTGAGAACCATAACTTTTTCTTTTGTTTGTCGACGGAGCTGTATGAGGGCTTGTTTTTTGCGAGACAAGCTATAGTTTTTATAGGTACCATTTTTGGAATACGTGCGACTTTTTGATCACTTTTTATTCCTATATTTATAGAGCAAAGTGACCAAAAAACAGAAACTCTGATATCGTTTTTTACAGTTTTTTTTTACGCTGTTCACCGTGTGCAATAAATAATATAATATTTTGATACCTCAGGTCGTTACGGTCGCGGCGATACCAAATACATATGGTTTATTATTTTTTTTCAATAATAAAGGACTTGATAAGAGTAAAAGGGGGATTGTGTTTTATTTTATTACTTGAAACTTTTATTGTTTTCAAACTTTTATTTTTTACAATTTTTTTATACTTTTTTTTACACTTTTTCTCAAGTCCCACTAGGGGACTTGAAGGTCCAGCTGTCAGATTTATTTTTTCCTAATACATTGCACTACCTACGTAGTGCAATGTATTAGATGTGTCAGTTATTCACTGACAGCAAGCCGACTAGGCTTCGCTTCCCGGCGGAGCCTAATCGGCTTCCGTAATGGCAGAGCAGGAGACCATTGTGTCTCCTGTTGCCATAGCAGCAGTCGCCATTCCCGATTGCCTGTCAGGGCTGGCGATCTGCTAGTAACCGCTACGATGCAGCAATCGCTTTCGATTGCTGCATCGAACGGGTTAATGGCAGGGATCGGAGCTAGCTCCGGTTCCTGCCGTTACAGGTGGATGTCAGCTGTAACATACAGCTGACTTCCACCGCTGATGACGCCGGATCAGCTCCTGAGCCGGCGCCATCTTTCCGGCAGCTACGGAAGCCGATGTTCCGTGCTAGGCAGACCGGGAGGCCAGTATTAGGCCTCCGGTTGCCATTGCAGCCACCGGAACCCCGGCAATTTCATTGCTGGGGTTCCGATGAGCTGCAAACACCTTAAATGCAGCGATCGCGTTTGAGCGCTGCACTTAAGGGGTTAATGGCGGGGATCGAAGCTAATTTCGGTCCCCGCCGTTACAGCCGGATGTCAGCTGTAAGATACAGCTGAGATCCGGTGATGATGGCACCGGCTCAGCTTCTGAGCCGATCCCAAACATTCGGCGTATGGGTACGGCAAGATGCGGGAAGTCAATGCTTTCCATGGCGTACCCATACGGCAAATGTCGGGAAGGGGTTAAAGAGGCTCTGTCACCAGATTTTGCAACCCCTATCTGCTATTGCAGCAGTTCGGCGCTGCAATGTAGATTACAGTAACGTTTTTATTTTTAAAAAACGAGCATTTTTGGCCAAGTTATGACCATTTTTGTATTTATGCAAATGAGGCTTGCAAAAGTACAACTGGGCATGTTTACAGTAAAAGTCCAACTGGGCGTGTATTATGTGTGTACATCGGGGCTTGTTTACTTCTTTTACTAGCTGGGCGTTCTGATGAGAACTATCATCCACTTCTCTTCAGAACGCCCAGCTTCTGGCATTGCTGACACACAGCGTGTTCTCGAGAGATCACGCTGTGACGTCACTCACTTCCTGCCCCAGGTCCTGCATCGTGTCGGCCACATCGGCACCAGAGGCTACAGTTGATTCTGCAGCAGCATCAGCGTTTGCAGGTAAGTAGCTACATCGACTTACCTGCAAACGCTGATGCTTCTGCAGAATCAACTGTAGCCTCTGGTGCCGATGTGTCCTCGCTCGTCCGACACGATGCAGGACCTGGAGCAGGAAGTGAGTGATGTCACAGCGTGATCTCTTGAGAACACGCTGTGTGTCTGCACTGCCAGAAGCTGGGCGTTCTGAAGAGAAGTGGATGATACTTCTCGTCAGAACGCCCAGCTAGTAAAAGAAGTAAAAACGCCCCGATGTACACACATAATACACGCCCAGTTGGACTTTTACTTTAAACACGCCCAGTTGGACTTTAGCAAGCCTCATTTACATAAATACAAAAATGGTCATAACTTGGCCAAAAATGCTCGTTTTTAAAAAATAAAAACGTTACTGTAATCTACATTGCAGCGCCGATCTGCTGCATTAGCAGATAGGGGTTGCAAAATCTGGTGACAGAGCCTCTTTAAGCAAGAGGTGGCATAAAGTTAGACAGAAGTGTCTGATGGTGCGCCAAATTTGTCATCCCACATAATGCCGCTGTGATCAATTTGGCACCTCTAGTGTAATTCTAAGCTGTCATGGAATTATAAAGATAGGACAACTGAGGTTATCATACCTTTCACAGTACTCTAAGGTAATTTTGAATGTTTAAAGTAGAGTTGACCTTGACCAATGGCTCTCTGCATTTAAATCTATGGGAGTGACGCATGCTTGTCAGGGAACCCTTGTTCTCCCTATAGGTGGGGGTCCCCTGTCAGGTCCACCTAGCAGACATTTATGGCATATCTTTTGAATATGCCATTAATATTTAAAATTGAAAACCCATTTGAACTCTTCAAGACACCGACAGTTTTTGCCTTCAGGACCCAAAGAATTTCTTACGTTTTGCCTTTCCACATTCTAATCGTCGTAGCTTTTGTATTTTTACTACAAAATGGCTGTATGAGGCCTTGTTTTTTGCAGGACAAATTGTATATTACCCTGTGTATGTTAAACAGACAGGCGGTTGCTAGGGAATCCATAATTATTCCCTATCAACTGGTTATAGTAACAGACTGCCTGGAGGGTGCTTCAAGGTATGGGCAGCGATTGCATCACATCGTCATCATCATTATATCCCCATTGACCACAGCATAGAAATGGTTAATCGACAAAGAGTGGGGCTATGATTGGCAGCCGCATTTTAGCTCACATGGTACAGTTTATAGTATGACGCTGTGAGAGATCATACTCCCATTGCAGCTGTACTATGACAGTGCCAGATGCCAAGAGATTTGTGGCGTGTGTCCCAACAGAAGATAGGACAACCCTGTCTAAATTCTCTATTAGGGCAGGTGGGCATCACAGAAGGGGGTCCCTCGCTTTTGACACCCTCTGTGAGCCAGAGTGGACGGTAACTAACAAGCTGCAGTTCTCGCTCTGGTGGACTTGAGCTTTACATGTATCTGAATAGCTGCCATATAATACTGAATTTTCGCTGCAGCGTACAGCAACTTCCCTTGGCAAAATAAACTGTTTGCTATTTCAGCTTTCATAGTATAGGGATTGTCTGTGATGAAACAACCTCTTAAACCTATTATTTATGTACTCTGCTGCATAAGCTACAGGAAATAAGAATTAAAAAGTATGTAAATTCATTCTTTGTACATTCATATTTGAACCAGTCAATACAAAAAAAAAATCCTATCGTATATATGTTTTTTTTCATGTTTTTATTATGGCTTATAAAGTGTTACTATAGTAGATGGGCATAAAAAGAAAATATTTCTTAATTTTGGTATGTGAAGGTCTGGTATATTGTTGCTGAGAACTTTGTTGTTTACTATATGTTATAAAAAAAAATTATTTATCCCCTGTAACTATAAATCTAAGAAAACATGTTTTCTTTATAGTTTGTTTCTTTGAAGAAGAAAAGCTTTTGTTGTTGTGACCAAATGATGCTTGGAATAGCCTGAAGAAGTTTTTTGCATGAAGCATCATTTGAGTTTTGCGAGATATATTATCAAATATTGTACAAAATAAAATAAAACATGTAAAATGTTCCCTAGATTAGAAATTATAAAAAAAACAACAAAAAAAAACAGAGTGTTAAACAATATCATGCTTTAGTATAAGATAAAACTATTTATGTGTTCATTTGCTTCATGCGACCCCTATAGCTACGCCCCTGTAAAACAGGCAGGATTTAGCCATAGGCAAAGTAGGCCAGTGCAGACGCTCAGGGAAGGGTGTAAGTTTAAAGGAACAGTGTCATCACAAATTATTTTTTTATATGTTAAAGATGTTAGTGCTTTATTAAAAACGTTTATATTCATTTGTGTGTTTGTGTTTTACTTTTTCTTATTTTTACACTTTTTCTTCCCTATGGGGGCTGCCATTTTTTGTTTCATTTCTGTGTGTGTCGATTAACGACACATACAGACATGGAATACGGCAGCCACAGTCCCATAGGGACTGCGAACGGCTCCCGTCCCATTGACTGCAGTGTACGGCGTCTGTGTGGGAACTGCGCATGCGCCGCTCCCACACAGTCCTATTCGAAATTGGCGCCGTCCGGCGCCATTTTCCTGTGGACCGGAAGTCGCGGCCGGACAGTAATATTACTACTCCCGGTCGCGGCTTCCGGATTTGTGCACTTGCACCAGCGGCAGCAAACGGAGCGGACGGGCCGGAGGGAGCCGCGGCGGCAGGAGCAGGTAAGAGATTTCAATGTATGTTCGTGTTTGTGTGTGTTTACTACTGTATGTAAACCTACTACACTGTGGGTTAGCTCAAAAAATGGCGACACACAGTGTAGGAGGTTACACCGTTCAAACCCCTCGTTTATCCCGGCACTAGCCAGGATAAAGGAGGGGGGGATGCTGAGAGCTCACTAGAGCGAGGGCTTTTAACCCAATGTTGCAATGCTGCAATATTGGGAACAGCTCCATCTAGTGACCAAAAAAGGGTAGTATTATAAATTAGAAATAATTTATAATATTTCCTGGACTCGTGCAAAAAAAAAAAAAAAATTTGAAGAATGTTTAATCACCCACACACTAAATGTTTAATTTTTTTTAAAAAAACATGTTTTTCTGGCAACACATTCCCTTTAAGGAAGATTTACATATGAATACACTGAACGATGGCCCTGGTTGATTTACAGGCCTCTACAGACTTAGTTTGGGACCATCTCTTGTCTTAGTCTTGCACTATGCGGGACACTGCAGGCACACCTCTTTCTGACTGGCCTTAACAAGTCCTTTACATTCCCACGCTAACTGCCTAGCTAGCTCTCTGTACAGTGTGGGCTGCTACCTCACCCACTGCTCGAGATTTAGGACCTGGTGCTTCTAAAGGCTCAATGATAGATGCAGCCTAGCCCGGTTCTCACCAGTCTCCCCTAGGCTCCTCAGTTCCAGCTCTCCCAGACCAATCCCTCTGGCTTCCTGCGCCTCTAAAGCTGCTTCACAGGCCTTCTTGCACCTGTATACACGTTTTGTTTCATTTTGTTGGAATGTGCTGTTCAAACTTTTGTATTGCATACATGTGGGGTTAGTGACTGCCGCCATTTCTTGATCTTGCACTCCTCCCATTCTGCCCTGGGTGATTTTTAATTAGTTTAATGCTGTTTCCTACCATCCCCAAGAATATGTAGGCTTATTCCCAGTTCTGGGTGTATGTACAGCGTAGGGACCCACCATATAGAGGTCGCTTTGTCGTGGCAGGAGGGCTCACACAATTTGATCAAAATGTGCACTAAGAACCTCACTATTGTAAGCAGATTCAGCAACCATGCATATTTATATATTTCTAGTGTTTCGGTGGCATTGGTATTCTTGTGTGCTGTCTAAAGCAGCTTCTGTCAGCACCTTCCTCCTCACAAGTGAACCTTTCTCTCTCTTTTAGCATCTTGTCACCATCAGCAGCATGTTACTGCTTTAATCTTCACTACCACTGCAGCTTGTGTTACAACTTCTAACTCCCACCTGCACTCCCACCTCACTAGCCTGCACTCTGAACACTGTTGGTGGGCTCCCTGCTGTTTTATACACTAAGCTCCGTCCCAGGACTAAACTCTGTCCCCATAACAGCGCCAACCAATCCTTGTCAGACCTGCAAAGAAACAGAGTTAAATCAACATAACATCAGCACAACACAATACATTGTGCAATATGTACAGCGGCCAGACTTACCACTCCTCCAATGCTGTCATCCCTTTGGCCCGACTAACTACTGACTGGATGTCATCTAATGAGGAAAGAACACAAAACCCGCAGATAAAAGTGGACAATAGGACTTAAAAGTACAATGTACTATTATACTTGAATACTATTTACTATGCCCCGAAGGGCCAAAAATACAATAAAGCATGTAAAGTAACAACTTGGGGATGTATCCCCCACATCTTACACCTATACTACGGGGATGTATTGGTATTTGTAGTGCTTATGTTCATTATACATCTAATATTATATATATATATACTTTATCAAACCATGGTAAGAAGCTTATATGTACTTTATAGTGACGTACATAGAGGGTTTTTATCCTAATGTTAAAACATTCCTAATGCAAACAATGGCAGGCACCACCAAAGTATCACATACTGTAAGCAATTTGTACATATATGTCAAAAGAAAGGACAAGACGATGTGTATAGACAGCACATACACTCCAGTTCCAATGCCAAAAAATAGATGAGTCATTTAGACCATATGTATAAACACATGTGGCTTACAGGGTGGATCACATTACCACACATTGTCAATGAATAATACCATCATACTGTTACTGAATAGTACCGCCACACCATGACCACATATTACCACCACATTGTGACTGAATAATACCACCAACAAACACAGCTACAGGATACAAGAAGCAGGATACGGGAGCACTGGGAGCAGGATACAACTAAGGGACCATTTGCAATACGAAGATGGGTAGACAACAACAACGACACTCACGCACGGTGAGGAAGGGCAGAACCCTTTTTATATTCCAGGGTGATCTGGGGATTGGTTAGGGAACTTTTACCCATTGCGCGCTGGCCCTTTAAGGCCGGAGACGAGTGTACACATGCACCCTAGGGGAGGCTGCAGGGCAGTACGGCCGTATGTTATGTTCTGGTGTCTCAGGGGAGGGTGATGCCTGCATGCGGTCAGAGGTCTGCGGTCGCGGCCACCAGAAGGTGAGAGAAGGCGGCGACCGTGGCTGTTCCAGTACTCCCCTTACGCCCCCTCTCCTTGGGTCCAAAGAGTGAGAGGAATTTTTAACGAGGGTAGAGGCATTGATGTTCTCTTCTTGCTCCCAAGACTTCTCCTCAGGACCAAAACCTTTACAGTCCACCAGATAGAAAGTCTTTCCTTCTACTCTCTTGAAGTCCAGAATTTCCTTTACCTCAAAGATGTCAGAAGAACTGCTTGGAGCGACTGCAGAACCAGGGGATTTGCTTTAACGGTTCAGGTTCCACAGGCTTTAGGAGAGATACATGGAACGAGTTGGGGATTTTGAGAATAAAAGGCAGCCGAAGCTTATAGGACACAGAGGGTTGATTTGTCGTAACACCTCAAAGGAGCCGAGGAACCTGGGAGCGAATTTGTGGGAAGGGATCTTCAGACGAATGTTCTCTAAGGAGAGCCAGACTGTCACGGAGCGGGTTAGTGGACCCACTAGGCCGTACCGCCGTAGCGGGGAGGCAGCTGGCCAAACCACAGGAAACCCCAGAAATACAATGTCCCGCACAAGGGTACCTGGATAGTCCAGACGGTGGCCGCAGCTCTTGCACAGATGGAGATGGTTGCAGCGGACGTGGCAGATGACACAAGACGTGGCAGATTCCTCCGGATGTGGCAGATGACACAGGACGTGGCAGATTCCTCTGGACGTGGCAGATGACACAGAACGTGGCAGATTCCTCTGGACGTGGCAGATGACACAGGACATGGTGGATTCCTCCAGACGTGGCAGATGACACAGGACGTGGTGGATTCCTCCGGACGTGGCAGATGACACAGGACGTGGCAGATGACACAGGACGTGGCAGATTCCTCTGGACGTGGCAGATGACACAGGACGTGGCAGATTCCTCTGGACGTGGCAGATGACACAGGACGTGGCAGATGACACAGGACGTGGTGGATTCCTCTGGACGTGGCAGAAGACACCGGACGTGGCAAGACTTGATACTAAGGCAAAGCACGGGAAACAGGAACGGGGAACAAGGCACGGGTAACAACAGGAACGGGAAAAACTAAGGGACCATTTGCAAGACAGACTGGGAAAACTAACAACGTTCCGGCAAGGATTAGAAGGCCAGGGGCCTTCTTATAGACCAGGAAATCGTGGCAGTTGATGATGATGACTTCCTCCTATTTGCGCGCGCTGGCCCAAAGTCATGGTCACACACAGGAGAGACGCCCACACCCAACGCGCGTTTCGGCAAATGCCTTCGTCTTGACCCCCAGACGAATGAATTTGCCAAAACGCGCGTCGGGTGTTGCCGTCTCTCCTGTGTGTGACCATGACTTTGGGTAGGTAATCATTTCTCATGCGTGTCAGCTATTTCACACTGGCAGTTCAATATCTATCAGCCTCTGAGCACATCAACTATTCACTTTTTCATGTGTATATGGTATACCATTGTATATATATTTTTTGTAACCTAAATATTACCATTTCACCTTTATTAATTGCTCTGATGTACTCTGCAGACTGTTTGGCTGCTATTTTTTAGACTTCTGACACGTAATTTGCTTACATATTTCTACATTTTTATATATATATGCCTATGATATTTATTCATCACTGTGGTCTAGCATTGGCTGACACCTTTTTCATTGTGTGACTCATCTTTTTTATTCTGTTATGTCTAAATGTAATAAAGTTTATATTTTTATATTCCAATTATTGTTGTGCTGAAGTTGATCATTTTTCCTCTCTCGACTGTTCCTATAGTCGCATTTGATCAACGCACCAAGGTTACTTGGTCATTACCAGGGATTGTTTTTCATTAGTATCATTAATCCATATGGATACATTACACTAATAACTTGAATGTGAGATATTGTACCATCACTAATGAATTAAATCCCTCCGTGGGTATTATTTTGGTTCTCGCCAGACGAGGAGCAGAAGGTAGGCCGGTCAGCGGGATAAAAGGAGCCATCTTAGAGAACCGGTCCACCACCACCCAGACAGTGTTACATCCTGCTGAGGGGGGAAGGTCTGTGACGAAGTCCATCGAATGTGCTGCCAGGGGGCATTGGGTACAGGTAGAGGTTGAAGCAGGCCAGCAAGCTTGGAGTGAGTCACTTTGTTAGAGGCACACACCGTGCAAGAAGAGACAAAGTCCAGAACATCTTTAGGTAGCGTGGGTCACCAAAAGTGACGAGCAATCAGGTCTCGGGTTTTACGGACACCAGCGTGCCCAGCAAGTTTAGAACTATGTCCTCAGCGGAGAATTCTTCTCCTGTCTGCCAACCGAACAAAAGTTCTCCCAGGAGGGATGTCTCTAACCTGCAGAGGATTAGCAGTGACAATGCAGGACCGGTCTATGATGGTCTGAAGGGACTCCACCGTGTCTTCCGTCTCAAACGATCTGGACAGGGCATCGGCCCTCACATTCCTGTCCGCGGGACGGTAGTGGAGCACAAACTGAAAACGGGTGAAGAACAGCGACCACCTGGCTTCACGGGGATTCAGTCGTTGTGCAGACTGAAGGTAAGTAAGGTTCTTGTGGTTGGTGAAGATCAGGATGGGGTGAGCAGCGCCCTCTAGAAGATGTCTCCACTCCTCCAGAGCCAATTTGATGGCCAGCAGCTCCCGATCTCCAATGGAGTAATTGCGCTCAGAAGAAGAAAACAGTCTAGAGTAGTAGCCACATACTACTGCCTTTCTTTTGGAGCTCCTCTGGAACAGAAGTGCACCTGCACCAACAGAGGAAGCATCCACTTCCAGTGAGAACTGCCGAGATACGTCAGGATGATGGAGGATCGAGGCTGAAGTGAAGGCTCTCTTGAGGCTAATAAATGCGGACTCTGCCTCTGGAGTCCACACTTTGGCGTTCACACCCTTCTTGGTAAGGGTCGAGATGGGAGCCCTCAGAGAAGAGAAGTTAGGAATAAACTTCCGGTAGAAATTGGCGAATCCTTGGGGACGTGGCCACTCCAGGACAGCCTTCACTTTCTCAGGATCCATCTTGAGGCCTTGATCCGAGATGATGTAGCCCAGGAAGGGAAGAGAATTCCTCTCAAAGACGCACTTCTCCAACTTGGCGTATAAATGATTCTCCCTCAATCGTAGTAGAACCTGACGGACATGCCTCCGATGAGTCGTCGGATCTGGGGAGAAAATCAAAATATCATAGAGATAAACAACAACACAGACATAGAGTAGATCTCGGAAGATATCGTTAACGAACTCCTGAAAAACTGCGGGAGCGTTACATAGTCCGAAGGGAATCACTAGGTATTCGTAGTGCCTGTCCCGGGTGTTAAATGCCGTCTTCCATTCATCACCCCGGCGAATCCGGACTAGATTGTAAGCCCCACGCAGGTCTAGCTTAGAAAAAATGTTGTCCCCTCATATGCGATCAAACAGCTCAGATGAGTGGCAACGGGTATTTGTTCTTGACTGTGATCAGGTTGAGGCCCCGGTAGTCAATGCAGGGACGAAGGGATCCATCCTTCTTTTTAACAAATTAGAATCCGGCCCTGGCCGGGGAGGAAGATTTTCGTATAAAACCCCTCTCCAGATTCTCCTTGATATAGGCCGACATGGATAGAGACTCTGGCAAGGAGAGAAGATATACCCGCCCACGGGGGAGAGAGGCATTAGGAACCAGTTCAATGGGGCAGTTATAGGTCCGATGTGGAGGCAGCGTCTCAGCATCCTTTTTGCTGAAAACATCTGCATACTGAGCAAAATGGGGAGGCAGTCCCGCCAATGACTGAGGCAGAGGAGGCTTGACAGGATGGATCTGCAACAGACAACGACCATGGCACTTGGAGCCCCATTGGAGAACCTCTCCAGAATTCCAGTCCAGGACTGGGGCATGTAGTCGAAGCCAAGGCAGGCCCAGCAGAACAGGATTGATGGCCTTGGGCAAAACAAGGAAAGAAATAAATTCAGAATGCAGGACTATAACCTGGAGCTTCAACGGCTTGGTTTTAGAAATGATGGGATCAGTCAGAGGCAGTCCATTAACTGAGGCAACAGCCTAAGGCGTCTCTAGGGGAACTGTGGGCAACTGAAGATGATCCACAAGCTCTTTCTGGATGAAGTTTGCATCAGAGCCAGAGTCAAGATAGGCAGAAACTTGATGCGTCCTCTCGCCGGATACCAGGGTCACAGGAATAGTCAATTTGGAACCGAATGCTCTGTTAGATTCCGTTCCACCTAGGGTTGTCTCTCCAACCAATCCTAGGCAATGGGGTCTCTCCGGCCTCTGGGGACACAGACGTGTTGTTTCTCCTGGGTAGACAATTTGACATAATTACCCTGCATCGGATTCTCTGGTGGGACGACTGAGGGGGATTGCGGGACAGCAGAATCCAGCCTGGGAAGTACTCTCTCCCGTAGAACCTCTTGGGAACGTTCCCGGATCCTCATGTCGACCCGGGAGGCGAGTAGGATAAGATCGTCCAGGGTAGATGGCAGATCGCGAGCAGCCAGCTCGTCCTTGATCCCTGAAGACAGTCCCTGCCAGAATGTAGCCACCAAAGCCTCGTTGTTCCAGGTCAATTCAGCAGCCAGGATACGAAACTGAATGGCATACTCGCCCACGGAGAGGTCTCCCTGGTGTAGGGTCAGCAAGGATGCAGCAGCCGAAGAAACTCTCCCAGGTTCCTCAAAGATCGAGCGGAAGGTCCGTAAGAAGCACTGCAAGTCCCGGGTCTCAGGTCCCTGATGTTCCTACAGAGGATTGGCCCATGCCAGGGCTTTGCCAGTAAGGAGAGAGATGATAAAGGCGATCCAGACGTCATCCGAGCAGAAGGACCTGGCATGTAGTCTGAAATGGATCAGGCACTGATTCAAAAATCCCCTGCAGGACCTCGGATCTCCGTCATAGTGTGGAGGTAGCGGCAAGAAACACAGGGGGTTGGTACCGGTACAGACAGGAGGTGTAGCAGGCGGAACCGCAGGAACGGGTGCGGTGATGACTGTGGATGGAGCAAGCAGCCGATGGGCTATGGCGTTCACCGACAGGAGGAGCTGGTCTTGTCGTGACTGGAGATCCTCCATCTCGGCCAGCATGGCTTGTGTCGTCAAAATCTCAGGTTGACCAGCGGGGTCCATGGCCTGAGCGTACTGTCACGGAGCGGGTTAGTGGACCCACTAGGCCATACCGGCGTAGCGGGGAGGCAGCTGGCCAAACCACAGGAAACCCCAGAAATACAATGTCCCGCACAAGGGTACCTGGATAGTCCAGACCGTGGCCGCAGCTCTGGCACAGATGGAGATGGTTGCAGCAGACAGCGCCAAACGTGGCGGATGACACAGGAGCCGCAAGTTGCACCAGATGTGGGGGATTCCTCCGGACGTGGCAGATGACACAGGACGTGGCGGATTCCTCCGGACGTGGCAGATGACACAGGACGTGGCAGATTCCTCTGGTCGTGGCAGATAACACAGGACGTGGCAGATTCCTCTGGACGTGGCAGATGACACAGGACGTGGCGGATTCCTCCGGACGTGGCAGATGACACAGGACGTGGCAGATGACACAGGACGTGACAGATTCCTCTGGACGTGGCAGATGACACAGGACGTGGCAGATTCCTCTGGACGTGGCAGATCACACAGGACGTGGCAGATGAAACAGGACGTGGTGGATTCCTCCGGATGTGGCAGAAGACACCGGACATGGCAAGACTTGATACTAAGGCAAAGCACGGGAAACAGGAACAAGGCACGTGTAACAACAGGAACGGGAAACACTAAGGGACCATTTGCAAGACAGACTGGGATAACTAACAATGCTCAGGCAAGGATTAGAAGGCCAGGGGCCTTCTTATAGACCAGGAAATCATGGCAGTTGATGATGATGACTTCATCCTATGTGCGCGCGCTGGCCCTTTAAGGCCGGGCACGAGCGTGCGCGCGCACCCTAATGGACACAGCCGAACGGAGCATGAGCGCTGGCGTCTCCTAGGAAGGAGATGGGGACCAGCGCTCACAGATCCATGGCTGCGGGCGTTGGGAGTTGAGTAAACCCGATGGACGCTACAGTATTCCCCCTCTTACGCCCCCTCTTCTTGGGGCCAGAGTGAGAGAGGAACTTTTCAATAAGAGCAGGAGCGCTGAGGTTCTCTTCTGGCTCCCAGGACCTCTCATCAGGACTAAACCCTCTCCAGTCCACCAAATAGAAAGTCCTTCCTCCTACCCTTTTGCAGTCCAGGATCTCCTTTACCTCGAATACATCAGAAGGACCGCTGGGAGCAACTGTGGAACTAGAAGTCTTGTTGTAGTGGTTCAGGACCACTGGTTTCAGGAGGGACACATGGAAGGAGTTAGGGATTCTGAGGGTAGGAGGCAGCCGCAGCTTATAGGAGACAGGGTTGATTTGTTGCACAGCCGAACGGAGCGGAAGTGAGCGCTGGCGTCTCCTAGGAAGGAGATGGGGACCAGCGCTCACAGATCCATGGCTGCGGGCGTCGGGAGGTGAGTAAACCCGATGGCCCGCGGCCATGGATGCTACACAGACCTTGACACCGGGGAGAAACTGAGGAGGAACCCTTCTTTTCTTACTGGCATTTTCTTTCATGCGGTCCACTGCCTGAAGAATTGCGGATTTGATCTGCTGCCAGATGTGAAGAAAAGTCCTGAATGAAGAATTGGCTGCAGGCACTTGAGACATAGTTGGTACTGGAAGAGGAGCTCGTGGATGCTGACTGTATACAATATACAGGGTGGGCCATTTATATGGATACACCTAAATAAAATGGGAATGGTTGGTGATATTAACTTCCTGTTTGTGGCACATTAGTATATGGGAGGGGGGAAACTTTTAAAGCTGGGTGTTGACCATGGTGGCCATTTTGAAGTCGGCCATTTTGTATCCAACTTTAGTTTTTTCAATGGGAAGAGGGTCATGTGACACATCAAACTTATCGAGAATTTCACAAGAAAAACAATGGTGTGCTTGGTTTTAACGTTACTTTATTCTTTCATGAGTTATTTATGTCATCATGGGTGTCAGTTACGAGCATTCCTAGATGAACAGTTTCTTGGAAAGTGGATTGGTCGTCGAGGGCCAGTTGAATGGCCCCCTAGGTCTCCCGATCTGACCCCCTTAGACTTTTATCTTTGGGGTCATCTGAAGGAAATTGTCTATGCTGTGAAGATACGAGATGTGCAGCAACTAAAACTACGGATACTGGAAGCCTGTGCAGCATTTCTTCTGCGGTGTTGCTATCAGTGTGTGAAGAGTGGGAGAAGAGGGTTGCATTGACAATCCAACACAATGGGCAGCACTTTGAACACATTTTATAAGTGGTCAGAAACTTGTAAATAACTCATGAAAGAATAAAGTAACGTTAAAACCAAGCACACGATTGTTTTTCTTGTGAAATTCTCGATAAGTTTGATGTGTTACATGACCCTCTTCCCATTGAAAAAACTAAAGTTGGATACAAAATGGCCGAGTTCAAAATGGCCGCCACGGTCAACACCCAGCTTGAAAAGTTTCCCCCCTCCCATATACTAATGTGCCACAAACAGGAAGTTAATATCACCAACCATTCCCATTTTATTTAGGTATATTCATATAAATGGCCCACCCTGTAGAATTGAAAGGAAGCAGTAGACTCACTTGTATGGTTGTTGTAGGAGAATTCTGCCCAAGGCAGAAGCTGTACCCAATTGCCAGGTTGGACAGAGATATAATGACGGAGATAATTCTCTAGTATTTGGTTGATCCTCTCCACTTGACCATTAGACTGTGGGTGATAGGCAGAAGAAAAGTCTAGCTTCACATCTAAAAGATTACACAGGGCTCTCCAGAATTTAGAAAAGAACTGTACACCCCGGTCAGAAATAATATGAAGAGGTAGTCCATGCAGACGAAAGATGTGTACGATGAATAGATCTGCCAGACGAGGGGCTCAGGGAAGGCTCGTCAATTAAATAAAATGTGCCATCTTGGCAAAACGGTCTAACACTACCCAGATAGTACATAGTACATCCAGCAGAAGGAAGAAGGTCAGTGAAAAAGTCCATGGAAATGTGTTTCCAGGGAGCATCCGGCACCAGTAGAGGTTGGAGCAGACCAGCAGGTTTAGAATGAGAAGATTTATTTAGGGCACAATTAGCACAGGAGGAAACAAAGTCCAAGACATCTCTAGGTAGCGAGGGCCACCAATAATGATGAGCAATAAAGTCCCGAGTCTTGCGGGCACAGAATGCCCGACCAGTTTGGAATTATGCCCCCAGCTGATAATTATTTTCCTGTCAACAGGACGGACAAAGATCTTTCTAGGAGGAATGTCCTTAATCTGAGGATTTACTGTAATAACCCCAGAAGGATCAATAATGTGTTGGGGTTTTTCTTCCGAGTCGTCAATTTCGAAGGACCGAGACAGGGCATCGGCCTTAACGTTTTTGTCTGCAGGGCAGAAGAGAAGAAGAAAACGAAACCGGGCGAAGAACAGCGACCATCTAGCTTGACAAGGATTTAGTTGCTGGGCAGACTGCAGATATGTAAGATTTTTGTGGTAGGTGTAGCTGATGATGGGGTGAGCAGACCCCTCAAGCAGGTGTCTCCATTCTTCCAAGGCCAATTTTACAGCGGGCAACTCTCGATCCACAATAGATTAATTGTGCTCAGCAGGATAGAAGATTTTGGAGAAGAATCCACAAGATACTGCCTTTCCCTTAGAATTCTTTTGAAACAGTAATGCTCCAGCACCAATGGAAGATGGATCAACCTCCATGGATAACTCCTGAGTAACATCAGGATGACGAAGAGCAGAAGCAGATGTTAAGGCGCTCTTGAGGTTGGTGAATGCTGACTCAGGAGTCCAGTCCTTAGCGTTCACTCTCTTTCTGGTGAGAGCTGAGATCGGAGCAGAAAGGGATGAGAAATTTGGGATGAACTGGCGATAGAAATGAGCGAATCCAAGAAATATTTGTATAGCTCGAAGCCCCTGAGCACGTGGCCACCCAAAAGATGGCCAGGAGGGGCAAGGACTTATTTTCAAATACGCACTTCTCCAGTTTTGTGTATAATTTATTCCCCCTTGGCCGCAATAAGACTTAGCGTACATGCTTCCGATGTGTCGTCAGATCGGGTGAGTAGATCAAGATGTTGTCCAAATATACCACTACACAGACATACAGAAGATCATGGAAGACATCATTCACGAACTCCTGGATTACTGCGGGAGCGTTACACAGTTCAAAGGGCATGACAAGATACTCGTAGTGACCGTCTCGGGTGTTAAATGTGGCATTCCATTCGTCACCCTTGCGTATACAATCAAGTTATAGGCCCTGTGTATATCCAGCTTAGTGAACATACAGTAGCTCCACGAATCCTGTCGAAGAGATCAGCGATAGGCGGCAAGGGATACTTATTTTTTAGTGTAACTTGGTTCAAACCATGGTAATCAATGCACGGCCGGAGTGACCCATCCTTTATATCCACGAAGAAGCATCATCCAGCTCTCGCGGGTGAAGTAGACTTCCTGATGAACCCCCTCACCAGGTTCTCCTTGACATACTGCAACATGGCCTGGGTTTCAGGCAAGAAAAGCGGGTAGACCTGTCCATGAGGAAGTGAGTCTTCAGGAATCTACTCTATAGGACAGTCATATGGACGATGAGGTGGAAGGACCTCTGTCTCCTTCTTGCTGAAGACATTAGCATACTGTGGAGGCAATTCAGAGAGTGACTGAGGCAGTGGAGAAAGAACGGGACGAACCTGAGGCAGGCAGCGGTGCCAATCAAGGACTGGAGCACGACAGGAGAGGGTTAATAGCTTTGGACAAGACGTAGAAAGCAATTAGCTCTGAATGAAGGATTCCTATCTGTAGTCTCAGTGATGGATAGTTTGTCCATCTACAGATGTCACCGCCAGAGGTTTTTCTAGAGGAACTTTGGTCAGTTGGAGATGATCAACTAAGTCCGGCTGGATAAAATTTGCAGCCCCACGGAATCGAAGTAAGCAGGCACACAGAGCGATCCTTCACTGGTGACAATTGACACAGGAATAGCCAGTTAGGGAGAAAATTTAGTGGTAGCAGGAGATTCACTTAGGTTTGTCTCTCCAGTCGATTGTCTGCGTTGCCGTTCCTGGTCAGACAATTGGGGTCTATCCACCTGCATAGGCTCCTCCGGAGGTGCAGAAGAACTGGGTAGTAGCGACCTTTGAAATTTTGGTGGCAGTCGAAAAAATCTCCTCTCCTGATGGACTTCCAGAGTGCGCTCTTGCCAGAAGTATTAAGGCATCCAAGGTAACCGGAAGTTCTCGAGCTGCTAGTTTATCTTTAATATGAGGAGCAAGACCCTGTCAAAAAGTCACTAGCAAGGCCTCATTATTCCATGCCAGCTCCGCTGCCAATGTACGGAAGGAGATGGCTTACTCCCCTACAGTTGACTCCCCTTGTTTGAGAACCAGCAGTGAGGCAGCTGCAGAGGATGTTCGACCCAGTTCCTCGAACACTGTATGAAACGTCTCTAGAAACTGGTAGATCAGAGAATTTCAGCCCTTTTGTTCCAAGAGGGGGTTTGCCTATGCCAGGCCTTTTACCAGCGAGGCGAGAAATAATAGCGCTAACTTTGCCTCATTAGAGGGGAAGAGATGGGGACGTAACCTAAAGTGGATCGTACATTGATTGATGAAGCCTCTACAGGCCCTAGGATCCCCGGCGTAGCGAGGCAGTAGAGGCAGCAAAATTGTAGACACAGGGCAGGCAGGAGGGGTAACAGGTAGTGGGACAGTGGAAGCATCCAGAGGAGGTACAGTAGGATGATCCAAATGGGTGATTATCTAATTTACTGCCTGTAGGAGCTGATCCTGGTGTGCCCGGAGGTCATGCATGACCGTTTGCATCACCTGGATCGCCATCTTAGGTTGACCAGCGGGATCCATGGCCTGAGCGTACTGTCACGATCCTGGGGTATGTAGACCCACTAGGACGCTCTGCCGTAGCAGATGATACCAGGCGTGGAAGATGATACCAGACGTGGCAGGTGATTAAAGGCGTGGCAGATGACACCAGACATGGCAGATGATACACACACGACTCCAAAAATAGGCTAAGGCTCAGGAACAAACACAGCAACAGGATACAGTAAGCAGGATACGGGAACACTGGGAGCAGGATACAACTAAAGGACCATTTGCAATACAAGCATGGGTAGACAACAAAAACTCTGAGGCAAGGGGAGGAATGGCACTTTTTATATTCCAGGGTGATCTGGGGATTGGTTAGGGAATTTTTACCGGGTGCGCGCGCTGGCCCTCTAAGGCCGGGGACGAGTGCGTGCACACCCTAGGAGTGGCTGCAGGGCAGTACGGCTAATTGAGATGCCTGCATGCGGTCAGAGGTCTGCGGTCGCGGCCGCCGGAAGGTGAGAGGAGTCCGCGACCGAGGCCCTTACATTACCACCACATAGTGACTGAATAATACCACTATACTGTTACTGAATAATACTTGAATAATACCTCAACATCATGACCACCTACTACCACCACATAGTGACTGAATAATACCACCATACTGTTACTGAATAAAACACCCATATCATGACCACATATTACCACCACATAGTGACTGAATAATATCACCATAGTGTTACTGAATAAAACACGCTATACAAAGATCATTATTACCACCACATAGTGACTGAATAATACCTTCACATCATGACCACATATTACCACCACATAGTGACTGAATAATACCACTATACTGTTACTGAATAATACCGCCACACCATAACCACATAGTGACTGCATAATACCCCCATACTGTTACTGAATAATACCGCCACACCATAACCACATACTGACTGAATAATACCCACATAATTTTACTGATTATACCGTCACACCATAAACACATAGTGATTGAATAATACCCCCATATTGTTACTGAATAATACCGCCACACCATAACCACATAGTGACTGAATAATGCCACCATACTGTTCTAAATAAAATCCACTATACAAAGACCAATATTACCACCATGTAGTGACCATATAGTGGTAGATGCCAGTTATACACAGGAGCTTTGCAGACGATATAAGTGATTACAGCACAGTTATATCCAGTAACTCACAGGTGATGGTCTTCTCTGATTAGAGTCGTTCACTTTTCCTTTTTTTTCCATCTGGCCCAGACCACGGGGAAATTCATCCCTGGAATTCCAGCCACGACTCATCTCTGCAGAATTTGACACACAGGCATGTTGGTTTCTCGCTTTTCCAGCACCCTCCGCACCTCTCCACCCCTGGAAGTTAAATGCATGGCTTAAGTCTTGGTGTAGAGGAGAAAGCTTTGCGTTCCTAGAGCACTGGGCTGATTTTTCTTTGGAGTACAAACTGTATTCTGCAGATGATTTGCACCTAAATGGAAGGGGGTCCGCTGTGCTGGGGGAGAGAATTCTAGCTGGGGTGGGGGAGTATTTAAACTAGGCCTGAAGAGGGAGGCCAATGTAGAAAATAAAGGGGTAGTTAGGTTAGAGAGGGGTCAAACTATATTGGTATGGGGAGAAACAGAATATGGGGAGAGGATTAGACAACAGGATAAGGAGATCCTTTTGTTACAAAACAGCAATAAAAATAAAAATGCCCAAATAATGTCAAATAATCACATTTCTGATACTGAAAGTGAAACATTTAAAGGCAAATTAAAGTGTATGTTCACAAATGCCAGAAGTCTAGCAATCAAAATGGGGGAACTGGAGGCCTTCGTACTGGAAGAAAATATAGATATAGTTGGTGTTGCTGAAACATGGCTAGACACTTCTCATGACTGGGCTGTAAATCTACAGGGTTTTACACTGTTTCGGAAAGACAGAACAAATAGGAAAGGTGGTGGTGTATGTCTGTATGTGAGAAGTGATATGAAGGCGAGTGTGAAAGAGACATTAGATGGTGAAGATTGTGAGGAGGTTAAAACCTTGTGGGTGGTATTAGAAAGGGAGGAAAACACTGAAAAAATTACTTTTGACGTAATCTATAGACCCCCCAATATAACTGAGGACATGGAAGTTCAGCTATATAAACAGATGGAGCGGGCTGCACAGGCGGGTATAGTAGTGATAATGGGAGATTTTAATTATTAGAATATTAATTGGTGTCATGGTTCGGCTTCAACTGCAAAGGGGAGACATTTCCTCAACCTGTTGCAGGAAAATTTTATGGGCCAGTTTGTGGAAGACCCGACTAGAGGTAAAGCTCTGTTGGATCTGGTCATTTCTAATAATGCAGAGCTTGTTGGGAATGTCAATGTTCGTGAAAACCTTGGTAACAGTGATCACAATATAGTTATATTTTAGATATGCTGTAAAAAACAAACACAGGCTGGGAGGGCAAAAACACTTAATTTTAAGAAGGCCAATTTCCACAGGATGAGGGCTGCAATTCAGGATATAGACTGGGAAGAACTAATGTCAAATAATGGTACAAATGATAAATGGGAGATTTTAAAATCTACTTTGCGTAATTATAGTGAAAAATTTATTCCTATAGGTAACAAGTATAAACGACTAAAATTAAACCCCACATGGCTTACACCTTCTGTTAAAAGGGCAATACATGACAAAAAAAGGGCATTTGAAAAATTACAAATCTGAGGGTACAGCTGTAGCCTTTGTAAATTATAAAGAGCTTAATAAAATTTGTAAAAATGTAATAAAATCAGCAAAAATACAAAATGAAAGGCAGGTGGCCAAGGATAGTAAAACAAATCCCCAAAAATTCATCAAGTATATAAATGCAAAAAAGCCAAGGTCTGAACATGTAGGACCCTTAGATAGTGGTAATGGGGAGTTGGTCACAGGGGATCAAGAGAAGGCAGAGTTACTAAATGGGTTCTTCAGCTCTGTATATACAACAGAAGAAAGAGCAGCTGATGTAGCGGCTGCCAGTGCTGTTAATATATCAGTTAATATACTGAATTGGATGAATGTAGATATGGTCCAAGCTAAATTAAATAAAATAAATGTACAAGTACATGTATGCAAATGTGGTGCCTATTTTCAAAAGGGTCTCTAGGTCTTCCACAGGTAATTATAGACCAGTAAGCTTAACATCCATCGTGGGGAAAATGTTTGAGGGGCTATTGAGGGACTATATACAGGATTATGTGACAAAAAATAGTATTATAAGTGACAGCCAGCACGGTTTTACCAAGGACAGAAGTTGTCAAACTAACCTGATTTGTTTCTATGAAGAGGTAAGCAGAAGCCTAGACAGAGGGGCTGCTGTGGATATAGTGTTTTTGGACTTTGCAAGGGCATTTGACACTGTCCCTCATAGACGTCTAATGAGTAAATTAAGGACTATAGGTTTAGAAAGTATCGTTTGCAATTGGATTGAGAATTGGCTAAAGGACCGTATCCAGAGACTTGTGGTCAATGATTCCTACTCTGAATGGTCACTGGTTATAAGTGGTATTCCCCAGGGTTCTGTGCTGGGACCACTATTATTCAACTTATTTATTAATGATATAGAGGATGAGATTAATAGCACTATTTCTATTTTTGCAGATGACACCAAGCTATGTAGTAATGTTCAGTCTATGGAAGATGTTCGTGAATTGCAAGCGGATTTAACCAAACTAAGTGTTTGGGCGTCCACTTGGCAAATTATGGTTTATGGTTTAATGTAGATAAATGTAAAGTTATGCACCTGGGTACAAACAACCTGCATGCATCATATGTCCTAGTGGGAGCTACACTGGGGGATTCACTTGCTGAGAAGGATCTGGGTGTACTTGTAAATCATAAACTAAATAACAGTCTACAATATCAATCAGCTGCTTCAAGGGCCAGCAAGATATTGAGGCATGGACTCGAGGGACAGGGATATAATATTACCACTTTACAAAGCATTAGTGAGGCCTCATCTAGAATATGCAGTTCAGTTCTGGGCTCCAGTTCATAGAAAGGATGCCCTGGAGTTAGAAAAAAATACAAAGAAGAGCAACAAAGCTAATAAGGGGCATGGAGAATCTAAGTTACGAGGAAAGATTAAAAGAGTTAAACCTATTTAGCCTTGAAAAAAGACGACTAAGGGGGGGACGGGACATGATTAACTTCTATACATATATTAATGGCACATACAAAAAATATGGTGAAATCATGTTCCATGTAAAACCCCCTCAAAAAACAAAGGGGCACTCCCTCCGTCCGCAAAAAAAACAAAACGTTCAACCTGCAGAGGCGACAAGCCTTCTTTACTGTGAGAACTGTGAATCTATGGAATAGTCTACCGCAGGAGCTGGTCATACCAGGGACAGTAGATGGCTTTAAAAAAGGCTTAGATAATTTCCTAGAACAAAACAATATAAGCTCCTATGTGTAGTAATTTTTTACTTCCCTTTTCCCATCCCTTGGTTGAACTCGATGGACATGTGTCTTTTTTCAACCGTACGAACTATATAACTATATATATACCACATCCTCTAAACAAACTCTTAATCCACAGTGCCCCAGATGGTAATAATGATCCCTCAGTGCTTGACACAATAAAAGTGCCCCATCAGTAACCTTGCCCCCTTTGTGCCCCCACACAGTATCAATCCCCCCTTTGTGCCCCTTGTATATAGTGCCAGAGTGTCCACTGTAGATAGCGCCATAGACACATCCCCCCTTGTAGATAGCGCCACACACACAGCCCCCCTTGTAGATAGTGCCACACATACATACCCTCTTGTAGATAGCGTTACACACAACCCCCCTTGTAGATAGCGCCACACACAGCCCCACCTTTTAGATAGTGCCACACACAGGCCCTCCTTGTAGATAGCGTCATACACAACCTTCTTGTAGGTAGCTCCACACACAGCCTCCCCTAGTACATAGTTCTACACATAGCCTCCCCTGTAGATATTGCCACACAGCCAAATCATTGTAGGTAGTGCCACAGCCCCCCTTGTAGATAGTGTCACACAGCCCTCCACCCCTCCATAGTGCCACACAGCCCCCTAGTAGATAGTGCCACCAACACCCCTTTTATATAGTGGCACAAAGCCCTCTCCACTGTATAGTGCCACACAGCCCCCCTTGTAGATAGGGTCACACAGCCCTCCACCCCTCCATAGTGCCACACAGACCCCCTAGTAGATAGTGCCACCAACCCCCCCTATTATATAGTGCCACAAAGCCCACCCCCTGTATAGTGGCACACAGCCCTCCCCCTGTATATTGCCACACCCTCCACTGTATAGTGCCACACAGCCCCCACCCCTAGTAGGTAGTGCCACACAGCAATCCCCCTGTTTTAGATACACAGCCATCCAAAAATAAATAAATTGTACTTACCTGACCCCTTTCCTGGCCAGCAGCCTATAGTATTCAATTGTATCTGCGTCCTGAGGATGCAGATACAATTGAACGTGGCTGTCGCTAGCACCAGAGCCCCTTCAGGTGCTAGCGACGTCACTGGGCATGAGAGGGCATGCCGCCCTGGCCCATTAATGTTATATGCCCGGCGGCGCGCCCCCCCCTTATGCCGGCCCTGGCTGGAGATCTGGGGCACTAGGCAAAAAAATCCGGGTCATGAGCCCCGAGTGCCTTGTGCTAACGACGCCCCTGCGGCCCCCTAATAAAAGCTGTTCAACTTGTTTTTCAGCTGTTATTTTCTATGTGCTGGTAGGTGCTTGAAACACACGTAAAAACCTTAAAATCATAGAATTCATCCTGCAATCTCTGTTTCAGTTAATAAAAAATAAAAAAAATTCAATATTTTATATACATGTGGAGAGGAACATTGTCATTGCTCTAAGTGTAAAGTAGAAAACATTTTGGTAGAAATATAGGTATGCTTCCTCAGGTAGTGGTAACTGAGATTCTGAACCATAGGGGTAGAAACACACTAGGCGGATACGCTGCATAAGTGGACAGTGGCGTCAGGGGCTACTTCTGGAGCAGAATCCACTGCCAGAGCGTTGCTGACACTCTGGCCGGGGATTCCGCTTCTAGAGGGAATCACTGACATCACTGTTCATGTATGTTATGGGGGCATCTGTGTAGGCATTATATTACATGGGGGCATCTGTGTGGGCATTATACTGTATGAGGACATTTCTGTTGGCTTAAGGGTATGTTCACACGTAGTCAACAAAAACATCTGAAAATCCAGAGCTGTTTTCAAGGGAAAACAGACCCTGCTTTTCAGACGTTTTTTTACCAACTCGCATTTTTCGCGGCGTTTTCACGCCGTTTTCGCGGCGTTTTTTACGTCCGTTTTTGGAGCTGTTGTCATTGGAGTTTATGAGAAAACAGCTCCAAAAACGTCCAAAGAAGTGTCCTGCACTTCTTTTTACGAGGCGTAATTTTACGCGTCGTAATTGCCGTACGACGCGTAAAATTACGCGTCGTGTGGACAATACAGCGTTCTACCCATAGAAAGTAATGGGCAGATGTTTGACGACGTATTTGAGACGTATTTCCAGACGTAAAACGAGGCAAAATACGCCTCGTATACGTCTGAAATTTGGCCGTGTGAACATACCCTTATACTGTATGGGTGCATCTATTGGGGTATTATACTGTATGGGTGCAGCTATGGGGGCATTATACTGTGTGGGAGGCACAATAGGAGCATGATACTGTGTGGGCTAAACTGGGTGTGTATGGGCGGGGATTGGGTGGGGTTAGAGGCGTGGCTTATTTGTTTTAAAAAAAAACATTTTCTGCGCTACGCACGCCGCATCAGTTACCCCTCTTTGCAATACATGAAAAAAGGGATTTATGCGTATAGACTAGGTCAAAGTACACAGCATATCCGTCCTGGAAACGGCAGGGAATTCCATCCAAAAACTTCACCAAATAGTGACGTTTATATTTACCTACCACCCAGGCGTTGTCATGGTGACGGAACCCTCTGTTCTCAGCGCAGCCCAGCCTCCTGGGATGACGCTGTAGTCCTTGTGACAGCTGAAACCTTGATTGGTTGCAGCAGTCACATGGTTTGAAATGTCTTCCGAGGAGGCCAGGCTGCGTTCAGAACAGAGGATCACATCACTATGACAAAACCCGGGGGTAAGTATAAGCTTTTTTATTCATTTTCCCTCATCAGGAGGTCATATTTACAGAAATCAAAAGCTCTTTCAATCAAAAAAAATTACATGTTAACATAGGACCCCTTCTTTGATATCACCTTCACAATTCTTGCATCCATTGAATTTGTGAGTATTTGGACAGTTTCTGCTTGAATATCTTTTCAGGATGTCAGAATAGCCTCCCAGAGCTTCTGTTTTGATGTGAACTGCCTCCCACCCTCATAGATATTTTGCTTGAGGATGCTCCAAAGGTTCTCAATAGGGTTGAGGTCAGGGGAACATGGGGGCCATGAGTTTCTCTCCTTTTATGCCCATAGCAGCCAATGACGCAGAGGTATTCTTTGCAGCATGAGATGGTGCATTGTCATGCATGAAGATAATTTTGCTACAGAAGGCACGGTTCTTCTTTTTGTACCACGGAAGAAAGTGGTCAGTCATAAACTCTACATACTTTGCAGAGGTCATTTTCACACCGTCAGGGACCCTAAAGGGGCCTACCAGCTCTCTCCCCATGATTCCAGCCCAAAACATGACTCCGCCACCTCCTTGCTGACGTCGCAGCCTTGTTGGAACATGGTGGCCATTCACCAACCATCCACTACTCCATCCATCTGGACCATCCAGGGTTGCACGGTACTCATCAGTAAACAACACGGTTTGAAAATTAGTCTTCATGTATTTCTGAGCCCACTGCAACCGTTTCTGCTTGTGAGCATTGTTTAGGGGTGGCCGAATAATAGCTTTATGCACACTTGCAAACCTTTGGAGGATCCTACACCTTGAGGTTCGCGGGACTCCAGAGGCACCAGCGGCTTCAAATACCTGTTTGCTGCTTTTGCAATGGCATTTTAGCAGCTGCTCTCCTAATCCTATTAATTTGTCTGGCAGAAACCTTCCTCATTATGCCTTTATCTGAACGAACCCGTCTGTGCTCTGAATCAGCCACAAATCTTTTCACAGTACGATGATCACCCTTAAGTTTTCTTGAAATATCCAATGTTTTCATACCTTGACAAAACAGCCTTTTCAGAATTGTTCTGTCTGGTTGGTTATTACAATGCAATACTGACAAAACAGGAGGGACAGCAAGCAGAGTGAGTGGTCAGTGACATTAATGATTACTAAGGCCCCATGCACACGGCCGTAAAATCGGCCGTAATTACAGACTGTAATTACGGTTCGTAATTACGGGCCCATTCATTTCTATGGCCAACGGACACCTTCCCGTATGTCTATATGCCGAAAAAATTTCCTAGTTTTTCATTTTACGGACCGTGCTCCTATACTTTATAATAGGAGCATAGCTCGTAAAAACGGTCGTCCGCGACTGGCAGTGCCCGTAATTATGGGTCGTAAGGCTTCAGGCGTCATGCACACGACTGTGCCCGTAATTACGACCCGTAATTACGGGCACGGGCGGCCGCGGACAGCCGGCTGTTTTTACAAGCTGTGCTCCCATTATAAAGTATAGGAGCACGGTCCTATTTTTTTCGGCAGGTTTGTACAGCACGGACACCCTCCCGTAGACATACGGGAAGGTGTCCGTCGGCCATAGAAATGAATGGACCCATAATTACGGACCGTAATTACGGGCGATTTTACGGTCGTGTGCATGGGGCCTAACAGTGTAGCCCTCCGCGGCTCAGAATCTTCAAAAGCAGCAGAGTGTGGTGTGTTCAGAACCACCGTGGCAATGGTGTCCTGTCAAGTGTCCACTCAAGTGAAGTCAGACTTCAATATATTCTCCTCTACCTTTGAAATTTATAGCCTTTTATGGCATCCATTTTTTTAAACAAATGTATATTCCAAAGTGTGAATGCTTAATTCCTTAATGACTGCCGATACAACTTTTCACGGCGGTCATTAAGGGGCTTTATATTAGGTCGTCGCCTTTTCACTGTGGCCTAATCAACGTCCTGCATGGGTCTACCATGCAGGCTGGAGCCGGGCTCGGCTGTCTGATGACAGTCGGGCTCCTGCTCCAACGGTAGCGATCGATGTTTAGTTCGATCGTGGCCGTTTAACCCTTCAAATGCCGCGATCATTAGCGACCGCACCATTTGAGTTGTTTACAGAGGGAGGGAGCTCCCTCTTTCACCTATCGGTGGCCCGCAAATGCAATTACGGGCATCCGATGTGGTGTCATGGCAGCCGGGGGCCTAACGAAGGCCCCCAGGTCTGCCCTGGCTATATACCTATTAGGACGTGGCATGTCCTAATAGATTGCCTGTCAGATTCACACTGACAGCATATATCTGCAATCTAAAGATCGCATAGTGAAGTCTCCTAGTGAGACTGAAAAAATAATTAATATGAAATAAAAATTAATAAAAAGGTACACATTAAAAAAATCAAACCATTTTGCCACAAAAAAATGGTTTTATTTAGTAAAAGTGTAAAAATAAAATATAAACTACACATATATGGTATCCCCGCAATCGTAATGACCCAAAAAATAAAGTTAGCATATTTTTTAAACCGCAAGGTGAACGCCGTAAAAAAAACAAAACGCAAAAACCTTTGGCAAAATTGATATTTTTCCCATTCCCCCCCAAAAAATAATAATAAAAGGTTAATCTATAAGTCCCATGTACCCCAAAATGTTAGCAATGAAGTCCCACAAAAAACAAACCCTCATATGGCAACATTGACGGAAAAATAAAAAAATTACGGCTCTTGGAACGCGGCGATGCAAAATAAAATCATTTTAGTTCAAAAGTGTTTTTATTCTGCAAAAGTAGTAAAACATAAAAGAACGATACATATTTGGTATCGCCATAATCGTACCGACCAGGGGCGTAACTAGGAAAGACTGGGCCCCATAGCAAACTTTTGACTGGGGCCCCCCCTCCCCTGGGTGTCACACAATCCCCCCTTGTAGATAGTGCCTTTTTTTTACAGCCCCCCCTGTAGATAGTGCCTTTTTTACAGCCCCCCCTGTAGATAACGCCATACAGCCCCCCTGTAGATAACGCCATACAGCCCCCCCTGTAGATAACGTCATACAGCCCCCCTGTAGATAACTCCATACAGCCCCCCCTGTAGATAACGCCATACAGCCGCCCTGTAGATAACGCCATACAGACCCCCTGTAGATAACGCCTTACATCCCCCTCTGTAGATAACGCCATACAGCCCCCTCTATAGATAACGCCATACAGACCCCCTGTAAATAACTCCATACAGCCCCACTGTAGAGAACGCCATACTGCCCCCCTTTTAGAGAACACCATACAGACCCCCTGTAGATAACGCCATACAGAGTCCCCCCTGTAGATAACGTCATACAGGCCCCTTTGTAGATATCTACAGAGGGGGCTGTATGGCGTTATCTACAAAGGGGGCTGTATGGCGTTATCTACAGGGGGGACTCTGTATGGTGTTCTCTACAGGGGGGCTGTATGGCGTTCTCTACAGGGGGGGCTGTATGGTGCTAACGCCATACAGCCCCCTGTAGGTAATGCTATACAGCCCCCGCTGTAGGTAACGCTATACAGCCCCCCTGTAGGTAACGCTTTACAGCCCACCCCTGTAGGTAACGCTATACAGCCCCCCCTGTAGGTAACGCTATACAGCACCCCCTTGTAGGTAATGCTATACAGCCCCCCTGTAGGTAATGCTATACAGCCCCCCTGTTGGTAATGCCATGCAGCCCCCAACCCCCCAAAAAAATCTGACCGACAGTGTGTCCTACAAAAGACATGTATCCCCTATCCACAGGATAGGGGATACATGTGTGATCGATTGCAGCGATAAGGAGAACGGTTATAGCTCATCGAATGGGACGATAGATAAACTAAAAAAATTGCTTGGTCATTAGGGCCCAGAATGCATGCAGGGGGAAGGGGGTTAAAGTACTCACTTTGTTAATATAACTTTAGAAGTCCTGCATAAGCCCTTTGAATTGCCTTTGGTTAGGTTTGATTGGCCAAGCGGAACATTGTACTATTGTGCACATGCCATCCAGTACAAAACAGATACCAAGCCTAGACATATACAGTCATTATTGTGGTTAAATGTTACTATTTGGTAAAATCTAATGATCAGCCCTAAATACCTTTGGAATTTTAGATATCAGTGACCTGACACAGTTCAAAGAATTTTAAACTTCTAGCTAAATAACTATATTTTTATTTGTTAAAGTGTATCTAATCGTTCGGAAAACTTCTGACATGTCATAGTGACATGTCAGAAGTTTAGATTGGTGGGGGTCCGAGCACGGAGACCACCACCAATCGCTAGAACGTAGCAGCTGAACGCTCATATGAGTGCTTCAGCTGCTTCGTTCTAGCGATTGGTGGGGGTCTCCGTGCTCGGACCCCCACCAATCCAAACTTCTGACATGTCACTATGATATGTCAGAAGTTTGTCGAACGTTTAGCTACACTTTAAGCCATCCAATGATTACATCTTTTTTTCATATGTATTTTCATGTAAATAGTTTTTGCAATTATCAGGGCTAAAGAGGATTAAAGGGACTGTACTTGACTATCTCCTGCATTCCCATGAAGAAGGAAATGAGCGGCAGCGTGCATGTGTGACTGCCGCTCCATTTATATAGGGGACTTGGAACCATTCTCTGATTCGGTGGGGGTCCCAGAGTTGCGACCCCAGTAATCAAATACTTATCACCTACCCTGTAGATAGGTAATACGTTGTTTTGGTGGGATAACCCCTTTAAAATAGAAAATATTCTATAGGAATAATTTTCAGAAAAATGAAGCATCCAAAATGTCCATAATGAATGGTATTACAGTTAGGACCGGAAAAGATACCTATATACCGTATTTTTTTCGACTCTTTTATTTACACAATTTTTTTTATTTTTCACATTTTCTGTACAGTACAGTAGATAGTAGTAAAGTTAGAATAGACTTTGAAAGGACACCTTAGCTGTATATTGTTTTTAGCATAGTTTTCCTTTCTAACTAAATTTGACAGGTCAGCTACATTTACAAGGGAAACCCATACTGATAATGTGACATTTGTGACAATCAGAACTTCTATGAGTCTTGTTAGACCTAGCAGCTCTGACATACCAATGAACCTTGGGGGGGACACTAAAATTACATATAATTTTAACAGCACATTTTTCAAATGTAGCTGGAGTTGACATCTCCAGTTGCAGAGGAAAACTATACTGATGTCAAATATATTACAATCAGATCAGTGCTTATCTGGTCTTGTTAGATCCAGTGTTTCTGATATACTATTGGACTCTTGGTGGCCGAGTGATCAAACAGTGGAGAGACAGAACATGGTAGTACCACATATCATTTTTTTGCCCAGATATCATTGTGAACTATATATATATATATGTATATATATATATATATATATATATATATATATATATATATATATATACACACAAACGCAAATGAGCAGCACTCAATGTCCAAAATCCACCACAGCGTCATACACTTCTCTCCATTTATATATGCAGCACATCGTGATCTTGCGAGATCACGATGTGCTGTCACTTACTCACATATTAACGTTACTGAAGTGTCTTGAGGGTGAATAGACATCGCTTCCAGCCAGGATGCGATGTCTATTCACAATCCCGACACTTCGGTAATGTTTGTGTGTGACTTACTCACACAGCACATCGAGATCATGCTGCACTGTCAATCACAGAGTGATCTCGCGAGATCACGCTTGCTGTCATTATGTCCCACACAAAAGTTACCTAAGTGTCGGGATTGTGAATAGACATCACGTCCTGGCTGGAAGCGATGTCTATTCACTCTCAAGACACTAAAGTAACGTTAATGTGTGAGTAAGTGAAAGCACATCGTGATCTCACAAGATCACAATGTGCTGAGTACATGAATGGAGAGAATTGTATGACGCTGATTGATACACTTCTCTTTACAATGCCCACTTGGTCAAAAGCTAAAAAAATGCCCAGTTGGGCATTAAGAAAGTCATTAGCATAAATCAAAAAAAGTTCATAACTTGGTCAAAATTGATCATTTTTCTAAATAAAAAACACTGCTGTAATCTACATTACAGCGCTGATCACATTATGTAGAAGATAGGGCACTTATAATGTGGTGACAGAGCCTCTTTAAGCTATGTTCACACAGAGGAATTTTTGTGGTGGATTCCGCCTCCCATCTTTTCAATGGGAGGCGGACACTTCTTTCTCGCGCTAGCTGATTTTTTCAGCTAACGGACAAAAGAAGCATCCTGCCCGATCTTTGGGCATCTTCCGCCCAAACCTCCCTTTGAAGTGAGTGGGGCCCGCCAAGCAAAGTCCACCGTGTGAACATAGCCTTAGGGTTAAGTTCAGAATTGACGAAAACCGCACCGAAAAAAACATGTGTTCCAAAATCGCTGTAAAAATGAATGTGTTGTTCGGTTAGTGTTTTGGACGCACGTCCAAAACGCATAAAAAAACTAGGCAAAACCGCACAGTCGAAAAAGGAATCTATGCGAAACGCGCGTCGGGGCACTACACTGGGCACACGGATCACTTTGCACATATGGGTAAGTCACCTTGTTTAGGATATTCATCTACTCATAGAACTCTTTCTTTATACTATTAATAGGGCATCCTATAATAGTAGAGGTGGATAGCCACTTTTTTGCTTTCCTGTAGACTACATTTATGCCCTTCCCCTATGTTGATATATATCCAAGCTTGTTCATAACACAGTGCATTATGCTCTAGATAGCTACCTTATACCCATCTCTGCACATGACTATTGATATTGAATTTACCAATGTTATGCATTTTATGCAATACT